>NC_086097.1:40026986-41398234 GCF_963921235.1 Mobula hypostoma | reverse complement strand
CCGTTCTCCTCCACACCCTAATGGCTTTACATGCACAGGAGACTCTGCTGGGTTCCAGTGCAGCAGGCAGCTTTCAGGACCAGACTCTGTTGTGCAACTTGGACTCCCTACCGAACCTATCTCTCACCTCTTCTGCATTGACGGGCGTCCCTTGGTGCCCGGGATGGTTAAAGTGCATACACAGCCTGTGCACCCTGAGTCTATGCAATTTCTTTTGATTGACTCACTCAACACTCCTCTCATCTTGGATTACTCCTGGCTGTCCACTCATGACCATCACTTCACCTGGTCATCCGGTTCACCACTGAATTGGGGACCCATCTGCCAAATCTCCTGCCTGCAACCTCAGCTGACTTCACTCCGTAAGTCTATGGAGATGGAGGAAACCCTTGTTGGATAGTGCATTTGAAACACTGCAGGGCCAAGATCTTCACCAAACTGGATCTACGGAGTGCATACAACATGATCCACACTCTCCATAGAGATGAATGGAAGATGGAATTCATAAAATCTACTGGCCCGGCTGGTCTGCCTTCGAGCTTTCCTATCGTCCAGCCATTTTCCCAGGACTTCATCAACAAGATCCTATCAGACATGCTACACAGGTATGTGTTCATCTACCATGACAAATTCCTCATCTTATCCAAGGACTGCCAGATCACATCTCATGTTCATTCAGTCCTTAAGCTTCTCCTCAAGAACCAGCTGTGCTACAAGTTAGAAAAGTGCCAGCTCCACACACCCCAGTCGTTTCCTTTCATCCCAAGGCATAACCATGGACCCAAAGTGCACACCATCATTGAATGGCTCCGCAGACCATGCTTCCGAGGAGCTCAAGAGGTGCTTCACCACTGCTCCCATTCTCCACCATTTGAACTACTCTGAACATTTTGTGGAAGAGGTGGATTCATGTCATATCGGTGCTTGGGCCATCATCTCCCAGCGAGGACTGGACAGGAAGAACACACCCACCTGCCACCTTCTACACAGTGCCGTTACGGAGTAGGAGACAGGAAGCTACTTGAAATTAAGTGGGCCTCAGAGGCATGGAGACATTGTCAGATGAGAAACTCCGAGACCTTCCTGACCTGGATTGACCACCAGAACCTCGTATCCATACAACAGACGCACCAACTCAACTCATGTCAAGCTTGCTGAATGCTCTTCGAGCAATTCAACTTCACCATCTCCTACTGACCAGGCTCCAAGAACACTGAGGTGGAAGCCTTGTCATGACAGTTTGACCCAATAGAAACAGAAATCAACCCTCAGTCCATCATTATAATCCTTGGAGATCCTTGTCAGGATCATCTGGGATCATGAGAACCAGATCCACCAGGCCCTAGAGCACAGGCCTGCTCCGGCAGACACACCTGTCATCCACATGTATATGATGTCAGCAGCCGTGCACTCTGAGGCACTCCAGAGGCCCACTCCTCAACCCTCTCCTGTGGTCCACTCTTCAGCCTTCTCCAGCCATCCAGATGCAGGACAGACTCTGGGTTTTCTGCAATAATGGTTCTGGTAGCCCAGCAAGATCATAGATATTCATCAGTTCATCTGCCTGCCCTAAATATGCCCAATCCAATTCCTCCAAACAGAGGTCCTCTGGGCTCCTGTAGGTCCGACTGCTCCGCTAGTGCCTGTGGTCCCACATAGCCATGCATTTCATCCAGGCTTGTCACCTTCTGATGGGGCCATGGTGATTACAATGGTGATAGACCGGTTCTCCAAAGCAGTTAACTTTATTGCTCCCCCTCCCCAAACCTCCGTCAGCTGCTGAGATGGCAGACCTGGTCGTCCACAGGTAGTTCACCTCCACTATTTCCCTCAGGACATTGTGTTGGACCGGGTTCCACAGTTCATCTCTAGCTTCCAGAGAGCGTTCTGCTCCCTCCTCTGCACCTCAGTGAGTTTGTCCTCTGGCCATCATCTGCAGACAAACGGCCAGTCAGAACCAATCAGCAGTGGAGAAGTTTCGGCGATGCTTTGCCACCTCTAACCCTTCCACATGGAAGAAGCATCTGCTCTGGCCCTGCACCTCCTCTGCCACAAGCATGGCAACCTTTGAAATGCTTCATGGCTACCAACCCCTGTTGTTCCCTGCAGAGGAGCCAGCAGTGGAGGTCCTATCTATCCAGGCCCTGGTCAGCTGATGCTGGAAGGCTTGGAAGAGGACACAGAAGGCCATCCCAGCTTCCCATCGCACCTACTGCTGCTACTCCAGCCTGGAGACTGCGCTTGGCTGTTCACTTGAGATCTGCCCCTGAGCACCGACTCCCACAAGCTCTCAACCCAATTACCAGATTACCCATTGCACCAACCCAGTCGTTTACCATCTCCAGCTGCCACCATCCCTCAGGATCACATCTACCTTCCATGTGTCCTGCCTCAAGCCGCCATTGTTCATAGACCACACAACCCACGTGAGACTGCACTTTCAAAACCAAGGATGGTGGAGGATAGTCCAATGTATACGGTTTGCCAGTTGATAGATTCATGTATCCCTGGATAGGGTGTGCAGTATCTGGTTGACTGGAAAGGGTACAGCCCAGAGGAGAGGTCACCAGTGGCCGTCCAGTTTCATCTCGGATCCATTGCTCAGAGGAGTTCACCGACCCACCTGGATTGTCCTGGACATCAGGTGCTGACCGTAGGAGAGGTGAGTTCTGTGAGGCCTGCACAGGCAGGCACCTCCTAGTCTCCATCCAGCTAACTGAAATCACCTGCCACTCATTTTCAACTCATTACCTGCAGCCTATTTAAACCCATATTTCATTCACAATCCTTTGTTCATCAATTGAACAAGCCAACCTCAACCAGTTGCTCCTAGCCTTCAGTTACCTTGGTGCCTTGTCATGTTAAGTATTTGTTCTCTCTTGTTTTGTGGCCCCTCATGGTTTGTTATTTTTCATTTTATTGGTAAAATATTCTTTACTAATAAATCATCTCCATTGCTTTGCTTTTGGATCCAGTTTCCTCTACGTTTCCCGACAATATTCTTCTACATATGCACTGCATCACTGCATGGTATGGAAACTGCACTGTGACAGACAGGAAGGCTCTACAGTGAGTAGTCAAAACTGCCCAACGCATCACCAGCACCAGCCTATCCACCATCAAGGATATATATACAGAAAGGTGCAGGAAATGGGCCAATAACATCATGAATTTCACCCACCCTGTTCTAGAACTGCTTGTCCCACTCCCATAAGGGATGAGGCTATGTAGTGTCTATGCCAGGCCCACCAGACCCAAAAACACTTTCCCCAAGCAATGAGGCTGATCAATACTTCCAAGGCTGCACATCACCCAGCACCACTGCTTTATCATTTCCTCTCAGAGTTATTTTATGCACAGACACTCCTTTGCCTAGCATCACTTTATGGGCATACTATGAATATATGTACATAAGCTCACTTATATGTTTATATTTATTGTGTTTTTATTATTGTCTTCTTTATCTTATTATGTTTTATGCTGCATCGGATTTGGAGTAACAATCATTTCGTTCTCTTTTACACTGTGTACTGGAAGTGACAGTAAACAATCTTGAAACTTGAATTGCTGTGTAATTAAATTGAAATGTGCAGTATAAATATTATTGTATAAAGCACGGCTCTGGTTCAACAGTCTACGCTTCAAAACTGTCATTAGAATGGAGGGAAGTTTTGCAATTAATACGCCAGCTCCATTGAGAAGGATTAATATGGGGATTACAGCTTTTGGAATTATGTCAAAAAGCTATTTCACCAAGTTTCAGATTGCTAAAGAAGCTTTTCTCTAAGCACAGTGCAAGACTGAATTTGTTTCATTGTAAATGACATGCCCCGAATCCCTTCATTTGTACGGTTGGAGACTATTCCTGCATTCCGGGTGTTATAGAAATTCGGCTTATTGTTCTTCAACTTGTTGGCTAATTTCCATCTGTTGGTCCAGCAATGAAATTATTACTTTGTGAACTGGTGGTGTTTTAAATGACTTGCAATTAGATTGGTGTTTCATCGATAATGTGCAGTTGGCTCATTTATACATTTAGGCTATTCCTGGTATTATTATTTAAGCTTTTCAACTCTGTCACCAGCAATAGACTCAATTGCTTTACTGATTTTAACAACTTTTAATAAAATATTGATCAAAAATTTGTATTTAATCCAATTGCAATTAAACAGCACAAAGCATAATCAGCCAAATACCCTGGGGGCAGATGAGCCACCCACACTCATTCAAAACCCAATCTAACTGGATCGAGTGTCTGAATGCAATCAAGGCCGCCAAGCAGCCATCTCCCAGCTAACTGGCAAGACTCCATTGGGTGTATCTATATGAGGCACTGCCTCAGGAGGGTATCATCTATCATTAAAGGTTCCCATTTTCTGGGCCAGGGCATCTTCTCGCAGATGCCGTCAGGCAGGAGGTGCCGAAGTCTCTAGTCCCACACCATAATGTTTTAGGATAGCTACTTCCTTGCAATCATTTGTCTCTTGAATGAGCTGGCACAACCTCAATTACTACCTCAGTCTAGCAACAATAGTACACCATTTTGCACTGCAATAGATTTTGCTTTTTATTCTAATTGTGTTCTTTCTTGCATAACTTTGTATTAATTATGTTTATGCTTTTCTTGTGAATGCTGTGTACTTGATGCTATGTCCCTGTGATGCTGCCGCGAGCAAGCTTTTCATTGCACTTATACTTGCATGTAGTTGTGCGATGGACAATAAACTTGACTTTGGCTCTTGATTGTCTGTTGAACTGCTTTGAGAGTAGGTTCAGCTCTGAACCTGTCAAAGCTGGCAAGGAGATTGCACATCAGTGAATGTGTTTGACATTCGTCAGCATTCACAAATGACTAAAAACTAAACAGTGCATTATAAGACAATTGTTAAAAAGGGGAAACAATTATGAAAGCTCAAAAACAATTAGAAATAATAATATATTAATATTTAATTCAATTTAATTAACAAGTATGCAAAGTACCTGTAGTAAACACTGTTGAACTCTATGAGGAGTCTAGTGGCAGAACAAAATGGCTCTCCAAGAAATGATCAACTGATTAAATACCAGCAGCCAGAACACTACTGAGGGTTTTTAAAGGGAATGATCCTGGCCTCCATTATCATCTCTATTTAACTAAGAAAAGGAAGGCAATCTAATCCCTGCAAATACGATGGTTATAATTTGTAATTATTCTTTAGAACTACATTTCTTACATTTATTAGAATATATGAGAAGGAACAGAAAGCTATGATTCTTCAAACATTAAACTGCATTAAAATATCTTTACTGATGCAAAATATTTTAAGTTGCTTAATAAAAGAATAATCAAACAAAATTAATTCTGGATTATATTAAAAAAGAGAGACAAGTTTAGTCAAAGTAATAGTCGTTAAGAAATGACTTGCAGGAGGAGATAGATGTAGAACAGTGAAGTGAGAGAATCCCAGAGCTAAGCATCACAACATGACTGGGGTCGACATAACCAAGAAACCAGAACTGGGAGACCCTTGTCAAAACTGAATTTCAAATGTTAAGAAATTTCTGCAGGTTATAACTTCAGTCTTTCAAATATTTCTCACTCAAGTTCCTTAATTCTTATCTGGAGAATTTGTACATACATATCTTAATGTTCTCCATAAATTTTTGATGAATATCTGACATGACAAGAATTGAATTACACTGCCAGAAGAATTCTACCAAATACTATTGTTCTAATCCTATTGGGATCATGGAAATAGTATTTATGGAATAAAGCAGCCAGTTTTGAATAATTCTCACATTTTCATGTTAGATTGATATCCTAATGTTTTCTTGAATTGTCACCTGGGGCTAAGGAGAAATGCCATTTTTATTTACACAGAGGTTGTGTTGCTGGTTATTGACCTCTCATGGGAATAAATAAATTCTGAGAAATCAATAATGCATAGGTGACTGGGAAGAGTGTGCTTGACGGGTTTTTATTGTTCCTCATTTTTCTCTTGTTTTGATATTTTGGAAAATGTAAAATAGCAATAAGAAAGCAATCTTATTTAGATCTGTGGCATTCTGTGCAAAGGAAATACAAACCTTTCCAATATCTAATATTAAGCTTAATGGAAAAAAAACAAATCTATATAAGTAAAATGGATTCGAATCACATTTCTACAATCTTCCGTGCAGTCTGTACAAAAAAAATATGCTGAGTCTAAGAAGCAGAATGATATTTACAAATTGAAAAGAAATTATGTTTTAAAGTTTGAAATTATTAACATTCCCAGAAAGAAATAATTCATATCTTCACCATGTTTTAAGGGCTACTCAAAACATTTTAATGTCGACAGAAGGTTCTTCATAAATACAATGCTAAATAAAATTTGGCACCATGATGTGTGAGGAGGTATAAGAGCAAATGACCGAAAATTTGATCAAACAGCTTTTAAGGAGAATTTTACACACAAAAATAAAGGGAAGGAGATGTGATGGGTTCAGAAGAAAATACACAGCTTACAATCAACGCACCTCAATATGGTAACACACATCAAAGTTGTTGGTGAACGCAGCAGGCCAAGCAGCATCTGTAGGATGAGGTGCAGTCGACGTTTCAGGCCGAGACCCTTCGTCAGGACTAACTGAAGGAAGAGTGAGTAAGGGATTTGAAAGTTGGTGGGGGAGGGGGAGATCCAAAATGATAGGAGAAGACAGGAGGGGGAGGGACAGAGCCAAGAGCTGGACAGGTGATAGGCAAAAGGGGATACGAGAGGATCATGGGACAGGAGGTCCGGGAAGAAAGACAAGGTGGGGGGAACCCAGAGGATGGGCAAGAGGTATATTCAGAGGGACAGAGGGAGAAAAAGGAGAATGAGAGAAAGAATGTGTGCATAAAAATGAGTAACACATGGGGTACGAGGGGGAGGTGGGGCCTTAGCGGAAGTTAGAGAAGTCGATGTTCATGCCATCAGGTTGGAGGCTACCCAGACGGAATATAAGGTGTGTTCCTCCAACCTGAGTGTGGCTTCATCTTTACAGTAGAGGAGGCCGTGGATAGACATGTCAGAATGGGAATGGGATGTGGAATTAAAATGTGTGGCCACTGGGAGATCCTGCTTTCTCTGGCGGACAGAGCGTAGATGTTCAGCAAAGCAGTCTCCCAGTCTGCGTCGGGTCTCGCCAATATATAAAAGGCCACATCGGGAGCACCGGACGCAGTATATCACCCCAGTCGACTCACAGGTGAAGTGTTGCCTCACCTGGAAGGACTGTTTGGGGCCCTAAATGGTGGTAAGGGAGGAAGTGTAAGGGCATGTGTAGCACTTGTTCCGCTTACACGGATAAGTGCCAGGAGGGAGATCAGTGGGGAGGGATGTGGGGGACGAATGGACAAGGGAGTTGTGTAGGGAGCGATCCCTGCGGAATGCAGAGAGAGGGCGGGAGGGAAAGATGTGCTTAGTGGTGGGATCCTGTTGGAGGTGGCGGAAGTTACGGAGAATAATATGTTGGACCTGGAGGCTGGTGGGGTGGTAGGTGAGGACCAGGGGAACCCTATTCCTAGTGGGGTGGCAGGAGGATGGAGTGAGAGCAGATGTACGTGAAATGGGGGAGATGCATTTAAGAGCAGAGTTGATAGTGGAGGAAGGGAAGCCCCTTTCTTTAAAAAAGGAAGACATCTCCCTCATCCTAGAATGAAAAGCCTCATCCTGAGAGCAGATGCGGCGGAGACGGAGGAATTGCGAGAAGGGGATGGCGTTTTTGCAAGAGACACCTCAATATGGTGTTGTCTTTTTTCATGGAGCAATGAAATTGGGACCAGAAACAAAGAAAAACAGATATCCCCAGACCTGAAAATCTATTAAATATGGAAGAGTGAGACTGTGGATGGATTTGAAAATAGAGATGGAGTCTCTAAGATTGAGATATTACTTAATCAGCACCACAAAGAAGAATGGTGGGTGAATGGGGCTATAGAGCTGAGGACATTGGCTGCAGAGTTCTGAATGAGAAGGGCCAGTCAGGAAGGCATTGGAATATTCATAGTTAAAGGCAAACAAGAGCCCAACAGGTACGTATAAGAGTTTCAACAGAAGATGGGCTGAGGCACTTGCAGAGTCTTTCAGTGTTGTAGAAATAATACACAGCTCAGTGGTAATAGGGAATTGTGGTCAGGAGCTTATTGTGGGGTTAAGTGTGACACCAGTAATGCATGTACCCAAATTTAGTTTTAAACTATCGCCAGGCATAGAGGCCAGGAAACAGAATGCATGCAACAGAGATGAGAATCATTGGCTTCAGTTGGCCCAGCACTTAGTTGAAGGAAATTTCTGCTCATCCAGAACTGGATGTTTGACAAACAATCTAACAATATAGACAGTGGATTAAAGCTGTGTGACACACGTGTGCGTGTGGGAGTTGACACAGAGATGGTCAAACTTTAGGTCAGAAATATCATGGACTTGAAGCAGGGGATAAATAGGCACACAGACGATAGAAAATGGAAGTGGAGGAGGGAAGGGTTTGATTGCTCTCAGAGTAGGTTAAAAGGTTGGCACAACATTTTTGGCTGACGTGTCTGTATGATATGATAATGTTCTAGTTCTAATAACATGGATTTGGGAATAGAAGCCATGGCAGGCAATTGGTGAGGTGGCAGTGAATCAACAAATATGAGAAGCAGTGAGGGTGATGCCACACCAGGCAAAGCTGGAGAAGACGGGGTGTCAAACATGTCAGAAGCTGCAGACTGGGTGAAAGGTCAAGGATGATTATATTACTTTAGTCACAATCACATGAAATGTCGTTGTAGAATATGAGTGGAGCTTTCCAAATACTGTGGTATGGACAGAAAGCTAGCTGGAAGCACACAATTGGAAGACTAGGTTAGTCAACGATTGTGAAAATTACAGTAAGGTTGAAGACAGGGTAGTAACATTCAAGAATGGGGAAGTTAAGGATATTTTCTGAGAGAAATGCTGATGGAAGATTTGAAAGGGAGGACAGCAGCTTTAAAAAGGAAAACCATTAAATCATCTGAAGTTTACCCCTTGTGAAGTGTAGTGGTATTTTGCAGTACAGGGTCAGTGACAGAGATCTTGTGGACAGCAAGTTTTGATCAACACAATGCCACATTCTTTTATTTTCTTGATTCGAGGATAAATATTGCATATCTTCTAAGGGTATAATTGGATCTTGTAAATGCACCTAAAGCCTCAGTTTCATATCTAATTTGAATGTATCGGAGAGAACGTCACTTCTCCTGTGTACATGGAGATGTCTCTTGTGAAGTGTACATCTCGATGACATATCAATCTGAAATATTAGTTCTGTTTTTTTTTCATCCTGACCCCCAAGAACTCAAGAAGTAAAAGCAGGAGAAGACCATTTGGCCCCTTGTGACTGTTCTAGCAGTAAGAAAGATCAAGCTATATCTTCAACCTCAATGCTATTTGCCCGTACTATCACTTTTTCTTTGATTTTGTTAATAGTTATACTAGGCAACAGACCCTTCACAGCCCTTTGAGTGGAGAATTCCGACGATGCATTGACCTCTGTCTGAAGAAATTTCTTCTCTTTCTGTCCTAAGCGGCGGACCCCTCATTTTGAGTCCATGACTCCTAGTGTTCACCAGCATAAACATGGTCACATCTTTTTACCTGTGGGGCTCCATAACAGTCACTGAGCTCACCACCTATTCTCCTAAACACAAGACCAGTCTTCTTAATTTCTCCTCATGCAAAATGCCATCCTATTACAATCAGGTGCCCTGTTACTATTTCTTACTCCATTACTGTTTTCAGGCTAATATAGGTCTTCCCTGGGTTACAAGTGATGAATTTATGTGTAGCCCATACATACAGTCGAGATTCTGCAGGTCAGTGGGATGGAAATGTGGCTGCTGTGGAGCTGCAGACATCTTCTGCTGTCTGGGAACTCACTTTGCGACCATATCAAGCTCACTTTGATGCGTCTGATGACTCTTAACAATTCTTATCGATGCACCATAGAAAGGATTCTGACTGGGTGCAGAACAGCTTGGTATTGCAACTACTTTGCATGTGACTGCAAGAAACTATGAAGAGTTGTGGACGTGGCTCAGCACATCACAGGAACCAGCCTCCCTTCTAACAACTCTGTCTACACTTCTCGCTGCCTCTGTAAAGTATCCAACATAATCAAAGACCCCTGACACCCCTCTCCTTCCCCCTCCCATCGGGGAGAAGACACAAAAACCTGAAAGCCCTTACCAATAGACTTAAGGACAGCTTTTATCCAACTCTTACTAGACTCTTGAATGGACCTCTCCTACGTTAAGATGGACTCTTGGCCTCACAATCTACCTTATTATGATCTTGCACTTTACCTGCGCTGCACTCTTTCAGTTCAGTTTCATTTATTGTCATTTAGAAATGCATGCATTAAAAAAAATGATACAACGTTCCTCCAGAATGATATCACAAGAAAATACAGGACAAACCAAGACTAAAACTGACAAGACCACATAATTATAACATATCGTTACAACAGTGCAAAGTAATAAAGAGCAGACCATGGGCACGATAAAAAAAAAGTCTCAAAGTCCCGGTAGACTCATCATCCCACACAGGCAGCAGAAGGGAGGAACTCTCCCCGCCATGAACCTCCAAGAGCCACCAACTCGCCGATGCAGCACCATTTGAAGCACTCATCCACAGCGGACTCTGAGTGCGTTCGAAAACTTTGAGCCTCCAACACAGCCTCTCCGAGCGCCATCCTCTGCTGAGTGCTTCGACCCAGCCCTGGCCGCCAAGCAACAAGCAAAGCCGAGGACTCAGTGCCTTCCCCTCCAGAGATTCTGGACCACACAGTAGCAGCAGCAGCAAAACAGGCATTTCAGATGTTTCACCAGATGTTCCTCCATGCTCTCACGTCTGTCTCCATCAAATCAGGATTGTGCATGGCACCCTACTTGACAACTAACAGACATCACCACCGGAGTGGCCGCTGTGAGCTGCGTCAGGCCGCCATCTTCCCACCCCATAAGCTTTAACACTTTATTCTGCATTCTTAGCAATTTATCTTATTCTAGGTCAATGCTTTGTGTAATGAATTGTTCTGTATAAACAGTATGCAAAACAATATTTTCACTTATATAATTTCCAATATTGTTGGAAATATTGCGGACTGCCTAGGTTACGAAAGGTTCTGCCATAACTTGGGGAGGACCTGTACGCGAGGATGTTCTGCTTTTCACTGTTGAATTATGCGGACGAGGGTCTAGGTGGAACTTAAATCTCCAACTTTTCAATTCAGAACTGATAGGCCTTCTCTTGGACTAACCAAGGTACACTGATTGTATGAAAACCTCCCAGTATAAATTTAATTTAGTGCAGAAAATGTTTTGCCCTTGGTGAGCGTGGAACTAATTTGATGACGATCCTTCTCAGGGTTTTCAAAGTGGAACTTTGCTTTCTCTCTGCATTGTGCCAAGTAAACAGTGTCGAGTGTAAGCTCAAATGAGCAGACTTGCTGTATCTCTCACTGTGCACTAGCATCTCTCACAGTGACTGTGCAGCCTTAGTAAGCTGTTTGTATAATAGATGTGTTCGCAGGGGACCTGGCTTAAGACCATCTAAATTCATTACAGCTCAGATATAAAACCATCTGTTAGGGGTAAGAATCTGCTGTTATTTACACAGAGAGTAATTCCAGAGATGGAATAAAAAGAAGTTACAACATTACATTATGACAGTAGAAATGCAAACCAGACCCTGAGAATAACATTCTGTGACAACACTGTAGAAAATATCCACACAGAAGAGTGATGCTGTACTTTATGCACACCTTCCATTAGGACAACTGGGATCAGGTCCAGGAATGGATGAGCACAAGCTGGGGAGTGTGAATGAATGCTGTGGACATGCCCTTAGGTACTGCCTCACTGCATTCAATAGCTCACAAATACCAGACTAGGTTTCTCAATGTTCTCCTGAAAGATGAGAGGTGATTGATAAGTTCGTGGCCTAAGGTAGAAGGAGTCAATTTTAGAAAACCTAGCACATTTATTTTTCAATATAGTCCCCTTCTACATGTACACACTTAGTCCAGCGGTCGTGGAGCGTACAGATCCCTTCTTTGTAGAAGTGGTCCACAGCAGTGATGATTGATAAGTTCGTGGCCTATGGCGGAAGGAGATGAGTTATTAACTTCAAACTTTCTACATTTTCACTCAGAGAGTTGAACTGCACGTGCATGTAACGAGAGCGTCTTGGACCTCCAGGTGGTCAACAGCAGGGGTGATTGATAAGTTTGTGGCCTTAGGTAGTAGGAGATGAGTTACACAGCTCTCGTTACATGCACATGCAATTCAACTCTTTGAGTGAAAATGCAGGAAGTTTGAAGTTAATAACTCACCTCCTTCTACCATAGGCCACGAACTTATCAATCACCCCTGCTGTGGACCACTTCTACAAAGAAGGGATCCGTATGCTCCACGACCACTGGACTAAGTGTGTAAATGTAGGAAAAATAAATGTGCTGAGTTTTCTAAAATTGACTCCTTCTACCTTAGGACATGAACTTATCAATCACCCCTCATATGCTGGGTGGTACACTTGAACCTCAGTCAACTCTATACGATGGTCCCTACACTTACCCACAAGGCAGAGCCACTCGAGGAAACCCACTACATGAAGAATCTCAATGAGTTGCTGAACACATTGAAATAGGCAGGCTCACTTGAATCCGTTTTAACACTTGATGCAGCAATTTTAACCCCAGTGATGTTTCAGACACTCAACAGCAGAACAAGGGCAGCAGGCACATTGGAAACAGCACCAAATGTAGATGCCCCTCTATCCACACATAATCTTGACATGGAAGTATGTCATTGATCCTAAATCCTAAAAACCCCTTCTCAACAGCATCATACCAAGTACCTCCACCAAACGAATTGCTGTGGTTCAAATGGTTACCACAACCTTTTCAAGGATAAATAAAGGGTAATAATTACTCATGCCCAGATAAAAAAAAACAAAGAATAAAAGCAACAATACCAGTTATTCCCTTTGCAGAAACCCCTTGGATTTACAGGCACCTTTTCCATCAACAGAGATTTGAATGCATGATGTGTTTTTAACCATGTGACCTAATCCTCACAAAGTTATTTTATTCATAACTTCTGTCAGAATGTGGCATATTCATTTGTGTTTTATGCTGAACTTCCATCTTTTCCCACAGGTCTTACTTTTAGCTACTGTCTGTTGAGATGAAAGGAAGTCACTATCAATGGCAGTGACTGAACTGTGTGATACTGAAATACAAATGAGCTACAAACAATTTCTTTTGTATGCAAATGCCAACTCATGAAATCTGTCACAGACTTCAGAAGTCATGTCGGGATGCTTGCCAAGTCAATTACAGAAAAAGACTCTTCTACACAATCGTGTATGCTGGTTAGTTTGATAAATCATTGTAATTTCATGAGTGTTAATGATCAATTTGGTAACAATTCTATTTTAACTGTATGCTTACTTTTTGTGGCATGTACAAAAGATTACAATATTTCATCACAATATCTTTTGTGTACTGAGATAATGAATTGTTTACACATCGAACTTTGAAACTCCCTCACATCAAAGCAACCAAACAGATAAACAGCACATGCATAAGCAGTTCAGTTTCACTGTTTTTAGAAGGAGAGGTTCTGAATGATCCACACAAATATTCCTTTAAGTGACAATAGAACATCAAGTTTTCATACCTGCCTAATCCCCAACCGGTATGCTAGGATTCGGTCAACAGCATTAGGGTTCATCTGGGTCCACTGTAGCATGTACGAATAGACACGGGCTCGGTTTTGCCAAAGTGGGTTGGGTGTATCATAATAGAATTCAGGAGGATAAGCTTTGCCTGAGAAAAAGAGAGATTATTACAGTTGCACAGAAGATTATTCACAATTTTTTATACAGTGCACATGAAGGCAAAAAAATGACAGAGAAAGTGCAGGTTAATTCACACAGCATGCTAAGGTTTATTAGCCAACGATGGTATTGAAGCAATGGACCCTTCTATCGCTCCATCATGTACCAATTCAGGACGACATTCTTCCGCACACAAATGTGGATCAATGATCCGTAAAGACTTGCATGTGATGAGCAGTCGAGTAAGTCATTGCATGAAATGAGATTTACACAAGAGCTAATAGGGAGTTGAGTGGCATCGTAATGAAATTGATGAATAAGGTTTCATAACGTAATGCAAAAGGCTTTCTGTAAAAGCTAGCTGGCATTGCTTGAAGTTATTTCTGGAACATAATATAAAACAAATAAGGTTCTTGGTCCTTTGTGCACATTCCAGTGTTCAATAGACGCCTGCCTGATCCTCTACCGGAACTGCACCTTCAAGCTTGGATCACTTGAATGTACTGAGCATAGTGCTTCAGAGCAGAGAGTTCCAAACATTCACAGGTCCTGAGTTAAGAAAATTGATCTCATTTCTGTCCTAGACACTGGAAAATTCTTCTCATTCCTGTACTAGACACCAACTCCTTATCCTGAAGATTTCCAACTCAGGGAAACATTTTCTCAGTATCTGCATGTCAAGCCCAAAGCCCCTGAAGAAGTAAAAAATATATATATTTTGAAATCACCTAAATTCTATCATACAGAAGTGTAGTTGTCTCAATCTCTTCTCAGAACAATCCTGTCAGCTTGGAGATCCAATCTATCTTAATTGTATTGTTTTTCAGGCAAACATACGCCTTCTTAGTAAGGAGATCAAAACTGCAAACATATTTATAAAACAGGGAGTAAAAAGAAACAGAAATCAGAGAAAATTTAATTGAATGCAAATATAAAGCCTAAACAGATTTAATTTATCAAGACCAATATTGGGTAACGTAAAAAGTTATTTCTAGGTAATGCCTTATATGAAGACGCTGAAGACAGATTTCCACCTGTCCCAAGGGTCATTTTCACTAAAGGGGAGGTACCCTGAATAAGTAATTGCCCTCTCCTTATTGTATAATGACAAAGCACAGCTATTCATCACCACTGTCTTGAAAGTCCTGTTCCATCTATTGACGTCTATCAAATATCATTAGGCTGACCAGGCCTTCTGTCTTACTGCTGGTGGGTAGAAGTATTATTGACCAATCACCAGTCAAAGTCAAGTATATTGTCATATGTATAATTACATTTATGCACAGGTGTAAGGAAAATTTTGCTTGCAGCAGCATTACTGACACATGGTGTTATGTAACAATATTCACAAGAAAAATATAAATTAATCATAAATAAAACACATTCTTTACAAGAAAGAGCACAATTAGTATTAAAAAAAGCTAAGTTTTAGTGGTCACAGTATTGCAAAACTGTTGTGACGATAGTTGTGCCAGTTGGTTCAGGAACCAAATGGTTGAAGGGAAATAGCTGTTTTTGAACATAGTGGTGTGGGAAAACCTCTTTGCTTTAGCTCTTTGAGGCTTCAGTCAGAGAAAGTAAAGAAAAGGAAAACTCCAGGTTGTCTTTTTTTCCATCACTTCTTTACATTTGCTTAGTTAGGACATAGAGATACCAGGCAGGATAGTGGAATGTTCCTCCTGCAGGATATGGGAAGCAGGGAGATCTCCAGTGTCCCTGATGGCTACAGCTGCGAGAAGAACTACTAGATGCAATTTCTAAAAATCGATGTTAAGGAGCTGGAGCTGGTACTGGAATTGGATGAACTCTGGATCATTTGGGAGGATGAAGGGGTGATAGATGGGACAGAGAGAGAAATAGTTACACCCAAAGTGAAGGACACAGGAAGATGGGTGATAGTCAAGAAGGGTTAGGGAGCCAGTTCAGAGTACACCTGAGGCCATTCCCCTCAATAAAAGGTATATCACTTGGGATATTGTCCGGGGGGATGACTTAACAGAGAAAAGTCACAGTGGTCAGGTCTCTGGCACCGAGTCCGACTCTGTGACTCAGAAGGGAAGAGGGGAGAAGAAGCACACGGTGGTGATAGGGGATTAGTTAGTTAGTTAGGGGAACGAACTGGAGGTTCTGCAGGTGAGAATGAGATTCCTGGATGGTATGTTGCCTCCCACGTGTCAGGGCCTGGACATCTCAGACTGAGGCCTCAGTATTCTTAAATGGGAGGGCGAACAGCCGGAGGTCATGGTCCATGTAAGTACCAAAAGAGATTGCAGACTGTAGCAAGAAACATAAGGTTGTTATAGTAGGTGATTTTAACTTTCCACATATTGTCTGGGAATCCTATTCTGTAAAATGACTCATAGAACAAAAAATATAGAATAGTACAGCAAAGTAGAGGCCCTTCAGCCCACAATGTTATGCCGACCCTTAAACCCTACCTCCCATATAACCCCGAACCTCATATTCCTCCATATACCTGTCTAGCAATCTCTTAAATTTCACCAGTGTATCTGCCTCCACCACTGACTCAGGCAGAGCATTCCATGCAACAACCACTCTGAGTAAAAAACCTTCCTCTAATATCCCCTTTGAAATTCCCACCCCTTACCTTAAAGCATGTCCTCTTGTATTGAGCAGTGGTGCTCTGGGGAAGAGGTGCTGGCTATCCACTCCATCTGTTCCTCTTAATATCTTGTATACCTCTAAAATGTCTCCTCTCATCCTCCTTCTCTCCAAAGAGTAAAGCCCTGGCTCCCTTAATCTCTGATCATAATGCATACTCGCTAAACCAGGCAGCATCCTGGTAAATCTCCTCTGTACTCTTTCCAATGCTTCCATATCCTTCCTATAGTGAGGCGACCAGAACTGGACACAGTACCCAAGTGTGGCCTAACCACAGATGTATAGAGCTGCATCATTACCCCGCGACTCTTAAACTCTATCCCTCGACTTATGAAAGCTAACACCCCATAAGCTTTTTTAACTACCCTATCTACCTGTGAGGCAACTTTCAGGGATCTATGGACATGTACCCCCAGATCCCTCTGCTCCTCCACACTACCAAGTATTCTGCCATTTATTTTGTACTCTGCCTTGGTGTTTGTCCTTCCAAAGTGTACCACCTCACACTTCTCCGGGTTGAACTCCATCTGCCACTTCTCAGCCCACTTCTGCATCCTATCAATATCTCTCTACAATCTTCGACAATCCTCTACACTATCCACAACACCACCAAACTTTGTGTTGTCTGCAAACTTGCCAACCCTCCCTTCTACCCCCACATCCAGGTCGTTAATAAAAATCACGAAAAGTCGAGGTCCCAGAACAGATCCTTGTGGGACACCACTAGTCATAATCCTCCAATCTGAATGTACTCCCTCCACCATGTCTCTCTGCTTTCTGCAGGCGAGCCAATTCTGAATCCACCTGGCCAAATTTCCCTGGATCCCATGCCTTCTGACTTTCTGAACAAGCCACCATGTGGAAACTTGTCAAATGCCTTAGTAAAATCCATGTAGATCACATCCACTGCACTACCCTCATCTAGATGCCTGGTCAGCTCCTCAAAGAACTCTATCAGGCTTGTTAGACACGATCTGCCCTTCACAAAGCCATGCTGACTGTCCCTGATCAGACCATGATTCTCTAAATGCCCATAGATCCTATCTCTAAGAATCCTTTCCAATAGCTTTCCCACCACAGATGTAAGGCTTACTGGTCTATAATTACCCCAACTATCGCTACTACCTTTTTTGAAAAAGGGGACAACATTCGCCTCCCTCCAATCCTCCAGTACCATTCCCATGGACAACGATGACATGAAGATCCTAGCCATAGGCTCAGCAATCTCTTCCCTCGACTCGTGGAGCAGCCTGGGGAATATTCTGTCAGGCCCCGGGGACTTATCCGTCCTAATATATTTTAACAACTCCAACACCTCCTCTCCCTTAATATCAACATGCTTTAGAACATCAACCTCACTTATATTGACCTTCATCAAGCTCCCTCTCATTGGTGAATACTGAAGAGAAGTATTCATTGAGGACCTCACTCACTTCCACAGCCTCTAGGCACATCTTCCCACCTTTATCTCTAATTGGTCCTACCTTCAATTCTGTCATCATTTCGTTCTTCACATAATTGAAGAATGCCTTGGGGTTTTCCTTTACCCTACTCACCAAGGCCTTCTCATGCCCCCTTCTTGCTCTCCTCAGCCCCTCCTTAAGCTCCTTTCTTGCTACCCTATATTCCTGAATAGACCCATCTGATCCTTGCTTCCTAAACCTCATGTATGCTGCCTTTTTCCACCTGACTAGAATTTCCACCTCACTAGTCACCCATGGTTCTTTCACTCTACCATTCATTATCTTCCTCAGCGGGGCAAATTTATCCCTAACACCCAGCAAGACAGACTCGATGGGATAAAGTTTGTCAAATGTGTTCAGAGAAGTTTCCTTCATCAGTACATAGAAGTCCCAACGAGAGAGACTGCAATACTAAATCTCCTATGAGGGAATGAGATAGGACAGATGACAAAAGTTTGTGTAGGGGAAAACTTTGCATCCACTGACCCCACAATGTCATTAATTTCAAAGTAAATATGAAAAGAGATAGGTCTGGTATGCTGGTTGAGATTCTACATTGGAAAAAGGCTAATACAGATGGTATCAGAAATGAGCTGGCAAGTTCATTTGGGATAGGGATAGGCTGTTTTCTGGCAAAGGTGTACTTGGTAAGTGGCAGGCTTTCAAAATTGAAATTTTGAGAGTACAAAGCTTGTATATACCTGTCAGAATAAAATTAAAGATAACAAGTGTAGGAAACCTTGGTTTTCAAGAGATATTGAGACCCCCTGTTTAAGAGAAAAAAGGAGGTGCATAGCAGGTACAGGCAAGTAGGAACAAACGAGGTGCTTATGAAGAATAAGAATTACAGTTAAGAAATAAATCCAGAAGGCTAAAAGAAGACATGAAGTTGACCTAGCAGACAAGCTGAAGGAGAATCCTAAGGAATTCTACAGGTATGTTCAGAGCAAAAGTACTGTTAGGGACAAAATTGGTCTACTAGAAGACAAAAATGGTAACCCATATGAGGAGCCAAAACAGATGGGGAAGATCTTGAATGCAATCTTTGCATCTGTATTTACTCAGGAGACAGATACAGAATCTATAGAAGTGAGGCAAAGTAACAACAACTTCATGGACCCTCCACAGATTACAGAGGAGGAGGTATTTTCTACTCTGAGGCAAATCAGTGTGTCTCCCAGGGCCTGACAAGGTGTTCGCTTGGACCCTAGGGGAGGCAAGTACAAAAACCACCGGAACCCTAGTAGAGATATTTAAAAGATCCATAATGAAAGAGGTACCTAGAGGATTGAAGGATTGCCAATGTTGTTCTGCTATTTAAAAAGCTCTAAACATAAACCAGGACATTATAGGCCGGTGAGTCTGACATCAGCTATGGGAAAGTTATTGGAAGTGGATGTTGTCTGCATGGACTTTAGCAAGGCTTTTAACAGAGACCCACATGGGAGGCTGGTCAAGAAGGTTCAGTCGTTCAGCATTCAAGATAAGGTAGTAAATTGGATTAGACATTGGCTTTGTGGGAGAAGCCAGAGAGTGGTAGTAGATGCTTGCTTCTTTGATTGGTGGCCTGTGAATAGTGGTGTGCCACAGGGATTAGTGCTGGTTTCTTCGTTGTTTGTCATCTATATCAATGATCTGGATGATACTGTGGTTAACTGGATCAGCAAATTTGTGGATGACACCAAGATTAGGGGTGTAGTGGACAGTGAGGAAAGCTATCATGGCTTGAAGAGGGATCTGCATGAGCTGAAAAAATGGGCTGAGAAATGGCTGATGGAATTTATTGCAGACAAATGCGGGGTTTTGCATTTCAGTGGGACCAACCAGAGTAGGTCTTACACAGTGAACGGCAGAGCACTGAGAAGTCTGGCAGAACAAAGGGATCTTGGAATACAGGTCCATAGTTCATTGAAAGTGGTGCCACAGGTAGATAGGATCATAACAAAGCTTTTGGCACATTGGCATTTATAAATCAATGTACCGAGTACAGAAGATGAGATGTTATGTTGAAGTTGTATAAGATGTTGGTGAGGCCTAATTTGGAGTATTGAGTGCAGTTTTGGTTATGTACCTGAAGGAAAGATGTATACAGATCACCAAGGATCTCACTTGGTCTGTACATACTGACTGTGTGGTGAAAAAAGCACAACAGCGCCTCTTTCACCTCAGACAGTTGAAAAAGATCAGCATGAGTCCCCAGATCCTAAGGACTTTCTACAGGGGCACAACTGAGAGCATCCTGACTGGCTGTATCACTGCCTGGTATGGGAGCTGTACTTCCCTCAATCGCAGGACTCTGCAGAGAGTGGTGCGGACAGCCCAGTGCATCTGTAGATGTGAACTTCCCACTATTCAGGACCTTTAGAGTGACACATGCGTAAAAAGGGCCCGAAGGATCTTTGGGGAACTAAGTCACCCCAACCACAAACTGTTCCAGCTGCTACCACCCAGAAAACAGTACTGCAGCATTAAGGCTTCGGGCAAGACAAGGGGAGGTGGTGTCTGCCTACTGATCAACACTGCGTGGTGCTCAGACACAGTGGCACTGACAAGCTCCTGCAGCCCGGGCCTGGAACACTTGTCGGTGAAGTGTTGTCCCTACTCTCTGCCACGGGAATTCACTTCGGTCATATTAACAGCGGTCTATATTCCCCCGCAGGCGGACGTGGAGTGTGCTCTGAACATACTGTATGCCAACATCAGTGAACTTGTGACCAGGTATCTGGAGGCTTTGCTCATTAAAGCTGGGGACTTTAACCAGGCCAACCTCAGAAAGGCGCTGCCAAAGTTATACCAACATGTCTCCTGCCCTACCAGAGGCCCGAGTACACTTGACCACTGCTACACAGCAGTCAAGGATACCTACCGTTCCGTCCCACGACCTCACTTCAGAAAATCAGACCATCAGGCCGTACTCCTCCTCCCGGCTTACAAACAGAAACTGAAGCGCGAAGTCATGGTGTCAAAAGTAGTGTCACGTTGGACGGAGGAAACGGATGAGGTCCTCTGTGACTGCTTTGAATTGGTGGACTGGTTAGTATTCAAGGACTCGGCAGCTAACCTCGATGAGTATGCCTCAGCTGTCACAGACTTCATTTAGAAATGCACAGAGGACTGTGTGCCTCGCAAGATGATCCGGGTATTCCCTAACCGGAAACCTTGGATGAATTATGAGGTCCAGTCACTTTTAAAGGCTAGAGCTGCGGCTTTTAAGTCTGGGGATATGAGTCGCTACACGGAATCCAGGCGTGAAATCCGGAAATTCATTAAGGGTGCCAAGAGGCAAAATCGAGCCAAGTTGGAAGCCCAGGCTAACCAGAGGGATGCCGGTAGACTATAGCAAGGTCTAAATGAGATCACTGGGCACAAAGAAAAGGCTGGGAATATCAATAACTGTGGCGCTTCTCTTCCTGACGAACTTAACGTATTCTACGCAAGATTCGAACAGAAGAGGAGCGTCCTGCTCTCTCAGGATGAACCAGACCTCGTGGCATCGAGATTGATCATCACCGAGGAGGACGTTAGAAGGGCCTTCCTGAAGATAAATCCAAGGATGGCGATGGGCCCAGAAGATGAATCCAAGGATGGCGATGGGCCCAGATGGTGTCCCAGGACGGGTTCACAGGGCCTGTGCAAGCGAGCTAGCTGGAGTGTTTGCTGACATCTTCAACTGCTCCCTGCTTCAGTCTAAGATCCCCTCATGTTTTAAGAAGGCAACGATAATCCCAGTGCCGAAGAAGAGCAAGGTGGCATGCCTGAATGACTATTGACCTGTGGCTCTGACATCAATTGCTATGAAGTGCTTCGAGAGATTGGTTATGGCACACATCAACCACAGCCTACCGGTCAACCTCGACACTTCGCAATTCGCCTACCGGAGCAACAGGTCAACGGCAGATGCCATCTCGCTGGCCCTACATTCCTCCCTAGAACACCTGGAGAATAAAGATGCATACGTAAGGCTCCTTTTCATTGACTACAGCTCTGCCTTTAATACCATCATTCCAAATAAACTGATTCCTAAGCTCCGGAACCTGGGCCTTAGCACTCAGATCTGCAGCTGGATCTTCAGCTTCCTCACAGACAGGGCCAAGGCTGTAAAAATAGGGGACAAGCTCTCCTCTACAATCACTCTGAGCACCGGTGCCCCACAAGGCTGTGTACTCAGCCCCCTGCTGTACTCACTGTACACCCATGATGGTGTAGCCAAGTTTCCATCAAACTCAATATATAAGTTTGCTGATGACACAACAATTGTAGGCCGTATCTCAGGCAATGACAAGTTTGAGTACAGAGAGGAAATTAAAACCTGGTGGCATGGTGCGAAGACAATAACCTATCTCTCAACGTCAGCAAGATGAAGGAATTGGTGGTGTGCAAGTGGAACAGGTCAAAAGCTTTAAGTTCCTCGGGGTCAATACCACAAATGACCTGACTTGGTCTAACCAAGCAGAGTTCACTGCCAAGAAGGCCCACCAGCGCCTTTGCTTCCTGAGAAAACTAAAGAAATTTGGCCTGTCCCCTAAAACCCTCACTAATTTTTATAGATGCACCGTAGAAAGCATTTTTCTAGGGTGCATCACAACCTGGTATGGAAGTTGTCCTGTCCAAGACCGAAAGAAGCTGCAGAAGATTGTGAACACGGCGCAGCACATTACACAAACCAATCTTCCGTCCTTGGACTCACTTTACACCGCACGCTGTCGGGGCAGTGCTGCCAGGATAATCAAAGATATGACCCACCCAGCCAACACACTTTTCGTCCCTCTTCCCTCCGGGAGAAGGCTCAGGAGCTTGAAGACTCGTACGGCCAGATTTGGGAACAGCTTCTTTCCAACTGTGATAAGACTGCTGAACGGATCCTGACCCGGATCTGGGCCGTTCCCTCCAAATATCCGGACCTGCCTCTCAGTTTTTTTGCACTACCTCACTTTCCATTTTTCTATTTTCTATTTATGATTTGTAATTTAATTTTTTAATATTTACTAATTTTTACTATTTTTAATATTTAATATTTGTAATCCAGAGAGTGGGAAGCGCAGAATCAATTATCGCTGTGATGATTGTAAGTTCTAGTATCAATTGTTTGGCGACAATAAAGTATAAAGTATAAAGTAAGCCGGGACCAACAGGTTCCGGGACAGCTTCTTCCACCAGGCCATCAGGCCGATTAATTCACACTGATACAATTGTAGATCTAAGCTATATTGACTGTTCTGTTGTATATCTTACTGTATATACTACTTGTTACAAATGACTATAATTTGCATATTGCACATTCAGACAGAAAGGTAACGTAAAGGTTTATACTCCTCACGTATGTGAAGGATGTAAGAAATAAATTCAATTCACACAGACGGTCGTGAGAGTGTGCAATGAGCTGCCAGCACAAGTGGTCCACATGTACTTGATTTCAACATTTAACAGAAGTTTAGATAGGTGCATGGATATTAGGGATATGGAGGACTATGGTCCTGGTGCAGGTTTAAAATCATTTCCGCATGGATTGATGGGCTGAAAGCCCTGTTTCTGTGCTGTAGTTCTCTGTGATTCTCTGATGGTAGCTGTGAAAAGGTGGCGTGGCCCTGAGGGTAGGAAGCTTTGCTGGTGATGGATGTTGCCTTCTCGAGGCAGTGCCTCCTGCCTGATGCTACTGACATACTAGACAGAGCCCACTACTTTGCGCAGCTTGTTTTGTTCCTGTGTATTTGAATTGCCATACCAGACCATGCTGTGACCAACAAGAATACTCTCAACAGGACATCCATAGAAGTTTGTAAGAATGTTTGGTGACAAGATGAACCTCCTTAACCTCATGCGAAAGTAAAAACGCTGGCATACTTTGCTTGTGATTGCACCTGCCTGCTGGGTCCAGGGCAGGTCGTCTGTTATGTTAAAATCAAGGAGTGTAAATCCGCTGACTTTCTCCACTACCAGTCCCCCAATGTGGAGTGGCATACGCTTGTCCTCCTTTCGTTTCCTAAGATCAACAATCAGCTCTTTGAGTGAGAGGTTGTTGCTGCAGCACTGCTCAATCAAATGTCCTATCTTACTGACTCATCACCCTCTGTGATTCATCCACCAGCAGCAGCGCTGTCAGCGTATCAGTTGATAATCATCTAGCTGGTGTGTAAAATCCTCTTATGAAGAATTCAGATACTTATGTCTCTTATGTGACCTTTCCCTTTTTAGTTTGTATATGTAGAGAGATAGATACAGATGGGCATGTGGCCAAGTGGTTAAAGCATTGGACTAGCGACCTGAAGGTCGTGAGTTCGAGCCCCAGCAGAGGGAATGTGTTGTGTCCTTGAGCAAGGCAGTTAATCACATTGCTCTGCAACGACACTGGTGCCAAGCTGTATGGGTCCAAATGCCCTTCCCTTGGACATCATTTGTGTCGTGGAGAGGGGAGACTTGCAGCATGGGCAAGTGCTGGTCTTCCATACAACCTTGGCCAGGCTTGTGCCCTGGAGAGTGAAGACTTTCCAGGCGCAGATCCATGGTCTCGCAAGACTAACGGATGCCTTTAAAGACACAGATATATATACATACATGGCTTGCTTGTTTGTTTGTTTATGTATTATGTATGTATTTGCGGCTCCGTCTGTCTAAGTAGACAATGGATGCGCCCGGTTTAGGACTCAACTGGGTGTGGAACAGCCTCGGCTGTGGCTGAATAAGCCGATTCTTGAGCGGCAGTCCTTGGCACAGCTGCTGCACACGAAGGCTGATGGCTGCGGCTGGGTAGTCACTGCCACAGCCTTCCTTTTCTCTCTTCTGACCGACCACAGTCGAGTTCGTTTTTCCTCTGCATTAGTAATGCCTGTACGTACAGCCTGTCGCCAGGTGCAGCGATTTGCAGCTGTCTCTTCCCAAGTGTCCACCCTGTTATCAGCAGACTTCAGGTCACGTTTACAAACATCCCTGTAACACAGCAGTGGGCGCACTATGGCCTGGGATCGTGTGGCGAGTTCTCTGTATAGGATGTCCTTGGGGATGCAAGCCAGTGCAGTCATTGCTGTGTGAGAAGGACGAACGTGCTTGGCATGCTGGCCTGGTCCAGGACATCCTTGTTTGGCACGCTCTCTTTCCAGGAAATGCCCAGGATCCAACGCAAGCACCGTAGGTAGAAGCTGTTGAGGTGGTGCTCTTGGCGCGCGTAGGTTGTCCGACTCTCACTGCCGTAGAGAAGAGTGCTCGGTACGCAGGCTCTGTACACTGCAATCTTGGTGGCTGTGGTGAGCTTGTTGTTTTTCCACACTCTCTTTGACAGCTTGGCCATAGCAGCAGTGGCTTTCCCTATTTGCCTGTTGAGCTCTGGATCGAGGGACAGATGGCTGGAGACTGTCGATCCTAGGTAGGTCAATTCGTCTACCGCTTGCAGGGTGTGGTCGCCAATACTGATGCTGGGGGCTTCGCTGACATCCTGGCCCATGATCTCTGTCTTCTTCAGACTGATGGTAAGGTCAAACTCTTGGCAAGCATGTGCCAGGGAACATCTGGAGACCAGACTGTGTGTGTGACATCAGAGCGGCATCATCAGAGACGAGTATCTCATGGATCAGGACTTGACGCACTTTGGTCTCTGCTCTGAGGCGTACAAGGTTGAAGAGCTTGCCGTCGGACCTAGTGTGTAGGTGCACTCCGTCATCAGATGTCCTGAAAGCGTACAACAGTACGAAGGAGAAGAAGATCACGAAGAATGTCGGGGTGATATATATATATAGATATATATATAGATATATATCGTTATACACATAGTGACTTCAAAATCTATTTTACAAAAAAAATTGCAATAAATATTAGTTGTGTACAGCCAGTTTCTCACCAGGTTTGAAATAAAGTTATCATGAAAACATAAAGATGTAGAGATGTAAAGATCAGTGTTATTTGTCACATGTACAAAACATACCGTGAAATGTGTCATTTGCACCAAATCAAATCAGTGAGGATTGAGCTGGATAGTCTGTAAGTATCAATGTGCTTCCATGCCAACATAGCATGCCCACAGTTCACTAACCTCACCATATAGAACATAGAACATAGAATAGTACAGCACAGTACAGGCCCTTCGGCCCACAATGTTGTGCCGACCCTCAAACCCTGCCTCCCATATAAGCCCCCACCTTAGATTCCTCCATATATCTGTCTAGTAGTCTCTTAAACTTCACTAGTGTATCTGCCTCCACCACTGACTCAGGCAGTGCATTCCACGCAGCAACCACTCTCTGAGTAAAAAACCTTCCTCTAATATCCCCCTTGAACTTCCCACCCCTTACCTTAAAGTCATGTCCTCTTGTATTGAGCAGTGGTGCCCTGGGGAAGAGGCGCTGGCTGTCCACTCTATCTATTCCTCTTATTATCTTGTACACCTCTATCATGTCTCCTCTCATCCTCCTTCTCTCCAAAGAGTAAAGCCCTAGCTCCCTTAATCTCTGATCATAATGCATACTTTCTAAACCATGCAGCATCCTGGTAAATCTCCTCTGTACCCTTTCCAATGCTTCCACATCCTTCCTATAGTGAGGTGACCAGAACTGGACACAATACTCCAAGTGTGGCCTAACCAGAGTTTTATAGAGCTGCATTATTACATCGCAACTCTTAAACTCTATCCCTCGATTTATGAAAGCTAACACCCCATAAGCTTTCTTAACTACCTTATCCACCTGTGAGGCAACTTTCAGGGATCTGTGGACATGTACCCTGAGATCCCTCTGCTCCTCCATACTACCAAGTATCCTGCCATTTACTTTGTACTCTGCCTTGGAGTTTGTCCTTCCAAAGTATACCACCTCACACTTCTCCGGGTTGAACTCCATCTGCCACTTCTCAGCCCACTTCTGCATCCTATCAATGTCTCTCTGCAATCTTTGACAATCCTCTACACAATCTACAACACCACCAACCTTTGTGTCATCTGCAAACTTGCCAACCCACCCTTCTACCCCCACATCCAGGTCGTTAATAAAAATCACGAAAAGAGAGGTCACAGAACAGATCCTTGTGGGACACCACTAGTCACAATCCTCCAATCTGAATGTACTCCCTCCACCACCACCCTCTGCCTTCTGCAGGCAAGCCAATTTTGAATCTATCTGGCCAAACTTCCCTGGATCCCATGCCTTCTAACTTTCTGAATAAGCCTACCGTGTGGAACCTTGTCAAATGCCTTACTAAAATCCATATAGATCACATCCACTGCACTACCCTCATCTATATGCCTGGTCACCTCCTCAAAGAACTCTATCAGGCTTATGTCTGGATTATGGCCGGAAGACCATAAAACACAGGAGCAGAATTATGCCATTCAGCCCATCGAGTCTGTCTGCTATTTCACAATGGCTCATCCATTTCCCTTTTAACCCCATTCGACTGCCTGCTCCCCATAACCTTTCACACCCTGACTTAATCAAGAACCTATCAACCTTTGCCTTAAATGAACCCAGTGACCTGGCCTCCACAGCCAGGTATGGTAGGAAACCAGAGCACCTGGAGGAAATCCAAGCATTTATGGGGAGAAGGTACAATCACTTTACAAGTAGCAGCAGTAATTGAACCCATATTTGCAATTGCTGGTGCTATAATGACTTTACACTAATCTCTACGCTACCCTGCTGCCCCATTCTAGAAAGTGACTGCTTATCGCAACCCGGCAGAAAGAGACTGGTGGCTAGCCCGGTGTTAGACTGGCCAAGGGCCTATAAAGCATGAGAAGCAGGAACAGGCAAAACATGCAAGCTCTCAAGCCCTCTCCCTCATCCAACAAGATTATGGCTCTTCTCTTTCAATTCTATTTTACCAGCAACCTCTTTCAATTCTCCTGAATTTGAACGATCTCTCATTTTGAACATAATGCCTCACTCTCCTCCTGATCCTCCAGACCTCCCATTTTCTGTCCTGCTTCCCTACCTCCATCCTAGACTCCCTTCATCCATCTTTGTCCCTTTCTCCCTCCCAGCTCAATCTGCCCACTTCATAGAAAAGATCACCCCACCACCCCACCAACCAACTGGCTCTGTTGTTCATCTCTCTCCCTTCTCCTCCGATGGCTCTTATTTTCACCTCCTTTACTCATCCAAATCCAGCACTGGTAATGCTTTGTCTTCTTGCTTATCTCCCCCCAGCAACTGTGATCTATCGTTACAAGCTCCTTGTCCATATTGCTTCATGTGCTTTTTCTCCTTTTTCCTCCCTCTCTCCATCTGTGCCCAATTATCATTCACCTACTGCTGTCTCCCAGCTCCACCTCCAGTCACCTCCCCTACATGTTACTACCTGCCTTCCAGACTACACGCCTTCTTAGTCCATCATTCACCTCAGAATCATTTCTGGCCTACCCCTACCCCGCTCAATGCTGGCTGTCTGTCTTCTCCACTCTCAGTTCCGATGCATTAACAAATTCTTTCCATTCACGGCCTGCTGAACTCCTCCAGCATTGTTTGTTATTAAATGACTGAGGCTCCAAGAAAGAATTCTAAAGATCCAAAACACTCCAAATGAAGGGGATCTTCCTGATGTCATTCATAAATACTCAACATCTCATCTGAGATAAGGACTCTTCAACCATGGGAAGCAGCCTCTCAGCATCCCTCCACCACATCCCTTTAGAATCATACGTTTTAATAAAATATTATCTTAATACACACACAAATACTTGAGGAACTCGGCAGGCCAGGCAGCATCTATGGAAAAAAGTACAGTCGACGTTTCGTGCCAAGACCCTTCAGCAGGACTCCAGCAGGCCCAAAACTGCTGACTGTACTTTTTTTTCCATAGATTGAGTTCCTCCAACATTTTGTGTGTGATCTTAAATGTGAGATTAGGTTATGTGCCAAGGATATCAGTAACAAATAATTAGCATAAAATCCATCAAAATAAATTAACGTCTTCTTGAAGTGCCTTTGGCAATTCGGTAAAGCTAAAAACGAAATTATCAACATTATCTTGATCTATTTGCCTGAGGTTTGGAATTTCTAGGTCGTTTGCAAAGTTTTTAAAGTTCTAAAAATATTTTAAACTATCAACATATTTAATCATTAAAAAATAAGTTAACTACAAATTACATTAATTGTTTTGGTGTTCTTGATGTCCAACATTTGGAATTGTCAAGCAGTTGCAATGTCAATCAGCTCCAGCCAACAATCAGAGTGAAGATAATTTTTGTTGTGTTAGTGGCACAAGCACAAACCCTGAGGAGTCACAAAGCAGACACTTTTGCAAATACAAGTCAGTATTTTGACAAGAAGATCGTTTTGACTCATCCTGCTAACTAATCAAAGGAGAATAATCCTCCAATGGCCTGACTCCTACTATTGTTTTAAAATCATGCACGGTTCATACCCGTACACCTAGAGTGCAGACCAAGATATTTCCATCCTCATTTCGGCTCCATACCTGAAGTACTGCCTGTGTTACATCTGTAAATCAATCATACTGGCCACAGGAGATAGGCTTTAATGGTAATTCCTTTTCTTGTAGTACTGTTCCAACTGACTGATGTCTTTTAGTTATAACTGTTGCTGTGTGTAGGAATGCTATTAGCTGATCAGTGGTAGTTATTGGATAGCCAAGGACAGACATTGCTTGCTGGAAGGAGTAGCTGAGACAGTCTGTATTTGAAATAACAACTTAAAATTAAAGCCAAATTCTGCTGTTTCTGATATGGTCATTCTTTCCTTCATTACATTTATGGAGTAACTCTGCATCCAATTTTACGAAGACAAATTTGCAATTCCCATATAAATTATACAAGCAACTGGTAGCTTATTGCCAAAGAAAGTCAATTATCAAACAATTTAACAGAAAATAGTTTTAAGCTAAAAGAAATCTATATTCATAAGCTGTGTTTTATCTAAGAACAATAACATGGAATAGATAATAGGTCCATTTACACACACATCCAACTACTGTACTCCAGTACACATATCAATTTGAATGATCTCAAACCGCAGTATGCTCAGACAAACATATTGGAGTTCTGAGACCCGTTCTTCACAAGGTCTTTCAAAGTCATCTTCAACTGAGCTTTACAGGCATGATGGTGGAAAGTGTTAAAAAGTTGACCTTATAAAATGTGGTAAACCATATAGAAAAGGTAAATCTGATAAACTAGTTTGTACTAAACTGGAAGTATGACTAGATGCATTGAAGGAAAGAGCAAATTAAAAGATTGATATCTGGAATTCCACTTCAGACAAAGAGTAGCCAATTTAGTGGACTCTGAAATTGTTAGAAAGACAACCAGATTCTGCAACTGGGGGATAGTAGGCTCCATTAGAGTGAACAAAGAAAAATGGATTAGCAATCTCCTTCTTCTGTAGACTTACAATCTCCTGGTTTTGTGTTTTCTCTGCTCTCCAGTGACTCTTTGACTGGTTTAAATGACATTGGAACCATACAGATTCATGTGGTTTCAATGTCATTTTGTCCCCCATGACAAAAGGATACTCTCTGTTAAGTGAATGCATCCATTCAGTAGGACCTCACTAAGACCTTGTAGTAATCATTATCTGCCTTGTGTGCCAAATGACACCAAGAGCTCAGTCCATCACTACTGGAAGAATGAATAAGGTTAATGTCTCTCTTCTCCACATTTTACATTTGTGGTGATGACCAAAAGAAAATGCCTAATCTGCCTCTGTGAAACGTTCTCCCCTGTTTTAGAATGTGACGATGGTGAAATGTCTGCAGATCAATTACACCATTACTGTGTTTGTTTCTCAGAGTAAGCTTGACTGCGTAGTGTGTGTGAAAGTGAACTGATTGATTTGAATGAATCAATTTGCATGTAAAATATAATCCTCACTGTGTAACAAAGTATGAGTTGTGAATGTAAGAATACTGGTCTTGAGGCAGAGAGCTGTACATTTTGAAGATAACATGCTCTTTTTAACTGTTCATTTTTTTTCCTGGATTGTCAGTAATCCTATATGACAGAAGCAATTTCATAGAGAAAAGTGGAGTGTTAGAAGAATCAGAATCATGCATTTTATGCTTTATCTGCTTTCTTGCTAATTACAGCTTTAAAAAAATGCATTATTTTCCACGTTGCCAGTGACGTCATGTGTAGTTATCTTTACTGACCTCATTACTTTTTCAGCTCTCTCACTAGTTGCATGCATATATTGTTCAAAGTGAATGCAAATAGTCACTGCTCTAACTGCCTGTGCTCCTTGCCATTTCGAGTCAAAAGGTGGGTGGATCAATCAGGTCCTTTGGCATTTCTATGCCACTGACCTTCCGCTCACTCTCAAACCCCTTGGAGCTCAAGCTCCTAGTTTTCTGCATCTCCACGTAGACACGACTCATTAGTCAGTGATTTTGTCGAGTGCTTCTAGTGCAACTGAGCCACTGAGTGGCAAAAGGTCTCGGAATGAATGAGGTCCTATGTGGCAGAGGGGGGTTGGGAGAAGATGGTGGTGTCTGGCTCACTCTGTGATCTGGGGAACAACAAGAGGGAGAGTAAAGATTTGTCAGCATGCAGGAACTTCGAAGTTGATGGGAGGCAATGACTGGGCAAAGGATGGACTAATAATGGGAAGCTTGAGAGCTTGAGCGCATAGTTCTAAATTTCTTGAGGGAGACTTATTGAGTTGAATACAAGTGAAGAAGCAAGTAGCCATTGGGATCAATTTCTTTTAAAAAAAAGATTTCTTGGCTGTAGAATCATTAATATGAAATTAAGTTCATTTGTAAAACTACAGAAATGGCAAATATAACAAACCTTATTTTCAGACAAAAGGTGATCAATGTAATATGTTTTTGCCTGCATCTACTTTATATCTTCATATAACTATACGTTCAACATGGGAGGGAAGATAGCTTTAGATGATTTGCCACTGAGTTTGGGTATGGTTGGCATCACATTATGACTCAATCCAGCAGCTTGAAAGTTCTGTCCACTGATGGCAATGTCTTGTCAAAATTGAAATTCACTGTGACAGTGGGGTGGTTATTTCAGACGTGGTGGAACTGGTGAGCATTGATCCAAGATGATCAAGGTCAACCATCTCAAAGAAAGTGATGGAAACAGCCCAGTGCATCACAGGTGAAGTCCTTCCCACCTCTAAGTATACTTCCATGAAGCACTGTCATAAGAAAGCAGCATATCATCGGACAGGAGGTACAACATTACACCCCACACCACCAGGTACAGAAAGTGTTATTACCCTACAACCATCAGGCTCCTGAACCAGTGCAAATAACTTCACTTACTTGCCTCAGATCTGAATCTATAACCTACAGATACACTTTCGAGGCCTCTTTTCAACTCATGTTCTCAGTATTACTTTTATTTGCAGTTTGTCTTCTTTTGTACATAGGTTGTTTGTCAGTCTTTGTCTGTTTATGGACAGATTTCAATAAAATTCTATTGCATTTCTTTTTTCCTGTAAATGCATGCAAGAAAATGAATCTCAAGGTGGTATATATGATATGATATGATTATGAGGACACGCAGTCCCCTTTTATTGTCATTTAGTAATGCATGCATTAAGAAATGATTAAAATGTTTTTTCAGAATGATATCACGAAAAACACATGACAAACCGACTTAAAAACTAACAAAAACCACATAATTATAACATATAGTTACAACAGTGCAAAGCAATACCGTAATTTGATAAGAACAGACCATGGCACAGTAAAAGTCTCAGAGTCTCTCAAAGTCCCATCATCTCACGCAGACGGTAAACTCCCAGCGCCGCCAGCTTGCCGATGCAGCATCCTGGAAGGATCCGACCACAGTCCGACTCTGAGTCCGTCCAAAAAACTCCAAGCCTCTGACCACCTCCCAACACCGATGCACCGAGCACCATCTCTGCCGAGTGTTTTGACCCCGGCCCCGGCAACAGGCAGTAGGCAAAGCCGAGGATTTGGGGCCTACGTCTCCGGAGATTCTCGATCGCACAGTAGCAGTGGCAGCGAAGCAGGCATTTCAAAAGTTACTCCAGATGTTCCTCTGCACTTCTCACGGCTGTCTCCATCAAATCCGGATTGATGCACAGCCCCTAGTTACACATATCGATATTCATTCCGAACGGCCACACACGCTGCGTCGTGCTGCCATCTTCTCCTCCCTCCTTTATATGTTTCTTATATGTACTTTTACGCACACACACACACACACACACACTTTGATAACAAATTTACTTTAAACTAATGGCCAAATATCCAAAGCTCCTACCCAAAGGAGAACTAAAAATAGAAATGAATTCATTAGGGACAGAAGCAGTCAACATCAATTCAGCACTGCGTTCAAATTTGCAGCACAGCCCTTGAATGCCTGACATAAAGGATGTTCGATGATTAAGAACTCTGACCTGATACAAAGCTCATAGTTTGCCAGCCATGATCCCTGTCCTTTGTACTTTTGAGGTCTGGTCTACCTACAGATGAAACTTTAAGGCTCTTAAATATCCCATCAACACTGAGCGCCACAGTAGCATAGCGGTTAGAGCGACGCTATTACAGCTCCGAGTGTTCCAGGCTTCAGGGTTCAAGGTTCAATTCCGGTGTCGTTCTGTAGGGGGTTTCAGAACATCCTCTCCGTGGAATGCGTGGGTTTTCCCCGGGTGCTCCAGTTTCCTCCCACAGTCCAAAGACATACTGGGCAGGTTAATTGGTCATTGTAAATTGTCCCGTGATTAGGTTAGAGTCACACACACAAAATGCTGGAGGAACTCAGCAGGCCAGGCAGTATCTATGGAAAACAGTACAGTTGACATTTCGGGCCGAGACCCTTCAGCAGGTTAGAGTTAATCGGGTTTGTCAGGGGTTTCTGGGACGGTGCCGACCATAAGTGGAAGAAAGAACACTATTTTCCAAGGAACTTATGCTTTCAAATTTTGCTAGTTCACTGCACATTTCTCCTTCCAATAATCTTTCTATATCCTAAAGAGTTGAATCCTGAGTATCTGAGCTTTTGGTAATACAAAACTTATCTCAGATTGGTCAGATGTGTCATCAAAGGTCCTTCCCTTTTGATTTAATGCTGAGACTTACACACATTTGATTAACTGAAAACTTGTGCACCAGAACAAACTGCAACTAAATAATTAAAGTGGAATTCAGGAGTGTGCACTCAACTCTGGATATTCTGCAAAGAAATATTTACATGGGAAGGATGCAATTGAAATTCAATGATGTGTTAAAGTGTTCACTTGTCAAAAACAAGTTGAAAATACATGGTTTATACTCCAGAGTGTGTACCTGCTTGAAATGAACCTATGGGATTACAAGAAAATGTCCTTTTCAGTGGGCATCCAGAATCAGAGAGCATGATGTTATAATTAAATGCAGGCCACTTCCAAACAAAATAAGTTACAGATTGGTCATAAACTAACTGAATGGCTGAACAAATGCCTCATGTGGTATTAGGAACGGGTGGAGAAATTCAATCTGGTTCGGAATGCTGTTGCTCACTTCGATTGTTCGCATGATTTGTGTTTTTTTTTCTCTTTCTCTATGTATTGGGTGTTGGTCTTTACTTTTTAAATTGGGTTGTTTCGGGTTTCTTGTTTTGTGGCTGCTTGTAAGTGGACAAATCTCAAAGTTGTATAATTTATGCATACTTCGACAATAAATGTACTTTTTTTGATTCTTTGAGAAATAGAAATAAATGTACCTCTGTAAAAAGAATGTGAGACATGGGCAAAGCACTTTGTATTACGTACCTATAAATCTTTATTTCTTTGTTGTAATGTAGAACACAGGACAAAACAAAATAAGGATAACAGCCAATTAAATTAATAGTATAGCACAGAGTAGAGGCTAGCACTATTGCTTTACAGTGCCAAAGAGGGCCAAAGGGCCTGTACTATGATGTAATGTTCTAAGAACTACGCTCTATGATCACTGATTGGGGTTCGATTCTTGTTACTGTCTGCAAGGAGTGCGTATGTTCTCCTGGTGACCACCTGGGCTTCCTCCGACTGCTCCGCTTCCTCCCACATTCCAAAAGATGTACATTTAGGTTTAGTGAATTGTGAGCATGCCCTGTTGGTGCCGGAAGTGTGGCGACATTTCACGCTGCCCCCAGTGCATCACAAAGAAAAGGTGAGGCAAACGACACATTTCGTTGTATTTCCCAACGTACATGTGATAAATAAAGCTGATCTTTGTATCTTTAAGATGAATATCAAAAAATAATGCTAGAAAACTAAAACAAAAAAAACAGAAAATGCTGGAATTACTCTGCAGGGCAGGTCACATTCATCGTAAGAGCATCAGAATTAATGTTTCAGATCGAACACCCATCATCAGAATTGGGTTCTTCATCATGAAACATTAACTTTGGGCTCTTTCCACAGAACGTGGTGATATTGCCATGTTCGCAAGAACAAAGAATCAAGTGTCTCTAGTACTGTCTCAGGAAGACACCCTTTTCTATCTTCTTTGTCTGATTTTGATATCCTTAATACTTTTTCCTTGCTATCCTCATCAGATTGACACTGGTTCAATTGTTTCTACTATCGGTTAGGTTAATGAAGACTCTGTGAAGTCAAACCTTTGGGGATTGTTTCTTTCTTCAAAAGATTTCTCCAATAGCATTGATTAGTGCATATTCTCATAACATGCTCTGGTGTCAGGTTATTGAAAAATACTGGTTCAATGACAAAGAAATCAAAGCCCCAAGGGAGCATCTACCCATGATGGAAATTAATTTAAAATACAAACACCCATCAACCTTTATAGACTTATCCAAGGCATGAATATTTTAAATGCATTATATCTGACCTTTGAGCAAATCTTTCAATCCCTTTCCACTTATTCAGTAACATTTCCTTATCCATATTTCCTTTTGTGTGCAGCATACACAGGCTGCTTATCTTTTTCATTTATTACTGTTACTGTTTTCTAATATTTTAGTTCATTGGTGCTGCAGCACGTTGCTTGTGTTGTGTGTGTTATGATTGCAAACAAGGTGCATTCAGTTCTACCAACTCGAATGGCTGAAGGGGAAGGAGGTTATAAAAAGTAACTTGCAAGGAGTGAAGGGGCATCCTCATATACACTTCAGAAAGGAAGAAACCAGGCAAAGTACAAACCTACCAGTTCCCAGGTTGTGAGGTTCCTAATTCCTTATGGTCTGGCTTTAGTCATTCACCTGATGCCCAGGCCCAATCCAGATACAGCCTAACAATCAGCATTGGAGTCAGAGGTTTTGGCAATTTCAGTCATTGCTTACAATATAATAACAAAAAAAAAATTATCACTTATGCATCTGATCCAGCTTCTTCTATATTCAGTCCCAAAGTGACAACCAGACTCCGATTCCTGCTACAAGGATCAGCTTTTCACATTCAGTTACCCGCAATAAGAAAAGTTGGCTGCCCAACAGTAATCGCTGCAAAATGGCAGTGGACAGAACATTGGTGCTGACAAGATAGTGAATTTCCCACTGTTCTGAGATTGTTAATATCTTGTTAACACCAACCTCAGCAAGTTAATAAAATGGTCTCCTTGTCTCTCCCGGGCATTGTTCTGCAAATGTAGCTCTGAAACCAATTTCTGCCTACTAAGCTACACAGTACATACCACTAGGGCTTGAGTGCTTTAACTTGATTGCTTGTCCTGCTATTGTCACTGCCACAGAATAAATTGAAAATTATATCCACGATTAATTTATCTAGTTGCTGGGCTGAAAGCTGTGGCAGTGTGATCAACCTCACTGGGGAGTTACATCCCTCAGATAGCCTTCCTACATCAATACCCTTTCAAACAGGGAATTCTCCTGCTTACGTCGACTGAAGTTCATTTGACATCGTAATAGGAGCAAAATTGAAAGAACTTGTGAGATATAAGGTTTTTTACACTGCACTTTGCATTTTAAACAGCAATGCCTCTGTTCGCCAGGGTTTAGTAGCCCAGTTTTGGGTAAGCAGTCAGTTCAGGTGGGAGTTTCAGGGAATGGTATATAGTTTTCTTCTGCTGTCTTCTGATAATTCTTGTACTGGTTTATCCCCGCAGAAAGTACTCCTACTGGTGTTGTGCAAATTTCCATTAACTGTGAACTGAATCTGAACAAAATCAACATTTAAAACAGGCTAAGCTCATAGTGATTTGAATTGCTAGTGCCTTCAGTTCAATGGCAAAAGGGAAATGCCACTAGATTCAAACATTGGAAAATGAACCACATAATATGTAAACAGGCAGAGCTAATGTTGAAGTTAAAGACACATTTATCCAGAAATGTTGACATTGAAGAAGCTTTGCTCCTTTTTCTGTGGTGATTGTAACTTGCCTCTCACTCATGTAATCTTCATTCCTATCCCATTCCCTTTCCTGTAACTGTTAATTTGGTCAGCAGTATTTCTTGTCTCCTTTTCTTTCCCAATTTGATTAACATGCTTATCTTACCTTTTATTTTGCAGTTCAGGAGGTGGATTGAACTGAATGAATGGCTTGGGTCACAAGACCATAAGACCGTAAGATATAGGAGCAGAATTAGACCATTTGGCCCATTGAGTCTGCTCTGCCATTTCATTATGGCTGATCCAAATTTCCTCTCAGCCCCAATCACCTGCCTTCTCCCCGTATCCCTTCATGTCCTGACCAATCAATAATTTATTAGCCTCTGCCTTAAATATAAGTAAAGACTTGGCCTCAACAGCTGCCTGTGGCAATGAATTCCACAAATTCACCACTCTCTGACTAAAGAAATTCCTCCTCATCTCTGTTTTAAAAGGATGCCCCTCTATTCTGAGGCTGTGTCTTCTGGTCTTAGACTCTCCCATCACAGGAAACGACTTCTCCACATCCACTTTATCAAGGCCTTTCACCGTTCAGTAGGCTTCAATCAGGTCACTCCTCATTCTTCTGAATTCTAGTGAGTACAGGTGCAGAGCCATCAAAAGCTCTTCATATGACAAGTTGTCAAATCCTGGAATAATTTTTGTGAACCTCCTTTGAACTCTCTCCATCCTGCTAAGATAAGAGGTCCAAAACTGCTCCCAATACTCCAAGTGAGGCCTCACCAGTGCTTTATAAAGCATCAATGTTATATTCTTGCTTTTATATTCTCATCCTCTTACAATGAATGCTAACATCACGTTTGTTTTCCTCACCCCAGACTCAAAATGCTCTTCCAAATGCCAATGCTGGTGTTTCCATCTGGAGCTGTCCAGGAATTTCTGAGCTCCAGCACAAATATGGAAAGTACTGAAGATAATGACAGAAGTCCTCCAATATTTAACTCATCATTGTGCTGTACCCCAGCTGAAGTTGTGGAATACCAACTTCTGCACTTACTGCTGTCATGTCAGACCTGGTTAGACTCAATGATTGCATTCATCTCAAACACTGGGAACAAGTATAAAGGAGATCATGAAGAAGGGTCTTGGCCTGAAACATCGACTGCTTATTCATTTCCATAGATGTTGCCTGACCTGTTGAGTTTCTCCAGCATTTTGTATGTGTTGTAAAGGGAGAATATGTTTGAATATACTTAATATCTTATACTGCACAGCCCTCTTTAAGTGAAGACACTTGTTCTCTTTTCAGGCCTGAAGTGGCAACATCTCACTTTCAAAATCCTTCTTGAGAGCCCAGGTGGGAAAAACAAAATTGCTAAATTTATTCTGTCAAGACTTTTGTATGTTTCAATGAGACCAGAAAGGTAATCAACTGTCAAGTTCACTGTATGCATTTTCATCAGATTTTGTCAAATGCATATAAAGCACATTGGATTCAAATCCAGTGACATTTAAACATTTAATACCTCATTTAATACCTCATTTTCATTAGATATGAATTTCATTTTAGCTTCACATTAACTTGTTAGTTATTAAGAGTTACATCTTGTATCACATTAGCCTGACTGTTTAGGTTAAGAAACTTTAACTTGTTTCTGAAATCTGAAGTGGTTCAACAAAAATTCACATCATAGTTAATTTGACTTTATCTAGGAATTAATGTGCAGTTCTTTAATCTACAAAATCAGTCTGCTGACATCAATCATTGGATTATTTTAATCTGCTTGTCAATGGTCTGTAAAGAATCATATCCTTCTCTTGTGATTGCAAACTAAATCTAGTGAGCTTCATCAAAAGACGCAACGGACAGTCAGCATTACAGTGTTTTTTTTTAAATTTAAGTATTTTAATATTATAATCTTCAAATGATAAATTTGCAGGGATAATGTTTCCCTAGGATGATGTGAAGAGTTTAGGAATGTGCATCACAATATAAGGATCGGCCATTCAGGATAGATTTCAGAATTAATTTCTTCATCCTAAGGGCAATGAACCCTTGCTGCTTTAAATCCAAGAAGCTATGCAGTGATAGATGCCAGAATACTCAAGGCAGAGATCATTAACACAAGAAATTATCCAGATCCAGGACCCATTATATAAATATTATTGTGAAGAAAGCACAACAGTGCCTCTACTTCCTATGGAGGAGTCTGCAGAGCTTTAGCATGTCATCGAAAACCCTGGCAAACTTCTATAGATGTGTGGTGGGAAGTGTGCTGACTAGCTGCATTGTGGTCTTGTATGGAAACACCAATGCCTTTGTGCAGAAAATCCTACAAAGTGTGGTGGATTTTGCACAGTGCATCACGGGTAAAACTCTACCAACCATTGAGAACATCTACATGAAATGTAGCCATAGAAAAGCAACATCCATCATCAAAGATCCTCACCACCCAGGCAATGCTTTTTTTCCTCGCTGCTGCCATCAGGTAGAAGGAACAGATGCCTCAGGACTAACACCACCAGGTTCAAGAACAGTTACTGCCCTCAGCCATCAGGTTCTTGAACATAATGGGAAATACACTCATTAAAGGACTCCGTTATATTGTTATTTCATGCTCATTTTCATTGCTATTTAATTATATCTGCATTTACACAGTTTGCTTACAGTTTACAGTTACTGTTCTATAGGTTTGCTAAGTATGCCCACAGAAAAAAAATCTCAGGGTTATATGTAGTGGCATGTATGTACTCTAATAATACATTTCACTTTAAACTTTTGAACTCTGAACTTTGAGACGCTGGAAATCTGGAGTAACACACATAAAAAGCTGGAGGGAAAAAAAAGTCTTGGACCAAAACATTGACTTTTTATTACTTTCCAAGGATTCTCCCTGACCTGCTAAGTTCCTCCAGCATTTTGTGTGTACTAGTCAAAGCAGAGATCTATAGAATCAGAATCAGGTTTTTGTCAAGAATATCCACCAGATGTCAACTCTACGGCAGCAGTACAATGAAATACATAGTAAATAATATAGAGAATAAAACTGAATTACAGTAAGCACATATAAATAAATATATATATATATATATATGTATATGTAAAATAGTTAAGTTAAAATAAATAGTGCAAAAAAATCTGAAATTGAAAAGTAGAGAGGCAGTATTCATGGGTTCAATGTCAATTTAGAAATTGGATGGCAGAGGGGAAGAAGTTGTTCCTTATTGCTGAGTGAGTGCCTTCAGGCTTCTGTACTTCTTTCCCAATGGTGACAATGAGAAGAGGGCATTTCCCGGGTGGTGGGGGTCCTTAATGATGGACGCCACCTTCCTAAGACACCACTCCTTGAAGATGTCTTGGATACTGCAGAGACTAGTACCCATGATGGAGCTGACTAATCTTACAAATTTCTGCAACTCACTTTGAGCCTGTGCAGTAGCCCCACCCGTCTCCCAATACCAGAGATTGACGCAACCTGTCAGAATTGCTTTCCACAGTACATTTGTAGAAGTGTGAAGAGTGTTTTAGTTGCAAACCATATCTCCTCCAACTCCAGATAAAATATAGCCACGGTCTTGCCTTCTTTATAGCTGCATCAATATGTCGCATCCAGGTTAGATGTTTGGATATTTAGTAATGGAGGAGCATGCATGCATTCAACAGGCTCCGAGTGGACTTCAACTACAGTGTTTCATGAAGTATTCCATTGAAAGCACCAGAGCCTAGACATAAAAGCATTTGATTGAAGCATAATCTAAATTACCCACCATGACTTGCTGACATCTGAGTGCAGTACCACCTTATGATTAAGTTGTGTGTTTATCAGATTTATCTGAACAGCAAGATAAAAGCTTACCAGATTAATTTAAACTCCCTGATCCCATGGAACGCCAGTAAGGTCAGGCTCTAAATCCATAGGTGAATTGTAAATCCTCCTGCTGCGCAGTTATGATGGAGGAGCAGATTTGTAGATATACATGATCCTGATATTACTTAGGTTGCAGGTAGAAAACAGGAATTCATTACAACTTTCAGAGTAAGGTGAGATACCTGGAGTTTACGGCATTGTAATGGAGTTGCTGAATTTTCCAACACTTGGTATGCTTTAGGGAAAGATATCCCTGATTTGTAAGATAGGATACAGGCGCTGGCTCATTAAACCATTTCAGTATCCAATTAAACTGAATTTCTGGCTCCTTCTTTAAGTTAGAGAATGTGTCTGGGCCCTGGAATGTGCTTTATTAGCCAAACAGAATCAGGACTACTACAAAATTAGCACAGCTCTGTCTGGGTGAAAAATCAGAAATAAATCCCAATGTGCCTTAAATGCTGCTGGAGAATCTGATTGTAAGGCAGTCTTATCATTTTAAAGCTGGAAGCACTTCTCCTTTAAATCAGGAACATTATACCAATCCATACCCATAACATATCCTTAAAAACTGCCATCGCTGATCAGTGCCTTCCTTCTTATTCTGCACAAGGTGCAACTTTCGACCAATGCACAACTTTAATACAGGGATAAAGTGCCATTCGAGAATAATGACACAACATTAATAACGGGACAAGCTGGAACTCCAGACCAATGTCACCACTTTAACAATGAGGCAAGGTGCTGTTCAAATATTTGCACAGAATAAGAAGGATTGATTTAATAATGAGTCATTCTAGGCTAATGATAGTCTGATAATATGATGATGTGGCATTCTATTCCTTAGCCTTTCTGTTAATACTGGGAAAGACACCCGACTAAACTAATACCTTCCTATTGTTACTGGGTCTCTCTCTGTCTCTCCCTCTCTCTGGCTATCCATCCCATAGGATGATGATGGTTCCTTTCAGTCAGTTAGTGGGGTGGTACCCCACTCCACAGAAAGGAACAGCGTGTGCGTGAGTGGATTTTAGGTGAGTAGGGGGTTGCACAGGTCCAGACCCATCCTCTCGACATCCCTTCCCAGATCCAGCGGCATGGTGGGGTCCAAGACGCCTGGGGGATGTTCTATTGCAGTGAATGGCCAGACCAGGCTTCAATGCAAGGGATGCCCTTTCTGCGCTTCACGGCACGTGTTTGCTAGATGGCCGTTGACCCTATGAGAGGGTTCATCCGCCCTTTGACAAGTCTTGTTTTTCGTCCTGCAGGGTATCTAGCCACCCTCCTCACCAGGCAAGCCTGATGGGGCAGCCGGTTTAGTCGCCGACCACCCGACCATGCGACAGGTAGTACTGGGTTACATGGTACCAGTAGCACTCAGACGAGTGACCTGACCAGAGGTTACTGGGTCTAAAGTGCCCCAGTAATAATGGAAAGGCATTGATCTAGTGTCTAGACTGATGCTATACTTTTACTGCTGGTGCGAGGTGTCACTCCAAACCAAAGCAAATCCTTTTATATGGTAAAGTGATCCCAAGTGAGATGCTACTGAAATCGCAGACAAGGCATTTCACATGAGAGAACTAAAACAGTAATTAAGAACTGTTCCAAAACAAGGTACTAAATTTCATTAAAAAGAACTTTGGATGGAATTAATTGAGTCTTCATGTCTAAGTAAATTATGTAAACTGAGTATTTCTATTATAAGACATTATATGGGCATTCACCTGCAGTTGAACCTAGTTTGTGAAAGAGGAACTTCCCAATGGAAGGCCCAAGCAGGACGGATGATGCTTCCCTGGACTGAGAGGAATCGGGAACAATGGGTCAACAGTCTCAGAGTAAGAGGAAGGCCATTTGCCACTGAAATAAAAAGAGATTTCCTTACACAGAGGGTGGAAAATCTTTGTAAATCCCTAGCTCAGAACCATTATGAAGGCTCATTGAGTTCATTCAAAATAATAGATTTCTGATATCAAAAAAAAAGGGTATAGGAGACTCACAAAGTGTAGGAATGCTCATTTACAATATTCAGAATGGCAGAGCAGAATCAAAAAGAAAAGGTAAGACCATATCATATAGGGGGTAAAATTAGGCCATTCAGCCCTTTGAGTTGTTTCCGCCATTCAATCATTGCTGATATTTTTAAAGCCCATTCTCCTGTTTTCTCCCAATATCTCTTAACCCCCATTACCAATCAAGAATCTATCAATCTCTGGCTTAAATATACCCAATGATTTGGCCTCCATGGCAACTAATTCCACAGATTCACCCCTTCTAGCTGACGAAATTCCACCTCATCTCAGTTTTAAGCAGATGTCCTTTTATTCTGAGGCTGTGTCCTCAGTTCCTAGACTCCCATAATACTGAAAACATCCTCTCAATGTCTTTTCTATTTGGCCTTCCAGTATTCCATGAGTTAAGCCTGCTCCTAATTTTCATGTTCTAAAACAGGAACAGTCCCTTGGCAATTCTAATTGCAGAACAGCTTGATAGTCTTTGTTTGAATTAAACTACTCTGTGGAAAAATTATTTTGTGGGGATGCAGAGGCTTTAATATTTGGTACTCAGTTTTGCCTTCTTCCTGTGTTTCCAGTGGACTGTGTTCCCAGGAGAACTTCTGCCTCATAGTTTTAACCCAGCAGTTGACCCAATCTATTGGTGAACGGAAGATATCAGCAGTGATGGCTAACACAAAATTATACTCCTCTATTGCAGTTAAATTAGCTTGAGCCGAAGCACTATTCCATTCTCTCCCTTTTTAGAGACATTTGTTACTGGAACGAGAAACATTAATTAAATTCAATGGACAGGTACTTGATTTGACAAATCACATCCCCAGCTAAGACCCTGAGGCACTGAAATTTAGCAGAGGCTGTACTTTTTTTTTAGCCATCTTTAAGATGTATAATTTATAGCTGCTAATTTGTTTATGCTAATTCATGTTTGCCTTTGACTTGTAATGTATTGTGCTGCTGCTGCAAAGAGCTGATTTTCCTGACATTTATACCCCACGTATGTATAACTATGACAAGAAATAAAGTTGATTGCTTGATCAGAATAGATACAGGATCTCAGAAGAGACATACAAACTCATAAGGTAGGGGAGAGAGAACTGTGGGTAGCAGGACAGCGGAGAGTGACAACTGTGGGGAGCGGAACAGCAGAGAGTGATAACTGTGGGGAGCGGGACAGCGGAGAGTGATAACTGTGGGGAGCGGGACAGCGGAGAGTGATAACTGTGGGGAGCGGGACAGCTAATTGGAGTAGGAACCAGTTCATCACAGGAAAATGTGAAAATGTAAATCTGCAGCTTAATGTGAAAAAGACTAAGGAGCTGGTGGTAGACCTGAGGAGAGCTAAGGTAACCCCCATCCAGGGAGCTGGCCCTCATCAGTGTGGACATGGTGGAGGATTACAAATACCTGGAGATACGAATTGACAATAAACTGGACTGGTCAAAGAACACTGAGGCTGTCTACAAGAAGGGTTAGAGCCATCTCTATTTCCTGAGGAGACTGAGGTCCTTTAACATCTGCCGGACGATGCTGAGGATGTTCTACGAGTCTGTGGTGGCCAGTACTATCATGTTTGCTGTTGTGTGCTGGGGCAGCAGGCTGAGGGTAGCAGACACCAACAGAATCAACAAACTCATTCGTAAGGCCATTGATGTTGTGGGGATGGAACTGGACTCTCTGATGGTGGTGTCTGAAAAGAGGATGCTGTCCAAGTTGCATGCTATCTTGGACAATGTCTCCCATCCACTACATAATGTACTGGGTGGGCACAGGAGTACATTCAGCCAGAGACTCATTCCACTGAGATGCAACACAGAGCGTCATAGTTAGTCATTCCTGCCTGTGGCCATCAAACTTTACAACTCCTCCCTTGGAGGGTCAGATGCCCCGAGCCAATAGGCTGGTCCTGGACTTATTTCCTGGCATAATTTACATATTACTATTTAATTATTTATGGTTTTATTACTATTTAATTATTTGTGGTGCAACTGTAATGAAAACCAATTTCCCCTGGGATCAATAAAGTATGACTATGACTATGGCTATGACTATGACTATGAAAAGCACTCCCTAGCAATGAGAACATCTATGAAGAGTGCCACCACAAGAAAGCAGCATCCATCATCAAGGGCACCCACCATCTAGGCCATGATCTCTTTTCACTGTTACCATTGGGAAGGAGGCACAGAAGCCTTAGATCCAATACCACCAGGTTCAGGAACGGTTATTACCCTTCAACCACCAGGCTCCTGAATCAATGTGGATCACTGAACACAACCTATAGACTCACTTTCAAGGACTCTACAAATAATGTTCTCAGTATTATTTACATACTTAATCAATTTTATTATTTTTTTATTTGCACAGTTTTAATTCTTTTGCACATTGGTTACTTGTTAGACGTTGTATGTAGTTTTTCATTGATTCTATTGCATTTCTTTGTTCTACTGTGAATGCCTGCAAGAAAATTAATCTCAGGGTTGTATTTGGTGACATATATGTACTTTGATAATACATTTACTTTGAACCTTGGACATACGATTGGGTGGGGGAAGCAACAGAGCTCTGAGGTAGATAGATGAAGGTCAACCAACATGTGTCAACAGGCTTCTCAGAATTCACACCTGTTGGCCTGCAGACTGCTCCATTGTCAGCTTGTTCTGACCTCAACAGATCTAGAAATGTTGTTTCAGTTAGCCGTGGCAACCCATACAGCGCTAGCTGGTTCAGTCCAAAGCAGGTGAGGTGGGTTTCCTCACCGCAGGGCTTCATGGGAATTAAAAGTATTGAGGCATATGTTGAGTGGGACAAGGTGGGGAATAAGTATGCCCCCCCCCAAGTCACATTGAAGTTTGTAATGAACTGGCAAATGGAAATAGATTACTGTGGTTAGTCAATGCCACCGGGAGCATTGCATCATGCGTCTATTAGGGTTGTGAAAGGAAAACTGGATGGACCTTGGTCTTGAATCTTGATGTAATTAGTCTCACTAGACAGGAATTTCTCACTTATACCAAGAATATGTATGTCAGGAACAATATGAATGGAAGCAATCTGCCATGTTGTCATTCATTCTCTTGCTCTGAAAGCAGAAGCACTGAGAAGCACTGGATAAATGAAGCAGGCAGATATTTGATTTGTTCAATCATATCTCCAGTCTTTTGCAATGGCTTACTCTAAAGCTGGAAAAGGACAAAGTAATGAAAATTTCACAAACAGTTATTGTCACTAGAATCACTTGCTGTGTTGTCCACTAAGAGCATATATTCATTTTCTACATGGATTAGCTTTTCTTGAAATACATGCAAAATAATTCAGAGGTACACTGCACAGTGAGTATAAACAGTTATGATTGCCTCCATAGGATTTTGTTTCAGATTATTTGAAAGAGATGCATCATCATCATTATTATAGTAAGCAAGGAATAATTTGTGTTTGATCAGGACTGCAATAAAGATCCACAATATTTATTATCCTGGGCAAAAATTGAGCTGCTGCTTTAATGCCACAAAACTAAAGTTCACTGACTTACTAATCCTTGACATGCTTCAGAGGGGATTTTCAAAATCAGACTTCATAAACCATCTCTTTTCATAACAGTACCAAATTTGGAATATTTGCAAAGTGCAGATAGAATAACTTCTGTGCTATGGTCCTGGTTTTGAGCAGTCAGGTACTAACTATCATTTAGACCAGAGTAAGTGCCTGTACCATATAGCCTACTGTATAATATGGGGCTATTTTATGTTGTGGTAACACGTTATTGAGCATGCGCTATTAGGCGCGTATCGATTTGTATATATATATATATATATGTTCAGTTCCGGTTCCGTAAGTAAAAGTCCCTGTTAACTTAGCTCCAGTCTCTAGCGTTTCTATTAATGATATTGTTTTGTAAACGGCCACATACACAACAAATTGGTGAAGAGGTTAATGAAACTGCATCGTATCGGAACGCCGGGCGCCGCAGCGCGTCTGGACAAGAGCAGAGCTGGCGCTGAAGCCCAGGGCTGAGGGTCTGCCTGTCTCAGAAGCAGCGACACACACATCTACTCAGAGTATGCCCACGCCGCTCGCAAAAGAAAGGTCACGTGAGTCAGAAAAAAAAGAAAACAAGGGACCGGGGCTAAATTAACACAACAAGGATGGTGTTAATTGGAACCATTATAGCATTTGATAGTGGCATTGAAGACTGGGCAACTTATATTGAAAGAATAGAGTTATATTGTGATGCTAACGATGTTAATGCAGAAAAGAAAGCCAGCATCTTACTTAGTGTAATGGGCGTGAAAACATAACGGACTACTACAGAGTTTGTTAACCCCTGAAAAGCCAGCTGACAAAACTTTCAAGCAAATGGTAGACACTCTCCAACAGCATTTAAACCCCAAACCGCTGGTCATTGCTGGAAGATTTAAATTCCATAAACGGAATCAGAGCAAAAATGAAAGCATTTCTGAATATTGTGCTGAATTGCGCAAATTATCAGAACATTGTCAATTTGGAGCTGGTCTATTGGACGCATTGAGGGATAGGTTAGTGTGTGGCATGTACTGTGAAACTACACAGAACAAGCTCCTGTGTGAAAAAGACCTTATATTCGAGAAAGTGCTAAGCATCTCAATATCATTAGAAACAGCTGCACGAGGTGCTTCAGAGATACAACAAAAATCTCTGGAATACGCAACGAATAAAATGTCACTGTACAGAAATGAAGGAAAGAAATGTTACCTTTGTGGGAACAGGTCACATGATCCTGATGGTTGCTGGTTTAAAGATAAAGAATGCCAAAACTGTGGCAAACAGGGCCACACTGGCAGAGTACGCAAAGCTAGTAAACAGCAGGAAAAGGGCAAAATGCAGAGAAACAAGAAACCCCAGAAAGGAAAATACAACAATGTGCACAAAATGAAAGAAAGCAATTCTGATGAAAATGACTCAGACAAAAGTGAATTGTCTTGTCTGCCACTTCACGGCGTGGAAGAGATAGATGATCGAGGAGTAATATGGATCACTCCACAAGTGGCAGGCGTGAGACTGAAAATGGAGTTGGATACAGGCTCAGCCTTAACAGTGATCTCTGTTACAAATGACCGTTTTCTCACATACCTCTGAAATGAACCAAACTACTGCTAAAGACTTACACAGGATAGAAAGTGCGTCCCGAAGGCAAAATTAAAGTGACAGTGACCCACAGAGGTAAAATACAGCAACTGAACCTCAATGTACTGAAAAATGGAAAACCACCGTTGCTGGGACGTGAATGGCTCAGGAAAATCCAGTTGGATTGACACACCATCAAGGCACTAGTTGTGTCAGCAAAGGAGGGCAGCAAGGCCCTCTATCTAATAGTCCGTCACAAATACTTGCTGACTCTCAGGAAGTGTTCATGAAAGGAACAGGAACATTTCGGAGCATGAAAGCAAAGATTGAGATTGAGGAAAATGCATGTCCAAAATTTCACAAAGCCAGGTCAGTGCCATATGCAATCCGTCCTACAGTAGAGGCAGAGCTGAAAAATCTGGAGCAGACTGGGGTCCTGTCAAAGGTGGATTGGAGTGAATGGGCCATGCCAATTGTTACAGTGATGAAGAAAACCTCCAGCACAAAACCAGGAAAACTAAGCAAGATGCACATATGTGGAGACTTTAAAGTGACTATTAATCCAGTTCTCCGCACAGTACAGTATCGTCTCCCTCGTATTGAGGACATTTTTGCTTCCCTGTCAGGAGGAGAACATTTCACAAAAATTGATTTGACATAGGCTTACCTTCAAATGGAAATCGAGGAAGCATCCAAGAAATACCTGTCAATAAATACACACAAAGGACTTTACCAGTACAACAGGTTGGTGTTTGGGATAGCATCAGCTCCTGCAATCTAGCAAAGGGCAATGGACCAGGTCCTGCAGGGGATTCCAGGGACTCAGTGTTATCTGGATGACATTATTCACCGGCAAAGATGATGACGAACATCTTTCTAACCTAAAACAAGTGCTCACCAGGTTACGAGAATATGGGCTCTGAGCTAATTGGCAGAAATGTGAGTTTTTCAAAAAGGAAATTTCATACTGTGGGTATGTGATCAACAAGGATGGCTTACACAAGCCATCTTTTCTCAAGACAAGATAGAAGCAGTGCTTAAGGCACCACCACCTGAAAAAGTGTCTCAGCTGAGAGCATATCTTTGCCCAGTGAACTACTACCACAAGTTCTTGCCTAACCTATCCACAGTCCTACACCCACTAAATGCACTATCACAGACATGGACACAATGGAAGTGGACTGAAAGCTGTGAGAAAGCGTTTCAAGAAACTAAAAGACTCATAACTTCAGATGGGGTGCTCACGCACTTTGACCCCTCCTTACCTATCCGACTAGCTTGTGATGCCTCGCTCCATGGGATAGGAGCTGTGTTATGGCACAAGTTTCCAGATGGCTCCGAAAGACCAATAGCCTTTGCCTCAAGAACGCTAACTTCAGCTGAACGCAACTATGCACAGACTGACAGAGAGGCCCTAAGCATCATGTTGGGGGTCAAGAAATCTAGTCACTACCTGCATGGCCAAAAGTTCACTCTGTTGACTGACCATCAGCCGCTCGTGTCAATCTCAATCCAAGAAAAGGCGATCCAGTGATGACAGCACAAAGACTACAGCGATGGTCCCTTTTCTTAGGAGATCATGGGTACGACATTGAACACAAGGGGACCAAGCAAAATGGCAATACAGATGGTTTGTCGCGTTTACCACTGTGCCCACACAAAATAATCTGCAGATGCTGGGGTCAAGGCAACACTCACAACATGCTGGAGGAACTTAGCAGGTCGGGCAGCATCCGTGGAAACGATCAGTCAACGTTTCGGGCCGGAACCCTTCGTCAGGACTGAAGAGGGAAGGGGCAGAGGCCCTATAAAGAAGGTGGGGGGAGGGTAGGAAGGAGAAGGCTGGTAAGCTCCGGGTAAAAAACCAGAAAGGGGAAAGATAAAGCGGTGGGGGAGGGGAGGCAGGGAGGTGATAGGCAGGAAAGGTGAAGAAAGAATAGGGGAAAGCACAATGGGTAGTAGAAGGAGACGGAACCATGAAGGGTTCAGGCAGCTGGGGGAGGGGACAGAGTGAAATAGGGATAGAGGAAAGGAGGGGGAGGGAATTACCGGAAGTTGGAGAATTCTATGTTCATACCAAGGGGCTGAGGACTACCTAGATGGTATATGAGCTGTTGCTCCTCCAACCTGAGTTTAGCCTCATGGCAGTAGAGGAGGCCATGTATGGACATACCTGAATGGGAGTGGGAAGCAGAGTTGAAGTGGGTGGCTACTGGGAGATCCTGTCTGCTTTGGCGGACGGAGTGAAGGTGCTCGACGAAGCGATCCCCCAATCTGCATTGTGTTTCACCGATGTAGAGGAGGCCGCACTGGGAGCACCGGATGCAATAGATGACCCTAACAGACTCACAAGTGAAGTGTTGCCTCACTTGGAAGGACTGTTTGGGGCCCTGAATGGTGGCAAGGGAGGAGGTGTAGGGACAGGCGCTTACAGGGATAAGTGCCAGGTGAGAGATCTGTGGGGAGGGACGTGTGGACCAGGGAGTCGCGGAGGGACCAATTCCTGCAGAAAGTGGAGAGGGGTGGAGAAGGAAAGATGTGCTTAGTGGTGTGGTCCTGTTGAAGGTGGCCACTGTGCCTACTTCCGAGGTAACTACGCAAATGGATTCAGCAGAGATGTTTCACACAATAGTTGAACAATTACCAGTAACAAAAAGCCTCATTGAAAGGGAAACAAGCTATGACTCTACGTTGTCAAAAGTGTATGACATCATGGTAAAGGGATGGCCAGTGCGGGGTAACACACTGTTTCCAGCCTTCTCAGCGAGGAAGGATCAGTTGTCAGTGTATCAGGGAACACTAATGTGTGGCTCACGAGTTGTGATTCCTCCCAAGCTACGCACCAGAGTGCTGGAAGAACTGCACGAGGGCACCTGGGTATCGTGAAGATGAAAGGTCTTGCCTGTGCCTATGTGTGGTGGCCAGGAATCGATAAACAAATTGAGGACATGGTCAAGAACTGCACTGGATATCAACAGATCCAGAACATGCCACAAGCCCCTCTCCATCCATGGGAGTGGCCCTCATCACCATGGCAGCGAATGCACATCGACTTTGCTGGACCATTCTTGGACTCTATCTTTTTAATCCCTGTCAATGCACATTCCAAATGGCCAGAGGTCATCAAAATGAAGACAACCACATCGGAAAAGACCATCACAGTTCTGAGGGCCCTGTTCGCCAGGAATGGCATATCAGAACAAATCTGCACAGACAATGGACGGCAATTTATCTCTGAAGAATTCCAAAGTTTTGTGAAGAACAATGGAATCAAGCACTCTATATTGGCTCCTTACCATCCATCCACAAATGGCTTGGCAGAAAGATTTGTGCAGACATTCGAGAAAGACCTCAAGACAAGGGACAGCGAAAATCAACCACTACAGCACAAGATAGACAGCTTCCTCCTTGCCTATCATAATGCAGTACATGTAACCACTAACCAGACTCCAGCGATGATGTTTCTGAACAGGAACCTGAGGTCCCGGATGGATCTTCTCAAACCAAATGTATGGCGTGTTGTAGAGGACAGTTCAAACACTTGAATGCTAAGTCAACATGGAGCTTCAATGTGGAACAGTCAGTTGTTGCACAGGATTACCAGACTGAAAAGTGGCAGCCGGGTATAATTTCGGCCATAGGCGGGCCACTGATGTATAGAGTACAGGTGGGAGAGAATGTATGGAGACGTCATGTGGATCAAATCCTGGATTTTCAGGTGAAAAACTCAGCAACACCTTGCCCAGACTCTCATGACATAGAGGCACATTATGTGGCTCAAATCCTGAATGCTCAGGTGGAAAACACAACAACATCTTGCCCTGACTCCCCGGACATAGAAGCAAACACTCCTGGTGTGACCACATCAGCGTCGTCCACAGATAAGCCTGTCATCAGTGCTGAGGACCCACCTGATGTACCTGTGGAGACTCATTCCCCAAATCAAAGGTTGCAGGGCAGACGTTACCCAGAGAGGCAGCGAAGCCCTGCCCCCAGAGACTTCAGTTATAATTATTATAATAATTATTATTACATTACTTTGTTATAATTTCATATTATTAAGTTACTAATTAAATGGTTGGTGGACGTTTGTATATTAAGGGTACACATACAGTATTTGTTTAGCGTAATGCCCCTGAAAAAAACAGTTGAAACACTTTTAAAATAAAAGGGGAGGAGTGTACCATATAGCGTACTATATTATATGGGACTATTTTATGTTGTAGTAACACGTTATTGAACATGCGCTATTAGGCACGTATTGATCTGTATATATGGGTTCAGTTCGAGTTCCGTAAAAAGCCTCTGTTAACTTAGCTCCAGTCTCTAGTGTTTTTATTAATTGTTGTCTAAACGGTCACATACACAACAGTATCACATGCCTTTTCTGTTGTATTAGCTGGACAAGGGGAACCTCTGCAAAAACTCAGATAAAGCTATCTCAGTTTTAGCCTTGTATCTCTTTTGCCAATCAACTTTCCAGCTCTTGGCTCCATCCCTCCCCCTCCTGTCTTCTCCTATCATTTCCGATCTCCCCCTCCCCCTCCCACTTTCAAATCTCTTACTATCTCTTCTTTCAGTTAGTCCTGACAAAGGGTCTCGGCCCGAAACGTCGACTGTACCTCTTCCTAGAAATGCTGCCTGGCCTGCTGCGTTCTACCAGCATTTTGTGTGTGTTGCTCGGTTTAAGAGATAACGTGTTCAATTTCTTTTGTTATGTTCAATTTTTGAACAGTGCATTGGAGAATATCTTGCTTCAGTTGAGTTAGCTATCTGAATCTAAAGCAAATAGATGTGTAGAGAGATCCAGTGGATGGTCAGCAGCTAACGTGCACACCAATTAAAGGTTAATGTTCAAACACCCAGCATATGATCAATGTACTTTGCAGGGTGAGTGAGAGTTATGAAGGAGTACTGTAAACCTACAGTGTATTACTCGTTTGTGTAATAACTCCAATTGTTATGGACTATATCCTGAGCTTCAGTCATTCTAGTTCAAGGTCAATGGGTGGAGAAATAAAACATTCCCTTTCTGGAGACAAAAATCAAGGACAGAGAATTATGTTGGCCAGTATACAGTCAGATCACAGCTGCAGTCAGAAGGGTCAGAACCTGGGGGATGCAGAGAGTAAGGAACCCAAAAACTGGACCTCTCCAATGTTGAAATATTTTCCTAGGGCAATAATGTTCGAGGTTGGAGCTTGCAGATGGAGGTAATGAGTAATGTTGATTAGAAAAGTCATAGTTTTAGAGTATCAGATATTAGGGGAAAAGACAGTGAACTTTGGAGCCCTGATCAAGAATCCAAAAGATGTCTACCTTGTGGTCAGAAACCGAGAAATTTTTAAGCAATCTAGAGGAAAGATGGGAGGCTTGGTGCATGGCACAGAGTGCCAGAAGCAGTAGACTGAAAGGAAGGAGAGCAAGAAATGGCATCCAAAGAATAGTACTGTCATATGAGAAGGATTGGAAAATGATTCAGTGCAAAAGGAATCAGTCAGTCAGTCATTGACTAGGTGAGTGACATTAAGAGTGCTTTTCACATTGATCTCTGCTGATAGCTATCAGCGTTAAAGAGTGGATTTATCCAGCTTTAACAGTAAAATAATGAATGATGCTTTCATTTGCTTTGCAGTCCATTCCCTACCTAGACCCAAAAGTCAATAACATGTGAAAAACAGTGACTGAATCTAATCAATAGGAAATAATGTAGCCAATCAGCCTCTTTATCTATTGTTTATCCACCAGTCTGATGAGCAAATGGTGCAAGAATACAGTCTGGGAAATGAAACCTCAATTATATTATAGGAAATTTAAATACTTTGAGAACAAAGAGAATTAAAGTTATTTACTGAAGGAAGCAAAGAAAATGCATTGATTACTGAAAGGATTTGCTATAAAGTCAAAGTTAATGGATTCATAAGAAGTATTCATGAGACCAATTACACTAACTACCACCATTCTAGGCTTAATGAGGTAGATATTTCCGTTATCAGGCCAATAAATATCACTTTATTGCTCTGACCTGGAAGAGAAAATTTCTGGATTCTCTCTGTTGGCCCAGCATGGCTGGGTGTTGTACAAGGACGAGTGATATTAAAAATTACAATATAAGTATTGGTCAAATTACAGATCCAACCAATCAGAAATCAAATTTGAGTATTGAGATCCTCTGATAAATTAACCAAGCAATTAGACTGCAAAATAGCTCTAATTACATAAATACAATTCTTTTTCCAACAGATTATATATACACACATATATATGCGCTTAATGTAAATGACTATTGTAAATAATGTATAACATAAATAAACATTAACTATTTTTGAAGAAACTTTGATCTGATTTAATCAATGCGGTAAGATGAGAAAGAAATGCCTTATTCTCACACAGACTCAGTACTAAACAACAAGCCTCAAAACCTGGGCCTCTGTACCTCCCTCTGCAACTGGATCTTTTACTTCATCGGCAGGTTACAGTCAGTGCAGTTCAATAATAACATCTTCACCTTGCTGACAATCAACACAGGTGCACCAGAAGGATGCATGCTTAACCCACTGCTCTACTCTGTCTACATTCATGATTGGGTGCCCAGGCATAGTTAAATGCCATCTATAATTACTTTAATTTATAAAGTAATCTATAAATTTAATTCATACATTTGCTAATGACACCACTGAAGCTGGCAGAATCTCAGTTGGTGACGAAGAGATACACAGGAGCAAGATAGATCAGCTGGTTGAGTGGTTCAGCAACAATAACCTTGCACTCAGCGTCAGCAAGGCTAAGGAATTGGTTGTGAACTTCGGGAAGGGGAAGTTGGGAGAAAGGCAAAGGCAATCGGCTTCAAGTTGCTTGGCATCAACATCTACCCTGTGCCCAACATATCAATGCAATCATGACGAAGGCATACGAGTAGCTATACTTTCTTAGGAGTTTGAGGAGATAATGGTATGTTACCAAAGACTCCAGCCAGTTTCTACAGATGTATAGTGGAGAACAATCTGACTGCTTGCACCACCGCCTGGTATGGAGGCTCCAATGTACAGAATTGAAAGAGACTGTAGAGGGTTATAGAACTAGCCAGCACCATCAGCCCCAGAAGTCTGCCCATTGTTGAAGAAATTTTCAAAAGGCACAAAGTCAAGAAGGCAACATCCATCTGTGAGAACCCTTGCCATCCAGGACATGCCCTCCTCTCATTGCTACCATCAGGGAGGAAGTACAGGAGATTGAAGATGCAGATGAAATGTTTTAACAACAGCTTCTTCCCCTCCATCATCAGGTTTCTGTATAGTCTATGAAACAATGAACACTACCTTACTATTCCTCCTTTGCACTACTTACTTATTTTATATTTTTCTTGTAACTTACAGTAATGTTTTATGCCTTGCATTGTACTGCTGCCACAGAACAACACATCGCATGATATAGATCCATGATAATAGACCTGGTTCTGATTCTGAGAATTATACTAACCAATATCATTCTGTGGATGTCAAGAAAGTCTCCCCAAACTGCTAAAGTGTATGGAATAATATTGCATACCATGCCTTTCAGGAGCTATCATCTCTATATGCAAGACCAAACTGAGACCTGGTGGAGGTCAAACTGGTGGGGTGAGGGGCAGATGCTTTTGCCAGAGCAAATGGGGAGGGGGAAAGGGGTTGAGATGATAATTTTGCTGCTGCTTGTGCATGGGAGGGGGGAGGGGGCTTTGAAGTTCCAACATTTTTCTGTCATTCATTCTTTGGGTTTTTTTTTCTCTCTGTTTTGTAGGTGTCTGTAAAGAGTAAGGGTTTCAGGTTGTATAGGGTATACATTCTCAGATATTAAATTGAACCATTGAACCATTGAAATTTATTACTGGGTCATTACAGGAATGTATAAATAGTCAGCCATTTACTACAGGCATCATCATTGGAATCGGAGAGAGACAGATACAACACCAGCAGGAAACACAACCACACTCTTCAATGTAACTCTGCCATACAATAACATTCTGGGTCACCAAATGGAAGTGTAGGCAAATAAAACAAACTTGGATTTATGTGGTGCCTTTTCATGACACGCATAAGAACTTTTCACTTACTGAATTAGTTTTGGAATACCGTCACTACTCTAGTGTAAGAAACATCAGCCAATCTGTGCACAACAAAAGTCTACTGCACATGCAACACACAAAACATCTGTTTTGATACTGCTGATTTGGCCAATATATCAAGGACAATCTGTTTGCCCTTTTTCAAAGTCAGATAACTTTGACTATGTGAAATAATTTTGACCATTTTGGCCATTTAATTGTGACCATGTATGCTTGCCAAATGTCTATGACAGGATGGGGACCGATGGAAAATGGGAGTTAGCAATTGATGTCATTTGGGAGTGGGAGGTGAAGTTTTGTTTGTTGCAGTAAAAATGTTAAATTAAAAGGAGGCAAAATTGGAGGAAGAACAGAGGAGGGAGAACCAAAGATGTAAGCTCAAGGAACAGCATTTCAAATTCTGTCTAAACATGTAATATTAAACAATCAGGTAGAATCTTTGGCTAAGAGGAAGGATTGGTGTTTTGTTTTGACAACCTTTCATGGCAGGGAGATCATTGGCCTAGGCATTTGCTCTGTCTATTTTTCCACGAATGCTTAGCCTGTTAGGTATTCCAGCATTTTCTGCCCATAATCCCACTTTGCACCACATACAATACAACTTTTCCCCCACAAATTGATTGCAGTTGTGTCATGGAAGGGGTGTCATTTCCCCATAATGACTGCAATATTTTTCCTTTAAGGTGCTTAACCAACTCTGTTTTGATAGTTATGACTGAATCTGAAGGAACAATGAATGAATGAATTGTTAGATTCTTTCAATTAGAATCATTTTAATGGCTCAACAGGAATTCAAGGATGCTAAAGGAAGACACAAATATCTTCAGCGAAGATTAGATGAGACTGAAAGTTTGGAGACAGGAAACTGCTTTATGGAGACTCTTTGATGGAGGAAACATTTATTTCTTTAGGAAGAGAAGAATCACCCCCCAAGAAGAGAGAACCATGTATAATGTCAACCAGACTAGAGATCAGACTAGAGATGGTTAAAATTTTAATGAGAATGGAGCTTGATTGAGGTCCAGAAATTGACCTTGAAGGGATTACGGTGATGGTAGGAGAAAAATAAGAGTTCTCTGGAAAGTCTGACTACTTTACACTAAAATGGACTTGTTTTTGTTCTAATTGTGTTTTCTTTTGTGCTTGTGTTCCATTGGGACTTTCTAAAATCCATTCCTTTAATCAGGAAAGGATCCATACATATACCATGGTTTTTTGGTTTTCCCTGGATCGGAAGTTTGCATGCTAAAGTTTTTTTCCAGATTCTTGAGAACAAAAATCGAGTCTCTATGGTGAGGGAGTGCTGCACTGTCAGATGATGTCACACTAAAGAGATGGCCTTATCTCAAATAATGATGAGTCAGAGTACAGGAAGGAGAAAAGAGAGCCTTGTGACATGGCGTCATGACAACAATCTTTCCCTCAGTGTCAGCAAAAGAGATGGTCATTGACTTCAGGAAGGTGAGCAGTGCACGTGCTTCTGTTTATATTAAAGGGCTGAGGTCAAAAAGGTCGAAAGTTTCAAGTTCCTAGGAGTAAATATCACCAACAGCCTCTCAGATCCAATCTGCCGGGAAAGGTCACCAACACCTCTACCTCCTCAGGAGGCTAAAAAAATTGTTCCTTTTGAACCTCTGAGTTTTATCAATGCACTATGAAAAGCACCCTCTCCAGAATCATCTCAGCTTGAAATGGCAACTGACCACAAGAAACAACAGAGTTGTGGACACAGCTCAGCACATGATGGGAACCAATTTCCCCTCCATGGACTCTGTCTATACTTCTTGTTGCCTTGGTAAAGCAGCCAGCTGAATCAAAGACTCCACTTACCCCAGACATTCTCTCTTCTCCTCCCTCCCATCAGACAGCTTCTGTCCTTCTGTCCTGTTCTTAAGCCTATTCAACAGTTCTCTAGTTTTAACCCAATTTAGATGGCCGGTAAATGGTATAAAATATTTAGGTATAAGACTTGATAATGATCTAAAGAATTTATATAAATTTAATTATTTACCACTATTGAAAAAAATTCAAGAAGATCTTGACAAATGGATGATATTACCAATAACATTAGTAGGTAGAGTCAATGTTGTAAAAATGAATATATTTCCTAGATTACAGTATCTGTTTCAAACATTACCAATACAATTGCCACAGAAATTTTTTCAAGAGTTAAATAAATGTGTGAGAAAATTTCTTTGGAAAGGTAAAATGTCAAGAATATCATTGGAAAAATTGACATGTAAATTTAGGTTAGGAGGATTACAACTTCCAAACTTTAAAAACTATTATAAAGCAAATCAACTTAGATTTATTGCATCTTTCTTCGATGATCGAAAACCAGCATGGATTAAAATAGAACTAGACAAGATAGGAGAAAATAGACCTGAAGATTTTATATATAAATGGGAATCTAAATTGATACGGGAAAAGAAAGAATCTCCTATATTAACATATTTGATTGATCTATGGAATAAGATAAATGTTGATAATGAAACACAGAAATCTCTATTAGCAAGGAGACCTTTGTTCCAAGACAGACTTATTCCTTTTACAATGGACAATCAACTTTTATATAATTGGTACCAAAAAGAGATTAAATTTATAGGAGATTGTTTTGAACGAGGTATATTGATGTCATTTGAACAATTAAAGGATAAATATAAAATATCTAATAATACTTTCTTTTGTTACTTTCAATTAAGGGCTTACTTAAAAGGTAAGCTGGGTAAAAGAATGTTTTTGCCAAAACCTAATGAAATTGAAATTTTAATCCAAAAAGGGAAAATTAAAAAAATTATTTCTTGTATGTATAATTTGATTCAAGAACAGACAATTAAACAAGGAACCCATAAGTCAAAGCAAAAATGGGAAACAGATCTGAATATTATTATTGATGAAACAAATTGGTCAAGACTTTGTCTTGACAGTATGGCAAATACAATAAATGTTCGACTTAGATTAGTACAATATAATTTTTTACATCAATTATATATTGCACCGCAAAAAAAAAATAGATTAAATTCAAATTTTTCTGATAAATGTTTTCGGTGTAATCAAGAAATTGGTACTTTTTTACATTCTACTTGGTCTTGTTTTAAAATTCAACCCTTTTGGATAAATTTAAGAATCTTATTGGAACAAATTACTGCAATTCAACTTCCACATAACCCTGTATTATTTTTATTAGGTGATATTGAAGGGATAAAACCGAAACTTAAATTGAATAAATATCAGAAAGAATTTATAAAAATTGCATTGGCAGTAGCTAAGAAGACTATAGCAGTTACTTGGAAATCTGATTCGTATTTAAGTATGGATCGTTGGAATAATGAAATGGCTAGTTCTATTCCACTTGAAAAAATTACTTATAATTTAAGAGATAAATATGTAACATTTTTGAATATTTGGTGCCCTTATTTACAAAAGATAGGATGTCATATTTAAGTGCTCCGATAAAGACTTTGGTCACTTGGGGAAAGTAACGAATAATTATACCAAATTCATTTTTGAATCCCATGGAGCATGTGGAAACCTTCCAATACCCAGGCGGTTCTTTTCTTTTTTTTTCTTTCTTTTTCTTTCTTTTTAGGTAGGACTATATATGTGGGGGGTAGGGTTAAGGGGAGGGGGGAAGGTAGATTCTTTTTTTCATGTATTCTTTTTGAAAATTCAATAAAAATTATATTAAAAAAAAACAGTTCTCTAGTTTGAGAAGATAGACTCTTGAACTCATAATCTCTCTTGTTGTGACCTTGCAGCTAAGTGTCTGCCTGCACTGCATGTTCTCTGTAACTGTAACACTTCATTCTATATTCTGTTACTGTATTTCCTTCAACTACCTCAATGCATAGCTGTAATGAATTGATCTGTCTGGGTAGAACGCAAAGCAAGTTTTTCACTGTATCTTGGTACATGTGACAATAATAAACTACTTAGCAATTTATCTTTGAGCCACCATGTCAATCTAGCATTAAATAATCAACTATATTAATCCCCTTCACCAGTCCTTGGTTCGTAACCTTCTAAACTTTGGTGATTCAAGTGCTCATCCAGAAATATTTTAAATGCTTTGAGAGTACATGGCTCTTCCATCTTCTCAAGCAGTACATTCTATCTTGTAACCACCTGAGGTTAAAAAATTCCTCATTTCTAGGAACCTCCTCAGTTGTATCCCGTCATATTGGCAGAAGTTTAGAAACACCAAAGAATCTATAAATATTGTACTTAGTGGTTTCAGCTATGATGATGTGGAGATTTTAAATCTCTTTGTACTAGCTGAATGGTATTGTGGGGAAGGTGGAAAAAGGCGGAGAGAGCTGTTTGGTCATAAGTAAAATGTCACTCAAGTTTTATTGCTCTTTAGAGTAATCTGAGAGAGTGGCAGAGGAAAGAAAGGTGTGTTAGATGACAATACAAACTGTATGTCAGGGACAGTTATGTTCAGGCCAGCAGCACAGGGCACTGTGAAAGAGATAGCTACAGAGTGGATTGACAGAGATCTAATGGGAATCTTGGAGGGAACAACGGCGAGAAGTGAAAGTAAATCAATTAAAGCTTTAAATGACTGCACTGAGGGGACTGGCCAGGCACATTAGTCGTCAGTGGATGCCAGGTACTCGGACATTCCTCCAGGATGAGGTACCAGTCCATACAGACTGATACTCTGCCACTCTAGGTAACAGTTATACTTTTCTTTAACTAGATCTGGTTAAGCCAGCAATCCAGGACACTGCTACTAAGCTCCAAACCTCCAACACCAGAGCACACATTCAACAAATACACCTTGAATTCCTCATCTATTATCTAAGATAGCACAGACAAACATTAGGCCATTACCACAGCAGGAGCTGATAGGGAGGTCGAACCATTTGGGTCCAATGAGACTCCCTCTTAATCATAGTGATTCATGGTGCCCTTAAAACACATGAATCATCAGTTAAATATATAAAAGGATGGTTGCTTTACTAAAGCTATCCAAGATGCGTGTGGGCGTGATTCTGAGCTTTGAGTCCTCGGTCTCATTGTTTCTTCATTCAACTTTTGGTCAATGCAAGCACAATGTTCCCTCAAAGGACAGCCTTGATAGTGAATTGCACAAACTGACTCAGAAATACTATTTCCACCAGTATCAGGTACTGAATTGAACAAACTGACTCAAAAACACTATTTCCTCAAGCAGCAGGTTCTGCCGCCATTCCTGCACTGATTACTTACTGTAGAATCCTGTTGCTTATTCGATTCGTTGGTCAGTGAACCCCCTCACCTTCAACACTCCCATTCTCCACACTATAACAAACTATCCCCTTTGTACTTTCTCCCATATTCCTTGGCCTTGTACTTACTTAGAATTGATCCTCCCAAATTTCTTCTAGTTCAGATCTTAGGTCATTAACTCGATATAATCTTCCCCAGATACTATTTGACTTTCTGATGGTTCCAGCATTTTTAGAACATAGAACATTGCAACACAGTACAGGCCCTTCAGTCCACAATGTTATGCTGACCCTTTAATCTACTCTAAGGTTAATCTAACCCTTCCCTCCTACAGAGCTTTCCATTTTTTTTTCTATCATCTACGTGCCTATGTAACCGTTTTTTAAAATACCCCTTATGTATCTCCCACTACATTTAATTATAGGCCGGCGGGCCTGGCATAAGTTGTGGGAAAGTTGTTGGCAGGTATTCTAAGGGACTGGATATAGAGTATTTGGATTAACAAGGATTAATTAGGGATAGTCAACATGGCTTCATGTGTGGTAGGTTCAGTTTTATCAGTCTGATAGTCTTGTTCAAGGAAATTATCAGGAAAGTTGATAAAGGCAAGGCAGTGGATGTTGTCTACATGGAATTTACAGCAAGGCGATTACAAGGTCCCACAAGAGAGGATGGTCAGGAAGGATCCGTCAGTTGGCAATCAAGATGAGGTAGTAAATTGAATTAAGCACTGGTTTTGTGGGAGAAGCCAGAGAGTGGTAGTAGATGGTTGCCTCTCTGACAGGAGGCCTGTGACTAGTGGAGTGCTCCTGGAATCGGAGCTGGGTCTGTTGTTGTTCGTCATCTATATCAACAATCTGGATGATAATGTGGTTAAATGGATTAGCAAATCTGTGGATGACACCGAGATTGGGGGTGTAGTGGACAGTGAGGAAACTATCAAAACTTGCAGCAGGATCTGGACCAGCTGGAACAATGGGCTGAATTGGAATTTTTAAAAATATATCCTTTTTATTTTTTTTATTACAAATAAACAAAAAAACCAAAAAAATACAGCACATCCACAAAAACCACGACCTTAACAAAATCAAATTAAATATTGAGCAGCAAAAGGGAGAAAAATATAAAGGCAAAAGTAAACATACACAGTAGAGGGGCACCACTCCAAAAATGCAGACAAGTGTGAAGTGTTGTACTTTGGGAGAAGAAGGCAGGGTAGGACTTTCACAGTGAACAGTAGGGCATTGAGAAGGGTGGTAGGACAAAGGGCTCTGGGAATACAGATTCATAATTCCTTGAAAATGGTGTCACGGGTAGATAGCATTGTAAAAGAGAGCTTTTGGCACATTGGCCTTCATAAATCAAATTAGTTGGGATGTTATGTCAAAATTGTATTAGACATTAGTGAGGCCTAATCTGGACTATAGAGAGCAGTTCTGGTCACCTATCTAGAGGAAAGATATCAATAAGATTGAAAGAGTACAGAGAAAATTTACAAGGAAGTTGCCAGGACTTGATTTGAGTTTTAGGGAAAGGTGGGAAAGGTTGAATAGGTTGGGATTTTATTTCCTGGAGAGTAGGAGAATAAGGCAGTTTTGATAAAGATTTTCAAAATTATGCAGGGTATGGATAGCAAGCAGACTTTTTCCACTGAGGTTGGATGAAATGAGAACTAGAGGCCATGGGTTAAATGTGAAAGGTGAAATGTTTAAGATGAACATGAGGGGGATCTTCTTCACTCAGAGGGTGGTGGGAGTGTGGAACGAGCTGCCAGTGGAATTGGTGGATGCGGGTCTGATTTCAACATTTAAGAGAAGTTTGGATAGGTACGTGGATGGGAAGGGTATGGGGTTATGATGTGGTGTGCAGGTCAATGGCACTAGGCATAATAATAATTTGACACAGACTAGATGGGCCAGGAGGAATGTTTCTGTGCTGTAGTAATCTATGACTCTACCACCACCCTAAGCACGGCGTACCACACACCAACCACTCCCTGTATATCTTTGCCAACTGCCACTCTGGGCAACCATTTCTTTTTTATACTGGAACTGGTTGAGCTAGCATTCCAGGTTACTGCTCCTCGTAAATCACCATCTGGTATCTAGAACTAGTTTCCATGCTTGAACAAAGCTCACAGAGTTACGGTGAACCAGTTCGAGCTGGGATGGTGAAACTCATCTCTGAGGAGCAGATATCTACATATACCATAGCTAATTGATGCAGAGCTTCAAATTTCTGAACTAAACCCTATAAAGCAACGTTCAACAAATAAATCTTGAATACCTATCTAATACCTGCTTTTAATGATCAAAATAAACAAGTACTATTATGGTGGTGCTCTAGAGGGAGATAAATCATGCTTTGTAATAGGAGGCCTAAATGATACATCACACTTCTGTAATATGATGAATATTGTTCATTGCCGGCTTGCCCAATCTTGCCCTCTGTTATTGCACTGTGCATGCGCCTGCCATCATACTTGACAGCATAAAATAAATTAGCAACAACCAAGTCCCAAATGTAAAGAACTCTTTAATAAAAGGACCAAGCAATGCCACATTGGCAGAAAATTCTTACTATTTCACTAAGGCCGAGTACAGAATGAGCTGCGGATGGTTCAAAAGAGTAATTTGGTTATCCACACAATACTGAATACATGTTGGTGTCTAATCTGAAATACTACATTATATTATCTGGGAATCGGGTTTCTTGAAATGATGCAGTATTAGATGATGCAGAATTCAAATCAACCTTGTTAATAAATTATCTGAGCTCTTTTAACATTTATTCACAGAAGGTAAGGCCAGCAATTATTGCCCTAGATGCATTTGAACTTAATATTTTATGTTAAAGGGAAGAGTTTGTACTTCTGAAGTCACATACAACCTTGTTTTTCTGACATAATATTATCGAACCAGATAGGCACTTAGATTAGTGGTGGTTTCATAGTCTTTATTATGGGGACTTACTCCTGTACAAATTATTTCAAACTGAATCTAAAATTTCATCTGTTGTAGTAGGACTACATCTCTTGTCTCCAAATCATTAGATATAAAACAAGCTCACACTCACATAAAATTAAAATGAACATGTGCCAGAAACTGTATCAAAAACCTTCAGAAATATCTGGTGTCTGCATTGTTATTCATAGATATAACTTCAGCTTCACTTTCATGAAGTAACACAGATTGTATCCCCTGATACTCTCAATAGTTAAATATCTATCCAAATGGCCTTGAATATATTGAGTAACTGAGCCTCTTGGATAATGAATCCCAACATTTTCCTCCATTTGATGAAGACATTTCTTCTCATCACTGACTGGAATTCTTGACCTCTTATTCTGAGATGGTGAACTGGGTTGCTCGAACCGCTCACCCAGGAGAAACCTCACTTGAGCCTTGCAAGAATTTTGTACATTTCAATAAGATCGCGTTCCATTCTTCCGAACTCAATTAAGTCTGGGCTTCATTTGTTTAAATTCTTCTACCACAAAACCACCTTCCCAGAAATGGACCTTGGCTGAAAATCCCTCCATATCAAGAAGGTGGGGAGACTAGACCTATTCACAATACAACACACATCAAAGTTGCTGGTGAACGCAGCAGGCCAGGCAGCATCTCTAGGAAGAGGTACAGTTGACATTTCAGGCCGAGACCCTTCGTCAGGACTAACTGAAGGAAGAGTTAGTAAGAGATTTGAAAGTGGGAGGGGGAGGGGGAGATCCAAAATGATAGGAGAAGACAGGAGGGGGAGGGAAGGAGCCAAGAGCTGGACAGGTGATTGGCAAAGGGGATATGAGAGGATCATGGGACAGGAGGTCCAGGGAGAAAGACGGAGGGGGGGGGGAACCCAGAGGATGGGCAAGGGGTATAGTCAGAGGGACAGAGGGAGAAAAAGGAGAGTGAGAGAAAGAATGTGTGTATAAAAATAAATAACAGATGGGGTACGAGGGGGAGGTGGGGCATTAGCGGAAGTTAGAGAAGTCGATGTTCATGCCATCAGGTTGTAATCTTTTACTAACTCTTCCTTCAGTTAGTCCTGACGAAGGGTCTTGGCCTGAAACGTCGACTGTACCTCTTCCTAGAGATGCTGCCTGGCCTGCTGCGTTCACCAGCAACTTTGATGTGTGTTGCTTGAATTTCCAGCATCTGCAGAATTCCTGTTGTTTGCCTATTCACAATATTCCAGATGCATTCTCAGCATTATCTTAAATAACTGGCACAAGGTGCCTTAATATTTATTTTCAAATCTTCTTTCAATAAAGGTGAGGTTACTGTTTAACTTTTAAATTGTTTGCTGTGTATGCATGTTAACTTTCAGTGATTCATGCATGAGAACACCCAGTTGCTTGATACCCCTCTCAAGTCAGACACCTTTCAATATCTACCATTTTAAAAACTTATTTTAACTGATTTTTGTCTACTATACCAATGAAGATAATAATAGAAGGAGATTCATCACTTAACTGTACAAAATGCTGCTTAGACCAGGCACGGAGTGCTGTGCACAGTTCTGATCTGTGAGTAGTTCTGTGCACACTGAAGAGGGTTGTAAGATGTCGGCTGGATTGGAAGTACTTCGGTTAAAGGGAGATTTTGGATAAGCTGGGTGTTTCTTCCTTGACAGGAAACCTGACAGAGGTATATAAAATTATCACAAGCATACATCGGGTATATAGTCAGAATTATTTCCTCCCATGGTATGGGTATCAAAAAGAAGAGGGCATAGGTTTGAAAAGATAGGAAGAGGTTTTAAAGGTGACTTAGAGGAAAGAGATTGTTTGACAGAGAGTGGCTGATATCTGGAGGCGGATATAATAACTACTGTATGCTGAAGAGACATATAGACTGCCACTTAAGTTGCCAAGGTATAAGAATGTGGACCTAATGCAGGTAAACATGTTTAATGTGGAAGGACAAAAAGGAAATAGTAAGACAAAGGGCTTGGTTCTGTGTTACAAAGCCTATGACTTAAGCATGTGGACAGGTTTAAGCTAGATAGGGATAGTCAACTTGGTTTTTGAAGAGCACGCTACTCTTACCAGCTGGGGTCTAGGTGAACAGGGCAAATAACTTGAGCATCTTCACAGTGGTGCACAGGCTAGGTCAGCATATTTATTTCAATATTAAGTCATATGGAACAAGTGATGCTGAGATACATCATAGGAGGCACTGGGACACATCATCCGCAATATAACCTGGGGTCATCAGGTGTTTCGGGTCTTTCAGCATCAGACACCCTCGCCCAGGCAACCCAGTGAGGGATAATCAGGCCCTGGCTGGTGTCCCAGGAGCATTGGTCTACGGTCATACCTTTTGATCCATAGCCACCTGGAGGCTCTCTCCGCTGCCTCTGAGATGGTTCTGATGGCTCTTTTATTTGCAACCTCATAATGCTGAGAAGAGAGCAGGTTTTGTACAATGAGCAACCAGCAAAACCTCTACACCTCACCACTGTAGGCTCGCATCATGCCCTCCACCCCTGTCTCTGGCACTGCTCTACCAACTTCTGGTATTTGGCTTTCTTATGCTCAAATGCCTCCTTAATCCAGTCTTCCCAAGGAACTGTCAGTTCTACTATCATCACCTAACAGAATGACCATGTCAGGCCTCAGTGATAATGATTTGATGAAGTCAGGGAACCTTAATTGCTTGCCAGAATGAGAAGTATAAAATTAATGGGGATTTCAATGTCACCAATATCAATTAGGATCACCAGGAGTGATTTTTTTTTTAAGTGAATGGAGAATAACTATTTCAGCCAGTGTGTAAATAGTTCTGCCAAAGAAGGAAGCAGTGAAGGAAGTAACCTTCAGGAATGTAGCTGAGCAAAAGGTGGGAGTGCTAACGGGGAATTTTTCCAGAAAGAATGACCACCGTTCTGAAGGTCTTAAAGCGTTATGGAAGTGAACAATGATGAGACCAGAAGTTAAAGTCCTGAAGTTGCAAAAAGGCTAAATTCCTTTACACAAGACAGAGTATGGCAGAAGTAAACTCGCAGCCACTATCTACAAAAAACTACTGGGAAGGACTCACAGATGAAATTATGAGGGTTCAGAGCCAGCATGTTCCCATATTGGTGAAGGACAAGGTCAACAGTTGTGTGGAACCATGGACGTCAAGGGCTCGATAGAGGTTTAAAAAGGATAGGATTATGGGGGGTCTACAAAATGAGTACAGCATGTGTGGAGGGATGCTGAGGAAAACATCCGGGCTGTGGAGGATGGCAGAATGACACTGGCCAATAAGGTAAGGCAAATCCCAAAGCATTTTGTTAGTGTGCTACAAGTAAGTGGTTTCCAGGGTAAAAAGTAGGGACATTAAAGATGGAAGTGGCAGTTTCTATATGAAACAGGAGGAGACAGGTCTCCAATGGATACTTCCCATCTCTATTCACTATGGGATTGCTGTTGTAATTGTAGAATTTAGGGCGGGAACAGTGGAATTCAACAACGTTATCATTGAAAAGGCAGTATTTGATGTCATCACAAGATTTTTTTAAGAGTCTGTCCCAAGCCTTGTGGCCCATCAGGGCTGGTGCTTATGTCGGTTTCTGTAGGGTGGTACTGGATGACAGCAAATTTGGTACCTTTAAGAAGGGTTACAAGCGTAAGTCAGATCATTACAGACCAATGAATTTATTGTCAGTGATAGGAAAGTATTGGAAAATTTCTGAAGTATAGCATGGCTCTGCGTGTGTGTGTGTTTTTGTGTGTGTGTGCTCCTGACTATTGTGATTGAATTTTCTCGGATGTGACTATGTGTGTCGATAAGGGGATCTGTTGATGTAGTCCACGTGGACTTCAGTCAGGACTGAACGGCAGACAGATCTAAAAGGTCCTCTGGATCTCAATTAGTTTTGTGATAAGAGGCAGAGGGGACAGCTGAGGGTCATTTTTGCTATTGGAAGCCTGTGACTAGAGCTGCACCACAAGGATTAGTGCAGGAATACTGTTATCTGTTTAACAATCTTGATCCAGAAGGAACAATGGGTAAATTCGATGATGACATAAAAATTGGTGGTGTTCTTGACAGGTAGGAAGATAGCCTTCAGTTAGAGAAATATTGATTAAAGAGATCATTTATATTGAAAATGTGAGATGTTATATTCTGGGCAGGCTAATCCACATTGAAGGTGGGATGTACTAAAGAACAGAGGGATCTTGACGTACTTCCTACAAAGTGAAACCCAATAGCATGAATGGAAACGATGCTTCACTACCAGATGAACTCAATGCTTTCTATGCCCACTTTGAAAGGGAGAATATAACTACAGCTGTGAAGATCCCTGCTACACCAGATGATCCTGTGAACTCTGTCTCAGAGGCCGATGTTAGGCTGTCTTTAAAGAGAGTGAACCATCACAAGGCAGAAGGTCCCGATGGAGTACCTGGTAAGGCTCTGAAAATCTATGCTAACCAACTGGCGGGAGTGCTCAAGGACATTTTCAATCTCTCACTGCCACAGGAGGAAGTTCCCACTTGCTTCAAAAAGGCAACAATTATACCGGTGCCTAAGAAGAACACTGTGAGCTGCCTTAATGACTATCACTCTGTAGCACTCACATCGACAGTAATGAAATGCCTTGAGAGGTTGGTCATGACTAGACTGAACTCTTGCCTCAGCAATGACCTGAACCCATTGCAATTTTCCTATCGCCAAAATAGGTCAACAGCAGATGCAAACTCAATGGCTCTTCACACAGCTTTAGACCACCTAGACAACACCAACATCTATGTCAGAATGCTGTTCATCGACTATAGCTCAGCATTTAATACCATCATTCCCACAATCCTGATTGAGAAGTTGCAAAACCTGGGAATCTGCACCTCCCTCTGCAACTGGATCTTTGACTTCCTAACCAGAAGACCACAATCCGTACGGATTGGTGATAATATCTCCTCCTCGCTGACAATCAACACTTGTGCACCTCGGGGGTGTGTGCTTAATCCACTACTCTATTGCTCTACTCTCAATATGCACATGACTATGTGGCTAGGCATAGCTCAAATACCATCTATGTATTTGCTGACAATACAACCATTGTTGGTAGAATCTCAGGTGCTGACAAGAGGGCGTACCGGAGTGAGACATGCCCACTAATGGAGTAGTGTCGCAGCAACAACCTGACACTTAACATCATTAAGACCAAAGAGCTGATTGTGGACTTCAGGAAGGGTAAGACGAGGGAACACATACCAATCCTCATAGAGGGATCAGAAGTGGAGAGAGTGACCAGTTTCAAGCTCCTGAGTGTCAAGATCTCTGAGGATCTAACCTGGTCCCAACATATTGATGTAGTTATAAAGAGGGCAAGACAGTGGCTATACTTCACTAGGAGTTTGAAAAGATTTGGTATGTCAACAAATACACTCAAAAACTTATATAGATGTACCGTGGAAAGCATTCTGACAGGCTGCATCACTGTCTGGTATGGGGGGGCTACTGCACAGGACTGAAAGAAGCCGCAGAGGGTTGTAAGTTTCGTTGGCTCCATCTTGGGTGCTAGCCTACAAAGTACCCAGGACATCGATAAGGAGCAGTGTCTCAGAAAGGCAGTGTCCATTATTAAGGATCTCCAGCACCCAGGGCATGCCCTTTTCTCACTGTTACCATCAGGTAGGAGGTACAGAAGCCTGAAGGCACACACTCAGCGATTCAGGAACAGCTCCTTCCCCTGTGCCATCCGATTCCTAAATAGACATTGAATCTTTGGACACTACCTCGCTTTTGTAATATATATACGGCGGGAGGAGAGAGAGCAGCGCACCGCGCATGAGCAGCCCTCCGGTGAAAAATGATATTGTATCCATTAAATAGGGGCCGTGGACAATTCTGATTTGATGGAGAGGGACGTGAAAGTACAGAGGAACATCTGGAGAAATTTCTGAAACGCTCGTTCGCTGTTGTCGTTACTGTGTGGTCAGGAATCTTTTGGAGGGTAGGCCTCAAAATCCCCGGCTTTGCCTGCTGTTGGTGACCGAGATTGAGGTCAAATCATTCGGACAGAGATGGCGCTCAGTGCTCGGTGTCAGAGAGCTGATCAGAGCTCAAAGTTTTCGAATGACTCAGAGTCGGACTGTGGTTGGCATGGCAGGGAGAGTTCTTCCTTCTCCCGTCTATGTGAGATGTGGGACATTTGAGAGACTTTGAACTTTTACTGTGCTCATGGACTTCTTCATGAAGTTATGGTATTGCACTGTTGTAACTATATGTTATAATTATGTGGTTTTGTCAGTTTTTTCAGTCTTGGTCTGTCCTGTGTTTTGTGATATCACACCAGAGGAAATATTGTATCATTTCTTAATACATGCATTACTAAATGACAATAAAAGAGGAATGCGTGTCTTCATAATCTATTATTTCTGTTGTTTGCATGATTTTTAATCTATTCAATATACGTATATTGTATATTTATTTATTATTTTTTTCTTCTATATTATTGCTGGGGCTAAGTTAACAAATTTCACGACACATGACAGTGATAATAAACCTGATTCTGATTCTGTATATGACCTACAATCTTTGAAATTAACAGCATAGGTCCGTAAGTTGTTTAAGAAGGTGTAGGGATATTTGCCCCCATTAACCAGGATGCTAGCTATAAAGAGCAGAGAGGTTATGGTATGATTTGATTAAATGGAGTGGAGAGGGTACAGAGTAAATACATCAAGATGTTGCCTGGGATACACTGTTTCAGCTATGAGGAGAGACTGAGCAGACTAGGTCTGAGTTCTCTGAAGCAAAGATGGCTAGGGAGTGACTTAATTGAGTAGCACATCGAGGGGAGATAATCAGAAACTTCTCCCTGGAGCAGAGGTGTCTAGGACCACAGTTTATAGGTTTAGATACGGAGATCTGAAGATTTGAGGAAGGATTGTTCACCTGGAGAATGGTTGAATCTAGAATGCACTGCCTGAAGTGACGGTGGAAGCTCACACTCTCACAACAATTTAAAATTGTTTAAATGAGTGCTTTAAATACAATAGGCTACAGGATGAGTGCTGGGAAATAAGATTAGTATAGATAGGCTGGCATTGATGAGGTGGGCTCAAGGGCCTGTTTTGTTTTACTCTATAATCAGGCAAAAACAAGATAAAAGAGGTTTAGAAAACAATTATTTAAATTATTTACATTTATTAAACCTCCAGCAATAAGTGGAATTTGAAGGACTGGAAAGCCACACATTTGTAAATCAATTTTTAGTGCCAGGGGTTGTTTGGCAGCAATTAAACCATTAAAGATTGACTTACACTTGAATGAACAGTTCTAATATTTAAAAAAAATATCCTGGTAAATTAAATTATTCTCCTTCTCCCATTTACACCTCCTTCATACTGCCCTTTTGTTATTCACTTGTTCACCCCCTCTTCCCCCCCAGTACACCACACAATTATCACTTTTTTTCCATTGAAATTCTCCTATCCACCAGCCAATCACAAACCATTACACACCGTTATTTTCTCTCCTCATCTCCCTCTCCCTATTTTGCTTTATCTCTGCCTTCTCCCAGCAGAAAGATTAATTAGCACAGAGCTGGACTGACTGAGGTAGGACACTGCCCAGACTCACTGCCTGCAGTCTAGTTTGTCTGAGCTTAGATTAACTGGATGAGTGTAGCTGAAAGAGATGAGTGTCCCAGCCAGTGTCCAAATCCTGAGGCTCTGTCCCTGGAGGGTGTTGAGGAAACCTCTATGCTGACCGTGATGCCAACTTGCCTGCACTTGGTTCATCTCCCTCCATTCTCTGCCTGTTTACATGCCTCTAAAGTGTTGCTATTGTATCTGCTTCCCTCACTTACCCTGGCAGTGCATTCCAGGTACCTCGAACTCCTGGTGTAAAAGACCTGCTTTGTAAATAATTTTAAACTTCCCCCCTCGCCTTAAAACTATTCCCTCTAGTATTTGGTATTTCCCATCCACGGAAAAAATACACTATCTAATGGATTTATGGTGCGCATCGGGTATCCTTGTTGGCCTCCATTGCTCCGGGAAAACAATTCAAGTTTGTCCAGCCTCTTCTTATAGCTGATCCTCGCTCATCCGGGCAATATCCCAGTGATCCTCACCTGCACTCTCTCCAAAGCTTCCACATCCTACTTGCAGTCTGGAAGTCAATGTAAAAAAATCAAATGTTTTTAATAATTGAAGAGCAAGACTAAGAAATAATCCATGAATAAAATAAAAATAAAAGAGCCTTAGAATGCTAATAACTAAAGCCAATAAAGTAAAATAACTCCTTTAACATGCTTTGCAAGTCTTCTTCACTAAATGGAAATGGGATTGCTGTCATTCTTTCCTGGAGAAACTCTGAGGTGTTGAATAGGAAGTGCATGTGGCCTCTCTCCAACTCATTCCTGACATCCCACAGCTCAACGAGTCCAGAAGTAAGTGGGAACATAGAGCATAGAAATCTACAGCACATTTCAGGCCCTTTGGCCCACGATGTTGTGCCGACCATGTAACCTACTCTAGGAACTGCCTAGAATTTCCGTACCGCATAGCCCACTACTTTTCTCAGCTCCATGTACCTATCCAAGTCTCTCTTAAAAGATTCCATTTTATCCGCCTCTACCACTGGCACTACCAGTGCATCCCATGCACCTACCACTCGCTGTGTGAAAACCTTATCTCTGACCTCCCCTTCTACCTACTTCCAAGCACCTTAAAACTATGCCCCCTCATGTTAGCCATTTCAGCCCTGGGAAAAAGCCTCTGGCTATCCACACAATCAATGCCTCTCATCATATTATACACCTCAGTTAGGTCACCTCTCATCCTCCATCGCAGCAAGAAGACCTATTCTCATAAGGCATGCTCTCCAGTCGGGGGTCAGAGTCCTGGTAGACAGTTACTATCACAAGACCCACACTTTCACTTTGCACAGACATTGCCTGATCTGCTGAACACGTCCAGCTTTTCCTGATTTTACTTCAGATTTTCAGCATCTCTTTTGGCCGTGGATATTTCTGCCTGATTTAGTGGGCACCTAATTGGTAAGCACCTCTGTTTCATGCCCATCACACAAGTAGAGTCCTTCTTGATGAGTTATTAGTATAGTGAAGGTTCTGGACGATGATCATCCAATGATGATGATCTTCCAGAACATTAAACACCGGAAAAGCAATATCCCATTTAATCATGTTGTGCAAACTCAATCAGTTTCTGACTGATTTGCTCTTCAGTATGAGTGAATAGTGTTCATCTTGTTTGTTTAAAATAATTCCAACTCCATACATAATTTGCCACTGTCGGTCCATCTAACTTCTGACAGGCCTAACATATCAACTTCCAATCTATTCATTTCATTTAATGTGTTGTCCAACTTTCCTTTCTGGTAAAGTGTACGGATGTTCCATGTTGCTATCCTTAGCCTTTCCCTATTGCTTACAGTTTCTAGATGACGGTCTGGTGTCACCTGCAGCACATGACTACCCCTGCCGAGCGAGGTGTTGTTCTGTTGATTAGAATCAACCCTATTCATGCTGTTGTCTGGTTTCCTTCTTTTGTTTATTTCCATGATTGACTGGGCAAAAATTTCAACAGTGGACCGACAGTGGCAAATTCAGTAAGAATAGTTCTCTGATAATGTGTTCTGGAGGTCAACAGCATATGTATGGAGTTGGAATTATTTTAAACAAACAAGTATCAAAATGTCTTACGGGATATTGGGCGATATCCGATTGGCTGCTTTTATTTAAATTAAGGGATAACACATTTAACATTAGCATAATCCAAGCCTACGCGCCAACAAATGATGTGGATGAAGAGGATATCAACAAGTTTTATGAAGATCTCAACAGTGCTTATGAGCAATGTAAATCTCAGGACATAAAACTAGTCATGGGAGATTTTAATGCCAAAGTTGGATAGGAAAGGGTTGATAACATCATAGGGCCCTTTGGATTAGGGGAGAAAAATGAAAATGGAGAAAGGTTTACTGATTGGTGTGTCAGAAACAACAAAGTGATCACCAATACTTGATATAAAAACCATCCACATAGATTGTGCACTTGGATTAGCCCTGGAGATAGAACAAGGAATCAAACAGATTTCATTACCATCAATGAACGCTTTAGAAATCATATCACGAATTCTAAAGCCTACCCAGGAGCAGACTGTGGTTCAGATCACCATCCAGTAATAGCTACCATCAAAACAAAATTAAAGAAACTGAAACATGGAAAAAAAAGAAAGAAGTATATGTTGGGAGAGCTTAAAAATAATAGCATACTTAAGCAACAATTCAAAACAGCTGTAGAAGAACACCTCAACGAAAACGAAACAACACTTATTTGGAACAGATTTAAATATACTATACAGCAATCAGCAGAGGAGATAATCTCAGTACAAGAAATCCAACACACCAGCAAGGGGTGGATAACCCAAGAAATTCTAGATCTGATGGAACAAAGAAGGTTAGTGAAGAATAATGAAGTGCGATACAGAGAGCTAGACGGACAGACCAGACAATTGTGCAATATTGCAAAGGAAGAATGGCTGAATCAAAAATACAATGAAGTAGAAGGCCATATTAACAACAGCAAAGAAATGCACAAGAAAATTAATGAAATTACTGGAATTAAGAAAACCTCCTCTACACGATGCATAAGATCAGCAGACGGACCCATACTAACAGATCCGGATAAAGTATGTGAGAGATGGATTCAGTATTTAGAGCAGCTTTTTGAAGATAATAAAGGGAAACCTCCAGGTATTAAACACCCTAATTCTGGCCTACCTATTACCAAAGAAGAAGTAATGAAAAGCATGAAACTTGGTAAAGCCACTGGACCTGATGGAATTTCAGTGGAAATGATACAAGCCCTAGAAGATCTGGACATACATATTCTTTTTGAACTGTTTAATGGCATATATAAGTCTGGTGTATTGCCTGATGATCTCCTGAAATCAGTATTTATAACTCTGCCAAAAATTCCAGGAACGATTGACTGTGAAAATTATAGAACAATCAGTCTTATGAGTTACATAATAAAGATTTTGTTGAGAATTGTTCTGAATCAAACTAAAAACAAATTAACGCCAGAAACTTCTAAACTGCAATATGGGATTTATTGAGGATAGAAGGAACTAGGAACACAATTTTCATACTAGGAATGTTTTCAGAAAGAGCAATTGAATATCAAAATGATGCTTTTTTATGTTTTATTGATTTCACTAAAGCATTCGACAAAGTGCAACATGAAAAATTATTCCAAATTCTCGCTAAACTAAACATCGACGGAAGGGACCAACAACTGCTTCAAAATTTATATTGGAACCAAACGGTGGTGGTAAAAATTGATGATAATATAAGCAGTTGATAGGGATAGCAGTTAGATAGGGATGTGTTGCCTCATTGGAATTATTTAATATCTATAGTGAAATGATTCTCAGAGAAATAGAAGACCTGGATGGGATAAAAATTGGAGGTGTTAACATCAACAATATAAAATATGCAGAGGATACAATCCTAATAGCAAGTGCGGCAGAAAGACCTACAAATCCTCCTAGACAAGGTAGTACAAACAAGTGCAGATTTTGGTCTAAACATCAACTGTAAAAAAAAACAAATGTATGGTAATATCAAAACAGCAGGATATTCCCAACTGCCAATTGTACATTGGTAATCAAGAGATTGAACAAAAGACCAGCTTTAATTACCTTGGTAGCTTTATAGCACAAGATGCTAGAAGTAAAGTAGAAATAAAAAGAAGAATTGCCATTGCCAAAATCAACTTCCAAAAAATGAAACCCAATTTTACCTACAGACACATTTGTATAACAACAAGGCTTAGGCTACTAAAATGTTACATCTGGTCAATCTCGCTGTATGCTTCCGAAACATGGACTATAACACCAGAACTCCAAAGAAACTTAGAAGCAACAGAAAAGTGGTTTCTGAGAAGATTGCTGAAAATGTCATATAGAGATAGGGTATCTAATGAGACAGTACTCCAACTTGTCCATACAAAAAGATCTTTAATGAGAACATTAAATGAGAGGAAACTTAAATTCCTAGGCCATGTCCTAAGAAAGGGAGAAACAGAATGCCTTACATTACAAGTCCATATGCCTGCGAAATGCGGAAGAGGAAGGCAAAGAAAAAGATATGTGGACACTGTGAAAGAACTAACAGATCTAAGTGTGCGAGATATCATTGACGCTACGTGGGATCGTTTGATGTGGAGAGTCATGATCGCCCAAGCGTGCAACGCGCAAGGCACATGAAGAAGAAGTTTTCACCTGTCACTCTTTTTGCAATTGCCAGGCCATCATTTTGCACCATGTTTTTCTGCAGAATCCTGCAGTTTCAGCTTGAAACCAGCAGGTGGTGCTTGCCAATTACATCCTCCATCACTGCAAGCTCTGCTCCCAGTGCTGTACTTCCACAACGACGATGATACACACAGGAAGAACTGAGCACACATTTCTGGACTATATATTTTATATAGCTGACTGACTTTTGAACAATTTATATCTACACAGGTGCTGCATAATAGAAAAATTATTCATCAGACATTCAGAAAAGCAGAAGGATCTTCTCAGTTCTCTGGAGTCCTTTCAGTCTTGTGTTATTTGGCTTTCAAGCTTCCTGGATATACATTTTCAAACATCACTAAGCAAAGGGATTATGCAGAATATAAATGGAATAAAGATATCTTTATTAAGATAACGATGTCCTGAAGAAGCATTTCAGCAGGAAACGTTAACTGCTTGATCATTTCCATGGATGCTGTCTGACCTGCTGAGTTCCTCCAGCATTTTGTATGTGTTGCTAAAGATATCTTTATTCTCCATAGCTCCTGGGATGTGAATAACTATTCAGAATCATTTCCTTCTAATGGTTTGATAATGCAATGCCTGAGTAAGAGGACCACAACCTTGTCATTGTTTGGAGGTTTGTGTGCCTCAATGACCTATGTTGGCTGGGGCGAGAGCATTATGCTTTGGCTCTTGGTAGGGTCACCCATGTCAAACAGGTCAAAGGGTAGAGGCCAGACTAAGAGTGGTCCACTGGTCCTCCGGGTTTGGGGGTTGAGCTCAGGGCTAACAACCCTGACTGGTCAGACAAAAATATTACGGAAACAGTAATGAAGAATCCTTCTACATCTGAGTGAGATGCTATTCCTGAGTCTCCACCTGGGACTTGCATGACTTACAGTAGTGAAAACCAGGAGGAAGCATCTGACATGATGAAAGAAGTCCTGAATACTACCAGAGATGGTGAACCTTCATTGCTTCCCTAAATGCCAGTGGCGTATTGGGCAGTAAGGAAGAGTATGCACTGGTTTTCTAATTTCTCTCTGCAATATATGAAGTAATGGTGAAATCCTGTTGATTCCTTGTTTCAGGTCAGTGCACCTTCTAGCTTAGGGTGCCTGAGGTGTTTTGGAACATTGATAATATTTTACAGCCTCTCTTAAGATAAATTACAAGAGTTATTGGTTAAATTTCCAACCCTCATGGGAAGGACCCCAGTGATACCCTTCCAACGTTAGTAGTAATCAGAAGTTTCAAGTGCTGGACAGCAGCCAGCTTGGAGCATATTGTCACCTTTTCAATGTACCCTGTGAAAGGAGATTTTTTTAATTTTACAAAACTAAAGAGCCAGATAGGATGAGTTGTAGCTCAAGGTTCAATCAGAGTTCAAACTGCAGCAGTGTTCATTTCCCAAATTCAATCTGCACTCATATAAATCAGCTTGCATTTACAGATACAAAATCGGGTGCCATATTATAAAGCAAAAGGCAGGTACTGTAAAGTCAGTGCAGCATCACAATGTGTAAAAATTGACTCTGGAATGCAAATTGTCCATAAGACCATAATAAGATGATATGACATAGGTGCAGAATTAGGCAATTCAAACCATCGAGTCAACTCCACTATTCCGTCATTGCTGATATATTTTCCTACTCCACTCCATTCACCGGCCTTCTCCCCAAAACCTTTCACACCTCAAATATACCCAATGACTTAGCCTGCACAGCCATTTATGGCAATGAATTCCACAGATTCACCACCTTCTGGTGAAAGAAATTTTTTCTTATATCTGTTCTAAATGGATGTCCCTCTATTCTGAAGATGTGCCCTCTTATCTTAGACACCTCCACTATAGGGAACATCCTCTTCAGAGCCATTCTGTCTAGGATTTTCAATATTCAATAACTTTAAATAAGATGAAGCGTCATTCTTCTAAACTCCAGTGAGTACAGGCTCTGAGCCATCAAACACTCCTCATATGTTAACCCTTTCATTCCTAGGAACATTCTCATGAACCTGCTCTGGACCCTCTCCAGTGTCAGCACATCTTTTCTTTGATAAGGGGTCCAAAAATGCCCACAATACTCCATGTGCCATCTAACCAATGCCTTATAAAGCCTCAGCATTACACCCCTGCTTTTGTATCCTAGTCCTCTTGAAATGAATGCTAACATTACATTTACCTTTCTTACCACTGACTCACCCTGCAACTTAATCTGGGGAATCCTGCATGAGGACTCACAAATCCCTTTGTATCTCTGAATTTTGAATGTTCTCCCCATTTAGAAAGAAATCCACTCTTTTATTCCTTTTACCAAAGTGCAACACCATGCTCTTCCTTAACCTATATTCCATCTGCCACTTCTTTGCCCATTCTTCCAATCTGCCTAAGTCCTTCTCCAGACTCCCTGCTTCCTCAACACTACTTGCCCTTTCACCTTGTATCTTTGTATTTTAAACCTGGTCACAAAGCCGTCAATTCCTTCATCCAAATCATTGACATATAATGTAAGAATAAGTGATTCCCAACTCTGACCCCTGTGGCACACCACTCGCCAACAACAGCCAACCAGAAAAGGCATCCTTTATTCTTTTTCTTTGCGTTTTGCCAATCAGCCAATGTTCTATCTATTCTAGTATCTTTCCTGTAATAGCATGGACTCTTAGCTTGTTAAGCAGCCTCATGTGTGCACCTTAGCAAAGGCTTTCTGAAAATCCAAGAAAGCCACATCCACTGACTCTCCTTTGTCTCTCCTAGCTGTTGTTTCTTCAAAGAATTCCAAAAGATTTGTCAGGCAAGATTTCTCCTTAAGGAAACCAAGCTCACTTTGGCCTATTATGTCACGTGCTTTCAAATAGCCCAAAACCTCATCCTTAATAATAAACTCCAACATCTTTCCAACCACAGAAATCAAACTAACTGGCCTATAATTTCCTTTCTTCTGCCTCTCTCTCCTCTGGAGTGATGTTTGCAATTTTCCAGTCCTCCAGAACCATTCCAGAGTCTAGTCATTCTTGAAAGGTTAATACTAATGCTTCCACCACCTCTTCAGCTACCTCTTTCAGAGTCCCAGAACCCTTAAATCCTTCATGCAAATCACAGGAAAATACGAGGGGTGATTGATAAGTTCATGGCCTAAGGTAGAAGGAGTCAATTTTAGAAAACTTAGCACATTTATTTTTCCTACATTTACACACGTGCATGTAACAAGAGCTGTATCATCTCCTTCTATGTAAGGCCATGAACTTATCAATCACCCCTGTTGTGGACCACCTGGAGGTCCAAGATGCTCTCGTTACATGCACATGCAGTTTAACTCTTTGAGTAATAATGCAGGAAGTTTGAAGTTAATAACTCATCTCCTTCTACCTTAGGCCACAAACTTATCAATCACCCCTGCTGTGGACCACTTCTACAAAGAAGGGATCCGTATGCTCCGTGACTGCTGGACCAAATGTGTACATGTAGGAGGGGACTACGTTGAAAATTAAATGTGCTAGGTTTTCTAAAATTGACTCCTCCTACCTTAGGCCACGAACTTATCGATCACCCCTTGTATGTCTGTATTCCAACTCAAGTCACTAAGCTGGAGTGTGTGTTAGAGAAAGTGCCCATGCACTGGCAAGAGGGAGGTTATGAATCGTTCAGTGCAGAAGCCAGTTTCATCAATGTGAACAACTACAAGTACAAGGAGAGGAGTACAAGAGCTATGGTCTGGAGGATACACAAAATCTCAGGGTGGTTAAGAAAAAGGATGTACAGAATGTGGCTGTAACCAAGTGACACACCTGCAACTTGCGGATAAAGAAATAGACAGCAAGGACAAAAAACTAACCAAAGAACAAGAAACTACTGGCAAAACAAGAACTGATGAGAATCCAAATTAACCCAGGGACATGCTTCAGCATGAAGAGGGGAAGAAGCAGCCACAGCACAGATAAAAGGAACACAAAGAGATTTTGCTGATGATGCATATCTTCAATAACACACACAAAATGCTGGAAGAACTCAGGCAGCATCTGTGGACGGGAATAATCAATTGACAATTCGGGCTGAGAGCCTTCATTAGGACTGGAAAGAAAGGAGGCATAAGCAGGTAGGGAGATGGGAAGGAGCACATGTTGGCAGGCGAGACCAGGTGAGGGGGCAGGGCGCACGAAGTAAGATGCTGGGAGGGGACAGGTGGAAGGGGTAAAGGGCTGAAGAAAGAATCTGTTAAGAAAGGAGAGTGGATCATGGAAGAAAACAAACGGCAAGATGCAACGGACAGGTGAGGAGAAGGGGAGAGAGGATAACCATAATGTAGAGTAAAAAACGATAACAGTGGGGGGAATGATAAAGAGAATTTAGTCAGACTGCTGTTGAGCAACAAGTGATGTGCTTCAGCTGCATGTACTGATATCTCAGTTCTGCAAGGATCTGGCAGGACAGGTAGTCACAAAGAGGATTTTGCTAATTAAACAAATAGAATTAAACGTTAGGAAGGATATGATTTGCATATGTACAGACTACAATTTTTTAATAGAAATACACTACAAACTATGGAAGAGGGTATTATCATTAAAGCAGGATGGTCGTATAAACAATAATCAAAACAGTTAATGGAATAATTTTCATTTCAAGTTAGTTATAATTATGATTTAATTAAACAGTAGATGCATTGTAAGGTCATTAAACAATTGCAACATGATTTGATTGGACTCCACCTAGACACTGTACCCTGGGATTTCCCTTTGAATAAGTACAGTGCGAAATGTCTGCAGCGATACAAAGATTTCAAGGATTAACTAATGAGTAAGGGATACATCCATTTGCCTTTTATTCCCTTGGTTTTGGAAATCTATGGGCTGAAGAGAGTTTTTTAAAATAAAAATGCCTTCTTCTGGGGTATGTACCCAGGAATATTTCCTCTTCTTTGGAATTTTGCACAGGCAACACGAATCCTGAAATAAAAATCTCGACCTTTCAGAAGTGAGAACCAAATTAAGGTTTGTTCCATCCTTTACTAAAATCAAGGCCTCTCTACCCACATGAGCTGGATGAACTAGAACAATTGAATTGCAGAGGTGTAAACTGAAGGATTAGTATTATGAACGGTATCAAAAGTTAGGAATCAGAGAAAGGCAAGGAGAGTTAATGGACAGGTAAGCAATGATCTAGCTGCATGCTTAATCCAGCTCTCATAATCACAGAAGAAATACAAATTACAAAGATAAGAAAAATCAATGTGAACACTGGAAATTTAGAATGAAAGGGCAAATATGGTCAAATAAGAATGTACTTTTGAACTGACTCAATGATCTGGTGCTTTTGCGATCTCCTGAGGAACTGGGTAAACTAAAGTGCAGGTACAGCCAGGGCAGCCATTGCTGGGGGTGGACTGGATGCCGTGTTCATGCCTGGTGGCAGAACACAACCAATAGTTGGCTCTATTACTTCATCCTGATTAAGGCATCAAGCAGGTTTAAACTCATCGTGGATGAGAGTGGAAAAGACAGGTATTCAGCGCCTTCAACCTGTACATGACTGGTTTCCCTCTCTTTTCGTTACTACCATCGGGCGGGAGGTGCCGAAGTCTTGGCTTCTACGCTGCCGGGCTCAGCAGTTGCTGCCCTGCAGCTATTGGGCTCCTGGCTGGTCTTCACTCTTCTCAGCGCTGAGTGAGCTCTGCAGATGTGGACTCACTTTCGGGAGTTTGCAGTTCACATTCCATGTGTTTTTGTTTACTTTTTTCTCACTCTCTGCACGATTTGATCAAGGCGTTTCACTGCTGAACTGACTCAGGAGCTGTGGCTTGCAACCATCAGCACTGAACTGACTCCATGGCTGTGGCTTGCAACCAACCGTCTCCTGGACTGGCTTCATTCACCTCAGCTGAACTGGCTCTGTGGCTGTGGACTCACTTTCGGGGACTCTGTGGTTAACGTTCTGTGTGTTATTTGTTCAGTTTTTTAAATTGTTTGCACAATTTGTTTTTTTTTTCACACATTGTGTGTTTGACAGTCTTTACTGTGTGTGATTTTACAATGGGTTATATCGTGCTTCTTTGTTTTGTGGCTGCCTGCATGAAGACAGATCTCAAGGTTGTACGCAGTGTACATACTTTGATGATAAATGTACTTTGAACTTTGAAACATGCAGCTATTCACATTGGAAAGAGGAGGGAAAGGGTCACCTCATGTTCTGTTCTGTTACTGCAAGCTGAGGAAATTATCAGGTGCAGAAATGGCCAAATCAAAGCAATGACAAAGAGCACCATCTTGGATCATGTAGGAGCATTGCAGCTACTGTTCACTTATCTGAAACTTAGCAGAACGTTGTGGGAAGCCCAAACCTTAAACTCAGAATCATTAGGAATTTTCAGTGCCTAGATCATATTAAGCTGTTGGTCATACTACAGGGGGTGTAAGAGGCTCTGGATAGAGGTAGTACTTTTGATGTCTGGGAGCTGCACTCTACCGAGTAGGGTGAATGGCATTACTAGTCCTCATCCATCTCCTAAATCTCTCACATCTTCCTCCAAGTAGAACACCCCGGTACACTGCTTCAGCTGGCGGGCTAAACTATTTGAGGGGGTGGTGTTAACACGGCGCCTCTGGGCGAAGGACCTCGTCAATGAGGTCACTGGTCAGGGTGGATGAGTTCCTCAAAGAATTACAACAGCTATACGTTCGAGACCAGGGTGAGCCACTGAGTTAAAGGACATTGGCTGTGGTCTGGTCTGGAGAGGGACAGACACCGCCAGGCCTCACTAGCCCAAGTTACACGCAAGTGCCTCTACGAACCATAGGTGGAGTGCGGGATCCAAACCAAACTGAACCAAACTACAGACAAAATGAGGATCTTCCAGAAACTTCCCAATCTGGAATTCTCCTTCTGTACGTAATGAAGAACACGTACATAATTACAGCACACTACACCTTTCCAACATCCATTAAGCAAGGACCAATGGCTTGACCTTTCGTCACTCACAACATGACCGCACCGAACTGAACCACCTCATGGATGTTGCCTTGTGTCTCACCTTTCTCTTGGTATTGGTTTTGGCTTATTATTGTCATGTGTACCAAGATACTGTGAAAATCTTGTCTTGTATACTGTTTGTACAGATCAAATCATTACATGGTTTATTGAGCTAGAATAAGGTAAAACGATAACAATGTGGAATAAAGTGGGAAAGCCACCAAACGAGTGCAATGCATGCAAATGATACAGTGCAAGGTCATGTCGAGGTAGACTGAGAGGCCAAGAGTCCATCTTATTGTTCAAGAGACCTTATCAAGAGTGGAATAGAAGCTGGCCTTGAGCTCGGTCATACAAGCTTTCAGGCTTTTGTATCTTCTGCCCAGTGGGCAGAGCCAGAAGGAAGAAAGAATTGAATGAGAGATGGGATCTGATGTGTAGGTCTACTGTCTGATTCTGATTGAACTATGTTTGTTCCTCCTGGCACAGGCACTTGAATAGTTTGGGGATCAAACACACAAGTAGGGTGACTTGAGCATCAGAGTGCTGCACCTCCTGCCTCACCGTGTCAGAGCCTTGGGTTCAATCTCAGTCTTGGGTGTTGATTGTGTGGAGTTTGCACGTCCTCCTCATATCTACATGGCTTCCTCAGGATGTTTGGGTTTTTTCCCTACATCCCAAGGACTGAGGATTGGTAGGTTAATTTGCCAAAGTAAATGGGGGAATTTCCCTCTTCAAGCCCATTTAATGTGGGAATTTTCCACATTAGTACTAGCTACAATAAGATAATCTGATGAAAGGTTATTGACCTGTTTAGCTTCTTCAGAGAGATTCAGCCTGAGTTGCTGAGTATTCCCATCATTTTTCCGGTTTTGTACAAAGTCATGCATCTGGTTTTGGTACAAGAGTTTCTAATTCCATGGCACACAAGCTACAGAAGAAGTATTCCCTCATTATCATTGGGAGCCATTTCACAATCTAACAGGTAACTTAATGATTCAACTTTAAAAAAAAGTTTTCAGGTTGTTTCTGTGTGAGCAAACCAAAATGTGACTTTGATGGAGGTATCAGAAGTCCAGGATCAGGAAATATAAGCTGGTGTGCATTAGGTTTGGAGCGCACATGTGAAAATCCATGATGTGTGACCATTAGGGAGGTCGAGTAGCAGATATAAATGGCCACACAAAATATAATTGATTGCTGTCTTATGGTTCAAAAGCAAGATTGAATGTTTTATGCAACACACACAAAATGCTGGAGAAACTCAGTAACTCAGGCAGTATCAATGGAAAAGAGTAAACAGTCGACGTTTTGGGCCAAGACCTTTCATCACATACCATCATATGGATATTTGGGAAAGGCAGTGCAAAGAGAAAAAATGAGCTAGGCTTTGTGATTAAAGAAATAATTACCACACTAGAAAGTGTAAATATTGCTGAGCTGGGCAGCAGAAGGTTAGACAAGGAACATTAAGGGGCAAAATTAAATTGGCTGACAGCTTTGGTAGCAAGACTGTCTCCAATTCCCCCACACTTTAGGAAGAATGAAAACTGCTTAGTGAGGATGCAAGGTAAAACCAACTAGAGTAGTTACAGGATGAAAGATTTCAGATACAGGATTAGAGAGAGAAGCAGGCATTGCTTACATCAGCTCAAAGGACCTTGTGAAGAGATTTGAAAGAGAAATAAAGATCACAACTGGTTCTGGGAGGGTAAATAAAATAAAACCTTTCCTTTGTTAGTTATTCAAGGGTTTGTGGACACAAATATATTTTTCAAGATTGCACTGAGCTGTGGTCTCCGTTGAGTCATGGGTCAGACTTAGTTATTTCTTTAGTTATTTTTGGTTCATGGTTCAAAGGGATGGTTTTGAGGACAGAGGAGGGTCGGGTTAGGGTTTAGGGACAAGGATGTTGTCGAATTAGACGAAAGGCCGGAGTCTAAAAGCCCCTGTTCAATGTTCGAAGGCCAGTGGCGAGGCATAATTCGATGTCACGCTCACAGACCTATGAGCAGCGGGTCCCTTCATCAGTGAAACCAGAGACTGAGGCCTAGTTTTTGGAGTCTAGTCATTGGCGAGTCCAGTGTTTGAGGCCTGGCATTTGGACCCTCATCCAAGGTCTTTATTCGTCATCGTCTGCAAGTCCCAAGTAGATCGACGGTCCAGTTCGAAGCCTGAAGGTTGATTAGAGGTCCCAATCAAAGCTTGAAGGTCAATCAGAAATCCATTAGTCGAGGCTTGATACATGGAGCCTGCATCTGTGAATTTCTGTAAGACTACTTGGGCAGCTCTGCCAGTGTCTGCAAAGCCACAGCTCCACTGGAGATCAAAGAAGAATGCCTATCCTCTGGGTAGAGGAAAGTGTACATGCGCAGGGAAGGAGCAATACGTCTTGTTTCACTGTTATTACTTATTTGCTTTATATGTTGTGTGGTGTCATGTTAAGCTGAGCATTGCGGGTGTGCAATGTTGGTGCAGGAAGTATGGCTACATTTGTGGACAGCCCCACCACATTTTTGGGTATGTTGATTGCTAATGCAAATGGAACATTTCACTGAGTGTTTTGATGTGCATGTGATAAGGAAATCTAAATATGAACCTCAATCTGGATCTGAATTAAAAATTGCAGATAAAGGAAGGTGCAAAGGAAAAGGTTTTGATGCAGGCAATTGGGATTTCATTGCCTGTAAGGGTGGTGGAAACAGGATGAATCAGTGCCTTCAAAAAGGAGATGGATGAGCACTTTGGCAAGAGTAAGGCTTCAGGGAAAGGGTAGAGAAATGTGATTGACGGCATTGATCTACAAAGATCTGATATAGAGGTGATGGGCTGAATGGCATGCTCTTGTTCCATGACAATCAGAATGACAGCTCTGATAATTTAACACAGAGAGTGGGGAAAAGTTATAGCATTGTTATTGTGAGTATAGAATTAAAAGATATAATGAATTAGTCTCATTAGCAAAATGAAGCACTTGGGTGTTTGAGATAATGAGATACAAAACTGGTTAAGAAGGAGATTAAGAAAATTGTACTGGCAGCTATATTTCAGGCTGGAGGAAGTTCTAATGGAGATTCCCCAAAGTTCTGTACCGGGACCATGGCAGCTGTACTGCCAAATTTATGACTTGGATTGCAAGGCACAATTCTAAAATTTACAGATGATACAATATATGGAGTGTAGTTAGCTCCCAGAAAGACAGTAACAGGCTCCAAGAGGACAGAGGCAGGTGACAGAATGGGAATCTTTACGTCAAATAAGTACAATCTAGAAAGCCAAAGTGAAATATTTTGACCGGAAATAATGAGAGGAAAGTAGTGTGAAATGATAATATTATACCTGTGAAGCCCCTTCACCGGACTCGTATGCAAACTTGGCTCATTGCCGCAAACGGCCACAGGAATCAGCGGTGAGAAGGCCACCTGACATAATCAATAGGTGTATGATTTGGGGTTCAACCAAATAGGAACATCATGATGCTCTGGTTAAAGAAACATCGATTTAAACGAATGCTGTGTAAATACTGCCCATACACAATTGTTGGTCAGCAAGAAATAACAAATCGTACACCACATAAAATTATAATGAAAGCATATTTACCAATTTCAGTTTTATTGATCTGTTAGTAGGAAACAGAAAAGGGGAAGAAAATAAAAGGGCCTATTACAGTTAACCCAGTCCAAATGTGCACATAAAGTTGGGGCTTATTCTGGAGTTGTCTGTAACTAACACGCTGGACCCACTGTCTGCATGAAAGCACACACATCCCGAACGTCACTCGAAATCCATCTCAAACAAACAGGCTGTCTCTCAGGAGTATTGGCCCTTCCTCCTTGAAGCCATTCATCTGCAAGAAGCACCTTGTGCATCAGGGATGTTCCTTCCCACGGCATCCTCTGCCATCTTCCCTCCTGTCCTCTCCGCAGCTCAGACCAAAAAAAATCACAAACCACACTGTCCGCTCTCTCGAACTTTCACCCGGTTCTGCCATCCTGATTGTCTGACACAACATTCCTAAGTTGAGCATCGTAGCCCCTTATCTTTTAGCTGAAACATCCTAAAAACAGAACACACTGTTTTTACAGAACTGCTGAAATGAAATACCTACAACATTGCAGTAAAATCTTAACCAGGCCGTTACACTTGTTTTCTAACTTCTTGTGAAGGGTCTTCAGTCTTAAATGATAATTCTGCTTCTGATGCTGCCTGATCTGCTTAGTGTTTCCAGCCGTTTTGGTCTTAACAGCTTGATGTTTGATTTGGATGCAGATCAACCTTGTTCGGGTATCTATGCAGTTGCTGCACTTGGACAAGATCCAAAGCACTGGCAAATAACTGAGTTCAAAACTCTCTTACAGGAACAATGTGCATGAGGTAAGTGGTAATGTAGAAGGAGACCTGGTCTTTGAGAACCTACCAAACCATGTTACTGATGGAAGAGCACTTGTCTAATAATGCTAAATAGGAACTTTACAAACATTGCACTTCTGCCTAACAGTTTGCCTCTTGTACAAAAGGGCACCATTTGTATTGAAAACCAGAAGTGTGCTACATTCCACAGTGCTTTGAACACTTAGTTGATGACGACTAAATGGAGCACACTACTATTTATAGACCTATGTATGCAAGCTTTTACACTGAATGTCATATAGATCAGAGAAGTGGCACAAATACCAGCAGAACACTCATGGCCAAGCTTTGTTCAACCTCCAGCAACATCAAAGCAGATTATTTGTCATCAAGTCACTGCATATTTTACATAAGGAAGGATGTCGCAAAATCTGATTGAAGAGCGACTTTGCAATTGATGAATGATTTTACATATTGAGGTGCTACGCCTTGGTATGAAGAATAAGAAGGGGGAAATTCCTTGAAAAATGAGCAATAGTCAGCAGGATCCAGAGACATCAGCCATAGCATTGGATGCAGAGCCACAGTAACGTAATATTGCAAACACGAGGAAATCTGCAGATGCTGGAAATTCAAGCAACACACATCAAAGTTGCTGGTGAATGCAGCAGGCCAGGCAGCATCTCTAGAGAGAGGTACAGTTGACGTTTGGTCCGAGACCCTTCCGGACGAAGGGTCTCGGCCCAAAACGTCAACTGTACCTCTCCCTAGAGATGCTGCCTGGCCTGCTGCGTTCACCAGCAACTTTGATGTGTGTAATGTAATGTCATAAGGCCATAGAAATAGATAGAACATTGCAGTTTCTGGAGGATCATAGTCAAAAAACAGAACATTTATGTTGCTTTGAACCTTGAGTGGGTTATATTTGAAAGCTTCAGAAAGGTTATAAAGTATGTATTATGCACAAGGGGTATAAATTGGGTGGAGCGGGTGCAGCACTAGTTTACCACAATGATACTGAAATTAACTAGTAAGTTGACTAGGTTAGAAGAACAGGCTGGAGTGGTTATCGCTTGAAGAGGTTATTGAGGTCACCTGATGGTTTTTAGGAAAAGGCAGAACATGGTAGACATAGAGACATTTCTCCTCTAGAACTTGGGACAATGAATGTGAGACAATCACTAACAAAACCAAAACAGGAATTTAGGAGAAACTCTGTGACCCAGAGGTAGTCTGGAATGAGCAACTCACAACCACACGGAATAGCTGAGACAAATAATACAAATCCGAGAATGCTGCACCAAACCAGACAGTAATGGCTGACGTGAGGATGCTCACTGTGATGGCAGTGTAGAATTGCACCAGTATGTTCTGCGAAAGATGGAATTTTACTTGCCATTGCAAAGATACTTCAATATAACCAAAGGTAGTATATGCAAGGACAAATCATTTTCTTATTTCCTTCGGGGAACCAATACATCAAAAGATGTGACTAACTTCTTAAATATCCTTAAAACATGCTGTTAACAAAAATTTATCTGAGGAAGGCTTTTCCTCCTGCAGGCCTAACAGGTCCCCACAGACTCTACTTGCACCTGTCAATCCAAAAGCCCAAGAGTCTGTGATACGGGAGTGAAACAAAGCTAACCTTACTGAGCAGGTACTGACCATCTGACAGGGGGTTAAGGAAGAGCTAGATCAACACACTCCAGATCTCTAAGGCTGTGCACAGTAGCACAGAAGTATGGAGGTACAGAGATTTGATTCACCACACTCTTTCCTTGGGTAGTAGGACGGCCATTTTGGAAGGATTGGATCAATTCACTAGAAATTAGAATGATGAGAGAGGATCTCATTCAAATATGAAAAGTCATAGCAACAATCATACAACAGGCCCCTTACCCCATCAAGTACAAAAATAATGGGCAGCCTACAGAGAAGAAGTCACCAACCTGACACAGTGGTGTCAAGAAAACAACCTTTCCCTCAATATCCCAAACACAAAGGAGGGGTTGTGGACAACAGGAGGAATGGAGACAGGCTAGCTCCTATTGACATCAATGAATCTGAGGTTGAGGTGGTGAACAGCTTTAAGTTCCTCAGCACAAATATCACCGAGGATCTCACGTGGTCTGTACATACCGGCAGTGTGATGAGAAAGGAACAACAGCACCTCTTTCACCTCAGACAGTTGAAGAAGTTTGGTGTGGGCCCCCAAATCCTAAGAACTTTCTATAGGGACAGAATTGAGAGCATCCTGACTGGCTGCATCACTGCCTGGTATGGGAACTATACTCCCCTTAATCGCAGGACTCTGCAGAGAATGGTGCAGACAGCCCAGCGTATCTGTAGATGTGAACTTCCACTATTCAGGACATTTACAAAGACAGGTGTGTAAAAAGGGGCCAAAGGATCATTGGGGACCCGAGTCACCCCAACCACGAACTGTTCCAGCTGCTACCATCAGGGAAACGGTACCGCAGTATAAAAGCCAGGACCAACAGGCTCCGGGACAGCTTCTTCCACCAGGCCATCAGACTAATTAACTCATGCTGACACAACTGTATTTCTATGTTATACTGACTATCCTGTTGTACATAATATTTATTATAAATTACTATAAATTGCACATTGCACATTTAGACAGAGACGTAACATAAAGATTTTTACTCCTCATGTATATGAAGGATGTAAGTAATAACGTCAATTCAATTCAATACTCAGAATGGATCAAACACCTATCTACACTGACACTCACAACACACTGGAGGAACTCAGCAGGTCGGGCAGCATCCCTTCGTCAGGACCGCCCAAAACATCGACCGATCTTTTCCACGGATGCTGCCTGACCTGCTGAGTTCCTCCAGCGGGTTGTGAGTGTTGCTTGACCCCAGCATCTACAGAGTATTTTGTGTTTATTATCTACACTGACACTTTACTAATCCTATTCTATTCTTCCACATCCCAATCAACTCCCTAGATTCCACCATTCACCCAAACACTATAGGGAATGCACAGTGTCCAATTAATGTACCAAATGTGGGAAATCCCAGAAGTACCCCATACAGTCACAGGATGAATGTCAAACCTCCAAAAGGCACCACTGAATGTTGGGACTGAACTCGTCACTGGAGATGTAAGGAAACAGATCCTGTAGTTGTATCATTAGCACATGAAATTCTGCAGATGCTGGAAATTCAAAGCAACACACACAAAATTCAGCAGGTCAGGCAGCAAATATAGAAATGAATAAACAGTTCATGGAATGCAGAGACCCTTCTTCAGGACTGGGAAGCAAACAGGAAGAAGCCAGAATGAAAAGATGGGGAGGGGAGGGGAAGGAGTACTAGCTCGAAGGAGATAGGTGAAACCAGGCAGGTGGGCAAGGTAAAGGATTAGAAATGAAGGAATGCGATTGGAGAAGACAGTAGACAATGGCAGAAAGCAAAGAATGAGGGGCACCAGGGGCAGGTGATAAGCAGGTGAGAAGAGCTGAGAGGCCAAAGAGGTGAATAGAAGGAGGAAGGGGGGAGGGAAAAATGTTTACATTAAGGAAAAGTTGATGTTCATGTCAGAAGGTTGGAGGCTACCCAAATGGAATATATGATGTAAGTCCTCCACCCTGAAAGTGGCCTCATTGTGCCACAAGAGGAGGTCATGGCCCAATACGTTAAAACAGGAATGGCCACTGGGAAATTCTGCTTTTGACGGATGGAGCGAAGGTGCTCGAAAGAGTGATTCCCCCCCCCCCCCATTTAACACGGGCCTCATCAATGTAGAGGATCACATCGGGATCACTGGATACAATAGACGACCCCAACAGGTTCACAGGTGAAGTGCTACCTCTCCTGGAAGGACTGTTTGGGGCCCTGAATAGAGGTGAGGGAGGAGGTGAATGGGCAGGTGCAGTACTTTGTCCTCTTGCAAGGTTAAGCAAGTGCCAGGAGGGAAATTAGTGGGGAGGGACGAATGGACAAGAGAATCACAGAGGGAGTTGTATCATTATGCTGTCTGAATCACAACAGGGTACAGAGAGGATTTTTCGTTTGGGTGGGGTGTTTGTAAGGAAGGGTCTCTTGCCGCACAAGAGACTGTAAATAAGATACGGATGCATGGAGTCGGAGGAAGTGTATTGGCATGGATAGCGGATTGGTTAATCGATAGAAGGCAGACAGTTGGTATAAATGGGTGTTTCTCCAGTTGGCAGTCAGTGGTGAGTGGGGTGCCGCAGGGGTCGGTGCTGGGCCCGCAGCTGTTTACCATTTACATTGATGATTTGGAAGAGGGGACTGAGTGTAGCATAGCAAAATTCGCTGATGCCACTAAACTGAGTGGAATAGCAAATTGTACAGATGATGTGGAGAGTCTGCAGAGGGATATAGATAGGTTAAGTGAGTGGGCCAAGGTCTGGCAGATGGAATACAATGTTGGTAAATGCGAGATCATCCACTTTGGAAAGAATAATAGAAGAGCAGATTATTATTTAAATGGTGAAAGATTGCAGCATGCTGTTGTGCAGAGGGACTTGGGAGCGCTTGTGCATGAATCGCAAAAAGTTGGCTTGCAGGTATAACAGGTTATTAAGAAGGCAAAAAGAATGTTGGCCTTTATTGCTAGAGGGTACAGGGTACTGGTGAGGCCGCACCTGGAGTATTGTGTGCAGTTCTGGTCTCCATACTTGTGGAAGGATATACTGGCTTTGGAGGTAGTGCAGAAGAGGTTGACTAGGTTGATTCCAGGGACAAAAGTTAACCTATGAGGAGCGAATGAGTCACCTGGGACTATACTCTTTGGATTTCAGAAGAAATGAGAGAGGATCTTATAGAAATATACAAAATTTTGAAAGGGACAGTTAAGATTGAATAGGAAAGTTGTTTCCATTGGTAGATGAGACTAGAATGAGGGGACATTGCCTCAAGATTCAGGGAGAAGGTTTAGAACGGAGATGAGGAGAAACTGCTTTTCCCAGAGACTGGTGAATCTGTGGAATTCTCTTGCCCAGGGAAGCAGTTGAGGCTTCCTCCCTAAATATATTTAAGAAACAGTTAGATAGGTTTCTACATAGTAAGGGAATTAAGGATTATGGGGAAAAGGCAGGTAGATGGAGCTGAGTTTACAGACAGATCAACCATGATCCTATTGAATGGCGGGGCAGGCTTGATGGGCCGGATGGCCTACTCCTGCTCCTATTTCTTATGTTCTTATGGTCACCATCTCTCCATTCAGGCAAAAACCTTTAGATCTGAGATGTGGAGGGATTTCAACACTCAACGTATAAAACTCTCCACTATCAGCGGCTGTGGAGGCAAAGTCTCTGAATGTATTTATAAAGGAGGCTGATAGATTTCAAACACAGAGCTATCAGGGGAGGGAAGGTGAGAGGGTGAGGGTGAGGGAGAGGAAAGAACATAAAGAATGTGGTTTTGAAATGGAGCATCATCCACCATTGTATTGAATATTATAGCAGGCTTGACCCCAGTTAGTTTCTTCTGCTATGGATATGCCGGAGGTCAGACGCAGATAAAATTGTTTTCTCATGCTAACCCTGGATTTTACTTTGGGTCAAGAGACATTCTGTAATGAGCTGAGCCAAGGCCCCTGAGGAACATCACACCTGGATCTTCAGTTTTATGTGAAGTAAACTGGCACATCCACTGCTATCCCACTTATCGGAATCAATTTGTCCTTCATTAAAATTACCAGTAACAAGAGAAATGGGAGCAGATTTTTGTTTTATCTTCAACAGTTTAAGGTTAAAATTGATTTGCAGCAGTTCATTGCTATGTGATTTAAAAAGATAATAATAATCTTTAATTTTTTTCCCAACTATTTTTAAATGTCTCTGCAGCCAGTTGCAGGCAGGCCCGTTTAACCAGCCGAGCAGTGAGGCTTCAAGGTCACAGGAAAGCAGGTGGATCTAAAAGTTAGAGTGCCTGCCAAGGGTGGCTGGCAACTCCAAGGACAGGCTGGTCCAGCAGAGCTCAAATCAAAATGTTAGCTTAGGCTGAAGGAGAAGGTAACTGTGATGACACCTATGCAAACAAGAGACATACTGAGGAATAAAAATAAAACCAGTTGGCTACTGCAGAATATGAATGAGTTAAGTTATCAAATCCATCATAGACCATTGAGCAGTTCCCCAAACAACCAAGCTGATAACGCTCATTAATGCTCTGGCAATGCATTATTCAAGTCACGCCTGTGACAGATATCTTGATGTTACTGCAGGAAACTGCATGCAGTCCTAAAATTAGCTTTTGATGATGTGAAATCAGAGAACTGCACTTAAATTTTAACTTCATTTTAACTGCATGCTTACTACAGGAATGGGCCATTCACTCAGCAAGTACTGGGATTACATTTCCTCCACGTATTCCACCAGGTCCAACACATTTCTCCTGATTAATCTCTGCAACATTTTCAAGGAGCAAATCACATGTGAAAATCAACATGGGCTACATTTCAAATGTTGTTTTGGCAGAGGGATCTAATTAGTCCATCAGAATCCCCCCACATGCTATCTAATATCAGGGATAGTTCAACAGAGCCACAGCTCAAGTTACCCAACGTTGCTGGTTTCGTGAGGCTCATCATATGTTCAACAGAATATCAAGCAGATGTTTGTGTTCAAAATCGGACTGCTCTCATTTCAATTCCTTTTCCTTGCCCTTTCTCTGCATGGCTTTATACTACTTATCAAGTTGCTTCTGTACTATGTATTCAGTGTTTATAGTGTATGTAGTCATAAGCTACAGCTCTTATATACTAGTTGATGCGTGAGTTGCTATTACCTTGGGAAGCTGAGACACATGATTAAATCAATAATACTCTATAAACTTCAGTTCAGTTTAGAGGGCTGATGCCCTCCTTAAGGATGTGCTCTCTATACTGGCGATGAGGATGGGATCCATACTATGAGAGCTTGTATTGCAGAATGAGACTGGTGAATCGGGACTTAAAGAAAATGTGGTAAAACACAAGGGCAAATTCCTCAATGCTGAAACAATGAAGTTTATGTTTAATATGGACTTAACCTGAGAAGGCAGAAATAGTACAAATGGAATGCAGTGAGAAAATTAGTAAATATGATCGAACACAATAAGCATTTTGAGTTTACCTTCTTCAGGGCTAATGATAAAAACAATCACAAAGATGATCCACGAGCAAATGAAACTCACACTGTGTTGGATGTGGTTTACACAATGCTGTAAGTGTAAGCCAACCTTTAGTGTGGCTCCTTACCAAGTAACTTCTGGAAATTTAAATACACTAAAGCTATCAGTTCACCTTTATCCACCCTGATGTTACATCATTAATAATTTCTATCAAATCTGTGAAATAGTTCCGATTTTATATAACTAACTTGATTCAAATTGATGTTCTTGTAATTTTTCTGAACCGTGCATTCTCCAAACTGCTTTATAAGAGGGGTGAATCTGTGGAATTCTTTGTCACAGGCAGCTGTGGAGGCTAAATCTTTCTGTATATTTAAGGCAGAGGTTGATAGATTTTTGATTGGTCAGGGCATGAAGGAATATGGGGAGAAGGCAGGAGACTGGGGCTGAGAGGAAATTTGGATTGGCCACGATGAAATGGCAGAGCAGACTCAATGTGCCAAATGGCCTAATTCTTCTCCTGTCTTCTTGTCTTATAATGGATTCCAACATTTTCCCAATGACCGGTGTTCTGCTGTTTGTGTTACCCTTTTCTGGAATGGTTTTCCAGACCTCTGGGACTCTCCAGAACCCAAGGAATGTTGATAGTTTATGATCAGTCGAGTTACTATATCTGCAGGCACTTCCTATAGGACGCTAGGGTGCATGTCTTCAGGTTCTGGGGACTTATTGCCTCTGTCCCCATCAGTTTTCCTAGCACTTTTTTTTTAGTAATGGAGATTGTTTTATATTCCTCACTTCCTATAACCCATGATTATCTAATTTACTGGGGAGATTTTAAGAGACTTCTACCTTGAAGACTGATACAAAATAATTACATAAAACTTCTGCCCTTTCTCTCTTTCCCATTACTGATCACTTAGTCTAGCTAAAGTCAATGTAGGTCCCTTGGAGGACCAGACTTGCCTATCTCTTCACTATTTATAAACCAGTTGGAGTTCTTGCTGCCACTTTTGTGTTATTTGTTAGTTTATCTTCTCTCATTTTTCTATTAGTCACCTTTTGCAGGTTTCTAGACACTTCCTAAATCTCTGGCCTACCAGTAATCTTCAACCCTTTAGCTTTTAACACCTCTGGCAGCAGCTGGTGCGGTTAATATCCCATCTTATAAGTTGAGTTGAAAATTTGAACTCACATTTCAGTCCAGCATCATTTAAAATACTTAAATAGTACTTAATTAATACTTAATTAGTACACATAATCTGTTTTAAAATGGGATAATCACCAACAGCATTGTGAATTTGAGAAAATTACTGACACATAGCAATTTCGGAATGCTCTTGGATCAGACACTATGAGGCAGAATATTATTATTATTTATAGAGCATTTTTCAGACAAATAATGTAGTTCAAAGTACTTCACAAGGGGATAAAATACAAATATGAAAATAAAATAAAAAATAAAAATAAATATAAACACGAAACCATGAAAATAAAAGACAAAAAGATAGTAGTTAAAAGCAAGATTAAATAAATAGGTTTTGAATTGGCATTTAAAAGTGGCAACTGAATCTAATTCTCTGAGTGGCAAGTAAAAGTGAACATGAATAAACAAGAGTGATTCAGCCACCCCAAAATGCAAATATGAAAGCATTTTATGACTATGTCTGCTTCATCAGAATCTGGTTATGTGAGAGCCAAAGGAAGTTTCAACAAGGAATATATAAAATCATTATGGTGTTTGACAGGGTAGATGCAGGGTTGATGTTTTCCCCTGACTGGGATGACTAGAACCAGGGTCGTTCTCAAATTCAGTGAATAGCTATAAAAGCCTAACATGACTGAACAATATATGTGGAGTTTGGGTTGGCTGGGGTTATGTATTTAAAACATTTCAAGTCCTTGGTCTTAGGACAGCTTCAGACTGGTCATAGTTCAGTTTATACCTGAGCAGAACTCTACTTCAGCATAATGTGTAAAGATCATTATTAGGTTAGTGAGTTCAGTATTATTTTAACAGGCCATGTCATTTGGTTAACATGGCAAAATTATACAAAAATTCGGTTTCGTTTAGACAACTTTCACAATAAAGACAACTTTGATGCTCCACATCCAAGTGAATTTAAATTATAATCTATGGTACCACTACAAGAATAAGTACACTATAGTCATCACTGCCTCAGCAGTAACTTTTGATAGAGAGCTCCACATTCTGGAAATCCTGAGGAGAACAGAAACTAACAATCTCCTTCATTCTTCTGTTGATAATTCTGATCTCATGCTTCTTTGTTCCTGATTCAGCAATGACTGAATGAAGAATTTCATTGTTTAAAATCCCTCATAATTCTGAAGGTTCCTATTAGGTTTCTATTGCAGTTAAGAAAATCCAGTTTAAAAAAAGCACTTCATGACTATACACTTCCTAATATCATACCAATTAGTCTTCTGAGATACCTTTAATATCCATCCTAAAATGGGGTATGAAGAATCGGTTACACTATTCCACCTGCGACACAACTACAGGTGCACGTTCCATTATCCGAAATTCTGAAATCCAAAAAGCTCTGAAAACCGAAGTTTTTTTTGCCAACAGCTGATGTCACTCAGGTGTGATGGTGGCAGCACTACCAGAGGCCAGCAGACATCAATTGTGGCTCAGCGCTTGTACTAGTTACATGTGCATTTGCTGTTCGCTGATATTTTGTGTTCACTGTTGACTTTATGTTTAATTTCACAGTGAAAATGTCAAAAAGAGCTGCAGATACCCCTATGGGTAACAATGAGAAAAAGAGAAGGAATCTTCTCTATCAATAACGCAGAAAGTGGAGTTACTGCAGAAGCTTAATAGTGGTGTGTCTGTGCGGCGTCTTACTGAAGAAAATAGTGTCGGAACTACCACTGTATATGATTTAAATAAACAGAAAGACAAGTTACTGGAGTTTTACAGTGACGTTCTACATTTATTCCAATAAGTCATTTACCATGTGTTTGATTGGGTTTGTTTGAAGCTGTAGATTTTTATGTTTTATTGAATGTTTTTGTTGGAAATAAATGTTTTCTTGTCATTATTCCCTAAACAATACAGTACAATGACTATTTACATTGCATTTACGTTGTATTAGGTAGTATAAGTAATCTGGAGGCGATTTAAAGTATACGGGAGGATGTGCGTAGGTTTGGTGCGCCGCCAGGTCCTAAAGTCCAGTGCACTGAGGCAGGTTAAATAAGGGACCTGAGCATACGTGTTTTTTGGTATCGGGGGGGGGCGGGGGTAGGGTCTGTGGCCATGCTGCAAAGCTCCAGCCCTGCTCTAGTTTTAGTCCCCATTAAGGACTTACTAAAGGAAGTGGGATTTTTTGAGATGGCGATAAAGGGGAACATAATTTCGCGGGAAGGGTGGAATCTCATTATCAAGTATTCCTCCTTGCTGACCTGGAGAGCTGTCAGGCAGAAACTGAAGTCAGGGAGGGATTGGACATAGTTGCTGCCGTTGGACGCATGGTCAGGAGGAAAATGGACAGGGATCAAGTTAAGGGCTATTTTCAGGATGAAGGGTGGGTAGGCTCAGCAATCCTGGTAGAAAAGTGGTCTGAGAGAGAGAGAGGGAATGGAGGAGAGGGAAGATTTCAGAGTGATGTTTGGGAAAATCCTTTAAGGTAAGGCTAGTCTCTGGGAGTATTACCTGTTGCCCTGAACTATAAAAATGCATGTATTGAAGGAATTTCCAAAGTGCTCCTTGGCCTGAGGTCCAGGATTCTGATTTGATTATAACAGAGGAGCACAGGTATGTTTCCACTTTGGGATTGAGATAATCTTAAAAGGTGCAGGTAACTGCATACATTTTGTTCATTTTCAAGTCCCAGTTTTTGCAAGTGGTGTTACGGTTGTCACATATTACATATGGGACATAATACAGAATGTCTAAGATGATGGATGGATGGATAGCATTGAGTAGTGATGAAGATAGCCTTTATCCAAGCAAATAAAAAGAATCAGTGTCAGTGTCCTATCCTGAGGCAACACCCAGGCACTGAAAAGTGAGTTACACTGTTGAGTTAGCCTGTTGCTCAGGCTACGTTGCACAAATGCCCAATAACAGACCACCAAGCAGATGTACTAATTCTAAACTGTCATCGGAAGTGATTCCCTAATGAACAGAGGGAATTACTCAAGAAGATGCTCAAAGCCTCCTTGAACAAAATCTCCAGAGAGTCTGAGGAATCCCTGACCCAAACAACCCTAAGTGGCAAAGTAGCATCTGGGTTGGCATTGAAAACCCTGAGCCCATGCATTGGAAGAAAACAGAAGATGAGAGAAACAACAGAAAGAACCCACCACATCACTAACAAGAGAAAATCTGCAGCTGCTGGAAATCCAAGAAACGCACACAAAATGCTCGAGGAACTCAGCAGTCCAGGCAGCATCAATGGAAAAGAGTAAACAGTCAAGGTTTTGGGCCGAGATCCTTCAGCAGGACTAACTACCACAGCACTAACTAGCCACCAGCATGTCCCAAGTGTAGAAGAGGTTGTATTTCACACATTGGCCTCAACAGTAGCTCAGAACCCACAAAGCCAGTGAAACTTGATCCTCAGAGTCTTCCAAAAAATACACACAATGAAACCACAGAAATTCTGTAATCAGAAATGATGTGATGATTCAGAATGCAAGAGGTTCAAACCTTTCTTAAGAGACGTGAGTGGAAAATCCAAGTTGCTGTTGCAGTGGACGACTACGGGAGCACTGCTCTTTGGATAACATTTCTTTCTGATCAATCATGACTCCAAGGTCCTGTTTCCCTTATTAAATGGCTGTAAATGGACCTTCAACACTACTTATCAGTAATTTAAGTAGCTCTCCCTGCTGCTCTTAACCAATAATACTGGAAATGTTATCTTGTCCCTTTAACATTGTGTGTCTTGCTTGAATTAGCTCAAATTGAGAGTCGTGTTTCTTACAGCAAATATATTTTAACTATTTTGATTGCGTAAAGCATTTGGAACATCCTGTGACGGTGAAAGGTATCTTTTAAGGTTTTTTTTCTTAATGTTTGTCCTAATACTACACCTTGACATCACTAAATCTGGTTATGTTCTACCTGGGCAGGCATTGAGCACTAACACTAAAGAAAGATTGTTCTATATCAGAGAGCACAAGTCTTCAATTAGACATTCCGCCCTCAAAACTTTTCAGCATTCCTAAAATTGTCAGACCACCCCTGGCTGAACATTGCAATTTATATGAAATCAAGTCCCTCTGTAGTAATTAACACCTTTGGTTAAGTCTATTTCTACAGCTCTGAACACACACTTACCTGCCTGACACTTCCATGCTCTGCAGGATTCCCGGGCTTCTACTGTTTTCCTGTACTTTCCTGTATTCTTATCCTCCCGCTCCATTACAACAGTAACTCCAGTTGGAATGCATTTAATGAGCTACAAAGTCTGCTGGGTAGTCTGAAGTCACTCTATAAATACATGCCTTTTTGTGATGCCCTAGCTTGTGAAAGATACTATATTGAATCTTTTCTTCTGGCATCTTGCATGACCACCTGTCAAGAGGCCTCTGCTGTGTATTTAATATTTCAGTATTATTTGAGTAATATTATTAATATATTATTTGATTAAGTATACTTTTTTTTACATAATTCATTATTGGTCATCTGTAAAAGCATGTGAATGGCATACAACATTACACCATCATGTCATACGTATGTGTCATTACACCACCACATTGTAAGCACACACCTCATTAAAAGTAAAAACAAAGAGTGGACAAGTTACCCCAGCTCTGTGTTTTTCATTCGATTAGTTTTATATTTTGGAGTTACAAAACATAACAGTGGTGATGAGCAAGTTTTAAAACAAACCCAAGATAAGTACCTACGTTTTCAAGTACAGTGAGCCATTTGAGTTCAAAAAAAGCTCAAAATGTTTGTTTCTTCACAAAAGGAAGAGAAAGACAGCTGAATTTTAAAAAGGCAGAACAAAGACAAATTCACAGGTTCATAAACAATGAGCACCAGGTGACAATAATCATAAATGAAAGAAAAGAAGCAGAAATGCGTGGCTACTTCAGAAAGATAGCTGTGTTCGACTGGACAAAAGATAACTGGATTTTGTTTACTAAGGTAAATGAGCAATACTTTGAAGCAAATGAAATAGCCAATTATAAATGAGTGCCAGATTTGTGCATTGGATGGAAAGGCCTTCAATTTGATTACAAGTTTAACTGCTCCAACTAAACCAGCCAAAATGAACATTGCTGATATTCAGAAAGTATTGCAGGAACACTTAGAGCCAAAAGTTGATTGCTGAATGCATTAGGTTATATAAGCAAAATCAAAGGTAAGGGGAGTCCATTTTAGTGTACGTGACTCACTTGAAAAAATTGTCTGAGCATTGTCAGTTTGGTAATAAGCTTAATAATGCACTGAGAGAGCGTTTAACTGAAGCATAACTCACATTGAAAAGAGCAGCTGAAATCACTGTATCAATGGAAACAGCAGAGAGAGATGTGAATTGAGTTGTGGTCAGGAATGAAAGCCAAACAAATTGTGTTACTGTTGTGGCAGAGGCTCACATACATCAAACCAAAGCGGATTTAAAGGCGAAGTTGCGAGAAGTAGGACACGTACAAAGAGCATGTCAGCCAGATCAAAATAAATAGACTGCATAGGGAAGAGAAAAAGATAAGAAGTCAAGTTGTAGATTTGAAAAGAGCACTAACTGGCATGCTATTGATGTAAAAATCTAACAATGATGACAGTGACATAGAACTGCATAGCCTTGGGATTTACAATGTGAAAACTAACAATTGATAAGCGATAAGGTTTGCATCAAAAGTGAACAGCAAATTAATTAAAACTGGATAGTACAGTAGCTAGGTGGTTTCAGTCTATCCACAAAATGAGTTTGAACAACATTGCAAGGATACTGAACTGAAGCCTGCAGCTATCCAACTAAGAACATTTACGCGATCATAAGATTGTTAGTCTCAAATATTATAGGAGAATTTAGCTGTAAAAACCAAAACCATTAAATTGAACATCAGAAGGGCAAAGTTTGTGCGGATTTGGCAAAGACTTCAGAAGTTAAACCGTAAGGAACTGCTTGATGTTGAATCAGTTGAGGAACAATGGGAAAGATTTAAAGAGGTAATACGCACAGTGCAGGAAAGGTTCATACCCAAGGTTGGCAAAAGCAGTAAAAACAATAGATGAACTACATGGATGAATAAAGGTATACATAAAAATTACTGAAGAAAACACAGCTACATACAGAATACAGAAAATATAGTAATGATGATAACCATGGGGCATATGAAAATATGAAATCTATAGTCAAGAGAGAAATTTTGATTCCCAAAGTCAGGTTGAGAAAGAAATTACTGATAAAGCTAAGACTGACCCCCAGAGATGTTTTCAATACTTTAGTAGTAAAAGAGAAGTCAAGGAGAAAGTTGAGTGTATTAGGAATAATAGTGGGGTGATATGTTTTGCAGATAAGGACGTGACAGATACTCTTAACTCATATTTTGCTAACGTATTCACTTGCAAAGGTGTTAGCAATAAGCCAGTAAGGGTAGAGGTTGTTTTAAGTGACTTAGAAGGTGAGGGTTCTGCTTCAGTTGAAAAGGCTGAAAGTTAATAAATCTCCAGGGCCAGACAACATATATCCAAGGGTACTTAAAGAGGTCTGTGATTATATATACAAACCTCCAATATGCATTTTTCAGAAGTCAATGAAGACTGGTGAAATACCTAAGGACTGGAAATAGGCTAATGTCCTGGTGTATAAGAAAGGTATCTGCACTGACCCTGATAGCTATAGACCTGTAAGCTTAATGTGAATCATAGGGAAGATAATGGAAACATTAATAAAGAATGAGATGGAAAAACAGAAGATAAGAACAGGCATGTTAGCAGAAAGCCAATATGGGCCCAGAAAGGGGAAATCATGTTTTACCAATATGCTGAAGTTTGATGAAGAGGCAAATAACAATAGGGCATGATAACAGTAGAGCGGTTGATATCACTTACTTGGACTTTCAGAAGGTTTTTGACAAGGGACCTCATGAGAGGTTTTTAATCAAATTACAGGAGGTAGGGATTCAGGTAAAGGAGTGAAAATGGGTACAGAATTCGCTCAAAAGCAGAAGACAACGAGTTATGATGAGAGGATTATTTTCACACCTGGAAGATGTTAAAAATGCGTTTTGCTGGAATCAGTTTTGGGGCTGCTTCTGTTTTTAATTTACATTAATGATTTGGATAAATACATCACAAATAAATTAGTAAAGTTTGCAGATGACACAAAATTAGTGGGACGCGCTGCTAATATTCAGGTAGCAGAATCAATATAGTTAGATCTCAACAAAATCCAGATGTGGGCAAATAAATGTCAGATGAAATTTAAAGTAAGTAAATGTAAAATATTATACATAGGAAGTAGCAATATTAGATATAAATATACAATGGAGGGTCTTGAGTTCAAAAGTGCACTGTACATGTGCTTGCAACATTGTGTGTCCGACAGAGTGATCAGCAGCACTGGAGCTCCACAGGGGACTGTCTTGTCTCCCTTTCCCTTCACCATTTACACCTTAGACTTCAACTACTGTACAGAGTCTTGCCATCTTCAGAAGTTTTCTGATGACTCTGCCATAGTTGGATGCATCAGCAAGCGAGATGATGTTGAGTACAGGGCTGTGGTAGAAAACTGTCACATGGTGTGAGCAGAATTATCTGCAACTTAATGTGAAAAAGACTAAGGAGCTGGTGGTAGACCTGAGGAGGGCTAAGGCACCGGTGGCCCCTGTTTCCATCCAGGGGGTCAGTGTGGACATGGTGGAGGATTACAAATACCTGGGGATACGAATTGACAATAAACTGGACTGGTCAAAGAACACTGAGGCTGTCTACAAGAAGGGTCAGAGCCGTCTCTATTTCCTGAGGAGACTGAGGTCCTTTAACATCTGTCGGACAATGCTGAGGATGTTCTACGAGTCTGTGGTGGCCAGTGCTATCATGTTTGCTGTTGTATGCTGGGGCAGCAGGCTGAGGGTAGCAGACACCAACAGAATCAATAAACTCATTCGTAAGGCCAGTGATGTTGTGGGGATAGAACTGGACTCTCTGACGGTGGTGTCTGAAAAGAGGATGCTGTCTAAGTTGCATGCCATCTTGGACAAATGTCTCCCATCCACTACATAATGTACTGGGTGGGCACAGGAGTACATTCAGCCAGAGACTCATTCCACCGAGATGCAACACAGAGCGTCATAGGAAGTCATTCCTGCCTGTGGCCATCAAACTTTACAACTCCTCCCTTGGAGGGTCAGACACCCTGAGCCAATAGGCTGGTCTTGGACTTACTTCCTGGCATAATTTACATATTACTATTTAATTATTTATGGTTTTATATTGATATATATTTATATTCTATTCTTGGTTGGGGCAACTGTAACGAAAATCAGTTTCTCCCTGGGTCAATAAAGTATGACTATGAGAAGGTCCTGATAGACTCATCATTATTAACATCTAGACAATGCACAGAAGTGATTAGGAAGGCTAATAGAATGTTGGGCTATATAACATGCTCAGTGGAGTTCATGTCCAGAGACATTCTCCTTAAGCTGCATAATGCACTTGTGAAGCCACACCTTGATTACTGTGTACAATTTCGGTCTCCTTATTTTGTGGGGGATGTGAAGGTACTAGAAAGAGTTCAGAGAAGAGCAATGAGGCTCACTCCAGGTTTGCAGGATATGAGCTATAAAGAAAGGTTGAAAGAGTTAAATCATTTTTTGCCCAAATAGATGTAGAATGAGAGGAGATATGATAGAAGTGTTCAAAATAATTAAGGGTATAAGTAACACATATAAAAGTTGTTGGTGAACGCAGCAGACCAGGCAGCATCTCTAGGAAGAGGTACAGTCGATGTTTTGGGCCGAGACACTTCGTCAGGACTAACTGAAAGAAGAGCTAGTAAGAGATTTGAAAGTGGGAGGGGGAGGGCGAGATCTGAAATGATAGGAGAAGACAGGAGGGGGAGGGATGGAGCCCAGAGCTGGACAGTTGATTGGCAAAAGGGATATAAGAGGATCATGGGACAGGAGGCCTCAACTTCCGCTAATGCCCCATCTCCCCCTCGTACTCCATCCTTTCTTTCTTTCTTTATTTATTTATATATATATACACACTTTCTTTTTCTCTCTCTTTTTCTCCCTCTGTCCCTCTCACTATACCCCTTGCCCATCCTCTGGGCTTCCCCCTCCCCCTTTTCTTTCTCCATAGGCTTCCTGTCCCATGATCCTCTCATATCCCTTTTGCCAATCAACATCCAGCTCTTGGCTCCATCCCTCCCCCTCCTGTCTTCTCCTATCATTTTGGATCTCCCCCTCCCCCTCCCACTTTCAAATCTCTTACTAGCTCTTCTTTCAGTTAGTCCTGACGACGGGCCTCGGCCCAAAACGTCGACTGTACCTCTTCCTAGAGATGCTGCCTGGCCTGCTGCGTTCACCAACAACTTTTACGTGTGTTGCTTGAAATTCCAGCATCTGCAGATTTCCTCATGTAAGGGTATAAGTCAGGTCGATGCCAGTTGGTACTTCAAAATTAATCCAACAGTGAGGTGGAGACTGGTTTAATATTCAGACAAACATCAGGAAGTATTTCTTTACACAGCAAGTTCTGGACACATGGAATAAACTACCTAGCTGTGTAGTTGAGAGATGTACCTTAGAAACTTTCAAATCTAAACTCAATAGTTATTTCAACACACTGTGTAAGTAGGAATTTGGCAAGCTTTGTTGAGTGAAATAGCCTGTTTTTGTCAAAATCTTTCTGATGTTCTAAGATACTGGAGAAAATTAACTCCTGTGGGAATGACATTTATAACAGTGAAATACAACAACCAACAAGCCACATTGGGCTTATATGCGCTAAAAACAGGAGGGCTAGCATTCTAAGCTTATGATTGGTCTAGACAACTGCAACTTGATTGGATCCACCATTTGCATTCCACATCTACTGCATTAGAGTCAACTGAATGCAAATCAAGAAAGGTACTGGATGATGTCACAGCAGTATTCTCAGCATTGAAAAACTCACACATATCAAGGATAAAATATTCTTAAATAAAAATGCCACACCTGAGTTTTGCAAAGCCTGTCCGGTTCCATAAACCATCTGCGATAAAGTAGCCAATGAGTTAGATCACATAAAGGCCGAAGGAATTTTTCCATGCTTGTCTGAGCCCATGGGCAACTCTAGTGGTCTCACTAGCCAAGAACAATGGATTTGTCAGGATCTGTGGTAATTTTAAGGTCACCATCAACCCAGTTCTGAAAGTAAATTAATACCCTTTGCCCTGGATACAGAACATTTTTGCAAACCTTTCTGGAGGAAAACATTTCAACAAAGTGGACAGCTGAAGCCTACCTACAGATGGAGATGGAAGAAGATTCCAAAGTGTTTCACACCATTAACACTCACAATGGGCTTTATCACAATAATAGGCTTATTTTTTGAGAAGCATCTGCACCTGCAAAAAGCTAAGGACCAGGCATTACATAGCTGCCCAGGCACTCAATGTTACCTAGATGACATCATTGTTACCAGTAAGGATGACAAGGAACTTCTCTAAAATACCAAGATGTTGTTAAAAAAAATAGACGATTATGGGCTCAGAGCATGATGCAACAAGTATGAATTCTTTAAACTAAGCATCACTTTCTGTGGCACACCATTGACGTACAAGATTTCCACGTGTGCTGAGAAAATTCAAGCAGTGGTGGTTGATGCAAAGCCAAAGGCCGTATCTCAGTTGTGGTCCTTTTTAGGACTTGTCAGTTACCTTAACAGGTTCCTGCCAGACTTTGCAACTGTGCTCCATCCCTTGAACTCATTACTACAGATCAGAAAGAAATGGCAATGGAGAAATCAGTGTGAGGTGGTTTTCACAATGATAAAAGAAATTATGATGTCAGACACTGTACTCACACATTATAATCCACATCATCCAGTGAAGCTTGTCTGTCACACCTCAGTTTATGGTTTAGGTGCAGCCATGTCACATGTTATACATTTAAAGGATATAGTGAGAAGGCAGGTGTATGGGGTTGAGTGGGATCCGGGATTAGCCATGAAGGAATGGTGGAGCAGACTCAATGGGCTGAATAGCCTAATTCTGCTCCTATATATTGTGGTCTTATGGTTTTATGTTATGAGCGTTGGAAGTAAATGCTCCATAGTCTTTGCATCACGTTCCCTTGTTGCTGCAGGGGAAAAGATTATGCACAGATTGTCAGAGGTCTTGAGTCTAGTTTCTGGTGCAAAACATTGCAACCCAGTACTTTTATGGATCATCAACCACTAATGCACAGATGGCCTGTTTCTTGGAGAACACAACTACAAGAATGAATTCAAAAGGATAACTAATCATGGAAATGCTGATGGATTTACCTTTGGAAAACAAAATACCTGAACAATTTACCAAAAAAAAGGACACTTCTCTAAACATATTCTCCCTATTACAGCAGAGATCATCCAAAGTGAAACCAGAAAAGACCCCACTCTGTCTCAGGACTACATGGCCACCCAAAATGGTTGGAATAAGAGCAAAAGTTCCAGCTCCCATTGTTAACAGTGCCAGGATGAACTTGCCCTTGACAGAAGTTGTCTGGTTATATACTATAATATAAAAGAAGTCGACTGGTTATATAATAGTCTGATGAGTGTTTTATCAGCTTGGTAGCTACATCTTTTTAACTACCAAAGCTGATATTGAACTTTAAAATGGAATTAAAACCTCAAGAGTTATAAAAGTCAGGAGCAAAACACTCACTTCAAATAGATCTGTGGACATTATTGTGATCACAATGATATTGAATATTAAAAATAAGTCTAATTAAATAATCGGTATTGACTTTTCCCAGGCGCCTATAGGATTTCTGTTTATAAAGACTGTTTATAAAGTTCTGGGTCACCAAATATTGTTAGCAAGAAGCTCAGTTTACCTCCACTTAAAGTTAAAAATTTGCAAATTCTGGGAATCTAAGATAAACAGAAAAAGCTGGAACACTCTGTCAAGGGGACTTTGACCTAAAACTTGAGATTGGTTCTCTTTGCACAGATGATGATTAATCTGCTGAGCGTTTCCAGCATCCTTTCTTTCTTACTTTTTACAATTGAGAGAACAACAATATTTTTGGCTTAGATTTTCCAAATGATAAAGCATTTGCATTCTCCTTCATTTCAAAACAAATTCCCAGTCTCAAAAGAAATTCATCCAGATCTCCATCCAGATCCAGCGACTCTGTAATGTCTGCTGCTGTCAGACAGAAGCTTCAAGGCATTCAACATTATTACAGCTGACAGACCAGCCAATCAAATTAATGAAGACTTATGTACAAACAGGAATCTGAATTGTGTTTTAAACTGGATGAATAATGGTGAACAAAAGCAAAGCACACAGGTGATCAATATTGCAGCTGAAACCTTAAACACAAATATTTTTTAAGTAAAGTAGGCGAATTAGTCCGTGAGCTAGTAGGGTTGGTCGGTACCATCTGAGGGGAATAATGCTCATAGTGATTTTTGGCAAGATATACATCTCTAGAGTTAGAAAATATGTGATAACATTGCAACAGTGGTAGCTTTATGTGTGCTCTCATGCATTTTATAACACTACTCTAAGATAAGCATTTCTGAAAAGTGGTCAATATAAAGTACAACATATATATTCAACCTAGTGGTATATGGTCATCAGCGATCCCTCAACATTGAAATTTGTCATCGTGATAGCTGAGTTCATGCACTTTTCATCAAATATCGTTATGAAATTCTACATTGAAAACTATGTCATTGGTGGCACTCGCAGTACAGAGCCCAATTTCAGTAGAGCGAATCATTTCATTTTTAGAAAAATATTTGTCTGTTGTTTATTTTGGAAAAGTCAATAAAAACCTTAGGACACATCTAATCACATGGATTTGTAGAGAATTTATTCAGGAATTCAAATAAGTAATCACTTTTTGTATATATTCCACATTAACATCAGTACAGCAGAAAATGTTACCCCACCCCCCAAAAGGTAAAAATCCTCATTTGGAGAGATTTCTGGAGTTTTATCAATGTCATGATATTTTCCGTATTGTTGTATCAAATCAAAACAATCTTAAGCTTTTGTCATAACATGTAGAACTACAGAACAATAATTCAAATGTGGGATTCCACACAGCCATAATCTAGGCCCCATTTGGTTGTAAAATGAATATATTCAATCAAAGACTGCTTTCCATACTTTGTTTTCCATACTTTCATAACCTATTAATAATCATAATAATTTTCCAAATCTTTCACGTCTTCCACATCTTCATCTGAACTTTCCACACTCTCTGAGGTGGATGCCTGGTTCTCACAGACTGCCAGTCTACACATGTCAGTACATCTGTGGCAATTTGCAACACACATACATCTTGGGAGTGAACATTTTTTTGGACAGTTACTGGCCAGTAGATCCAGGACGGCATCTGGTGCTGGCTGGCCTTCCATCCAGTGCACCACCAACTGTTCAGCTTCCTCTTCTCTCTCCATCTTCCATCCTCTGCCAACAAGGCTTGGCACTTGTGGGTCCTTCTCCAAACATCTTCTCCTTATACCAGCCTGGTAGCTGGGTCGCTGTGCATGTTTTGTTAAGCAGTCCTTGCATGGTGGGAGTTGATGACTTTCAATTTTACCCTTTTTGGCACAGAAAAGGTGATACCTGAGCTCATTGACCTTGGTGGTCAATGCTTTTGGGGAATACAGGAGACATGTAAATGCCTTCAGTTTCTCAATCAGTTCTGGGGAGAGGTCCCATTCCTGACCCAACTCTAAGAATGTGTCCCTAGTCTCCCTGTTGCTAGTCAGAAGTTTTAGGGCACTTGTCTTCCCTTTGCCTGCAAAAGCCCTTACAGTGTAACATCCTGTATATGCATGCAACCCGATGAGAGCCCTACAAACCTCTATGCCAACAGTGGCAGCAACCTTCCTGATGTCTACAAGTGTAAGGGGGTTTCGACTTTTATGTTACTGCGGAGGCTAATTAAAATGGCATCTTTGTTATGTTAATGTGGGGAATGCGGCTTTGTTGTGTTAAACGCTGAGAAAGTTTGCGCTAGCGGCTTGTTTTGGTTTAGAGGGTGATAAGAGAGTGCTATTAACCAGTCGGGATAGTTGTTATGGTTTTGGTGTATTTGAAGATACTGTATGCGCCAGGTTGTGAGGCAGAAGGCGGGAGAGCGAGACAGAGGATGGACGATGTGCTGTGATGTCCGCTAGCGGGGTCGGACCCTGAGGAGGGCGTTCGGCGAGGAGACAGAGACGGACTCGTGTGGAGCGTCTGGTCGACCACCATTGTTGAACCCAGGTGGCCGGTCGAGGTGGTCCGAGGGGTCGCAGGGTGAAGAAGAAGGTCCTTGAGCTCCAACGGTTTTTGTGCATGAAGAGATTGAACTTTGATAAGTGTGGCGCCTTTTATTTTCCTTTTATATTTTATTCTCTCTTAATTATATAGTTCCAGTAATATCTATAAACTGTAAATCATTTAATCATATCTGGTGTATTGTCTGTTATTTGGGCGGGGTGGGGTACCTCACACAGCATCCACACAAACAAATTATCCAGTTTGGCGGGGCCGAGGCTGTTTCCCCAGACGACAGCGAGCCGAGCGACCCTGAGGGTGGCCGGGGGGGGGCTCCATTGTGGGGGCTCATCCGGGATTGACTCTGCTGGTATGCTGTGTGGGTGCCCTGTTTAAATCTCAGGAAACAGCCATTTGATTTCACTTCTCTCTTCTTACACATATCACTGAATGTTTTCAGCTTGTTGGTTTTCATTGGGTTATGGAATTCCTTTACTGGTGGGACATCCTTGAAGGTTGCATGGCATTGCTCACCAATTTCATATGCCTTCATCAGGTTGGAGGCAATGTCCCTGGTGGCTGCTTTTGCTGTAGAGATGCAAATGAGGTCCCGCTTCTCAGTGACCCATTCATGTATGAGGCTAACCACTGCTGAAACGGCTTCCTCATCTTTCTGGATTCTTGGCCGCTCTGTTTTGTTGCCTTGCACCACCTCCCTTAACAGTCCCAGGAATGCACTGTGGTGCTCAGCTGTATGTAGTAACGCTTGATAGCTCCAGCATTCAGGCTGAACTGTGATGTGCCTCCAGGAGTCTGTGTGTCTTTGTTCACTGTGGCTTCAAAAGCCTGATCCACAGGGATCTGCCCAAAGGGGTAGTTACTTGACAGCTGCACTGAGAATTGGCCTGTCTTGAAGGCCTCATACACAGAAGGATTCTTCTCTGGGAGGTTCATCATCTGAGCAAAGTAGGGGGACAGGTGCCTGGCATAATTCATCTTATCATAGGCAAAGCACCATGGGATCATGTTTCTTACAGCATGGAGGTACAACTCCCAGTCCCCCTCACGAGAGATGTGCAGAAGCCCAAGTATTAAGTTCTCTACCATGTCAATATATGATATCCAGAATGCGGATAGCTCTCCATTGTGACACACAGAAAGCTACCACCGCTGCAATGCTATCACATATTTTCTAGTACTAGAGGTATATACCTTGCCAAAAATCACTATAAGAATTATTCCCCCCAGATGGTACCGGTCACCCAAATTTGGGGTCCTGGCTCACCGACTAAATATAATAACATATATATTTAATTGTTCATATTGACGACTTGGAGTGAACATATGTTCTTTTTTAACAGATAAACTGCTAATTATAGAAGGTCATATAATTCAGTTCTTGTGCAAATAAGCATAAGATTTTCAGGATACTTTACAGTGGAGCTGCCTGATGGTAGTGGGTCAGAGACATTGTGAGATGGATGGGAGAAATCCTTGACAATGCTAAGAGCCCTGCATTTGCAGTGATCCTGATAAATATCATGGATGGGTGGAAGAGATACCCTGATGATCCTCTCAGCAGTCCTCCGAGCCCTTTGTCGGGCCTTGCAAATCCCATACCAGACAATGATGCAGTTGGTCAGCACACTCTCAGTGGTGCTCCTGTAAAAATTGGTTATAATGGGGGTGGACAGAACCTTGTTCACCTCAATCTCCTCCAGAAGTGGAGGCACTACTGTGTTTCCTTGACTAAAGAGGTGGTGTTGAAGGAGCAGGTGAGATCGTCCATTATGTGCACTCTCAGAAATTTGGTGATCCTAACTCTCTCTATTTATCTGCAGTAAGGAGTGGTCAGCCTGTACCCTCCTACATCTAGAACTATGTCTTTTGTCTTGTCCACGTTGAGACTTAAGTTGTGCACGTACCATTCTACAAGCTGTTGTATCTCCTTTCCATACACCGTCTTGTCACCATGGTTGATGAGGCCAACCGCCGTCATGTCATCAGCAAACTTGATTGTTCAGTTTAAACTGGAATTTAGCAGTACAGTCATGCATTAGCAGTGTGAACAGCAAGGGGCTGAGCATTTAGCACTGGCTGGGGGGGGGGGGCGCCAGTGCTCAGCGTGGTGGAGCGAGAGATGTTGCTGCCAACACAGACTGACTGTCAAGAAGTTCAAGGTCCAGTTACAGAGAGAGGTGTTGAGACCCAACAAGGATACAAGGATAGTTTACCCACCAGCTTCTGAGGGATGATCGGATTAAATGCCGAGCTTAAGTCAATAAAGAGCATAGTGCATAGAAACATAGAAATCTACAGCACATTACGGCCTCTTCAACCCACAACGTTGTGCCGACCATGTAACCTACTCTAGAAACTGCCTAGAATTTCCCTAACGCATAAGCCCTCTACATGTATTTTTCTAAGCTTCATGTATGTATCTGAGTCTCTGAAAAGACCCTATTGTACCTGCCTTTAACACTGTCACTGGCAGTGCATTCCACACACCCACCACTCTTTATGTGAAAACTTACCTCTGATATTCCCCTTGTATCTTCTTCCAAACACCTTAAAACTATGCCCCCTCATGTTAGCCATTTCAGCCTTGGGAAAAAGCCTCTGGCTGTCCACATGATCAATGCCTCTCATTATCTTATACACCTCTATCGGGTCACCTCTCATTCTCTGTCACTCCAAAGAAAAAAGGCCAAGTTCACTCAACCTATTCTCATAAGCATGCTCTCCAATTCAGGCAACATCCTTGTAAATCTCCTCTGCACTCTTTCTATAGTATCCACATCCTTTTTGTAATGAGGTGTCCAGAACTGAACACAGTATTCCATATGGGGTCTAACTAAGGTCTTATACAGCTTTAACATTACCTCATGGCTCTTGAACTCAATCCCACAGTTGATGAAGGCCAACACACCATACGCCTTCTTGTGCCATTTCCAGTGGGTCAAGACGGAGGGGAAGCAGAGGCTATGACATCATGAGTGGATGTTTTGGATAATAAGCGAACTGGAAAGAGTCCAATGTAGCAGGAAGGTGGGATTGAATGTGGTCCATAACGAGTTGCTCAAAGCACTTCATTATTGTTGAGGTCAGTGCCACTCGGTAGTCGTTATGGTAGATTACCATTGGTAGTCGTTAAGGCAGATTACCATCACCCTCCTGGGCACCAGGATGATAGTGGCTGCCTGGAAGTCTACTGGGACAGTGCAGTTTTCCAGAGAGATATTGAAGATGTCTGTTAGAATCATTATTGACTGGGATCCACAGTCTCTCAATATCCAACCAGGTATTTTAGCAGGCTTCACAGCTTTACATGGCTTCACATGGATTGACTTTGGCTGATGTCTTTTTCACATCAGCTGTGGCCAGACAGAATGCCTGCTCCTCAGGGGGCGAGGGGAGGAGGCTGGCCTTCTTAGCTGGCACATGGTTCCATGCATGAAATCAAAACCACATGATTCCAGTTCTCACTATTTATTAACAATGTGTGTGTGATTGGCTTGTCTGACATTTTAATTTCTTAGTTGAGAAACTGGTAACAATTAGAGCTTATTTTTCCCAATCCCACATCATACTGAAAATAGAACTTTCTGAGCAATGCGTTCTTTACTAAATTGCATCCGTGAAAAGTAGCTTCTAAATTAATTGTTCACATTAGTCAAAGTCTATTTTTCAAATCAATGATTTTGTTTGTAGTCAATGGACTCAATATTAGACTCGTACAACAATCCTAATCCACACAAAGTGTTCTTTATCTTGGTCATGTACATAAAGCAAGGGATTATAGTGTGTAAATCATGAACAAAATATGATTTAATACAATGGCAGCCATTTCTAGTGGAAGTCCATTGATTCAGCCTAGCACACGTGATAATTTTCTAGTATCTTATGCACATGTAACTACACTACTGATCTCGTCAAACACACCACAGACCGGAGTAATGACATGCAACCTATTACCTTTGATTTGCCTTTGGGAAAAACGTGGAGCAAACCCTGCAACAAGTCAGCAAGGATTTGTGAATTAAAGAGTTTCCCTTGGTGTACTGATGTGTTACTATCTGTATCAGTCTGACCAAGCTTTCAATGATACATGCACTTATTACACATTAGATGGGTCCCACAGTACATTCTGCAGTCATACAAAATTGGCATAGTACAGAGATCTCTTCCTGAAAAATGAATTTGCACCTCCTGGTGACATGGATGATTGGTGGGGATGGGAAGAGGCTGTTGTCACTTATGCTGCAGACACGTTTCTTCCTGTAACTCCCATCTCCCACTTGCTTTTTCTCATTACTCTCGTTAAACATTGATTTGCTTTCAATGGATCTTCATGGCAAGGAACTAGCAGCAGAGGTTGGGAATTCACATATTGCATTTTAATTCAACAATCTGCGTGCCAAGCATTTTAACAATCTTTTATATTTTCCCAATTTCACAATGTTTGCTCCCTACATGTGAACTATGGGATTGGTACCACAAGTAGGAGTGAAATCTGATTTCTAGGTGAGAATGCTGTAGACTTAGTCATCAGTCCAAAATTGTGTGCTTGTCATTTATACAAAATTCAAAGTAAATGTATTATCAAAGTTCATATATGCCATGGTATACAACCCTCAGCTTCATTTTCTTGTGGGCACACTCAGTAAATCCATAATAGAATAATAACTATAATAGAATCAGTGAAAGACCTCACCAACTGGGCATTAATTGTGCTAATACAAACATTTCAGGGTCTTTCTTTTTTGCATGTTAAATTTAAAATGGCTTCTTTGTTATGTTATACTGGGGAATGCTTCTTTGTTATGTTAAATGCTGAGAAAGTCTCTAGCTAGACATTTGCTTGGGTTAATACAGACAGCAGGGTGCTATTAGCCAATGCGTGTTCATGTATCGTTTTGTTTTCGGATGATAATGCTGTCTCATATGACTGTGGACGGGGTTTTGGCGGGGAGTTGGAGGAGAGACGGGGAGGACGGTGGACGGGGTTTTTGGCGGGGAGTCAGAGGAGAGACGGGGAGGACGGCAGACATGCAGAAAGGCTCCGGTCAATCACTTTGGGTGGTCCCGACCCGTGAGTCGACAGGATCCGGGTGGTCATCACGAATTGATTGAGCTCCAACGGTTGCGCACGAAGAACTTGGACTTTGATAAGTCTGGCACCTTTTTTTATCATTACTTCCTTTTCTGTATTGAATTTATATTAATTTCATAGACTTAGTAATATCTATAAAGTGTACTTGGTAAAACGTACTGGGTGTGCTGGCTGATGATTGATGTTTGGGAATGATTCGGGCGACAGTGGTGCAGCAACCGACTCCGTGGGAAGCGCTGAGGCAGGTGCTGGGTGGGATTTCCCCTAGACATATATGAGCCAATGTAACTGAGCGTTACAGAAAGAAATAATATAAATAAATAAATAAACAAACAAACAGTAAACACTGACAACAAGATGAAGAGACCTTGAAGGTAGCCCATAGATTGTGAGAACACTTCAATAATAGGGCAAATTGAGTAAAGTTTTCCCTTTTGGTTCTAGAGTCTGTTGGTTGAGGGGTAATAACTGTTCCTGAACCTGGTGGTGAGAATCTTGAGGCTCCTGCACCATCTTCATGAAGGCAGCAGTAGGAAGAATGCATGTTCTGGATGGTGGGGTCCCTAAAAACGGGTGCTGCTTTCCTGCGACAGGAAATTACTACTCTTGTAATGGTATAATTTTTTCTTTTTTTTGGATGCTATTGTACTGTTTGATATTTATTCATCCATTTCTCTAGCAAACTCATCTTTGTTGTTGATAAACAAACATTATCACAACCATCCATGACATCAATCGCTCACTCCCATCCCTCAATAAAATTCAATTCCTATTATGTAGTTGGTGGGCATCTGCCTCGCTTCCATTCCCGCAATGGAACACTTCCACAGACAGTTTCATGGCCAGCCTATTGCAGAATCATCACCACTGACTCAGGCACCATGGAAAACATCATCTTGCCCGCTTCATATAACCCAAAATGAAGCCGTAAGGAATGGGACCAGAATGAAAGCTATGCCTGGAACGGATTGCACACTTAATTCCCATCATCCCACAACAGGTGTGTTCTACTCTACTGCTACCATTCAGTGAAATTGTTTATCAGATATCTGCAGGACCAGCAACATTGGCAAGATTATAATTCTGCCCATGGTCTGCAATTCTGCATGCTGTAAGCTCTTTGAGAACTCTACGGTACAGTACAGTTATAATCGGGACCGTTTAGCTACCACAATGCTTTAGTCTGCTGATCACACACAAACTGCCACTTGTGAGGCATCCCCTGTCAGAAATGACTGATTAAAGAGCCCATTCTTCACTACAATCAGCTCAGTGAATAAAGCCCAGTTTACCTACTAGTGAATTTTAAAGTATGGAACAAGTGACCTCTTAGTCAAGCACACTGAATTACTGAGCGTCAGTACAGTGTCCAATGTGCACAGTGCTGACATTCAAAGCAGAGTACTGAACTGAGAACAGATAGGTATTGTGTCATGCAAGGAAAGGCAGTTTAACTATTATCTGCTGTTGCATCTATAAGGCGCCATTTGGCATCAATGCATTCTTCTCACAGGCACCACATAAAGGGCTAAAAATGTAACTCAAAACAGGCAAGTATGCATTGCCACTGTTTTGTGACACCATCTGATAGGGGTGATTTTACAGGGAGAAGAGACACAGTATTCTACACCAATGATTGTCATGCTTTAAGTTCTTGATCATACAGTCTGGCATTGACTTTTGCTTTTCTTCCAGAAGATATTCTGCCGCCCAGGCCACGTATTGTGGTCAGAAGATCAGAAGCTGAGAACGATATACAAAGGGGCTGTGTGTATGGTGCACTGAAGTGGAAGCGACGCAAACTTTAATGAATCACATCCTTAGATCCTGATGCTATGAATAACCTGAAATCTACTTCTCCTTTGTTGCTGACAGACCCTGGCCCAGTCACTAATACATTGCTTTAATGCCCTTTCAGTTGCTTTCTCTGTGAGCCCGAGTGTCAGCACAGTGAATATTGGGCCCTGTGTTTAAGGAAGGGTGTGCTGGCCCTGAAGAGATTTCGAAGGAGGTTCACAAGAATGATCCCAGGAATGAAAGGTGTAACATCTGCGGGGTGTTTGAAGTCCCTGAGCCTGTAATCAATCAAGTTCAGAAGAAGAATGAAGGGGGATTGCATTGAGACCTACTGGATACTGAAGGCCTGGATCAGAGTGAACGTGAAACGGATGCCTCCATTAGTAGGAGAGCACAGGAAAAGGGGGGCACAGTCTCAGAATAAAAGGACTTCCCTTTAAAACTCGGAGAATGGGTTTCAGATTTTTAAAAAATCAGACATTGTTGAATGGCGGAGCAGACTTAATGAGATGGATGGCCTGATCCTGCTCCTAAATCTTTTCCTTTCCAACCCTCCAAGTGCTGTAGACGTCCTTCAGCCTGTCTGTCACTGTCACCATACCTACCTTCTTTTAATATGACCCTTTGTTGACTGTGTACAAGACAAAGTCCACGGCCTTCTGATCTTCTCCATGACCTCATCCACCCACCTTTGTAAGCAAATGCTAGACCAGGGGTTCCCAGCCTTTTTCAAGCCATGGACCAAAACCATAGAGCAAGGGCTCCATGGACGCCAAGTTGGGAGCCCTAGCGCTAAACTGATATCGCTCCATCTGAGTTCTGTTTTACTATCAGAAACTGCTTATTCAAGCTACACCGTAAAGGCCTCTAACTTTGTTCCAGTCCTTCCTTCCCTTCATCCGGAAGCCATCCCTTCACCCAGGCGTTATTCTTCCCCATTCTGATTCCAGCTGGCCTCCTACCTCAGCCTCAATACCCTGGATAGTGATCTGAAACATCAATTTCCATCAGTGCAATGATGTATAATTGCTGCTAAACAAATTATTTATGAAATGTTGTGAATTCAATCTGGCACTTTTGCATTATGTACAAGTCTTGAATTCAGCTGAAATACCAATGGCTTATTTCTATTTTTTTTTGTCCGTGGCTCCAGTGACAGTAATAAAAATATCTCCTCACAGCCACTTCCACCACATCCCTTCCCCTTTATCAGTCCACTAGCTGTCAAAAGCATATGCACATTCATAAATCCAAAGCTTGCTTCTTCCTCACTACCCTCCTAGACTCTTTAATCTTGGAATTTAAAGTTCAAAGTAAATTTGTTATCAAAGTACATACATGTTACCATTTACTACCTTGTGATGCATTTTCTTGCAGGCATTTACAGGAAAAAGAGAAATGCATTAGAATTTTACCAAAGAGATCTTACACGTAAACAGACAAAGACTGACAAAAACACACAAAATGCTGGAGGAGCTCAGCAGGGCAGGCAGCATCTACAGAGAGCAATACACAGCAGACTTTTTGGACCGGGACCATTCATCAGGACCACAACATCAAGACTGACAAACAACCAACAGGCAAAAGAAAACAAACTCTGCAAATCAAAATAATACTGGCATCATCAGTTGTAAAGTGAGTCTGTCGTTTTGTAAAAATAGTTCAGAGTGATAGTGAATGAAGTTACCCATTCTGGTTCGGTGGTCTGATGTTCGCAGTGTAATAACTGCTCCTAAATTTGGTTTTGTGTGGCCACCTGCCCAGTGATAGTAGTGAGAAGAAGGCATAGGCTGGATGGATGCATCTTCCACCATTGCCCGTTACAGTTACCACTGAGTTCTGCTTACTCCTCAGCAATTTGCTCACTAACCTTCAGTCGAAAACATCTCGATTTAAAAATTCTTACGCCTGTGCTGTAATCATCTATTCTGTCTCAGGTCCTAAAACTCTCTAAATCATATAGTTATTGCCCTGATGGTGTCAAAATGGTTGTTGTGTTGCATCTGGCATGGCAGAATACGGGGTAGTGCTTGTCACTCTCACTTTCAGCTTCCACCGTTGGCCAGCAATTTCACGAAAAAGAGAGTTGCCAGTACATAGCCTCTCCTAAAGCAAGCCTCATGTGGTGCCTCCTCACTGGTTTCACACGGAAACTGAACTCCTTTCGGACTCAGGCTGAACTACAGAGGGTGGGGAGGAGTCTGGCCCCTGCACACATAGTACGCAGGCCCACCAGCGTGTGGACACTCCCTGGTGCTCATGAACCAGATCCCCATCTATGGGTAAATAGTCCCACTGCCTTGTGGGCAGCCTTGGGAGAGACAAAGGCTGTGAGAGTAAACCCAGACAGCAAATCCGGAGTGGAGCCCCTAAGGCAGCTGGACATTATTGAACATCCTTCCAGCAGCTCCTGCAGCCAAGCTGGTGCCAAATGTATTGCTTCATAAGCTTTTCTTTGGACTATGCCAGTGAGGACAAGAGGGGGATCTTGACAACTGGGAATTCAGGATCTCCATACCTTCCACCCAGGCTTGTGATGATGATCATCATCACCCTTTGTCCGTCGAGACAGACAACCACTCACCATTGATCCCCTTCTGCCAGCTAAGCTTAGGCTGAAGAGGTGCTCCCTCTCTCCTCCTTTAGGTTTTCCATTTATACCTACATTTTCCATCTGAATACCTCTTCGAGCAACTCAGTGTCAAATTTTGGGATGTTTTACCTCCCTGCACGAATGCATGTCATTGCATATTAATATTTTGATTATTTCTTTGAGAACCTAACAGCAGCCATTTTAGTGGTAATTTTAATTTCCACGATTTCAATGGTGAGCAGAGAAACCTCAGATTTTGTAACTTACAGTCATGCAAGCAAGAATAGATTCTAGGCTGACAAAATTTAAGAATCTGAAAGAGGCTATAAATTTGCATGGAAATTTGGAGTGTGAATTTACTGCTTAACAAAATCTAGGGAAGCAGAGAGTATATCTCCTTCATTATTTATGTCAGAATCAGAAACTAATTTATCAGCACTGACTTATATGATGTGAAATTTGTTGTTTTGTGGCAGCAGTGCAGTGAAAAGACATAAAATTACTATATATTACAAAAATAATAGTGCAGACATAAAGAATTAAAGAGGTGATTTTCATGGGTCCATGGACCATTCAGAAATTTGATGGTGGAGGGAAAGAAGCTGTTTTTGAATCACCGAGTGGTGGCTTCAAGCACCAGCAGCTCCTCTCAGATGGTAGTAATGAGAAGATGGCATGTCCCAGTTGCTGATGGTCAAGGAAGAGGAGCTCTTCCGGATAATAGTCCTAAGGATTCATCTTCAAGTCTGAATGAATATGCCACATATGTCACCAACTTCATCAAGACCTGTGTGGATTAGTGTGTGCCTTTGAGAAGGTACTGAACATACCAAATCAGGAGCTGTGGATGAAGCAGGAGATTCGTAGTATGCTGAGGGCTAGATCTGAGGCATTTGAGACCAATAATCCAGAATATACAAAAAATCCAGCAGCAACATACAGAGTGCTATTTTGAGAGCATAAAAACGATTCCAATTTAAAAATGGAACTGGATGTGCGTTAGCTCTATTAGAGGTTACAGGCCATTGTGTCCTACAAGGCAAAACCTAACATCATGAATGGCTGTGATGTTTCAATCTCAGATGAGCTCAATGCTTTTTATGAAGGGAAGGAAAGACACCTGTGCAAATCCCTACAGCATCTGATGCCAACCTCAGAACTTCTTTCAAGAGGATGAACTCTCACAAGGTGTCGGGGCCAGATATTGTACCTGGTGGGGCACTGCAAACCTGAGTCAATGAACTAGTGGTAGTGTCAAAGGACATCCTCAATAACTCACTGCTGAAGTCGGAGTTGCCAACCTGCTGCAAATGACAATCATACCTGTGCCAAAGAAGAGCAGGGAGAGCTGCCTCAGCAACTTTCACCGAATTGTACTCACATCTACTATGGTGAAGTGCTTTGAGAGGTTGGTCATAGTTAGAATCAACTCCTGCCTAAGCAGGGACCTGGACCAGGTGGAATTTGCCTCTCACCACAATAGGCCTACAGTGGATGCAATCTCATCAACAAGTGCCAAAAATGGAGACTGACTACCTCCATCTGCAAATGGATACTTGATTTTCTCATCGGGAGACCACAGTCAGTGCAGATAGGAAATTATATCTTCTTGCTGACAATCAACATTGGCGTACCTCAAGGATGCATGTTTGGACCACAGCTCTATTCTCTCTACACAACCATGGCTGTATGGCTAGGCACAGCTCAAACATCATCTATAAATTTGCCCATGACAGAACTATTGCTGACAGAACTTCAGATTGTGAGAAGGAAACTTACAGGAGTGAAATAGATCAGCTGGTTATGTAGAACAGTCCCTGCCCAAGCCTTTCCTGGCAATGCTCCCCAACTCTTCCTTCTCTACATTGGTGACTGCATTGGTGCTGCTTTAAGCACCAATGCTGAGTTCATCAATTTCATCAACTTTGCCTCCAGCTTCCACCCTGCTCTTAAATTCACTTGGACCATTTCTTACACTTTTCTCCCCTTTCTCAATCTCCCTGTCTCCATCACCGGAGACAAACTAATTGCTGATATTTTTAATAAACCCACTGATTCCGACAGCTCTCTTGACTATATCTCTTTCCACCCTGCCTCCTGTAAAAATGCCATTCTCTTTTCTCAGTTCCTGCATCTTCCAACATGTTGAGGTCTATGGCCTCCTGTTCTGCCACGATGAGGCCACTCTCAGGTTGGAGAAGCAACACCTCATAATCCAAATAAGTCGCCTCCAACCTGATGGCATGACTAACAACTTCTCCAACTTCTAGTAACTTTTCCCTTCTTCAGTCTCCCACTCTGGCCTCTTACCTCTTCTCCTGACCTGCTTATCACATCCCCCTTGTGTCCTTCCTCCTTCCCTTTCTCCCATAATCCACTCTCCTCTCCTATCAGATTTCCTGTTCTCCAGCCCTTTGCCTTTTCCTCCGATCATCTCCCACCTTCTTATTTCATCCCCTCCTTCCCCCACCCACCTGGCTTCACCTACCACCTTCTATCTTGTCCATCTTCTCCTCTCCCCACCTTCATATTCTGGCATCTTCCCCCTCCCTTTCCAGTTATGAAGAAGGGTCTTGGCCTGAGACTTTGACTGTTTATTCATTTCTATAGATGCTGCCTGACCTGCTGATTTCCTTCACCATTTTGTGTGTGTGGTACAGGAGAAACAGAGGCCCCAGGTTTGAAGCTTGGTGATTAGTACTGAGGGGATCACACACAAAATGCTGGAGGAACTCAGAAGGCCAGGCAGTATCTAGGAAAAGAATACAGTCAACGTTTTGGGCCGAAACCCTTTGGCAAGACTGGAGAAAAAACAGAGGAGTAGATTTAAAAGGCGGGTGGGGGGGGGGGGGGGAGAGAGCGAAACAGAAGGTGTTAGGTGAAACCTGGAGGGGGAGGGATGAAGTAAGGATCTGGGAAGTTGATTGGTGAAAGAAACAGAAACATGGAAGAAAACAAAGGGCAGAGGGGCACCAGAAAGAGGCGATGGGTGGCCAAGGAGATGGGGTGAGAGAGGGAAACGGGGATTGGAGATGGTGAAGGAGGGGGGTGGGGGGGATTACCAGAGGTTTGAGAAGTCAATCTTCATGCCATCAGGTTGGAGGCTACCCAGACAGAATACAAGGTGTTGTTCCTCGAACCTAAGTGTGGCCTCATCACAACAGTAGACGAGGCCACAGATGGACATATCGGAATGGGAATGGGAATTTTTTCTGGCAGATGGAGTGCAGGTGCTCGGCGAAGCGGTCTCCCAATCTACATCAGGTCTCACCGATATACTGGAGGCCACATCAGGGACACCGAACACAGTATGTGACCCCCAACAAGCTCACAGGTAAAGTGTTGCCTCACCTGGAAGGTCTGCTTAGGGCCCTGAATGGTGGTGAGGGAGGAGGCGTAGGGGCAGGTGTGGCACGTAAGACCATAAGACCACGAGACTTAGGAGCAGAAGTAGGCCATTTGGCTCATCGAGTCTGCTCCGTCATTCAATCATGGGCTGATCCACTTCATCCAGTCATCCCCACTCCCCTGCTTTCACCCCATACACTTTGATGCCCTGGCTAATCAAGAACTTACCTACCTCTGCCTTAAATACATCCAATGACTTGGCCTCCACAGCCACTCGTGGCAACAAATTCCACAGATTTACCAACCCCTGACTAAAGTAATTTCTCCGCATCTCAGTTATAAAAGGACGTCAATCCTGAAGTTGTGCCCTCTTGTCCTAGACTCCCCTACCATGGGAAATAACTTTACCATATCTAATCTGTTCAGGCCTTTAAATATTTGGAATGTTTCTATGAGATCCCCCTCATCCAGGGAATACAGTCCAAGAGCTGCCAGATGTTCCTTATACAGTAACCCTCTAATTCCTGGAATCATTCTCGTGAATCCTCTCTGAACCCTCTCCAATGTCAGTATATCCTTTCTAAAAAAAGGATATACTGACATTGGAGTATATGTTCTGCTTGCAAGGATAAGTGCCAGGAAGAGATCAGTTGGGGGAGGGGGTGGTTGAAATGAATGGACAAGGGAGTTGCGTAGGGAATGATCCCTGTGGCAAGCAGAAAGTGGGGGCGGGGGGAGAAAGATGTCTGCCTGGTGGTGGGATCCCGTTGGAGGTGGTGGAAGTTTTGGAGAACTATGTGATGGACGTGCATAATTCCCTCCCCCCTCCAGGTTTCACCTATTACCTTGTGCTTCTCTCTCCCTTCCCCCCACCTTTTATATCTACACCTCAGCTTTTCCTTCTCCAGTCCTACTGAAAGGTTTTGGCCCCAAACGTTGACTGTAATATTTTCCTAGATACTGCCTGGCCTGCTGAGTTCCTCCAGCGTTTTGTGCGTGGTGCTCAGATTTCCAGCATCTGCAGATGTTCTCTTGTTTGTGATTGTAGTACTGAGGGGATGAAGATATAGCATGTCAAGCTGTAATTATCAAACATCAACCTGACGTTTGTTATACGGTTGTCCAGGTGCTCCAAAACAGCCTTGAAAGCCAACAAGTTTAGATCTGCTGTAGATGTTTTGCTGTGGTAGGTAAACACCACGAAGTCCAGGTCCTAGCTCAGGCAGGAGTTAATTCTGGTGATAACTAATCTTTTGAGGACTTCATTATTGCAGATGTGAGTGTTGCTGGGCTGTAGTCATTGAAGCAGCTCACCCTTCTCTTCTTGAGCACTAGTATATCCCAGTAACAAATCAGAAACAGCACTGCACAGAAGTAAAGTTTTTTTCAGCATACCTCAGCTCAGTCTAACATCTTTTCCACTAAGATATAGTTACATTCCCAATCGCCACTTTGAATAACTAGAAACATCCTGGGTTATTATAGATCAAATTATAGATGCAAGGCAGGCAGCATCTATGGAAAAGAGTTGACATTTAGCTAGTCGTGATGAAGGGTCTCTGCCTGAAACATTAACTATTTACTCTTTTCCATAGATGCTGCCTGAGCTGCTGAGTGCCTCCAGCATTTTGTGTGTGTTGTTTGGATTTCCAGCATCTGCAGATTTTCTTTGCTTGTGATAGTTACCTGATTGTTGGTTTGAACAGGAGGGGTTGAAGGACCTGCTTCTGTGTGGTATACGTTATAGACACCTTTGCTCAGGAGCTCGACAACACACAGAGAATTGTCAATGGCTCAGAGTTTGTAGTCAGCAGCAAGACATGCGCTGGCCCTTGAGCTATGACTGCACTTGCCTTTTGAGGTCCTCCTGAGGCTAATTTGCTGGAAGAATGCCCACTGCAAGCTTATCTCTCAACTCAGTAATGTGGTCATTTGGAGTGGAGCGGAGTGGTCTTCAAGTTGTAAATCTCATTACACATGTGCATCGGTGGGACGCAGAGCCACCTCCACAAACACAATTAAACAATAAACATTGACTGACAGCAAGGTTATATCCCCCGGCTTAGTCAACTGTCAAAGCTGTCAAAAACTCTGGATATTTCTGATTGTTTCATAATTTTGGGAACATTCAGAGATGTTCCAGAAATACTAAAAATTAATCAAACTGTTTAACCACTTCAAATTAAAAGAGATATTCAAATTGTTGGAATAATTAAATAATTAGAAATACTAATTCTAAACTACACAGTATTGTGGGCTTGTATTGAAGATATTCAGTAAGGGTACTCTCCCTGTACCAAACCTAACATGGAGCAGGTTATTCAAGTAGATCTCTCAGCACAACTGTTTGCATACTTATCCTCTGCCATCACCTTGCTAATTCTATAATGCCCAGGATTTAAGTAAAGTACAGCAAGCACTTAAAATCTTCAAAAAAGGAACTATCTTTGAGACTCCAAGTGATGTATTTCATGCAAAGTCTGACTCAGCATCCTCACTGAAAAAAGCATTATTTCCCAGATTATAAAAAAGGTGAATTTGAATCTAGTAGACTTTTAGGTTTAATCCAAATTTCTGACAAGCTATAATAAATAGGGGTGGTTCTGGGTCTTCAAGAGCTTTCATGTGTTTGACATGCTATGCTGAACTGTCAAAGGTTGAAGATTTAATGAGCAATAACTGAGAAAGAAAAGAATGAAGCAATGGTTCAGGAGTAGATCTGGGCACCATACAGAGCTTTTGACTGCAAATTGTACATGATGATTAAAACAAAAAGGTAAATTGGTTGAACAAGGGCACGGCCAAACCTGCTCAAAGGAACTTTTACAGCTACTTAACTGAATGAGAAGCAAAAGTCTTTGAAAGGCAGGTTGTTGGTTGTTACTGTTGACTTCATTATTTGACCACCACGCAAATATTACTGACAAAGCATTATAGAAGGAATTTCCTTTGAACTGTGCATTTGACCTCTATAATTTAGTAAGCTGCTGAACAAAGTTTAGTTTGTAACCTGTAAGTAATGCTAACTATGTCAGAGTAAAGATCATATCAGGAAAAGAATATCACTGGTGGCATTTACAAAACACCTGAATGTTGATTTCAAATTAAGCATTTATTTTGTATTTGTTTAATTACTCAAAACAATAGATAATAATTCAAATCGGATTTTCATTGTTCCAGTGCATTTTTGCCAAAACCATTTTCTAACTCACACTGCTGGACAACAAATTCTCTCCCAAGAGTCAGATACTTTCTTTGCTGCAGAGATTCTGGAGTGTGACTGGAAGGACAGTGAAGGATATTGCTACAATGCCAATGCTGGTAATTTAATGGCATCCTATGTCAGTGAATGGAAATCAGGACACAAGCAAAATATAGAACAAGAGATTTTGGTGAAGACTTTTGCTGAAGACAAAGGAATTAGACATGCACACTCAACTATCAAACGTGTGCTGAAGATCAGAATCCATTTAAGACTAATATGCTGCTCATGAACTTCCTATTCGGCGGAATTGTTTTAATTTTTTCCCTTTTTGTGGCTTGGGTAAAGCCACTCTTGAATGTTGCTATATTTCCTGTGAAGGTTCTTCCATGGTACAGAAATCCTAGACCTAGAACCAGAGACAATGAAAGAACAGCAGCACATTTCCAAGTTTGCATGGCATGCAACTTTGACAGGAACCAAGAGATGGTGTCATTTCAGCATTGCTGCTCCCTTGAACTTCTTGATGGCAGAAGTTGCAAGTTTAGGACATAGTGTTGGACAAAGTTTGGGACAAACACTATGTCATACTACTAGGTGAGTAACTGCAGTGCATTTTGCAGATGGCACACACTGTACCACTGGTGAAGGGTATGTATAGTTAAGAGTGGAGAGGGTTGCCAATGTGGACTGTTTTTACTTGACTGGTGTTAGATATTTGAGTGCTATTAAACCTGCATTTATTCTGTTCAACAAAGAATATTTCATTTGCTCCAGACTCAAACCTTAAAGATGCTGCAAAAGATGCTATGAGGTGCACTCAGCAAAGAATACGTGGTCCTTTGACTTGCTCTTATTGCCCCAGTGGCTGATCCAAATATAGATTCACAAAGTTATTGATGGTAAGGTGCTGGGTGATGCTATTGCCACTGAATGTCAAAGGGGAGCTGAACATTATGACATTATTTTCCCTTGATTTCGACAGACTAGTTTTATCAGGGTTCATTGATGTTACCCTCATGTTATTTTAGTGGGAAGGGCAACCACTTTCATTCTACCTCTGAAATTCAGCTCCTGACCAAACTTTAGCTTAAGTCTGGATCTGAGTGAATCCGGTGCAATCTAAAACAGGGGTCAATCAAAAGAGTACTGGCGAGTAAGTTCTCCTTGTTAGTGCTCTTGTCGATATTTGACTGATGACTCAGAGTAGATACATTAGGTTGTAAATAGCCAGATTAGACTTATCCTTCCCGATTAAAGAGTAGATGCCAATGCAATTGTGTTGAGGGAACTTTGGTCTGGAGCACATGCCTTCAGTATTAGAGCTAAGCTTTATCTAATTACATATTCTTTGTTGTATCTTTTTGAAAACTATAAGAAAGTGAGTGATGGCATAGATTGTTCAATGTCAGAAAACCAAAATGCATGGTGGCCCTCATTTCAAAGAAGAAGCGGAGATATCAAGCCATTCTGGTATGGACTGAGGGGTGTTGACATCTACAGTGGACACATCACAGAGAGCCAGGAAATCAGAAATTGTTGGTATTGCCAGAAATAATCAGAAATCTGAATGGGATGAGGAGAAAGTTCAAAGTCGGACCAGAAAAGATCAGGAATAAAAAAAAAGGCTGAAGTGATGGTTCAAGTAGGGCAGTCTGGCTTGTGGATGCTAGAGAGGATGTAGGGAACGGCTGTTTATAGTGAGAGATAATGAGGCCAATGGCTCTCAAAGGATTATTTCTAGGTGACTATCTGGGCTACAATTGCCTGAAACTCACTGGAGGGCTAAAGGTCCAGAGGAAGGTATGAGGAGGTGTCAGAGAGCTAGAGTAGCAGAAGTCAAATGCAATGCCTAGCTGGCAGGTTTGAGATCAGTGTCAGCATTGTTCCTTCGTGAGCAAACTGCTCCAAGTTCTGAGAAGAATAGGTTAGAGCGAAGAAGTGTGCGGCACTGCAGCGTAGTGGTTAGCACAATATTTTACAGCACCAGCAACCCAGCTTCGATTCTTGTCTGCTGCCTGGAAGGAGTTTGTACGTTCTCCCTGTCACCGCGTGGGTTTGCTCCGGGTGCTCCGGTTTCCTCCCACAGTCCGAAGATGTACCAGTTGGTCGGTTAGTTGGTCATTGTAAATTGTCCTGTGATCAGGCTAGGGTTAAATAGGTGGGTTGCTGGGCGGTGTGGCTCGAAGGGCCAGGAAGGCCAATTCTGTACCATATCTCAATAAATTTAAGAAATTTTAAAAAGTGATGTGCAAAAACTCGGAGAGTTAATATCATAATGGCAAATCTAGAAGGCAAGAGGCTTGAAAGAGGGCAGCAAGTGGAAAATGGGAGCTGGGGCGGTGACTCATGGTCTAAGAAACGTCACTGTTTGTTGTCTGCATACATTGAGTAAGGACAACACTTGTTTTCATCATGACTTGTGTTTTATCATTATCCAGCAACGACAGGAGTGAAAACAGTGGAATCACAACATTGCTATAGAACCTTCCCTCAACTAGAATTACCACGGTGAGTTCTTCCTCACGAAGAACTCACCGTCATGACAGGCTCAAAATTCATTGAAATGGGAATTCAGGGATGTGAAGTCAGTACAGTCGATGTTTCGGGCCGAGACCCTTCGTCAGGACTAACTGAAGGAAGAGCTAGTAAGAGATTTGAAAGTGGGAGGGGGAGGGGGAGATCCAACTTTTGGTTCCAACCCTCCCCCTCCTGTCTTCTTCTATCCTTTTGGATCTCACCCTCTCCCTCCCACTTTCAAATCTCTTACTAGCTCTTCCTTCAGTCAGTCCTGACGAAGGGTCTCGGCCTGAAACGTCGACTGCACCTCTTCCTAGAGATGCTGCCTGGCCTGCTGCGTTCATCAGCAACTTTGATGTGTTTTGCTTGAATTTCCAGCATCTGCAGAATTCCTCATGTTTATGTGGAAGTCAGGACTGATTGTTATCTCCACCTATTTTCAGCACCTCCCAGACTTGCCATTTGCTGTTCACAATCCTACACTGTCCTCTTTATCAAGTTCTACCACCCTTGGGTCACATCATCTTGCTGGTCTCCTTCCCACAAACACCACCCCTTTTGTCCTTTGAGTATCCAATATTCTTTTTTTATGTCAGATTTTCAGCATCTGCGGAAGAATTTTTTCGATGTTCAAAGATGAACAGAGAGAGTCAAGGATTTGTGGAGATCAGGCAGGAAAGTGGCCCTGATATAATCTGCTTGGTGAATGCTAGAGAAAGTTTGAGGGAGTTTACATTCTATTCTTTTCTATTTCTTATCTTATTCTATCCTTAAGCAATTTCATCATCATTATGTGCTGTAACCAATTTACTTCTACATTTACATAGCATTCTCATTTGATCTCTGCTCCTTCTTATATAATTTGGTTGAAATAACTGAACCATGTAAACGCAGTCTGGTTACATCATTATTTGATGATTCTTAATAAAATGGAGCCAAGTTTTTGTTTTGTTTTCAAAATATAGGGACCCAGATGTTTGTGAATATCTGGGTTGCAAAGATGTATTAAATTCAAAATAAATCTTGTTGCCTTTACCCCTTATCCAGAGCCTTAGAATCCCCCAGAGCCAATCCCAGATGCACAGATTATTCCAAATAAAATCTAGCTAATGTAAGGACAAGCTTGTTTTGCTTTACTGTGAAATCTCCTGTGGTTAGAATGTACATCCCTCTTTACGCGAGCAATTGCTTCATTGCTTTGAATATGCAAGTGGTGCTTTGTAATAGGAAAGTTTTTTTTTCTTCTGAAAGTCAGAAAAATCGCAGATGTAGGAAACCTGGAATAAGAGCAGGAAGTGTTGGAAACAGTGGTCAGGCAGTACGTGGAAAGAGAAAGATTGATGTTTCACATCAGAACTAAGTGTTCACCTTGAAATATTAACTCCATTTCTCCACTGATGCTACCTGGCCTGTTGAGTTTCCATCATTTTCTCTTTATGTCTTTTTCTTTCATTATATTCTTTAATTTTGTTCCCTTAAGTATTAGTATATTTGCTATTCTACCGTACCACATGACTGACACTATGTTTTTATCACTTTGACTTAATTTTGCAAACCTTTCCCAAAACATTAATTTATTTATCACCCTCCACAGCTGTGAAACATGCACATACCTTTGGATCATCCTCAATGTCTTTCTAGCATCTGGATCAGGGTAATTATAGAAAATAATCCAGAACAAAGACCACAGCATCAACCACTGCAGGAAATAACTGATAATGGGCTCCCATGTAGAATTAAATCCATTTACAGCAACTTATTGTCTATTGGCAGTGAACCAATTCTCAAAAATGCTTCAGCCTGCAGTCAAGTTCCTTCAGTAAGAAGCACTTAATTCCTGATGAACCAAATATGACAAAGATGTTCCATTGCAGATTCTATGGGGAAACCAGGCTATGATCTGAAAGGAAACCTCAAAGAGTCGATTCATACTGTTCACTGTGGCTGGCACCAAGGTTTGAGGGGCAACTCAGGAGTAGCAGGATGGTTGTTTCTGTCTCCAGTAGCTTTTGAAAATGACAAACACCAGAACTATCCTGAGAATATATTTTTTTAAGATTCAAAATTCATAATTGTTTATTGTCATTTCCAGTACACAAGCAAAAATGAGAACAAAACAATTTTACTCCAGATCTGATGTAGCACAAAAAAACATAATAAATATAAGTACAAAAGATAGCTTATGTACATAGACTGTATGTCCATGAAGTGACACAAGGCTGTACATAAGGTGACTGACAGGAACTAATAAAGTACCAGGGGTGATTGGTAAGTTCGTGGCCTAAAGCAGAAGGAGTCAATTTTAGAAAACTTAGAACATTAATTTTTCAACATCGTCCCCTCCTACATTTACACACTTAGTCCAGTGGTCGTGGAGCATACGGATCTTGGACCTCCAGAAAGTGTCCACAGCAGGGGTGATCGATAAGTTTGTGGCCTAAGATAGAAGGAGATGAGTTATACAGCTCTCATTACATGTACATGCAGTTCAACTCTTTGAGTGATTATGCAGAAAGTTTGAAGTTAATAACTCACCAGGGGTGATTGATAAATTCGTGGCCTATGGCAGAAGGAGATGAGTTATTAATAATTAACAAGATCTGTATCCTCCATGACCGCTGGACTAAGTATGTAAATGTAGGAGGGGACTATGTTGAAAAATAAATGTGCTAGGTTTTCTAAAATTGACTCCTTCTACTTTAGGCCACAAACTTATCAATCACATCTCGTAGTGGTGGAGATGGTGGGTGGAGGTGTTCATCGGCCTTACTGTTTGGGGAAGTAACTGGTTTTGAGTTTGGTGGTCCTGGTGTGGATGTAATTGCTGTTGAGTTCATTTATTTTTACCCTCTACACAAAGGCTGAACCACAAACACTGGTCTATTGGACAGTTCAGGGTCCTATTAGAAGCAAACAGTGTGAAGAAAGAAAAATCAGAAGAAAAGGTTGCAGCCAACAAATTGAAATGGGTGTGCTTTTTGGCATAAGCAGTTTTCAAGGCAAGATCAAACAACTTGAAGAATCCATGGAAAGAAAGGACTCACATTCCAAATTCAAGCCAGGATGAGTTATGTACAATATCATCTACGGTTAAAAATAAAGTAATATTCAAAGTTAAAGAAAACTTGCAAGGAAATGTGTGCATGAATGTATGCCACGGCTATATTTAACATCTGAAGTTATACAGGACACAGAATCTCTCATCATTGTACAATAGTATTTGTCATAAATCTTTGGCAGTATCTTTGGCAATTTCATGTAATTTGTCATAAATCAGTAGTGTTTGTATTACATTATTTTATTATATTCTTTTAGTGTTTGTATTATATTCTTTTATTATCACACTAAATCAGTCGTGTTTATATTATATTCTTTTATTATCACAGGTATGCTCAGTGCACCTTGTCTAGTTTTTCCCTCCCAAGTGGGTTCAGACTATATGTAAAAATACCTACAAGCCCACTGCCACTAAATCAGTGTGCTATCCACCACTGAAGTTCAGATGGTAAGACCATAAGACCATAAGACAAAGGAGCAGAAGTCCTGGGTCTGTAAATGGGCATAACGCATTGGTAGCTCACCTTGTACCCAAGATAGACTCCTAGGAATGAGGGAAATCACTAAAGGCTGCCATGATGTACTGCAGGCTCAGCTGTTGAGAACCAATCAGGTCATTCATTCTCCTTCACAAAGCAAATTGCTGGAGGAACCCACTGGGTCAAGTAGCATCTTTATGGGGGAGGGGAGAGATGCTTCTGGTTGAGACTGTACATCAGAACAGACAGTGTAGTGGAAAATCAGAGAGTAGAGAGGAGGAGAGCTAAGGCCTCTAGGCGATAGAGGCACCAAGGAGAGGGGTGATGAATGATGGGCAGGTAGCGAATGGAATTTGGAGACAGAAGTAGGTGGATGATCGGCAGAAGAAGATAAAGAGGGTATAAAGGGCTAGATGGAGCCATGTTAGGGGAAGTATGGAAGGTTGAGATGGCTGCGGTATGGTAATAAGTGGGAACACAAAGACTGCCACCACTAGAAATGGCTAAGTAAGTAGGGTGATAAAGGAAACCATTGGGGGAGACAGGAAGGGCAGTTGGAACGGGAGGTGAGAGTAACCTGAAAGTGGAAAATAGGATGTTCATACCAATGGGTTGGAGACTACCCAGGAAGAAAATGTGTCTCCAATTCATTTTTATTACTGAATCAAATGTGAACAATATGGTCACATTCCACAAAGCAATACATTTTGAGAAAACTTTTTTTGTGCGTTAGTATTCAAACAGTAAAAATAACTTTCTGCCAGACCCTGTACACTATAGTGCTTCAGCCTGATCTAGGACTAAGGATGGTATTGCTGAGATATTCAGTTCCGTCTCATCACATTTTGAAAATTAGAACTCGCTCCGAAGGGAACAATGGTTGCTTCAATGACCTAGTAAAAATAGCAATGACATTATCATTACTGATTCCCCATCGATAACAACCTCAGTGTCATCTTTGACCAGAAACTTAAATAGACCAACCATCTGTAACTACAGCAGCTCTAAGTGCAGGTAATGTGGCAAATAACTCACGTTTTGACACACCAATACCCTTCCACTGTTTGTAAGGAATAAGTTGGGAGTATGATCGAACACTCATCATTACAGGATGAAACCTGATACCATTCAGGTCAAGGCAACATTGCTGAATGACACCTTATTCATTACGCCAAGCAATTCATTACTCTTTCTCACACTGTTGCTGCCTTGTGTACCAAATGCATGACTATTACCTGCCTAGGCTGCCGCAACAGCATCTTGCTTCAGCACCAAGTTGGAGGGGAAACAAGGTATAGAAGGACACTACTTATTGTATGTTCCCTGCAAAGTGGGGTGGTATGGTAGCACAGCAGTTCGAGTGATTCTATCACAACATCAACTGTAAGATTGGGGTCTAATTCCCACTGCTTTCTATAAGGAATTTGATTCAAAGCAAAGCTCACCACCATCTTCTCAATGATCATTAGTGATGGGCAATGAATGTTTGTCTTGCCAACAAAATCTTTGATCTGTAAATGACCCAGGAGATAGCACTCATATTATACGCTTAATTACCTGGGTATAAACATCTCTGTTGGCAGGTAAATTTTATTTTTGAGTGTCTTTTCAAACATAGCCTTTAACCATATATATTTTCCTAATTAAGAATTTTTCTCTCAACAAAACCATATATGACCATGGGCCAGTGAGAAAAAAATATACAATTCAACTTATTACCCTACTAAATGTTAAGTATCCTTTGCTTCAGTATTTTTCAAAGGCCAACCTGCTGATTCTCTGATTCTGCAGGTAACTTGGACTTACTTGTCCTATCACTATGACAGCTGTCCATCAAACTCTTTTCAATTTACCTTTGTGTTGATCCCATAGCAACCTCAGTCTTCCTGGCTAGCTCACTGTACAATGTTTTCCTCATTATTATGCTCATGGTGTATAAATCACTTCTGTTTACATCTCATTGTCTTTGCCTGCACCTGTCATCACCTTGGGTTATTCTTACCGCACTTCCATTTGAGTTTCGGGACATGCATTTTTCCTGCAGGCTTTAATTCAATTCTGAAAAGCAAGCCATTTTTACTTCAGCTCTGCTGCACCATCACATAGTAGTGTTGATCAATGCACCTCTTCCAAATACTCCAACCTTTCACAATGTTTATACCACTTGTTTGCAAATGATTTTGAGAAATATTTTAAGCACATTTTCAAGGACAGAAGTGCAATCCTCTAAGTGCTGACATAACATCATATTCTTTTATGTACATAACGATTTTCTAAAGCGATGTGATGTTGTTGGTTATTATACCTGTGTCCTTCATAGAATGCTGACCAAGCTGTAAATGGCTGCTTTTCCTACCACGAATTACAATGACCAGCTTAAGAGGAGAATGGCTCCACTATCAACACGTGAATGACAGAGAGCAATGCATTTAATTCAGAAGCTCAGAGCCCAGTAGAGAAACAGTTGTACAGATTGCCTTTGCAAAGGCAGAACTTCAGTATTTTCAGCATAGTTGGCCTCTGTTTACCTGAAGTTTGATGAACCAAAGCAATATCAAGTCTTCCGCATATGCTGATGGGTATCTCAATGGAAAGTTATTTATTTTAGTTATTTAGATCCTGACCTGGATCTGGGCCGTACCCTCCAAATATCCGGACATGCCTCTCGGTTTTTTGCACTACCTTACTTTCCTTTTTTCTATTTTCTATTTATGATTTATAATTTAATTTTTTAATATTTACTAATTTTTACTATTTTTAGTATTTAATATTTGTAATCCAGGGAGTGGGAAGCACAGAATCAAATATCGCTGTGATGATTGTACGTTCTAGTATCAATTGTTTGGCAACAATAAAGTATAAAGTAAGTTTATTAAGTGGTTGAACAATAGACATATCATACGCACTGGGCCATTGAAAACGTCCGTGGTTAAATACAGTATTGATCTGTCATCACCTGTGGGATCAGTACTGATCCAATCTCACTGCATCATCTTTCTAGTCCCCAGAAGAACAAAATCTTCTATTCACATAAACTGATTACTAGAAGCGCCACCCCCCACATCCACTAATCCACCCCTCCACACCCCCACTTTATCATTTGCTGTCAGTCATCTATTGGATAGCCACTCCTGTGTCTAGCTTCACTTTGTGGGTATGACATCAATCTAGTAAATAGATATCTTATGCATTTATATTTATTTATTGTGTTTTTATTTGTGTGTTCTTTAATTTATTGTGGTTTTATTTGGTGCCGCAACGGATCTGGAGTAACAATAATTTTGTTCTCCTTTACTGGAAATGGCATTAAACAATCTTCAATCTTGGAAGTGAAGCACCTTTTAACCAGGGACCCAGAAACCCTGAATATATTTCTAGGTATGTTCATTATATTCTGACAGGGAGTAAGTTATTCATGTTGTCAGTGTGGTAGACTTAGTAAAGCTACATGCAGCTACAGACCTCTTTTTGTAAAGATGTAAACTCTCTGTCTTTCCTAGTCCTCCTACTTCTGTTGCTCAGTAGTTTCAACACTTCATACTACAATCATAAAGTAAATCGAGAATATCTCATTGAATAATGCTAGGGTATTTAACATTTAGATTAGATTAAATTCAACTTTATTGTCCTTGTGCCGAGTACAGATACAAAGCCAATGAAATGCAGTTAGCATCTAACCAGAAATGCAAAGAATAGTGTTATTTACAAAATAACTGCGAATAAAAAGTAAGTGCTACAGCACACAAGTATATAAGTACTGAGACAGTACAATATGGGTGCAATACTGCTTAGCGCTGTGATGTGAGGTTCAGCACGGTCATAGCCTCAGGGAAGAAGCTCTTCCTGAGCCTGTTAGTGCAGGAGCTAGGCTCCTGTAGCGCCTACTGGATGGGAGGAGAGTAAAAAGTCCATGGTTAAGGTGAGATGCATCCTTGGTAATGCTTTTCACCCTGCCCAGGCAGCGTTTATGGTAGATGTTCTCAGTGGTGGGCCAATTGGGTGCCGATAATCCACTGGGCAGTTTTCACCACACGCTGGAGTGTTTTGCGGTCCAATACGGGACAATTGCCATACCACACTGAGATGCAGTTGGTGAGAATGCTCTCAATGGTACAGTGGTAAAAGTCCGTCAGTACCTTGGGACAGACGTGAGCTCTCTTGATGCTCCGCAGGAAATAAAGGTGCTGTTGCACCTTTTTGATCAGGATGGAGGAGTTCAGGGACCAGGTGAGATCCTTGGAAATGTGGACACCAAGGAACTTGAGGACATGCTATCGACTTCCTGGCACATTAGTTTGACCCAGCCCCACACTAGGTAGTAAGATTGCTTTTGGTTGATGGGGATTCTATAGGGAATGCACATGCAGGCAAGCCAGATGTAATAGTCACAGACCCACAATAAAGCCTGCTTGGCTTCCCTTCCATCCACTTTATATGGAAAAGAAACCAAGAAGATTGTAGCACCTGCAGTGCATTCTCCTTTCCTCATGACTGGGATTTCCATAAGGCTAAAAGACCACGAGACACAGGAGCAGAGTTAGGCTAGTCAGCCCAATTCTGCCATTTCATCATGGCTGATCCATTCCCCTCTCAGCCCCATTCTCCTGCCTTTTCCCCATAACCTTTCATGCCCTGACTAAACAAGAAACAATCAACCTCTACCTTAAATTCACCCAATGACCTGGTCTCCACAGCTGTTTGTGACTATGAATTTCATGGATTCACCACTCTGGCTAAAGAAATTCCTCCTGGTCACTGTTCTAAATGGATATCTTTCTATTCTGAGTCTGTTGCCTCCGGTCCAAAACTCCCCTACCATCCTCTCCACATCCACGCTCTCTATTTCCACATTCAAATTCACTGATGGCCAGCTGACGCTACTTCTGCGGATGCAAATGACCTCCCACTCAGTACCTGGACTCAGCATTATGTTGAAGGGCGGTTCCTCACAGCATTAAGATTCAGATTCAGATTCAATTATTCATCACATTGAAGCATACAGAGAAGTGCGTTGTTTGCATTAACAATCAACCAGCATAACCTAAGGATGTGCTGGAGTTGTGCAGGAGCCATTTAAAAGAGTTCACTAAAAAAAAAATCAGGGCATCTCGAATACAATTCAATCCATGTTTCAATTTGTATTCAGCAAGTGACCTTTTAAGTCCAATCATTAAAGTGGCAATTCTTACCCAACCAAGGCTCTCCAAAATTTATTTAACTCCAGACCTGGAGCCAGTCGGGTTTTTCCTATTCATCCTTTGAGCAACCTCTGATTATACATATTATCAAATCCCCATTTTCTTTACTGCTTTAGACTGCAAAGTATTAGGAGACTCCAGAGGGTCTGAAACTGAAGCACTAAGAAATAAATCAGCACTGGAAGAGCTATTTATCTATTTTATCAAAATGATTGTCAGAAACACTACTGCCCAACTTGAGAACATATCCAACGGCAAACTGAGTATTCCAACAAAGTGAATCCACTTAGAACAAAGAGTGCTACTACATGTGGGTTTCAAAATCAATGTGAATTGCAGAATGTGATTGCAGAATGGTATTCATTTCACTACAAGTTCAGTCACCTTGTCAGGATGTAGAACCTCATTGGTTTCAATAAGTGTGTTAGCACACGATATAACTTTTCCACATTTTCATATCCGAACATATTGCCAAGCATGTACACATCACCCTGCCAAAGCCTTCAACAAAAGATAATGCTTTATTCCAGAAGAGTCCAGTCCCATTCATGATCTTTATACATATAACAATATGGAAAAAAGGACAATGTAGTGCACAATCATAAGAATATTTAATAACCTACATCTAAAATTGACAGAAAATTGGTTCAATTCTCTCATGAAAGACGTGCACATACACTACATTGCCCACTGAAAGTAATTATACAAATCCTGCAGAAAAGTTAAACTTCATTACATGTTTTGGAAAGTAGTTAAAAGTATATCAGTGTCTCAATTTGACATTTAACTTACTAGATGGACACAGCAGTGCGACATCAGCAAGCACTCAGGTCACTGGTCCTCAAATGAACACTTTCAGACGATACACTTTTGGTTAAGCTAGAAAGGAAGTTGAGAGGCAGAGATAAGAATGCTGCAAATAGATTAGGTGAGTGGAATGCAGAATATGAAATTGTTAGCTTGGAGATGGCACAGTAATTGGGAAAGCCAACAGAGTGTTAATGTTTACTGCCAGCAGAGCTGAATGTAAAAATCAGAGGTTACACTTCAGCTCCATAGGGCACAGATATACTGAATCTGGAATATAATGTGGAGTATGAGTTTCCTTATTTTAGAAAGGAGGTTAAGTGCCTTGGAAACATTTGAGAGAAGGTCTATCAGACTGATAGCTGGAATGAGCAGGTTATCTCATTTGGAAAGGTTGAGCAGGCTGTGCTTGTCTCCACTGGATTATAGAAAAGTGAGAGATGACTTAAATGAGGGGATTGACAAGGTGAACATGGAGGGGATGCTGCATATTGAGGAATAACCTGGGACAGGGAGCAGCAGAGAGGCACTGCTCATTTAAGACAGAGCTCAGGCAATGTTATTTTCTCTCTCATATGGTCATTAATCTTTTGAATTCTCTTTGTCAAAGGTCAGTGGAGGATGAGATACTTGGCAGACAAAGAAGTAAATTGCTGTTAAGGAAAAATGGCAAAGCAGAGTTGAGTTTGCAGTCAAATCAGCCATGATCTTACTGTAGAATGCAGCAATTTCAAAGGACCAAGGGTTTTTTGCTCCTGACCTTAATTATGTGCTTGTATCTTTATACATCTTTTCAGTGACTCATGTTGTGAAGAGTTCAGCTGAATTTCCAGACCAATACAAAGTGGCAAGGAAATTGTCATTCATTACCACATGTTGCTTCCTCCCAAGTGCATTTTCAATGGCATTCTGCTTTTAAAAATGTTGTACTATGCAATCAGATTTTTAGCCCTCCTTCCTTTGATATACTTAGCCTCACTTGTGAAACTACTTTTCAGATTATTTTGTGTGAAGACTTTATATTTTTAAAGGAGCACAGGACTGGCTTGGTGCAACATTTGCATCAATGGATTTTCTCCTTTTCAAAGTGAAGTGCACCTTCAATAACGTCAAAAGACTGAAGTTGGGTAAAATACTGAAAGGCCTTTATTCGCTGTAGAATACGACCTCCATGGTGAGTGTCTGCCCCAGACTGAGGGAGAGGGGCAAGGCGAAATCACTTTTATACATGAATCTGTGGGAGGAGCCACAGGGGCAGTCAGCAGAGGGGTGTGTCCAGACAGTTAACCCAGTTACAACATATATATGGTTTACCACATTCACCCCTCCTTTTTTTAAAAAAGAGTCCCGCGGGGTGAAGTGACTGAGTATATTTAAAAGAAGTATATTTACAGGTCAAGTCTATCAGGCGGTCAAGTCCGTCGCTGTGATCTACATACCACCGGCGATGGCGGTTGTGCTGGCTCCGGCCTGACTTCAGGTGCCAGCACGTTAGGCATTGTTAATCCCTCGTGCGTGTGCGTCGCGCCCGGTATGGGAGTGTCGTGTGGTATCTGTGTGGGGCTTGGAGTGCGCGGTGTCTTGTGGGTATATATATCGGTGGTTATGGGGTCAATAGTCACCACGGAGTGTTCAGGGTAGGGTCCCGGTGCTCCTGCGGGTGCCAGGTCGCGGATGGAGACTGTGTCCTCCCGCCCATCAGATAAAACCACGTAGGCATACTGAGGGTTCGCATGAAGTAAATGAACCCTCTCGACTATCGGGGAGTATTTATTGCTCCTCACATGTTTCCGGAGGAGCACTGGCCCCGGGGACGTCAGCCAAGTTGGTAGGGTGGTCCCAGTGGTCGACTTTCTGGGAAAAGAAAAGAGCCACTCATGAGGGGTGGCATTGTGGCTGTGCATAACAGGGAGCGGATGGAGTGGAGTGCCTCGGGAAGGACCTCCTGCCAGCGGGAGACCGGCAGTCCCTTTGACCTGAGGGCTAAGAGTGTGGCTTTCCACACTGTGGCATTCTCCTTTTCCACCCGTCTATTCCCCCGGGGATTATAGCTCGTAGTCCTACTAGTTGCAATTCCCCAAGCCAGTAGGTATTGGCATAGCTCGTCACTCATAAACGAGGACCCTCTGTCACAGTGGATATAGCATGGGTATCCGAACAGAGTGAAGAGCTTGTGCAGGGCTTTTATAACTGACGTGGTAGTGGTGTCGGGGCAGGGGATGGCGAGTACTCGTCGAAAACATTAAGAAAGTAAACATTGCGGTCAGTGGAGGGAAGGGGGCCCCTAAAGTCAACACTCAGTCGCACAAAGGGGTGGGTGGCCTTGATGAGTTGCGCCTTTTCGGGTCGGTAGAAGTGCAGCTTGCACTCTGCGCAGACTTGGCAATCCCTGGTCATCAACCTGATCTCCTCAATGGAGTAAGGCAGGTTCCGGGCTTTCACGAAGTGGAAAAGCTGGGTGACTCCCAGGTGGCAAAGATCTACATGTAGGGCGTATAGCCGGTTGATCTGCGCGCTGGCGCACGTTCCCCGGGATAGGGCATTGGAGGGCTCATTGAGCTTCCCAGGACTGTACATGATGTCATAGTTGTAGGTAGAGAGTTCGATTCTCCACCTCAGAATTTTATCATTTTTGATTTTGCCCCACTGTTGGTTATTAAACATGAATACGACTGAGCGCTGGTCAGTTAGCAGAGTGAACCTTTTGCTGACAAGATAGTGCCTCCAGTGCCTAATAGCTTCCACTATGGCCTGGGCCTCTTTCTCCACCGCGGAGTGCCGAATTTCAGGGCCTTGAAGAGTACGGGAGAAGAACGTCACTGGTCTTCCTGCCTGGTTGAGGGTAGCAGCCAGCGCAAAGTCGGAGGCGTCACTCTCTACTTGGAAGGGAATGGACTCATCCACCGCATGCATTGCTGCTTTGGCAATGTCCCCTTTTATGGGGCTGAAGGCCGCGCAGGCCTCGGCTGAGAGGGGGAATGTGGTGGACATGACCAGGGAGCGGGCCTTGTCTGTGCAGTTAGAAACCCATTGGGCATAATACGAAAGGAAGCCCAGGCACCTTTTGAGGGCTCTGAGGGTATTGGGAAGAGGGAGCTCCAACAGGGGGCGCATACGGTCGGGGTCAGGGCCAATGATTCCATTCTCCACGACACACCCAAGGATAGCAAGTCAGGTGGTTCCGAACACACACTTGTCCTTGTTATAGGTGAGATTGAAAGCTTTGGCCGCTTGGAGAAATTTTTGGAGGTTGTTGTCGTGATCCTGCCGGTTGTGACCGCAGATGGTGATGTTATCCAGATGTGGGAACGTGGCCTTCAGTTGGCACTGGTCCACCATCTGGTCCATTTCTCTCTGGAAGACAGATACACCATTCGTGACACCGAAGGGGACATGCAGGAATTGATAAAGCCTACCGTCCGCCTCGAAGGCGGTGTAAGAGTGGTCCTCCCGGCAGATGGGGAGCTGATGGTAAGCGGATTTTAGGTCTATGGTCGAGTACACCTTGTACTGTGCTATCTGATTGACCGCATCCGCGATGCGGGGTAGAGGGTACGCGTTGAGCTGCGTGAACCTATTGATGGTCTGGCTATAGTCCACGACCATCCTATTTTTCTCCCCGTTCCGAACAACGACCACCTGCGCCCTCCAAGGACTTGTGCTTGCCTCAATGACCCCCTCCCTGAGCAGCCGCTGCACCTCCGACTTAATGAAAGCTCTGTCCCCCGCGCTGTACCTCCTGCTTTTAGTTGCCACAGGTTTACAGTCGGGGGTCAGGTTGGCGAACAGCGGTGGGGGAGGGATCTTGAGGGTGGAGAGGCCGCAAGTGGTATCGGTCGTGCGACAGTTGGCATGGTGTTGGGTGGGATGTGCGGGTCGGTGTGTGTGTGTGTGTGTGTGTGTGTGTGTGTGTGTGTGGTCAGTAGTGGGGTATGTGACGTATCCCTACAAAACTGGGGATTTACGACAGTAATTGGTGGGAGGGGCCCATCATACTTCATTGTCACGCTTTTCAGGTGGCTCTGGAAGTCGAGCCCCAACAGCACAGGGGCACACAGTTGAGGCATGACCAGTAACGTAAAGTCTCGATATTCTGTGCCCTGCACCACTAGCGTCGCTACACAACCCCCCCGAATGTCTGTTGTATGCGACCTGAAAGCCATGGTGACCCTCTGACTTACCGGCCATATCACAAGTCCGCAATGCTGCACCGTGTCCGGGTGGATAAAACTCTCCGTGCTGCCTGTCTCAAACAGGCAGCTTGTCCTGCGCCCCTCCACCAGAATGACCTTGCGAGCTGGTGGGCAGCGCTTTGGTCAAGGGTCACGGAGGCCAGGGTTGAGTCGCTGTCTTGGTCCGGCGCGGTGGGGTGCCCCGTGAGCACCCGTTGGTCGTAGGTGGTGGGAGGGGGCACCGACCAAGATGGCCGCCCCCATGTCTCGCACATGGTGGCGGCGTGCAGGGAAGATGGCGGCCCCCATCTCTCACACGTGGTGGCGGCGTGCAGGGAAGATGGCAGCAGGCAAGATGGCGACCCCCATGTTTCGCACGTGACGCTGCTCAATCTCGCTTGCGGTTTGGACTTACGGACCTTGGCGAAGTGGCCATTCTTTCCACAGCTGGAGCAGGTAGCTTGTCGAGCCAGGCAGCGTTTCCAGGGGTGCTTCTGGAGTCTGCAGAAGTAGCACTTTGTGGACTCGCGACTGGCAGCAGCCAAGGTCGATTCGCCGGCGGGTTGCAGGGTCTGCGGCGCCCACGAGGCCATCGGGGGATCGCGTGCCTGGAGAGCCTCGGAGTTATGCAGAGCGGCCTGCAGTGTGTTGGCCAGCTCGATCACTGAACTTAAGGTAAGATTGGCTTTTTCCAGCAGCTGCTGGCGCCCATACACTGACCTGGTCCCCGTGACAAAGGCGTCCCTCTCTAGGAGCTCTGCATGCTGCGCCGCCGTCAGCTCCTGGCAATTGCAGGCTCGCACAAGTGTCTGTAGGGCCCGGACAAACTCAGCACTCGATTCCCCGGGGCGTTGTTGCCGTGTCGCTAAGCGGTGCCGAGCATAGACGCTGTTTATCGGCTGCAGGTATTGTCCTTTGAGGGTGCTCATTGCGCCCTCTTAGCTCGGCTGGTCTCTGATCAGCGAATAGACCCGTGGACTGACCCTGGAGAGTTGAACTCTGCACTTCGCTACGGGGTCGGTCGCTTTAATCTCCTCTAGGTACGCTTCGAAGTAGGCCAGCCAGAGTTCGAAAGCATTTCCAGCTTCAGGCGTTTGTGGATTGAGGTCTAATTTGTTGGGTCTCAGCGCATGTTCCATGTATTAAAATGTACAGCGAATAAAATTGAAGCACCTTCAATAACTCCAAAAGACTGAAGTTGGGTAAAATACTGAAAGGCTTTTATTCGTTGTACAATACGACCTCCATGGTGAGTATCTGCCCCTGGACTGACGGGGAGAGGCAAGGCCAAATCACCTTTATACATGAATCTGTGGGAGGAGCCACAGGGGCAGTCAGCAGAGGGGTGTGTTCAGACAGTTACAACATATATATGGTTTACCACACAAAGTACATTAATTTTGAGACAACAAGCACAGAACCTTTCTACAACTTGCTTAGCAAGAAGAAAGTGATGATAATGTAGAGCATAAGTTAAAAAGATTGGTCTGGAGAGGTTTAAATAGCGCCATTGCTACAATTACCTTTCATCCACCTTGTTTGCAACTGGACCAGATGATTCTATAAGAGCTTTAAACAGTTTACATTCAAGAATGTGTCTCTTTGGTCCAATTTGTACTTTAGCCAAATCTAGGATGTAATAACAGTAATTTTTTTAAAAAAAATCACCTCTATTAAGCTAGCTTTCTATCCCCAATCAAGTTGTGGAAAAATGAGGCCCCTTCTGCATTTCTCAGCTGGAGGTCTATTGTTCTGGTGTCAGGAACTTTCAAATTCCTTATGCACATGGAATTTGCCTCAGGCATCCCTGGAGAACCATTGTATCATCTCCATGCTACTCCTGTCACTCCTGTGAGGTGAGGGTACAAAGTAGCTTGCACTATTGTTTAGACCAGGGCTCTCCAACCTTTTTTGCACCGCGGACTGGTTTAATGTTGATAATAATCTTGCGGACTGGCCAACGGTGGGGGGGGAGGAGTGTTAATCACGCCTAGAATATAGATGATAAGTAAACTATAAGTCATTTAGTCATAGTCATAGTCATACTTTCTTGATCCCAGGGGGAAATTGGTTTTCGTTACAGTTGCACCATAAATAATAAATAGTAATAGAACCATAAATAGTTAAGTAGTAATATGTAAAATTATACCAGTAAATTATGAAATAAGTCCAGGACCAGCCTATCGGCACAGGGTGTCTGACCCTCCCAGGGAGGAGTTGTAAAGTTTGATGGCCACAGGCAGGGATGACTTCCTATGACGCTCTGTGCTGCATCTTGGAGGAATGAGTCTTTGGCTGAATGTACTCCTGTGCCCACCCAGTACATTATGTAGTGGATGGGAGACATTGTCCAAGATGGCATGCAACATAGACAGCATCCTCTTTTCAGACACCACCGTCAGAGAGTCCAGTTCCATCCCCACAACATCACTGGCCTTACGAATAAGTTTGTTGATTCTGTTGGTATCTGCTACCCTCAGCCTGCTGCCCCAGCACACAACAGCAAATATGATAGCACTGGCCACCACAGACTCGTAGAACATCCTCAGCATCATCCGGCAGATGTTAAAGGACCTCAGTCTCCTCAGGAAATAGAGACGGCTCTGACCCTTCTTGTAGACAGCCTCAGTGTTCTTTGACCAGAAGAGTTTATTGTCAATTCGTATCCCCAGGTATTTGTAATCCTCCACCATGTCCACACTGACCCCCTGGATGGAAACAGGGGTCACTGGTACCTTAGCTCTCCTCAGGTCTACCACCTGCAGCCTTGCTTTATAAGTGGCTAATACACTCAACTTCATTTCTAAAAAGGTTTATCTAACGAATTTAATATTAAACACACAGCGCATATTTTCCTCACATGAATATAGTGATAAGTCAATTATAAGTCACTTATGAGTCAATAGCATCACAACATTTTAAGTAACGTTTGGATATTAAACACACAGCATATATTTTCCTCGTATGAACATATAAAATCATTGCAACACACCAATATCGCTGAATCAGTGGGAGCCCTGGGCTTGTTTCCCTTCAACAAGACGGTGCCATCGAGGGGTGATGGGAGACAGTGATACTCGAAGGGGGTTCCTTATGTCCAATCTATTCTGCAATTTAGTTTTCATAACATTCATTGCAGAAAACCCCGCTTTGCAGTGATATGATGTTGGAAATGGAGGCAACGTTTTCAGTGCTTTTGTGGCTATCTCAGGATATTCAGCCTTGACTTTGATCCAGAATGCCGGCAGAGATGTTATGTCAAACATACTTTTCAGCCCACCGTCATCTGCAAGCTCGAGGAGTTGATCTTCTTCCCGTGCTGACATGGATGATTCACCGGGAACATTCACAAATGGGTCATGGACCTATTCCTTTACACATCTTGGGTCATTTGTAGTTGGAAAGTAATGCTCGAATTCTATCAACAGCGAAGATAGATGATCGCGCACCAGCTGTGAGAAGGACGGTGCAGCCTCAGTCTCTCCCAAAATCCCAGCTAATGTTGGGAACATGTCAAGTACGCCCCTGTCCACTCGCCATCCCCACAGTTCCAGTTTGGCTTTGAAAGCAGACACTTTATCTGCCCACTTGAAGACAGTTTTCATTCTCCCCTGAAGTGACAAATTGAGTTCACTGAGCAGGTTGAAGATGTCACACAGATCAGCGAGTTTTGCTATCCACTCCTCGTCACTGAAGTGCGTTGTCAGTGGTGACTTTTTCCTGAATGAAATCTCTGTAGCTGCTCTCTTAACCGAAAATCCCTGGCCAGGGCTCTCCCCCTTGATAGCCACCTGACCTCAGCGTATACGAGAAGGCGTTTGTGCTCTGCATCCATTTCCTCGCAAAGCTGCTCAAACAGACATGAGTTAAGGGCTTTTGCTTTGATGTGATTGATTATTTCAACATCGTTGAAGCTTCTCTCAACAGTTCACGGCACATGTCCTGGGCAACAGGCAGAAAGAATTCTTCACCACCGGTGAAAGGCTTCTTAGCCTTAGCAATACGGCTAGCCACTAAGTAGACGCTCTCAGAGCAGCAGCATTTGTGGAGGTGGTGGCTCTCAGCACTTGCTCACGTTTTTTTCCGCTCAAAAAACTCAACGGGTTTGACTTTAAGTGCAGGGTGCTTGGACTCAAGGTGCCCAAGCAGTTTTGAGGGCTTCATTGCCTCATTAGACAGCTTGTCTCTACATATCACATGCAGGGGGCTTGGAGTGTGCGATAAAGCCATATTTTATGTACGACTCGTATTTTCTGTTGAAGTAAGCTTTCTTTTTTTTTTGCAGTCTCAGCCTCAGCTGTCTCTGCGTTATCATCATTGTTATGCCTTTTATGTCCCCTACCATCTCTTCCAAAGAAACTCTCAAGCAACGTTTGTTTTTTACTCATCGAGAAGTTGAAGTTTAATGACTGACTGATGACCTCACATGGGAAACGATCTCGCGTGCGTAATGACCTTGCACGCATTCAAGTTCAACAGTGGGCATGACAGGGAATGAGAAAAGGTGCAGCTGACTCCTATCGTTTCATATCACCAAATCATATCATTTCCTCGCAGCCCGGTGGTTGGGGACCACTGGTTTAGATGAGTCAGTTTATCCAAACACTGCTCATCTAGTTTTAATCAACAGAAGAAATGAGAAACAGGAAATATGAACAGGAGTTGCCCACCAGGTCCTTTGAGCCTGCTACAACATGCATCAGTTTTCCCAATGCTACGCTCATATCTCGATTCCTTTAATGTCCAGAAATCAATCAATCAAGCCCAGAAATAATCCTCCATGGCCCTCTGGGATAGAGAATTTCAAAGGTTCAAAACTCTCCTAATGAAAGAACTTCTCTTCAATTTATCCAAAATGGCCTATTCTTCATTCCGAAACTTTATTCTGGCCTTAGACTCTCCCGTCTGGGAAACTGTCTTTGCCACATCTAGCCTTTCAAGCCCTTTTAGAATTTTGTGTTTCAATGATGCAATTCTTCTAAGTTCTATAGAGTACAATCCCATTCCACAAATCTCCTCTTTTGGCAAACCTACCATCCCTGGACCTATTTCAGAAATAGTTTGCCTAACTCCTTCTGGGAAAAATACATCCTTTTTGTTGGAAAGGAGAGTAAAACTATAAAACTCTTGGTGCAGCCTCACCAAGTCCCTTAATAATCACAATAAGACTTCCTCACTCCCATACAAATCCTCACTGGTTTACATTTCTGAGAATTGTTCATAACTTGAACAGTTTGCAAATTAGAAATGTGGCTGCCTGGCAAAATATTTAAATTTAAAACATAATAACAATAGGTATCCAAACAAGTGTACTTAACTCAATCATTCAGATTTTTCTGCAAGGTGGAATGATATTGCCTCACACTGAGTTCCCACACAGCAGAAGATGCCTGCAGCTCCACAGCAGCTAGCAAGTCCATCCCACCAAACTTCCAGATACGTGCTTGTATGTACAGCCTGCTCAAAAGTCATATATTCATAACCTGAGATAGACACACAGTTAAAATTATAATAAATGTTTGTAAGAACACAGATCGGTCTTCATTGTGGGGTCAGGGGTGAAAACGATGAGCAGCTTTATGTTCCTGGGTGTCAACATCTCAGATTCAATCACTAACAAGGCAAGCCAATGGTTATACTTCATGAAGAGTTTGAGGAGATTTGGTATGGCGTCTAAGACTCTATTTAATTTCTACAGATGTACAGTGGGGAACATCCTGACTGGTGAAATCACAGCCTGATGTACAGGATCAGAAGTGGCTGCAGAGGGTTATACACTTAGCCAGCTCCACAACCCTCCCCACCATAAAGGACATCTTCAAAAGGTGGTGCTTCAAGAAGGTGGCATTTATCAATAAGGATCTTCACCATCTGGGGCATGCCCTCTTTTTATTACCACTATCTGGGAGGAGGTACAGGAGACTGAAGATGAATACTGTACTCAACATTTTAGGAAAATCTTCTTCCAATCAACCTCTCATTTTCAACGTCTCACTACTATGGGCGGAAGTTACCACATGCTTCAAAAAGGCAACAATTATACCAGTGCCTCAGAAGAATAATGTGGGCTGCCTTAATGACTATCACTCTGTAGCACTCACATCGACAGTGATGAAATGCTTTGAGAGGTTGGTCATGACTAGACTGACCATTTATTGGATTGAAGTCAGGGCTTTATGATGGCCACTCCAATACCTTGAAATTTGTTGTCCTTAAGCAATTTTGCCACAACTTTGGAGGTATGCTTGGGGTCATTCTCCATTTGGAAGACCCATTCGCGACCAAGCTTTAACTTGCTGGCTGATGTCTTGAGATGTTGCTTCAATATATCCACATAATTTTCCTTCCTCATTATGCCATCTATTTTGTGAAGTGCACCAGTCCCTCCTGCAGCAAAGCACCCCCACAACATGATGCTGCCACCCCCATGCTTCACGGTTGGGATGGTGCTCTTCGGCTTGCAAGCCTCACCCTTTTTCCTCCAAACATAACGATGATCATTATGGCCAAACAGTTCAATTTTTGTTTCATCAGACCAGAGCACATTTCTCCAAAAAGTAAGATCTTTGTCCCCGGGTGTACTTGCAAACTGTAGTCTGGCTCTTTTATGGTGGTTTTGGAGCAGTGGCTTCTTCCTTGCTGAGTAGCCTTTCAGGTTATGTTGATATAGGACTCATTTTACTGTGAATATAGATACTTGTCTACCTGTTTCCTCCAGCATCTTCACAAGGTCCTTTGTTGTTGTTCTGGGATTGATCTGCACTTTTCGCGCCAAAGTACATTTGTCGCTAGGAGACAGAATGCGTCTCCTTCCTGAGCAGTATGACGGCTGCGTGGTCCCATGGTGTTTATACTTGCGTACTATTGTTTGTACAGATGAACGTGGTACCTTCAGGCATTTGGAAATTGCTCCCAAGGATGAACCAGACTTGACATCATTTTCTGACCTCAATCCGATAGAAAATTTGTGGGCAGAACTGAAAAAGCATGTGCAAGCAAGGAGGCCTACAAACCTCACTCAGTTACACCAGTTCTGTCTGGAGGAATGGAACAAAATTCCAACAACTTAATGTGAGAAGCTTGTGGAAAGCTACCCAAAATGTTTGACCCAAGTTAAACAATTTAAAGGCAATGCTACCAAATACCAACAAAGTGTATGTAAACTTCTGACTCACTGGGAAAGTGATGAAAGAAATAAAAGCTGAAATAAATCATTCTCTCTACAATTATTCTGACATTTCGGAATCTTAAAATAAAGTAGTGATCCTAACTGACCTAAGACAGGGAATATTTTCTAGGATTAAATGTCAGGAATTGTGAAAAACTGAGTTTAAACGTATTTGGCTAAGGTGTATGTAAACTTCTGACTTCAACTGTACGTCAGGATGCTGTTCATTGACTATAGTTCAGCGTTTAGTACCTTCATTCCCACAATTCTGATTGGGAAGTTGTAGAACCTGAGCCTCTGTACCTCCCTCTGCAATTTGATCCTGGACTTCCTAACTGAAAGAGCACAATCTGTGCAGATTGGTGATAATATCTCCTCCTCACTGATGATCAACACTGGTGCACCTCAGGGATGAGTGCTTAGCCCACTGCTGTACTCTCTATATACACATTACTGTGTGGCTAAGCATAGCTCAAATACCATCTATAAATTTGCTGATGATACAACCATTGTTGGTATAATCTCAGGTGTTGACGAGAGGACATACGAGAGTGAGATATGCCAACTAGTGGAGTGGTGCCACAGCAACAACCTGGTACTCAACGTCAGTAAGACGAAAGAGCTGAATGTGGACTTCAGGAAGGGTAAGGCGAAGGAACACATACCAATCCTCATAGAGGGATCAGAAGTAGAGAGGGTGAGTAGCTTCAAGTTCCTGGGTGTCTGAGGATCTAACCTGGTCCCAACATATTGATGTAGTTATAAAGAAGGCAAGACAGCAGCTATACTTTATCAGGAGTTTGAAGAGATTTGGCATGTCAACAAGTACACTAAAAAACTTCTATAACTGTACCATGGAGAGCGTTCTGACAGGCTGCATCACTGCCCGGTATGGAGAGGCGACTGCATAGGACCGAAAGAAGCTGCAGAAGGTTGTAAATCTAGTCAGCTTCATCTTGGGTACTAGCCTGCAAAGTACCTAGGACATCTTTAGGGAGCGGTGTCTCAGAAAGTCAGCATCCATTATTAAGGACCTCCAGCACCCAGGACGTGCCCTTTTCTCACTCATCAGGTAGGAGGTTCAGAAGCCTGAAAGCACACACTCAGCAATTCAGGAACGGCTTCTTCCCCTCTGCCATCCGATTCCTAAATGGACATTGAATCTTTGGACACTACCTCACTTTTTAAAAAAATATACAGTATTTCTGTTTTTGCATGTTTTTAAAATCTATTCAATATACGTAATCCATTAACGTTCATTTATTTTTTTCTCTCTGCTAGATCATGTATTGCACTGAACTGCTGTTGCTAAGTTAACAAATTTCACGTCACATGCCGGTGATAATAAAGCTGATTCTGATTCTGATTCTACTCTGCCATCAGCTTTCTAAACCATCTGTGAACAAATAAACACTACCTCATTATTTCTTTTAATTCTGCTCGTTATTTATTTATTTTTAGTTTATAGGTTTCTATGTCTTGTACTGTACTGCTGCCACAAATCACCAAAGTTCATATCATACAGTGATGTTAGTGATAATAAATCTGATTCTGATTCTGTAAAAGTTAACATATTTTCCTTCCTGGTTGCTTGCTGCACTTGTGTATTGGTCTTCAATCACATGTACAGCCCTCTGAATATCACCATTACCCAATGACTCAACAAATACTCTCCAGATGAAGGGTCTTGCCAAAACTTCAACCATTCATTTCTCTCCACAGATTCTGCCTGGCCCATTGAGCTTTCTCCAGCGCTATAGTCTCATCTGTCTCCATCATACTCTGACCTAGTGTGATATCTCCAGGAAACTTGGAAATACAACATTTGGTTCCTTCCGACAAAACATTGAGATAGGTTGTGACCAGCTACAGTCCTAGCACTGATCGTAGTTGTCATAGTCTGTCAATTTGAGAGTGATTGGCTTATTTCCCCCTCAATGGTTTCAGCCTGATATCCAGTTTTCAGTCTGTTTTGGTACATTATCCCAATTCTATGTATTCTAAATTTATCTTTCAACTTTCTGTGTGGGACTTTATCAATATTCTTCTGTAAATTTAATTGCACCATATACACTGACTCTATTCTACTTGTCACATTGTCAAAGGAATGCAGCACATTAGTCAAACATGATTTCCTTTATATCTCTGCATGCTCAGTTTGCTCTTTTTAATCCTTTCACTGTGTTCTATTATGTCTTTTACGAAATGTTCTAGCATCTTTTCAACAATCAGCATTAAGAAAATAACTCAGTAGTTCCCTGTTTTACCTCTCTATGCTTTTTTAAAGACTGAGGCAATGACTGCCACCCTCTAACCTACAGGAACTATACTGAAATTGAAAGAACTTTACTAAACTATACTCCGAGCTACCACGAACTCTAAAACCATCAACACTCTGGGATAATGATCATGGGATCCCCGGGATGTATCACTGTTCAGGTTTACTGAACAGTGTTCTGGGACCTCTACTTTTCGTGATTTTTATTAACGACCTGGATGTGGGGGTAGAAGGGTGGGTTAGCAAGTCTGTAGACAACACAAAGGTTGGTGGTGTTGTAGATAGTGTAGAGGATTGTCAAAGATTGCAGAGAGACATTGATAGGATGCAGAAGTGGGCTGAGAAGTGGCAGATGGAGTTCAACCCGGAGAAGTGTGAGGTGGGACACTTTGGAAGGACAAACTCCAAGGCAGAGTACAAAGTAAATGGCAGGATACTTGGTAGTGTGGAGGAGCAGAGGGATCTGGGGGTACATGTCCACAGATCCCTGATAGTTGCTCCACAGGTAGATAGGGCAGTTAAGAAAGCTTCTGGGGTGTTAGCTTTCATAAGTGGAGGGATAGAGTTTAAGAGTCGTGATGTAATGATGCAGCTCTATAAAACTCTGGTTAGGCCACACTTGGAGTACTGTGCCCAGTTCTGGTCGCCTCACTATAAGAAGGATGTGGAAGTATTGGAAAGGGTACAGAGGAGATTTACCAGGATGCTGCCTGGTTTAGAGAGTATGCATTATGATCAGAGATTAAGGGAGCTAGGTCTTTACTCTTTGGACAGAAGAAGGATGAGAGGAGACATGATAGAGGTATACAAGATAATAAGAGGAATAGATAGAGTGGATAGCCAGCGCCCCTTCCCCGGGGCACCACTGCTCAATAAAAGAGGACATGGCTTTAAGGTAAGGGGTGGGAAGTTCAAGGGGGATATTAGAGGAAGGTTTTTTACTCAGAGAGTGGTTGGTGCGTGGAATGTACTGCCTGAGTCAGTGGTGGAGGCAGATGCACTCGTGAAGTTTAAGAGACTACTAGACAGGTATATGGAGGAATTTAAGGTGGGGGGTTATATGGGAGGCAGGGTTTGAGAGTCAGCACAACATTGTGGGCCGAAGGGCCTGTAATGTGATGTACTATTCTATGTTCTATGTTTACCAGCATCTCTAGTCCCATCATTAGCTCCTTGAGTTCCACATTCAGACAAGGTGCTTTTTGTTTCTAATTTAACTGCAAGCTTTTATGTTTTCGTCTGTGGAAATCTTCATTTCCAGAAGGCTTCACCATTTTCTTTACAAAATGGCTAATTCCTAAATTCTATGTCGAAGAGTAATCATAAACCTTGAAAACGTTCCCACTGTTATTTCAATACAGAGCCTGAGGTCTGTTTCTATTTGCCACTGCCATCTGTTACAATAAGTATATCATCAATTTTAATGATTGTTATTAATCCGACATATTTTATGTTTGGAGTTCAGACAGCACAAAAAGACCTTTAATCTTCTGCAGGTGAGATGTATAATGGTACTATAAAATGAAAGCATGTGACTGGCAGTTAGATGTTGAGCTAACATCACACTGTCTAGCAAACAGAGAATGCAAAACTTCAAAACACAGTGGATATCCTCAGCAGAACAGACTACAGCAGTATAGGAATAATTTTTGCATTGCTAGACCAAAATGACAGGGTAATTAATATGCAACATGAAATATAGAAACATTCGAAATGGGTACCTGTCACAAGGAAGCTGCATGTACCAGCCCCGGCCTCATTACTGATGCTGCAGCTGTAAACTCCATAGTTGTCTTTGGAGAGGTGGTCTACTCTGATCTGCGTATAATCCTGCGACTCGAAGCGCCCTGTTAATAAAATTTTATTTCCCAGTTTCCACTCAAAGTCCAGCACACGAGTCGGATATGCTTTCAGAACTCTGCAGGTCATGGTGATGGTCCGGCCTTGACCCTGACGAATTTCCAGAAATGTAGGCTCCACGCTTGGGGGGTCTGCAGAATTGACAAACACAATTGAGTCACTTATAGGCTTGGATCCCCATGGTAAACAAAGAACTTGCAAATGTTACTTATCAATCATTCCTTTCTTTTCAGAAACACGATTTAATAGATAAAGGCTGGTATCTATAAAAAGGCATTTAGGATTAGTAATCAAAGTTTTGTAAGATAAATAATGAAACTGAAAGAATGGAACAGTTAAACTTTTGCAGCACCTTATCAAACCTGTTGAAAATATCTATGAACATCAACTGGCTGTAAAGGGGCAAGGACAACTCTCCCTAGTCTCTACCCAGGAAGATCAAGAGGGACAGAAATTCGTCTGGGCATTAGAGAAAGGCCGTGAACAATTCTGTAAACAGAAAAGTTGAATGCAATCCTACTTATGAGCCAATGCCATACTACAACGCACGGAGTTTGCCATGCAACCAATCAGCAATGTGATCTCCTCCCTCCATCACAATTGAGTTTCTGTAATAACGACCAATCAGCTGATTGATCAACATATAAAGGCCAAGCATTTGGAGGACACACCACAAATGAACAGTGCATTAATAATGCCTCCTTGTATGGTAACAAAATATTTGCAAAGTAATTGGCAAGATTGGAGAACAACTCAACCCAGCACCAAGTCTCAAAAGATTTCAGAAGTATTGAACCAGATTACATTCAAAGTAACGTCTTCCAGGAAGACACATACTGGTAACAATATGCTAATTAGCTAGCAAACTCCAGTGAGAGGTAATTTATAATCTGGAGGGGTTATACTTCACACATTTAAATACTTAACTTCCAAAACGCAGAGGTCAGTAAACATTTGCAAACCATCATAAATGGCTGGATGATTTAAAAAGCTCCCACAAAGCTTTACAAAACAACTCATTGCCCTTAACCTCACAATGATTTTCATAAAGTTGGTGCATTTGCACTTTAATTGTCCATTGGTTGCCCATTAAATGTATCACATAATGGTAAGAATAATTAAAACATACAGTATATATCCTTCTAACAACATGATTTTTGTTAATCAATGTCTATCAAACCTTTTGCTCAGAAAGTAAACTATTAAAAGCACGGAGTTTCAATCTCTCAGGTTGTGAATGCAGTTAAGAATACAATATTTTAAATCTATGTGTATTTTGCTTACACTTAACTGATGCTTTAGTTATTTTTTGATTTTCTTTCAGATTCAGTTTCAACACTGAATTCACTCACCTCTGTTCCCTTCCTTTCCATTTCTGCTATATTTCACAAACTTGTAATCTTACTAGACAAGAAGGAACAGTATTGACCCTGTGGAAAGTAAAGATACTGTCTTGACTTTGCTGTAAAATCCATTCTGCTGCCATTGACTCTATTCTTCTCATTGGTTACTGTCCAAAAATAAAACACAGGATTCACCAGCTTGATACTCCACTCAGTACTAAGATGAGCTTCTCATCACTGTTCTTATTAACAATAAAATCATCCTCTACAACTACATAAATTCAATCGACTCAATCCCATGACACCACATTTGCTGACGAAGTTGTCAGCCGTCCCATTGTCACTCCCTGTGGTTATCGCAGCGCAATGCTGGTCCATCTCCATCCTTCGACCATCTCTGATGCTGAGGCCACACATTTCTTTAATGTGCCCACTGCCACATGAAGTCATACAACCGCAAGTGAATGACAAGATGATCTGCTCTGATTGCTGTAAATGGGACATTGTGCCAGAACAGAAGTGGAAGACATTACTCTTCCTTGAAACACTGCCAGGGTCACTTTATGTCTAATGAGAGGGCAAGAAGGGGGAATTAATTTACTGCCTCAGCTGAGCTTTGGAAATGCAGCACTCCTGTACAATGTGGTACAGTACTGAGCGCAAACATTCAAGGAAAAACTAAGCCATCTGAATCAGCACATCACCAGCCAATTCTATTGCTTGCAATAAAAACAAGTCCTGATTCAGCTATTTCATTTCATGCACTGAGCAGGCTTGCACTGAATAAAAAAGGAGAAAGAAAAGCATAGGCAGCATTTTTATATAAATATCCACTGAAAACATAATAAATATTCCACCACACAAAAAAATGTTACCTAAATCTTATAACTTTAATAAGCGAACATCTGGCCTCAGCTCTTCAATAGGATTAAGATTGGTCAAAGACCATATTTTTATCTGATATTATTGCAATTATAAACAAAATTCATTGTAAAACATATCTATAGATTACAGTTATGCATAGTGTGTAAAAGGAGAAGAAATAAATTATATTTGTCCCTGGAATTAGACTTTGCCACTAAGACACATATTTTAGAAGTAAAAAAGCTTCAATGAATATATTGTGCATAAACAATTAAGTAACATAATATCTAAATTAAAAAGTCACAAGGAATTGAAGCCATTTGTGCTATAAATAGATCCAAATGCGATAAGCTGTTGTTCAATTGTATATTTATGATTACTTTTGAAAATAATTGCTAGCACAGAAAAGGCCCCGAAAACTAATTTTGGAATGTAGAGAATGTCTTTCATTTGAGAAACAGAATAGCTACCCATTCAATGCTGTAGCTTCTGTATGAAAAATGCATTGCTATTTTCTGTGTTGGGTAATGGCACACAGCTGAAAGTGCTGCATTCTTCCTTGAAATTGATCATTCAAGGGTCACTTGTTAGAACTGGCCCACTCAGGGTATTTCATTGGAATTACATTACAAATTTAGATTCAATACAGAAAATACCATTTAAACAGCTTTTGTTCCCAGTTTATAAAAGTGCAGGCATCACATTTGCTTTACCCTCCATATCAACACGATTGCCTTTAGTCATTTTGTCAATCTAAATCTATTTGTAAGGAGGTATTTCTTTTATAGCCCAAGAACATTTATTTTATTTACTATCAGTGGAACTATCAATATAGTGGAAAGCAGTTATGTGTAATGGCCAATTGTGGAGAGAACAAGAGTGTCATCAAAACAGGACAGAGTCATTGTGCACTCTCCCCTTGTTGATGAGTTAACAAGACAGCATTAGCTCTCATCATGCAGAATGCCTATATCCCTCACTTCATTAGGAATATTCCCCACGGCTTACTTCTATAATCAGAAATAATTCCACGTTTTGCAATGATTTCACGCTAGGTCAGCTATGCTGCTGCACACAATATTTTAAACCCCAAGATAATGTGAATGTTAAAACCCAGTCAGGGATTGATATTAAATGATGGCAGGTCAAACGATGCATTCCATATATCCCGGTTCAAGACCAGATTAGTGTCACTACAAACAATATTTATTGGCAGCCATTTACCCATGTCTAATATCTAATACAGTAGAAAATAATGACACCCAACTAGTCCAGCACACACCACCTTTCGAACGTTGCTTGCAATTGATCTCGAACAAATGGATCTCCCTCCGGCTCTCCCCAGCGTCTTCTCTCTTCATCCCCTCTTGAACAAATGTCCCAAGTTCAACCTTAGTGTCCCTCACCAGAGAAACCTCCCCTTAATTCGACCATCCTAATTGGATGGCAGATATTTCTCCTCATCTCTTATCTTCAACAATAACCCAAACAAGGATGAAAACCGAACAGACTGCTCTTACAGAACTGCCCAAATGTAATACATACAGCATAACAGTAAAAATACAAAACAGGGCATTACACTGATTTACAAAAAAAACTCGGCCTAAAAGGATAGCAGAAACGAGCTAGCACTAAGATTCTGAGGTACAAAATAAAAGTTTAAATTTGAAGAAAAAAACACCAATTAGAACAGGTTATGAGAAAACTATTAAGGGCAAGCAGAGGAGGAAGATGAAGAGATTTAAATGTCTCATAATTTATTCAACAATAAAATATCCTGTCAGACAATGAAATAGAAAGCTGACAAGTGAGACGTTGGTCGAAGAATCCAGTTTTCGCTCTTCAGTACCAACAGAGGTCAAGTTGGAAATCAACTATAAAAATTCTCCATTTCAAGCAAGAATGTTAACAAATACTTTCCCTGCACCCCATCCAGAAAAAAAGTTGCTTGATCTACTGAGTTCCTTCAGTGGATTTGGTTGTTGCTTCAAAGATGTGGTCAGATATGTGTGTTCTAACCTGGCCTATTAGAGACATACGTACGAGACACACAGAGCACAAACAATGTGTGTACAGTTTGCTCACGGATTCTTCATAAAATGCTTTGCTGCAATTTTTGCTAAATATTGTGGAAACCCAAACAGAGTTAGTCACAAGACACAGTACTTAAGAAGGTGTTAGAGACAAAGCAATAACCATACGGTCATCAGAAGAGACTGCAGGGCTGGAATCTGCTGCAAAATACAAACAGGTGGAGAAGCTGGATGGGTTAAACAGCATCTGTGGGGGAAAGGAGCTGTCAGTATTTCAGACAGCACTTCCATATTTATAATTAAAAACTTAATTAACAGCTTTACAGGTTGTATTATTTTAACTGAGTCACATATTTTTGCATTTGCAGTGATCTTTGCAGTGGTATTAGTGTTGAACTTACAGATTCATTACATCCATCTCTAAACCCAGTTATGATATTTCACCTTGAGTCTTGCCTGAAATAGTATATGTGAGTTTACCTTGAAACAGACCTTGATTTACCTTTGATCTTATGATCCTTTTCACAAATATCCCTGGTACCATACGTAGAGAACTGCAGGCCTACAAGAACTTTTCCGAATGTATCACCAATCTTCATGAGATTATTATTGACATCATATACTTCCACTACTTCACCAATATCATCACTTATTTCTGATCTGTAAAGAGGTGTCAGCACATTAACTCTATCATGCAAGCTAAGGCATTCTTGGCTACATTCAGGCAGCAGTGTCATTTAACTTCCTCCTGAAATCTTCAAAGTCACAGAAGTTAGACGCTATCCAAATCACAAACAAGAGGAAATCTGCAAATGCTGGAAATCCGATCAACACACACAAAAAGCTGGAGCATCCCAGCAAGCCAGGCAGCATCTATGGAAAAGAGTACAGTCAACGCTTCAGGCCGAGACCCTTCATCAGGACTGGATGTGATGAAGTCAGGGAGTAAAAGGTTATGGGGAGAAGACAGGAGAATAGGCTTGGGAGGAAAATGGATCAGTCACGATGGACAAAATGGCCGAATTCTGTTCCAATGCTATATGGTCTTATGGTGCTAAGTGACTAAAAGCAGTCCTTGATATAGTACTGATGATAAGCACTTCAGAACCAGATGTGCTGCCAGCCAAACTGTTCTAGTACCGCGACAACACCATGGAAAGTTACCCAAATATGTCCTGTTCGCAAAAAGCAGGTCAAATCCATTCTAATTATCAGTTTATCAATCTAGTCATCAGCATGGTGATAGAAGCAAGGGGGATTAGACAGCAAATTTTAAAAGCAACCTCTCGTGTAAAATAAATAAAGATTATCTTTAATCTTTCTCAGGCCTGCATAATGTCAACAGGACCAGAAGAGTGAAAATGTAGGCAAGTCACAGAGAAGTGAAAAAAAATAAAACACCAATTGCGGATATCAACTTCCTCAAGATTAATTGTGATCATTGCAGTGGGTAGAAATTTTAACGTAAATCCAGGAGCTTATTGCACAAGCACACAACTAGTCCAGCCAGAGAATGAGCAATTCTGGATCTAATCTTTTGAAAGTTATCCCTGGCGGGTGGTGAAATGTCAGTGGGAGAGCTCTTCAAAGTTAGCACCATATTTTCATCCAGCTGACTGACACATTTTGGTGTGAAGAGGTTTCTTGGTTAATTGCTAATCGATGAAAACATTTTAAGATGTGTCAAATGTTCAGATACAAATCTATAAGAGAACTACAGTAGCACAGGTGGGAAAGCAGCTGCCCCATAGCGTCAGAAGCATCGGTCCAATCCTGCCCTCGGGTGTTGTCGATCTACAGTTTATACCTGTCTTCTGAACATCTCTTTTTCCTGAGTGCTGTGGTATTCTCCCACATCCCAAAGTGGGAGGTTAATGAAAATTGTCCCTTGCGTATGTGTGAGTGGTAGATTCTGGCGGGAGCAGATGGAACTGTAAAGGGATTTTAATGGAAAGGTATTGGAGTAGTGTAAATGGGAGCTTGGTTGCGGTGCGGACACACTGGGCTAGACAGGACCTTGCAGAAGTGGACTGAAAGCATTCACCTGCAGCTAAGTAAATGATGGATGCCTCAAGAAGGCAAACATTAAGGATGCTCACTATTCAGGACTTGTCCTCTTCTCATTACTACCACCAGGGAAAGGAGCCTGAAGACTTGCACTCAAGGTTTTAGGAATAGCTTCTTCCACTCTACCTTCAGATTTCTGAATGGTCCATGAACCCATGGACACTACCTCACTGCTTATCTTTTGCACTATCCGTTTTTAAAAATTGCAGTAACTTTTATATCACGTTGCCATAAGACAACAAATTTCATGGCATATGTCAGTAATAATAAACAATTCTGAACCGGGCGATGCATTCAAAAATGAATCACTGTCTTCCCATAATGATGAAAGATATGGCCAGACGGTCTAAGAAACCATAGATTTCAGGGATATCAAGTGCTGCATGCAAGAAAAGGAGACACTAAAAATGCCAGGGGACACAGGAGTATAGAGAATATGCAGAAGAGATTCTGCGGATGCTGGAAATCTAGAACATTATACACTATGTGCTGTATGAATTCAGCAAGTCATGCAGCATCTATGGAGGGGAATAAACAGTTGTAGTTTTGGGTGAAGATTCCTGCCCAAAACGTTGACCATTTTTCCCTCCATAGAAAATGAAGAGGAGATATATAATAAAAGGATATAGTAAACCAGAAACATAAGATAGCACTGACAGACAAGTTTAATAAATACACCCAAATTATTTTGTCAGTATATTAAGGACAAGAAGTAACCAGGGAAACAGTAGAACCAATCAGAGGTGAGACTGCCAATCTCTGCACAGAGGTGGACAAGAAAAGATAAGGTTGGAAACAAACATTTCTCATCCGAATCCACCTGGAAGAATGCCCTTGTACTTGAAAATTTTGGAGAGATGAGGTTGGTGGAATTCTAAATCTAATTACGAACTGACAGCAGGACTTGTTACATGAAAGAGAAACTCTGCAGATGTTGGAAATCCAAGCAACACACACAGAATGTGGCCAGACAGCATCTGCGGAAAAGAGTATAGTCGATGTTTTGTGCCGAGACTCTTCAGCAATAGTGAAGGAAAAAAAGATGAAGAGTCAGAATAAGAAGGTGGGGGAGGGAAGTGGAGGAAGCAACACAAGGTAATAGGTGAAACTGGGAGGGGGAGGGGTGAAGTAAAGAGCTGTGAAGTTGATTTGTGAAAGAGATACAGGGCTGGAGAAAGGGGAATCTGATAGGAGAGAACAGAAAAGGGGGAGGAGCACCAGAGGGAGGTGATGTACAGGTAAGAAGATAAGGTGAGAGAGGGAAATAGGAATGGAGAATGATGAAGGGGGGCAGGGTGGGGCATTACCGGAAATTCGAGAAATTGATGTTCATGCCAATATTTTGGAGGCTACCCATACGGAATATAAGGTGTTGCTCCTCCAACCTGAGTGTGGCCCCATTGCAACAGTAGAGGCTGCCATGGACTGACATGTTGGAATGGGAATGGGGTGGAATTAAAATGGGTGGTTACTGGAAGATCCTGCTTTCTTGGGTAGACAGAGCGTAGGTGCTCAGCAATGCGGTCTCCCAATCTACATCAAATCTCACCGATATACAGGAGGCCATGTTGGGAGCACTGGATACAGTAGATGACCCCAGCAGGCTCACAGATGAAGTGTCGCCTCACCTGGAAGGAATGTTTGGGACCCTGAATCGTAGTGAGAGAGGAGGTGCTACAAGGCTAAGTGCCAGCAGGGAGATCAGTGGGGAGGGACGAATAGACAAGGGAGTCGTGGAGGGACCGATCCCCGTGGAAAGCCGAAAGTTGGGGGGGGGATGGGCACAAGGGAAAGATGTGATTGGTGGTGGGATCCCACTGGAGATGGCAGAAGTCACGGAGAAGTACGTGCTGGGTGCGGAGGGTGGTGGGGTGGTAGGTAAGGACAAGAAGAACCCTATTCTGGATGAGGTGGTGGGAAGATGGGGTGAGGACAGATGTGTGCGAAAAGGAAGAGATGCGGTTGAGGATAGTGTTGATGGCAGAGGAAGGGAGGCCCCTTTCTTTGAAGAAGAGGACATCTCCTTCCCTTTGGAATGAAAAGCCTCATCCTGAGAACAGATGCGGTGAAGATGGAGGAATTGAGAGAAGGGGGTGGTCTTTTTACAAGTAACAGGGTGGGAAGGAGTATAGTCCAGGTAGTTGTGAAAGTCAGTGGGTTTATAATTGACATTAGTAGATAAACTGTCTCCAGAGATAGAGAGAGGAAGATCAAGAAAGGAGAGGGAGGTGTTGGAAACGGACCTGGTAAATTTGGAAGTTGGAGGTAAAGTTGATGAAGTTGACAAGCTCTGCATGTGTGCAGGAAGCAGCATCAATGTAGTCATCGATGCAGCATAGGAAAAGTTGGGGAGTGATACCAGTGTTGGCTTGGAACATAGATTTTTCCATGTAGCTGACAAAAAGGCAGGCATAGCTGGGACCCATGCGAGTGCCCAGAGCTACACTTTTTGCTTGAAGGAAGTGGGAGGAGCTGAAGAAGAAATTATTGAGAGTGAGGACAAGTTCTGCTAGATAGAGGAGAGTGAGATGGAGGTGAGCTGGTTGATTCTGGCACCCAAAAAGAAACTGAGAGTGGTGGATGGAGGTGTATAGGAACTAAACATCCATAGTAAAATTAAGATGATCAGGGCCAGGGAACTTGAAATCATTGAAAAGATCAAGAGTGTGTGAGGTGTCACAGATGTAGGTAGAAAGAGACTGAACCAGGGGAGATAAAACTGAGCAGGAGTAGTTAGATATCTTAGTAGCCTTAAAGGTGGAAATATCCCTGGGGCCTGATGAAATAATTCCAAGACTGATTTGGGAAACAAGAGAAGTGATTGCGGAGACTCCTGCAGAAATTGTCAAATCTTCTTTGTCCTCAGAAGTGGGAGGTGACTGGAAAACAGCAATTATGGTAAAGATTTTGCCATATATTTTGCCAAATATTTTGACAGGTACTTGAATGAACAGAGCATTGAGGGATATGGAAACAATGCAGGCAAGTGGGATTACTTTATACTTTATTGTCGCCAAACTATTGGTACTAGAATGTACAATCATCACAGCCATATTTGATTCTGCGCTTCACACTCCCTGGATTACAAATAAAATAGTTAAAATTAGTAAATATTAGAATTTTAAATTATAAATCATAAATAGAAAAAAGAAAAATGGGAAGTAAGGTACTGCAAAAAAAACGAGAGGCATTTCCTGATATTTGGAGGGTTCGGCCCAGATCCGGGTCAGGATCCGTTCAGCAGTCTTATCACAGTTGGAAAGAAGCTGTTCCCAAATCTGGCCGTACGAGTCTTCAAGCCCCTGAACCTTCTCCCGGAGGGAAGAGGGACGAAAAGTATGTTGGCTGGGTGGGTTGTGTCGTTGATTATCCTGGCAGCATTGCACCGACAGCGTGCGGTGTAAAGTGAGTCCACGGACAGAAGATTGGTTTGTGTGATGTGCTTCGCCGTGTTCACAATCTTCTGCAGCTTCTTTCAGTCTTGGACAGGACAACTTCCATACCAGGTTGTGATGCACCCTAGAAGAATGCTTTCCACGGTGCATCTATAAAAATTAGTGAGTCGAGAAAGCCTGATAGTTGGCATAAATGCGGTGGGCTGAGGGACATGTTATGATATTGCACAGCTCTACAACTCTTTATGATACAAAAGTATTACTGGCACACAATGTGCAGTTCTGCTTGCCACACAATAGGAAGGAAATGAATGTACTGGAGGGGGAGCAGGGGAGATTCACCATTTTTGGAGTGTTTGAGACTGGATGGGCATTGCTTTCTTTGGAACCCACAAGACTGAGAAAGGACCTGTTTAAGATACAGTATACACAAGAAGGGGATTTATAGGCTTGAAAGCAAGGAACGTTTTTTCCCTTAGCAGAGGTGTGCCAAACTAGGGGGCATTGATGTTTCAGGTACAAGGCAGGAGATTTAAAGGGATTCTTCTTCCCCCACACAGAGGGAGGTTGGAGTCTGGAGCACGCTGCCTGAGGAATAGTGTCAGCAAGTACTCTCACAACATTTGTAAGATGAGCGTCTGAAACACAATAGCATTGTAAACCATGAGATAAGTGCTTAAAATAAATAGGATTCACGTACATTGGTACCTGATGTTCAGCACAGGCATGATGGCCAAAGGGCCTGGCTCCATACCATTTGACCCTATGACCTACTGACCAATAGCTGACTCACTGACCCACAATTTGGCAGCATGACTCAGCTTCAAACATTACCAGTTGCTTGGACCAAAGAGCTAAGTTCCAGAGATGTGGTGAGAGTAACTGCACTTGATATCAAGGCAGAGCTTGATTGAGTGCGGTATCAAGATACACAATGAAACTGACAAAACATCAAAGAGAAAACACTCCTGTAAAAGGAGTCATACCCAGACATCCCACCTCTCCCAGAAATTCTGGGAGTCTCCCGCGCATTGATAGCGGCTCCCTGATGCCTGCAAATTATATACAATATCCCAGAAATCGATTTTTTTGGGAGCCAGCGAGAGAGAGAGAGAGAGCGAGAGAGCGCGAGTGACAGAGAGAGAGCACCATGGCAGAGTGTTCCAAAAAAAATATAAAACTTACTTCACCCCAGACTGCACTAAAGTGCACCCCTGCCTAATAGGGGTCAAAAATAATGACAGTGTTGCTCGCTGCACTGTTTGCAACGGTGACTTTTCTATTGCCCATGGTGGTTTAAGACTGTAAAAGACATGTTGAGGTGAGCTTAACAGGCGTCATTTGTTCATTAGCATAGCTAACGTTTTTACACTGGCTGGCTAGCTGCTCAGGAGCTACTCTATTGCAGACATCCCACCTTTCCCAGAAATTCCTGGAGCCTCCTGCAAATTGATGGTGCTACCTCCCTGAAATGAGTTTTTGCAGGGTGGGATGTCTGCATACCTCATGTAAAGGAAGACGGCCATGCACGAAGATCAGCCCCGTCCCTGGGGATCACAGCAGCATTCCAGAGCAATATTCTGGGTCTAACCACCTCCAGCTGCTTCATTAATACTTTTGCTCCCTGACCCTCTGTAACCTAGAGTACGTTCAACCATGGGTTGATAAAAGCTGCAGAAACACCCAGTGGGAGTCAGGGGTCGGGAAGAAGACTGGGCCTCACACCTTGCCTTGCCCAGCAGGTGTCAGGGGCCGGTTGACAGATGATATCGATAGGCTGAGGGGGTCTGTATTATAAATATGCATATTCTGCATCATTGTGTTTTTACTGATGTCTTATATGAGTTTGTTGACTTGTATGCATGAAGACTTGGGATCAAGCCATGGCATTGTGATGGGGGGAGGTGGACCTCGGGACTCTTTTGATGTGATTATGATCTTGTGTGTGCTTATTGCGTGTGACTGTCAATAATTTGTTTTTGCACCTTGACCCCGTAGTAACACTGTCTCATCTGGCTGTATTCATATATGGTGAAATGAGAATTAAACTTGAGTTGAATAAGTTGGCAGTAACACACACTCTACAAAAATGCCAGGCAGGGATCTCCAAGTTGAGACAGTCCAGCCTATGATTTACACTGAACACTGGGCTTCCTATCAATAGCTCCCAGAAAGCAGACACATAAACATTATGACTACATGACAGCCACAGGCAGGTGGTGTAAGTGTCATAGAATCATACAGCACAAAAGTAGGCTCCTCGGCCCACCACACTCATATCACCTCGAGTGCCTTCCTGCACTACCCTGATCTACCCACATTAAAACTGGAGCCTTTCCTGCCAAAGCAACTCAAGTACTAGCACTGTGGGTCTTGCCTCTGCCTCTTTAAGAGCTTTCTGCCACCTAAAAGTCAGAAATCAGACGCAGCAGGAGCTGGAATCCGGACCAGATAGAAAAAAAAAACAGAATACTGGAAGAACTCTGAGTTAAGCAACACCTGTGGAAGCAAAACAAAAAAGTGCTTGTTCTCTTTCCAAGTCAAGATCCTACATCAGGATTGAAAGGGATAAGGGAAGATTTCCAGCAAATAGAGAACTGAGGAAGGCTTTAGACGGAGGCAGGTAGGTGACAGGTAGAACTAGTGGGGGGGGGGGGGAGAATGATAGGCAAATGGAACCAGGTAGAGGAGGGAGGGTTGAGAAAGGTGAATAGAGGGAAAGGAAAACTAGGCAGGCAAGTGAGTTTTTGTAAAGAATAGTATTGGGGGATGCGGGTCTTCTGAAACTGAAACTACCGGATGGGAGGAGAGTAAAAAGTCCATGGTTAGGGTGAGATGCATCCTTGATAATGCTTCTCGTCCTGCCCAGGCAGCGTTTATGGTAGATGTTCTCAATGGTGGGCAATTAGGTGCCGATAATCTGCTGGGCAGTTTTCCTCACCCGCTGGAGTGCTTTGCAGTCCGATACGGGACAATTGCCGTACCACACTGAGATGCATTTGGTGAGTATGCTCTCAATGGTACAGCGGTAAAAGTCCATCAGTATCCTGGGACAGAGGTGAGCTTTCTTGATGATCTGCAGGAAATAAAGGCGCTGTTGCGCCTTTTTGATCAGGATGGAGGAGCTCAGGGACTAGGTGAGATCATCGGAAATGTGGACACCAAGGAATTTGAAGCTTGATACACGCTCCACTACAGCTCCATTGACGTAGATAGGAACGTGAGTGTGGCTTCTAGCGTGCCTGAAGTCCACAATGATCTCCTTGGTCTTCTAGGTGTTAAGGGCCAGGTTGTTATCGGCACACCACGTGGCCGGGTGCTGGACCTCGTCCCAGTAGGCCGTCTCATCATCTCGCCTAATCAGGCCAACCACCGTGGTGTCATCTGCAAACTTGATTATGGAGTTAGAACCATGTACAGGAACGCAGCCATAGGTGAAAAGGGAGTACAGAAGAGGGCTCAGCCCCCAGCCTTGAGGCACGCCGGTGTTCAGGGTGAGAGTGGAGGAGGAGAGGTTGTCTAACTTAACTGATTGGGGTCTGTTAGTCAGAAAGTCCAAGGTCCAACTGCAGAGGGATGAGCTAATACCAAGCTGGCGAAGTTTGTTGATCAGCTTGGAGGGATCACAGTATTGAAAACCGAACTGTCACATTTGATTGGTCCTATTCTCTCAAGTCTTATCCTCTTGCTCTTCACATACTTGTAGAATGCCTTGCGGTTTTCTTTAATCCTGCTTGCCACGGCCTTCTCATAGTTCCTTCTGGCTCTCCTAATTTCATTCCTAAGCTCCTTCCTACTAGCCTTATAATTTTCTAGATTGCTATCATTACCTAGTTTTTTTTAACCTTTCATAAGCTTTTCTTTTCTTCTTGACTAGATGTTCAAGAGCATTTCTACACCATGGTTCCTGTACCCTACTATCCTTTCCCGTCTCATTGGAATCTACATATGCAGAACACCACGCAAATATCCCCTTAAAATTTGCCACATTTCTGCCGTACATTTCCCTGTGAACATCTGTTCCCAATTTCTGCTTCCAACTTCCTACCGAATAGCTTCATATTCCCCCTTACTCCAATTAAACACTTCCCTTATTTGTCTGTTCCTATACCTCTCCCATGCTATGGTAAAGGAGGTAGAATTGTGATCACTATCTACAAGATTTTCTCCCACTGAGAGACCTGACACCTAACCAGGTTAATTTCCCAATACCAGATCAAGTGCAGCCTCTCCTCTTGTAGGCTTATCTACATATTGAGTCAGGAAACCTTCCAGAACACACCTAACAAACTCCACCCCGTCTAAACCCCCTGCTCTAGGGAGATTTCCTTTGCTTTCTGTGTTTATTGTGGCTTCTATACTGTTCCTCTTTGTTTATATGCCCTTCACTCAATATCTCAGGTCATCTTGAGACAGTAAGATGGTTCATCTCTGCATTAAAGAATGTTCTCCCAGCAAGAACTGGCAAAAGCTTGTAATTATTTATTAAAAGGCTCTTTTCACTTTTCGGTCACTGTGCCTGACACGTGAACAATAGGTCTCTCCTGGCCTTTGTCCACTACATTGATAATTGCTGCCTCACCTCACTCACTGGAAGCATCTCAAACAAGTTTTAATATCTGTTGATGGTTTAATACACCAAGACAAACTAGATGCTGTCTTTACATGCAGAAACTGTACGTCATTTGCTGATGTTATCTCCACTGCCACAGTTTGTCTATCTTTTCATATAGCTGAAGTTGAGTCATGCGACTGGATCCCTGATCTTGCAACACTGTGGCAAGGTCAGGGAGAAATCGAGCTAAGTACCAATGATACTCAGTCGAGACCAGGATTTATTTTCTCTCTAAATGGCTGCACCCTCTCACTGTCCCGTCACAAACAAAAATAAATCACTTTCTTCAGCTCATTTGTTTTTCTATAATCAACAGACATTTTTTCCAGACATAAGTAATATTGTCAATGTAAAAAGGAGATTTACTTGCACTCAATGACCAGAAGATTACTATCTCATTTAATGAAGTGGAAGAGAGGCTACAAAGTCACTTTATTTAGTTCTGTTAGAGATTGTATAATGATTTCCAATACATCCAGTCAGGTACTGAACTGCCATCTTGCACAGAATTCCACTTCGATAGTTACAAAGTTTTGTAGGCAATGGCTGTGTTTTCCTTCATGGTCAAGTCCACTTCTCAGGCTTGCTGATACCAACTTCTCATATTCACCTAATAATGCAGTGGTATGATTATTCAATGCCCTCAACCAGTTTGTACTTCTAATGCTTCTTTATTTGCCAAAGCAAAATGTGCTCTCAGTGAATTGTTTATCTCCAACCAAGTCCACTGCAAAACAGAGAATCTTATCCATGTGAGACACTTAAAGGAGGTCAAACAAACTGTGTAAAGTCAATTCAAGGGCTCATTAGAGACATTGACTTGTATTGCTACAGCCCAGAAGGTAGTTATCACACGACACATACTCTATGTTCACAACCAGTAATACATAAGTTACACAGCAACCTTCCAATAGGAACTTTAATCTACACAGCCATCCTAGACACTGCAGCAAGTAGCATTCTAAAAGACTATCTTAAATTTGTTCTAGTGTTTGATTGTCATTATATTATCAAATCAATAATGTTAATCAGATATCAGCCTTCCTGAAGACCTGGCAAATTTGGGAACACCATAAGACATAGGAACAGAATTAGGCCATTCAGCCCATTGAGACTTTCCACCATTCTATCTTGGCTGATCCCGGATCCCACTCAACTCCATACACGTGCCTTCTCGCAATATCCTTTGATGCCCTGACCGATCAGGAAACAATCAACTTCTGTCTTAACTATACCCACAGTCTTAGCCTCCTCCACAATTTGTGGCACAGCATTCCACAGATTCAGTACTTTTTGGCTAAAAAGTTCCTCCTTATCTCTGTTCTAAAAGGTCACCCCTCACTTTCGAGGCTGTGCTCTCTAACTCTGTATAGCTCCACCATAGAAACATCGTCTCCACATCCACCTTATCTAGTCCTTTCAACATTTGGTGGATTTCAATGAAATCCCCTTGCATTCCTCTAAATTCCAGTGAGTAGAGGCCCAAAGCTGCCAAGTGCAATTTATATGTTAACCCCTTCATTCCCAGAATCATCCTCATAAACCTCCTCTGGACTCTCTCTAATGATCACACATCCTTTCTGAGATATGGGGTCCAAAACTGTTGACAATACTCAGTGCGGCCTGACTAATGTCTTATAAAGCCTCAGCATTAACTATTTGCTGTTATATTCTATTCCCCTTGAAATAAATGTCAACATTGCATTTGACTTCTTTACCACAGACTCAACCTGTAAGTTCACCTTCTGGGAGTCTTGCACGAGGACTCACAAGTCCCTCTGCACCTCTGATGTTTGAATCTTCTCTCCAGTGAGATAATAGTCTGCACTATTGTTCCTTTTATTAAAATGCATTATTATACATTTCCCAACACTGTATTCCATCTGCCACTTTTTTGCCCATTCCTCTAACAAGTTCTGCTGCAATAACATTGCTTCCTTAGCACAACCTACCCCTCCACCTATCTTTGTTGCATCCTAAAACTTTGCCACAAAACCATCAATTTCATTGACAAACAACGGGAAAAGTAGCAATCCAAATACTGACCCGAGGAACATCATTAGTCACTGGCAGCCAAACAGAAAACGCTTCATCTATTCCCACTCGCTGCCTCCTGCCTGTCAGCTATTCCTCTATGCATGTCAGTATCTTTCCTGTAACACTAAAGGATTTTAGTTTATTAAGCAGCCTCATGTGTAGCACCTTATCAAATGCCTTTTGAAAATCCAAGTAAATGACATCCACTACCTCTCTTTTGTCCACCCTGCTTGTTACTTCCTCGAAGAACTCTAACAGATTTGTCAGGCAAGATGGCCCTTCACAGAAACCATGCTGACTTTGACTTATCTTATCTTATCATTAGTCCCCAAGTATCCCAAAACCTCATCCTTAATAATAGATTCCAACATTTTTCCAACCACTGAGGTTAGGCCAACTGGCCTATAATTTCCTTTCCTTTGCTTTCCTCCTTTCTTAAAGAGTGGAGTGACACTTGCATTCTTCCAGTCACCTGGAACCATGCCAGAATCAAGTGATTCTTGAAAGATCATGACTAATGCATCCATTATCTCTTCAGCAACCTCTATCAGCACTCTGGGATGTAGTCCATCTGGTCCAGGTGACTTATCCACCTTAAGACCTTTGAGTTTGCCTGGCACTTTTTCCTTTCAATTGCAATGGGACTTGGACACTCCCTGACACTCACAGACCTCTGGCACATTGCTAATGTCTTCCACAGTGAAGATTGATGCAAAGTACCCATTAAGTTCATCTGCCATTTCTTTGTTTCCCATTACTACCTCACCAGCATCATTTTCTAGTGGTCCAATATCAACTCTCATCTCCCTTTTACTCTTCAGATGCCATTCACTATGCTTAGCCCAGTCCCTGCAGGTGGGACTTAAATGTAAGAACTGAGCATAGCTCAATGATATTAATCAGGACAAGAGCACGCGCTTCAAACAGTTCTTTGATTCTCTCCTTGATGTTGTTCACCTTATTTTTAAAGTAAAGCCTTTGTACATCCTGAAAATGAATTGACAGCTATGTTTTAGGGACCAGAAGGGACAGGGGTTTACTGACCCTTTGCAGCCACATTTTTTCACCCTCTAAGAGAAATTCCCTTTGTTCCACCCATTTCTCTCTGCACCTTCTCTGCTACCTGGACTGTGAAGGACTTCAAAACTGAATGAAGGATTCTAATGAAGGTTTCAAGACTGAATAACTAATTGTTTCTCTTTCCAGGTACATTGGCTGACTTACTGAGTTTTAGGGACCTGACTTTTTGAAAACTTCGCAGTACTTTAATTTGTGCACTAAAGGAAAATCTGTATCTCATTGGGTACAAAATGTGACACTGCTTTAATCCCAGTAATCTCCTTAAAATCTGCTGAATGTCTGGGGCTTCCAAGCAAACTGTGAATCTGAAACCCTTGTCTGCATTTTATCTCCGAAATAGTGAGCGGCAGCTTGCGTGCTGCCAGTAGGAAAGGTGTTCGGTGCCACTTAGTGGGGACATCCAAACAAGTGACAAACAGGGAAGGATATCTCCCAGATAATATGAAGAGTAACTGCCCATACATTCATTACCAGTTAATGATGCTAAATTGGTCACATTAGTATCTGCCTTTAAAACTCAATTTCATTCATTTCAGCCAACATAGAGCAGTTAGCACAGTCAAACTAGTAATGAGTTTCTGTGCAGTCATGTTTAAGTGTTTATGCATTTTCCGAGTAAATAGCAATTACTTTGAACAGTTGTATTACACTATAATTATACTTATAATGTAACTGGTAGAAATTGTGCCATAATTTGTTTTTAGAATATTTAAAAATACTTCAAATAAAAAAATCTTCTGACTGTAATGGAAGCAAGTGTGCAGGAGCAAGTTTCACTGGCAGCTAATGTTCTTCCTTGTGTTCAGCAGCATAAGACACACTAGGATTTCTCTCTCATTATCTACTGGCTGTAACGTTACAATGCATTGCGGGAGGGATTTATCAAGAGATACTGCAGAGGCCTGCAAATTTTGTGGGAGGGCAGTGAAGCAAAAGAGTAAGGAGAAAACAAGCTTTTTCTAGTGCTTGCAAGCTCTGCTGGATCCCAGTTGGAGACACTGCTCCTAATAGGCACACCCGGTGCATCTCTAGGTTTACTAGAATTGTTGAAGGAGCTAAATAAATTGAGAATGCTGTTGATGTTGCTGAAGTCTGTGATCTGAGGGCTCTCAGTGTCAGTAAATGTATAAGTTACACATTTTATTTACAGCTGTAGTTCTCTGTCTTGTCTGCAATGTGCAGAAGCCTAATTTCCCATTGGTTTCCACTAGCTCTTATATTGATGCTATTTGACCAGAGGAAATCAGTGTCCCATGTTCCATCATTAGTTGTCATCATTGCTGTAGACTTGCCTTCCTTCAGCATATAATGTACAGCAATGCTGTCACTCCTCAGCTACAAGCTGTAGGTTTCCTTTTTGGAACTACCAGTCTCTCTGTAAGCAGGCTATTATAAATCTGCTGTCTGAGACAACCTGGCTAATGATCATGTTAGTGATGAAGATGAAGAATAAATAAATTTCTACCACCAGCTCCACAGGATCATCATCATCATCAGGTGCCATGCCCAGTTTGAGCTTTGACTGCCATGGCCCACACACTCCTGTTTCGGGTCAAGTGGATCAATTCATTGGTATTCATTTCCAGTTCTCTGGCTGCTGTCTCCATCATCATTTGTCTTTGTTCTCCTCTTGCTTTCTTCCCTTCAATCTTTCCCATAATTACCGTGCATTCTAACTCCTAATACCTAATCACGTCCAATGAAGTTACGTTGCCTTTTCATGATCTCACACATTATTCCTCTTTTTGTGTTTGCTCTGTTCATGACATCCTCATTAGATATTTGTTTCGTCCATGATATTCTTTGCAACTTCCTCAAAAACCACATCTTTGCTGCTACAATTTGTTTCCTAATGTTACTAGATATTGTCCAACATTCTGATCCATATAACATAATTGGATAATCGTAACATTTCAGTACTCTGAAACGGGTTGTCATGCCTAGTTTAGTATTGGTCAGTATACTCTTCATTCTCGTAAAGGTGTCTTTTGTCATCCCTATTCTTCTGTTGATGTCCATGTCGCACCTGCCATCTGATGTCACCCAGCTTCCTAAGTAGCAAAAGTTCTGTACTTGCTTTATGTCTTCCCCGTTTATTCTCAGCCTGCAGATAGGATTCTCCTTCTTTTTGGATATCACCATACATTCTGTCTTTTTGCAATTGATAGATAGACCCATTTTTGCACTTTCTTCAACAATTATATCAATTAAGTTTTGTAGTTCTTCCTCCGTACTTGCAATTAACACAGTGTCATCAGCATATCTGAAATTATTGATGTTTTCACCACCAACTTTGATTCCCAAGATGTCTCTTATTTTTTGTAATATTGTTTCCTGAATATACTCAGTCCATCTGTTCATAATCTCATCTTTTTCCATGATAATGGTACCATCCTTTGCTTTCAAACATCCACCTGAAGAACAGAGGAGCTTTTTACCAGTGATATTCTTGATTTGTTGATGTAACCTTTTTGGATCAGTAAAAGGGATTCTTTCTATTTGCTCACATTCCTGGTTTAACCATTCTTCTTTGGCTTTTTGACATAAGCTTTTAACTTTTTTATCTAAGGACTTATATTCTACTTTCTTCTGTCTCCTTTCTTCCATTAGATTTTTGATTTCATCTGCCATCCATTCATTCTTTGTGCTTTTTTTCTTTTTTAGGAATCACTGACTTTGCTGATTCTACCAAGGCATCATTTCTACATGATTGCTATCATCTTCAACAGATTCTATTTCTCGACTTTGAAGTCTATTCCTTACTTCAATTGTAAATTTTTGTCCCAAGTTTTCCTCATTAATTAATTGCAAGCAGTCAAGGGATTGTTCAGGTTTTTGCTTCTTTAGTTTTTTTAGTTTTACTTTCACATGACATACTACTGGGTTATGGTCACTATTACAGTCTGCACTTGGATATGTTTTACATTGAGTCACTTGGTTTATAGTAATAAAGTCAATTTGATTTCTCGTGTTATCACCTGGACGTTTCCAGGTCCACAAGCATCTTGGATGGTTTTTAAAGTAGGTATTCATAATGACCTGATTATTCATCTTGCACCATTTCTTGCCTCTGTAAGGGGGTTTTGTCTCTTATGTTACTGCCTAGGCCAATTAAAATGGCTTCTTTGTTATGTTATACTTGGGAATGCTTCTTTGTTATGTTAAATGCTGAGAAAGTCCTCCCGCTAGCAGTTTGTTGAATCACGTTACTGATAAGAAGATGTTATGAACCAACTGGGATAGTTGTTATGTTTTTGGTGTATCTGTAAGATATTGTATGCGCGGGATTTTGAGGGAGAAGGCGGGAGAGAGAGACAGAGGATGGACCAGGTGCTGTGAGTCTGCTAACGGGGTCTGAGCCTGAGGAGGGTGTTCAGCGAGGAGACGGAGATGGATTCGTGTGGGGCGTCTGGTCGACCACCGTTGTTGGTCCCAGGCGGCCGGTCGAGGTGGTCTGAGGGGTCGCACGGTGAAGAAGAAGGGTCCTGAGCTCCAACTGTTTGTGTACGAAGAGATTGAACTTTGATAAGTGTGGCGCCTTTTATTTTCCTTTTATATTTTATTCTCTATTAATGATATAGTTCCAGTAATATCTATAAACTGTAAATCATTTAATCATATCTGGTGTATTGTCTGTTATTTGGGCGGGGTGGGGTACATCACACAGCATCCACACAAACTAATTAGCCAGTTTGGCGGGGCCAAGGGCTGTTTTCCTAGATGACAGCGTGCCGAGCGACCCTGAGGTTGGCCAGGGGGGCTACACCTCTTTCATTTCTTTCCCCTAGTCCAAATTTTCCTATGGTATTTCCATCAGCACCTTGTCCTACTTTAGCATTTAGATCTCCCATGATAATAACAATATCTTGAGATTTGCATCCATTCTTTGCTTTTTCTAGCTCTTTATAGAATTTATCTATTTCCTCATTTGTTCCATCTGTTGTTGGTACATATACCTGTATAATTGCTAAATCAAATGGTTGTCTTCTGAATCTAACAAGGAGCACTCTTTCTGATATTGCCCAATGTCCTAAAACACTTTTTGCCATGTTTTCATCCATAAGAATTCCTACTCCATTAGTATGGGATGTTCCACAAGAATAAATTAGTGTTTTATTTCTATTCTGACATGTTCCAGCACCTATCCAACGAACTTCGCTAATGCCCATGATGTTAATCTTTAGACTTTCTATTTCATTTATCACATTGTCCAATATTCCTGCTTGATCTAGGGTTCTTACATTCCAAGTGGCAATAATTTTCTTTTGTGTTACTTGAATTTTATGAGCAGTAGCTTGATGACGGTCAGGGATCCTCTGCTGACCAGAATCAACCCTACTGAGCGAAGCATCTTCAGAATTGTCTTGAAGATCCTCCTGTCGCTGTTGTTGTGCGATACATTTTGTGAGTTTGACCATGGTTTTCTTAGCAAATAGATTCTAAGAAACCTAATATCTAGCAACGGTGGTTTGCGATTGCCTTCCGTAGGGCGAACTAAAGAAATCGCAATTTCTCTTCCCAAACGTTCATCCGCCTGTACCATAGCCATTGACATTTGAGGTCCTAGCTCATCCACCTTCTCCGTCATAAGTACAGTTACTGAACCTGCCGGATCTGTCGTTGACCTTTGCTCGTATCCTGAGCAGGAACCCTCGCAGTTGCTGCTCTTCCGGGTCAGAGCGGCCCTGGGAGCAACGAATGACTAAGGGGGTAACTCCACTTTCCCCAAAGCTCTGAAAGTCTCCAATCAGGGCCTCATTACCGGTTGCAAAAGAGTCATACCCAGCCATACCCATCCACAGGATATGTTACTTAAAAAAATCAAATACTTGAAATAATTGCAAGGCTTTGACCTTAATTTGGAAGCTGTTGTCTTACTTTAGGATTGATTGGGCTAATGTAATCTCACCTCAAGATTTAGGTGTTTAATGTAACTGCTTATTGGCAGTGTTTACAATTCATTATAATCCTCTGTAGCACCTGATGAGATCGCGTTGCTTTGTAATCTTCCCCAAGTTATCATTATTTGCCACTTTTCATTTGATCAAGAGCAACTGTGCTTAGCTCATTGGGATTTCTGTGCTGTTGAGCTGATCTATCAGGATCCATTAAAATCAGCAGGGAATATGCACGAAGGCAAGCTGCTAGCTCCCTCACTCACCAGACCAAAGTGTACAAGCAGAAAGGAACAACTAGCTCTCCAACAGGACAAAAAATACTCAATGAAAGCCAATATATCACAAGCAGGAAAACAATAAACCATTCCACTTCTGGAGTACCTCTGGGACATTTGCTGTTCTATACATTTAAACAGTGATAAATTATCATTGGTCAGTTGATAAATTAGCAGTCAATGGATGAGCCAGGTGATTACAACAGCTTCTAGTCAGTACTAATGCGAAGTAGTAAAAATCCTGTTGTTCCCTGATGAAACCAGCCTCCTCTCCATGGACTGCCTATACTTCTCTCTGCCTCAGTAAAGCAACCAGCATGATCAAACACCCCACCTAGCTCAGATATTCACCTTTCTCCCCTCTCCAATCAAGAAGAAGACACAAAAGCCTGAAGCCATGGATTCATAACAAGATTAAAACTCATCTTTAAAGTTTAGTTTTATTTGTCACATATATGTTGAAATAACGACGTATACAGTTAAATGTTTAATTTTATGTCAATGACCAATACAGTCTGAGGATTGTGCTGGCAGCAGCTTGCTAGCTCCATCACACTTCTGCGCCAACATAGCATGCTCACAACTCACAATCCCTGACTGCACATCTTTGGAATGTGGGAGGAAACTGGAGCACCCGGAGGAAACCAGACAGGAGGAGCGTACAAACTCCTCAAAGGCAGCAGCAAGAATTCAACACTGATCAGTGATCACTGGCACTGTAAAGTGCTGCGCTAACTGCTACATTCATCAGTGAAGAAGAGGAATCCAACATAATAAGCTGGGGGAGATGTCACAAAAAAGTTCACTCTTCCTTAATTTCCTTCCTTATCTACAATATTGCCAAGGTCATTTAAAGCGTTTTGCATTCGGTATTAAACAGTGAATTGATGGCTGCCTGAGACTAGGCCACAGAGTATTTATGCACTGCCAACAGCCCATTTAAAATATGCCAAAAATGACCTATGGCTTTCACAGTTTGCACATTTCATTGCCAGGAAATTAAAAAAAAAACATATATACAGGTTTATAACTCATTCAAAATCCCAAAACTCCAAGAAAATAAGAGAACACTAAATAATGAAATGGAAAGTTGTTCCAATATTCTATCTAAAAAAGAAACATACAGACACATTCAAATGAGAAAGTAAAAAGGAGGGGAAGATTGGGAAACTGTATGGGACCATAAAATTATGCATTTGTCTTTTACATAAGTATTAATATTTAAATGTTTTAAACTACTGCTTCTGAAATCATGGCCAATGTTTCATGGAATTGCTGCTAAATGAGAGTTTAAAGAAGTTAATGTATGTACTGTTTCTTTTATATTACATAAGTAATAAAGAGTATGTAACTCATGTATGTATATACATATCATGTATATATGTACTCATACATACATTATCAGCCTGTGAGTTTGACGTCAGTGGTGGGTAAATTGATGGAAAGTATTCTTAGAGATGGTATATATAATTATCTGGATAGACAGGGTCTGATTGGGAACAGTCAACATGGATTTGTGCGTGGAAGGTCACGTTTGACAAATCTTATTGAATTTTTTGATGAGGTTACTAGGAAAGTTGACGAGGGTAAAGTGGTGGATGTTGTCTATATGGACTTCAGTAAGGCCTTGGACAAGGTTCCACACGGAAGGTTAATTAGGAAGGTTCAATCATTAGGCATTAATATCAAAGTAGTAAAATGGATTCAGCAGTGGCTGGATGGGAGACACCAGAGAGCAGTGGTGGATAACTGTGTGTCAGATTGGAGGACGGTGTGTAGTGGTGTGCCTCATGGATCTGTACTGGGTCCAGTGTTGTTTGTCATATATATTTATGATCTGGATGATAGGGTGGTTAATTCGATTAGTAAGTATGCAGATATACTAAGAAAGGTGGAGTTGTGGATTATGAAGTAGGTTTTCAAAGTTTGCAGAGAGATTTAGACCACTTAGAAGAGTGGGCTGAAAGATGGCAGATGGAGTTTAATGCTGATAAATGTGAGGTGCTACATTTTGGTAGGTCTAATCAAAATAGGACATACATGGTAAATGGTAGGGCATTGAAGAATGCAGTAGAATAGAGGGATCTAGGAATAATGGTGCATAGTTCCATGAAGGTGGAATCTCATGTGGATAGGGTGGTGAAGAAAGCTTTTGGTATGCTGGCCTTTATAAATCAGAGCATTCAGTATAGAAGTTGGGATGTAATATTGAAATTGTATAAGGCATTGGTGAGGCCAAATTTAGAGTATTGTGTACAGTTCTGGTCACCGAATTAGAGGAAAGATGTCAATAAAATTGAGAGAGTACAGAGGAGATTTACTAAAATGTTGCCTGGGTTTCATCTCCTAAGTTACAGAGAAAGGTTGAACAAGTTATGTCTTTATTCTTTGGAGTGTAGAAGGTTGAGGGGGGACTTGATAGAGGTATTTAAAATTATGAGGGGGATAGATAGAGTTGACGTGGATAGGCTTTTTCCATTGAGAGTGGGGGAGATTCAAACAAGATGACATGAGTTGAGAGTTAAAGGGCAAAAGTTTAGGGGTAACATGAGGGGGAACTTCTTTACTCAGTGAGTGGTGGCTGTGTGGAACGAGCTTCCAGCAGAAGTGGTTGAGGCAAGTTCGATGTTGTCATTTAAAGTTAAATTGGATAGCTATATGGACCGGAAAGGAATGGAGGGTTATGGGCTCAGTGGGACTAGGTGAGAGTAAGCGCTCGGCACGGACTAGAAGGGCCAAGATGGCCTGCTTCTGTGCTGTAATTGTTATATGGTTATATGGTTATATAACCTATACCTGTTAGTATAGGCAACCTATCACATCCTTGAACCTGCAAAGAGCTAAAACAGAGATTGAGTCAGGTTTTTGTGTAAAGTGTCTGTGGCTTGGAAACCTCTCTTGCCTACACCTAAGTAGACTGGATGTGAAGTGATGATCTTCCCGGTGCTCTGTATTCTGGAAACCCATGACATGATCCACGTGGTGACTAGGAGTAGTGACAGGATTCTGTAGCCAAATATTATTGGCTCCACAGGGCAGGCTAATGTAAGCATCTGCTTGTACCCCTGGGTTTTAAGACAGCTTGAGGAATGAACAGCTAGGCACATCCAGCATCTGCGCTACCATACTTTCAGCTCAGAATTTTCAATTACCAGTTCTCTGTTGCTCAGGGCTTAATATTGAAACAGAGTTTGGCTTGGATAAACATTGTTCACCTTACAGTAATGAGCAAGTCTATCTGGCAGACAATGCTTGGGCCAATACTAAATTAAAATCAGCATCTTATCTCCGGTGACATAAAGCATCAATTTTCCTATTTTTAAGGTCATGGCAAACAAAGGTTATGAAGTACTCTGTCGAGCATTACAAATCAAAAGATCACTCAACAGCTAAATTTACAAGAGGAACTCTTTAAAATTGTACAAACTAAACAAGACAACTCTATCTGTAACAAAGTCGTCATAGGCCAGCTCGAATATTATAGGTTATAAGCTGGAATTTCCAGAATTATAACTTATTGCTTAAATCCACATCAAATTGGCTTTGATTTAGTATCAGTTGTTAGTTCACCTTCATCATTTACCACATTATTCAGACACTTTCCAAGCATTTTAAGCATTGCTCATTAAACTTCAAAGAAATATTCACAAACTATTCTAAATAGTTTTGTTCTAGGTTACTCTCAAAATTTTAAATGCCCTGTGGCTGCAGTAATCTGCATTTATAATCTCTGGCAACTCCCTTACATACTTCTCCAACTCCTCCTCCTATGAAGCTGCTGGCTGCTGCTTAAGCGTGGTGTCAGGGGCATTTGCACCAGGATCACAATTATACATAGGTAGATAGATTATTGATCCAAATGGAAATTATAGTGTCACAGTAGCATTACAAGTGTTTCTTCTTCTTCATGTTGCTTGCGTGCTACACGCTTGGGCGATCATGGCCCTCCATATCGAATGATCCCTCACAGCCTCAATGATCTCTCGTACATTTAGATTTGTGAGTTCTTTCACAGTGTCCATATATTTTCTTCTTTGCCTTCCTCTTCCACGTTTCCCAGGCATATGGCCTTGTAATGTAAGGCATTCTATTTCTCCCTTTCTGATGACATGGCCCAGGAAATTAAGTTTCCTCTCATTTAATATTCTCATTAAAGATCTTTTTGTATGGGCACATTTGAGTACTGTCTCATTAGTTACCCATCTCTATAGGATATTTTCAGCATTCTTCTAAGAAACCACATTCCTGTTGCTTCTAAGTTTCTTTGGAGTTCTGGTGTTATAGTCCATGTTTCGGAAGCACACAGCAAGATTGACCAGATGTAACATTTTAGTAGCCTAAGCCTTGTTGTCATAGAAATGTGTCTGTTGATAAAAATGGGTTTCATTTTTTGGAAGTTAGCTTTGGCAATGGTGATTCTTCTTTTTATTTCTACTTTACTTCTAGCATCTTGCGATATAAAGCTACCAAGGTAATTATAGCTGTTCAATCTTTTGGTTACCAGTGTACAACTCCCAATTGGGAGTATACTGCTGTTTTGATATCACCATACATTTGTTTTTTTTTTAAGCAGTTGATGGTTAGACCAAAATCTGCACTTGTTTGTACTACATTATCCAGGAGGATTTGTAGGTCTTCTGCAGCATTTGCTATTAGGGTGGTATCATCTGCATATCTTATATTGTTGATGTTAACACCTCCAATTTTTTATCCCATCTAGGTCTTCTATTTCTCTGAGAATCATTTCACTATAGATATTAAATAATTCCGGTGAGGCAACACATCCCTGTCTAACTCCTCTCTGAATTTTAGTCCAACTGCTTATATTATCATCAATTTTTACCGCTGCCGTTTGGTTCCAATATAAATTTTGAAGCAGTTGTTGGTCCTTTCCGTCAATGTTTAGTTTAGCGAGAATTTGAAATAATTTTTCATGCTGCACTTTGTCGAATGCTTTAGTGAAATCAATAAAACATAAAAAGACATTATTTTGATATTCAGTTGCCCTTTCTGAAAGCATTCGTAGTATGAAAATTGTGTTTCTAGTTCCTTCTATCCTCAATAAACCCATATTGCAGTTTAAAAGTTTCTGGCGTTAATTTGTTTTTAATTTGATTCAGAACAATTCTCAACAAAATCTTTATTATGTAACTCATAAGACTGATTGTTCTATAATTTTCACAGTCAATCATTCCAGGAATTTTTGGCAGAGTTATAAATACTGATTTCAAGAGATCGGCAGACAATACACCAGACTCATACATGCCATTAAACAGTTCAGGGAGAATATCTATGCCTAGATCTTCTAGGGCTTGTATCATTTCCACTGAAATTCCATCAGGTCCAGTGGCTTTACCATGTTTCATGTTTTGCATTGCTTTAGTTATTTCTTCTTTGGTAATAGGTGGGCCAGAATTAGGGTGTTTAATATCTGAGGGTTTACCTCTATTATCTTCAAAAAGCTGCTCTATATACTGAATCCATCTCTCACATACTTTATCTGGATCTCTTAGTACGTATCTGTCTGCTGATCTTATGCATCCTGTAGAGGAGCTTTTCTTAATTCCAGTAATTTCATTAATTTTCTTGTGCATTTCTTTGCTGTTGTTAATATGGCCTTCTACTTCATTGTATTTTTGATTCAGCCATTCTTCCTTTGTAATATTGCACAATTGTCTGGTCTGTCTGTCTAGTTCTCTGTATTGCACTTCATTATTCTTCACTAACCTTCTTTGTTCCATCAGATCTAGAATTTCTTGGGTTATCCACCCCTTGCTGGTGTGTTGGATTTCTTGTACTGGGATTATCTCCTTTGCTGATTGCTGCATAGTATATTTAAATCTGTTCCAAATAAGTGTTGTTTCGTTTTCGTTGAGGTGTTCTTCTACAGCTGTTTTGAATTGTTGCTTAAGTATGCTATTATTTTTAAGCTCTCCCAACATATACTTCTTTCTTTTTTCCGTGTTTCCATTTCTTTAATTTTGTTTTGATAGTAGCTATTACTGGATGGTGATCTGAACCACAGTCTGCTCCTGGGTAGGCTTTAGAATTTGTGATATTATTTCGAAAGCGTTCATTGATGGTAATGAAATCTATTTGATTCCTTGTTCTATCTCCAGGGCTAATCCAAGAACACAATCTATATGGATGGTTTTTATACCAAGTATTGGTGATCACTTTGTTGCTTCTGACACAGCAATCAGTAAACCCTTCTCCATTTTCATTTTTCTCCCCTCATCCAAAAGGTCCTATGATGTTATCAACCCTTTCCTGTCCAACTTTGGAATTAAAATCTCCCATGACTAGTTTTACTTCCTGAGATTTACATTGCTCATAAGCACTGTTGAGATCTTCATAAAACTTGTTGATATCCTCTTCATCCGCATCATTTGTTGGCGCATAGGCTTGGATTGTGCTAATGTTAAAAGGGTTACCCCTTAATTTAACCAAAAGCAGCCGGTCAGATATCACCCAATATCCCATAAGACATTTTGATACTTGTTTGTTTAAAATAATTCCAACTCCATACATATGCTGTTGACCTCCAGAACACATTATCAGAGAACTATTCTTAGTGAATTTGCCACTGTCGGTCCATCTAATTTCTGATAGACCTAATACATCAACTTCCAACCTTTTCATTTCATTTAATGTGTTGCCCAACTTTCCTTTCTGGTAAAGTGTACGGATGTCTCATGTTGCTATCCTTAGCCTTTCCCTATTGCTTACAGTCTCTGGATGACAGTCTGGTGTCACCTGCAGCACATGACTACCCCTGCCGAGCGAGGTGTTCTTCTGTTGATTAGAGTCAACCCCATTCATGGTGCTGTCTGGTTTCCTTCTTTAGTTTCTTTCCATGATTGACTAGGCAGAAATTTCAACAGTGGTTTGCCGTTGTCTTCTGTTGCCGCAGTGCTCATCTAACTAGAGCATTTGACCTCTACTGGTGTTCCCAAATGGGAATCATACACTAGACGTCGCCCAACCTTTGCTGTTGTTGTTCAAGGTCAACCCTCCACCAAAGCTTGGAATCCTTCTCCCTGCTGCCGGAGACGTCAGTGATTTTAGGTGACACCACCACCATCAGTCTGGTTATTTATCTGGCGCCAAACATTCGCCCTAGTCAGAGCTCCTTCAGCGAGATGGTGCACCCGGACCTAAGTCCTACGTGAAGGCGGAGTTGCCTTGGGTGGTTGAAGCTATGTAATCACTATTGGCATTGCCTGATATTTAGTCAGGACCAAAACACCCCATACACCCCATTACAAGTGCACAGATATACAAATATACAAACATTTTTTCTTATTTCTTTTAATAGTTTCTCAATGGCAAAGAAACTTCACTGTTAATACAGAGATGGTTTTGATTACCTGGGTGGACAGCCAGTAGTGGTGGTGGTGGTGTTGGGGAGGGGTGGTTGTTGGACTGAGTCACTCAGAAGTGCTCCTGTTTCTTATTCTGTTTCTACCAGCCAACCCTCATCTTGAGCAAGTGTGCAGTCTCATCTCTTGACAGTTCATTCTGCCCTTCCACAAATGCAGGTACTGTCAGAGTCTAGATCTTGGACAAAAGATTCCAGGGCAGGAATCTCATCAGATTCAAGGAGGATGAGAGGTGACTTGATAAAGATGCATGAGATGATAAGAGGTACAGGGTGGACAGTCAGAAACATTTTCCAAGGGCATAATTTCAAGGTGATTGGAGGAAGTATAGGAAGGATGTCAGAGGTTGACCTCCATTAAGATGGCGCCAGTAAGTGATGACATTTTATGTGCAGTTCCAATGGGAATCATCAAATATTCCCATTTCGGACTACTACAGCTGAAATCCAGTCACAGCCATAGGTATTTCAGAAAGCAACATCATTTTAAAATGATTAAAAAATCTATTGATACTCAAAATCAACAAACCACAGACAGCAGACTCAACTTGCGAGGGCAGTACCCTTTATGAGAACTGGAGTAGGGACACCACAGTATTCTACAAAAATGATACAAACACAGAAGCTTTAGACCATGTTGCTGACGAACGTACACGCTCGGGAAAATAAGACTACAAATCTCAATGCAGGATTGTTGTACCAGAGAGACATCAAGAATAGCTCCATACTCTGCTTTACAAAAACCTGGCTCACACCAGCAATTTTGAATGCAGCAATGCAGCCCAATGGCTTTACTTTTCTTGGCAAAGGTAGAACAGCTCAGCCTTTTAAAAGCATACAAGGTGGATTATGTTTTATAATTAACTCATCATGAAACATCCAGCAGTCAAATGTCATTTATTTTATCCGCCAAGGGAGTTTTCTGCCATCATCCTGGTAGCGATGCACATTCCACCTTAGGCCATCAACAGATAGGCACTGGAGGGACTCAGCAACATAATCAGCAGGCAGAAAACAGTGCACCCTGATGCCTCCCTTAACGTTGCAGTAGATTTCAACCAGGCCACCACCAACATATCACCTGGGGAACCAGCGGAGCCAACACACTAGATCACTGTCATACCACCGTCAAGAGTGCTTACTGTGCAATCCCACCCCACTCTTCTACTTCAACTCCCAGGCATAGGCAGAGACTAAAGATCGCAGCACCAATGGTGAGGACTAAAAGGTATGGTCAAGGGAGGTGGAGGTGAGGTGTGCTTACAGGACTGCTTTGAGTTGGTGGATCCGACAATATTTAAGGATTCATCTCAGAATCTGAATGAATATGCCACAGTTGTCACTAACTTCATCAAGATGTGTGGATGAGTCTGTGCCTTTGAAAATGTACCCAACATACGCAAACCGTCGATGAACCAGGAAACTAGTAGTGTGCTTAGGGCTAGATCTGAGGCATTCAAGACCGGTGATCCAGAACTATACAGAAAGTCTAGGCACAACCTATGGAAGTCTATTTTAAGGGTGAAATTTAATTCCAATGGAGGTTAGAGATGGAGACAGATGTACATCAACTCTGACAGGATTTGCGGGACATTATTTCCTACAAAGAGAAACCTAACATCATGATACTTCACTCCCAGATGAACTCAAAGCCTTTTATACACGCTTTGAAAGGGAGAAGAAAACTAGAATCCCTGCAGCATCTGGTGACCTTGTGATCTCTGTCTTGGAGGCTAACGACAAAACAGCTTTCAAGAGGGTGAACCCTGGCTATGCGTCAGGGCCTAATGGTGTACCTAGTTGGGCTCAGAAAACCTGTGCCAACCAGCTAGCAGGACTGTTCAAGGACATCTTCAATCTCTCACTGGTTCAGTCACAGGTTCCTACCAGCTTCCAAAAGGGGACAGTCATTAGAGCGCCCATGAAGAGCAGGGTGAGTTGCTTCAATGACTATTTCCCAGTGGCACTCACATTTACTGTAATGAAGAGCTTGGAGAGGTTGGTCATAGCCAGAATAAACACCTACCGAAGCAAGGACCTAGAGCCACTGCACTGGCTCTCCACTCAGCTTGGGCCAGCGGGACAATAGTAATATCCGATAGACTGCTGTTTATTGACGAGCTTAGCATTCAACACAATCATACCCTCAGTTCCAATAAACAAGCTCCAAAACCCCGAGGAATCTCCATTTCCCTTTGCAACTGGATCCTTAATTTCCTCACTGGAAGACCACAGTCAGTGCGGATTGGAAATAAGACCGCCTCCTCACTGACAGTCAATATTGTCATACCTCAAGGATGTGTGCTTAGCCTACTGCTCTACTCGCTCTACACCCACAATTGTGTGGATCGGTACAGCTCAAATGACATCTATAAATTTGCCAAGACACAACTTTTGTTGGCAGAATTTCAGACAGCAACAAGAAGGTGTACATGAGTGAGACAGATCAGTTGCTTGACTGGTGTCGCAGCAATAACCTTGCACTCAATGTCAGCAAGACCAAGGGATTGATTGTGAATTTCAGGAAGGGGAAATTGAAGAAATGCACACCAGTCCTCAGCGAGGGATCAGAAGTAGAAAGGGTGATCAGTTTTGAGTTCCTGGGTGATCTATTCTGGCCCCCACATATTAATACAATTACAACGAAGGCACTACAGTAGCTATATTTCATTAGGAGTTTGAGAAGAATTGATATGTCAAAGATACTCAAAAATTTCTATTGATGTATTATGATTTCTAACTCTTTTCATCACCATAATGGAGGGGCCACTGCACAGGATTGGAAAAAGCTGCAGAAAGTCGTAAACACAGCCAGCTGCACCATGGGCACTAGCCTCCCCAGCATCAAGGACTCCTTCAAAAGGCAATGCTTCTGAAAGGAGGCATCCATCATTAAGGACTCCCATCAGCCAGGACATGCTCTCTTCCTTCTCATTGCTACCATCAAGGAAGTGGTACAGGAGCCTGAAGAGACACACTCAATGTTTCAGGAACAGCTTCTTCCCTTCTGAATAGACAATGAAACCATGAACACTATCCCAGTATTTTTATTTCCTCTCTTTTTGCAGAAAGCTTACCAAATGAAAGGTTTACACAAGGGTCTTCATCAAAAAGTTTGGAGTTCTTCTTCAGTCAGTTCTGATTTACTGTTTGGCACAGTTTCTGAGTGTTCCCTATGGACATTCATGCTCCAAGTCCCCTGGAAACCTGGTACACTTCTGGATCCTCAATAATGGAACAGAATCCTGTAGTGGGTAAAATCTGGCTGATCTGCCCTTGTTTTATAATAATATGTTCTCCTGATTATACCCCTGGGCTGCAGGAAGTCATCCCAGCATGATGTGCATTTTGGCCATTGTCAATGCAGAGAAGGTTGGCACATGCTGGTGCCTGCCTACAACTTTCCTCATTTATTGAATTGCATTGACTGAGACATCACTAAAGTGCCTCTGGAATGAATCAATAGCAATGAGGCAATGAAGTGAATGGCAGCGGTCAGCTGAACAGCCATAGACAATACTTCAAGCAGGTTAAGCAAGGTGTTTTTTTGATGGAGGCTGCAATAGCTCACAATTACATACCATGCTAATCCAAGGATGAGGAGAAAGGGTCCCTTCCTTCACTTCTGCACTGTATTCTGTCCACCACTTTCTTCGAGATCTGCCACATACACCTCCTCCTTTTGCACCTACTGAAATGGCCACAGTTGCTGTGGGTGGTGGTGGTCTTTACGCTCCACATTAATGATCTTCCATTCCTAACCTTGCACCCACTCCACCTCCAACATTATTGTTCATCCTGTAGGCCTGAAATAACTAAAATCTGCAGATAAGGGACAAGAATGAGGCAAGGTCAGTGGAAGCAGATAATGTAAATGTTTTGTTCTTGTCATGTGGTTGCAGGAATGGGGGCTGCCATTTTGTGAGACTGTTCTTTCAGCCACCATTTTGTGAACTGTTTCTTGCTCAGGGACAGCTTAATCAGAGCAATTGAATGTGGATACAATAAGTTTTCGGCTGATGATCTCCTAAGCCCAAGACCATTTCCAGATAAGAAGCTGTTTATTCAGTAATGTAAAAATGGGAAGCTTGAAAAAGGAACAGCCTGTGATCAGAAGTTGCCTGAGCCCAGGATTTGGCTGACCTGGATAGAAGAAAGGAAATTACAAGATGTCCAAGTTTGACAGAAGGGATGCTGCTTGTAGCCTTGGTCCAAATCTAATAAGAAGCTGACACAGGTCAGTCAGATGAGCTTGAGCCAATGACATTGAAAGATAACAGATGGATCTGATAATAACGGAGAAGTTCTGGAGTACAGGTAGTGTCAGTTCTCAGGAGACAATCCATCGCAGATGGTGATCCCACATCAGAAACAAAGATATTATATTAGGATCAAGAGGAATACCTGGCTGGCAAAGTCTCCTTTTTCCCAGGTATTAACTTTTCTATCCTTTGACTGTTCATAAAAGGTCAAGGAGTCTACTGGGTGTGTGCATAGTTTTATAAATTCATGTGTTTGTTATCTGAGCTAATAAAGATTTAGTCAGAAAATACAGATTCTCTCTGTGTCTAACTGATCATTATTGTTGAGGATTAACACCAGTAACAACCCCAATTACTCCATTCTAATTTGAAGGCCTCCAAGTTTCACAATGTTTATCTTTTATATTGACTACAGTACGTTCCACATCACTTGCTAGAAGGAAATTAGAAAACAGCTGGAAGCCCTGAACAATGCTTTTGAAAACAGACAACATTAACACAACCTTCAAGTGCCATTTACACTTTGCTTTAATTTTAGTAGTAAAGTTAAAGTAGTAAAACCCTGATCAGAAGTGGTGGTGAACAAGTTTGAAGTCATTTTCAAATTACCATTTATGATGTGGATCTGTCTCCAACAAACACTATTAAACCAAGAGGTGAGATGCAGTAACACTTAAAATTATTACCAATTTTACTTTTCACTCAACCCAGAAGCATTTGTTCTTGGAGATTAAAATTCTGAATGGTCCTCAAAGACAAGATTTTACCAAGGGAATAAAGAAAAACGTTGCAAGAGGTTCTTTCTTCACCTATAGAGAATTCAAACATTATTTTTAAGTTAACAAACATCTTTTTGGGAAAAAAAATACATAAAAGAATAAAGTGAAGAGAAAGACACCAGAAAGAGGATAAAAAGTGCTGAGCGAGGAGTGTGTTAAACAGTGAGAACCAGGGCCTTTATCTGTGCAGTAAATCCTCTGGCTCCTTTATTTAAACAAATATGAAGGAAAAAAAGTTATCTCTTGCTTTAATTCAGAAATGGCCATAGCTGATGCTTATTTGTCCTGTCAGAGAAAAGATGGCTTAACAGAGCTGCCAAATAAAGATACGACTCTCTAGTTATTGTAATTTATAGCTATTCCTTCCGTCTTGTGAAAGAGACATCACTCATAACCACTGGTAAGTTATGAAGCTCTTTCAAGTGAAAGAAAGCCTTGACCTCTTCATCATGGTTAAAAATTCTGTTTGCTGCACGGTTGAAAGATTCCTAGTAGAATTTGTGGAATGCTGAGCACTTTGGCCAACCTTTCACTGCAATTTTACAGGTATAAGTGGCCATTTGTCATTTTCCCACCCTTTGAGTTAAATATCAATCTGATGAGTAGTAAATTCTGGCATGTTCATAGAATAAACATAAAGCGTGCACAAAGGTCTGTTCATGGGCCATGTGCCATAATGATCAGCTTTATTTGTCAATAAATGGACAGTATTATAACCCTTGGAAGTAGCAGCAACCAATCCAGTGCCCCAGGAATGGTTGGTAGCTGGTGACACAGATAAAATATTGATGGGCAAGAACGAATCATGGCAAAGAGCCCTGCTAAAGGGTCATTTTCTTAAAATGAACTTTCAATGAACAACCTTATTACCAATTACCTTAGACCCCACTTGGAGTACTGTGTTCTGTTCTGGTCACCTCATTACAGGAAGGATGTTCGTACTATAGAGAGAGTGCAGAGGAGATTTATAAGACTGTTGCCCGGATTGGGATAGGTTATGCCTTATAAGAATAGGTTCAGTGAACTTGGCCTTTTCTCCTTGGAGCGACGGAGATGAGAGATGACCTGATAGAGGTGTATAAGATGATGAGAGGCATTAACTCTGTGGATAACCAGAGGCTTTTTCCCAGGGCTGAAATGGCTAACATGAAAGGGCATAGTTTTAAGATGCTTGGAAGTAGGTACAAAGGAGATGTTAGACGTAAATCTTTCACACAGAAAGTGATGGCTGCATGGAATGCACTGCCAGTGAAGGTGGTAGAGGAGGATAGAATAGGGTCTTTTAAGAGATTCTTAGGTAGGTACATGGAGTTTACTAAAATAGAGCATTGTGGGCTGAAGGGCCTGGAATTTGCTGTAGAATTTCTATGTTCTATGTTTTATATGTCAGTAAAGTGCTTTGCTTATCCACTTCACAACACAATGAATCACTCCTGTATCATGCAACTGAAAGAGCTGTAGATAGATAGATAGATACTTCATTGATCTTAAAGGACATTATAGTGTCACGGTAGCATTACAAGTGCACAGAAATACAAATATACAAATATTAGAAGAGAAGTGAGAAAGAATTAAACAGTCTAATAGGGGTCATCACTTCCCCAGCTCCAGGTTGACTCATTATAAAGCCTAATGGCCGAGGGTAAGTATGACCTCATATAGCGCTCTGGGGCTGCGCTGTTATCTTAGTCTATTACTTAAAGTGCATCTCTGTTCAACCAAGGTGGCATGCAGAGGATGAGAAACGTTGTCCAGAATTTCCAGGATTTCCTGTAGGATCCTTTGTTCTATCACAGCCTCCAGTGTGTCCAGTCTGACTCCTATAACAGAACCAGTCTTTCTAATCAGTTTAATGAGCCTTGTCGATGCCATTGCCCCAGCACACCACCGCATAGAAGATTGTACTGGTGACAACAGACGTTAGAACATGTGAGGGAGGGGCATGCATACTCCAAAGGACCTCAGTCTCCTCAGGAAGTAGAGGTGACTCTGGCCCTTCTTGTGTTGGTACTCTACTCACGTCTGTCATCCAGGTGTACCCCAGGTACCTGTAGGTCCTCACTACATCCACATCCATGTCATCACCATCAATAGTAACAGGGAGCAATGCAGGCTTAGTCTTCCTAAAGTCCATCACCTTCTCCTTTAGCTTACTGAGGTTGCGCTGAAGATGATTCGTCTAACACTGTTTGATGAAGTTCTCCACCAGGGCCCTGTATTCATCTTCCTGCCCTACCTTTATGCACCTAACTATTGCTGAGTCATCAGAGACTTTCTGCAGATGATATGGCTCAGTGCTGTATCTAAGGTCCGATTTATACAGGGTAAACAGGAAGGGAGCCCCAGTGCTACTTATAGCCATGTCTGGCACACAGCTCTGAAGCCACACTAACTGCAGTCTGCCAGTCAGGTAATCCATTATCCAGGATACAATGCAAGTGCCAATCTTCCTTGAATGGAGCTGTTCCCCCAGCAATGAGGGCTGTATGGTACGGAAGGCACTCAAGAGATCAGAAACCATGATCTTCACAGTGCTGTCCTGCTTATCCAAACGGGAGTAAGCTCCGTTCAGCAGGCAGATAACAGCATTGTCGACTCCAATGTGTTCCAATGTATTGTAAAAGGATATTCTCCAAACCCAATTCCGACAGCAGTTGTTCCTTCCTATTTGCACCTTTTTTTGCTGTGCTTTGGCTATAGATTCTGCGCTATTAAATGAAATACACTTACAGACGTGTTTATAGCCTTTTTTTGATGACATCTTTGTGTCTGACCCACACATAAATGGGCAATATGAACATCATGGCCTCCTGATGTCATTCTAATTGTCAGAAATGCCTCTACAATGTACTGCAAAGCACGATTGCACGACTGACTCTTGACACATGTCAGATATTACCGGTCACCCAAGTACATGCCAGTAAGAGCAAGACAGAGCGGACTGTGTGACTTCGCAGAGGGCACTTTCCGAATTAATGTTACCAGCCTGACTGGTTTCAAATTGAAGGGAACAGATAATGGGCTAACTCAATATGTTATCCAGTACTCATCTCTCCACTTCACAGATGGTGACTATGTAATCATCAGTGGAAATCTAAAGCAATACAAAAAATACTGGAGAAATTCAGCAGGTCGGGCAGCAGATATGGAAGGGAATAAACAGTCAGGCTGAGACGCTTCGTCGGGACTAAAAGGGTAATTTCCATAATTTTCATTGTGACAGAATAGAATACAGGAACACAAGAAACTCTATTGGCTTGCTTTTTCAGTCCAATAGTTTTTTATATTCTGAGTTCCCCTTCTCCCCATCTTCTCAAGATTTTTAAATATGGGCGGGAAGGGGGATTTGAGGGTTGATGTGCTTGATATTTTTTTTCAGTTTTTGTGTGGGGTGGGGGATTTAGTGGTCCTTGTACCTAGTTCATTTTGCTCGCATTTTTTGTGTGGGGAGGGGGATTTTGGTGTCAACGTGCCTGATTCGTTTTGCTTGTTTTTTGTGTGGGAGGGGGGATTTGGGGGGTTGATGATTGTGCTGACTTTCTTTTCTTTCTTGGTTTCATGGCTACCTGGAGATTTGAAGAATTTCAGAGTTGCATACTTTGATAATAAATGAATCTTTAAATCTTTGAAGTTAAGAGTAGCAATAGGCCACCGGCCCCCTCAGGAGTGCCCCACCATTTAATGTCATCATGGCTGATCCATGCTGACCTCAACTCCATATCTGTTTGGTTCCCCTTAACCCTAATTTTCCAAATATTTATCTATCTCCACCTTAAGTAAATGTAATAATCTGGTCTCCACACTTCTCAGGAGGCGGGGTGCAGAGAGAATACTGGCATTTTCTACTCTACCAGAATTTTCCACTCAATGTAAACAACAACCACCCCACCACACACCCCCTCCCCAGATATTCTTTCTTCTCTGCTCTCTCATTGAACAGAAGATACAAAAGTCTGACAGCACGTATCACCAGACTAGGGATCTTTTATACCATTATTATAACACTATTGAATGACACCCTAGTATGAAAAGATGGACTCTTGACCTCACAATCTACATCCTCATGCACCTTATTATCTGCCTGCACTGCACATTCTCTGTAACTGTAACCTTATATCCTGCATTGCTTTTTCCTCGTACTTCCTTAATGTACTAATATGATAAAATTACCTGTATGAATGATTGCAAAACTAAGTTTTTCACTGTATCTCAGTACTTGTGACAATAATAAATCAACTTACCCTCTGAAAGAAGATACTTCTACTTACCTCAACAGAAATTGTTTCTCCTCGTTCTTTACTCTTGCACCAGTGAAAGCTTCCCTGTGCCCAGGCAGGTGATAGAAAGATGAACTACTTTGCCTTCGGATGAAAGACGTTTGGATGAAAGTTACTCAGATGAAAGACGAACGTCTGTCGAAACAAATCTTCTACTCCCAGCTTAAAGAAGCAAACGTAAAAGAGGTGGACAACAGAAGAGATTCAAAGACGTCTTAAAAGCCAACATGAAGAAATGTAACTTCAACATCAACAATTGGGAAACCAATGCCAAGGACAGGAAACTCTGGCGAGCCATCATTCGAGAAGGAACAGCAACTTTCGAAGCCAACAGATGTGCAGAATTAGAAGAAAAGAGAAGAAAATGGAAAGAGAGGCAACAACAACCAAAGCCTGATCTGCCATCCGGAACTACCTATCCGGAATGCGGAACAATTTTCAAAGCCAAGATTGGACTCATAAGCCACTTGGGAGCTCACAAGTAGATCAACAGAATGAAGATCATCATCCTCGACCTCGAGGGATAGCCACGACGACGACTTTGCCTTCCATCCTATGTTCATAATTGCCCAAAGCATTTGATTGTTAAGGAAGTATTTCTAAATTGTAATCCCTGTATTCATTTATATCTTGTTGAAACAACAATACTTTACATCTGCATCTTGTCTGTATTCCACTTGAGAGGTGAATGCAGTACCTTGTTGCAGTGTGCAAGTGTCTGAGACCTCACATTTTATTAGGCAGATGGCATTCAGGCATCCACAGAGGTACAGATACCAGATATCCTAATGGATGGAATTGATTCCTACCCACTACACCATCGACCTTTAATGCAGCAATGAAGGTCCTCCATCTCTCTCTGTTCTGTGCACACAGAAAAAGAAGGGCTTTTCATTGATGGTTCCACAACAATTTTTTTGACTAGTCAGGGTTGTTAGCCATGAGCTGAACCCCTGAACCTAGAGGACTGACAAACCACTCTTAGCCTGGTCTCTATCCTTTGACCTGTCTGGCATGGGTGGCCCTACCACGAGCCACAGGACAAAGCTCTGACTCCAGCCAACATAGTTCTCCGAGTCACAGAGGCACACAAGCATCCAACCCTATGACAAGGTTGTGGGACTCTTGGAGGAGCGGATTGAAAGGTGATGTGAGTCCTATTGCATCCTAGGAAAGGCAGGTTGATGTGCACGCAGACATCACTAATCACTGCAACAGCATCCAGTAGTGAAATGAAGAGTTGGCCGTGTGGAAGTGACAGCCATGGCTGCTCCACAGAATGCAGTCTGAAGACTCTTCTCTTTTTCCAAGACTTTGCCGAGATCAGGGTGTGGCCAAGGGGGCCCACTGGAAGTTATTGGAAGATTACTGAGAGGATTACTGATTCTGAGATGAGTTCAAGTCTCATAATGACATCTGGGGAATTTAAAAGTATTTCTTAATTTACTTGAGGATGCAAGGCAGAACAGGCCCTTCCAGTCCAATGAACCATGCCGTCCAACAACCCACCTATTTAACACTAGTCAAATCATTTGCAATGACCAATTAATCTACTAACCCGTTTGTCTTTGGATTATAGGAGGAAACTGGAGCATCTGGTGGAAGCCCATATGGTCATGGGGAGAACCTACAAGCCCTTTACAGATGGGCCTTTTCTGGTTGTCTGCCAGTGACTAATGGTGTTCCTCAGGGCCAATACTGAGACCACAGCTTTTCACATTGTTTGCCAATGATTTAGATAGTGCAATTGAAGGCTTTGTGGCAAAGTTTACAGATGATACAAAGATAGGAGGGGTAGGTAGTGCTGAGGAAGCAATGCAATTGCAGCAGTACAAATTGGAAGATTGGGAAAAGAAGTGGGAGATGGAATACAGTGCTAGAAAATGTATAATAATGCATTTTTGGTAAAAGGAACAAAAGTGAATACTATTATTTAAACGGGGAGAAAGTTCAAATATCAGAGTTGTAGAGGGTCTTAGGAGTCCTTGTGCAAGACTCCCAGAAAGTTAATTCACAGGTTGAGTCTGTAGTAAAGAAGGCAAATGTAATAATGGGATTTCAAGAGGAATGGAATATAAAAACAGTGAAATAATGCTGAAACTTTATAAGTCACTAGTCAGGCTGCACTTGGAGTATTGTCAATAGCTTTGGGCCCCTTATCTCAAAAAGGATGTGTTGTCATTGGAGAGAGTCCAGAGAAGGTCTATGAGAATGATTCTGGGAATGAAGGGGTTAACATATAAGGGGCGTTTGGCAGCTTTGGGCCTGTACTCACTGGAATTTAGAAGAATGAATTGGGATCTCATTGAAATGTATCGAATGTTGAAAGAACTAGATAAGGTGGATGTAGAGAGGAAGTTTCCTCTTGCGGGGGTATTGAGAACTAGAGGGCCTCAAAATTGAGGGGCGATCTTTTAGCCAAATCTGTGGAATGCTCTGCCACAGACTGCGGTGGAGGCCAAGTACGTGTGTATATTTAAAGCAGAAGTTGATAGATTCCTGACTGGTCAGGGCATCAAGGTGAGAGGGCAGGTGTATGGGGTTGAATGGGATCTGGCATCAGCCATGATGAAATGGCAGAGCAGACTCAATGGGCTGAATGGCCTAATTCTGCTCCTGTGCCTTATGGTCTTATGGCACCAGAAATAAATTCCAAACTTTGATGCCCTAAGCTGTATTGTATTGCACTAACAGCTACACTACTGTAGTGCCCAGTGTAGTTAATTTGGAATGAGAAGCTGGTATCTGTAATGGTGAATAGTAAACCTTAAGGTAGTCATACCTGATTCACTCATATTCATCAGGGAAGATGTGTTCATCAGGCAAGAAAACACATTTCAAGGTTGTTTACAGTATACATACTTCGATAATAAATGCCCTTTGAACTTGAAATGTTGCATCCTAACTTAATGAGATTCTTTATGGTTCCTGAGCCATAACAATAAGCAGCTTTTTACTGCATTCCAAAATAATTGACTCAAAGACAATTAAGGAAGAACATTAACTGCTGGACTTGCCAGTAACGCCCATATCTGGCGAGTAACTAAATCAAGCATTCTATAATATTCATGAACTTGGGGAAATTAAACTGGATTATCTTAAAGATAAATGCACATACACACAAAAAAAAAGGTTTTACAGAGGACTGCCCACGACTAGTAAATTCCTAACAAATGACTGGCGGCTTGTTGTTGCTGTGCAATAATTGTAGGTGTGCTCCCTATAATTACATGTATTTATCTTCTAGATCAGTCTTGGTTTATCATTGCATTTCTTTCTGCCTCTAGCAAATCTCTGATGATAGCTTTCAAGTTCAAGTTTATTGTCATCTGACTGTATATACATACAACTAAATGAAACAATGATCCTCCGGATCACAGTGCACTGACAAAACACACATCCATAACAATCTTTATCCAGTATCTTTTGCATTTAACTTTCTGCTTTTCCCCCTCAATTCTGATCCCTTGAACAGAGATAAATGTGCATTTTCCTTCAGTGAGATATTATAAGTTCAAATCACTACCTTCAAAAATACTTTTGTTTCACCCAAAACTGACAGTTTTCCATGTGAGTAAATCTACACCATCACCTCAGAGTCTTTGAACTCCAAAAGTCTGCACTGTTCTAAGTGCAGTCTTGCAAAATTTACGTGGATTAGTCATTATATTTTGACTCTCCACATCACATTCTCCAGACTAAAATAATCCACTCTAGTACATCTAAGGCATTTTTTTCATGTTGAGAATACTTTAGGCATAATTTCAACTGGTTTCTTGATTTAGACAATAACCCGGCAGGATTCCTATGAAGCTTAAGGGTAAGGAAGGTGAGGAGATAAGGGATCAGTGAAGAAGACCACACCCCAACCTGATTACACTTTGCTGACATGTGACTCCATGTGATTTTTATCCTCCAATCGAACTGAATCCAAAATAGAATGATGCACAGGAGGCCAGTCAGTCCCTGAGGACTGATTTGGCTGACAAAACTCTCCAATTATCTTCACTGTCCTACTGTCCTGCGTGATTTCCTCTTCAATCTTTTTTGTCCAATTCCAATTTGAAGGATTATTGATTCTACTTTTTTTTAAAAAATCTGCATCAAAGAACAATTATGGTTACCTGTTTTCTTCCAGATTCATGACATGAATGGCTGCTGTCCTAATATTAGTAGGATTCCAAATAAAATGGCTACAAGTTTTAGAAGCAATCATATCAAGAGAACTTCTGTGAAATGTTGATTCGTTTAATGTGCATCTTTAACATTTCTAGATTCACCATGGACTTCCAATGTTCAAAAATGCACTAAGTAGCTACTTTACTAAATATCTCCTGTACTTAATAAAGTGGTCTCTGAGTGCATGTTCATGGTTTTCTGCCACTGTAGCCCATTCACTTCAAAGTTTGACATGTTGTGCATTCAGTGATGGTCTTCTGCACACTACTGTGGCAAGGTGTGGTTATTTGAGTTATAGTTGCCTTCCTGTCAGCTTGAACCAGTCTGGGTATTCTCCTCCATTCCAACTCTCCCATGCACAAAGCATTTTTGCCCCACAGTACTGCCACTCACTGGATGTTTTTGTTGTTCACACTATTTTCTGTAAACAGCAGAGACTGTTCTGAGTGAAAATTTTAGGAGATGAGCAGTTTCTGAGATACTGAAACCACCCCATCTGGCACCAACAATCATTCCATAGTCAAGGTCACTTATATGACATTTCTTCCCCATTCTAATGTTTGGTCTGAACAACAACTGAACCTCATGAACATGACTGCAGGCTTTTATACATTGATTAGCTGTCACACTTGGCTGATCAGATGTTTGCATTAACCAGCAGGTATACCTAATAAAGTGGCCACTGACTGTACTTTATATCAGATAAGATGGGAAAATAACCAGAGGAAATGAAAGATTAACAGCAAGCCAACAAACAAACTTAACATCATTCCTAACTACGTCGTTAAAAAGTAAGCACTTCAGACCTTCCATTTTATTCAAAAATATCTCAAAGAAAGTTCATGGTTTGCTGTTTTCGGAGACACTCCTGTCACAGTGTAACGTTCTGATACAAACTCTTAAATATTAATTCACTTTGAAAAAAATACATCACCAGGCTCTTGTGTGCACGTCGAGGTGATCAGGACTGCGCAAGCCCTGCTGATCTTCAATTTCTTGCCTGATCTCACAAGTTTGTTTATGATTTATTTTCAACAATGCTGAAAAATTGCATTTTCTGCTTGGCCCTTTCCGAAAGTCCCTGTGTTGTGCTTTTTGATTTTAACCGATCTGTTAGAATTGTAATCAGCTGCGTCCAGAAATGACATTTGCTCTTACAGATCTTCTGATGCATGGGGCCAACTCTGACATTCTTACACTCCCATCAGCCTCACTTAATGGGTCTCCTGTCATGGCTCCACTTAAAGGTGGGCCCTTCCGTGGTGAAGCTAATTACTTCCTATACCTTTAGCAAGGTCACACACTTGGATACTCTGCTTCATTTATCAAAATGCTTGCTTTTGCATGGTTACCAATCACATGCACACATGCAAGGCCCTTTGCTCAGACAAAGGCAACTTTGCCTGTCTATGGCAAGACAATCATTCGCCGAATGAACTAAAAGTGGTAATTTGCTACTGTTGATAAGGTGTCAATGATCAAAACACTGTAATTGTTAGCTCATACTATCATTGTTTGTTGTGAAATGCAGTGACTGCAGAAGTTTCAGATGACAGCAGCTGCCAGTCACTTCTGGAAGAACCTGATATGATGGAATCAGTGTAAATCCAAGAGAAATTCACTGCAGTCAAAGGAGCCCTAGATCCTTTGGGACATTAAAAACCATAGCCTAAAAGTGAGTAAGTAACAACAACAAACATGAGGAAATCTGCAGATGCTGGAATTTCAAGCAACACACATAAAAATTGCTGGTGAACGCAGCAGGCCAGGCAGCATCTATAGGAAGAGGTACAGTCAATGTTTCGGGCCGAGACCCTTCGTCAGGACTAACTGAAAGAAGAGATAGTAAGAGATTTGGAAGTGGGAGGGGGAGGGGGAGATCCGAAATGATGGGAGAAGACAGGAGGGGGAGGGATGGAGCCAAGAGCTGAAAAGTTGATTGGCAAAAGGGATATGAGAGGATCATGGGACAGGAGGCCCAGGGAGAAAGAAAGGGGGAGGGGGGAAGCCCAGAGGATTGGCAAGGAGTATAGTGAGAGGGACAGAGGGAGAAAAAGGAGAGAGAGAGAGAGAAAATAAATAAATAAATAAATAAATAAATAAATAAATAAATAAATAAATAAATAACAGATGGAGTACGAGGGGGAGGTGGGGCATTAGCGGAAGTTAGAGAAGTCAATGTTCATGCTATCAGGTTGGAGGCTACCTAGACAGAATATAAGGTGTTGTTCTTCCAACCTGAGTGTGGCTTCATCTTGACAGTAGAGGAGGCCATGGATAGACATGTCAGAATGGGAATGGAACATGGAAGTAAAATATGAGACCACTGGGAGATCCTGCTTTCTCTGGCGGACAGAGCGTAGGTGTTCAGCAAAACGGTCTCCCAGCCTGCGTCGGGTCTCGCCAATATATAGAAGGCCGCATCGGGAGCACCGGACACAGTATATCACCCCAGCTGACTCACAGGTGAAGTGTCGCCTCACCTGGAAGGACTGTCTGGGGCCCTGAATGTTGGTGAGGGAGGAAGTGTAAGGGCATGTGCAGCACTTGTTCTGCTTACAAGGATAAGTGCTGGGAGGGAGATAGGTGGGAAGGGATGGGGGCAACAAATGGACAAGGGAGTCGTGTAGGGAGAGATCCCTGCAGAAAGCAGACAGAGTGGGGTAGGGAAAGATGTGCTTAGTGGTGAGATCCCATTGGAGGTGGCGGACGTTACGGGGAATAATAGGTTGGACCCGGAGGCTGGTGGGGTGGTAGGTGAGGACAAGGGGAACTCTATTCCTAGTGGGGTGGCAGGAGGACAGGGTGAGAGCAGATGTGAGTGAAATGGGAGAGATGTGTTTGAGAGCAGAGTTGATGGTGGAGGAAGGGAAGCCCCTTTCTTTAAAAAAGGACATCTCCTTCATCCTGGAATGAAAAGCCTCATACTGAGAGCAGATGCGGCGGAGATGGAAGAATTGCAAGAAGGGGACGGCATTTTTGCAAGAGACAGGGTGAGAAGAGGAATAGTCCAGGTAGCTGTGAGAGTCCGTAGGCTTATAGTAGATATCAGTAGATAAAGACAGAAAGATCAAGAAAGGGGAGAGAGGTGTCAGAAATGGACCAGGTAAACTTGAGGGCAGAGTGAAAGTTGGAGGCAAAGTTAATGAAGTCAACGAGCTTAGGAAGCATGCAGGAAGCAGCGCCAATGCAGTCGTCGATGTAGCGAAGGAAAGTGGGGGACAGATACCAGTATAGGCTTGGAACATGGATTGTTCCACAAAGCCAACAAAAAGGCAGGCATAGCTAGGACCCATACGGGTGCCCATAGCTACACCTTTAGTTTGGAGGAAGTGGGAGGAGCCAAAGGAGAAATTGTTAAGAGTAAGGACTAATTAAGAGTAAGGACTAATTCCGCTAGACAGAGCAGAGTGGTGGTAGGGGGGAACTGGTTAGGTCTAGAATCCAAAAAAGAAATGGAGAGCTTTGAGACCTTCCTGATGGGGGATGGAAGTATATAGGGACTGGATATCCATGGTGAAAATAATGCGGTGGGGACCAGGGAACTTAAAATCATCGAAAAAATTGAGAGCGTGAGAAGTGTCACGAACATAGGTGGGAAGCAATTGAACAAGGAAATAACAACAACCAAGCTTTTCTAGGTTATGCCATCCAATCTACTAGAATTAGTGGACATTGTTGAAAGGGGAAAGTTGATATATCTAAGGGAAACATGAGGGAGAAAAATTCTTCATTCAGAGGGTGGTGTGAATGAGTTGCCAGTGGAAGTGGCACATGTGGGCAACACACACAAAATACTGGAGGAACTTAGCAGCCCAGGCAGCATCTATGGTGGATGTGGGTTCGATTGGATCGTTTAAGAGAAGTTTGGATAAGTACATGGATTGAAAGGGTATGGAGGGCGACGGTCCGGATGCGGGTCGATGAGACTAGGCAGAATAACAGTTTGGCACAGACTAGATCAGCTAGACAGCCTGTTTCTGTGCTCTATGACTCTCACCTGCTGCTGCAGTTCCATCAATTGCTGCAACTCGCCTGCTTCTATGGCTGGGAGATGAGCACTTTAGTGAAGACCCATGCCAAATACTAATCCTTCAAACCTCCAACCAGGTCCTTCTCCCCTACTGCCCTCCCACCCCACTCTCAATTGCACTGCCAAACTCCTATGATGGAGCCTGGAATCTCCTGGTCTTTGTGCCAATCAACCAGGAACTCATGATGTTTTTGGTGCACTTGAATGGTTGATTGAAGTGAGCCTCTTGACTATGAGAAGCTAGGCTTGTTGGCTTAGTCTCAGACTTTAGTGGGGTGAAGTGGTTTGAACAATGTTGGGAAAATACACCATGGACTGTGCATAAAAAGTACATAAAATATGGAAAAGAGCAAAAAATTGAATGCAAGGTATGATACATTATTTGAGTAATCAGTGCATAGACCACAGAAGTGCTTTGGTTTGTTTATCATTGTTTTCTTGAGTATCGGGCCAGTAGAGTTTAGTCAGTTTAACAGTTTATAAATTATTAAAGATGGAACTCGAAATCTGCAATTAAGAAGTTAATATAGTACAGTCTTTGGAAAAGTTAATTAACTTAATCAGTCTGGAATCAATGATGATATTTAAAAATTCTCTGTTGTCTCCAAGGGTTTTTTTCAGCGAATTGCCAGAATCTTGCAATTACGTTTTTAACTTTCTATGCAGTAATGGCACAATGACAGTTAGGTTATTCAGAGGTTGTGTTCAGTACAATTGGTAAAGATGTGGATAGTGAATTCCCAATTTAAATGCAATCTACATAAAATTACACGCATCATGCAACTTGTACATAACAGCTGTGGAGAGTATAAGGTATAATTTACTTAATAATTTATGAAATGACCCATTGATTCCTTCAGTCGATGTAATATCAGAATCTCCCAGTAACAATATGCTTTTATAATCTGCTTACAAAGGTCAACCCTGCAGAACCGATGGCATGAAATAAATGTCAGTAGCACATACCAGGGCCGGTTATGTGACCTCTTGGGTGCAACAAAGAAGCTAGTATGGCATGGAATTCAACAATAAATCTTACAGTCTTAATAAGATGAATAAGCAAACATCACTGGAAGGTAGACAAGATCATTCTGGGCTCATGGAACATTGGATATAACTGAAGAGGAAAAATCCAGAGAGTTGAGTGTATTATATTGTTGTATGCAATTCCCAAGAATGGTTCTGCTAAGAAAGAGATTCGGATTCATTTATTTATCACAAGTACATTGAAATATACAGTGAACTGTGTCGCTTGCACTTAACAACCAACACAGCCTCAAGGATGCACTGAGGGCAGCTGCAAGTGTCGTCATACATTCTGACACCAACATAGCATGCCCACAATGTTCGGCAGAAACAACACAAGCGGCAGCAACAGCAGCAACAAATCAACCATAGCAAAATAAGCCTTTTCCTCCCTCCATATGTCACACATCTACTCACACACACACACACATACAAACAAGGTGGGTGGGTGGGAGGAAAGGGCTTGTATTGCTGTTACTGTTGTTGCTCCTTGAGCTCTTTTGCTGAACGTTGTTGCCATGTTACACTGGTGCTGGAATCTGTGGCGACGCTTGTGGGCTGTTCCCAGCGCTTCTCCTTTATGGCAAAGTAATGGCGCAGACACCTTCTGTTGCAAATGTTTCTGACTTTGACTTATAGCTGACACAAAAGATTCCACGTATATTTCCCCACGCTATCTGTCATCAGTCTCAAATTTACACAACATAGACATTAGTGTCAAAGTTTATCATGATATCGGTTGAACACCTTAGAGTTCATTGTCACAAAAAATTCTGTAAGTCCTATCATGTCAGAGAAACTAGGATAAAACCAGAAAGTCAAAAATTGGTAGAAATCTGAAATCAAAACAGAAACTGCAGCCAACACGCAAAAGGACTGGCAGCGTCTGTCACCTGAGAAACATGGCTAACCTGTCAGGTCAAAGGGGCACCATGGTAGTCCAGGGTTAGCACAATGCTATTACTACTCAGGGTATTGGAGCTCAGAGTCCAATTCCAACACTTCCTCTAAGAAATTTGTACGTCCTTCCCGTGAACAGCATATGGGTTTCCTCCACATGCTTCGGACTCCATCCATATTCCAAAGGCGTAGGGTTAGAGGTAAAATGGTCATGATAAATAGTCCTGTGATTAGACTAGGGTTAAATAGATGGGTTGCTGGGCAATGCAGCTCATTGGGCTGGAAGGCCCTGTCCGCAATGTATCTCCAAGCAAATAAATAACAAAGGTAGTTTATCAGACCCCTCTGGGAAATAATGGTCCCTTCATAAGAAAGATGCTGATGGTCTTTGGTTTGAAAGATTAATTCCACTTCTCCTTCCATAGTTTCATGGGTGTTGCTTGATCTATTGAGAGTTTCCGGCATTTTCTGCTTTTATTTCAGGGTAAAAAAAAAAGACCTGATGTTCAAACCTGATGACTTGCCTGACATACAGCAAACTTTTTAAATCTGGCTCTGTATCACGGCAAAAGACTGACTTGGAAAGACAGAATAAAGAGAAATGCAACATCCTAAATCAACACCAATCTTTTTTATTGCTCTTCAATCCACCTTGGTTGCCACCTGGCCAAGTCTGAAATGCTGAGTATAAATTGCAAGCCAAGAATGTGTCAGTCAGAGTCCTTAAGTAGATACAAGATAAAATTCTTAAACCAAGTTCTTTTGACTCTTCTTCCTCCTCCTCCTCCTCCATATTATGAAATGCTAATAGGATGTCTGAAGCAAACTGCTTAATTTGACAAGTTGCTCCTACTTATATGTTTAGGAAGTTTACTGCTTTGAAAGCTGAATTTGAATTCTCAAACTATCATTGTATTTGGAGTCAGGGGAGATTGAAGGTGCCAGAACACAGAGCAAAAAATAAACTGCTGGAAGAAATCAGCATCTGTGGAGAAGAATCGGTGATAGACATTTTGGATCGACGTCCTGCACCAAGACTGGATCAAGAGGCTGCATCAAGACTCCAGATTATTAAATTATTACAGCCAGTAACTAATAAAATCTCATGCCCTCTTGGGCATTTTGTTGCTGATTGAAAATAAATATAGCATTGTGCTTATATCTTTAGAATTGGTTAATTGAAGGACTAACATAAGGCACTTCCACATGTACAGGTTTCTGGGCACATTATATGATGTGTACAATCCTATGTGCACCGTAACACCTTTCAATGAGGAAGGAATAAAGTGAGAGGTAAGTAAAGACATTGAGGTGCGATGCAAGGAATTAGAAGTGAAATGACAAAAGAACAGATTGAAAAGTGGGGGGTGACAAGAAGGTTTGTGAAATGATAATGGGGTAAGAAGACAAATATTGTAATTAGGAACTGAAGGGAAGATGGTATGGAGGGAAAGGGACAGTGAGGTTTAATCTCAACTAAATTCTTAAGTACGAGAATAAAAATTTGAAGGTATTCACACAATCAGTGCTAAATCTGTTTTCTGTCCATTATAAAGCATTTTACATTTGTTCACTAGATTTAAGTATCTAGAAGTGCACTTGATACACTAAAGCTTGGAGGTCAAGTGCTGCCAGATGGGATTAGTAGAAACAGGGATTTAATGACCGACATGGACAATGTGGGTTGAAGGTCTATTTCTGTAATGTATGGGTCTGCAATCTCTTGTGCCTCAATGATGTCACCACTCACTTTCCACTAGGAGCAAGGTGAGGAAGACCGAGTTGCGGACTAATGGAGAGTTCTCGAATTCTTAAGCATTTAATAGAGTAAAGAGAAAGAATAAACAGAAATAAATTTACAAAGCAACTCTAGATCTCAAAGGAGTTATTGTACAGTATATACTTTAAATCCAAATAGAGCAGTTAAGGAAAGTAGTGTACAACTACATTTTAACAGGAAGATAAGTAGGTGAATAGAGAAATTAGAAATATGCTAGTAGGGTTTGTGAAGAATGGGCTGGATATGCTGAATAGCCTTTTTCTGGTGTACAAATTTAATGTCATCACAATGACATGTCCAATATTTTTGCTTTGTATCAAATTCTTATCATCAACATTGAATCTAACTCCCAATTGCAATTTAATTTCTTCTTGCTTGTTATTTCTGTGAAAACTGCTCCTCACAGTTCATGCAAGTAGGAGGTCGCACCTGGTTTGGCAGAACATCAGATCCCTATTCTGGCTCTTTTTGTGAGCTATTTTATGTTCCTGGGTGTCGATATCCTTGAGGATCTATCCTGGGCCCAACATATTGGTGCAGTTACAAAGAAAGCATGAGAGCAGCTATATTGCATCAGGAGTCTGAGGAGATTTGGTCTGTCACCAAAGACACTCACAAATTTATACTGATGTACTGTGGAGAGCATTCTAACTGGCTGCATCACCATTTGGTATGGGGGTGGGGGAGGGCACTGCACGGGATCGAAATAAGCTGCAGAAAGTTGTGAACTCAGACAGCTCCATCATAGGCACTGGCTTCCCAGTACCCAGGACACCTTCAAGGAGTGATGCCTCAAAATGGCAGTGTTCATCATTAAGGACCCCATTACCCATGACATGCCCTCTTTTCATTTCCACTGTCAGAGAGGAGGTACACACTCATTGATTCAGCAATAGCTTCTTCCCCTCTGCCATCAGATTTCTGAATAGACATTGGATCCAGGAGCATTATCTCACTGCCTTTTAATTTTTTTTCCTCTTTTGTACTACTTAATTAATTTAACTTAAAAAGTATGTATACTTCTCCCTGTAATTTACAGTTTTCATTATGCACTGCATTGTACTGCTCCTGCATAACAATAAATTTTACGACATATGCTAGTGATATTAAACCTAATTCTGATTATTTTCTGGTACTAAACAAGCTAAGCATACTCACATTCTTTTGCTCTGGCTATTTGTGGCAGCACTAGGAAAATGTTAGATATCCTTCGCTCTGTAATAGCATTCAGATTTGTCTGTTAGGCCTGTTCTTTACAAAGCAATCAGGATATATTGAAACTTCTGAAGATTATTTTCCTCCAAAATCCATGTCTTGTGGCGAAGCTTCCTGGAATGACATTTATCATCATCTTTGCTTTTATTGCCACTGTGCTACACAGAGCATTTGTTGGCTGCATATGTCTTTGTTTACCTAAACTCAGTTTCTGATTGGCTCAATATTCTTAATGTAATATTGAAAGCAGAACATAACCTCATGAATTCTGTACACATTTCAATACTTGCATCTCTTTTGGCATATCTAGGGTTATATCTTTTATTTAACAGGAAATTTCTTAAGCCACATTTAATAGTAGACAATTAAAACACCACTTTTCAAGGATTACAAAGTTGAGCAGGTGTTAAAGGTGGTTAAGTTTCACTGCCCTGCTGCGATACTCCTGAGTGGAAACTTTTGTCTTTGTTAACATTTAAAACAAAATGATAAGGAGGAGGTGAGTAATGCAGAATTTATCCACAATATCTCATCACTTCTACTGTAAATACCATTGTGTTTATTGCTAGAATAATTTCAGTTACAGATCTTGTTCAGTTTTGATGAGATGGACATGGCTGGCTTTAAATACAGCCATGATTTTAAAATCCCCTCAAAGCAGCTTAGAGGTGTACTTAGTCTGCAGAGGATTGTCTTGAGAAGCTGCATTAGCAGAAGTACTGCACTATGTCCCGTTTCATTCTGACTGTCTCTGATAACTTCAATAGATCTATATATCATTTTCCTATAACAAAATGTGTAAAAGCAGCATGCGGTTTTCAAAAATATAAAGACATGAAAGAGAAACCTGCTTTTAAAAAGATGTGGCCACTTCGTTTTCTGCGGCTGCATTAAAATTAAATCTGCAAAGGGATTATTAATGCACATGCCTCTGTATTAAATGCCATCCACTTTTTATAAACCCTTGGGAATGGGTGGTGTAATGTATTGTGTCAGTATTCGTAGCGTCAGAGTGCATATGACGTCAGGACGTGGAGAAGTAAAAATGGAAGTCTGGTGAATAAACATGGTTGTTCAATCTACGGTGGTGTCCAAGTCACAGCAATATTACATCGTGTCAGAAGAAATCGCGATAAAAAGGAAGAGAAGACATGTAAAAGATGTCACAGTTACAACCACCGTCAAGTTTAAGCCTACAAGGTAATCTCGCTGAGAACTGGAAAATATGGATCCAGAAGTTTGAGCTGTTTTGCACCGCTACCGGCGTAGCTGAAAAGACGGAGAAAGTGCAATGTGCTACGTTTCTGCATGTGGCAGGGGAAGAGGCAATAAAGGTTTGCAACATGTTTGTCTTCCAAGATGATGAGCAAGATAAAATTGAAGTGTTGAAGAAAAAGTTTCAAGATTACTGCGAACCGAGAAGAAACCTACCGTACATCCGACACAGGTTTTTCACGTGGGCTCAAGGACCAACGGAGACCATAGACGCCTATGTAACAGATTTGAAGAGCAAGGCAAAAGACTCTGAGTTTAGACAACTGCATGACTCTTTAATACGTGACAGGATTGTATGCGGCATACGAGATGATCAAGTGAGAGGCAGGTTATTGAGAGAGGCAGATCTTACATTAGAAAAGGCGATTGATGTTTGCCGTGCCAGCGAGATCACGTCAAGTCAGGTTAAAGTGCTCAATGAAGAGATTGTAGTGCACAAAGTAAAAACTGTGAAAACTGACAAGAGTAGGACAAAGCCAGCTCCACAGGATGATCTAAAGGAAGTTAACTGCAGCAGATATGGTTATAAACATGGATACAGAAAATGTCCAGCCTTTGGTCAGACATGCAAGTTATGTCAGAAATCACTTTGTAAAGATGTGCAAATCGAAGGAGCACGCAAGGAAAATGCATGCTGTGGTACAGAGTGAGGGCAACAGTGACATGTTCATTGGCAGAGTTGAAGTGGAACAGGAGGTATGCATCAAGAATATTGACAATGCAGAGATGGAGGATGAAGATGATTGGACTCAAGATCTGAAAATAAACAGGAAAAATGTGACATTTAAGCTTGACACTGAGGCAAAGTGCAATGTAATGTTATCAGAAACATTCAACTCACTGGATATCAGAGGAAGACTGAGAAAATCCACCTGCAAGCTGGTTGCATATTTCGGCCACAAGATGGCGCCACTGGGCAAAAAGCACTCACCTGTGTGTTCAAAGGTCAACAATACAAGATCGAGTTTGAAATAGTACAGCAACATGTTTCAGCAATACTGGGCAAAGCAACATGCACAAAGCTAGGCCTGGTGAAGCAAATCTATGGTGTTGAAAAAGAAAATGACATCCTCAAAGACTTTGATGACTTGTTTTCTGGATTAGGATGTTTACCAGGGAAACACCATATCCAGATTGATCCAACTATCACACCAGTCGTGCATGCCCTGAGAAAGATTCCAGTAGCTCTCAGGGATCAAGTAGTGGAGGAGCTACACAGTATGGAACAGATGGGAGTCATAACAAGACAAATAGAACCGACCGACTGGGTGAATAGTATGGTGACAGTGGTCACAGAAAAAAAGACGAGGATTTGCATGGATCCACAAGATCTCAACCAAGCCATCAAAAGAGAGCACTATCTGCTGCTCACGGTTGAAGAGGTTGTCTCCCGCATGCCTAATGCAAAATACTTTTCAGTATTAGACACAAATCAAGGTTCCTGGCAGATCAAGCTGGATGAAGAAAGTTCCAAATTATGCACTTTCAACACGCCCATAGTGGGATATCGTTTCCTGCGTCTACCCTTTGGGATTTCTTCTGCATCAGAGGTATTCCAGAGATCCGTGGCACAAATGATTGAAGGCTTGGGCGGGGTGGTCAACATCACTGATGATTTGCTGATATGGGGTGACACAATTGAGGAACATGATCAGAGACTGAGGAAGCTCCTGGAGAGAGCACGTGAGTACAACCTAAAACTGAACAAAAGTAAATGTCAGATCAGAACTACAGAGATCAAATATATAGGTCATGTACTCAGCGCTGATGATGAAAAGGTCAGAGCAGTGGTACAGCTACCACCACCCAAAGACAAGCAAGAACTATTGAGGTTCATGGGCATGATGCAGTATCTTGCCAAATTCATTCCCAACTTATCAGAGGTCAGCGCTCCACTCCGAAAGCTACTAGAGAGCAACACTGAATGGCATTGGGAAGACGAACAAAATAAAAGTTTTGACACATTGAAGCAGTTGGTTACCAATACACCAGCACTCAAGTTCCATGATGTCAATAAACCGGTGACGATGTCTGTGGATGCCAGTTCGGAGGGAGTAGGAGCTATTATACTGCAGGATGGGAGGCCTGTGGTGTATGGATCACGAGCACTTACGGACTGTCAATGCCAATATGCTCAAATCGAGAAGGAATTACTCGTCATAGTTTATGGGTGTGAGAAGTTCCACCAATATGTATATGGCAAAGAAATCCAGGTTGAGAGTGATCACAAACCACTTGAGAGCATCTTCAAAAAGCCACTCTACCAAGCTCCTATGAGGCTGCAAAGGATGCTTCTCAGGCTACAGAGGTACACTCTCACAGTCACCTATAAGCCAGGAAAAGAACTGTACATCGCTGATGCTTTGAGCCGTGCTTACCTCAAAGAGCAAAAGGAAGAGTTGCTAGGAAGAGAGCTGGAAGTCAACTGGGTTACACCTCAGCTACCATCTCTGAGGAGAAGTTGAACATGTTCAGGAAAGTGACTGCAGATGATCCTGAAATGCAAATGCTAAGAGACATTATAATGAATGGATGGCCAACAGAAAGAAAAGACGTTCCAAAGGACATGCAGAAATACTAGACATTTAAAGAGGAAATCAGCTATGCATCAGGACTAATGTTCAAAATGGCAAAACTCATCGTACCAAACCAAATGAGACAGGAAACGCTCAACAGAATTCATGAGTCACACCTGGGGATAGTGAAATGTAAAGAAAGAGCAAGAGACATTCTCTATTGGCCAGGCATGTCAACTCAGATAGAGGACAGTGTGTCTCAGTGTGCTGTCTGTAATGAAAACAAAAACAGCAATCCAAGAGAGCCTCTGCTTCCCCACCCACTACCAGGAAGACCATGGGAGAAAATTGGCACAGATCTCTTTCACTACAATGGTGCAGCGTATCTGCTTTGTGTGGACTACTATTCAAAATATCCGGAGATCACCAAGTTAAGTGACACGTCCAGTCGAGGTGTCATTATCGCAATGAAGTCGGCATTCACAAGACATGGGATTCCAGATATTGTCGTTAGTGACAATGGTCCACAATATGCCAGTGGTGAGTTCAGAGGGTTCTCAGAAAGCTGGGAATTTCAACATGTTACTTCCAGTCCAGGGCACGTTCAGTCTAATGGACAAGCAGAGAGAACTGTACAAACTGACAAGAACATGCTCAAGAAGGCACATAGCAGCAACGGTGACCCTTGCATTGCTCTGCTTGAATACCGCAACACACCGACTGAGGGTGTGGGGTTCTCTCCTGAGCAGCTGTTGATGGGACGTCGTCTGAAGTCCAAACTGCCAACATCCACAACTCTACTGACTCCTGAAGGTAATGCTCAAGTACATGACAAGCAAAAGTACAAGCAAATAAAGCAAAAGAGCTACTATGACAGACATACAAGACAGTTGCCAGATCTGCATACAGGTGAAAATGTCAGAATACAGAGAGGAGACACTTGGCAACCAGCTGTGGTTGTGAACAGACATCAGCAACCAAGATCCTCCATAGTTCGCACGCCGGATGGAAGAGTCTACAGGAGGAACAGGAAGCATCTGCTGAAGACAGGCGAGAGGGAGTTTCCACGTACAGATGCACAGGACATTTCCACAGATACAGACATGGAAACAAACGACACCAAGAATGATGCCGACCACAAAAACACAGAGGCCACTCGAGAGACTGACAGGGATGAAGGACAAGCACAGTCACTGTTGTATCACACACAGTCTGGGAGACAGGTCAAACTTCCAGCAGATGCAGAGACTAGACATACATACAGTCTCACACAGTTTGAGGTAAAGCCACACATGTCATAAGTTCCAAGGTGTAAAATAAAAGGTTTATTAGTTTATGTTAGTAAAAGAAAATACACTGCTGTAAGTATTGTAAGATATAATGCAGAATACAGTACAAGAAGGTAAGATTTTTTTAGTTTATGTCATGGTCGTTGCACTGTAAGAAGGACATACCTAGAGGCATTGTTTTGGTAACTCACAGTGTTGTAAAAAGAAAACAAAATCTTAAGAAGGGGGATGTAATGTATTGTGTGAGTATTCGTAGCTTCAGAGTGCGTATGACTTTAGGACGGCGAGAAGTAAAAACGGAAGTCTGGTGAATAAATGTGGCTGTTCAATCTACAGCGGTGTCCGAGTCACATCAATATTACAGGTGGCACCCTGGATTGTTTAAAACACAATTCTCTCATATTAATAAGCACATTTCTATATACATCTCCAGTCATTAGTTTGTGCTGATCCAGCTACAGATTGCTGATAAGAAAAAGTAAATAATCCACACTGGTAAACTGCATGAAAAGGTAGGTGTACATGTTTGAGACATCTACCATATTGTAACAATGGGAAACATAAAATACTCTGCAGATGCTGGGGTCAAAGCAACATTCACAACACGCTGGAGGAACTCAGCAGGTTGGGCAGCATCTGTGGAAAAGATTGGTTGATGTTTCGGGCCGGAACCCTTCGTCAGGATTGTAGAGGGAAGGGGCAGAGGCCCTATAAAGAAGGTGGGGGGAGGGTGGGATGGAGAAGGCTGGTAGGTTCCAAGTGAAAAACCAGTAAGGGGAAAGATAAAGGGGTGGGGAAGGGGAAGCAGGGAGGGGATCCCCTCTGTGTTAAAGGGGTGGGGGGGGGGAGCCCCTCCCCTCTTCCCCTCCCCCACCCCTTTATCTTTCCCCTGACTGGTTTTTCACCTGGAACCTACCAGCCTTCTCCTTCCCACCCTCCCCCACCTTCTTTATAGGGCCTCTGCCCCTTCTCTCTTCAGTCCTGATGAAGGGTTCCGGCCCGAAACGTCAACTGATCCTTTCCACGGATGCTGCTCGACCTGCTGAGTTCCTCCAGCGTGTTGTGAGTGTTGTAACAATGGGAATAATTTAACCAGGCTGCAGTTCCAGCTTGTAGCCTTTGCCACTCAGTAAGTTTATTAGAAATTTCAGGAATTAGTCATAATGAAAGCAGCTTATATTCAGAATGTGACCTACTGGTGATAGTTTCTTCACCCAGAACACAAAATTTACAAAAATTGCATGTGTCTTGACTCGGTAGGAACTCTCATTCTTTGGAATCAAATCACTGTGCAGATTTGAGCGCATTACTCAGGCTGGCCACAGTCCAGGGGAATGGGAAATCCGCTAAGTAAAGGCACGAAACTGAAGCCTCAGCTATTCTCCCCGCTGGATGTGAAAGACCCTGTATTGTAATTAAAGAACCGAGGATTTCCTGATTTTATCTTTGAAAAGATAAAAGACTGACTTTTCCTCTTTAATCAAAATCGCAAAAGCACAAGAACAGGCCATTATCTCATCAACTGAGGTGCTTGCTGTGGGCAAATAGGTTGCATTTTCCTGATTCAAAACAGTGTTATTACATCAAGGAAGTATTTAATTTTCTCAAGTCCTTTGAGATGAGACCATAAAACCACATGACATAGGAGCAGAATTACATCACAGAGTTCATTGAGTCTGCTCTGCCATTCCATCATGGCTGATTTATTATGCCTCTCAACCCCATTCTCCTGCCTTCTGCCTATAACCTCTGATGCCCTGACTAAGCAAGAACCTCTGCTCCACAACCATCTGTGGCAATGAATTCCATAGATTCACTATCCTCAGGCTAAAGAAATTCCTTTTCATCTCTGTTCTAAATGGATGCCCCTCTATTGTGAGGATGTAACTTCTAGTCATAAACTCACCAACTGTAGGAAACATCCTCTTCAGATCCATTCCCTCTAGGCCTTTCACTATTCGATATGTTTCAATGATATCCCCTCTCATTCTTACAAACTCCAGTAAGTAAAGTCCCAGAGCATTCAAATGCTACTCACATATTAAACCTTTCATTCCCAAAACCATTCTTGTGAACCTCCTCTGGACCCTGTCCAAGGCCAGCACATCTTTTCTTAGATAAGGGGCACAAAACTGCTCACAATCCTCCAAGTGTGGTCTGACCAATGCTTTATAAGTCCTCAACATCACATCCTTGTTCCTTATATTCGAGTTCTCCCAAAGTGAATGCTAACATTGAATTGCCTTCCTTACCACCAACTCAGCCTGGAAGTTAACTTTAGGGAATCCTGCACAAAGACTCCCAAGTCCCTATGTACCTCTGAATTTTGAATTTTCTCCCGCTTAGAAAATAGTCCATGTCTTTATTCCTTCTACCAAAGTATATTCTCCTACACTATATTCCATCTGCCACTTCATTTCCCATTCTGCCAATCCGTTGAAGTCCAGCAGACTCCTTGCTTCCTCAACACTACCTGCCCCTCCACCTTTCATTGTGTCATCTACAAACTTGACCACAATGCCATTCATATCGTTATCCAAACTGTTGCCATATAACTTGAAAAGAAGTTGTCCCAAAACCAATCCCAGCAGAACACCACCAGTCACCAACAGCCAACCAGAAAAGATTCCTTCTATTCCCATTACCATGGGTTCTTATCTTGTTAAGGAGCCTCATGTGCAGCACCTTGTCAAAGGCCTTCTGAAAATCCAAGTAAAAAGATCCACTGACTTTGCTTTGTCAATCCCTCTTGTTACATCCTCAAAGAATTCCAGCAGTTTTACCAGGAAAGATTTCCTTAAAGGAAACCATGCTGACTTTGACCTACTTTATCATGCACCTCCAAGTACCCAAAAACCTCACCCTTAATAATATACTCCAACATCTTTCCAACCACTGAAGTCATACTAACTGGCCTATAACTTCTTCTCCTCTGTCTCCCTCTTTTCTTAGAGTGGAGTGACATTTGCATTTTCCCAGTCCTCCAGAACGATTCCAGAATCTATTGATTCTTGAAAAATTTTTACCAATGCCTTCAGAATCACTTTTAGCTACCTCTTTCAGAACCCTGGGGAGGGGTAGTCCATCTGGTCCAGGTACTTACCTACTTTCATACCTTTCTGCCCTCAAGCACCTTCTTCTTAGTAAAAGCAACTAAATTCTCGTCAGCCCTCGGACATTCTTGAATTCCTGGCATCACAGTGAAAACTGCTGCAAAATACTTACTAAGTTTGTCTGCCATTTCTTTGTCCACCATTACTCCCTCTCCAGTGTCATTTTCGAGTGGTCCAATATCCACTCTCACCTCCCTTTTGCTCTTTACATATCTGAGAATACTTTTGGTATCTTCTTTTATATTATTGGCTAGCTTACCTTCATAGTTCATCTTTTCTCTTCATTTGGCTTTTTGAGTTACCTTCTGTTGATTTTTAAAAGCCTCCCAATCCCCTAATTTTACTACATTATATGCTCTCTCTTTAGTTTTTATGGTGTCTTTGACTTCTCTTGTCATCCACAGATGCCTCATTCTCCATTTAGAATACTTCTTAGAAATGTATTTATCCTGCTTCTTCCAAATTGCTCCCAGAAATTCCCTCTATTCGTCTGGTACCTCCTCTGCTAACATCCCCTACCAATCAACTTTGGCCAGCTCTTCTCTTATGCCTCTATAATTCCCTTTACTCCACTGTGAAGGACTTGTGATGTCCTGACATTACAAATATATTTTCCTAATACTATATGTAAAGGCCATGTTCCCCTTTGTCTGTATACAAAAATGACAAAAGGTTCAAATATTCACTACTGCCGTCTTTCAAAAATGAACCGTGAGGAAATATAAGACTATGTCAGTAAAATATTATGTCATTGATGAAAGGAGACAGCACCTTTACAAATAACTCTTCCTCTTTTATGGCCAGTTCTGGGAGCACTTATCTCCCAATGGCATTACTGAAAAATCATGAGGAGCTTCATGGGGAACGGAAAACAGAAATCTATCTTCCAGGTGTTCATTTCAATGTGGTGTTGACCCTCAACAGCAGCAGAGTGGCACTGATTGGAGTGGCTGACTCACACGGCCAGGAACCTAGCTCAATCCTTTCCTCAAGAGCTACCTGTGTATGTTTTTCCTGTGATCGTATGGGTTTCCTCCAGGTGTGCTGCTTTTGTCTCGGGTCCAAAACTCACATGCAGGAAGGTAGGCTGGATGGTCACTGAAAATTGTCCCTGGTGTGCAGGTGAATGGTGAAATTGAGGGTTGGGAGTGGGGAATGCTGATAAGAAACTAGAAAGAATGTATGGGATTATTTGGTGCTCCTGCTTTCTCTTTTTTTCCCCACAATCAGTATCAGAATCAGGTTTATTATCACTGGCACGTGACGTGAAATTTGTTAACTTAGAGACAGTAGTTCAATGCAACACATAATCTAGCAGAGAGAAAGAAATAATAATAATAAATAAAATAAAAAAATAAATAAGCTAGTAAATCAATTACGTATATTGAATAGATTAAGAAAAGTGCAACCACAGAATTACTGTATGTTTAAAAAAAAGTGAGGTAGTGTTCAAAGATTCAATGTCCATTTAGGAAACAGATGGCAGAGGGGAAGAAGCTGTTCCTGAATTGCTGAGTGTGTGCCTTCAGGTTTCTGTACCTCCTACCTGATGGTAACAGTGAGAAAAGGGCATGCCCTGGGTGCTGCAGGTCCTTAATAATGGACGCTGCCTTTTTGAGACACCGCTCCCTAAAGATGTCCTGGGTACTTTGTGGGTTAGTACCCAAGATGACCAGATTTACAACCTTCTGCAGCTTCTTTCGGTCCTGTGCAGTAGCCCCTCCATACCAGACAGTGATGCAGCCTGTCAGAAAGCTCTCCACGGTACAACTATTGAAGTTTTTGAGTGTATTTGTAGGCATACCAAATCTCTTCAAACTCCTAATGAAGTACAGCCGCTGTCTTGCCTTCTTTATAACTGCATCGATATGTTGGGACCAGGTTAGATCTTCAGAGAACTTGACACCCAGGAACTTGAAGCTGCTCACTCTCTCCACTTCTGATTCCCTCTGTGAGGATTGGTGTGTGTTCCTTCATTTCACCCTTCCTGAAGTCCACAATCAGCTCTTTCATCTTACTGATGTTGAATGCCAGGTTGTTGCTGCCGCACCACTCCACTCGTTGGCATATCTCACGCCTGTACGCCCTCTCGTCACCACCTGAGATTTTATCAACAATGGTGGTATCATCAGCAAATTTATAGATGGTATTTGAGCTATACCTAGCCATACAGTGATGGGTATATAGAGTGTAGAGCAGTGGGTTAAGTATACACCCCTGACCAACCTCTCCAAGCATTTCATCACTGTCGATGTGAGTACTACTGGGCGATAGTCATTAAGGCAGCTCACATTATTCTTCTTAGGCACTGGTATAATTGTTGCCTTTTTAAAGCAAGTGGGAACTTCCGCCCCTAGCAGTGAGAGGTTGAAAATGTCCTTGAATACTCCCGCTAGTTGGTTGGCACAGGTTTTCAGAGCCTTACCACGTACTCCATCAGGAGCTTCCGCCTTGCGAGGGTTCACTCTCTTTAAAGGCAGCCTGCTGCTGCTAAGTTAACAAATTTCACGTCACATGCCAGTGACAATAAACCTGATTCTGATTCTGACATCAGCCTCTGAGACAGTGATCACAGGGTCATCAGGTGCAGCAGGAATCTTCACAGCTATAGTTGTGTTCTCTCTTTTAAAGTGTGCGTAGAAGATGTTGAGTTCATCTGGTAGTGAAGCATCACTGCCATTCATGTCATTGGGCTTTGCTTTGTAGGAAGCAATGTCTTGCAGAGCCTGCCAGAGTTGCTGTGAGTCTGATGCCACCTCCAACCTCTTTCAAAATTGTCTCTTTGCCCTTGAAATAGCCCTCCGCAGATCATACCTGGTTTTCTGGTATAGGCCTGGGCCGCCAGACTTGAATGCCACAGATCCAGCCTTCAGCAGACAACGTACCTCCTGGTTCATTCATGGCTTTTGGTTTGAGAATGTACAGTAAGTCTTTGTAGGCACACACTCATCCATATAGGTTTTAATGAAGTCAGTAACAACTGTAGCATACTCATCCAGGTTCGAAGATGACTCCCTGAATACGGTCCAGGCCACCGATTCAAAGCAGTCCTGTAGGCACTCCTGTGCTTCCCTTGTCCATACCTTCTTAGCCCTCACTGCAGTCGGGTGGTGCAGTCTTCAGTCTCTGCCTATACTCGGGGAGTAGAAGTACAGCGAGGTGATCAGACTTCCTGAAGTGAGGGCGTGGGATAGCATGGTAGGCATTCTTGATGATGTTATAGCAATGGTCCAGTGTGTTGTTTCCTCTGGTATTGCAAGTGATCTGTTGATGGCAGTTGCTTAGTGATTTTTTCACACTAGCCTAATTAAAATCTCCCAAAACGATGGTGAAGGCGTTAGGGTGTGCTGTTTCGTGCAAGTTGATCCCATTACTCAGATCATCTAAAGCCTGCTTGACATTGGCCTTAGCCCGCAGCTCTCACCTCTGGTTCCACCTATCAACTACCTTATTTATCAGAGTGCAAAACTCGCACCTCTTGTGCCTCCCCTCATCACCCTCCAGCCTCTAGCTTCACCATCCCCTCTCCCCACTTGGCTCCCCCTGCCTTGCTTGTTTCTTCCTTCCTTTTCTGTGACCACCTCTCATTCCAGTTTGTGATTCCCAACATCACCAACCCCACCCCATCGGTCTCCATTCACACACCATCTTTATTTTCCCCCACCTATATTCACCCAGCTCCTGTCACACCTCTTCCCCCTCCCCTTTATACTGGCTCTCAGTCCTGATGACACGAAACATCGACCATTCTTTTCCCTCCACTGATGCTGCTCAGACATTGTGTTTTATTAATGCTCAATTTATTGCCTGGTTGCATAAAATATTACTAATTGGCTTATTTTTCTATTGTAAAGACTTCTGGCTACATTTCCAATATTATGTTTGTATTTGGTAATTTCAAAAGCACCATTGAGCGTTATGCACAAGATTTCGTCAGTTCATATATTACTGGGAACATTTTGGACTTGCAATGTTGCATTACTTTGGGCGTTGGGTCTTATACGAGCCGTCACTCATGCCTGAGATCCTGCTCTCGCCCACTGAACCCCAACAATCCAAGTTGGGCCACAAAAATCACCTGCACAATCAGGGTCAATTAGTTTCCTCCTGCAATGCCGTTCACAGGCTCGGCAGAACCCCAAGCCACACAGCATCAATTAGAATTTGATATTTATGGGTGACCTCAGAGGACAACTGGAATTTTTCTATCCAGTTGCCTACTGGAGCCACCATCAAATCATTGCTTGCAGATGCTTGACCTTCAAAAGCCAGTGCAGTGTTGCATTACATTGGTAGCAGCAGACAGCCAGCAAAAGCTGGTCATTTAAGGCTTTCCACCCCGCAGGATATCAAGTATAAAGCACAAGAAATGTCACTAAAATATTTAGAGGAAGTGATTTTATTGCACAGTGGCACAGCTGTCAGAGGAATACACAAAGAACGAAGCCACTTAACCCATCACACACGATGACTCCAAGGTTACGTGGACAGTGCTAATTTATAATTAGAACTGCAGAATTATATAGCACAGAGCCCCTCGTCTGTAGATGTCAGTTCCCCTCCTCTTTTAATCTTCCATCCTTCCCCAGCTCCTCTCCTCCCACCTCTTTCCAATCTCTTCCCCACTCTCATTTGTCATCTCCTCCTCACCCTTCCCCAGATTGGCCTTCCTTGCTCCAGACTCTGAAAATCCCCAAAATCTGTGCAATGACATCTAACATCAGCTGCCTTTTCTTTCAGATCAAGTAATTAAAAGAAATCTTGGCAATGCTGTTGACTGTTGTGAGGTGTCTTGACTGGTTTGAATCTTTCTAATTGATCAGAAGAGCCCTTTAAATTTATTTATGAACAAAAAAGGTTTCAGTTCATAGCTTAACTGACATGTGCAAGACAATGAAGTGGAAACTTTGTCATTTGTTCTGTCGTACTGTGCTGTAGCATGTTTTATCAGGCTCAAAGCAAGCAGCCAGCTCCGAGCTCAAATCATCTCAATTTAAGATTGGGTGAGAGACCATGACTGCAGTCTTGCAGCCACTGACAAACGCACTGCAGAATTTTGGATGATCTTGCAAGAAAGGTGGTAATTTTAAATTCCTACAGTGAAACACTGACAATAGGTTATCTCAAGCATCTGCCAGCTTCTTGCTTTATTTCAGATTTCCTGCAACTGCAATGCTTTATACATTTCTGAATACTGCGTAATTCACAAAGCCTGGTTCCTTCTGCATCCTAAATTATCGTTTATTGGAACAAGTCCAATGAAGAGATTTACATGATCAAATAGATGAGTTCCAATTCACAGTACATCTGCTCCAAACACTGGTGCTCGAAAAGACTCTAACATCAGGCCCTTAATCTACTCTCTGTGCACATGTGATTGTGTGGCCAGATTCTGCTCCAGCTCCACGTACGTTTGCAGTGGCCTGTATCTCAAATAACAATGAGCCAGAGTAAAGGAAGCAGATAGAGAGCCTCATGACTATGTGATATGACAAAAGCTTTCCCTCAATGTCAGGAAAAGCTGGTGAGCTGGTCACTAACTTCAAGAAGGGAGCAGTGCACGTGCTCCTGTTTGCACCAACAGTCAAGAGGATTGAGAGCTTCCATTTCCAAGGAAAGAACATCACCAATAACCAACCACCTAGAAGCCAGGGCCAATAAAGCTCACCAGTGCCCCCATGTCCTCAGGAGGCGAAAGAAATTTGGCACATCCTCTTTGACTCTCACAGACTTTTATTGTTGCACCATAGCAAGCCTCCTGTCCAGGAACACAACAGCTTGGTATGGCAACTGATCTGCACGTGACTGCGAGTAACTGCAGAGTAATGGGCACCGATCAGCATATCATAGAAACCAGTCTCCCTCCCTGGACACTGAATACACTTGCCTACACAAAAAAACCCTGCCTCACTGAACATTCTCTCTTCTACCCCCCACCCCCCCACCTCGGGCAGAAAGTACAAAAACCTGAAAGCACCTGTACCGCCAAGCTCAAGAGCAGCTTCTGTCCTACTGTTGTCAGATTTCTCTATTATGATAACACACACCCTTGACCTCAACATCTATCTCATTGCCTGCCAGCACCGCAGTGCACTTTGTCTGCACTCTACTCTTTTACCTTGCACACTACCTCAAAGGAAGGACAAGAAAATGACTGGTATGAACTGTATGCAAGATACGTCTTTTTTACTGAAGATAATAAACCAATTTAGCAATATCCATGGTCCTGTGCCTCAACTTTCTGCATCTTCTCCAGATCTTCAGTTTGTTTTAAAGTTTTCAGCTATCTGTGTGCAATAACTGGAGCTCATCTAGATGTAACAACTGGCTGTAATGTTTGGTCTTCCTGCTCCCACTCCCAATTTTACAAGACACCATTAAAATGAGATTTTCAGTAGCTTTCTATTCACTTTTTTAATGCTATGACAATGTGTGATTCCGTTTCTTCCTCATATGCCATCTTTCAATGTCCCACTCAGTTGAAAGTGCTCTGCAACCTTAAGCTGTTGTTTAAGAGAAGCTGCAAGTAAAGGTATTAAAGCCCCAGCCACTTTGATGTTACTACCTGCATAACATTGCAAAGTTGCTTTCCATGGCAGCTTACTTCTAAGTATGGTAAATACAATGGGCGAACAGTTCAGCGGAGTTCTCAGGTAAAGGTTTTCAATCTCATTTTTACTAAGAATCTAGAAGTAAGAAATCAATGAAGGTTGCAGATGCTTTGACCCACAGTGAAGGAACTGAACAACCTCACAACCAACTTGTTTCAGCAGTTATTAGTTCCAAAGTAGAAACCCAAAATGAAGAAAATGCCTGAAACGTTGAATCACCATGTGGAAGAAGGAAAAAGGAAATTAATATTCCAGGCAAAAAACTTATAGGCAAAGGTCACTGCCCGACAAATCAACTCTTTAAGTTAGACCACTTAATAATAATAGCGTGCCATTCATCTACTAGTAGTTCTGTCAATAGTTTTTTATTGTTTACTATTGCCAAAGAAGTTAATGGTCAATAGAGAGTGGATTTATCCATAAGTTCCATCTGCACCAGCAGAGAATGATGGGGGAATGAGATAAGAACAGAACAGGGTCCAAATATATCTTCCTAAGGGTGACAATAAAGAAATCAAAACCATTTAATATTCAAACACGAGAAAATCTGCAGATGCTGGAAATCTGAGCAACACACACAAAATGTAGAGGGAACTCAGCAGGCCAGGCAGCAACAATGGAAAAGAGTAAGCAGTCAATGTTTCAGGCCAAAACCTTTTGGCAGGCTGGAGGAAAAAAACCTGAGGAGTAGATTTAAAAGGTGGGGAAGGGGAGAGAGAAACACAAGATGATGGGTGAAATCTGAAGGGGGAGGGATGAAGTAAAGAGCTGGGAAGTTGACTGAAGGAGATACATAGCTGGAAGAGGGGGAGTCTGACAGAAGAGAACAGGAAGCCATGGAAGAAAGACAAGGGGGGAAGAGCGCCAGAGGGGGGCAATGGGCGGGCAAGGAGATAAAGTGAGAGAGGGAAAAGGGGATGGGGAGTGGTGAAGGTGGTGGAGGGGGGGATTACTGGAAGTTTGAGAAATTGATGTTCATGCCATCAGGCTGGAAGCTACCCAGAATATAAGGTTTTGTTCCTCCAACCTAAGTGTGGCTTCATCACGACAGTGGAGGAGGCCATTTGCATCTCCTTTAAGAAACTACACATCTAGCACATCTCCGCATGAACAAGGTTCAGGAAGTCATGATCCAATTTTTTTTTTTGGCAACTTAAGAGTCACAAATTTCAGAATCAGAATCAAAGCTGACAAATGTTGTGAAATTTGTCTTGTGGCAGCAGTATGGTACAAGACATGAAATTACTATAAATTATAATAATAAGTAAATAAGTATGATAGAGGAATAATTCGGTAGTGTTCATGGACCATTCAAAAATCTGATGGCACAGGGGAAGAAGCTGTTCCTAAAATTTTTGGACTGTGAGACTAAGTGTGCTTAAACTGACTGACCTGTCCTACCATGATAAATATATATTTCAATGCCATCTCAGATTCAGACTAAATGCTCACATTTAACATTTTAGTTGATTATAGTAGTATAACATGAAACAACTGTGTCAGAAAAAGTGAAAACCTCCCTGTGATAAATTGTCATTCTGGTAGTCAATTTCAACATTGGTGTTTGATATAAAAGCACAAATACAATACCAACATTCTTGACAACCCTTTGAAAACACTTCCCCCAGAATTTCAAAAAGCTATCAAAACTCATTTATTATCCACTGCTCCCGTGTGTCCTCCGAGAAGTTACATTTTCAGTTCAAGGGCTCACCAAGCACGTCACAATTGGTTGGTTTCACACTGAGAGTTTGCCTTCTAAACCAGTATTTTTTTTTCCCATTTACTGAACACAACACTGCTGTCATTTTATTTAAGACCTTTGTTGCTTTATCAAGTCTGTGAACAAAAATGGTGCATAACATTTAATTGATAACTCAATTATGTTTGTGTGCCGCCAATCTTATCTATTAACACCAAGATAAAACAGTTAAAAATTGATTTACACAATTAAAAAAGCTCTAAAAAAGCCTCAGTACAATGCTTCATGGTACAGTAGATTATCGATCTGCTACAGAAGAAACTGCGCTGTTAGCTTTTGAGGCGATTTCAATATAATGATTCCTCTTTAAAATCCATCCTTGCTTTCAAATCTCTCTTTGATTCAGTTGGCTCAATTTTGTATCCTTCCTCAACCCTGCAATCTTTGGGGAAATTTGCCTGCTTCCATTTCTGGGCTCTTGAATGCTATTTAAATTGCTCCATGTTTGCCTTCTTCTGGCAAGATTCCAAATTCTTGAATTCCCACACTAAACACCACCTCTGACTTGTAATAGGGAAGATATGGGGCTTCATCTTAGTGAAGAGTGGTGAGAGTGGAAAAGTAGGGACAAAAAGGGATTAAGGGCTTGATTTCTAGAGAAAAAGAAAGCTTGAATTTTGACAAATAGGAACACAATTTGTTGTTTTTGGGAATAAGCAGCTAAAATTAAGTTTCCATACACAAGAACATGTTTATTCCACTCAGCACCTCAAAGCTACACTTTCATTCAGTTCAATTATGGCGATGTTATTTACCTAATCTGGTTCAATATCTAACATTCTGAACTGAAGTCGATTCATCTTATGACGAACCTTCAAACTGATCTCTCAACAGTTGTTCAAAACTAAGATGACCAGATTTCCAGTCATTTCACAGATTTAAAGAATTACGCAAAATGGGAAAGGACCCAGTTTGTACATACTGACCAAAATGCTAATTACATTAGTTCCATTTGGTCTATATCCCTTTAAACCTTTCCTATCCATGTATCTACCTAAATATCTTTTGAACATATTTACCTGCCTTTACCACTTCCTCTGGCAATTTGTTCCAAATACCTGCATCCACCATGTGAAAGCTTGTCCCTTGAGTTCCTGTTAATATTTTCCCCTCTTATCTTACATTGAAAACACAGAAACAATGGAACACAAGAACAAGCTCTCTGTTCCATGATGTCCGTACAGTACAAACCACAATTTCAATCTAACTACGGTAATCCTATCTGCCAATGACCAGCAATATTATAATTACTGAACTGGACTGTCTGCTGTAAGGCACTACCCAGGCTCAAACCTGCAGACCAGCTCATCTGAGCTTACATTAGGTGGTTGAATGGGGCTATAATAACTGAATGTCACAACCAAGAGAAATCCCAAGACCTGTCCCTGAAGGGTGTTGAACAATTCAGTATAGGAACAGGCCCTTCAGCTCAGGATATTTGCACCACCCATTGTTCCAGGAAAAATACAGCCACAACCTACCCAAATTTGAGTGAGGAGTTCTGGCTGACCAAACTTCATGGTTAAAATCATGGTTACTCCTATAAATCTTTCAATCTAGAGAAGGCAATAAAATCTTTGTGCAACCAAGGTTTTGCCGATGCAAGATTCCGCAATTACTAGAATCTGGAGCAACACACGAGAAGAACTCAGTGCTCAGTCAACATCTGTGGTGCAAAATGAACAGTCAATGTTTCAGATGAATACCTTTCATCAGGACCGAATCAAGATCAAGATTATTGTCGTTGAATTATATGACGTGAAATTTGTTGTTTTGTGGTAGCAGTACAGTGCAAGGCCAAAATTACTATAAATTAAAACATAAATATATGGTGCAATAAAAATAAATAATGAGGATGTGATCATGAACTGTTTGTGCAGGCATCCAGTCAAGATGAAGGGTCTTCACTTGAATTGTCAACTGTCCATTCCCCCTCAATGATGCCTTCTTCCAGCATCTCATGTATTGACCAAGATCACGTCATTTAACAGTGAATAAAGATGCTGTTATAATTCATGGTCCTCACTGGGACTGTAGGATTGTTCAAAGCTTTCTGTTATCACTTCTGTACTACTTCAGTTCACATTAGTTGACTAATGAAACATACATTGTGAACTTTCCGAAGTAATTTATTCCACAAAAGAAACAAGAATGAATCTACTAATCACCACTTTTCTTAGTCATGTTGTTCCACATCACTAGGCCAAATATTATGGGTGTCTTTGGGTCATCTTTAGCAATTTCCCCTGTTACGAGAATACACATAAAATTAAGATGTTTGCTGGCCTGGGCTAGCATCAGTGGCATCAGCAGTTGGTCTGCCACCTGCCCTCAGGGGAAGGAGAGATAAGGAACAATGGAGCAGCGTCTGGAGATGTGTAATGAAGGGATGTGGGAGAGAGAGCTGTCTGGAGCGGCTCCCCCCTTTGAACCCTGAACTGTTTGAAGTGATGGACAGGCGATGCCCCAGCAGGGGGATAAAAAGGGACAGGTTCGCTAAGACACACACACACGCCACCCGAGGTAACGAGACCCTGGAAGCGGTGCGCCTCTCACGAGTGGATGAGAAGTACCAGACAACGACAAGGGTGGAAAGGTACGATCAGCGGGAACCCGGTGTGTGTCCGCCCTTGCCTGGGTGCCGGGTTCACTGCAGAGGATCGACTGCATCTGGAGGAGGGGTCACAGTCGGTGACCTCAGGTGACATCACCAAGGACCCGCCCAAATGCTGTTTGTGAGCCATCTCGCTGGTCTGTGAGTGAAGCCGTTCTGAATGATCAGTTGTTCCTATTCTATGTCTCTCTTCCCCCACCTTGTCCATCGCCATGGCAACGATTACTGCGAACTGAACTACTAACTGGACTGAACTTTGAGTCATTTTGAAATTGGTCATTTACCCCTAGACAACGATAGAGCTTGATTGATGCTGTTATCTTAATTCTGTGCACATGTGTGGTTATCATTGTTGAATTGTTGCATTTATTATCCTTTCGATTACTGTGTTGCTTGTTTCTTTAATAAAACTTTCTTAGTTCTAGTACTCCAGACTCCAACTGAGTGATCCATTTCTGCTGGTTTGGCAACCCAGTTACGGGGTACGTAACACCCCCAAATGAACCTTAAGGACCCAGCCTTTCATCATTAACGAGCAAGTACTTTCATTAATCCCCTGGACTGCACTAGACAGAAGGAATAAAGTATTGATTGAATTACCGAAAAGCATACCGTCAGAGGAACTTTCCAATTCTGAGAAAATCTGATTCAAGTTAGTCATACTGCATAAATTAGTTACTGCCACTGCTGTAGAGAAGAAGCTGGCTGCACTTAGCAAGTAATTCAATGTCTGAGAATTACAGAGCCATCCAAAGGTTGTGAGAGACACACTGTTAAGGTGCATTCCCTTAGCTTCCTTCTTGAGTCAATTATTTGTTTGGTTTTCTTGGAAAATGCAACAGTAGGAAATGGAACCATGTAAAATAGAGAACAGTGAAATTAGAGTTTGCTTTCACAGTGGTACCAGTTAAGAAATATGATAATATAATAATCTTCTCTAATTGTCATTAAAATTCAGAGAAGACAATTCTTATGCGGTGATTGCTGAAAGAACCGAACTGCATATTTCAAAAGCAGAAAATGTGTGCTGGAGCTTTTGGCTTCTGTTTACAGGACTCTTCCTTATATATCACTTTGACAGCAGAACCTAAAGAAAGGCTATGAATTGCTTGCTGAAGTAAGGTTACTGTTCCTTGTCTGTTACAGTTATATACAAGAGAAAAGTGTTTGCCTTGAAGCAATTGTCTAAATGCTTGTTCTATCTGTGCTCAGAAGCTCGTCAGTATGAGAAGGTACTGTTGTTCCTTCTTCAGTGAAAATATTTAGGGTCTGCAGCAGCACTTTAAAAAGTGAGCCATTAGCTTCACTTTTGCTTTATTTACAGGTCTTTACATATTATAGGTCACATGGAGCCAAGCCATTATGCAACAGTCAGGATGCTCTCCACTGTGCACCTGTAGAACTTTGTCAAAGTTTTATACTACATGCCAAATTTGTGCAAATTTCTAGGGAAGTAGAGGCACTGCAGTGCCTTCTGCATGATGACACTAATGTGCTGGTCCCAGGACAGATCCTTTGAGTTGATAATACCAAGTTACTGACCCTCTCCAACTCTGTTCCCGTAATGAGGACAGGTTCATGGACCTCTGATTTATTCGATTGTGCTACAGCTGGAAAGCAACATATTTCATAACATACATCAGTGATAATAAAACTGATTCTGATTCTATATGAAATATCTGTGACTTAAGACAGTAACCAAGTTTCTCCCTCTAGAGATATGACTAATCATTTGCAGGACCCTTATTTTTAATTATTTCAGCAATGGGAGATTAATTTACAATTGAAATACATTCAAATGTCTCATCGCTTTCCAAAGCTTCACTTGTCCTGCCGTAATTCTCTCTGCAGTGAGGAGGGAATTGCATTGTGCTGGCACTATTACCTCTTAGTGGAAACAGCATGCTCTCAGAGGTGCCGACGTATATAATAACTTCATAACATTTGCATGCGTAGAGGTATACATTTGCATTTTATTCCCTAATTATGCTGAAACATGGCAGGATAGAATGTGGCCATTCAGTCCTGCGGTTTATGCGGTCAGATTTCAGTCAAGCAATCTACAATAACCTCATTTCCCTGGCCCCTTTCAGCGCCTGCCAGCTCAGCAGCAAGCTTACTCTTCAGCACTGGTCTCTTCCTCGGCGCCCCTAATTAACAACTGAAACAAATGATCTTCACGATGGAAGCGGTTGGTAATGGAGCAAGTGAAACGTCAAAGCATTGATGTGGAGGAGGTGGAAAAATCTGAATCATTATCTGAAAATACTATAGCTGCGATAAATCTGAAATTAAAAAGTTTTGGTCACTGACATGAAACATTGACTCTTTTTACATCTCCAGAGATGTAGTTGGTTATAATTTCAGGTTTCATTTTTTAAAATCTACTCACGTTTCCGCATATCTACTTTACCCCCATCTTAAATCAGTCGCCCTATAATGGTGGGTAGGGACCGCTAGTTCCAGATTCTCCCACAGGAAGAAGCCACCATCCTTTCAAGATCCTTCAGAAATGTACAGTATATCAGTCAAATGCAGACCCAGCCTTTCCTCATAAGACAACCTGCCTGTAGTGCTGTCTGTACTCCAGGTCCAAGTCTGTGAGAAAAATCTGTAAGTGTGACGTTGATATTCTAATATCCTTCATGGGAGGACATCTGTCCCCTGCATACCCTCTGAAATGGCCCAGCAAGCCATTTAGTCATATCACAAACATTGCCATAAAACAGATAAGTGATATAATGGAGAAACCACTGGGCTCCAATGCTTGCCGAGGTAAAAAAAAAATCAGCCATGATTGTGTTCAATCGCTCAGCAAGCATGAAGGGTCAATAGTATATTCCTCTTCTAATGTCAGACACTGATTGCAGACACGGCTGATCTTCCTGTGCCCAGTCAAGCTGCAAAATAAAACACAGGGACTTGTGTTTAAATAGGTGTGGCTATTCAATAGGCTGACTCACAGTAATCACTGAACACATAACAGGCAACATGCCAGAATTCTCCATCACAATGTCCGAGTTCACCCTCTTTTATTGCAGCACAGACTCAAAGAGAGTGCAAAATAGTATAGAGGTGGGAGTGAGTGGTCCTGAGAGTCCTCAACATTGACTCCAGCATCCACAGAGCTGCATGACATCAAGGCAAACCTCAGCTAGAAAACATAACCCCTCACTAGCCTGTATTATGAAAGGAAGGAGTTCTAATGGGGTTGTGAGGAAAATAATTTTTACAAAGAGAGTGGTTGATATTTGGAATATACTGCAAGAAGAGGTGGCAGAATCAAATACAACTACTATACTTAAGAAGCATTTAGACAAACACAAATAGACAAGGCTTAGAAAGATACTATACTAATACTGGTGAAGTGCAAAATAATTGGCAGAGATGTGGTGGGTCATAGAACCCATGTCTCTGCTGTACAACTTGATGACTCTATACGTACTGTAAACTACTAAAGACAGTTCAAAGGCCGCGTCTCAAGTGAAAGACTCACCTCCTGATAATTAAAAGCCTTTCCAATTGTAAGGGGTTTCTTCTTTTATGTTACTGCATAGGCTAACTAAAATGGGTTCTTTGTTATAATTGAAATGGATTCTTTGTTATGTTAATTGCTGAGAAAGTCCTCCCACTAGCAGTTTGTTTGGATTATGTTATTGATAAGAGGATGAGAGAACCAATTGGGATAGATGTTCTTCTTTCTGTGTGTCAGTAAGTTATTGTGATGCGTGGGTTTTTGGGCAGAAGGTGCGAGAGAGGGGGAGAGGATGGACAAGGTGCTGTGAGTCGGCTGACAGGGTCAGACCCCGAACAGGAATCCGAGGTCCAGGGTGTTCGGCGAGGAGAGGAGGTGGAGACAGACTCGTATGGAGCGTCTAGTGAACCACCGTTGTTGGTCCCAGGCAGCAGGTTGAGGTGGTCCGAGGGGATCACAGGGTGAAGAAGGAGGGTCCCGAGCTCCAACTGTTTGTGCACGAAGAGATTGAACTTTGATGTGTGGCGCCTTTTATCTTCCTGTTATATTTTATCTCTATTAATTATATAGTTCCAATAATATCTATAAACTGTAATTCATTTAATCGTATCTGGTGTATTGTCTGTTATTTGGGCAGTGTGGGGTACATCACACAGCATCCACACAAACTAATTACCCAGTTTGGCGGGGCCAAGGACTGTTTCCCTAGACAACAGCGAGCCGAGCGACCCGGAGGCTGGCCGGGGGGGGGGGGTCTACACATAATTACAAGGCAAATGTCAGAACCGTAAAGAGATACTTGGATGAACGCAGCTACAAAAACACTCTAGAAAACCAAAACCCTTCCTGCACCATGTAGCCAGCCTGCTTGGCATGCTTTCCCGCACCTTATACAGCCAATGTCTTCACCATCATTGCGCCATCTTTGCAATAGATGCCATCCATAACATGCATTGTGATTGCTTGCTTAACCGACATCAGTACCAGTTTACTAATCTGCGACCTCGACTGTTGAAGAGGATAAGTACATCAGATACAGGGGGACACCTCCACCTACAATGTCCCTCCTGATTAGAAATATAAAATAGTTTACTAAGGACTTCAAGTATATTCTGTTATAACTATGTGTCAGGTTTTAAAATTCACTGTTAAAATAATTTTGTCAGGGTTAATGAGATTGCTGAAGTTTATTCTGCTAAACCCTCCTGCTATGAATTTTCAATTTATTTACCAGTACATGTGAGATAATAATGCATATATAATATGCATAAGACATGGATCAAAAATGGACAGAGTATATTGTCAGTCACATCAATTCCTGATAGCACAAGTACGACTAATGAATTGCTGGGAGTCTTTTAATAGTAAGAGCTCTCTCCCTGCATGCTAGTAAGTAAATGTCTCCTGCTGCCAGCTCACCTCTTCCCCTGAAACTCTTTTTGTTTTAAAATACCATAAGGCACATACCATCACAACGTAGGATCTCCCTATCTAACAACATTGTGGGTGTGCCTTCACCAGAATGATTGCAGGGGTTAAATGCAAGAGTGCATCACCCAAACCTTCTGTAGGATAATCTGGGGAAAATTGAAAAATGAATAAATAAAAGGAAGCCTACAGCAATCATGTGAATTCAAACTCACAACAACCACGTGAATTCATAAACTTTAGCAAATACTGATGGGAGTGAGGAAAACTACTACCAAGAGATTTGTGTTTATCAATCAGTTTGCAGCACTTACAAACAAATTCTATAGCCAAAATAAAACTTGATTATCCTACAGAACATTAGTATGAGCATAGGAACTCTTGATATTGAACTTACTATTTGCTTTCCAATATGCAATAAAATTCATAGGATTGCTGGAGAGAAAGCAACTTCTATTCCTACCAGAAAAGTAACGGACTTCCCAGCGACGTCTGTCACAACTCTGCTTGTTGGTTTTACAAGTGACAGCTACTGCAGAATTAACCATGAAGTATAACAGTCACTTCTGGTTACACAATCTAAATTCAGTCTTTTGAATGCTCCATGTACAAATAAATGGGCATAAATTTATTAATGTTTAAAACGATTTGTCCCAAACTACTTACAGAAAATGATTCACGAGTTCGAGTTTATTGTCAACTGCCTGGACATATATACAACCAAACGAAACAATGTTCCTCTGGACCACAGTGCACTCACAAAACATATATCACACACAGCACATAACTTATTTCCATAAATAAATTAATAAAATATCATTCAAAATGCACGTAGTGCAGTGCACAGCACAAGTAAACAGTAAACAGCCTGCCCTCTTAGTGACAAGTGGTGGTAGGGTATTCATTAGTCTCACACCCTGAGGGAAGAATCTGTTACCCAGTATGGCAGTCCTAGTCCTTCTGCTCCTGCGCCTCCTTCCTGACAGTAGTGGGTCAATAAGATTGTGGGATGGGTGGTAGGTGTCCTTGATAATACTTCATGCCCTTCGTATACAATGCTCCTAGCAAATGTTACAAATAGGGGGAGGGAGATTTTTGTGATCCACTTGGTGGTTTTTACTGTCATCTGTTGGGTCTTGCGGTCCGATGATTTGCAGCTTCTGTACCACACAATTGTACAGAGAACGGTGCTCCTGTAGAAGGTTATTAGAAAGGGGGCAGGGAGCCTTACCCACCTCAATCTCCTCAGGTAGTATATATGCTGTTGTGCCTTCTTGAGTAATAAGGCAGTGTTCTGGGTCCAGGCTATATCGTCCATTATATGCACTATAGGACTTCGTACTGTTTACTCTCTCCATGGCAAAGCTATTGTCGTGTAATGGAGAGAGGTCAACTTGCACTTTCTTGAAGTCCACAATCATCCTTTTTGCCTTGTTCACATTAAGACTCAGGTTGTTGTTCTCATACCATGTGACAAGTCTCTCTACCTCTTTTCTGTATGCAGCCTCATCATCACACAGAGGAATATGATAAGCTTTACATAACTACCTTGACTAAATCTGGGTAGTTCTATATATATACTGTATAATTTATCAGTTGGTAAAATAAATTGCATGTATCTTGCTGTATTTCTAATGTATTTTATGCTTATCCCACTTTAAAACATCCCCAATACATTATTGAAATATCCAAGTACTTATTAGCTTCAATCTTCCACTTGAAAATGCATAAAAGGGTCTCTCAGTCTACGAAGTCTCATTGTCAAAAGGTAATGTAATGTGGTTGAGGGAGGCTGGTAGAGGACCATTATCTTAGAGATGTGCCACTTATTACTCTGTACAGTGCGTTCAACTGAATGCTGGTTATTTCAGATTCAACGATTCACTGCAGCTGCCTCCAAGTTTTAAGAATCCGTGAAATTATTCCTTCCTCGGCAGTCTTCCAGGATGGAGGATAACTTGCTTCCATTCTGGTTTTGTGGGCGCTGATAAGGTCATCATGGGAATTGCAATCTCTTCCATAGAGTAGGTTAAGGGTGTGACTGTTAAGGTGGCTGGACAGGTATTTTGTGAGATGGTGTATCCCTTCTGCCACGCATGTAAAGCTTCTGTGAATTTCTGATACTTGATGTGAATTCTCAAAACTATTCCAAATGTTCCTTCAACTCCTTTGAGCAGTTTTTGTCCAGGATAGCAAAGAGATGAGTAAGGATATTGTATTTCTTCAAGCGTATCTTTGTGAATATTTTCATCCATATTTCTGGTAACCTTTTCCTGCGCTGGGGCTCAGACTTGCTTGCATCTTTCAGGATCATGCTGAATGGAATATTAACAACATGGCCTGACCAACAGAACCATCCTGAAGTATTAGCTGTTTCAGTGGCATGGAAGAGAAAGCTGGCATTGCTTTGCTTGTTCTTCAAGTGATTTTGGAGGACTTTGCAGAGAAGGCAATTGTTAGTTTATTTTACGAGTCTTTAAGTGCTTGGCCATAAGAGGTCTAGGTGTCAGAAAGACAGGAATGTAGGAAGCATTGTTGTCTAGGAGAGCATGAGTTTCTGTGCCAGATCTATGGCTTTAATCTTCAAACACCCTTATCCTTAATCATTTAAAGGATCTGCTGGGGTACTGATGATGATATTAAAATTCATTATTAAGTTGCACCCCCAGGGATTTGGAAAATGGTCAAAGACTTAAACTTACATCGTCAGATGATGCAGTGGATTTGGGTCAGATTGGAAGGGAACCTTTCCATTGCAGATATTGACTGTGAGGCCTGTCATCGCGAATGTGAAAAATGGGTAAGTTAGCAATGAATGGAGCTAAAAAGCAGGTATCATTTACATATGGCAGCTCAGTTACTGAGTTTGGAGTTACCTTGGTCCTAGAGTGTAGCCATCATTTGGTTAATAGTTTCCCACAGGGATTGATGATTAGCTCTACTTTCATGGGAAATCAGTCTGTGGTGAAGTGTGATATTCCGAGAGAAATGTTGAGAAAACTGATTGGGCAGTGGCAAAGATTCGTTTGAGCCAGGTCTTCACTGGGATTGACTCTGTTACGGGCTGATTGATTAACATCACTGCTAACATACCATTGTTGAAAAATAAAAAGAGGTGACAAATTAAAGGTCTTTTAGGAGACTCTTAGATAGGCATATGGAGCTTACAAAAATAGAGGGCTATGCAGTAGGGAAGTTCTAGGCAGTTTCTGGAATAGGTTACATGGTCAGCACAACATTGTGGGCTGAAGGGCCTATAATGTGCTGTAGATTTCTATGTTTCTATGTTTCTGTGGGCAGCTGAATTTGAGGAGGGCTTTCCCACAGTCCCTGCTGATTAGTGGAATTAAAGACGTCAGTAAGGTTGAAACAAGCCCTGAATAGTATGGTTGCTTTCTGCATTTAACTAGGAGTTGCTATATGGAGAAAATCTCACATCTCTGATGGCAATACTATCAGCTGATCATGGTTGAGATCCTGCTGTTTATTCAGTAACTTGTGACTCCTTTACCGGAAAGTTTCCCAAATACATCCAAAATCATGAAAGCTTTGAGGTTAAATAACAAGACCATCTGTAGCAATTAGCAAACAAAAGGACACCAAAAAAATGTCTTCACAGAGAGTGAATGCAACATGGAATGTTTTAGCACATGAGATCAATGAGGGAGAAAATATATAAACAATAAAACAAGAAACGTGCCAAAGTATTTGAGAAAAGCAACAGAATAATGCAATAATAGGAAATAGAAATGAGATTGGAATGTCATATACTGATATAAAAGCTATTACATTAACTGATATGACTAGCCAAACTCTCTGAATCTATTATCCTTTGCTTTATATTTCTTGAAATCTTTGCTTCACACCCTTCAATACATTTTAAAATTTAGATTTAAAATTAACAGTTAATCTAACATCAACTGTTGGGGTTGAATTCAAGATTCCAAAATTTCTAAAAATCTTTTCCATGCACAGCACTTTTCTGTCTTTATTCTTGAAAAGTCTGGCTTTTCAGTCCGTTTATTTAAGTTCAAAACTGATAGAAATATTTCTCCTACATTTCCACCTTCAACTTTCTTTTATATTTTAAAACTTCTATCAAATTATCCTTTACTATTCTAAATCTATGACTAAAGTCGTTACACTTGACCATGCTAAAACCCATTTGCTGCAGTTTTAAACATTATTTCTATAATTTTTGCACCACACTTCTTACCAACATTACCTAGCTTTCTGTCACTGGAAAAAATGGAAATATAGTTAATTTATAGTTTTATTATGCTGAATAGTTAAATGCTTAGTACAGACCAGAAAGATATACAAGTCTAAAAACTGGTGATTGGCAAAAGAATCAGGAAATTGAAAAAAGCAAGATATAAGCATACACTCAGTGGCCACTTTATTAGGTACAGGAGTAGAACCCAGTGTGCTCTTCTGCTGCTGTAGCCATCCACTTCAAGGATAAAAGAGTTGTTACTTCAGAGATGCTCCTCTGCCCAACACTGTTATAACATGTGATCATTTGAAATACTATTGCCTCCCTGTTAGCTATTCTCCGCTGATCTCTCTTGTTAACATGGTGCTTTTGCTTACAGAACTACCACTCACTTAATTTTTTGCACTATTCTCTATAAATTCTAGAGAGAGTTGTGCATGAAAATCCCAGCAGACAGCAGTTTCTGAGATACCCAGTCAAAGTCACCTAGATCACATTTCTTCTCCAATTTGATGTTAAGTCTGAACAACAGCTCAACCTCTTGACCATGTCTGCATGCTTTTATGCAATGAGTTGCTACCACATGATTGGCTGATTAGATGTTTGCATTAATGACATAGACAGGTGTACCTAATAAAGTGGCCACTGAGTCTAGACAAGGTGAGTTTCACCCATAATCATATGTTGAAAGTTTGTGTAGTCCCTGAAAGAAACTACATAAATAGACCATGCAGAATTGAAGACTATCACTCAAGTACAGTCACAGAGCACTGAAGAAACAATTCACATGGAGAAGATGGAACAATAGACAATAGACAATAGGTGCAGGAGTAGGCCATTCGGCCCTTCGAGCCAGCACCACCATTCACTGTGATCATGGCCGATCATCCACAATCAGTACCCTGTTCCTGCCTTCTCTCCATATCCCTTGACTCCACTATCTTTAAGAGCTCTATCTAACTTTTTCTTGAAAGAATCCAGAGAGGAGGACCGCCTGTCTGCTAATGGAGTAGCAGTATTTTTCTGCTGCTCTTAGTTTTCTTTCTTTCCCCCTAGTTTAAGCTTTGAATTTAAAATTTTTACTTATTGACTCTTGAGGGTGATCAATATGTCTATGTCAACAAGAAGTGGGAAGAATTTACCTGAAGCTAGTGATAAAGGTAATGGGAAAGGAAAGGTGCAAAAGGAAAGATCTGATGAAATGCCATCGTGGGCTGAAGATATCGTTCGGACACTGAATTCAATTAAGGATCAGAATGGATCAATTAAAGAACAACTGGAAAAGAATAGTAATGAAATGAAGTCATTTCTGGGAAAACTTAAAGACCTGGAAACTCAAGTTATTTCACACGAAGAGGAATTGAAGATAACTAAGCAAAAGCTGTCTGAAGCTACAACTCGTTTGGAAAGATATCAAAATAAGATTATAGACCTGGAAACTAGGTCTCGACGAAGGAATATAAGAATTGTTGGGCTGCAGGAAGGAGCTGAAGATGGAGATCTAACGGCTTACTTTGGTAAGCTTTTCCACACTTCATTTCCTACCATTCAATCAAAGCCGCCTGCTATAGAAAGGGCACACAGGGCGTTTATCTCGAAATCGAAGCACTCTAGTAAACCAAGATCTGTTCTGGTTTGCTTTCATCACTTTAAAATTAAAGATCAAATAATACGACAGGCAAGAAAACAGAATTTTTAGATTTATGGAATCTGAGCTCCGCTTCAACGAAGATTATCCAAGAGAGATAATCGAACAAAGATCAAAATTTGCCCTGGTAATGAAACAAGCATATGATAAGAATCTTTTCCCGTCTCTGAGGTATCCGAAAGAATCCAGAGAATTGGCCTCCACTGCTTTCTTAGGCAGAGCATTCCACAGATCCACAACCCTCCGAGTGAAAAAGTTTTTCCTCAACTCCTTTCTAAATTGTCTACCCCTTATTCTTAAAACTGTGGCCTCTGGTTCTGGACTCCCCCAACATCGGGAACATGTTTCCTGCCTCTAGCGTGTCCAATCCCTTAATAATCTTATATGTTTCAATCAGATCTCCTCTCATCCTTCTAAATTCCAGTGTATACAAGCCCAGTCACTCCAATCTTTCAACACATGACTTTCCCACCATCCCTGGAATTAACCCAGTGAACCTATGCTGCACTCCCTCCATAGCAAGAATGTCCTTCGTCAAATTTGGAGAGATCAAAACTGCACACAATACTCCAGCTAGGGTCTCACCCGGGCCTTGTACAACTGCAGAAAGACCTCTTTGCTCCTATACTCAACTCCCCTTGTTATGAAGGCCAACATGCTGTTAGCTTTCTTCATTGCCTGCTGTACCTGTATGCTTACTTTCAGTGACTGATGAACAAGGACACCCAGATCTCGTTGTACTTCCCCTTTTCTTAACTTGACACCGTTCAGATAGTAATCTGCCTTCCTGTTCTTGCCACCAAAGTGGATAACCTCACATTTATCCATATTAAACTGCATCTGCCATTCATCTGCCCACTCACCCAACCTGTCCAAGTCACCCTGTATTCTCATAACATCCTCCTCACATTTCACACTGTCACCCAGCTTTGTGTCATCTGCAAATTTGCTAATGTTACTTTTAGTCCCTTCATCTAAATCATTAATGTAAATTGTAAATAGCTGTGGTCTCAGCACCGAGCCTTGCGGTACCCCACTAGTCACTGCCTGCCATTCTGAAAAGGACCCATTAATCCCTACTCTTTGTTTCTTGTCTGCCAACCAATTTTCTATCCATGTCAGTACCCTACCCACATACCATGTGCTCTAATTTTGCCCACTAACCTCCTATGTGGGACCTTATCAAAGACTTTCTGAAAGTCCAGGTACACTACATTCACTGGCTTTCCCATATCCATTTTCATAGTTACATCCTCAAAAAAATTCCAGAAGATTAGTCAAGCACGATTTCCCCTTTGTAAATCCACGCTGACTCAGACCTATCCTGCTACTGCTATCTAAATATGCCACTATTTCATCTCTTATAATTGACTCCAGCATCTTCCCCACCACTGATGTCAGACTAACTGGTCTATTATTGCCTGTTTTCTCTCTCCCTCCTTGCTTAAAAAGTGGGATAACATTAGCTACATGCAGGGGAAGGGAAAAAGTGATTTCCAGGAAATGCAGCCCCAAACATGATCACCTGCCCTGATTCAATCCCATACTCCAATGATCCTTCAACACTAAGAAAAAGGCTAATCTGTCAGGTAGACCTGAAGTAGACCAATTAATAATCTTTAGATCATCAAGGGAACACTGAAATCCTTATGCATATAAATTGAACATTGAAAGATGAATTTAACAAGTGCTTGGAGCAAATCATCAATGTCCTGATGAAGCGTCTTGGCCCAAATGTTGACTCTTTATGCAGTTCCATAAATGCTGCCTGACCTGCTGAGTTCCTCCAGCATTCTTGTATGTGTTACTTTAGATTTCCAGCAAGTGTAGAATCTCGTGTTTAAAAAAAACCTTTAGACATAAAGTAATTACAAAAAAATCTACACCATACAGTTCACTAAATATCCACATTCAAAAGCATGGTGCCTCTGATCCCAAGGCAGGTTTGAAAAACCAGGCTCCCTAGCATAAAACTGTGGAATCCCTGCGTAATTCAACTCTGCTGTTGAATTCAACTCGATGCACTTCGACAAAGTAATAGTAGATCCACTGGCAAAAGCGACTGACCTATGTACATCCAGGGCATGGGCCTGGGACACATTTCAGCAAGTGCAAGAAGTTCCACATGGAACTCTTCTTTTAAGCCTGTCTTTATACCAAAGTCTTGCACTTTTACTGAGAAATTAAAACCTCCTTTAGTTTTGCCAGGAATCCCATTGCACTGTTCAATCTTATTGCTCCTTATAATGAGTGAACAATGCTCTAGGATTTATAATCCATTCCTCCCGATGTTTGGTTTAGCTTCATTATCTTCCTGCATGAAACAAACCACTTCAGTGACTACTTTTGAAATTACTTCCATGGAGAAGGAACAATTCTAGCATTTAAACAGCAATTTGTCACAGCCTCAGAACATCCCCAACATACACTATAATCATTGAAGAGCACTGGCAGTAATAGCACTTTGGCCAATTAATATATGACCTGTCAGATCTAAACTCTCAGTGATATAATCAATCATCTTTTCTTTCAACATGGAATGGCAGAATTGAATTATTCAAAGTCCAAAGTAAAATTTATAATCAAAGTACATATATGTCACCACATACAACCCTGAGATTCATTTTCTTGTGGCCACATTCAATAAAAATATAGAATAATCATCAATGAGAGACGACCCAACTAGAGTGTTCTTCCAGAGTGTAGAAGACAACACACTGTGCAATAAACATTGAGACCATAAGTTGAAGAGTCCTTGGAAGTGAGTCCATTGGCTTTGGAAACATTTCAATGATGGGGTAAGCGAAGTTGAGTGAAGTTATCCCATTTGGTTCAAAACCCTGGTCGTTAAGGGGTAGTAGCTGTTGTTGAACCTGGTGGTGAGAGTCCTGAGGCTGTTGTACCTTTTTCCTGATGGCAAGCAGTGAGAAGATAGCAAGTCCTGGATGATCGGGATCCCTGATAATGGACGCCCCTTTCCTGAGACAGTGTTTCATGTAGATATGCTCAGTGGCTGTGAGGACTTTACCCATGATGTACTGGGTCGTATTCACTACTTTTTGTAGGATTCTCTGTTCAAGGGCATTGGTGTTTCCATACCAGGCTGTGATGTTGCCAGTAAATATACTTTCCACTAAACATCTATAGTAGTTTCTTGATGACAATGACTGGCTTATTTTGCTTGATCTGGAAAATGGTCACTCTGGTAACCAGCCTTTACTCTCCATCCTGAAGTAGTGGTGAGCCTTCTCTAACTGCGGCAATGTATGGGAAAAGGAGTCCTTAGTTAGGGTTAGATATAAAAGATGGCTCCTATAATACCATGATCAACTGATGAAAGAAGAAGAAGAATGTATGACCAGAACAGGAAGGTGTGGAGGAGAACATATATTGACAACATGCCAATGATTTTACCACTCAAGAGTGGAAAGTTGCAAAGGCCTCAGGGTCCGGAGATTCCACTGAAATATGTTTGGGAAAAGCCGCAGTGTACACTTTGGAAAGTATACAGTGCAGCCACTGAAGGAGAGTGATCATTCTGATGGAAGAACCACCCAAATGTATTTCTGTATGGGATCCTGTTAAGCCTCTTGCGAGTAGTTGTTGCTGTATAGTTGAGTAAGAGGTGCTCAAAAAATATTAAAACACAACCCTAATCTTTCAGTAAGTATCCAGTTGTGATCTTGCATTAATTATAACCTCATCTCCATCATTCTCTAAATTTAGAAATACACCAGGCTTATTTAAATAGGTGTGCCTTTCTGATGGATTTTCTGAAAACTTTGCTACTTTCTCATTCACTTCCACTGAAATCCCAGGTGCCTGCTTTCATATTCAGCCATCTATTGTCTGCTGTCAAAGCATTAACCTTCTTAATAATACTTCAATGAATGCCTGTCATCTACATATGCTCACTTGGTGGCCAGCTGTCCAATTTGCTGGAAGAGACACGACTGCACAGTTGCCTCCGGTAAAAGCAAACAAAAATAAAGAGCTAACAGACAATGTCAGCCTGCCACTATGTGACTAACTTCTAATGCCTGTCCTCGTTGAGTGCAGGTCCAGTTCAATTGTCAACTCACTGTCAGCACAAAAATGCTAAGATCATTCTGATTCTCCAAAAAAAGAGCAATGTTTGTAAATTAGGCTTTCCTTTTGTAATTTTAATTCCATGATTTATCAGTGTACTAGAATTCTGGCAATCCTTTGTAGTGTGTGGTTTATAGGTCGACACGTCCACGCTGCGTTTAAATGTGAAAACATGAAAATCTTTATGCAAAGCACTTGCAATAAATTGCAATATTTCAGGGACTATAGTCAGTTATGTAGCAAAGGAAACAAGTGTGATTTTTGTCACTGGGTTGACAACAGAGATCTCTGCAGTGATAATCCAGAGATGAGAGTTCAAATTCCATCACTGCAACTGGGGAATTTAATTCCAATTAATCAAATAAAGATGGAATTAAAACTCCAGTATCAGTAACAGTAACCATGAATCCAGCAGATTGTTGCAAAACCCATCTGGTTCAGTACTGCCTTTGGGGATAGAAAATTTGCCTTCTTAACCATTACTTGTCTGCTTGTGATTGACTATCCTCTGGAATAGCCAGGCAGCCCACTCAAAGTGAAAACAATTAGGGGAGGACAATAACTGCTGGCATTGTCAGCGATAGCCAAGTATCATGAATGAATTTAAAAACATTGAAATATTTACAGCAATTAAGCAGGACAACTAATAGAATTTAGCTGTTTATATTTGAGAAGTGATTACAGAAGTGGGTAGGTTATTATTTCATTATAAATGGCATTAATGAAACTATATCTGCATAGTACTGGTCTTCTTATTTTAGGAATGACTTTGGGGGTGCACTGGGAGAAGTTCAGAGAACTTACTCGATTGATACCTGGAATGAGAGAAAGATTGGACAGGCTAGGCTTGTACTTGCTGGAGTTTAAAAGAGTGAAAAGAGTCTTCGTTGAAACAAACGAAATACTGAGAGACTGAAGAGTCACTGCAGGATTGATTTGCAAAGGATGTTCCATCTTGTAGGAGAATCAGAAAGTAGGAGTCATTATAAATAAATAAGGTCGGTTGAGGGCATTTTGTTCTCTTGGGGGGGCTTGTGAGTCTTTGGAATTTTCTTTGTCAAAGAGTGATGGAGGAAGTCTTTGAATATTTTAGGCAAGGTCAATGGATAATTGATAAGGAGCTGACTGAAAAACTACCATGGGTAAATGAGAAAGCAGAGTTGAGGTTACCATCACGATTTCAGCACCACATTCGCATTTGATGTATTGTAAATGGTGGAGACTACTCTTGCTCTTGATTCCAATATATATAGAATAAATTGAAGGTTAATCAAAAACTGATTATTTTTAAAACTATGAAACCATAAGGGGTTGGAAATTGCCTTACATTTTGATCTGGTGTTAAAGGATTGTGAGTTACCCCAAGACAAGTCACATTGAGTTGAATCTTTAATCAAAGCAAACAGTATATGATAGATAGATAGACACTTTATTGATCCCAAAGCAAATTACAGTGTTACAGTAGCATTGCAAGTGCACAGATATACAAATATTAGGAAAGAAGTAAGAAAGATTAAAAATATGTTACCTCAAACAGTCTAACAGGAGGGGGTCATGACTTCCCTGTCTATAGATTGACTTAGAGTTTAATGGTCGAGGGTAATTCCAGTTGTCTTAATCTATTATTGAAAGTGCTCCTCCGTTCAGCCAAGCCAATACTTATCGTGTTTCTCTGCGTAATACTACATTGAAACTGGCATCGATGATTTTAACCCTCCATTCACAATTGATGTGTTGTAAATTCTTGCATTTGACAGCATTTACCTTCTATTCTAATGGAGGTCTCAGCCCAAAACATCGGCTGTTTACTCTTTTCCACAGATGCTGCCTGGCCTGCTGAGTTCCTCCAGCATTTTACGTGTATTGCTTGGATTTCTAGCAGATTTCCTCTTGTTTGTGATTTATCTTCAAAGATGCGTTCTTTGCAACCACATCTCAAATATTCTCACATTAAAACAACGTGTTCTTACATTAAGAAAATGTTTCTTACATTAAGAAAAAGAAGAACACTAAGATGTTTGATCCCTCCTCAGGGTTAAAGGAGAAGTTTGTGCTTGGAGTCACAGTAAGCGATTGAGGTACTAAATCAGTACTTTATGTCAATAATTACTGAGGAGAAGGATTTGGAGGATAGTGAAGGCAGTGTCGGCATGCTAATGTGCTGAGACAGTTTGAGATTAAAGAGGAGGTAGTGCTGGGTCTTCTGAAAAGTACTAAGATGAACAAGTCCATGGCATATATCCTGATATAAATCCCAGAAGCAAATGAGGAGATTGTTGAGGCTTTGACAAAGATCGTTGTGTCCTCCCTAGCAACATGAGAAGTCCCAGAGAATAGAATAATTGCAAATGTGGTGCCTTTGTTTGGGAAAGGAAATAGGGATAATCCAGATAATTATAGGCCGTGAGCTTCATGTATGGTAGTAACAGTATTGGAGATGATACTTACAGATAGGATTCAAGTGCATTTGGAAGGCCAAGGCACACTTGGGGACAGTCAGAATGGCTTTGTGTGGGGGAAGGTTATGCCTTACACACTTCATCAAATTTTTTGAGGAGGTGACAAGGGGTCTTGCTGAAGGTGAGGCAGTAGGTATCATCTACATGAACTTTAATAAGGCATTTGATGAGGTCCCTCATGGTAGGTTGATTCAGAAGAAAGATGCAATTCACCCTGGATCCCTTGCAAGCTTGGATTCAGAACTGGCTTCCTCATAGAAAACAAACAGTAAAAATGGAAGGCTGTTACTCTTTTGGAAAGCCGTGATCATTCGTGTTCCGCAAGGCCCTCGGTTATATACATCAAAGACTTGAAAGTAAAAGTAGATAGGTGAATTAGCAAATCTGCACATGAAACAAGGTTATTGGAGTAATCCAATCACAAACCCATCCTGCTGAAGGGTCTCGGCCCAAAACGTTGACTGTATTCTTTTCCACAGATGCTGCCTGGCCTGCCGAGTTCTTCCAGCATTTTGTGCATGTTGCAAGGTTATTGGAGTTATGGGTGGTGTAAAGGGCCATCAAAGAGTGCAGTGGGATATAGATCAATTACAGATATGGGCATAAAAGTAGCCGATGGAGTTTAATCTGGGCAAACATGAGGTGATGCACTTAGGGAAGTCAAATGAAGGATATATGTTCACAGTTAACATTAGGCCCCTTAATAACATTGAAATATAGAGGGAATCGTAGTGTCTAAGTCCATAGTTCCCTGAAAGTGACTGTCAGTGGATGATGAGATACACAGTATGTTTGCTTTCATTGGCAGGTGCGCCAATGGGAATATAAGAATGAGGAAGTCATGGTGATGTTGTTTAAAACTTGAGTCAGATACACTTGGAGTATTGTGAGATCTTTTGGTTACCCCATCATAGGTATGTGGAGAGTGTAGAAAGGATGTAATAGTGTTTACCAGGACTTGAGGACTTGCTGGATTAGACAACATAAATTATAAGGAAAGGTTGGTCAAACTTACATTATTCACCCTGGAACTTCAAGGCTGAGTAGAGGTCTGATAGACATATTTTTAAATTCTGAGAGACATAGAGTCAGAATCTTTTCCACAGGATAGAAGTATCAAATACCAGAGGAATTTTTAAGGGTGGGGGGGGGAGAGAAGTTTAAAGACTAACATGAGGGGCAGGTATTTTTTTTATATACACAGAGTGGTCAGTGCCTGGAATACATTACTGTTGATGGTCATGGAAGCAGGCAGTTTGGTGGAGTTTAAGAGACCTTCAAGAAGACATTTGAATATGAAAAAAATGGAGTAATATGGGTGATGCACAGGAAGAGGCCAGTTAGTATAAATCAGCATCATGGGCTGAATGGCCTGTCCCGAGCAGCACTATTCAATATCAACGCAGGCAATATAAGAAACAGACTTCGTAAAGCTGATTGCCCCATGATTAAGAAAGACCTGCCATTTTTCAGATCAGGTGGTTTGAAAATCCAACTGGAAACTAAGGATCTGAATTTCAGAAGTGAGGTGATGGTGAATGCCTCTAGCATCAAGGAATCAGAAATCTGAATGCAGCATCAGAACCCCTCAGTGAAAGTGCAGTCAAGGTAAATCAAATTGAAAATATTTCAATGGCTAAAGTTATTCCTCGCTCAAAGGAAAATGGTTATGGACTAAAGTTAGCTAGATGACCATCAACCAGCCCCAGAGCATCACTGCAGGAGTTCTTCAGAACACTTTCCCTGATCTAAGCATCTTCTGCTACTTCATCAATGAACTTCCTTCCATCATAAGGGTGGTTTAGTGATAAATACACTTTCAATTTTACTCACAAATCCTCAGAAAATGTTGCAGCCTAAACCTGCATGCAGGAAAAACTAAACAACATTCAGACATAGATTGATAAATGGTAGCATTTGTGCCAGAAGAGTAATGGGTAAAGACCTTAAAATAAAGAATCTTTTCACATATCCTTGATATTCAGTTGTATTATAATTGACATCTTTGAGGTTAGCTGGAAACTGAGCTGGAACCAGCCATATAAAGCAATGTGGCTACAAGATTAGGTCTGAGGCTGGGACTCCAGCAGTGAGTGATTCAACAGTGAACCATCCAGTGATTTTCCATCATGTATATGGCATATGTCAGGAGCATGACTCTCCACCTGTCTAGATGAGTGCAGTTGAACAGCCCTTAAAACACTTGACCTCAATCTCTCCAGAATCAGTACATATTGCTGTAATGTGTATTATCTATCTACAAAATGCACTGCTTCATTCACACAGAGTACTCTGATTTTGCCTGCCAAACCTGCAACTTTGACCACCCAGAAGGCAAGTTCGTCGGAACATGATGTCATGTTACCATGACAATAAAAGCTTTAGTAATTGACTTTATAAAAGGAGGTGCTGCACATGCTTCTGTCTACATCAACAGTGTTGAGGTTGAGAGAGTCAAGAGCGTCAAGTAGCTAAGTTTGAACTTCACCAATAGTTCATCCTGGTCCAAACATGCTGATGTCATGGCCAAGAACTTTTTCACCAACTCCTCTACTTCCTCAGGAGGCTAACAAAATTTAGCATGTCCCTGTCAACTCTTACCAATTTTTATTGATGCACCATAGAAAATGTTCTGTCTGGATGCACAACAGCTTGGACTGCAAAACCACAGAGCTGTAGATATAGCTCAACACATCACAGGAACCTGGCTCCCCTTTCCGAACTCTGTCTATACTTCCTGCCACCTCAGTAAAACAGACAGCATGATTAAAGAACTCACCCAGCCTGACATTCACTCTTCTCCTCTTTCTCATTGGGCAGAAGGTAAAAAAAAAGGCTGAAAGCACATACCACCAGGCTCAAGGACAGCCTCAATTCCACTGTTAACAGACCCTTGAACAGACTTCTTGTACAATAAGACAGACTCTTGGCATTACAATTTACCTCATTATGATGTTGCACCTTATCATTTACCTGCACTGTACTTTCCTGGTAGCTTTTAAACTTAATTCTGAATTGTTATTATTTTACCTTATTCTAGCTCAATGCGCTTGGAATGATTTGATCTGAATGAACAGTCTGCAAGACAAGCTCCTCACTGTATCTTGGTACATGTGACAATAACAAACTAACACCAATATCAGTACCAACACCACTATCTGTCCCTCCCAAGTCACACAGCACCACGTTGTTCATTTTGCATTGGCCCTAAAACCTAAAACTCACCCACCACCTCCCAACAGTGCCATGAAATACCAACATCAGAGGGACTGCTGCAGTTCAAGGCAGTGGCTCATCACCACCTTCTCAAAGGCAGGTAGGAATGGACAGTAGATGTTGGTTTTGCCAGCAACACCCCGGTCTCAAAAATGAATCCATGCAAAAATGTGAAATCTACAATATAGTAACAAAGCATTGACTCAATTTTATTTTCTCATTCTATACATTAATTCCACCAGGTAACCAATAGAAATGGAACAGATTAACTAAGGAAAAAATGGGTGCTTGATAGTTGGCAATAGATTTGATGGTAAATTGTCTGTTTCTGTGCGATACCTCTCTTTGGGCCCTTCGTCTACAACACTCCCAGTAAGTGTCACAAATAGGGGTGATGGAGACCCCAATGATCCTCTCAGTGTCTTTTCACTATCCACTCTAGGGTCTTATGATCCGATGCCTTGCAGTTTCCATACCACACAATCATGCAGTTAGACAGGACAGTCTCAGTGGTACTCCTGTAGAAAATTGTTAGAATGGGGGCACAGAGCCTTTCCTGCCTCCTCGGAAAGTGTAGATGCTGCTGTCCCTTCTTGGCTTATGAGGAGGTGTTGTGGCTCCAGGTTATATCATCTGTTATGTACACACCAAGGAACATCACGCTTTTCACTCTCTCCTTGGCAGAGCCATTGATGCTGACTTCTGCCTTCCTGAAAAACTTCAATCATCTCTTCTGTCTTGTCCATGTTGAGACTCCAGTAGTAGTTCTCGCATGATTTGACAAACATTTCTATCCCTCTGCCTGCCGACTCATTGTTGGCAACGTGGCCAGGCACTGTAGTACCATCAGCAAACTTGATGATGCAGTTTGAGCTGAATCTAGCAGTACAGTCCTGAGTCAGCAGTGTGAACAGCAGCAAGTAGAGCCCTGGGTTCACTAGTGCTCAGCATGATGGAGCTTGAGCTGTTGCTGCCAACTTGGAGTTACAGGGAGTCTTTTTGTCAAGAAGTCCAAGATCCAGTTACAGAGAGGGGTGTCATCAGTACCCTTTAGGCTTTTATGAGTACACACTTTTGAAAAAAGCAACCACTAATAACGAGCACGAGAAAATCTGCAGAAGCTGGAAATTCAAGTAACACACACAAAATGCTGGTGAACGCAGCAGGCCAGGCAGCATCTATAGGAAGAGGTGCAGTTGACTTTTCGGGCTGAGACCTGACGAAGGGTCTTGGCCTGAAGCGTCGACTGTATCTCTTCCTATGGATGCTGCCTGGCCTGCTGTGCTCTACCAGCATTTTGTGTGTGTAGCCAATAATGAGCCACAGTTACCTGGGTTTACCAGCTAAGACAGTAAATTTGAAAAGGACAGGCCAGGTCAGTAGGTTGTGTTGTTCTTTTACTTCCATGAAGAAAAAGGAGAAAATAACATGCAGCTTTGCAAGTTCTAATGATTTGGTTTCACAATTACTTAAAAAAAAGTATTGACAAGGAGGCCAATTCACACGATGTCAGTTCATGTTCCAAATCCTCAGACAGAAATATGCTGACTTCTATGAAGTTACAGCATAGGAAACTTGAGGAGCTGAACCCAGGCTACTCTTGGCTGTCAATATGTCAGTAGGGTTCATCCAGAGACTGGAGCTCAAAAATCCAGTCTGACACTCTATAGAAGTCCAGGCCAGTGCTGTGCTGGCTGGACAGACCATCCATAATACAATTGGGGCATAAGACATAGGAGCAGAATTAGGCCATTGCAGTCCAAGAGCCAGGACCCCAAATTTGGGCCACCAGTACCATCTGGGGGGAATAATTCTTATAGTGATTTTTCGCAAGGTATACACCCCTAGTGCTAGAAAATAAGTGATAGCATTGCAGTGGTGGTAGCTTTCTTGCCTGCAAGAAGAACCTGGTGTGGACACTTGCAAGGCAAACAGATCCAAAGAATCAGACAGTCCCAAACAGGACTGGCTTTAATATCAGCACCAGGGACCAAGAACCAATCTCATAAGATATTGTTGGGTATCTGCCAACCATCAATTCACCAGCCACAGAGTTGACCACAGTATTTGAAATCCTGGACCAATCAGAGCTAATCAGGATGAAACTTCATCTCGAAACAATTGTGGTAGTCATCGATCAAGCACTCTGTACAAAAGCCACTGAAATTGCCTGGAGGCACAAAGAGGGCTTCTCCAACATTTTTCTCAGGGTGGGGATATTCCATACCATATGTAATGCCTTACCCATCCAAGGAAAGTGATTTCGGGATGCTGGTCTAAAGGACGTATGCATTGAGGCTGGAATTGTCGCAGAGGACTCCATCAATGGAGTCCTTGATGGTAAACACTACCATCGTGCTGTCAGGGTCTGCAAGTACATCTACGAAGCACCGATGAGACTCGCATGGGCTGAGTTCACACCGTGGGTTGAAGACAACATTCCAGAGAGGAGTGGGAACTGAAGTTGAACAATCTGCTGCACTAAGTCCACTCTTAGCTGAGCTGATAACCTTGTGGACAGACTTTCAGGAACACCTCCATCACAACAATGGAGAGCTGTCCACATTCTGGATATCATACATTGACATGGTAGAGAACGTGGTACTTCTACGTAGTGCTTCTGCACGCCTCTCGTGAGGGGGACTGGGAGTTGTACCTCCATGCTATAAGAACCATGATCCCATGGTGCTTTGTCTATGATAAGATGAGTTATGTCAGGCACCTGTCCCCTTACTTTGCTCAGATGGTGAACCTCCCAGAGAAGAATCCTTCTGTGTATGAGGCCTTCAAGACAGGCCAATTCTCAGTGCAGCTGTCAAGTAACAACCCCTTTGGACAGATCCCTGCGGACCAGGCTTTTGAAGCCACAGTGAACAAAGACACACAGACTCCTGGAGGCACATCACAGTTCAGCCTGAATGCTGGAGCTATCAAGCGTTACTACATACAGCTGAGCACCACAGTGCATTCCTGAGACTGTTAAGGGAGGTGGTGCAAGGCAACAAAACAGAGCGGCCAAGCATCCAGAAAGATGAGGAAGCAGTTTCAGCAGTGGTTAGCCCCATACATGAACGGGTCAACCCATTTGCAGAGAAGCGGGACCTTATTAGCATCTCTATGGCAAAGGCAGCCCCCTACGACATTGCCTCCAACCTGATGAAGGCATATGAGATTGGTGAGCAATGCTATGCAACCTTCAAGGATGAGAGACTAGAGGAAGACCCATCAGCAAAGAAATTCCATGGCCTAGTGAAAACCAACAAGCTGAAAACATTCAGTGATATGTGTAAGAAGAGAGAAGTGAAATCAGATGGGAGGGTGATCATCTTGAAAGCAGACAGGTCCTTGTTTGGATGCATCATCGAGATGGCACAAGGACGTAGTCTACGTATGGAGGATATCCTTTCTCTCCTGTATGCCCCAAAAGCATCAACCACCAAGGTCAATGAGCTCAGGTATCTATGAAATTGAATGTCATCAACTCCCACCATGCCAGGACTGCTTAACAAAACATGCACAGCGAGCCAGCTACCAGGCTGGTATATGGAGAAGATGTTTGGAGAAGGACCCACAAGTGCCAAGCCCTGTTGGCAGAGGATGGAAGATGGAGAGAGAAGAGGAAGCTGAACAGTTGGTGGTGCACTGGATGGAAGGCCAGCCAGCACCGGATGCCGTCCTGGATCTACTGGCCTGTAACTGTCCAAAAAAATGTTCACTCCCAAGATGTATGTGTGTTGCAAATTGCCTCAGGTGTACTGACATGTGTAGACTGGCAGTCTGTGAGAACCAGGCATCCACCTCAGAGAGTGTGGAAAGTGCAGATGAAGATGTGGAAGACTTGGAAAATTATTATGATTATTAATAGGTTATGAAATTATGGAAAGCAGTCTTTGATTAAATATATTCATTTTACAACCAAATGGGGTCTAGGTTATGGCCGTGTGGAACCCCACATTTGAATTATTGTACTGTAATTCTATATGCTATGACAAAAGCTTAAAGCTTAAGATTGTTTTGATTTGATACAACAATATGGAAAGTATCATGACATTGATAAAACTCCAGAAATCTCTCCAAATGAGGTTTTTTACCTTTTGGGGGGGGGGGGGGGAATGGGGTAACATTTTCTGCTGTACTGATGTTAATATGGAATATATACAAAAAGTGATTACTGAATAAATGCTCTACAAATCCATGTGATTATATGTGTCCTAGGGTTTTTATTGACTTTCCAAAAAAAAACACCAGACAAATATTCATCTAAAAATGAAATGATTCACTCTACTGAAACTGGGCACTGTACTGCGAATGCCGCCAATGACATAGTTTTCAATGTAGAATTTTATAACAACATTTGTTGAAAAGCGTTTGAACTTGGCTATCATTGTGACAAATTTCAATGTTGAAGGATCATTGGTGACAAAATACTACTAGGTTGAATATATATGTTGTTCTTTATATTGGCCACTTTTTAGAAATGCTTATTTTCGGGTAGTGTTATAAAATGCATGATAGCACACATAAAGCTACCACTGGTGCAATGCTATCACATATTTTCTAACTCTAGCAATGTATACCTTGCCAAAAATCACTATGAGCATCATTTTCCTCAGATGGTACCGACCAACCCGACTCGCTCATGGACTATTGACCCACTGAGTCTGCTCCATTATTCAATCATTGCTGATTTATTTTCCCTCTCAACCCCATTCTCCTGCCTTCTCCCCATAATTTTTGACTCTTACTAATCAGGAGCTTAAATATATCCTACCATTTGGTTCCCACAGCCGTCTATGGCAATGAATTCCACAGATTCATCATTCTCTGGTTAACAAAATTCCTCCTCTTCACTGTTCCAAAGAGACATCCTTCTATTCTGAGTCTGTGCCCTCTGATCTTAGATTCTCTCACTATAGGAAACATACTCTCCATGTTGACTCTAATTAGGGCCTTTCAATATCAGATAGGCCTCAATGAGATCTTCTAAACTCTAGTGAGTACAGACCCCAGGGCATCAAACATTCCTCATATGTTAACCCTTTTCCAAGATGCTGTGGATCATTCTTGTGAACCTCCTCTGGACCCTTTCCAATGCCAACACATCTTTTCTTAAACAAAGGGTCCAAATTTGCTCACAACATTTTGAGTTCAGTCTGAGCAATGCCTCATAAAGACTCAGGATTACAAAGCATCGAGGATAAATATCTTATGCCGATGATAAGATGTTTATCCATGAGCCTGCCTGACTCTCAGATAGCTAACAAAGGCTAGTGTCCTCAGTTAGGAAAAACCATGAGGTTCTGCCTATTGTTCTGGTGGATTTCTTCTTCAAGCAGCACCTGATCAAAAGCAGATTATCGCTTTGTAACTTGTGCAATCCTGCTGTAGATATTGCTGGTGATCTTTTCAATTTAGTGTGAAACTGAGACCTCTCCTGCTCTTGGGAGATCACAAAAGATCTCATGGCATTAATTAAAAGAAACAGCAGTGCAATGTCCCAACCAACTTTTCTATTTGCATCATTAAAACCTTGTCAATTTTCAGAGGGTAAAGCTTTAGTGCCTTTGGTTCTGGTGTTAAATGGGCACTGAGCATCCACCATATATCGTACTCACTACCAATTTTCATTCCATTGGAGTTGCAAGTGTGGAACGTGAAAACACTTTACGAATACTAGTATCTTTCTTACACACACACACACACACACACACACACACACACACATTAATCCCGTCCTTCTTCCTTCCTCACAACTGTGTACAAACAATGGTATTAATCAGTAAGAATCACTTTCAAAAATTCTGATCTGCAAATTCAAACCTGAAAGATAGAACATCAGAATTTGTCACTTGAACAAAACAATTATCCACAAGACTGCACTTGGCATCTTAATACATATATCATATTTATGATACAATGATGGTTTCTTGCTTCAGTGAGAAACTAGATTAAGCATTCTTTAAAATAAGCCTCTTTACTGAAAAGTACTTTAAACCAAAATTACTACCTTTTTTCTTTTCCTTCTTCTTCTTAGGCAGTCTCCTAGGACCACTTATCAACAGTGGGATTAACCAGACTCTGATCTTCCATCAGTTTTGAGGTAATAATACTCATTACTATGATTCCAGTTAGGTCATGGGTCAGAGGTAATGGAGAGATAACAACAGCTGTGTAAGGTATCACAATGTTCCATAATCTAATTTTATCCACCTTTTCTGAAATTGTCTGAAATTTCACTAAATTGATAAAGAGGGAAGACAGCAAACCACAGCAGAAGAAAAGGATGCAATATTCATTAGAAATGATGGCCATAATTTGACCCAAGACAATAGCTAAATATATTTTTGATGCAGTGGTACAGGGGCTGTACTATCATAGACTCAGAGTATTACAGCCCAAAAAAGGCTTTTTGGCCCTTCTAATCCATGCTGAACTATTCTTCCTAGTCCTATCAGGTTGTACCTGAACGATATTCCTCCATTCTCCTCCCATCCATGTATTTATCCAATTTTCCCTCTTATGTTTAAGTTGAACCTGCATCTACCACTTCCTCTAGCGACTCATTCCACACTCTCACAACCCTCTCAAAGCCCCCCCACCCTCAGGTACCCCTTAAATATTACACCTTTCACTCTTAACATAAGACTTCAAGTTCTGGTCTTGCCCAACCTCAGTGGAAAAAGCAGGCCAGGAAGCAAGACTGTCCCTCTTCCTAGAGATGCTGCCTGGCCTGCTGCGTTCACCAGCAACTTTTGTGTGTGTTGCTTGAAATTCCAGCATCTGCAGATTTCCTCGTGTCTCAGTGGAAAAAGCCTGCTTGCATTTATTCTATTTTACCCTTCATAATTTTGAACACCTCTATCAAATCTCCTCTCAAGTTTCTCCATTCCAATGAATGAAGTTCTAACCTATTCAATCATTCCTTATAACTCAGGTTCTCCAGACGTGGCAACATCCTTGTAAATTTTCAGTGTCTTATACAACTATTGGGTGTTCTGGGCTTTATTTCCAGGAAATAAAGTACTAATTGATTCAATCTTTCCCTATAACTCAAGTCCTTAAAATTTTCTCCTTACTCTTTTAATCTTATTGATATCTTTCCTGCAAGTATGTGACCAGAACTGCACACAGTACTCCAAATTAGGCCTCACCAACGTCTTACACAACTTCAACATAATATCCCAACTCCTGCACTTAAGACATTGATTTATGAAGGCCATGATTTATGAAATTGATTTATGAAAGCTCTCTTTATGATTTTATTTAATTTACATAAAAAATAAAGAATCACAAGCGAAGTACTCTACTATGCAGTCAGTATAATGCCTTCAGAAATATTTGAGTCTAAAAAATTTTGTGGGATTTTGCTCCTGGCGTGGAGCTTCAATCACTGTAACAAAGCTCACCATGCTCTGATCCTGGTTATTTAATTGGATGCAGTGACTTTAACCCTGCCAGACCAGGTCTGCCAATTCATGTTCCAGCCAATCAAAAATGGCTTCATAGCATTTCACTCATACTGTCAATGGCTCTGGCTCTGGCTGCTATCAGATCTCACCTTCCATCAGCTGTGGCCTGACTTGTCAAGTCCATTGTTTTTTTCTGTATTTTTCACATCTACTAGCAGCCCAACATAAGTCCTAGGAAATGAAGATAATTGTTCTCATGTGAAAATGAAAACAATATTATAATTGAAAAGTTTAATTAGCTTTGAAAGCAAAGGGCTTACATTGAAATATATCGTAGTGTAATGTTATCTGTGGATATGAGAACTATGACTGAAAAATATAGACTGTGAATTTTGCTGTTGCCAAATTACTAAAATCCTGCTTTATGACTGATATTTCTCCAGCACTCCTATTATTTTAGCAGTATTTGTTATGTCCATTTCTTCATGAATCTTGCTAGAAGATGCCAAAGGATACACAGCTATAAAAATGCCAATTTCCTGAATAAACTTTATAAATTCAATGTAACCATAACAGAAAAAAAGTTGTTCTTTTATTAAAACACATTATTTTCTAACCAAGATTAATGTAAAAGATTAAGATCTTGAGGTTTAATATATTTATATTTTCGTAAACCATCTTATACTTCATATCACTTTAAAAATGAATCCAAAAAATTATCCTAAAACTCATATTCAATTAATTATAGGATACATATTTGTTACAAAGCTGACTGGGTGACCAGTTTGCAAAGAATAGCAAAGTGCATCTGAGCATAGCAAATAGTTCATCAGTAGGTCAATGTTTTATAAGCATGTGCTATGTACAACCCGAGTTATAGATTTGGGATTCCAGAGAACAAAGTGCTCTGAAATAGTTGCCCATATGAATTTATTTTCACAGTGTATGGAGGTGGTTCAGCACTATGAAAGTTGGGAGGTTGGGGAATGGTGGAAGTCACTACCCATTCTTCATAGATCTACTTTTGTTTATCCGAATAATATTTCCAAAGCAAAATCAGGGTGACCTGAAAATATACGGTGCAATTCAGTTCACTCCCCTTCATTTCAAACATTAAAATATTAATAATGCAAGTCTGGCTAAACATGGACTGTGACTAGACTCCAGATAAACAGAAGCCAATGATCTGATTTTTAGGCACCTCATTCTTCATTCAATTAATTGATATATAAAATTATAACTTGAAATTATACCACGGATTACTGAGAAACATCACTTCCCATGGAGAAGAGAACAAAGCCTTTATTGCCCCTTCTCACAGGATTCATTTCCTTTCCAGGGGCTCCCATTTCCCATCTAGAAAAATAACTATGTTACCTTAACTGCTTTAAAACATTTATTAAGAAACCCAATTTTTCACGAATCAATATGTCTTTCCTTGATCAATGGTCATTCCTTGAAGGTAAGAGGAACTAATCTGATTGCTAATGTTGTTGGACATTTTTCAGTAGATATTTTCCTGTAATTACAAGATGTCTAAAGTCATCCCACAGTTCTGCATATGGACAATGAGCATAGATGAAGAAAGATTAGGCAAGGTGTTGCATTGAGACATTAAGGAATGCTTCAATATATAATTTGTTGCATATAACCTTCAGCCAGTCAAGGCCATACCAAATTCAAACCACCTTAATGGCCAGTTCTTCTTGCAGCTGCATCACAAGAGAAAATGTGGCTTTGAGTTGGATTCATAATGCTATTTAGCCAAGTCTTAGCCTAATACATAGTCATAACTCAATTCTATTGACCTGCTTGAATTGCATGAGCTCAGACATTAAACTTGGATTTATGCTAATTCCAAACTGGGCTCCAGGGACACTTGCCTCTAACCTAGTTTTCTGTCAGCAAAGTCCTGAAAAGGTGAAAATTACTTTCTACAATAGTCTGTTAAAATGATATTTTATATTTTTGTGTTATCATCACATCTAAATCATTAATACACAATCATATCACCAATTTCATTCCTGGTGTATTCATAACCAATACGATCTCCCTCTGGTGACCCTCCTCCTTCCCTTTCTCCCATGGTTCATTCTCCTCTCCTATCAGCTTCTTCCTTCTTCAGCTCTTTACCGCTTCCACCCATCTCCTAGCTTCTAATTTCAACCCCTTCCCCCTCACCTGGTCTTATCTATCACCTGCCAGCTTGTACACCCTCCCCCCAATCCACCTTCTTATTCTGGCTTTTTCCCCCTTCCTTTCCAACCCTGATGAATAGTTTCAGCCTGAAACATTGACTGTCTATTCCTCTCCATTGATGCTGCCTGAGGTGTTCAGTTGCTCCAGCATTTTGCGTGTTGGTTTGGATTTACAGCATCTGCAAACTTTCTCACATTTATGTATTTTAAGATGCCTCATTTCTTTCCTCTTGGAATAAACAAGCTTTGTTGGTTTTAGTTTGGAAGGTCAGCAATTGTCATTACAAGCTTAAGTCCAGACTCGCCACTTCTGTTCTTGTGGGTAATTTTTCTTTTGATCATGCTGACTACCTGCAGCTTAATTCAGTTGTTGCCCGAGTTTGTTGTAATTCCACAGAAATTTGTGTAATTTGTCCACAGAAGTACACGGTGATAAAATAGTTTTATTGATGCTATCTTCCTGCCTCTGTGATTGGATACAAGGATATTGCATGAAGCAGTTTTATTATTAAGATTAAATTTCTCTATCAAATTCATACATCCATAAGAAAGGCAGACTCTGTTGTTTATTGTACAGTGAGACAGAATTTCCCAGGCTTCATAATAACATTAATTTCCTAAGACAATCTTATCTCATGTTTAATGGCTGTAAACTTGTATTACACTAGAAGTAATCTCGACTCAAAAAAAACCACTCAAAACAGCAATAAAACAATGGCTAGACATTGCACTGGACATTTCTATGTGTATCTATTCAAACTAATTAGTCATTTTTACAGTCCATTCTGATTGAACTCATTCTGACTCATTCATTTGAATTTGGAATCTAACACCAAAGGAAATTATGGAACACTAAAAGCTGGAAATTGGATTAGAAAAATTATTTTGCATCTTTATTCAGCATAATTTGTTCATAAATATATTTGTTGATGTTTTGCTTGCAGCTATTCCTTGTGGTATCATCGCCCACTGGGAAAATGGACCAGGAACTTGCCGCCACAAAACAAATGAATCATAAACAGACACAGCACAGGTTTCTGACTTACATCTAGAAATCAGGCTGTAAAGCTGCAGCGTTTATTTTTTTCATTCACAGTGATACAGAACAATATGGAATTTAAAGGGCTCTAGATGTGGTGTCTATATTATAATCACTGCACTGCCTTGATACAGACAGGTCATACAGAGAAGGACTGTAGCATCTGAGAACACCTCAGCTTAGTGAGATGCTGCAAACCTTAACCTCAATGATCACTGTAACAGTAGCCTAATCATGATACAGACCTGACTGCAGCTCTTCCACGGGGTGGGAGGTTCTTTCACACTCTGCTGCACCCATTAACTCATCACCCCTTCAAGCTTTTGAGTTCTCTCTCGCCTTGAACTTCCATTTGCCATAACCCCCCACCTCCCTCACTTCCATGAGTGCTATGGAGAGTTCACTGTAACAACTCCGACCTCAGGTCACTTTGCAGTCAGCCAGGCATGGATGAGACATGAGCTGTGAGACCAGTAAGTGCCTGTCATCCACAAACTCATAGTTCAGATACGACCACGTCCTCCGTGCTGACGATCAACACTAGTGCACCTCAGGGGTGTGTGCTTAGCCCAATGTTCTACTCTCTCTATACCCATGACTGTGTGGCTAGGCATAGCTCAAATACTATCTATAAATTTGTTGACGATCCAACCGTTGTTGGTAGAATCTCAGGTGGTGATGAGAGGGCGTACGGGCATGAGATATGCCAACTAATGGAGTGGTGTCACAGCAACAAGCTGGCACTCAATGTCAGTAAGATAAAAGAGCTGATTGTGGACTTCCGGAAGGGTAAGATGAAGGAACACATACCAATCCTCAGAAAGGGATCAGAAGAGGAGAGAGTGAGCAGTTTTAAGTTCCTGGCTGTCAAGATCTCTGAGGATCTAACCTGGTCCCAACATATTGATGCAGTTATAAAGAAGGCAAGACAGCGGCTATACTTTATTAGAAGTTTGAAGAGATTTGGTATGCCAACAAATACACTCAAAAACTTCTATAGATGTACCGTGGAGAGCATTCTGACAGGCTGCATCACTGCCTGGTACGGGGGTGGGGGGGGGGTGGCTACTGCACAGGAGCGAAAGAAGCTGCAGAGGGTTGCAAATTTAGTTGGCTCCATCTTAGGTACTAGCCTACAAAATACCCAGGACATCTTCAAGGAGCAGTGTCTCAAAAAGACAGCACCCAGGGCATGCCCTTTTCTCATTGTTACCATCAGGTAGGAGGTACAGAAGCCTGAAGCCACACACTCAGCGATTCAGGAACAGCTTCTTTCCCTCTGCTATCAAATTCCTAAATAGACATTGAACCTTTGGACACTACCTCACTTTTTTTTAATATATAGTATTTCTGTTTTTTGCATGATTTTTAATCTATTCAATATATGTATACCGTATAAGGAATACTGAATAAGATTTACATACTTATTATTATTTTATTTTTTTCTTTTATATTCTGTATTGCATTGAACTGCTGCTACTAAGTTAACAAATATTACATCACGTGCTGGTGATACGAATCCTGATTCTGCAGCTTGTTGATTAATAATGTGTAGCAGCCATTTAATGCGCCAAAACGGCAAAAATCACAAAGGTTAGGATATCAAAATGATACTCATTCTTTTAGTGTTTGCACATTGAACAGAGCTTGTCTCTTGCATCAAATCCTTTATCAATACAATCTAGAGAATTTAATAAACAGACTCATGAAAGAGTGATGTTCTTCTCCATTTCCAACTGCAACGGCTTAGGAACACACAAGACAGCTCAGATCAAATTTACTGAACACTGGCTGGCACCAGAAAAGTGAAGACATCTCCAACACAAGCCCTTCCCATCAATGTAGCCTGCTCCCAAATAAGGATGCAGAACCTATGGAGAAGGTGCTGGAGAAGACCAGGTTGGTGAACACAAAATGGGGACTGTAGGCTACTGAAGTATTAATGTGACAATGGTTAGTCTATTAGAAGGCAAACCATTCTCCTTAAATAATCTCCAATTGTCAGTAATAAATTGAACCAGTGTACAAGACAAACTTGTGCTATAATACTTAACATAGAATTAGAATGCAAATATTTCTTCTGTCAGGCACTGAAGTGACTGCCAATCATCAGCGAGCTAGTGAAAGGTGTTCACATAGTGCTATCGAGCAGCTTGTATCCATCAAAGACTTGCATCAAATCTGATGGTGGAGGGAAAGAAGCTGTTCCTGAATCATTAAGTAGGGACCTTCAGACGTCTGTACCTCTTCCCCCACAGTAGTAAAGGGAAGAGGGCATGTCCCGGATGGTAAGGTTCCTTCGTGATGGATACTGCCTTCTTGAGGCATTGCATCCTGAAGATGTCCTCGATGGAGGGGAAGGTGTGCCTGTGTCAGGTTTAGCTGAGTCAACAACTCTGTAGCCTCTTGTTACCCTTTGCATTAGAGCTTCTGTAGCAGGATGTGATGCAACTGTACTAGCGTAGAAATTAGCAGGAGTCTTGTGACACACCAAATCTCCTCAAACTCCTAAAGGTATGCCTTCTTCATGATTGCATAAATGTACTGGGTTCAGGTTAGATCCTCTAAGATGTTGATGGTAAGGAACTTGAAGCTGCTCACCTTTTCTACCACTGATTCCTCAAAGAGAACTGGTGCGAGTTCCCCCAACATCTCCTTCTGAAGACCATCATCAATGACTTGATCTTGCTGACGGTGGGTGTGGAGTTGTTGTTGTGACACACTCTACCAGCCAGTCTATCTCAGTCTTCATTGCCATCTGAGATTCTGCCAACAATAATGGTGTCATCGGCAAATTTATGTATGGCATTTGAGCTGTACTTAGTCATCATATAGTCATGAGCACAGAGTAATGAACTAAACATACATCCTCGTTCATTACCAGCAAGATGTTAATACCAAGCTGCACTGACAGTGATCTTCCGATAATGAAGTCCAGCTGCAGAGGCCCAAACTATCAGCGTTGGCCTGACCAGTCCTTCTAATCTGCTTCAATAGCTTCAAATGCAAACTTATCAGTGATATTAAACTAAGTAGGGAATGAATATGGATAAAATACTTTAAAATGAGATGAATTATTATTTAGTCTTAGAAAGTAATGAGAAAACCTGAGGCAAATGAGGTCTAAGTAGGTTAATACCCATAACTAGGTATAGAAATGGGGATGTGTGGAGAACGCACAGAGCAGGAAGCACACACACACTTGCTGCTGCCTGATTAGTGTGTTTGTAGAGGGCAGCCAGAACTAATCGTGTTGCTCTTCGGTTGCAGAGACTACAAAGGGGATGAATCACAACTTCTTCAAAGGACTACTTAAAACCAGGCTGTGAATTATAAACTTAGCTCACACAATATGCTGAAGGAACTCAGCAGGTCAGGCAGCATCTACGAAGAGGAATAAACAGTTGACATTTTGGGCCCAAAGCTGTTCATCAGGTTGAGATCTCAGCCCGAAACATCAACTGCTTATTCCTCTCCATAAATGCTACCTGAGCTTCTAACTTCATCCAGCATTTTGTCTATATTCCTCGAGATTTTCAGCAACTCATGTTTTTAAAGGCAGTTAACACCTGGAGCCAATTTAGGGCTTCATTTATGTCCATCTGCAACCTCCTCACTGATAACTGGAGTCAGTAACTACACTATCATGCCAGGTAGCCCCCACACCTCATTCAAGAGATCATGACTGCAAACAGGATGCGAGCAGTAACTGCATAAAGTCAGTCTGGGCGGGCAGTGGGGTGAGGAGTGTGCGGATCCTTTTGATTTAAGTTGAAACCTGCCAATCACAAGTCATTGCATGTGCAGCCTGCATGCTGGGAAGCCAGCAATCCTCTGGAAGATGTGAGATTGCTTGTCTGCTACTCTCCAGCAAATTGCAGCAGTTGTGAAATTGGACTAGGCACTTCCAGTCAAGAGACAAGTTGCCATGTTGGAAGTTTTCCTGGCAAAGGATGCACACTTCAATCATCAGGGAATGCCTGTTTGAAAATCTTCTTAACACGAATTGGACGTCAAGATCCTGGAAGGAGAGAGCGCCACCCATCGAGTTCAATGTTTACACACACTACACTTCACCTGCCGAGTTCTTATAAATTAGAACACTCACACTGCTTCCCGAGTACTCAGATTTTGGGAAAACTGACAAAGTGTGCTTTAGAGAATGTGCAATTACATAGGAGTTAATTCAATGGGTTCCTCAGTTGTCTTTCTGTCCCTGAGGAAGACCCGTCCTTCTTGACTGGTGAGGGACTGTATATGTGAAGTCCCTTCCCATCCAGCAGGACTTCCTCCACTCCTAGCTGTTTCTGCTCCAATAGAGGGCATGAAGTGAATAATTTTTTTATTGTTTGCATTCATTTATAGAATTTGGGAAATTATCAGCATTAAAAAGATATATTAATTAGGTTGATGAGATTTTCAGTGAGGCGATGGTATTTTCTTTTTGCATCACACCTCAGCCATGGTTTCTCTCTCCCAAAGATGATCATTCTCCAACACTTCAATTTCTTTTTCAGAAATTCTAGATCCTCTTTGGTCATTCTCTTGTCCATTCCAGTTGAGAGAGCCTGACGTGCATCTGCAATGGGTATGGGGGGGGGGGGTGTGACTTCAAGGGCTGACGCCCTTCTCTGATTGCCATCCAGTGGCATAGTGGCAGTGTGATAAATCAGGGTGACTCGCACTGTGACCTTGGCAGGCCACAAAGTAACACATTATTTTGAGGATAATCCTCACTAAAAGCTGCACATCTTCCATCAGTTTTATGATCTTCTTGCAGGGCTATAATTTGCCACCAGCCAAGCAATGTGTTTATACACCAGCAAAGGTTAACCCCAATCTCTCTGCCCTTGGTTTCTACCTATGAGTTCATTTTTGCATGGATTACCAGATGATCTGAACACTGATTGAGCAATAAATTTCTTATCTTTGGTATCTTACAGGTAATGGCTTTCTCATATGTTATGCAGGTTGTAAATTTTGTGTTCATGTAATCAAGGCAGACGTTTGTAGCATTTGTGAGAAAGAAATAAATATAGTATTTCTCATAAATGCCACAAACCTAAATAGCTGTGATTAACAGCAAATGAAAAAAAAAACACTTCCACAGCTTGGGGTAACAGAATTCAGAGTTGAATTCTGACACCATCTACAGGATATTTGTACGTCCTACCCGTGACAATGTTGATTTCCTCAAGATGCTCCAGTTTCCTCCCTCAGTCCAAAGATATACCAGGTAGTAGGTAAATTGGCCATTGTTAATTGTCCTGTGATTAGGCTAGGGCTAAACAGGATATTACTTAGTGGCGTGGCTCGTTGGGCCCAAAGGGCCAGTTCTCTACATAAATTAAGTCAATAAATAAAATGTAATAACATTTCTGGGCTTAATTACAGTTCTTCAACAGATGCATTTGAAGTCAGTCATGTACAGAAACAGGCCTTTTAGCCACACCCCTTCACATCCACGCCAACCATATGTATCCATCTATTTATTAAATCTATTCAGCAAGATTTGACCCATAGCCCTCTGTGCCGTGTGCTCGTCTGGACACTTAAATGTGTGAGTTGCTGCCTCAACCACCTCAACCACACTCACAGATGATCCCAATTATCTGTCAAGTGAACAAATTCTTTCTCAGATCCCCTCCAAATCTTACCATAAACTACCTTCTCTGGTTTTAAACTCTTCTGCTAAGGAGAAGGATTTCCTACCATCAATCAATCACTGTCCTGAATAAAGTCAGCGACAGAGTCTTCAAAGTTCTCTTAGATAAAAAAAAATCCAAAGATTACCTTTGTTTGAGTAGAGATATTTTCCTTCCTCTGTTTTGAATGGCCACTTTGTTTTTGAGGCCATGGTCTGCGATTCCCAATAGACCACTGGGGAAACATCAATGTCACATTTACCCTGTCAAGCTCTGCAACAATTATGTACATTGTAATGAAAACACCTTCCATTTTTCTCGAGCTAATCTCAATGGGTCTCTATATAATTACAGTAAAAGTATCTTTACACTTGTACAGTAATCTCAGAATAAAGGCCAACTTGATATCTTAATTGCTCACTGTTATTGCACATTATTTTTCTGCTTCAAAGAAAATGAGGCCTCTCTTAGCACCAGCAACTTCCAATCTCTTACTATTTAAAAAATAGTCTTGCTTTTGTAATTTTTTCTACTAAAGTGGAACACATCACATCTTTCAAAATACTTCAAATTCTACCAGCTAATTCCTTGACCATTCCATTAACGGCTCTATAAGCCCCAAAGTTTCTCTGCATCTGAGACAACAAACACAGAATGCTGGAGAAACTCAACAGGTCAGGCAGCATCTTTGGAGAGGAAAAGCAGTCGATTTTTCAGTCAAAACGCTTCATTAGGACTTCATCTTGTGTTTCAATTTCTCTGCATCCATCTGCACCTTAACAATATTTAATGATCAGGCCTTCATCACCCTTGGGGGCAGAGAATTCCAGAGATTCACATCACTCTTAGAGAAGAAACATATATGCTTCTCCTTTTTAAGAGACTGGCCCTAATTCTGTTGTAATGCCCCACATTTTGTGACTTCCTACCAGTGAAAACATCTCAAATCTATCCTGGAAGAACTCAGCAGACCAGGCGGCATCCATGGAAAAGAGTACAGTCGATGTTTCAGGCCAAGATCCTTTGGTCCTTCCAAAGGATTGCTAGGATTTCCAGCATCTGCAGATTTTCTCTTGTTTGTGATCAAATCTATCCTGTCAAGCACCTTCAGGATCTTATATGGTTGAAAAAGCCCCATTCAGACTCACCCCAAAATTCCAATCAGAGCAGCAACCCAGTGAATCTCTTCTACATTCTTTTTAGTGTAATCATGTGCTACGTACAGTTTGGCAAACCCAACCACACAGATGTGCCATCTAACCAGTGTTTTGTAAAGTGGTAACATATTCCATTCCCTAATCTTTGAAGGCAAGCATGCAATATGCCTTTTTCACTACTCTTCCTATTGTGTTGCCTCTTACAGGGAACTATGGACTGAACCCAAAAGTTCTTCAGTTTACAAACATTCCTCAGTGCCCTATTTATAGTATATGTCCAACCTCTATTGAACTTCCCAAAATGCAACATCTGACAATTGTTGAGACTAAATTCTATCTGCAAAACTGCCCGCCTCTCCATCTGACCTATAACCTGTTGTAGCCCTGGACAACCTTCCTAGCTACCCACAAAATCACAAATTTTCACATCATTCACAAACCTACAAATTATTCTTCTTACAATTAAATCAGCCATTAATATATATCACGAACAATAAGGGTCCCAGCACCAATCCCTATGGTATATCACTATTTTCAATGAGTAAAGCATTCTTCCATCATCATCCTTTGCCTCCTACCACCACGCCCAGTTGGGAATTAATTAGCCAACTCATTTTGGATTTCACATGCCCTCACCTCAACTATTCTACCGCCAGACACTTTATCCATCAACTTAGTAAAGTCCAGGTACGTTTGTAGACAATGTCTATTGCCCTGCCTTCATCAATCTACTTCGTCATCTCCAATCATAAGTAACTTTATATATTGCATTTAGTAAATATACTATGCTTAAAAGCACAGGGTAAAAGGAAGCTGTACTGGGTTAAGTTCAAGTATTTAAATGTAGTCAGTATTAATGACAAATCAATGATGTCAACACACTTGATATAAAGTTGTCTGCCTTTCAAAGTTCAAGTTCAAATTTTCAAATTAAATTTATTATCTACGTGCAAATACGCCACCATAAAAAACCCTGAGATTCATTTTCTTGTGGGCATACTCAATAACTCCTATAACCATAACAGAACCAATGAAAGACCTTACCAACAGGGTGGACAACCAATGTGCAAAAAACAACATACTGCGCAAATACAAAAATAGGAAAAAAAAATACAGATAGGACAATCCATAATAGCCATCTAGATATAATAATACAGGATAAACAAGCAAGAACAACTTACTTGATAGATCTAGCCATTCTAAACACACACAACTTACAGAAATCAATAAATGAAAAACACCAGAAATAAGCTGAATTAAAAGAGGAAATTGTAAGACTTTGGAACATGAACAAATTGTACATTGTCCCAACAGTAATATCTACAAAGACACAATAGTACAGTAATTTCTATGTAAATCTTAAATATTAAGTACTACGAGAATAGGCTGAAAGTTCCTAGCACAAATGAGTGTGCTTGGCTATGCCTATACCTCAGGTTTAACCAGCCTGAGCTGAGAAAAGAAACAAATATAATGATAATAAATATAACGATAAATCAATAAGCAATAAATATTGAGAACATGAGATGAAGAGTCCTTGAAAGTGAGTACATAGATTGTGAGAACAGTTGAGTGAAGTTATCCCCTCTGGTTCAGGAGCCTGATGGTTGAGGGGTAATAACTGTTCCTGAACCTGGTAGAGTGAATCTTGAGGCTTCTGTACCTTCTTCCTGATGGCAACAGTGAGAAGAGAGCATGACCTGGGTCGCAGGGGTCCCTGATGATGGATGATGCTTTTCTGCAACACCACTCTATGTAGATGTGCTCGATGGTGGGAAGGGCTTTACCTGTGATGGACTGAGCTGTATCCACCAGATTTTGTAGGATTTTCTGTTTAAGGGCATTAGTGTTTCCACATGATACAGCCAGTCAATATACTTACCACCACATATCTATAGAAGTTTGTTAAAAGTTTTAGATATCATGCCGAATCTTTGTAAATTTCTAAACAAGAGCTGCCATGCTTTCTTTGTAATTGCACATACGCCAAGGACACATCCTCTGAAATAATAACACTGAGGAATTTAAAGTTGCTGACCCTCTCCACCTGTGATCCCTCCAATAAGGATAGATATACTGCGTCCGGTGCTCCCGATGTGGCCTTTTATATATTGGTGAGACCCGACGCAGACTGGGAGACCGCTTTGCTGAACATCTACGCTCTGTCCGCCAGAGAAAGCAGGATCTCCCAGTGGCCACACATTTTAATTCCACATCCCATTCCCATTCTGACATGTCTATCCACGGCCTCCTCTACTGTAAAGATGAAGCCACACTCAGGTTGGAGGAACAACACCTTATATTCCGTATGGGTAGCCTCCAACCTGATGGCATGAACATTGACTTCTCTAACTTCCGCTAGGCCCCACCTCCCCCTCGTACCCCATCTGTTACTCTTTTTAATGCACACATTCTTTCTCTCTCTCTCCTTTTTCTCCCTCTGTCCCTCTGAATATACCTCTTGCCCATCCTCTGGGTCACCCCCCCCCCGTCTTTCTTCCCGGACCTCCTGTCCCATGATCCTCTCGTATCCCCTTCTGCCTATCACCTGTCCAGCTCTTGGCTCCATCCCTCCCCCTCCTGTCTTCTCCTATCATTTTGCATCTCCCCCTCCCCCTCCAGCTTTCAAATCCCTTACTCACTCTTCCTTCAGTTAGTCCTGACGAAGGGTCTCGGCCTGAAACGTCGACTGCGCTTCTTCCTATAGATGCTGCCTGGCCTGCTGCGTTCACCAGCAACTTTGATGTGTGAGGCTCCTAGACCTCTGGTTTTCTCCTCCTGAAGTCAGTAATCAGCTGCTTGGTCTTGATGACATTGTCATGGCACCACTCAGCCAGATTTTCAGACTCCCTCCTATATGCTGACTCGCCACCTTCTTTGATTCTGCTGATGACAGCTCTGTCATTGGCAAACTTAAATACGGTATTGGAGCTGTGCTTAGCCGCACAGGAATAAGTATAAAGTGAGCAGAGTAGGGGTTTAAACTCACAGCCTGTAATGCACCTGTGCTAATGGAAAGCATAAACATAAACAAACATATTTGCACATACAAACACATGTTCGCATATACAAGACCATAAGCCATAAAAGCAGAGTCAGGCCATTTGGCCCATCGAGTCTGCTCCACCATTCCATCATGGCTGATTTAATTTCCCTCTGAACCCAAATCTCCTGTCTTATCCCCATAACTTTTGATTACATGAGTAGTCATCAGCCTCTGCTTTAAATACACCTACTGACTTGGCTTCTACAGCCATCTGTGCAATGAATTCCACAGAGTCATCACATCCTGGTTAAAGAAATTGTCATCTCTATTCTAAAGGGATATTGTTTTATTCTGAGGCTGTGCCCACTACAGGAAACATCCTCTGTGGGTCCACTCTGTCTTGGCCTTTCAATATTCAATAGCAATAAAAGCTTAGAGATCAGATTCCTCAGCATTTGAGAAAGCATGCTTGCTGAAGAAAGCATTCTGCTGAAAAGGGAAATGACTATTAAGGGAGCTTCCTGACCATCAGAAAACATGGCGGGAGGCAATGAACAAGGGTAGAAGGGGAGTGAATATCAGCAGCCATGTATAACATACTGAAGCAACTTTATAGCTAGTTTAGCACAACTGGCTAGGGGAGAATATTTTGGTGTGTTCATGTAAAAAGATCAAATAATAAGTACAGCTGGAATCTTGACATTATTTTAATAGAAGCTACTCTGTAAGATTTTGTGTTGTGATGGGTATTGACATCACATTCCATTTTTAAAAGTACCGAGGCTAGGCAGTTCAAAACACATCTGACAAGTGTTCTGTAGAAATCAATGTAGAGCAGTCAAGATGTATTACTTGCACAATCAATGAATATTCATGAAGCAAGTTTAAATAGGACGAAGACTGAATCTACACAACTGTATGAATGCAAGTGGGTTTCAGGCTATAGTACAAAGTCCACAATGACAGAGAATAACGAATGAGCTAACTCTTGCATAGAATGTATTTTACATGATGTTTATCTAGAAAATACTACACAAATAAGCTTTATTAATTGTTGAGAACTCAGCAATGCTAAATATGGATCAATACAGAGCCACAGGCATAGTAATTTACGAAACAGGCCAATGCCGGGATAAAGGTTAATATGTAATACAGCAATGAAGAATCTATTTGAGAATCTATCATTAAACAGCTGTTAGCACCTCATGGCAAAATAGTTACCATAGTAACAGAACAAGTAAAAACAGCTTCACACAGTTTTTCCTTTAATCCATCACTAAGGTTTATAGTTTGCTTCAGAAAATAACTGGATATACAGAACTCAATCCCCAAAGCAGTGATAAAGCTTCCAGAATTCGATGTTATAAAAACTGAATTTGACTTATTTGGTCACTCTGGATCAGTTGCACCCGTCAGCATACTGAGCACACAAAACAGATTTCCAGAAGTCACATGCAAACAGCCACCTAAAGCGTTGTAAAACACGGACCACTTTCCTATGGGATGGACAAGGTCAGCAAGGAGCCCGACGGAGGTCCTCGAAAAGAGGAAGTCTTCGATGGGCTACATGTAGACAAATTATTTTGCGAGGGGGGTGAATACCAAATACAAAACAACTCACAAAAAACGGAAAATCAGAGAGAACAAGGCATTTAATTGCAGGTCGAATAGTTGAAGCAGATGGCATTGAGGGAGATAGTCAGACAGATGGGAGACAGTAAAGATCAGAGGCGTAGTGTGGGTAGGAGAGGGAATTATGGAGACTAGTAGCCAGTTTATCTAGTGTTTACACATGGCTAGAGATCAGCTGGGCCAAATGGCCTAGCTCTCTGCTCCAGATCTATAATCACATGCAAAAACGATTGGATCACTGTGATTGATTAGTGTTGACCAATCCCAGTTCTCACATTCAACATTCTCATCATGACAGCAGTGTTAGCTAACTCTTTTCACGTACGTTCTCCTCTCTGTTACAATACCACCACCTTCTCCCTTCACCTCAGAGAGCGACTGAATTGGTGGCTTGACTGCCTGGTAATCCGCAACAAGATTAGGCTAGAATTCCTTAAAACAGTACTCCTCACCAATATTTAATGTACAACTCCAATATTATTTACTGCCTGGATAAAAATAAAATTAATGATAGCTATTGCTCTTTCTTAGAGCTTCACCATCACTTTTCCAGAATCCCATGGTGAACCTTTTTTGCAATGCAGTTTCCTGCACCATGATCCATTCTCATAAAATGATGAGATATAGGATCAGGAGAAGGTAGTACAGAATCTGTTCTACCATCTAGTCAGGCAAACACGAGGAAATCTGCAGATGCTGGAATTTCAAGCAACACACATAAAAGTTGCTGGTGGACGCAGCAGGCCAGGCAGCATCTCTAGGAAGAGATACAGTGGACGTTTCAGGCTGACACCCTTCGTCAGGACCACCGAGTAAGAATGGCTGAACCTTTCTACACTATGTTCTCAACACTCCTGTTCTTGGCAATTCTAATTCTAATTCAGTCTCAGAAATCTCTCAGGTCCTGATAACTCCCTGACTGAATAACATTCTCCTTCGCATTCTTCCACAGGCAATAATTTTAAATCTTCAACTTCTGTTAGTTCACCAAAAGCCGAAGAAAACAGTTTGACTATCTCTACGCACAAGGGTGGATAAACAAAAGTTGAAGATTTAAAATTATTGTCAGTAGAAGGTAGCCAAGGAGGATTTTCTTCAGTCATAAAGTTATCAGGACCTGAGCGATTTCTCAGAGGGAATTCGCATTTGCCAAGAACAGGAGTTCTGGTATGGGTAAGTGAAAAAGAAAATGTGGGCTAAGAGACAGGAACAAAATGGATTGGTAACTGGCATGAAAGGGAATCCAAAAACCTTCCATAGACACACTAACGGGAAAATAATTGTAAGGAGAGTGAAAAAGGAAATTATTTCATGGAGGAAATAAAAGGCTGAGGTATGAAATGAGGATTTTGCATGGTGCTTGCTAAAGGAACGATGATCAAGGTGTGTCAGGGTTCTGGAGATACATATGAATATACTACATGAAATGCAGGAACTGAGAGCAAAGGGAGGAGCATTGTGTCAGAATAGTAGCAGAGATTAAATCAGATAAAGTGATACCTAGAAGGCAATATATACAAGTTAGCAACAGAATAGATGGAAAGCATCCTATCTTTCAGTTACCTAGAAATCATTCAATTGGGACAAAGTTATCAATCTTGACTAAAACTAATCGTTTTTGCAGGTTTCATCTGTCCATACTTAATTTATTCATAGTACTCAGTATACATTCAAAATGTCAGGTTAAGACTTCTTAATAGGAGGCAATTTAGCTGATTTCATATAGTAAGCACATCTTAGTTGTACCCCAGGTGTAAATATCTTAAGTAATGTAAGAAATTAGTCTTTGATTACATTATCATATAAAAAACACATGAAATTTTGCCTGATTACAGCAATTAAAGACAACGAATAGACTCATTGATGTCACTTCCACACATAAATATGCTGGTTTGGATGTCTCACATAATCTTGCTTTGGTAATCAGTGTATTTCATTTTCCTTTAATTACATAAAGGGTAAATGTTAAGTTTTACAAGGGCACAACATGGATGGATGAGAATCATATCATAAATGTGCTAGCAACATCAGCGATTTAAGTAGCCAGAAAGTAGCACAGTCACAAATGAACCCATCAGCACATATTTTTAAAAAAGTCTACATTTATATTCAATCACAAACAAAAGAAAATCTGCAGATGCTGGAAATCCAGGCAACACACACACGTACACATGATAGGGGAGGAACTCAGCAGGCCAGGCTGCATCGATGGAAAAAAAGTACAGTCGACATTTTGGGCTGAGACCCTTAGGTAGGAAATTTATATTGTGTACAGATCTTGCTCTTCTTTTAGAAAACATGCACAGGTCCTGAGAAGGATGTGATAAACATTGGAAACAAATCCTGATGTGATGAACACTGAAGGCAGATGGAGTTTAATGCAGACAAGTGTGAGATTGCACATTGTACGGACAAACCAGGGTGGAACTTGCACAGTGAATGTTGGGGCACTGAGGGGTGTGGTATAACAAAGGGATCTCAGAATACAGAACCCTAATTCCTTGAGAGTGATGTCATAGGGAGAGCCATAACTAGATCTTTTGGAACCTTGGTCTTCATAAGTTAAAGTACTGATACGTTGAGCATTGATATGTTGAGGTTGTATAGACATTGGTGAGACCAAATGTGGTTTACTTGTGCAGTTTTAGTCACAGAAGATATATCAATGAGATTAAAAGTGTACAGAGAAAATTTAAAAGGATGTTGCTGGGACTTGAGGATCTGAGTTATTGGGAAAGTTTGAATAGGTTAGGACTTTATCCCTGGAGCATGGGAGAATAATGGGAGATTTGATATAGATGAAAAAAATTCTGAGAGATATAGATAGATAGTGTACCTATGTAGTGTATGTATAGATAAAGGTCAAAGTAAATTCATTATCGAAGTGCATACATGTCAGCATATACTACCCTGACTCATTTTCTTGTGGGCATTCCCAGTAAATACAAGAAACACAATAGAATCAGTGAAAAACCATACACAACAAGATGGACAAACAACCAATGTACAAAATACAATAAGCGGTGCAAATGCAAAAATTAAAAAAAGAAACAAAATAGTAATAGTAAACAAATAAGCAAAAATATTGAAAATATGAGATGAAGAGTCCTAGAAAGTGAATCCATAGGTTGTGAGAATGGTTCAGTTTTGGGGCAAGTGAAGTTATCTCCACTGGTTCAAGAGTCTGATGGTTGAGGGGTAATAACCATTCCTGAACCTGACTGTGGGGGTCCTGAAGCTCCTGTACGTCCTTCCTGATAGCAGCGGTGGGAACATAGCCTGTATGGTTGGGATCCTTGATGATGGACGCTATTTTCCTGTAACAGCGCTCCTTGTAGATGCGCTAAATATTGGGGAGGGCTTCACCTGTAATGGACTGGGCCATATTCATTACTTTTTGTAGGCTATTCCGTTCAAGGCGATTGGTGTTTCCATACCAGGCCATGATGCACCTAGTCGGTATACTGTCCACTGCACATCTATATAAGTTTGTTAAAGTTTTAGATGATATGCCAAATCTTAGCAAGCTTCTAAGTAAAGTAAAGGCATTGCTTTGTTTTCTTTGAAATGGCACTTACATGATGGACCCAGGACAGACCCTCTGAAATGAGAATGCCAAGGAATTTAAAATTGCTGACCCACTCAGGGTAAATGCAAGCAGGTTGTGTGAAACTAGTACTAAAGGTCATCAGTTAAGGGTGAAAGGTGAAATATTTAAGGGGAACTTGAGGGGAACTTTCTTTACTCAGAGCATGGTACAAGTGTGGAATGAGTTCCCAGCAAAGGTGGTGAATGAAGGCTTGATTGCAACATTTAAGAGAAGTTTGGATAAGTACATGGATGGGAGTGGTTTGTGGAGCTATGTTTGAAGTGCAGGTTGATGAGATTAAGCAGAATAACAGTTCAGCAGGAACTACTGTACGCTAGCTGAAGGGCCTGTTTCTGTGCTGTAGTGCTGTATGACTCTAAACAAATACTTTACAGATCTTGAACTTTGCTTCTACTTATATTGGTCATGTAAGAAGCAAGTGGAAGATAATGTCACTGTCTTAATAAATGTTTTCTATTAATCCTGTATAAAAAATACCACTGCTCTACTCTCTATACCCATGACTGTGTGGCTAGGCATAGCTCAAATACCATCTATAAGTTTGCTGACAATATAACCATTGTTGATAGAATCTCAGGTGGTGACAAGAGGGCATACAGGAATGAGATATGCCAGCTAATGGAGTGGTGTCACAGCAACAACCTGGCACTCAGTGTCAGTAAGACGAAGAGCTGATTGTGGAACTCAGGAATAGTAAGATGAAAGAACACATACCAATCCTCATAGAGGGATCAGAAGTGGAGAGAGTGAGCAGTTTCAAATTCCTGGGTGTCAAGATCTCTGAGGACCTAACCTGGTCCCAATATATCGATGTAGTTATAACGAAGGCAAGACAGCAGCTATACTTTATTAGGAGTTTGAAGAGATTTGTTATGTCAGCAAATACACTCAAAAACTTCTATAGATGTAGTGTGAAGAGCGTTAAGCAGGCTGTGTCACTGTCTGGTATGGGGGGGGGCACTGCACAAGACTGAAGAAAGCTACAGAGGGTTGTAAATTTAGTCAGCTCCATCTTGGGTACTAGCCTACAAAGTACGCAGGATATCTTCAAGGAGCGGTATCTCAGAAAGGTAGCATCCATTATTAAGTACCTCCAGCATTTAGGGCATGCCCTTTTCTCACTGTTACCATCAGGTAGGAGGTACAGAAACCTGAAGGCACACACTCAGTGATTCAGGAACAGCTTCTTCCCCTCTACCATCCGATTCCTAAATGGACGTTGAACCCTTGGACACTACCTCACTTTTTAAAAAAATATATATTATTTCTGCTTTTGCACGATTTTTAATTTATTCAATATACGTACACCAGCGGTCCCCAACCACTGGGCCGCGAAGCATGTGCTACTGGGCGGTGAGGAAACGATATGAGTCAGCTGCACCTTTCCTCATTCCCTGTCACGCACTGTTGAACTTGAACATAGGGTTGCCAACTGTCCTGTATTAGCCGGGACATCTGGTATATTGGTCTAAATTGGTTTGTCCTATACCAGACAGCCCTTGTCCCATATTTTTCCCGCCAAAGTAGAATGTTCCTATGAAACCTCTCGTGCCGAAGTGGCATGAAGCGAAGAAGCAATTACCATTAATTTATATGGGAAAAATTTTTAAGCGTTCCCAGACTCAAAAAATAACCTACCAAATCATACCAAATAACACATAACACCTAAAACAACTCTGACATATAGTAAAAGCAGGAATGATAAGTTAAATACACAGCCTATATAAAGTAGAAATAATGCATGTACAGTGTAGTCGGGAAGGTTAAGCCAAAACTGATATGTGGAAAAAAAATCGGCACGTACGTGCATGAGCACGTCACATATGCGCACGTCATGCATGTGCACACAGGTGCCCGCGCAAGGCTTCATAGTCATGGTAGTCTTTCTCGGGGTAAACACAAGCATCCCGCCAACACACACAAAAAATGCTGGTGAACACAGCAGGCCAGGCAGCATCTACAGGAAGAGGTACAGTCGACGTTTCGGGCCGGGACCCTTCATCAGGATCTGACTGCTACTTTTGTCCCTTATTTGGGAGTGAGAAAGTTGGCAACCCTAACTATAAAAAACATCATGTTGAGGTGAGTTTAACCCTCCTTGAACACCACCCCCGGTCGGCTGGTCCGCAAGAATATTGTCAATACTAAACCGGTCCGCGGTGCAAAAAAGGTTGGGGACCCCTGACGTACACTGTATAAAGTATACTGAATAAGATTTATTTATCATTATTATTTTATTTTTTCTTCTATATTATTTATTGGATTGAACTGCTGCTACTAAGTTAACAAGTTTCATGTCACATGCCGGTGTTAATAAACCTGATTCTGATTTAGATTCACTGATTCATTCAGTATGATTCAAACTTCAACTTCACTTTATCATTGATTTCTATCATATCTATTGTTTGTTTTCATTAGGACATGAAACACAACCATTGCTGACAAGGTCAGTGTTAATTACCCATCCTGATGGTGTGACACTGAATTAGCTCACTGAGTTGCTGCAGTGTACCTGGTGAACGTACCCCTACAATCCTGCTCAATGGTGTGATCTAGCAGTCTTCTGCAAGAACTGTAACATATGAGGCTTATGTAATATTGGGTGTGCCCACTTCACGATTTTTACTGGGTGTCCAACTGCTCTGTCTGAAACCACTTATGCTTTGCCATAGAAGAGGCAACACTGATCGACATGTGTGGACTACAGCAAAGATAATCCACTTAACTTTTCTTTTGTTCAGATCAGTATCTTGCAGTACTTTGGAAGAGATTCTAAAGCATAGCTTCAGAACAAAACTATGAAACGTATACAATGTTCCGAAATCTGCTTGCAGCAACTCAGCTGGGTCCTTCCCAATGGAGATAATGTGGGAATGACTGCCAAGAAACCATGAGCTCTGTTGTTCGACTGGAATAGTTCACAGTGGAACAATAAAGTGAACTGCTGGATTTCCAAGCAAGCGACTTTTCTGAAGTTTGGAGTCAGTCGTATGAGAACTCCACACTATTTATTGCTAGGCTAGATAAACCAGAGTAGATGGAAGTGAAGACAATATTGTATCCCGAAGATCACAAAGGGAGAAAGCTGTACCGCACCACAGCTGAGACTCCAGAGAAAGCACCAAATGTATCACAAGCACATAACTTCCTGCTTAAAACAGATTTAAAAGAGGTCAGATTACTTTGTAGAATCCTGCAGTTTGACTACTAAATGAGACAGTGGTCCCTCTGTCAGGGCAAACATGCATGCAAAACTGCAGAACTATCCAAAGCCTGGTCAGAAATGTTGGATGGCGTGACAGGAATTACAGACATGAAGCAGAAGGCAGAACAGGGATAACATGGTCTAAGTTGCTTAATTATTGCATGTACTGTGAACATTCTCACAGGATGGGTAATTATTTTTCACCATGATGAGAATATCAATAGAGGAACGAGTGAACAAGATGACCTGTGTAGAGATGGAAGCAGGGCCAGATTCAAAGTATCTGTTGATCAAAATGCTTTTGGTGCCACACAAAATCAATTCAGTGGAAGACAGATCAATGGCAATGTGTGCAAGGGCTGTCAATAACTCCTCATCTCATCTGCACTGAAAACAAGGTAGAAAAGCTTCCTGAAGCAAGCCATCAGTCTCAAAGTAATATTCAACAAGACTATGTGGAACTACTGTAAGTTGGGAGAATACTCCCTGAGGTTGCTACATCCAAAGAATGAAGAGGACTTTGATTTGGATTTCACCGTCGCCGTTTAGAAAGAAGCCAAAACTTTCATTTGGAAGTGGTAGAACTCACGAGACTGATGTAGAACATGACAAGATCCTGAAGATTGCTTTAATGTAAAGTTTTCATATGAAGGTATCTTTCACGGAACAGGAAATTAAAATACAAATACCATTTTGTCCTATGAGAAGCAGCAGTAAACTTATATGCATCAACAGTGGCTTTCAAGGACAAACTTAACATCAAGGAGGATAGAATAACTAAGGTACAGATCGTCACTACACTTATTCATTTATTTATTGAGATACAGCATGAATAGACCCTCCAAACCTTCGAGATGCGCCACCCTGCAACACCCGATTTAGTCCGAGTCTAATCATAGGACAATTTACAGTGACTGATTAACCTAGCAACCACTACACCTTTGGGCTGTGGAGGAAACCAGAGCACCTGGAGGAAACCCAAGTAGATACAGGGATAACATCGAAACTCTTTATAGACAGCAGTGGGATATGATGTCTACCCACTGGGTATCCACTTGGTATGTGTAGAGAAACCAAGTGGCAAGCTGAAGATGTTCTTCGATCCAAGAGATTTGAATGAAGAGGCTTCACTATCTTACAAAGATGCTGAAAATGCAAAACTTTAAGGATGCTGGATGCAAAAAATGTAGAGTTTGTTGAGGAGAGTTCCACTGAGCTCAAGATGTCAGATAGAGCAGACCATGACCGATAACGTATTGGCCTTTGGGGAAGGAAAAACAGCAGAAGGAGAGTGCTGAGGAACAGATATAGGAGAAGCAACCAAAGCTGATAAAGTAAAAGTTAGTTTGGCCAGCTTCAGCAAAGGTCAAGAGTCTTGTAACTTCCACCAGACTTGGAGGTAGTGTAAGGAGATTGGTCAGTGAGTTGTCAAGTCTGGAGTTCAGGGTTCTGTAACCAGCGAGTATGAAGTTTTGAGGCCTGGAATCAGTGGGTTCTGGGGTCGAGACCAAAGATTGAAGTCAGAAGGTCAAAGACCGAAGTCGGTGAGCCCAGACATGTCCAATGGCTGAAGCTTTGGATCTGCGAGTTTACGAGTCTACTGGGCAAAGTCAGAGTTGAAATGTCTGAAGGACCAGAGGTGACCTGTCCTTGAGTTGGAGGACTATCTGTTTATTAACTTATTTCTTGAGACACAGAGCAGAATAGGCCCTTCTGGCCCTTCGAGCCACACCAGCCAGCAGTCCCCCAATTTAACCCTAACCAAATCATGGGGCAATTTACAATGAACAATTAACCTACCAACCAGTACATCTTTGGACTGTGGGAGAAAACCAGAGCACCTGGAGGAAACCCACGTGGGCATGGGGAGAACGTACAAATCCCTTACAGGCAGCAGTGGGAATTGACCCCCTGTTGCCTGTAGTGTAAAGCGTTGTGCTAACCACTATGCTACCGTGCTACCCTGAATGTGTGAGTGCGTGAGAGGGAGGGACGATAGAGGCTTGTTTCGGGAATGATATTTTCTTTGTGTTGTCAGCTGAACATTGTGCGCATGCTATGTTGGTGCTGGAATAGTTATTTTGTCCCACCACATCCTTCAGTTTTGTTGGTTGTTGAGATAAGTGACATATTTCACCTCACATTTCAAAGCACATATAATAAATAAATGAATCTGAACTCTGTTGGCTTGAAGGGCCGAATGGCCTACTCCTGCACCTATTGTCTGTAACACTACTCAACCAGACAATCTACCTCATCCCTGTACCTCTCTACCAGTGATCAATGAACCTGAATTTCCCCCCCATGCACCTTGCACCCTCTCTTCAGCCACACAATCATCTGACCTATCATTCTTTACTTGGACTCAATAGCATGTGGCAGTGCAAATAATCTGCAAATCACAACCCCCAGAATCATAACTGGGTTTAATATCACTGGCATACATCATTAAATTTATCGTTTAGCGGCAGCAGCACATTGCTGTACATAATTTTAAAAAGTATAGATTACAATAAGAAAATAAATACCTAGTGCAAAAAGAGAGCAAAAAAATAATAAGGTAGCTTCAATGGGTTCATTGTCCATTCAGAAATCTGAAGGCAGAGGTGAAGCAGCTAATCCTGAAACATTAAGTATGTGTCTTCAAGCTCCAGTACCTCTGCTATTATGGTAGCAATGAGAAGAGGGCATTTCCTGGGTGATGGGGGTTTTGAGGTCCTGCATTTTAATTTCTTACCTAACTCTCTGCACTCAACCTTTAGGACCTCATTGCTTGCTCAACCTACATTATTTGTGTCAATATATACAATGAAATATGAACAAGAACATAAGAAATAGTAGCAGGAGTAGGCCATCTGGCCCATCAAGCCTGCTCTCCCATTCAATAAGATCATGGCTGTTTGGCCACGAACTCATCTCCACCTACCCACCTTTTCCCCATAACCCTTAATTCCCCTGCTGTGCAAAAATCTATCCAACCTTGTCTTAAGTATACTTACTGAGGTAGCCTTCACTGCTTCATTGGGCAAAGAATTCCATAGATTCACCATTCTCTGGGAAAAGTAGTTCCTCCTCATCTCCATCCTAAATCTACTCCCCCAAATGTTGAGGCTATGTCCCCTAGTTCTAGTTTCATCTACCAGTGGAAACAACTTTGTTGCCTCTATCTTATCTATCCCTTTCATAATTTTATATGTTTCTATAAGATCTCCTCTTATTCTTCTGAATTCCAGTATATTTCAGAAGACCCAGGCGACTCAATCTCTCCTCATAGGCTAACCCTCCTCATCTCTGGAGTCAACCCAGTGAACCTCCTCTGCAACACCTCTAAAGCTAGTACATCTTTTAAGTATGGAGACCAGAACTGCACACAGTACTCCAGGTGTGGCCTCGCCAGTACCCTGTACAGTTGCAGCATAACCTCCCTGTTATTAAATTCAATCCCTCTAGCAATGAAGGCCAACATTCCATTTGACTTCTCGACAGCCTGCTGCAGCAGCAAGCCAATTTTTTGTGATTTATGCACCAACACTCCCAAGTCCCTCTGCACAGCAGCATGTTGAATTTTTTTGCTATTTAAATAATAATCTGCTCTTTTGTTTTTCCTTCCAAAGTGGATGACCTCTGCTGCTTGCTCACCCCATCCTCAAATTTTCTGTAGCTGCTCTGAGGTATTCTTGACACTGGTACCTGAGAGAGGCACACCCCACCCTGGCATCTCTTTTGCCGTCACCTCTCACCATCTAGTCTCCTATCATTATTGCCCTATCATACTGTACACTTTTCCTCTGACTGTCAGAGCAAATTACAGTGCCAAAGACTGGACTACTACTGCTCACCCTAGAAAGACCATCACACTCAATGAGGTCTATCTATTTGTGAAGGGGATGGCCAAGGAGTCCCTGCACTGACTGCCTTCTCTGCTTCCTTCTCTTGACAATCAGCCATCGATCTGAAATTGGTCCCTTGGACGTGATCACTCCTCAGCAAGTCTGTGACTTTCAGTTTCCCAGATGATACTGTGTAACTCCAGACCCAGCTCCATTTCCTTGATCTAGTTTGTCAGGAGCCGAACCTGAGCGAACCTCCCACAGACGTAGACATTGAGGAGATTGTCGGGTTCCTTGTCTTCCCATATCTTCCAGAATGCGGGAATCTGTATAGACCTTTGTTTGCAGAATAAGATGGCATGGTTTTCAAATGCCCTTTTGCATCCATTGCTGTCTTATAAATAAATAGCAAGTTTATCAAGCTATTACTGTTTTTGTGCCCTCCGCCCCCATCCCAATTCTCAGATTGAGTCAGAGATACAAGAGATTCTACAGATGATGGAAATCCGGAGTAATAAACACAAAATACCGGAGGAAATCAGCAGGTCAGACAAGTTGGGCTGAGACTCTTCATCAGGGCTATTTGCTTTAGCAGGGTTCTTCGCCAAGTAGATGCCTCTAAGCTCTTCTGTGACATGTGCAGTCAATGCACAGGTCTTCGCCGATCATCTGCCCAATCACTCTTCCGACTTTCACATTGAATAATGTCCCCCAAAGTCCTCTCTACTTCTCTATCGTCTTACTTTCATCCTTTTCACCACCCCAAATAAATAAAATATTCCGCCTCTTAGAAGCGATATAGCCATTAAGATGATGCTCCTATTGTGCAGAGACTGTGTACCATTCCATTAATCTTGCATTTGCGTTCTTTACATGCTGAGTGAACTCATTCGATCAACCCATTTGATTTTATCTCCACTTAAGCAGACGTTAGCTGCCTCAGTGGGGCATGATCCTCCTAGTCTGCGTTTTGACTGTTTTCTACACTTGTTGAAGTAGCAAAGCTGCCTATTTCCGAGGTGAAGATGTGTTTGAAGTGGCTAAACTATTAAGTGCAATAGATGAAAAACTTTTACTGTACTGCACTCTCCTTTACTGTAACAATAAGGCCACTCTCAGATTGGAAGAGCAACACTTCATATTCCCTTTGAGTAGCCCCTAACATGACATCCTCAATCTGTCCTTTTCCATTCCCCATTCTAGCTCCCCTCTAAACTCTTCTTTTCTCCTCGCCTGCCTGTCACCACCACCTCACCACCCCCAGTGGCCCTGCTCCTTTCCTTTCTCCCATGGTCCGCTCTCCGCTTCCATCAGCCCTTCAGGTTTTCCACCAATCACCTGCAAGCTTCTCACATAGTCCTCCATCCTCCACCCACCTACCATCCTCCTCATTTGACTTCACCTATCACCTTCCAGCTTGTACTCGTTACCCTCCCCCAATCTTCTTATTCTGACAGCTTCCCTTTCCTTCCCTGTGTTGATGAAGGATCTCTTCATTTTTCCCCACAGACACTGCGAAATTCCTCCAGCATTTGTATGTGTCACTCTGGATTTTCAGCATCTGCAGAATCTCTTTTGTGTTATTTCATTGTCTCTCATTGATGTGTGATGGCATTCACATACTGAGGCTTCCTGGAGGCTAAACTCTGTAGTTGATGGAGGCTTAGTTCAGAGCAGGTATGAAATAAATAAGACCATAAGATATAGGACCAGAATTAGGTCATTTGGCCCATTGAGTCTGCTCCAACATTTCTTAATGGCAGATCAATTTCCCTCTCAACCCCAATCTGCTGCCTTCTCTCCATATCCCTCATGCTCTGACCAATCAAGAATCTATCAACCCCGGCTTTAAATCTACCCAGTGACTTGGGCACCACAACCACCTGTGGCAACGAATTCCACAGGTTTAACACTCTGGTGAAAGAAATGCTTCCTCAGCTCTGTTCTATTGCTGAATTATGTGTTCTAAGGCTCCCCCACCATAGGAAACATCCTCTCCATATCCACTGTTATCAAGGCTTTTTAACATTCGATAGGATTCGATGAGATTTCCCACCCCTCATTCTTCTAAATTCCAGTGAGTACAGGCCCAAACCCATCAAACACTCCTCATCTGACAAGCCTTTCAATCCCGGAAATGTTTTCCTGAACCTCCTTTGAATCCTCTCCAATGAGGGCGTCCTTTCTTCGATAAGGGGCCCATTTTTGAAATTTCTCCCCATTTAGAAGACTGTATTTTTACTTCTTCTACCAAAGTGTATGTCTACATACTTCCTGACACTGTATTCCATCTGCTACTCTTTGCACCTTCACCTAATCTCTCTAAGTCTTTCTGTAGCCTCTCTGCTTCCATAAAGCTCCCTGGCCCTCTACCTACCTGTGTATCATAGCAAACTTGGCCACAACGTCATCAATTCTGTCATCCAAATATTCTCTCTTTGCATAGGATTACGAAAGTCTGAAGGAAGCACTAGTACACACTTGATTTTATTTTCTTTTTTCAAGGTGTGACATTTATTATTAAGTTCTCTATGACTTTAAGCCTTGTAGGAAATACCTTCTGTCAGCAGGTGCAAATATTAGACATTAAGACCATAAGATATAGCAGCAGAAGTAGGCCATTCGACCCATCGTCCGCTTTGCCATTCAATCATGGGCTGATCTACTTCACCCAGTCATCCCCACTCCCCTGCTTTCATCCTTTGATGCCTTGGTTAATCAAGAACCTATCTATCTCTGCCTTAAATACACCAAATGACTTGGCCTCCACAGCCGCTCGTGGCAACAAATTCCACAGATTTACTACCCTCTGACTAAAGTAATTTCTCCGCATCTCTGTTCTAAAAGGATGTCCTTCAATCCTGAAGTCGTGCCCTCTTGTCCTAGAATCCCCTACCATGGGAAATAACTTCGCCATATCTAATCTGTTCAGGCCTTTTAACATTTGGAATTTTCTATGAGATCCCCCTTCATTCTCCTGAACTCCAGGGAATACAGCCCAGGAGCTGCCAGGCATTCCTCATATGGTAATCTTCTCATTCCTGGAATCATTCTCGTGAAGCCTCTCCGAACACTCTCCAATGTCAGTATATACTTTCTAAAACAAGGAACCCAAAACTGCACACAATACTCCAAGTGTGGTCTCACAAGTGCCTTATAGAGCCTCAACATCACATCCCGGCTCCTATATTCTATACCTCTAGAAATGAATGCCAACATTGCATTCACCTTCTTCACAACCGACTCAACTTGCTGGTTAACCTTTAGGGTATCTTGTACAAGGACTCTCAAGTCTCTTTGCATCTCTGCATTTTGAATTCTCTCCCCATCTAAATAATAGTCTACCCATTTATTTCTTCCACCAAAGTGCATGACCATACACTTTCCAACATTGTACTTCATTTGCCACTTCTTTGCCCATTCCCCTAAACTATCTAAGTCTCTCTGCAGGCTCTCTGTTTCCTCAACACTACCCGCTCCTCCATCTATCTTTGTATCATCAGCAAATTTAGCCACAAATCCCTTAATACCATAGTCCAAATCATTGACATACATCGTAAAAAGTAACAGTCCCAACACCAATCCCTCTGGAACTCCACTGGTAACCGGCAGCCAGCCAGAATAGGATCCCTTTACTCCCACTCTCTGTTTTCTGCTGACCAGCCAATACTCCACCCACAGTAGTAGCTTCCCTGTAATTCCATGGGCTTTTATCTTGCTAAGCAGTCTCATGTGCAGCACCTTGTCAAAGGCCTTCTGAAAATTCAAGTACACCACATCTACTGCATCTCCTTTGTCTACCCTGCTTGTAATTTCTTCAAAGAATTGCAGTAGGTTTGTCAGGCAGGATCTTCCTTTCAGGAAACCATGCTGGCTTTGGCCTACCTTGTCATGTGCCTCCAGGTACGCCGTAATCTCATCCCTAAAAATTGATTCCAACAACTTCACAACCACTGATGTCAGGCTAACAGGTATATAGTTTCCTTTCTGCTGCCTCCCAACCCTTCTTAAATAGCGGAGTAACATTTGCAATTTTCCAGTCATCTGGTACAATGCCAGGATCTTTCAATTCTTGAAAGATCATCATTAGCACCTCCGCAATCTCTCCAGCTACTTCCTTCAGAACCCGAAAGTGCACTCCATCAGGTCCAGGAGATTTATCCACCATATTCTGCTCTGATCATCATGTTTCACATCTGAAGATCCGCTCTGGATCATCTCTTACATGGGCACGTCGTCTGAAGACAGGTTAAGTTACATGTTATTCTACTTCCAATCTCAACTGAGTTATTTGCCAGGGACACCGCTGCTTCAAATCTGGTAATCTCCTGGACCATTAGCCAAGAGACTGAATTATGCTTCTCCTTGTTGAATGTCTGAAACACTGTAATCCCTTGTAACCTTGCTGAACGCTTGGCCACATGCAGTCTTTGCAAGAGTGATAGCTGTACACAGTCCTTTCCCATATGGAACAGGCTCAGGAGGTTGTAAAGCTACATTCCTCTTGGCATTTCTGTTGAGCTAAGGGGAACTGATCACCATATGACAGCAATTTCTGCAGCTTCCTCCCCTCCACCATCACATTTCTGAACAGTCCATGCACACTATACTCCATTGCACAATTTTTAAAAAATTATAACTTACAGTAATAACCCAGGGAGGGTTGAAACTCGATTGGCAAGGTTGGGACTTTAGAGAGAAAAGTCAGTGAGAATATAGGGGTACATGCAGCAAGCAAAGAGTGTAAGCCTATCAGTCAGGATAGCCACGTGTACATTAAAAGGTCAAATGGGACCATATGTTTTGCATTATTTCAGACAGGACCACTGCTTTAAATTGCATCTATTTCAATGCACAGGTAAGGCAGATGAACTGAGGGTGTAGATTGCCTCTGGGAACAAGGATATTGTGGCCACAACAGAAACATGGTTGAGAAAAGGAAAGAACTAATAGTTCAGTATTCTGGGATACCGATGCTTCAGGTGAGATAGAAGAACAGGCAAGAGTGGAGAAGGCATTGCCTTTTTGATAATGGAGAACACAACAGCAGTGCTTAGAGAGGATATTATTCAGGGATAATCCAACAAGAACATTTGGATGAAACTTAGAAATAGCTCCTCTATTTCCTCTGTAAGGCCTCCCTCCATAATCAGTAGGAACTTGAGGAGTAGATATGTCAATGAATTGCATGTAATTATGAGAACCGTAGGTTTGTAACTGAAAAGAATCAAAGTACATTTATTATCAAAGTATGCAGTATACAACCCCGAGATTCGTCTTCTCTACAGACAGCCATGAAACAAAGAAAACTATGGAACCCATTCAAAGGAAAAAGCATCAACACCCACGCCCCCCCCCCCACATGCAAAGAAACAAATCACGCAAATGGCAACAAGAACATCAACGCTCTTGCACCAAACACAATCAAGTCAGGGTAGGGCTTATATATTGAAGAGCAGAGGCACTGAGGAATGTTATGGAACAGAGGGTTCTGGGAACACAAGGGCACAGTTAGCAGAATGCAACCATGCAAGGATACAGGATGGTGAAGAAGGCATTTAGCATATTGGCCTTCATCAGTCAGAGCATCAAATTTAGGATCAGGCACATTATTTTGCAGTTATTAAGTTGTATTTGGAGCATTGTGTACCATTATGGGAAAGACATTGTCATGCTGGAGGGGGTAAAAGAGATATTGACAAGGATGCTGCTTGGACGAGAAGGCCTGAACTATAGGGAGAGGTTGGCACTTGCTCTTTATTCCGTAGAGTGCAGCAGAATAAGCAATGACCTCACAGAAATGTATAAAAACATGAGGTTATGGATAAGGGGGATGCTGATAGTTTTTTTCCCCAAGGCTGGAGAGTCCAAAATTGGAGGGCACAAACACAATATGAAAGGGGAGAGATTTATGAGGTAAGTTCCCTACACAGGAAGTAGTGAGTACCTGGAATGAGCTTAGAGGGGAAGTGGTCGAGGCAGGTAAAAATGCAATATTTCAGAGGCATTTGGATAGGTACATGGAGGGAAGGGGGCTTGGAGGGTTATGGGCCAAATGTGGGCAATTAGATGTATTAGGGAGGATACCGTGATCAGCATGAAGCAGTTGGGCTGAAGAGCCTGGTTCCATGCATTACTTTATGACTCTGTAGGTTTGACATTACAACCTTTTTCTTGGTAAAATGGCTTCACCAAGTCAAGGGTCATTTACCAGATTACCCTTGGCCCTGTTCTGTTCTTGCTCTCATAGTATTTATACAGTTGCTCCTGTTAAGTTCCTGTTTGTTCCCTTGCATATATATCTTCCTAATGTATGGACATACATTGTTAAACATATATACACCATCTGTATAGTATGTTATTTTCGTAAATGTTACCAATCACCTCTACATATTATCTTCTAGCCAGAATAATTCCTCTATCGTGAATATTCCACAGCGTGGAATAGTGTTCCGTTTTCTTTCGATATGTGGATACTACGGTTGGAGGCTACCTCAATTTATGAGGCATTGTTAATGATAACATGCTCAGGCTCTGAATAAGCCTACACACAAACAGAAAGATTTGTGGTTTAATCAATGGTTTAAATTAGTGTTTTGCTTCTAAATGCAATAATAACGATTCATTCTCACAGGATTAACAGACAAAATTACTTTGTAGTAAAATAAAATTTGGTATGGTTAGCTAAGAGGCAAGCCATTTGGGAGTTTTCCAAAATTCACTGCTCACAACATTATATTAGGATTGAAATTTGCATATTTCCAACATAAGGTAGACAGCTTCATCACTCCTTATTACATATACCCCTCATCTAAAATAGCAATACAAATTAGAAAAAAGCACCTCAAATAGGCAGACACCTTGGCGTTATTTCATTTCCTTTTCTGAACTGTAGGCCAAATCAAAGGTGGCCATGGATCAGCATACATGAGGGAGAATGAACATCTAGCTGAGTGGTGCCAAAAAAAAACCGCTTACTCAATGTCAGCAGGACCAAAGAGCTGGTTATTGACTCCAGGAGAAGGAAACCAGAGGTCCATGAGTCAATCCTCATCACAGGATCAGAGCGCAGAGCGTCAGCAACTTTAAATTCCTCAGGGTTATTATTTCTGAGGACTTGTCCTGTGCCCGGCACATAAGTGCAATTACAAAGAAAGCACAACAGCTTCTCTACTTCCTAAGGGATTTGTGAAGGTTCAGCATGACATCTAAACCTTGACAAACTTCTACAGATGTGTGGTGGAGAGCATATTGCATGACAACCTGGTATGGACACACCAGTGGCCTTGAACGGGAAACCCTACACAAAGTAACAGATGTGGCCCAGTTAATCCTTGGTAAAGCCCTTTCCACAATTGAGCACATCTACAAAGAGCATTATCACAGGAAAGCAGTATCCATCATCAGTGACCCCCATCACCCACGTCACACTCTCTTTTCACTGATCCTGGATTCATGCTCTCATCAGGAAGAAGATCCAGGAACCTCAGGACTCACAACACCAGGTTCAGAAACAGTTGCTTCTTCTCAACAATCAGGCTCTTGAACCAAAGGGGCTAACTTCACTCATCTTCACTTGCCCCATCTTTGAAATGTTCCCACAACCCATGGACTCTTTATCTCATGTTCTCAATATTTATTGTTTATTCCTTTATTATTCTTTCTTTCTTTTTGTACTTGCACAGTTTGATGTCTTTTCTACCCTGGCTGAACGCCCGGTTTCGGTCTTTCATTGATTCTACTATGAATACTATTCCATTATGGATTTGAGTATGCCTGCAAGAAAATGAATCTCAGGGTTGTATATAGTGACATATATGTACTTTGATGATAAATTTCCATTTGAACAACATCGCAGGCTGAGATACAGGGTAGTGGCCTTTTCAGGAGCACTTTTTTTTGGAGATACAGTGTGGAGTAGGCCCCTCCGGCACGTTGAGCCACGTTACCCAGCAATTCCCTGATTTACCGCTAGTGTAATCACGGGACAATTTACAGTGACCAATTAACGTATCAACTGGTATGTCTTTGGACTTTGGGAGGGAACTGCAGCACCTGGAGAAAAACCATGCAGACACAGGGAGAACATACATATCTCTTCACAGGCAGCGGTGGGAATTCAACACAGGTCACCTGTACTATGAAGTCTTGTGCTAAACACAACGCTACTGTGCTGCCCCTGCTGCACCAGCTGTTACTAATCAATGCCTTCTTTATAACTTAGATTTGGAGACCTGCCCAGTTAAAAAAAAACTTACATAGGTAACTGCACTTAATTTACAATTTTTAATACAGCATTTAAGACCATAAGAGATAGGAGCAGAATTAGTCCATTCAGCCCATCGAGTCTGCTCCATTATTCCATCATGACTGATCCTGGATCCCACTCAACCCCATACACCTGCCTTCTCGCCATTTCCTTTGATGTTCTGACCGATCAGGAAAAGATCAACTTCCGCGTTAAATATATGCACTGACTGGGCCTCCAATGCAGTGTGTGGCAGATTCACCACCCTCTGGCTAAAAAAAATTCTCCTTACCTCTTTTCGAAATTTTGAGGCTGTGCCCACTAGTTCTGGATACTCGCACCACAGGAAACATCCTCTCCACATCCACCCTATCTAGTCCTTTCAACATTCGGTAGGTTTCAATGAGATACCTCCACCCCCCACATTCTTCTAAATTCCAGTGAGTACAGATGCAAAGCTGCCAAATGCGCCTCACATGTTAACCCCTTCATTCCCAGGATCATCCTCGTGAACCTTCTCTGGACTCTGTCCAATGACAACATATCCTTTCTGAGCTATGGAGCCAAAAACTGTTGACAATACTTCAAGTGCAGCCTGACTAGAGTCTTATAGCCTTCAGCATTATCTCCTTGCTTTTACATTCTACTCCCCTTGAAATAAATGCCAACACTCCATTTGCCTTCTTTACCACAGACTCAACCTGTAAATTAACCTTCTGGGAGTCTTGCACGAGGACTCCCAGTTCCCTCTGCACCTCTGATGTTTGAACCTTCTCCCCATTTAAACAATAGTCCGCACTATTGTTCCTTTTATTAAAATGCGTTGTTGTACAATTCCCAACACTGTATTTCATCTGCCACTTTTCTGCTGTTTCTTCCAATTTGTCCGAGTCCTACTGTAATCACATTGCTTCCTCAACACTACCTACCCCTCCACCTCTCTTCATATCATCTGCAAACTTTGCCACAAAGCCATCAATTCCATTATCTAAATCATTGACAAGCAATGTGAAAGGTAGCGGCCCCAATACTGATCCCTGAGGAACACCACTAGTCACCGGCAGCCAACTAGAAAAGGCCCTCTTTACGAATAAAAGCCCAAATAGAACATTAACCATGGATCTGTGCTTTGGAAGCCAGAGGACTCCTCACTTTAGATATCATGTTCCTACTCCAGTGACACAGAATATCACAATGGACCTACAGAATGATATTGATTCCTCACTGATGGGACATTTCTTATTGTATAGAATTACGAAAAACCTGCAGCACTCAAATTGGGCAGCAGAAATTAGGAAACACTGCTTCATGCAAGGATTGCAAAGTGTGAAGCTGTCTCCTGTAAGAAGCAGCAGGTTGATAATGTTTCAATTATATTCTCAATCAATAATTTTAAATCTGGCATTCTACAGTATGGTGCTATTGTTGTCTCACACCATCTCTTCACCAACCCTCCCTCTCATCCTCTTTTTCCCCCATCCCTCAATTAATGATCAAAATGTTTGTTAAGTGCAAACATCTAAGACAAATTAACGTTTTTATATAGATAAGTCATTGCAGTGGGTTAAAACTGTCACCTCAAAAGGCTGGAGTTTTATTAACTGAGATACTGCTGACATTAAAAGATGCAACCAAATGCTATTATCAATGTTATGAAATTTCTCTAAAATGTTTATAATTTTTTTCTCTGTTGATGGTTAATTAATACTTGTGCTGTTGTGTGTTAGACCTATACACAAGCAGAAAGATTTGTGAAATGTTACTGAGGAAGAACATTTCCCTGTTTGACAATTACAGTGATGCAGCCAAAGTGCTGGAGGCAGATCACAAAAATGTCCAGACACTCCATATATTTCTTGAGCGCCACAGTCTATCTGTAACAACATCAGTACACTGGAGCAGCTGTACAGAAATATGTTGTGTCAAATGATACCGCTGAACCATGCGAGAGGAATGAAGACTCAGGTAATTTCAAACATAGAAAAGTTTTCTTGATTTTTTTTGACAAGGTATCCCTTCACAATCTGTTTGGCAATGAGTTTGTGCCATGAAAATGCAGCAACACCTCACACATCTAAAAGAGCCAGCAGTACTTATTTACACAAGTGCATCCCTCATCCTAATTGATAACATTGCTGCAGTGATGTATCATACGTGAATTTAAGAATTCTCTGGGAAGATCTGCTGAATAAGTATGGCATTAAAGGTTGTTCATGTCATTTTTGATCTATATGTGACCTTCCTTGTGTACAAACTCCTGTAACATGATCCTCCCCTAGAATTTTATCCCCTCTAATTTACCAATTAATATGAGAAAGGCTGCCATAAACTCTTTGAAGAGTGCACTTCATAAAAAGCATAATAACTTTACAAGAGGCACTTAATGATTTTACTTTTACAAAAATTGAGCTTTCTGTTAACATACTGTGTCTTGTATTGACCATCAACCACACCTACCCAAGGCCACACATTGCAACAATCTGATTTTCTTGCTGAATTCACAACGAGATGTAGATTCATTTCTGGCACTAGACAAACTTGAAGTCCCACATTGGTTCTTCTCCAGCAAATCACTTCAGAATTAGCAGGACCATCTACCAAAATTTCCTTCATGCTCGGGGGGAGAACTGAAGCAGTGCTTCACCCACAACACATCTTTCAACAATCTCGTTTTGGAGTCATGTAGTCAACATGCAAGGTCATTAGTTGCTGAACATGAAGTACTGCAGCAACCTCTGAATTTACTCAGACCTTGTTCTTCTTAGTCAACATTTCCACATCAATAAAAATATATTTGTTCTATTGTTCGTAGCTGTAATTCTAAGCAACTTTTCTTTACACTATTCCACTGCAAAGTATCCCCGACCAAAAGACAATTTAGCACAATTCGACACATTTCTTCATCAGTCTATTTACTTAAGAAATACAATTTTAAAAATCACATTTCAGATTTTTTTTAAAATGACCAATGCATGATATGTTATGTTCACCAAGCATTTTCAATATTTGGAATGCAAAGATACAATATCAATGTTAAAGCATGAAATATTTCTTGAAACATTTGTATGTAGTGCTTAAAACATTTATTTAGCTGAAAGGAATCACGATGTATTCTATTGTGAACCAAAGGTCCAAAATAGATGTTAATCTGATTGGCTGTATGCTTACCAGGAGCCAATCGTACTTTTAAAGGATGGAATAACATAAGGGCAGTATTTTGATTGTAAAATTCTCTGACACAATTATGGGAAAGAATCAATAATTATAAAAGTTCATAAGGCTATTCCTCAAAGAGAAATCTGAATCACTTACATTGCACAATGAGCTGCACAGCTGCTTCACGTGGTTTCACGTTAAATCCATTGTACTGGCTCGTTTGGCATTTATATATTCCATTCATGTCCCTGGACACATTCACAATGCGCAATAATCCATCATAACTTTCCATCTGCATGGAGCCGTCAGGCATTGGAAGTTCCTTCTCTTTCTCTTTATCATAGCGAGACCAGAGGATTATGGGCTTTGGCTTCCCAGAAACCAAGCACTGTAGCTCCACTGTGTCAGCTTCACGAGCAACCATCAGAGACTTCTCTTTTGGGACAGACAGCGTTGGCGGAACTTGTAAACAGAAAGAAGGATAACATAGTTTCATTGAACGACTTGACATCCCTGTGCAGCAGTGTGAACAGTATATATACTGGAAATAGGTGTATTATTTGGAAAAGCACAAATTTCACATCGTTTTAGATGAGGACATATGAGTTAGGAGCAGGACAAGGCATGCGATCTGACTGTAACATCAGTCCTGCTTCCTACCACTGAGCCAATTATGAATCCAACACACTATCTTCCCTTGGATACCGTGGAATCTAACCTTTCAGACTATCCTGCCTTGAGAGACCTTGTCAAATGCCTTGTTAAAGTCCAGATGCAGTAGACAACATCCACTACCCTATCCCATCTATCCTCTTGGTTACAAGGTTGGACAGAATTTTGCATAGTCGAGGAATTAAGGGTTATGGGGAAAAGGCAGGTAAGTGGAGATGAGTACATAGTCAGATTAGGCATGATCTTATTGAAAAGTGGAGCAGGCTCGATGGGCTGAATGGCCGACTCCTACTTCTTATGTTCTTATGTAAGAGATCTGTCTGACACAACTTCCCACACACAACCAGTCTCCAGTCTTCTGGAACTTTGTCTAGTGCCAAAGATGAAGCAAAAATCTCTGCAAGGGCTTCAGCAATTTTTTTCTCTAGCTTCCCACAAAGTTCAAGAATGCACTAGGTCAGACTGTAGAGATTTATCCCATTAGTGCACTTTAAGGCCTCCAACTCCTCCTTCCTGTTAAGGCAGCACGTCCTATTACCCCCATTACTTTAGCTTTCAACATTTTCCTCCACAGTAAAAACTGAAGAGAAATATTCATTAAAAATCTCAGCCATTTCTTTTGCCACACCTTGCCTGCCTGATCCTTCTTATATCCTCCTTTTGCTCTTCTAACTTCATCTCATGTTCTCAATATTTATTGGTTATTTACTTATTTATTATTATTATTTCTTACCTTTTGTATTTGCACAGTTTGTTGTCTTTTGCACACTGACTGAACACCAAAGTTGGTGCGGTCTTTCATTAATTCTATTATGGTTATTATTCTATTATGGATTTATTAAGTATGCCCATAAGAAAATGAATCTCAGGGTTGTGTATCGTGACAAACATGTACTTTAATGATAAGTTTACTTTGAACTTTGAGCTCTTCACTTAAGAGCACTCCTCCGTTTGTTGTAATTATCAAGAGATTCATAATTTCCAATTGTGTACACACAGTGTATGCCTTCCTCTTTCTCTTAACCAGATCCTCAATATCTCTCATCAACCAGGGTTTCCAAAACTTAAAAAGTTCAAAGTTCAAAGTAAATTTATCAGATTTGCCCTTCACCCTAACAAATACATACAAGCCCTGAACTCTTGACATCACAGCTCTTGACAATCGCCACCCACTCCATCCAGCCCAACTGATCCTTCACCTAGTTTGCCAGTTCACCATAGTCGGCACTACTTTCAAGCCCTTACTTAGGTTTGAAACAATGGACTCATTCATTTTTCCCTCAAACCAAATGTAAAAATTTATATTATATCAAGTTGGAGGGCAAGAAGAATAGGTCCAAAATTTTTTTTAAAATTGTTAAATATTTTCTTAAAAAAACTAGGAAGTTCCTTGTTGTATTATTTCAACTTATTTACATAGCTTCCCAGCCTTATCCAATTTGATGTAATGTAGAACTCTTTCAGATTAGAAATGTCTGCATGATAGAATGAATTGTTTTTAATATTTAATTTGCCATCAGTTTTTCAAAAGGTATTTTTGTTAGTATAAATAGAAGAGAATTCACAGGAAATACTTGATCTTTTTTCACAGATAAAACGTTTCTTAAAGGTTAATACGAAGATCAAATTTTGTTTGAATACCGTATTTATTGTGAGGCCAAAAATGTTTTTAAAAAGCTGTGACTGCTGGAAATCAGTGACTGTCTTTATCGAGATTCAGGCCTTTACCTACAAATAATGTGCTTTCACTCAGAGTTTTCAATAAAGTTTGAAGAGCAGTGAGCTATTTAATTATAAAGTTGATTACTTGCACACCGCTGTGTTTGAATGCATTTGACATTTAAGCTGTCTAGGGAACCGTTTTGTCACTCTCTGCCAGATACAGAGAAAGAGTGCAGTTCTGCTTTGACTAATATGAACGAATGCTATTTAGACATGGTTGACTAAAGCCTTTAGAATAATGGAACTCTGCCGTCAAATATTATTACTCAGTCAGTTTTAGTCAAACGAGTAAACAGCATTGAATTAATGAAGCCTTGTACGCATTTCAGAATCTTCTTTTGCTTAATATTAGAGACTTGTCTTTTACAAATACTAAATCTCCTTTTCTTCACTGCCAAATTAGAGTAAACTTTAACGCACCGAAGGTCAAGAAGTGAGTTACATGGGCAGTTTATTCAATATCCAGTGCACATTATGATTCAAGAGGTAGTAGAAACATCAGCATTGACTGGAATGCTGTCTTTACTTAATGAACAGTATGAAAAATGGGAGAGCAGGAGCTACAATGTAGGCTGGAGTTGGGGGAGAAATTCACTTGAGAAAAATAGCATAAAGCTTTGATTGATTTTGACTAAATTGTCAATAGGAAAATCTGATCAATGAGGGACCCTTGCTATTTATATATATTGGAAATTTTCAGCAATACAGTAACATTAAATGTACTGGTACAAAAGAATTTACAGACTAATAACAAATGGAAATGAGACCACCTTCACAGTGACTGGGATCAAATGCGGAGACAGATTTCAGTGCGGATATTTGCTGTATAAATGTCACCTAGGGTAATGAAAAAATACTTGCTCTCTTTAAACCATTATTAATTACCAAAGTTAAACTAGATGAGCTGCCTTGATTTCAAAGCTGTGATCTCCCAGTGAGAAGGTCAAGGATCCAGTTGCAGAGGGAGATACAGAGGCCCAGGTTTTGGAGCTTGTTGATTAGTGCTGAGGGTATAATGCTGTGGAATGCTGAGCTGCAATCAATAAACAGCAGTCTGATGCAGATATTGCTATTGTCCAGGTGATCCAAGGCCGAGTGGAGAGCCAGCGAGATTGCATCCACTGTAGACCTATTGTTGTTGTTGCTAACCACGCCTTGTGGTGCATCAGACAGCAACCTTGCTGTTTCCTTAGCATTTTGTTAGTTTTTTAAAAATCGGACAGAGTTGCTAGCTCAAAACTCAACTCAGCATAGATAGAGAACGGCCGGATTCGAACCCAGGATTACGCGCCTCGAAATCCAGCGTGGATGCCACTATGCCACCAGCCAGCATATAAGCCTAATATGGCAATCGGCAGATTGCAGTGGGTTCAAGTCCTTGATGAGGCAGGAGTTTTACCTAGTCATAACTAAACTCACAAAACACTTCATCATTGTAGATGTGAGTGCAACTGGCTGATAGTCATTGAGGCAGGTCACCCTGCTCTTCTCGGACACTGTTATGATTGTTGCCTTTTTAAAGCAGTTGAGAACCTCTAACTGTAGCACTCAGAGATTAATGATATCCTTGATAACTCCCACACGTTGGCTGGCACAGAATATCAGTGCCCTACCAGGTACACCATCAGGACCAGGCGCCTTGTGAGAGTTCATCCTGTTGAAAGATGTTCTGATACTTGCCTCCGAGACAGAGATCACAGCGTCACCAAATGTTGTAAAGATTCACACAGGTGTACCTTTATTCTCCATTTCAAAGTGTGCGTAAAAGTCACTGGGCTTATCTGGGAGTGAAGCATCACGGCCATTCATCACATTAGATTTTGCTTTATAGGAACCAATGGTCTGCAAACCCTGCTATAGATGACATGCATCCAATTCCATCTCTAGTTTCAATCGGAATTGTTTTTCACTCCTAAAATAGTTTACCACAGGATGCACTTGGAATTCTTGTATAGTTCGGGATCACTGGTCTTGAATGTCACAGGTACAGCCCTCAGCAGACTATGACTCTCCTGGTTCATCCATAACTTTTGTTTGGGTATGTCGCTATGTCCTTGAAGACACACACTCATGCACACGGGTCTTGATGAAGTCAGTGACAACTGTGGTACATTCATTCATATCTGAAGATGAAACCCTGAATATTGTCCAGTCTGCCAACTCTAAGTATTCCTGTAAGAACTTCTCTGCCTCCCTTGGCCATATCTTCTTCACCCTCACCACTAGTGCAGTGGTCTTTAGTCTCCTCCTGTATGCTGGAAGTAGATGTACAGCCAGGTGACTGGACATTTCAAAGTGCAGGCGTTCGATGCCTCAGTAAGTGCTCTTGATGGTAACAGTCATCAAGTGTGTTTGCTCCTCTGGTTCCACAGGTGATATGCTGGTGGTAGTTGGTCAGAGACTTCTTCAAGCTGGGCTGGTTGAAATATCTCCACCTCTCCACTCTCACCTTAAACCTACACCCTCCAATCCTGGAAAAAATAAATGAACCCTATCTATGCCCTTCATGATTTATACACCTTTATAAGATCACCCCTTAATCTTGTAAGCTCCAAGGAATTAAGTCCCAAACTGCTCAACCTCTCTTCATAACTCAATTCATTGCAACATCCTTGTAGATTTCCTCTGTACTCTTTCAAGGTTAATGGCATCTTTCCTATAGTAGAGTGACCAGAACTGAACACAATATTTCAAATGCCATCTCACCAACATCTTGTGCAAATGCAACAATGAATTCCAGGATAAACATGCTTATTTTCAAAATTTCCTCCAGTACTCACCTGTACTGCTAGATATATTGACATCAATGCTGATGTCAGGCACAACCTTGCTATTTAGCGAAGCTACACAAGTGTATGTCCCAAAGTCGGTGAACCTCAAGTCAATAATGTCCAGACTGGTTGTGCCCGGTGAGACATCAGGATCTGTTGTGGAAATGACCATCCTTTCCGAGCTCCGAAGTGGACGTCCATTCTTAAACCACGAGAATGTCAACTCATCTGGGGGAATGGCCTCCACCTGACAGGAAATTTTAACCTCACGGCCAATCTGAATGTTATCATCATCGTGGTAAGGATCTGGGGTAATCCAGAAACGGCCCTTTTTCAGAGCTAGGATAAAGAACAGAGTTGATGTTCAATTTTTTTTACATATAAAACAAAGAATAAGCAAATTGAATTTATCCCTCTGATGAGTACACCTTAATTTTTTTTAATGTGTGTGCATGACCTACAAACATGTGTATTAAGGAAACAATTAGGCCACTTAGACCCATAGAAAGCTCCACCATGTAGTAAGAACATGACTTATCTGACTGCAACCTTAACTCTGCATTCCTGTCTGTAAAGAAAAATCTTACGCCCGTTTGCTTATTACTCCTGGTACTATCATCTCTTTATGATTTTTTGAGAGAGAACATTTTGCCTCATCCCTATCATAAATGGGCCATTCCTTATTTTCATACAGCAAACCTTGATTCTGGTTCATCTCAAAATAGGAAACATCCTTTCCACTGACTTCCCTCAGAAAATTTAAAGCTCTGATCAAATTCCCTGCCATTCTTACACACTCTAAGGGATATAAGCATAGTCTATCAAACCTTGCCTCATAAGACAACTTGCTCATTTCATGTATCAGTTTAATAAACCTTCTCTGCATCAATTCCCTGCTTAAATAAGGAGACCAACAGTTAAGAGAGAACTCTAGATGTGGTCTTAGTACCTCATATAACTGAAGCAGAACATCCCTTCTTTTCTGTTTTATTCCCCCAGCAATAAACTATGAAATTGTTATTTTTTCTAATCATTTACAGCTCCTCTATACTAGCCTTTTGTGAATCATGCACTGGGACACCCAGGTGCCTCTGCAATGCACACCTTCACAGTTTCTCACCATTTAGATAATGTGCTCCTTTTTCATCTGTACTGCCAAGATGAACAATTTTATTTTTCTACATTTTACTCCACTTTGCCTACTCAGTTAACCCACCTATGTATGTTCTTTAATGTACTGCTTATGTTCTGTTCACAGCTAACTTTCCTTCCTGTCTTTATGTCCTCAGCAAATTTTCATTTATGCCATTTCTCTGCTTACTATCATCCAGGCCAGTATGTTTTCTCCTACACAATGAGCTTTTGGTTTATTTGATAATCTGTGCTGCAGCATTTTATTAATCCTGTAAATCTTAGACCATATACTAGATCATGCTTAGTCCATAACATATATCACCTCTTCAAAGAACCACATGCGTTAATGTCCAACATAAGTCACCAGGTCACCACGAGACATCAGTTGGATGTGCATTCTTAGTATCTTAGGAACTATCAGCATTTAATTTATTAAATGCAGCATCAATTTAATGTCTAATTCTCTGGGATTCAACTGCCAATGAGCAGGAATATCTGTAGTGAAGATTTTAACATAATCAAGTAAGACATGGAACAAGAACTCAATGTTGATCCTTGCTGTCTAGCCTCATCCAGGAAGAATGCCAACTGAGGCAATCACGTCGACCTCTTTTGACGAAGAACCTTAGCATGAGCACAAACTGCAGAATGGCCACCATAATAAACAGGTTATATTTACTGACAGAATAATCACACAGACTATTCATTTTAAGAGCAGTGCAGTGTGAACCACATTTGAAATTGCAACATTAAAACAGTAAAAACAAACAACAGAAATTTCACCAAACTCCTTTTAAGGCAATGAAATACGAGTTATTCCTCTGAAATATGTTAAAAAAAGATTGAAGATGCTGGAAATGGGAAATAAAAACAAAATGTTGGAAACTCTCAGCAGGGCAGGCAGCAAATGTGAAAAGAGAGTTTCATCTCAAATATTAACAATGTTTCTCTTTCAACAGATGCAAACACCAATGCTCAGGAATGAAAATGTCTACAAAATATGGTGGATACAGCCCAACCATCGCAGCAAAGCCAATCTTACGTTGGGCTTTTCATCACAGCAAAGCCCTCCCCGTTACTGAGCACATTTACAAGGAGGCAGAATCCATCATCCAGGACCGACATTATCCAGGCAGTGCTCTCTCCTTACTCCCACCGTTGAGCAGGAGGTACGTGAGCCTTAGGACCCACACCACCAGGTTCAGAAACAGTTCTTACCCTACAAACTGAACCAGCATGGATAATTTCACTCACCTCAATGCTGAACTGACTCCACAATCCATAGTCTCACTTCCAACATCTCGACAATTCATGTTCTCAGTATTAGGTATTTAATTTCTAAATATTTACACTATTTGTCATCTTTTGCACATTGGTTATTTGTCAGTTTTTGATTTATGTACAATTCTTAATTAATCTATGGATTTTTTGTTCTACTGTGAATGCCTGCAAGAAAATGAATCTCAAAATACTATATGGTAACATATATGAACTTTGAATTATGTACTTTCAAACCTGATGAAGGGTCTTGGCCCGAAATGTTGACTGTTTATTCATTTTTATAGATACTCCCTAACCTGCTGAGTTCCTCCAGCAGTTTGTATGTGTTGCTCCAGATTCCCCGCATCTGCAGTATCTCTTGTGTATATTATGTGTATATATATATATATACTTTCTTAGAAGTTTGCAAAGATTCGGTATGTTATCTAAAACTCTGACAAACTTCTGCAGATGTGCTGTGGAGAGGGAGAGTTAATTGACTAGTTGCATCACGGTCTGGAATGGAACCCTTGAATGGAAAGGCCCACAGAAAGAAATGGGTACAGCTCAATCCATCATGGGTGAAGCTCTTCTGACCATTGTACAGGGAGTGCTGTCGCAGGAAAGCAGCACCCATCATCAAGGTCCCCCACCATCCAAGTCATGTCCTCTTCTTGCTGCTGCCAACACAAAGGAGGTACAGGAGACTCAGGACCCACATCAGGTTCAGGAATAATTATTACCTCTCATCCGTTAGGCTCTTGAACCAGAGAGGATAACTTCACTCACTCCAACACTGAACTGTTCCCACAACCTGGGGTTTACAACTTTGGGTCCACTTACCCCTTGCTTAATGGGGTATTGGTCCATGGCATAAAAAAGTTTGGGTAATCCTGCTGTAGACTCACTTTCAAGGTCTCTTCATCTCAGGTTCTTAATATTTATTGCTTATTTATTTATTTATTTCAGGCAGTTGGGGCTTGTTAACCATGGTAGCGGCTCATCTGGGAGAAGGAAAACTGACCTCAAGCTTCCACTGCCTTACAGTTATTCCCACTCATGGAGAAGGCTTCAGGAGCAAAAACCTGAGGAAGAATCCCGAACTGGAGTCCCTAAGGCAGTCCTATGTTGAGTTCAGTGCTGAACAGCAGCTCCTGCGAAGCTGCTGGTATCAAACTGTGTCAGCCTCTACTGTTCCTTTGGATTCATCGGCTGCATGGAGCGGGGGAACCTGCTGCCTCGGCAACAGCCTGCTCTCCATATTGCACTGCCCTGGCTTGCGTAGACAGACAGGACACAACATCCATGGTCAACCACAGTTAATGGAGGGCCGACTACTATATATTTATTTCTCTTGTTTACTTATTTATTAATGTTTTATTTTTCTCTTTGCATTTACTATGAAAGGCCACAAGAAAATGAATTTCAGGGTTGCATATGGTGACATATTTGTACTTGGACAATAAATTTATTTTGACTTTGAGATGCTGCCTGACCAGTAGAGTGTTTCCAACATTTTCTGCTTTCTATTAGCATAATATTGTAATTTTGTTTTTGAACATTTTTCAGCACAGGCATGACTGGAGAAGTGGCCTTCTGCTTTCCGAATGAGTCAATGATACAGTATCTGATTAATAATACAATACACATCCTTCCCTAAATTCAATGTTCCCTCATATTCTTGATACTTTCCAGCACACTAGCAGTGGACACTGATACGAAGAGACCGACATCATTATAAACAAGTAAACATTGAATCTAAGAAATTGAACGAAGCAAAGATGAAATGGAGTTCTCTTTGCTCAGAGTGTGTTTATATGGGTGCCACTACACTGTGGCTGAAAGAATTAATTGTTTTCAACTAGGAAAGCTGGGTCCTGGGAATCGGAATTTTGGAAATGGAAGCAGACCATAGATAATCATTGTTATCTGTTCAGAGACTGAGGGAGTGCTACATATTGAACATTTAATATTTTGGTAAAGGTTATAAAAGCTTGTCCATGCTTGCCAAAAATGGACTTCAGGTTCATCTCACTCCCCAACTCATAACCCATAGTTTTACAAATACAGTCTTATTCAGTATTTCTTAATTGTTACTTTAATCTGAGGGACTCTCTGCTTTCTCGGATTAATACAAAAGATTCACTACATTAAAGGGAAGGAAAAGTATATTTATTCTGGTCAATATTTCTGCTTAATTATATGATGAAAAGGGTAAATATGACCTGTGTTCCATTGTTCCTTATAGGGGTGGGGATCTGGCATTCACTGCCCGGTAAGGGTGGGGAAAGCTGTCACTGAACCTGCAGAGGGAAAAATTGATTGAAATAAAGGAAGGACATGGTCAACAAAATCAATATAGAGGTGATGAATTGTCAATATTAGCAATATGGCTATACTGGTGAGAAATGTTACACACTTTCACTTCAGGCAAAAGAATATAAACTGGGAGGTGGAGGTGGGATCTGTTTTATGAACAGAGTGGATATCAACAGTTACAACTTATTCATCAGGAAACTGGGGCTTGACACAGCATCAGAAACTGAAAGCAAGCTGCACAGAGGACATGTTTCAAAGCACAGTACATTTATTATCCAAGTATGTAAACATTATAAAACCTCGAGATGTCTGTCCTAACAGACAGCCATGAAACAAAGAAACTCAAAAGAATCCATAAAAAGTGAGGGTCATTGAACACCCAAGGTGCAGAGAAAAAACAAATCATGCAAATAATAAACATAAGCAAATAATATTCTGAACTGAAGTCCCGAGTCCATCCACAGCACAGAGCCAAATAAACCTCAAGGAGCAGAGAGCTGAACCAGCCTGTCCCTCACCTCAGGCCCCGACACCCTGAACTTTGCACTCAGCCCAGCGCCTAAACCATAATCCAAACATTGGGTTCAGTCACTTCAATACTCTTAGGCCTGGATCCCACCAACCTCAAACTGGAGTAAATCATATAAATTAAACTGAATCCAGCTGGTATTAGGTTAAGAGTGTGCAAAGTGTGGTTGGTAGAACCATTAGCATTGAATAATTATGCAAGAGGCACTTCACAGAGCAAAGCAAAAGCACATGAAACCTAAACCTCAGTACCCTCTCCAATAGCTTGCCAAACATAGGGAAAGCTACTCGGCAAGTTGGGCATGCAGGAGTGAGATAGATCAGATGGTTGAATGGTGTTGCATAAACATTCTTGCAATTAGCATCAGCAAGAAAAAAGTAATTGTTTATGGCCTTCAGGAGGGGCAAATCAGGGGAACATAAACCAGTCTTCATGGTGGGGAGAGGTTGGGGGGGTAGGGTGGAAGGGGTGAGAAGCAAGGTCGTACCGTCAACATATTGGAGGTTCTATCTTCGACCCAGCACATTGATGCAATCACAAAGAATGAACCCCAGGGAGTTTGGAGTTTGAGGAGATTTACAATGTCACCGAAGAATCTCAAAACATTTCTACAGATGTGCAGTTGATAGTGTTTTGACTGGTCGCATCACCGCCTGGAATGGAGATTCCAACTGTGCAGGATGAAAGAGGCTGCTAAGGGTTACAGACAGTTGTAGACTCAGCCAGCCCCATCACTGGCACAACACCCCCCCCTCCACCATCAAGGACATCTTCAAAAGGCTGTGCCCCAAAAAGGGAACATCCATCAGTAAGGACATCTGGGACGTGCCCTCTTCTCGTCTCGTTACAGCTACAGATGCCTGAAGAGCCACCCACCACCAGTGCTTTAGGGGCAACTTCTTCTCCTTCGCCATCGGATTTCTGAACCCATGAACACCATCTATTGTTCTTCAATTGTACTATTAACTTATTTTTACAACATAATTGTTATGTATTGTACTGTATTCCTGCTGCAAAACAACAAGTTTCATGACACATGTCAGTGATTATAGATTTGATTCTGATTCCTATTCAGACTCTGACCACCAACATGAGGTTTAGAACATAGTGGATAGAATATAGCACTGTTCTGTGTACAGCACAAGGCCAGGCCCTTCGGCCCACAATGTTGTGCCAAACCATTTAGTAATCAATCAGCCATCTAAACGAATCCCTTCTGCCTACATAATGTCAGTATCCTTCCACTTCCCTCACATTCATGTGCCTATCTAATATCTCTTAAAATTCTTTGATGTACTTCTCTGCCTCCACCAGCATCCCAGGCAGTGCAGGGTTAGACACCTCATCTCTGGAAAAAAGTTAGTGTTTCTCTATCTATCTTTTCCTCAAATAATCTTATAAGGCTCTATCAGGTCTCTCCTCAGCCCCCACAGCTCCAGAGAAAACTACCCAAGTTGTACGAATACAAGAGTATTGAGGTTATGCTGCAGCTATATAAAACTCTAGTCAGGCCATACTTGGGAGTGTTGAGTACAGTTATGGTCACTCTCATTACAGGAAGAATGCAAAAACTGTGGAGAGGGTGAGTGCAGAAGACTTTTACCAGGATGTTGGACAAACTTGGGTTATTCTCTCTGGAGCATCAGAGGCTAATGGGAGACCTGATGGTAGTTTTTATAGTTATGAGAGGCATAGTTAGCGCCAAAATCTTTTCCTCGGATTGGAAATTTCAAAGACCAGAGGGCACGCTTTTAAAATTACAGAAGGGTGTTTAACTGAATTGGTAAAAATAATTTCCTATAATGTTAATGGGGTTTTGAATCCAATTAAAAGAAATAAGATTATGTCTAAATTGAAAAAAGAGAGGGCACAAATAGCTTTCCTCCAGGAAACACATATGAGCCAATCTGAACATGGAAAATTAAAAAGAATGGGCTTTAAGCATGTATTTTATTCATCATATAAATTGAGTCACAAAAGAGGGGTAGCTACTTTAATATCAAGTACTCTTAATTATGAACATATTTCAGAGACTAGAGACAAAGAAGGACGGTTTGTAAAAATCACAGGAAGAATAGAAGCTACAGAAATAACATTGCTGAATGTTTATGCTCCTCCAGGTAGTGAATGATCATTTTATAGACACATTTTTGACCTAATGGTCAGTTCTCGAGGGGTAGTAATTTGTGGAGGGGATTTTAATATTAGATTAAATCCTATATTAGATTCTTCAAGAATAGTTACTCAGAATAAACCTCTGACTCGGAAAGTGAATTCATTGATGGAGGAGTTGGGAATTATAGATGTCTGGAGGGAATTACACCCTACTAGTAAAGATTATACATATTACTCTTTCCCTCATTCAGCCTATTTAAGGATAGACTATTTCTTTATCTTTAATACAGATAGACTCAGGATAAAAAACTGTAATATTGCAACAATTGATCTGTCGGATCATAGCCCAGTCTCTATGTCTCTAATCCTGGAAAGGAAAATGAGGAAAACACTATGGAGGCTAAACTCACATATACTTAATAACCCAAAAGTAATGGAGAGATTAAGGGGAGAAATCAAAGAATATCTAGACCTTAATGACACGGGAGAAACATCACCAGTGATTTTATGGGATACATTGAAAGCTGTACTGAGAGGGAAAATTATTTCCATTACTACTCACATGAAAAAAATCAATGCACAAAAATTAGCAGACCTTCAAGGAAAATTAAAACAACTTCAAGTTGGAGATAGCAACAAAAGTAATTCAAATCGAAAACAGGAAATTAGGAAATTGCAAAGTGAAATTGATGATATTTATACGTTGGAAACTCAAAGAAATTTTCTTTACCTGAGACAAAAGAATTATGAAGTAGGAGGTAAATCAGCTACATTATTAGCATATAAATTACGAAAACAACAAGCAGACAATACAATTCATAAAATAAAGAATCCAAAGACAAAGCTTGTGGAGAGTACAATAGGGAAAATTCAAAGAGTTTTGAAACATATTATCGAGAGCTGTACTCCCAACCCCGGGCCCCCAATGAGCCCTATATAGACAGTGTATTGAATTTTTTAGATCTACCTAAACTTACAGATTTACAAAATGTAAGTTTATTAGAACCAGTAACTGTCAAAGAACTGAACGTAGCCATCTCTAGGTTAAAGGCTGGAAAGTCCCCGGGTTCTGATGGGTTTACCTCAGAGTGGTACAAGTCCCTGAAGACACAGTTAGCCCCATTACTACTTAACACCTTTAATTGGATCTTGCAGAGAGGAGAAACTCCACCTTCCTGGAGAGAAGCGATTATTTCAGTTATTCCTAAAGAGGGTAAAGATAAACTAGAATGTGGCAATTATCGGCCAATTAGTGTTCTTAATTTAGATTACAAACTATTTACATCTATATTAGCACGCAGATTGGAAAAGCTTTTACCTGGCCTAATCCATTTAGACCAGACTGGATTTATTCAACAAAGACAAACACAGGACAACATAAGGAGAACTCTGCACATATTAGAACAGGTTAATAAGAACGAGACAGAGACAATGGTAGTAGGATTGGACGCTGAGAAAGCTTTTGATTCGGTTAGTTGGGCATTCCTATACAGAGTGTTAGGAAGATTCGGCTTTCAAGAAAGGTTTATTAAAGTAATTCAGATTCTGTATGACAGCCCAACAGCCCGAATTAAGATAAATGGGGACCTCTCTGACTCCTTCATTTTAGAGAGAGGCACTAGACAGGGATGCCCAATTTCTCCTCTCCTTTTTGCGCTATATATTGAACCACTTGCCCAACTAATAAGACAGAGCGAAATCGTAAAAGGTATCAAGGTGGCAGGGATTGAACAGAAAGTGGCGTTATTCGCAGATGATGTTTTGGTCTATCTGAGTGAACCAGAAAAATCATTTATAGGATTGTTTACACTGTTGGATGACTTTGGGAAAATATCAGGTTATAAAATAAATGTAAAGAAAACGCAGGTTATGTCCCTAAATTATACACCATCCAAAAAAATTGCAGGATACATACGATCTTAAGTGGGAAGCTAAATCATTAAAATATTTAGGAATAACCCTGCCGAAGGATCTTTCAACACTGTCACAGGTAAATTATGGGCCATTAATCTCAGAGATAAAAGCAGATATGCATAGATGGAATGTTATCCCCTTAAGTTTAAATTCAAGGATAAATACTATAAAAATGAATATTCTTCCCCAGTTATTATATCTTTTCCGTACTTTACCAGTGGAGGTGGATGATAATCAATTCAGGGAATGGGACAAATGGATTTCCCACTTCATTTGGCAAGGAAGGAAGCCTAGAATTCGATATAACACCTTACAGTTAGGGAAGGAAAGAGAAGTATGGTTCTTCCTTGCCTGAGAAATTATTTTTATGCCTCACAGATAACCCCTCTGTTATATTGGTGTAATAGGGAATATAAGGCTAGATGGAAGGAAATAGAATTTGGATTAGTTGACAGTTTTCCTCTTCAGGCCTCAATAGCTGACAAAGGATTGATGGCCCAGTTGGAAAAATTTAATAATGCTTGGATAAATCTTACATTAAAAGTATGGCAGAAGGTGGTTAATTCATGTGGAATTAATAACATGCTAAAACTCTTTAGATGGTGTGCATATGATACCGAATTCCTTCCCAACAGAGGAGATAAAAGATTTGAGCTATGGATAAAGAAAGGTCTTACAACCTACCTCTCATTTATAGATAAAAGAGTATTACAAAGTTTCCAAATCCTGCAGGACAAACATGGCCTAGAACATAATGACTTTTTTAGGTACCTTCAAATACGAAACTATGTTAACCAGAGTTGTAGATATACAGACCTATCAACAGTAGAATTAGAATTTTTCAAGATTCTGAATTCAGCTTGCAGTTCAATACCTAGTAAATCAGTTTCTCGCCTATATAATGCACTCTCCCATGCTAAAAATGTAAATACACTGTATATTAAAGAGAAGTGGGAGAAAGAAGCGGGGTTGGTACTTTCAGAGGAGGCTTGGGGGAAAATCTGCAGCTTTCAATGGTCCTCGACTAATTCTTTGACTTGGAGAGAACATTGTTGGAAAAACATTATAAGATACTTCAAGACCCCATATCAGGAAAAATATAAAGATACAAATGTGATGTGTTGGAGAAGGTGCGGCTCCAAGGAGGCAAATCATTTTCATATTTTCTGGGATTGCCCTAAATTAAGTCTATTTTGGGAAGGTATTCATAGAACATTAGTTAAGGTACTTAGGTCCCAGATACCTCTGAACTTTGAGACGCTCTACTTGGGGCATGTATTGTTCCTTGAACAGAAGGAAGATATAAAGTTGCTGCAGGCCCTCTTAGCGGCAAGTAAGAAATCAATCACTAGAAAATGGCTAAATCCAATACCACCTACATTAGAAGATTGGTACGAAATTATCTTGGAAATATTTAAAATGGAAAAGTTGACCTACTCCCTGAGAACTCAAAAAGAAACATTTTATCAAATCTGGAATAAATGGATTGAATATATAACCCCAATGCGAGCAGACTTTAGATGACTCTCCTAATGATTTATATTGCTCTTCTCATCAACACAGTAATATTGCTAACGTAAGCACCCCTAGTCTAAATGTTTGTTGTTTTTTTTTGGAAAATAGAGAATTAACACAAGTAAAGGGAAAGATTTGGGAAAGGGATAAAAAAAATGAAAAAATTAAGTAAATAAGTACATAGGGATTGGATAATTATGTCTGCGGGCAGGAACAAGCACGAACAAATTGGGATATAAACACCTACAATGGTTGGTATATAGGCTTGTATGCAACATTTTGGACCAGTGGAAATGGTCCAGAAGGGTTGTATGGAAACTATTATTACCATTTTTCTTAACAACTAATTTCATTACTTAGCCTAATAGGTTAGATTTACCACAGTACATAATTATCTATTTAAATGTTTATTTTGCTTTTATAGCATCTCAATGTGTACTTAAGAATGTATAAATAATTGTAGTTTTATACATATAAAAAAATGGAAAAGGTTATATGTGTGAAAAAAGTACATGATAATTGTGAACTCCTTATCCAAATAAAAATAAAATTAAAAAAAAATAAATTAGAAAAAAAAAAGGTGATGTGAGGGGTAGGTTGTTTCATTTTTACATAGAGTGGCAGGTAACTGGAATAGATTACAAGCAGACGGTTTGGTGGAATTTAAGAGACTTTTAGAAAGATACATGAAGTTGAAGGAGAAGGATGGATACACATGAAACAAAGGAGGAGAACAGGTATAAATTAGTATCAAGACTGGCACAACACTGTGGGACAAAATGGTTTATCTGGTGTTGCACTGCTCGATGTTGTATGCTCTGTAACAAATGTAAATACACGGCATCCATAGATAGAGTGAATGCAATGACTGGCAAAAAATTCTCATTAACGAAATATATGTAAGCATGGATAGGGAGGCAGAGAGCTAGAGGGGTACAGATAAGATATTCTAGTGTGGGTGAGGGGGGAAGGGTGCAGAGCGGGGGGCATTAGAGTAGTGTAGTGCAATCGCCGTAGTCAAGTAAAATGTTGTCCTAAGTGATTATCCATTGGTGGGTCCACAGGTGAGTTTAGAGGCCAACCAGAGATCCACATCTTCTGGTGCAGTGAGGACACAAGTAAGTGGTGGCCATGGTTAATGTTGAGTCATTTGATTGTTCATTCTTCCCTTTCGTACCTGCCACTTGCTCTCCGTGTAACTTCCTCTTGAACAGATTTCCTCCAGATGCATCTATGCCTTCCCAGTTTTTAGGTGTAAGGTTGAATTCCTACAGGCGGATTTTGATGGTATTCCTGAAACCTTTCCTTTGCCCACCAAGGGCTCAGTGACTTTTCTTCAACTAGGAGTAAAAGATCTGTTTGGGGAGATGTTAGATAGCCATCTGATGACATGACCTATCCATCAGAGTCAGTGTTGCTTTATTATGGTGGAAATACTGTTCATGTTGGCCTTCTCCAGTACCCTGGTGTTAGCACATCTGTCATTCCAACTGATCCTCAAAATCTTTCACAAGTCTCTTTAAGTGTTGTTCTTCCAGGGCTTTCAGTATCTCCTGTAGGTGGTCCATGATTCAGATCTATACAATAATATAGGAAGGACAACGGCTCTACAGACCAAAAGTTGTGCTTGGACCTGTAGGCCGTGGTCTTGAAAGATTCCTTTTCTTAATCTTACATAGGTTCCAGCAGCACCACTCATGTGGTGGTTGATCTCTGCTTTTGAGGAGAGAATGCTGCTAAGGCAGGGAAGGTGGTCTACATTTTCAAGGGCGATATCATCCTTTTATGACAAATGGCTGGTTGGGAATTTGCTGATATAGGACCTGTGTGTAACCCAGGCTAATTAAGCCCGAAGTTGTAATATTAGAAAGTTCTACCTGTGGAGGGATGAAAACAAGGTTTATCAATTTAAAAAAAAAAGAATTTGATAAAAACGCTATGCGAGGGCAGGGCATGGTTGACACAGGACGGACAAGGAGAGAAACGCAGCAATGATTAAAAGCTGAAGACATGAAATGTTAAGAGTGGAATTAGTAGTGAGTATCTTTACCCTAAAAACTTGAAACCCTCAGGGTGAAACCTCTGGAGGAGAGACAATAGCAGTAAAAGATTTATTGAAGCTACAGCTATAACATACAGCAGCTTTAACAAGACAATATCGGCAGAGATGATTGTCCACAAGCCCTACTGTGTAGTCAGGAATTAGTTCTGCAAAATCAAACCACGAGATTTGATCAAGTTTTGGTACAAGTTTGTGAACTGACTTTCTGTGGATGATCAACTATTTCATTCCAATGAACCAAGAAACTAGATGGTGAGTCACCCAAGGTGAAGAACCAGCATGGGAGCGAAATGTGTAATGACGCAGAGGATTTAATATGGTTGGATGTGTAAGTTTATTTTCATTTGAAGAATCCAAATTTGATTTTCTGCAAGAACTGATTATTTTTGCAAAGATTTTGATAAGTTTCTGAATGAGATTTACTTTGTTTAAGAGTTGTGATGTTGGAGAATTGTCGTGAAAGGAGTTAAACTGCGTATATATAATTTTTGAATTTGAATTTAAACTTGTAGATGTACTGCCTGGAACTGAAACTGAAGTTAACTATAATACTTGAGAATAGGAATTATATTTGGTTTTCTAATTAACTAGAGATAAGTAAAAAGGAAAGTTTAGTCTGTAAATTTTTAAATAGGGAATAACACTAGATCTAATTAGTTAGAGAAATTGGAGTAACAAAGGTTATTGTAATGAATATTACTGATTCTAACTAAACAGGAATTTTGTTGATATCTAAGATTTGGAACCTGAACAGAACGTTTGAATTCTGAATTGTTGTTATCATGTAAATATTTTGTGTGTATATATACACACATACACGTGGCCATTCCGAATGAATATCGTATGTATAACTAAGGGGCCGTACACAATCCGGATTTGATGGAGACAGCCGTGAGAAGCACAGAGGAACATCTGGAGTAACTTCTGAAATGCCTGCTTTGTTGCCGCTGCTACTGTGTGATTGAGAATCTCCGGAGGGGAAGGCCACAAATCCTCAGCTTTGCCTATTGCTTGTTGCCGGGGCTGGGGTCGAAGCGCTCGGCAAAGATGGTGCTCGGTGCTCGGTGTCAGAGAGCTGGTCGGAGGCTCGGAGTTTTCGGACGGACTCGGAGTCGGACTGTGGTCGGATGCTTCCAGTATGCTGCATCGGCAAGTTGGTGGCGCTGGAGGTTCACCGTCTGCGTGAGATGATGGGACCTTCGAGAGACTTTGAGACTTTTACCGTGCCATGGTCTGTTCTTATCAAATTACGGTATTGCTTTGCACTATTGTAATTATATGTTATAATTATGTGGTTTTTGTTAGTTTTTAAGTCGGTTTGTCATGTGTTTCTGTCATATCATTCTGGAAAAACATTGTATCATTTCTTAATGCATGCATTACTAAATGACAATAAAAGAGGACTGCGTGTCCTCATAATCTAATCTAATCTATATTGTTCTTTTCTTATAAGCAAAATTTATTTCCTGTAGTGTGTGGTTTCTATTCACTGCCTCCTTCCAATACCTAGAACCTTCTGATAGCCTATTAGCACCTAGTGTAATTTGATTTTCTCAAAGGAGTGCGACAACTAATCACACACAAATAAACTGGTTCTACACAGGTGTTACATGTGTCTTTTTTATAATCAGAACAAAACCCAGAATCTATATGCCTTGGCAAAGGTATTCAGGATACACTGGAGGTCTTCTGCATACTGAAACTCAGTGACAGTGGTGGTGCTGGCCTTGTTCTTGGCCTTTAACTGGTTGAGGTTGAAATGCCTTTTGTCCATTTTATACATGATTGGGATTCCCTGTGGCAAGTCTTGGCCAATGTGCAAACCTGCCCCAAAAGCTGCTGGTAAACCTTTATCAATGTGCAATTGAGAGCATACAGACCTACTGCATGACAGTATGATACCCTAGCAGCAACAACATTGACCAAAGTGCACTTCAGTGAGTGATTAGAACATCACTGGGACACAACTACACACATGGAAACCATCTGCAACTCATGATGTACGTATATGGTGGGCTCACAAAATCATGATAAACTCATCCCACCCCAGTAATCACCTGCTCAATCTCCTACCATCCAGCAGGAGATATAGAGTCATCTCTGCACGGACATCCAGGCTGAAGAAGCAACTTTTTTCCAGGGCTGTTGCGCAATGGAACAATGCCTTTTTTTAAAAAAAAAGTTTGCTTTTTAAAAAAAATTTAGTTGCAAGTTAGATATCGTTCTAAATAATTCAGACATCATTTTAAACATAGTCATTGTGTTTTTAGTAATTGAATTGCCAGTAAGCTGTTTTGCACTGTATGGAGTAGATCTGCAGTCTCGTTGTCCTCAGCAATGACAATAAAGCTGGAACTAACGAACTATGAGGTGAACGATGGCAGCAGTAAAGATGCCAAATAGGGTGGACACAATGATTCAGCCCTGCTTGACTCCTGTCTTAACAGAGAAGCGTTCTCGTTCAGCATCGTTATTGCTGAGGACTGTGGCTGACGTACCATCATGCAGAGGCCTCAGTATTTACGAGTACATACTTGTCAGGACAGCCATGTATTGACAGTATATGCCAGAGAACTAGGTGGTCTGCTGTATCAAAAGCCCTTGTCAAATCTATGAAAGCCAAGTACAAGGGTTGCCTTTGTTCACGGCATTTTTCCTGTAATTGTCTTGCTGTGAAGATTATGTCTGCAGTATCTCTAAATGGACAGAAACCACACTGTGATTCAGGGAGTACTTCTTCAGACAGCAGAAGAAGTCGATTCACAAGGATATGTGCAATTACTTTGCCTATTGTTGACAACTGGGAGATGCCTCTGTAATTGCCACAATCTGCCTTGTCTTCCTTCTTGAATATGGTCCCTGTTACAACATCCCTCAGCTCTGAGGGCAGTTATCGTTTTTCCAAGATTTCTGGGAGCAGGGCGTGTATGTGGTGCAGGAGTGGTGGTCCACCTTCTTTGATGATCCCTGGTGGGGTCTTGTCAGGACCAACAGCTTTGTTGCTTTTCATTCTCCCGATGGCATCATGGACCTCATTCATACAGGAGATTCTCCCACGTCTTCTCTCAGAAGTCACTGGAGGATTGGGTTAGTAACCTCTGCTTCAAAGTAACTGATTCTGAACATGGTAAAAATTTCAGCAACTGAAGTTGATTTGAGCAGTAGGCAGCTGTGAAAGATATGGCCAAGAGAAGCACATGGATGAAGAAATAGGAAGTGAGGATTTGTTGTTGGTGGTTGCCCAGGAAATGGTATAATGTGGTAAAATGCATTCCATTGGAAGAAAAAGCAGCAGAAAATAAAAATTCAAGTGAGCTCAGTCTCTGTGAGGTGAACAACTGAGGAGAGGTATTGTACAGAGTTACATTCAATAAGTGTGTTTTAATGGGTGAATCAAATTCAGATTCTTCAGCCACTTCTATTACCCTCCCAACTCAGATCATGGCTCACCATCTGACAATCACTGGAAAGTCTATAAATTTCTGAAAATAGATCCACAAATTTACAATCACTATCAGTATTGAAAGATTGCCTGGATGCTATCGTTTATTCACTGATCAGCTGCTCTGGAGATCGACAATTTCCACCATCAGGTGAATCTTTTAAAAAATAGCCTAATTTATTTGGAGTGCTTGTCTGACTGATCCCACCATATCCTTTAAGATTAGTTTCAATTAAACCCTACATCACTTCTGTGCAATAATTCAAATAAGTACAATTATAAATTTAAAAATCTCTAGCATGCACTGACCTGTATACTTAACACATGCAAACAGAAAATGCCTATTACCATTTTATGCTAATTCACAGATTTAAGTATGAGTTCAAATTTATAACATTAACAATTCACAGTGCTGATTATTAGATTGTTAGACTAGATCCCTGACTGACTTAACAAGTGTGGCCCAACATTTAAAGATCCGTCTACCATTGATGCTGTGCTTACCTGAACATTCATGCTTACTTCATCATCCTGCCGTCTTAACAGTGATAGTTCCTCTTGTCCTTGCCTATCCTTCATATTCAACACATTATTCTCTGCAATTTCTGGCACTCCCAAAGGGATCCTACCACTAAACATATCTTTACCTCTCCCCACCCCCAACCCCACCAATCTCGCCACTTTCCACAGAAATTGCTCCTTCCATGATTCCCTTGTTCATTCATCCAGCCTGGCACTTATCTCTGCAAGCTTCCAAAGTGCTACACCTGCCCATTCACCTCCTCCCTCATCTTCATTCCACATCGCAAACAGTCCTTCCAGTGAATCTGCTGGAGTTCCCTGTTGTGTCCAGTGCTCCTGATGCAGCCTTCCCTACATCGGTGAGACCTGTCGTAAATTGGATACTGTTTCGTCGAGCAGCTCCACTACATCTGCCAAAAGCAGAAATTCCCGATGGCCAAACATTTTAATTGTGATTCCCATTCTCAAACAGTTAGTCCATGGCCTCCTTTTGTGCCACGATGAGGCCACCCTCAGGGTGGAGAAGCAACATCTTATATTCCGTCTGGGAGGCCTCCAACCTGATGGCAAGAATACTGACTTTTCCTTTCGGTAAGAAAAATTTCCTACCCTTCCCCTCTTCTTTTATTCCCCACTCTGGCCCCTTACCTCCTCTCACCTGCCTATCACCATCCCCAATGCCCCTCCTCCTTTCCTTTCTCCTATGGTCCACACTCTTCTCCTGTCAGATTCCTTCTACTCCAGCCCTTTTCCTTTCCTACCCACCTGGCTTCACCTATCACCTCTAGCTATCCTTCCCCTTTTTACTGTCATCTGCCCCCTTCCTTTCTAGTCCTGATGAAGGGTCTTAGCCTGAAACATTGTATGTTTATTCATTTCTATAGACGCTGACTGACCTGCTCAGTTCCTCCAGCATTTTCAGAGTGTTGCTTTACCTGTCTTGGCTATCTTTGTTTTCTTCATTCCCTTGCCCGATTAATAGTGGACCATTCTGAGATTAAAAGAAAGCACAGATGGTTTGTAAAAGGTCGATATGTTGGAGGAACTCAGTGGGTTAAAGCAGCACCTGCAGGCAGTGGCGTATCTAGGGTTTGGCAGGTATGGCACGTGCCCTGGGTGCCACTTGAAGGGGGGGCACCACTGAGCAGTTTCTACTAAAGTCAGACAAGACATCCTCGGATAGTGAAAAAAGGATTTTCTTCAGATGTATGATCTGTCTTTGATGATCATGGGTGAGAAGCACTAGGATGGCCTTTTTTCAGAGCATTCTGTAAGAAGGCCATGAAACGTTTCTTCACAAAGAAGGAGGAAAGTGGAGCTGAAAGACGTCAGAGACGAAAGAAACGAATGGCTGATGAGAACTCGAGAGACACTGGGTTAACAGCTAAGGAGGAAATGGAAAGAGTCATGAAGGGAACACTCGACTGTCTTCACAGAGAAATGGACGAAAGGTTCGCTCATTTGCACGACACTGACGCCAAGTTTGGGTTCCTTCTCGATGTCAAGAGACTGTGTTACGGCACCGACAGTAACGACCTAAAGAAGAAGTGAGAAAATTTGGGCGAATTGTACAGCTCTGATGCTGATGGACAGCAACCATATGAAGAAATTTTGGATTGCAGAATGTTGCTATCAACGTGGGTCAACATGAAAATATCAAGAACTGAAGAGCTGTTTGAATTTATTGTTCAGTATGGAGATGAGAGTGTCTTCCCCAGTCTTCGCATTGCTATTCAGATAATACTAACCGTTTCAATTTCCATCACCAGCTGTGAGAGATCATTCAGCAAGTTAAAACTAATACCTTCGTATTTGAGAGCCTCCATGGGTCAAAGGTCATGGCTCTGTGCTCTTGCTCTGCTGAGTGTAGGAAGAGAAGAAACTGAAAAAACTGACTTTGATCACATCATAGACCAATTTGCATCAGTGAAAGCAAGGAAGGTGCAGTCGTACTTTTCATGTAGTGCCATAATTTGTTAATTAAAAGATTAACGAGCTTGGTTTGTATTTTTGAGCTGATATTATGGTAAGGTTATCTAAAAGATGGGTGTCAGATGTCTGGACAGGGGCGCAATTTCAGTGCTTGCCATAGGCGCTATTTTCCATAGATACGCCCCTGCCTGCAGGGTTGGGGGAAGAGTAAAAGTGTCGACTTTTGACCCAGTATTAAGACCCTGAACAGGACTGAACATCATGAAGGAACAGTGCTGGTAACAAAAAGCAGGGGTGGTTAGTGAGTCAGGGGTCAGAAAGCAAAATAGTCAAGGAGCACGAGAGTAGTAGAAACCACAAGGAGAGGAGCCACAAGAGAGGGAATCACAGTTTCTGTCACAGAGAGGAGGAAAGCTTCATTCAAGTCAACACTTGCAAAATGAAACTTCTTGAAATATTCAGGTCAAAATTAAACTACTCTGTACAAGTCTCCATCTATGTCCTTTCAGTAAATAATATGTAAAAGAGATGGAGTTGAAACACATCATGCTACTTAAAAGCTAACTTTTCTAGCTACTACCGTACTCAAGGGATTGGCTAAAATAATATGCTTCAGGTCGAAAGTTACTGATTACAGCAGAAAATTCTCAATCCAAGCAGAACAGCTCATTGAGGCAAGGGAATCATTTATCTTTTTATCAGTTCCTGGATCAAGTTTGGGTTTCACTAGATAATCAAAACAAAGCTAGCACCTTAGACATGTGGGTGACACAATGGGTGTCAGGGTGGAGGTACATCTCTACTAAAGGAGATGTAAGGTGCTCCTTCCCTCCACTAGCCTACAAGTCACCCTTGGGCAAGGTGTAGCACTCACTTAGCCCTCCCCCACCCCCTGACCAGGGTCACGTGAAGCTACGGGAACAGGTGGCGGATGGTCGCATGAACAGCTAGTGCCTATAGCAAGTCCTGGTTATGTGACCACTGACACCAGGCAGACGATCTCTGAAGAGTATTGATTATGGCTGGGGTCACCTGTCTGGTAAAGAAACTGCCCAGAAGGCGGCAATGGCAAACCACTTCTATCGAAAATTTGCCAAGAACAATCTTGAAGGGTCTCAGCCCGAAACGTCGACTGTTTACTCTTTTCCATAGATGCTGCCTGACCTGCTGAGTTATCTTTAGCATCTTGTGTATGTTGCGTGGTCAAAGACCATGATCACCCCTGTCATACAACATGACACATAGCAATGATGATACTGATGACCTGAGGCATGGTGATCAGACCTATTGTGAGGAAGACAAGTAGCAGAGAAGTGAATTGCGTGTATCAGTAAGACAGGGGTCTAAAAAGGGTGACAGTGAGCAAACAAGGGGACAGTAGATAAGGTGGTCAGAGCCTGTATTGTGAATACTGACAGACCAGACCTGGGGATGGGGGATGGGGGAGATGAGGTGGAGTGCAGGTGACAAATGAAAAGGCGCGTGGGTGCAAGATCAGTGGGAGCTGGGGGGACGGGAAGTAGAACAAGGTAACAAGGTCAGACTTCGGGAGGGAGATTAGAAGATGAGGGTAACCAAAGGATCAAATCAAAGCCAAGCCTGAAGCTTACTTGATGTGATCCCAGTCCAGCATAAAGTAGTAAAAATTTTGTGAAGAACTTCCCATTGATGATCACCCCTAGACAACTTAGGTTAAGTTCTCTTCTGCTTAACGAGTGAAGTCTCATCTCCTCATCCACAACAGAAAGAAACGTCACATCAGGCTCTTGCTGGAGAACGAGGACTGGAAATAAGCTGGATATGCAGCACGGAGGAACTCGTCCTGAAGGCAGCCGCAGTCATGCTCTGCCTGAAAACATATCCCTTTTCTTCCTAGTTTTCCGCCAGTATTACCCCTCATTTCCTAATCCACCATTCTCCTTTGCTTGTTACCTTGTGCTATTTCCAACCTCAGCACTTGCCTTTGCCTGCTGACCTTCTCTCCATCACCAACCACCGGCCCACTTCATCCTTAATCTCAGCCCATGGGAGGGAAATCAACCTGAGTAGGCTTAAGGTACGACAAGCACAGAACCAGAACAATCACTGACACATCAATGCTGCAACCATCGTAGTGGAATGGGAAGTGGAATTCCTTGGCCACAATGTTCAGAGGGCTATACATTTTACAAAGTGTTAAATCGAGGTGGGAACATAAATATGATTGAAGTAAAACTGCACAATCACCAATTCCCTGTTTATAAGTGCAAAATATTAAAAGTAACTACATTTTGAAATGTGCAAAAAAGCAATAATTGCCATACATGAAACTCAATTCTTTGGTTGTTAAGCAGCAATAAAAGCATAGTAGAGCACAAAAGCTCGCAGACATACTACAAATCACCAGATTTTCAGGTTGTTTTACGGCAGAACTCATTCATAAATAGCTTCTTGATGCGACAATTCACATCTATAACCTAAAAATAGAGAACTGCACTCTGCTGTGGAGTTTCCTACTGCAGATACTGCTGCACTCACTGCCCATGGAGACCAGCAACTATGAATATTGTCCTGCTGAAGGGTTTCAGCCTGAAACGTTGACTGTACTTTTTTCCGTAGATGCTGCCTGGCCTGCTGAGTTCTTCCAGCATTTTTTGTGTGCTGCAAAAATTGCGCCCCATTGATCCCGCGCCTACTAGGTGCTTGCCCTGGCTATCAGCATCATGATAACCACAGCTGCCTTCTGTGCAGCCTCCTCTGTATCGGTGAGGTCCTACGTAGATTGTGAGACCTCTTTCTTGAGCACCTTTGCTCCATCTGCAACAAACAGGATGTTCCGGTGGCCAACATTTTAATTCCACTCCCCATTCCCATTCTGACATGTCAGTCCATGGCCCCCTCTAATGTCACAATGAGGATATACTCAGGTTGGAGAGCAACACCTCATATCCCGTCTAGGTAGCTTCTAACATGACAGCATGAACATCGATGGTGAGGGGCGGAGCTGCGATGGTGCTTAACAGTGACTCTTTCAAGTTTATCTGTGAAAACAGCTTAAATTCTACCTTTATTGTCTCTCTTTTTCCTTTTCAAGGTGGATAAGGTTCCGTTGGAGACTCTGACCTAGAGGTACACACAGTCTTCGATATCCCAAGGGCGTGTTCTAGAAGACGAGTTTTGCCTTCAGGGTTCCGAGGCTTCATAGCCGTGTGGACAAGCTGACTCTCAGCCGGTGTTGCCAACTGAAGCATCGCGGGAGTAAAGAAAACACTGGGAACAGTGGATCAGCTGTCGGGGGCTCTGTACTCGGTGAATGAAGCACCCTCTCTCTCCTGTTGGTGCAGGTGAGTTTGTTACCAATTCTTGAGTCAGAGAACTCAGGAAAAAAAAAGTGACATGACAGACTTTATCATCATGAATCAGTGAATTGTTTTGTTTACGTCACCCTTCTCGCTTGAAAAGGGTGATGCCTCCTTGTCCCTCTATTCGGGAGAGACAGAGCCTGTGGTATGTCGAATTATCGGGTGAATGATTAGTTTTTGTTGCACTGCAGATCATGGTCTTTCTTGGGGGATTTGCTATTGCTTCCTTGGTGAGTGGAGGATGCTGATGCTTTTTTTTGCTTAAGTGGGGGAGGGGAGGGTTGTTGCTTTGCTGCAACAGGGGGTAGGGGGACTTCAGAGGTTATACCATTTTTACTGTCGCTCATTCTTTGGGGAACTCTTCTGTTTTCGTGGATGTCTGCGAAGAACAAGAATTTCAGTTTGTATATTGTATACACTTCACCTATATTAAATGGACTATTGAACTATTGATTTCTCTAACCTGGTAATTTCTCATTCCCTCTCTTCTCTTTTTCATTCCCTATTCGGGCTCCTTGGTTATCCATTCTCTTCTCAGCTGCCTATCACCTTTCTCCTGTGTCCTCCTCCTTCCCTTTCTCCAAAAGTCTACACTCCTCTCCTGTCAGATTCCTCCTTCATCATCCTTTTACCTTTTCCAGCTATCACTCCCAGCATCTTACTTCATCCCCACCTAGTTTCACCTGTCATCTTCTAGCTTGCACTCCTCCTCCTTTCCAGTTCTGATAAAGTGTCTTGGCCTTGAAGCATTGACTCTTTATCCCCCTCCACAGATGCTGCCTGACCTATTAAGTTCCTCAAGCCTTTTGTGTCGCCAAGACTGACTGCTTCCCAGTTGCCACCCATCGGTCTCAGTCACAGACATTTTGAGGTGGTGGAATAAAGGTGCGCAATGGGATAAGGTTGCAATGCCTCTCTCAGCATGGTCTCTAGCCCAGCCTGGAGCAATACAAAACTCACATTCAAAACGAAGCTGGTTGTGACCAAAGCTGCATCCTCAGTTCTCCTCAGTACAGCAGCGAGATGCAGTGTATCAGATGGATACCAGGATGCCCTGTGTGAGTGACTGTGCATTAAGCATCAAAGTAGAATCATTCACAAAGATCATTACTGTAGCACCTCTATCTTCTTAACTATTATAGTATTTCTAATCTAGCATCCATTGCCGAAGGAGATTTGGGCCTAAGTACTGAGGATATTGCATGAGAAAGAGCATTGACGATGGTTCTTTTATCTTTCCAGTGAATTTGAAGGATATTGCATGGACAATATTAGTCCTATTTTGCCTTGGGGTGTCTTCTCTGCAATAGAAGGTCCAGTTCTTTGATCCCTATGAGAGCAGGGATTGGTGCTGTCTTGTAGCTCATGAATATTGTGTTAATCAAAGGCTGCACTGACAACATTGAAGGTGGTGTTGAAGTTCATCAGAGGCCTGTCTTCATTGAGGTGGTTCCCAAGATATAGGAAGTGGACCATGTTTTCCAAGGTTTGAGGACCTCTCCATTCTGTGTAAGATGCATTCTCTCATAGACTTCAGTGAAATCGACAATAGTAGAACACAGAACATAAAACAGTACAGCATGGAACAAGCCCCTCCGTCCACAATGTTGTGCCAAATCAATTAAATTAGTAATCAAATGGCCAACTAAACTAATCATCTCTGCCTACCCAATGTCCATATCCTTCCATTTCTCTCAAATTCATATGCCTATCTAATGTTTCTTAAAAATCCTTGATGTATCTGCCTCTACCAACATCCCAGAAGTATTCCAGGCATCCACAGTTCTGTTTAGAAAATTTGCTCCTGACATCTCCTTTGAACTTACCCCATCCCACCTTAAATACATGCCCTCTTGCATTAGATATTTCAACTCTGGGAAAATGATACTGTCTGTAAACTTTACGCCTCTCAATCTCATAAACCTCCATCAGTCCTCCCCTCAGCCTTACACCGCTCCTGAGAAACCAACCCAAGTTTGTCCAAACTCTCATTACAGCATATGCCCTCTAATCCAGGCATCCTCTTCAAAGCCTCGACATCCTTCCTACAATGGGGTGACAGAATTGTAAGCAACACTCCAGATGTGATCCAACCAGAACTTTATAAAGCTGCAACATAACTTCCTGACTTTTGAACTCAAAGACTTGACAATTAAAGGCTAGCTTGCCATATGCATCTTAACCATCCAATCAACCTGTGTAGCCATTTTCAGGGAGATCCCAAGACTCTCTGCTCATCAACACTGTTAAAGGTCAATGTACTGTCTTTTTACATTTGACCTATCAAGGTGCAAAACCTCACATCTGGCCAGGATAAACTCTATCTGTCATTTCTCCACTCCTATCCCATTTTATTCTTTGCCAGTCTTTTACGCTACCCACAACACCCACAATCTTTATGTCATCTGCAAACTTACCAAGCCAACCATCTATATTTTCATTCAGCTAATCTGTATATATCCCTAACAACAGAGATCCTAGTACAGATCCCTGTGTAACACCACTAATCACAGAACCGCAATTAGAATATGTTCCTTCGACCAGTTCTGAATCCAAATAGCCAAATAAGATTAATAAAAAATATAAATTCCCATGGATTTCATGCATCTTAATCATTTGGATGAGTGTCCCATGAGGGACCTTGTTAAACATCCAACTAAAATGCATATAGACAACATCCATAGCTCGACATTCATCAATCACCCTCATTGTATCATAAAACTCCATCAAATTAGTAAGGCACAACTTGCCCGACTATCTACTGTACATATTGATTTAGGATGCACCTAAAAAGAGAGCTTTCACCAGCAACAAATCTGGACATCAGAAGTTTAGGGAGGAGGGGATTTCACTCAGGTCCACTGTCTGAGTAGAAAAGGCAGCAGCGGGTTGCTATAGTGTAAAGCAGCTTTGACTGGTGACCAATTGGCACTTGGGTTTGATTAACTCGAAGTTAAAGGAAGGCAGGGGCAAGCACAGTGGTCATCGTCTGAGTGGACAGAGTCCGAGTGGAGATCCAGAGGCTTTAGCTCTTCGGAGCTTCAATAAAGAAGTCAGAGAAAGCAAAGGAAAGAAAAGCTCAAGGTTAAGATATTTTTCCCCCTTCTTCAATAATCGTTTATAGATTATAGCTATCAACCCTTTTTGAAATGGTTTAAACTGAAAGAGAGCATCTGTCCTATTAGGTGGATAAGCAGAAGGGTAATTCGGCAACAAACCACGTAAAAAAAATTCCTAATTTGTAAATATCTAAAAAAGTGTACCTTAGATAAATTATATTTATCCACTGACTGAGAAAAAGACATTGAACAGTCCCCAAAAAACAAATCTGAATAAGTTATTATTCCCTTGGTTTTCCAAATTAAAAAGGCCTTATCTAAAATTGATGGTCTAAAAAATAATTGAGATGGATATTACTAGAAAGAATAAAATTATTTAACTCAATAAATCTACGAAACTGAAACCAAATTCTTAACGTATGTTTAATAATGGGATTAAAATCTTGTCTACCAATCTTAGAAAACAAAAAGGGAAGAGGAGCTCCCAGTAAAGAGGCCAAAGAGAATCCTTTCACTCAGTTTTCCTCTAAATCCAACCATGAAGGACATTCATGTATATCTGAATAGTGAATCCAAAAAGTAATATATTGAATATTAATTGCCCAATAGTACATTCTAAAATTAGGCAAAGCCATACCACCATCTCTTTTTAATTTCTGCAAAGAAGGGTTTACTCAATCTAGGATTTTTATTGTTCCAAATATAAAATAAGATTATAGAATCTATTCGGTCAAAGAACTTTTTAGGAACAAAGGAAGGAAATATTAAATATTATTCATTCTTCTCCATCTAAAGAATCTGAATGTGTTGTTTCTCTTCATGCAGAGAAAATCTTTGATTGGGTGGAATGGTCTTACTTATTTGAGGCTTTGGGAAGACTTAATCTTGGCCTGGGATTTATTTCCTGGATTAAACTGATCTATCATGCTCCTATGGCTGTGGTTATAACTAATAATCAAAAATCTCCCTTTCTTCATATCTGCTCAGCTAGGACAGGAGAGATGCCAAGCAGGATAGTGGAATGCTCCTCTTGCAGGCTGTGTGGGAAGGCAGGGAGTCCTCCAGTGTCCCTAATGAGTACAACTATGAGGTGCATCCAGCCGCAGCTTCTAACAATCTGCGTTAAGGAGTTGGAGCTGGAACTGGATGAACTCTGGATCACTTGGAAGGCTGAGGAGGTGACAGATAGGACATACAGAGAGGTAGTTACACCCAAGGTGCAGGATACAGAAGACTGGGTGACAGTCAGAAAGGCGAAAGGGATTACGGAACCAATGTTGAGTACCCCTGTGGCCATCTCCTCAACACTTTGGATACTGTCAGGGAGGATGACCTGAAAGTCACAGTGGTCGGGTTTCTGGCACTGAATCTAGCTCTGTGGCTCAGAAGGGAAGTGGGGGAGAAGAGGCAAACTGTGGAGATTGGGGATTCGATAGTTAGAGGAACAGACAAGAGGTTCTGTGGGTGGGAATGAGCCTTTCAGGTGCCACAGTCTGGGACATCTCCAACTGAGTCTTCAGCATTCTTAAGTGGGAGGGTGAATAGCTAGAAGTTGTGGTCCGTGTAGGTACCAATGTCATGGGTAGGATGAGTGATGAAATTCTCCACAGGGAGTTAAGAGAGTCGTGTGCCAAGTTAAAAGGGAGGACCTCCAGGGTTATCGTCTCAGGATTGCTACCCATGCCATGTGCTAGTGAGGCCATAACTAGGAAGATTATATGGCTTAGTACATGGCTAAGGAGTTGGTGGAGGAGAGAGGCCATAAGATTATTGAATCACTGGATTCTCTTCGAGGGAAGGTAGGGCAGGCACAGAAGGGACTGTTTGCACCTGAACTGGTGCAGGGGGAACATTAGGGGAATATCCTCGCAGGAAGGTTTGTAAATGGTACATGGTGGGGTTTAAACTAGAGCTGCAAATGGTGATGGGAATGAAAGGCGGATAATAGTGCTGAAGATGAGGTAGCTGGCTTACAAACAGGCAATGTGTAGTGAGGAGAGGCTGTTGCTAGGGCAGGATGAGTTGCAATGTTAAAGGCAGACAAAATCAAAAAGGGTGAATTCAGGACTGATGGCGTTATATTTAATGTGTGCAGTATATGGGATGAGGCAAATAAACTTGCAGCACAGTTGCAGTTTGGCACGTATGATGTTGTAGACATTACTGTATCATGGCTGAAAGAAGATCATACTGGAGAGATTAATGTCCAAGGATACACATTGTTCTGAAAGGACAGGCAATAAGACAGAGGGGGCAGCGTTGCTCTGTTGGTAAAAAAATGAAATCAAATTATTAAAAAGACATGACATAGGGTTAGAAGGTGTTGAATCATTGTGGATAGAGCTAAGGAAGTGCAAAGAGTAAAAAGCCCTGATGGGAGTTGTAAACAGACCCCCAAACAGTAGTAAGGACGTGGTCTTCAAATAACAACAGGAGATAGAACATGCATGCCAAAAGGGCAATGTGACAATAGTCATGGGGGATTTCAATATGCAGCTAGATTGGGAAAATCAGGTTGGTGCTGGATTCCAGGAGGGAGAATTTCCAAAGAGTTTTTGAGATGGCTTTTTAGAGCAGTTTGTGCTTGAGCCCATGAGAGGATCAGCTATTCTCGACTGGGTGTTGTGCAATGAACTTAAGGTAGGTAAAGGTAAAAGAATCCTCAGGGGAAGTGATCATAGTATGATCGAATTCACCCTGAAATTTGAGAAAGAAACTGAAGTCAGATGTATCAGTATTATAGTGCAGTAAAGGGAACTATGGAGGTACGAAAGAGGAATTGGCCATAATTAGAAGATAGACCATAGAAATCTACAGCACATTACAGGCCTTTCAGCCCACAATGTTGTGTTGACCATGTAGACTACTCTAGAAGCTGTCTAGAATTTCCCTACCTCATAGCCCTCTATTTTTCAAAGCTCCATGTACCTATCTAAGAGTCTCTTAAAAGACCCTATTGTATCCACCTCTACCACCATCGCTGGCAGTGCATTCCACGCACCCACCACTCTCTGAGTAAAAAAACTTAACTCTGACATCTCCTCAGTATCGATTTTCAAGCACCTGAAAACTGTGCCCTCTTGCGTTAGCCATTTCAGCTCTGGGGAAAAAGCCTCTGACCATCCACACGATCAATGACTCTCATCACGTTATACACCTCTATCAGCTCGCCTATCATGCTCCGCTGCTCCAAGGAAAAAAGGCCAGGTTCACTTAACCTACTCACATAAGGCATGCTTTCCAATTCAGGCAACATCCTTGTAAATCTCCTCTGAACTCACTCTATTGATCAGAAAAGAACATTGGCAGGCATGATGGCAGAGCAGTAATGGCTGAAATTTCTGGAAGCAATTTGAAAAGCACAGGATATTTACATCCTAGAGAGGAAGAAGTATTCTAAAGGCAAAATGACAACTGTAGCTAACAAGAGAAGTTAAAGCCAACATAAAAGCCAAAGAGAGGGCATATAATTGAGCAAAAATTAGTGGGAAGTTAGAGAATTGGGAAGATTTAAAAACCAACAGAAAGCAACTAAAAATGTAATTAAGGTAAAGATGGAATGCAAAAATAACCTGGCCAATAATATTAAAGAGGACACCAAAAGTTTCTTCATATACATGAAGTATCAAAGAGAGGTGAGAGTGGATATCGGGTCACTGGAAAACAATGCTGGAGAGGTAGTAATGTGGGACAAGGAAAAGGCAAATTAACTGAATTAGTGGTTCTTGGGAAGCTGAAAGGTCTGAAGGTAGATAAGTCACCTGGACAAGATGCTGTACACCCCAGAGGTCTGAAAGAGGTGGCTGAAGAGATTGTAGTGGCATTAGTAATGATCTTTCAAGAATCACTAGGTTCTGGAATTAAACCATAAGATTGCAAGGCATAGGAGCAGAATTAGGCCATTCAGCCCATCGAACCTGCTCCACCATTCCATCATGGCTGATCTTGGTTCCCACTCAACCCCATATACTTGCCTTCTCGCCCAATCCTTTGATGCCCTGACCGATCAGGAAACGATCAACTTCTGCCTTAAATATACACACAGACTTGTCATCTACTGCAGTCTGTGGCAGAGCATTCCACAGATTTACTACTCTCAAGCTAAAAAGAAATTCCTCCTTACCTTTGTTCTAAAGGGTCCCACTCAATTTTGAGGCTGTGCCCTCCAGTTCTGGATACCCCCACCATAGGAAACATCCTCGCTATATCCACCCTATCAAGACCTTTCAACATTCGGTAGGTTTCAATGAGATCCCTATGCATTCTTCCAAGTTTCAATTAATGTAGGCCCATAGCTGCCAAACGGTCCTCATATGTTACCCCCTTCATTCCTGGAATCATTTTTGTGAACCTCCTCTGGACTTTCCAATGACAACACATCTGTTCTGAGATTTGAGGCCCAAAACTGTTGACAATACTCCAAGTGTGGCCTAAGAAGTGTTTTATAAAGCCTCAGCATTATCTCCTGGCACCTTATCAAACACCTTCTGTAAATCCAAGTAAACAACATCCACTGCCTCTCCTTTGTCCACCCTGCTTGTTACTTTCCCAAAGAACTCTAACAGATTTGTCAGGCAAGATTTCCCTTCACAGAAACCATGCTGCCTTTTACTTATTTTATCATTAGTCTCCAAGTCCCCTGAAACCTCATCCTTAATAACAGACTCCAACACTTTCCCAACCACTGAGATTAGGCTAACTGGCCTGTAATTTCCATTTTTTCCACCTTCCTCCCTTCCTAAAGAGTGGAGTGACATTTCCAGCTTTCCAGTCCTCCAGGACCATGCCACTATCAAGTGATTCTTGAAAGATCAATATATCCGTTATCTCTTCAGCATTCTCTCTCAGGACTCTGGAATGTTTCCCATCTGGCCACCTTAAGACCTTAGAGTTTGCCTAGCACTTCCTCCTCTGTAATAGCAATGGCATTCACTCCTACTCCTTAACGTGACGCCATCTCTTACCAACAGAGCCACACCACTGCCTATGCCTTTCTGCCTGTCCTTTCGATACAAATTGTATCCCATGATGTTGAGCTCCCAACTGTAGCCTTTTTTCAGCCACGACTCAGTGATGCCAACAATGTCATACCGACCAATCTCTAATTGAGCCATGAGTTCGTCCACCTTATGCTGAATGCTATGCACATTTATATACAGAACCTTCAGTCCTGCATTCTTTGCCCTTTTGAATTTTGCCTCTGTGGTACAATTTAACTCTTTGCTTTGTCTCCATTTGTACCCAGTCATTGGCTTGTCCTTCCTTACATTCATGTTACACCCATCATCTACTTGTAAACCTGCTGGCTCATCCTCAGCTCTGTCATCCTGGTTCCCATTCCCCTGCCATATTAATTTAAACACTGGCTCTGGAAGACTGGAAAATTGCAAATTTCATTTCAAGAAGGGAGTAAGGCAGAAGAAAGGAAACTGTAGGCCAGTTAGTCTGACCTCAGTAGTTGGGAAGATGTCGGAGTCGATTATTAAGGATGAGGTCTCAGGGTACTTGGGGGCACATGACAAAATAGGCCATAGTTAATATGGTTTCCTTAAGGAAAGTCTTGCCTGACAATTTTGTTGGAATTATTTAAAAAACATAACAAGCTGGATAGACAAAGGAATATCGGGTGGATGTTACATTACAGGAAAGATTCTAGCATGTATAAAGCAGTGGCTAATGGGTAGGAGGCAAAGAGTGGGAATAAAGGGATCCTTTTCTGACTGGCTGCCAGTGACTACTGGTGTTCCACAAGGGTCTGTGTTGGGACTGATTCTTTTTACATTATATGTCAATGATTTGGATAATGGAATTGATGGCTTTGTTGTAAAGTTTGCAGATGACATGAAGATAGGTGGAGGGGCAAGTAGTTTTGAGGAAGAGAGGCTACAGAAGGATTTAGACAGATTATGAGAATGGGCAGAGAAGTGGCAGATAGAATACAGTGAAGGGATGTATATGGTCATGCACTGTAGTGGAAGAAATGAAAAAGTTGACTATTTTCTAAATGGAGAGACAATAAAAAAAATCTGAGGCACAAAGGGATTTGGGTGTCCCTGCGCAGGATTCACTAAAGCTTAATTTGCAGGTTGAGTCTGTGGTGAGGAAGGGAATGCAATGTTAACATTCATTTCAAGAGGACTAGAATATAAAAACATAGATGTAAAGTTGAGACTTTTAAAGGACTGGTAGGCCTCACTTGGAGTATTGTGAGCAGTTTTGGACCCCTTATTTTTTTTAAAGAATGTGCTGACACTGGAGAGGGTTCAAAGGAAGTTCACAAAAATGATTCCAGGATTGAATGCCTTGTCATATAAAGAGCATTTCATGGCTCTGGGCCTGTATTCACCAGAATTCAGAAGGATGAGTGATGACCTCATTGAAACCTATCGAGAGGTGAAAGGCCTGGATAGGAAACATCCTCTCCATATTGACTCTATGTGGTAGCATCTCAATGCAGTAAAGTATGCAGACATCAATAGGTTCAGTTGTTGTTCAACCAAACGTCAGAGTAGGGAAGAAATAGCTTTGTGACTTTGATCGTCAAATGATTGTTGGTGTCAGACAGGGTGGTTTGAATATCTCAGAAACTGCTTGTGTCTTGGGATTTTCACACACAACAGTATCTGGAGTTTACAGAGTATGGAGTGAAAAGCAGTATAAAAAACATCCAGTGGGGGTAGTTCTGTAGGTGAAAATACCTTGTAAGTGAGAGCGGTCAGAGGAGAATGGCCAGACTGGTTCAAGTTGACAGGAAGGTTACAATAACTCAGCTAACCACGTTTTATTACAGTGGTGTGCAGGAGAGCATCTCTGACCTCACAGTACGCTGAACCTTCAAGTGGATGGGCTATGGCAGCAGAAGACCATGAACAGGCAATCAGTAATGACCGTATTAGGTATAGGAAGTACCTAATAAAGTGGCCACTGAATACTTAACATATTGCTTTCTCCAGTAGTGTTATAACCATCATTATATAACAAATTTCGTACATATAACCGTTCATTAGCCAGATATCTACACACATCTCTGCCCAACTAATACGCTGTGTTGGCAGCGTGTCCTTGCCCACTATCACATATCCTGTGTAACTGACAACACCCTTCACTGAAGAGTGCTAAATTAAAATAACCTCTTCAAAGCTCTTCCAATTTTTCCATAGTAGACTGCTGCTCTGTTTTATAGTACTAGCTATTGTACAGAATGTCTCTGTCATAATCAGTAGTACAACTCCTTTTGCTTTCATGGACCATGACAATGATCTCCACTAACTATTCCACATACAAAGCAAATTCCTGCAACCTGCATGCTGTTCCAGTTTGCCAGCATATCTGCCCTGCCATTTGCCTAGAATCATTATCAGTCTCTCTCAAGAACTCTGTTCTCTTCTCTCACACCTAATTACTGCCTTATTATTTCCTCAGCTGCAGTAGTCCGAATGTATTCCATTGCAGGGTCTTCTACATTGTTGTTTATGAGGTAAGAAACAAGGATAAAGTTTCTAACTAAATATTTTTCTATTGATGTTGAACAATATTCAGAGGCAATACAACAAAGTATCAAAAATCAGACAACTCTATAAAGTTTCTTTGCACTCAGCATATGCTACAAAGCCAACCTGCAAAATATTAGCACAGATTGCAGTGGCCTGCTGACCTCTGTAGGAGCAAAGATGGCAAATTTCTGATGGCAAGAGATTATGGTGTCCAGAACCGTACTTCAAAGACTTGTGTGGCCACAGCAGGAGATGAGACAGAGTGGCACTCCCTCTCAATCATGGACTCCAACGAGAAATACATATTTGGCTGTAAACAGAAGCATGTCTGACGGGAACTGCATGCCACTAGACAAGCCCCAAATGGCATGCAAGCCTATACCATTAGTCTAACATTAGCCTCAAGAAGAGAAAATGTACCACACGTTAGTGCAACTGCAATACTCACTGGCATTCATAAATGACCAGATATCAAAAATCGTAATTAAAATAATTTTGCTTAATCAATTGCAGATAGCATAGTCCATTGAACAGTGCTACTTCAGCAATAGCAGCTACGGGAAATCCCTAGAACCTTGTTTGTTCTACAGAATAATGACAGTGATTGTCATTCTCTCTCTGTCATTACTATCGCACTGTCCTTTGGAGGTTTTAGTCTTTTCCTTTAGAATATAACAACGAAGCCGGGCTACCTAACTAATTCATGCTAATTTTAACTCCGCTCACTTTTTTCTAACGTCACTATTTTCACTGTCCATTCGCTTCTCCCTCACTTGTCAAAACTTCCTTTAACTGTATTAAATTCTATTTCAACTACTTCCATGGCAGTGAATCCACAATCTCAACATTCTCTCAGGAAGGAAATTTCTTTAGAGTCTCCTCTTTGACTCTTAAATGATCATTTAACATTGATCTCCTTCGGTTCTGATCTTCCTTTTTTATATTTGCAAAACATAATTAACAAACTTGAATGTGTTTCCATGAGCTTGGAAGAAAGTAGTAAAAATCAGAGACCCTTTGCCAAGAGCCTTGGGATTCCTTTTGTGCTCTTGCCTCTCACCAGCTTTCCTTCCACTCCCTGAGGCCAGACCAAGTGTAGGTTTGAAACCGTTTCTGTAGAACTTAGTTGGATGAATCTTATCTGTGAACTCATGAATGAAATATTCACCACTTGACTATCCCCCATCTCTGTTCATGAACTGCTGGACATCAGCAACCTTTCACAGACCTCTTCCTCCTCTCTCACGTTGTTTATGATTTCTAAGTGATCACTTATTCTGTCCCCAGTGATGAACTCCAGTTATGTTTCTATTATTAATGATAACCTCACTGTCCCGGAATTACTTAGTCTGTGCCTATTGTTCAATCTCCTGGGAATAACACTTCTAAGAACATGTGTTACGCATCAGCAAATTTCCACCAATTTGTCTTCTTAAAAAGTCACAGCTGGACTTTAGCCTCTGATTCAGATCTCCAGCATACATATACATTATACAACATTGTGATTTGTGTCCTTGCAGGAAGAACAAAGAAGCCCAAAAGATCCCCAAAAAGGACCGTCAAATGCACACTGTGCAGAGAGGAAAAAAAACAAAATCAATAGTGCAAACATTAAAAATAAATATCATTGAGCATAGAAGTAAGTCCATAGACACAAAGTTGGGAGCAGGCCGCAGCCTCAGTTCACCACAGAACCAAGTAAACATCACAGAGCCTCAGACATGGATCCCTGAGCAGGCCAGAGCCTCAGCCTCAATTCAGCACAGAGTTGAGTAAACATATTATCCCCATCACATTTTGTGTTTGTTTACCATCTCCGTGCTCTTCTACCACAATAGTTTTCCATCTCCCCCTCTTTACTTTACCTTCTCTTCTCTTGTTTCCTTGACGTATTACCTCTCATTTTCTCATCTTCCCACACATCCATATTTCTTGTCCACTTCTGTCTTGATACCATCTCTTTAGTTTCACTCCGTTGCTTGTTTGGGAGAACGGAATTTCACTCAGGTTCGCTGACCGACTATAAAAGGTGTTAGGGATTGATTAGGAAGAACAAATTAAAGGAAGGCAGGGCAAGTGGAGTGCCCATCATTGCAGCTGCCATCGTCAGAGTGGGCAGAGTTAGAGTGGAGAATTTTGAGGCTTTAGCTCTTCGAGGCTTCAGTCAGAGAAAGAAAAAAGAGAAAATCTATAGGTAGATCTTTTTTTGCCCATTAGAACAGTAGAGATGTCATGCAGGATAGTGGAATGCTCCTCATCTGGGATGTATGAAGGCTGAGAGACTTCCAGCGTTCCTGACTAATACAACTGTGAGTAGTACAACTAGCTGCAGCTTCTAACAATCCACATTAAGGAGTTGGGCTTGGAACTGGATGAAATCCAAATCATTCAGGAGGCCGAAGGGGAGATAGATAGGAAATATAGGGAGGTAGTTATATCCAACATGCTGGACACAGGAAACTGGGTGACAGTCAGGAAGGGGAAAGGGATTAAGGAGGCAGTGCAGAGTACCCCTGTGGCCAACCCCCTCAACAACTGGTATAGCACTTTGGATACTGTTGAGGGGGTGGTGGTTGACCTAGTAGAGGAAAGTCACAGTGCTGGAGTCTCTGGCACTGAGTCTGCCTCTGTCACTCAGAAGGGAAGGGAGATGAAGGGGTTTGCTGTGGTGATAGGGGATTCTTTATTTAGGGGAACGGAAGGCGGTTCTGTGGGCAAGTATGATATTCCTGGATGGTATGTTGCCTCCCAACTACCAGGGTCCAGGACATCTCAGATCAAGTCCTCAGTATTAAATGGGAGGGAGAAAAGCCAGAAGTCATGGTCCATGTTGTCCAATGACATAGGTAGGAAGAGTGAAGAGGTTCTGGAAAGGGAGTTCAGGGAGTTTGGTTCTAAGTTACAGGACCCCCAGGGTTGCGATCTCAGGATTGCTACCCATGCCATGGGGTAGTGAGGCTAGAACTAGGAAGATTATACAGTTTAACATGTGGCTAAGGAGTTGGTGTAGAAGGGAGGGCATAAGATTTTTGGATCATTGGGCTCTCCTCCAGGGAAAGTTTGGATGGGGACTAATATTCCAGTGGGAAGGTTTATTAATGCTGCATGGTATGATTTATACTAGAGTTGCAGGGGGGATGGGAACCAGAGTGCCACAACAACTTGTGGAGAAGTTGTGGAGTCAGGTGTTGCTAAGACTTCAAACAAAGTCAGGGGTGAAAAGGTTGAGCATGGAGTGACTAGGGTCCTGAGCTGCATATATTTCAATGCAAGAAGTATTGTAGGAAAGGCAGATGAGCTCAGGGCATGGATCAACACCCAGAATGATGATATTGTAGCCATTAGTGAGACTTGGTGGTAGGAGGGGCAGGACTGGCCACTCAATATTGCAGGGATCCATAGCTTTATACGTGATAGAGTGGAAGGGATTATAGGAGGAGGGGTGGCATCACCAGTCAGGGAAAATGCCATTGTAGTAAGCAATTTTAACTTTCTGCATATTGACTGGACTCCCATACTGTAAAAGAGTTGGATGGGATAGAGTTTGTCAAATGTGTAAGTTTCCTTCATCTGTACGTAAAAGTCCCAACGAGCGATACCGTTAGCAGCAGAATTAGGACATTTGGTCTGCTCTGCCATTCAATTATGGTTGGTCCATTCTTCCCAATCCCCGAACTTCTCCCCATGACCTTTGATGCCATGTCCAATCAAGAACCTCGTCTTAAATATACCCAACGACCTAGCCTCCACAGCTGCCTGTGGTAATAAAGTCCACAAATCCACCAACCTCTGGCTAAAGAGAGAGTGTACAATACTGGATCTGCTACTATGGAATGAGACAGAGCAGGTGACAGATGTTTGTGTAGGGAAACACTTTGCATCTAGCGATCACAACGCCATTAGTTTCAAGATAATCATGCAGAAAGACAAGTCTGGTCTGCAGGTTGAGATTCTAAATTGGAGAAAGGCCAATTTTGATGGTATCAGAAATGATCTGGCAAGTGTGGATTGAGACAGGCTGTTTTCTGGGGAAGTGTATTTGGTAAGTGTGAGGTCTTCAAAAGTAAAACTTTGAGAGTACAAAGCTTGTATGTGCCTGTCAGAATAAAAGGTAAAGATAACAAGTTCAGGGTACCTTGGTTTTCAAGAGATATTGAAGCCGGGCTTAAGAGAGAAAAGGAGATGCAAAGCAGGTATAGGCAAACGGGAACAAATGAGGTGCTTATGGAGTATAAAGATGCAAGAGAACACTTAAGAAAGAAATTAGGAGGGCTAAAAGAATGCATGAAGTTGCTCTAGCAAACAAGGTGAAGGAAAATCCTAAGTGCAAAAGGATTGCAAGTGACAAAATTGGACCTCTGGAAGGCCAGCATGGTAATCCATGGTGGAAATCTTAAATGCATTCTTTGCATACGTATTTATTTGGGAGATGGACACGGAATCTATAGAAGTGAGGCAAAGTGACACTGACTTCATGGACCCTATGCAGATTACAGAGGAGGTTGTGTTTGCTATCCTGAGACAAATCAGTGTGGATAAATCCCCAGGGCCTGACAAGGTGTTCTCTCAGACCCTGTGGGAGGCAAATTGTCAGGGCCTTTGCAGAGATAGTTCAATTATTCTTAGCAACAGGTGAGGTACCAGAGCATTGGGGGACAGCCAATGTTGTTCTGCTGTTTAAAAAAAGGCTTTAAACATAAACCAGGAAATATGGGCAGGTGAGTCTGACATCAGTTGTGGGAAAGTTATTAGAAGGTATTCTAAAGGACCAAATATGTAAGTATTTGGATGGACATGAACTGATTAAGGATAGTCAGTATGGCTTCATGTGTGGTAGGTCATGTTTAACCAATCGTATAAGGTTTTTCGAGGAAGTTACTGGGAAAGTGAATGAAGGCAAGGTGGTGGATGTGGTCAATGAGAACTTTGGTGAGGCATTTGACAAGGTTCCGCATGGGAGGTTGGTCAAGAACGTTCAGTCGCTTGCCATTCAAGATGAGGTAGTAAATTGTTTTAGACATTGGCTTTGTGGGATAAGCCAGAGGGCAGTATAGATTGTTGTATCTCTGACTGGAGGCCTGTGACGAGTGAAGTGCTGTAGTGATCAGTGCTGGGTCTGTTAGTATCTTTTTCGATAATCTGGATGATAATGTAGTTAAATGGAATAGCAGATCTTCAGATGACACCCAGATTGAGGGTGTATTGAACATTGAGGAAGGCCATCATAGTTTACAGTGGGATCTCCATCAGCTGGAAAAATGGCAGCTTGAATTTCATGCAGACAGATGCGAGGTGTTGCACTTCAGCAAGACCATTCCAGGTTGGGGCTTACACAGTGAACTGTACAGCACTGAGAAGAGTGGTAGAACAAAGCAGAACAAAGAGGGCGGTAAAACAATACAGGTTCATAATTCCTTGGGAGTGGCATCATAGATAGATAGCATTATAAAGAAAACACATTGGCCTTCATTAATCGATATATTGAGTACAGGAGATGGGATGTTATGTTGAGGCTGCATAAGATGTTGGTGAGGCCTAATTTGGAGTATTATGTACGGTTTTGGTCACCTATCAACAAAAAAAATGTGAACAAATTTGAAAAGGTACAGAGAAAATTCACAAGGGTGTTGCTGGGCTTGGAGGACCTGAATCATAAGGAACAATTGAATAGGTTAGGACTTTATTCGTTTGAACATAGGAGATTGTGAGGAGATTTGATAGAGGTATACAAAATTATGAGAGGTATAGAAAGCGTAAATGCAAGTAGGCTTTTTCTACTGAGGTTGGGTGGGACAACAAGCAGAGATCATGGGTTAAGGGTGAAAGGTGTAAAGTTTAAGGGGAACATGAGCAGAAACTTCTTTACTCAGAGGGTAATGAGAGTGTGGAATGAGCTGTCAGAGCAAGTGGTGCATGCAAGCTCAATTTCAATGTTTAAGAGAAGTTTGGATAGGTACATGGGTGGTAGGGGTATGGAGAATTATGGCCTAGTGCAGGTCGATGGGCGTAGGCAGTTTAAATGGGTTTGGCATGGACTAGATGGGCGAAAGGGTGTGTTTCTGTGTTGTACTTCTCTATGTCTCTATACCTGTATTTTCCTTGTGCTTCTACAAAATGTGAACGCCCACACTTGACCTCTGATTCAGATTGCCAGTTATAAAAAAATCAGGTTCTCACAATTCTTTAAAGCATCTTTGCATTCAATATATGCTGAGAGTCAACCTGAAAAATATTAGCACAGATTGCAACGGCTTGCTGACCCTTGTAGGCGCAAAGATGTCAAAAGTGGGACTAATAACTGCCACATTTAGTTAATGTAGGATGCAGTCAGCAGCAGAGTTTGTTTGCATGGGAGGAGCTTGGATTAGAACAAAGTTACAGCAGAAGAAATCTTCTATTAAAATCAACAAACTACCTCCTTCACAGATTGGGTGATGTTTTTCTGAGCTTTACAAAAATGCACTCTTGACACTCAGCTTTATCTGCAAATACGCTTTCATTTCTGCTGAATTATGGCCCAAATATTCTGAGGACCTCAGCATGTGGAAGTATTCATTAATCCTGACACAGAAATGTTTTTATATAACACAGTAATTTAATATCTAGAATAATTCCACTGTTGGACTGTAGACATTTCAACTGATAACTTATTCTGCCTGATCCTCTCTCATCCTTTCAAAGTTAATCTTAATTAAATCCAAGACCTTCTTCCTCTCCTTCAAGGCTGATTGAATTCATCACCATATTAAGACTGCTCCCTTGATGCTCTCTTACTACCAGATTAACTATTTCTAGGTCATTACTTACATCAAAATCAAGTATCACCTGTTCCCTCATTGGAATGAAACCATACTGCTTTAAGAAACTAACAGCAATGAATAAATCTATATCCTTTCTCACTTCTTCTGCTGTCTGTCTTCACTCATCACATTTTCCCATTGCTGCCTATTTGTTTCATGTAGCTTTTGCACACTTTAATAATAAAGGAATTTTCTGAAAATACTTAGTAGTGCAGGCATCACCTGCAGGAAAAGAAAGATATGTACAATTTCAGTGCGTGTGATGACCTTTCATCAGAAACTGGGTAAAAGTTAAATGAAAGCAAGTTTTAATCTGCAGAAAAGAAAAAGCAGTGAGGGTGGATACACTGAGTGGGAAGATTTGTGACTGGGTGGTGACTCAGAGAGATTGATCAACACAAGTAGTCATGCTGTAGACTGAGAGACCAAACTTCTGGAGGAGAGCAGAACACAAAGAGACACATGAATTCTGAAACAATTTAAGAGAACAGGGAAAAATTATTCCTTGATTATATCAACATAATACTCTGCCTGACAATACCTTTCCCTAAAAAGCCAATTATGTGGCAGCATTTCAATAGATAAAGGCATGCAGACATGGTCGAGGGGTTCATTTTTTGTTTGGACCACACATCAGAATGGGAAGGAAATATGATCTAAGTGACTTTGACTACGGAATAACTTGGTGCCAGATGGGGTAGTTTGAGTATTTCAGAAACTGCTGATCTCCTGGGACTTTCACACACAACAGCCTCTAGAGTTTATGGAGAACGATGCAACAAACAAAAAAAAAAATCCCGTTCGCAGCAGTTCTGAGAGAGGTCAGAGGAGAATGGCCAGACTGGTTCGAGCTGGCAGGAAGGCAACAGTATCTCAAATAACTGTGCATTACAACAGTGGTGTGCAGAAGAGCAGCTCTGAACGTATGTGTTGAACCTTGAAATGGATGGGCTACTCAGCACAGACCACAAGCATACACTCAATGGCCACCTAATTTGGTACAAGAGGTATCTAATATAGCGGTCACTGACTGTATGATTACAAGTAGATAACACATTAGTACAGCACAAAACTAGGCCCTTCAGCCCATCTAGTCTGTGCTGAACCACTCAAACTGCCTACTCCCATTGATCTGCACTTGGACCATTGCCCTCCATACCCCTACTATCCATGTATTTATCCAAATTTCTCTTAAATGTTGAAATCAAGCTCACATACATCACTTGCGTTGGCAGCTCCTTGCACTCTCTAATGACCCTCTGAGTGAAGAAGTGAAGGATTTATGTTTTACATTCCCGAATGTCTAGTATCTGTTTTCAAATAGTCTTTATAATGTGATGGCATCTGGTTTTTTATGTTTCTTTGTTTTCCCTACTGCCATTCACTCACTCTTACTACCACACACTCTCCCACAATTCTGCTGGTAGAAATGAAAGTTGCCTTGTTCTCCACCTCGTGATTTTAGTTTAATTTACTGCTTCTGAATGACCATTATCTCTAGCTGTTCTTACATGCAGCTTGTCCCATTTATGTTGCTATCCATTACCTCGTAGTTGGAACCAATCCTTCAGCAAGCTAAAGCTCCCTTCTATGCAATCTGAGCAGCCACATATTACGGTATTCAATCTGCAGTTCTCTAACTAATCTAAAGCATAACACCAGGATTAGTCCTCGATACAGAAGTGTGCCTTAGTGTGCCAATAAATGTGTCCAAAACACTGTAGCCTAAAAGTGCTTATCTGACCAGTAGAACTAAATATGCAGTCTTGTTATTCTGTTTCTGAAATTCATTTTAAGTAGCTCCGTAATTTGCAGGATGCCATTATTTTTCATTACTGGGGAAAACACAATGGGTTTATCTGCACAAATATAAAAATCTGGTAAGACTACTGATGGTCTCTTTGTACCATAAGATAAACGCTTGACTTCAGATCTACCTCGTCATGCCGTTGCACCTTATTGTCTGTCTGCACAGCAACCATAACACACTATTCTTCATTGTTATTGCCTTTCCCTTGTACTGCCACAATGTACTTAATATGCATTAAACAATCTGTTAAGTTAAAGCCTGTCCCGAGCCTTATAGGCTCATAAACCTGTCCTGAGCCTTATATGCCGGTTTCCATGGCGTGAAGCGACTAAGAGTACAAGACTAACCCCTCCCCCCCCCCCCCCCGGATAGGATGCCAGTCTATCGCGAAGTTAACCCCCAGCATTTTGCCAGTACCTATTTTCAGCTGGCTGGACTGGAGCAGAGTGTGTTTAAGTGTCTTGCTCAAGGTCACAACACGCTGCCTCGGCTGGGGCTCGAACTCACAACGTTCAGATGGCTAGTCCAATGCATTAACCACTTGGCCACACGCCACACAAACAATCTGTATGGATGGTTTATTAAAACCAAGTTTTACAAGATTGTCATTGAACCTCAGTAGATGTGACAGTAATAAACCAATTAATTTACCAAAGGGACAAGGTGGTGGATTTGCGAAGAACACAGGAGGAATCCTGAAGTTTGGTGCAACCCCAGAAATCACAGCACTGATTGCGAGAACATGGTAAAGCAAATTAAATCTCTGTTTCCTGTGACAGTGATTACATTTCAAAACCACCACATTGTCTGCAAAGCTCTTGGGATATCTGTAGGTTGTGAAAGTTGTAATTTCTTTTTTTTCCTTGAACATCAATCCTAGCTCAGAAAAGGAAATGGAGTAATCATTATTTCATTTTGGTGGTGATGAATCAAAACAAAGCAATTTTATCTCACCACTACAGAAAGAGTGATGCATTTATCATTAAAACCTAGTATCCGATAGGAAAGGGTTATACCTGTGTATAACGGGAAAAGTTCTAATTTAGAACTGTGTTACTACAGGCTCTTTTTCTAGTCACCTTACCACTACTTCTGGCATGTTATTTACTACAGTAATTCTTTCAGTATTGTGCTTGGTCAAAGCAGCATGGGTCATGGATGTAATTTTAATGGATTATAGATTTCTTATTTTCTTTGATCTCACATGCTTAGTTATAATTGTTGCCAAAACGTTCAGTTCCATTTTGTTTAACTAAAATGCGAAATGAAATCCATGTAAAGATACTATGTTTGTAGTAACTGTAAAGTAAAAGCTTAGATGGGCATTGGAAAACAATAAACACAATTAAAGTTATTAGAAGATCTTGCTTCTAAGTATACTGTTGAAACAGGAACTGTAAAGAACTGTGCAGAAATCGATAGTGTACTGTTAAGGCACTTAAAACTAATGTAAGCAGTATTTCCTTTAGGGATGACCACCCAACCATTCAGTCAGGGCTGGGAGCCCATCAGATCCGTTTGCACTCACCTTCAACAGAAAGAACCTATCAACAGAAAGAACCTATCACAAGCAATGAGGCAACTAAAACTTCCCTCCAGCTCACATACACTCTTCGTCCTGGCTCTAAAAACATGCATTTCTCAAGATTCTCTTGTCATGGTTTCTGTGAGGTGATCAATGAGACTCACCAACTACTGCTTTAATTGCATTTCTACTAAGCTGGAAACACCACCATTTTTTTTCCTCTGTTCCCAGGGCTTTCATGATCAGTGAGATTTTTTATCAAAACAACAACTACAGTGGGCTGTGGACATAGTTCAACATATTATGGGCACCAGCCTCAACTTCATAGACTGTGTCCATTTCTCACTGGCTCGGTTAAACATTATCAAAGACCACACCTGCCCTGGCCATTCTCTCATCTCTCCCTGCCTATGTGCAAAAAGTATAAAAGCCTGGCTCAAGGCACAAGAACAGCTTCTATCCTATTGCTACGGGAATATTGAATGATTTCCTAATTCAATAAAATGGATTCTTGACCTCACAATCTACCTCGTTATGACATTGTATCTTAGTATTCATCTTCACTGCACTTTCCCTGTAAGTGTAACACTTCATTCTGCATGCTATTGCTGTTTTTCCTAGCAGTACCTCATGCACTGTTGTCATGAAATGCTAAATAATGTACTTCACTCTACCTCAGTACATGTGACAACAATAAACTAACTTATCAGTTTAGATTGCTCCTTGCCCAGTGTCCTCCACACCTACAAAAATGCATTTTCTCAAGCGTTCTTGACCGTTTCTTCATCATCACATCTTTAATTTCACTTTCCTCTCCTCAGTCTTACCACATCAATTTGAGACCAACTTTTCCCAAATCCATGTTTCAATCCCTCCAATTTGGTTTCTACTTCCTAAAGAAATTCAGAAACAATCCCTTAAGTGACCAAAATGCACTATCCTCTACAATCTATCTGCCTCTCCACAGCTTTGAACAGGTTCATTCAGTTCCACTGTCACAAGGATCATTGCAGAAAATCTTTCCTACCAAATGCAATAAGCATATACAACCGTCCATCTCTGTGCAAAAGTAGAACACATATCATTGTAAATACTGTATTCTGTTTTTTTTGTGCATTATTGTTGCACATTGATAAATTGTTGTGTATATTATACTGTATTTTATTAGTTAACATTATTATATTTATTATTATTGCTAAGTTTTAAAAATGTTGCTGCTGTAACAAAATAATTTCCCATTCAGGGTCAATAAAGTACTTATTATTATTATTATTATTGAAACTGACCACATCATCTTTCTATGATGCCTCTCCCCTACTACCCAGATTCATTGGGGTAAAGTTTGATCGAGATTCTTCAGCAAAAGATTGTTTCTTTTATTTTCATTTCTTTCTTTTCCTTATTTATTTGTTCCTCTAATTAATGCATTTTTATCTTGAATCTCTTCTATTGATAATAGAAAGATGGAACACAATTTGTAACAAAAGATACTGGAATAATAATGATATATTGTTGAATAATACAAATCCACATTTATTGATTGGGCTGTAGAATGTAAAAAAATCTATTAAAATGGGCGTCTTCCCTGTACATTGCACAGTAATCAATAGGTGACTGGACAAGTGGGTGTCTGTTCCTGCATCTCATCAGTTGTGCACTGTGGCAAGCCGCCAAGCCATCAAAGGGAAAGATCTGACTACTCTCTCAGATTGTACCTCCTTTTGAGAGTTAAATCCCTGTACCACTCCTTTTCTTGCTCGTTCTATTACCAAGCAAGTAAAACTATTCAACCAAAGCATAACAGCACTGTGCCCTATTCATAATACCTCATAAGCAGTGTGATTTTTTTGTGAATACAGTGAACATGGAATCAGTTCACAGTCAACTAATTGATTATTTGCAAAATGATTTGATGCTTTCTTCAATAATCCATTTTTACTCCCAATCTTAGGACTTCATATCCTCTGGCAACCAAAATCAGCGTGAAAGGTACCATGTAGTTTCACTAGCTGAATTGTGATTCATATTTCATTAAGGTTTTACACACCTAGTAATGGCATAGACAAGACACAGAAAGATGGATAACTGATCTAAGTCAGTATACACCATCCGTTTCTCATACTATGGCATCATGTTATGAACATAAACTTGAGAAATGTTCCAGTTAATCAAACAAAACAGAGAATATTCATCATGAATGTGTTTGCTGCCTAATAAGGCTGCTCACTTTTTCACATCCCCGCCACATTCACTGATGTTGGAAAGGGAAATGTTGCCAAAAGTGACTCACTGTTTGCATCCTGCCATAATTAATCTGCCAGACACTCATTAAGAATCATTATCCATTTTCTACAAATCAACAAACTGCTGATGTCTACTCATGTGAACACTTCTTATGTGTAGTTTGCTTTCTATGCCACCCCTCCTCATGTCCACATACACCTACACTGCACACAACACATTGCATATTGTGCTCCTTGTATTCATCAATGCACTACCCCGGTCCAATGACAAATGAGCACAGTTTGTATTTGAACAATCTAACCCAGGTGTTTTCAGTATTGCTCTGGGTGAATATTGGGCAGGTGTTTGTGTGGAAATATTGGAAGCTTGGGAATGTTCACGCCCTGAAGTTGCAGCTAACTGCTTCCAATTATTTTTGTGAATGTGTTCCAGCCCTGAACTTCTCAAGGTGCTGAACCAGGTAATAGTTCACCAGCATTTATGGTTTAGTTGGCTTCATCAGCAAGGGCAACAACTACAAGAGATTGATCTATGGATTTATTGGTTTAGATTTGAGCTTGTTTAAACATTTTAAAGTGGTTTTAAGTGTTCAGGCGATCAAAAACAGTGGTTCAATTTATTTTTTAAAAGTTTTTGGTAATTATAATCATTTGGCTGTTTTGTAACATCAGAACCATTTATAGCTGCAGAGGAAGTATTTTAACCAGCTGATAAACTTCTTCAGCTATTTAGTGGGTGTCAAATGCCCATGAATTTAATCCCATTACTTTACTGAGGGCACTGGATGATGGATCCAGCTGTGGACTAAGTTCTGATGGGAGAAGCACACACGAATGAATCTTGTTTGGAGACCAGCAGTCAGAGTGAGGGGTTGGGGCTTTGTGCTATTAATTTCAATTTCAATCTCATCTGTACCCTACTGGAGATTACTTGTGGAGTTAGGTAATCAATCATATTCCAACTCACTCCTAATGTAATTAATAATAATAAAAGAACAACTCTTTCAAAAGATCAAACATTTGGCTATACTCAATGGCTACACTTCAGGAAGTTTAAAGGGTTAACTTACAAGGACAGTTTACATAAATTTGCTTCAGAACTAATTACAGGATATTGGAGGGGAACAAACAGCACTGTTTTAAAAATCAAGGAACTTAAATGGATAAACACTATAAACTACATCTGAAGGCAGGAATTGAGGTCAAAGGGAATAATCTTGAAATTAGAAGGATGCATTTCAGGAAATTATTTGAAGTTTTTGGGCTTAGGCAATGTACAGTCGAATTTTTCTTCTTTTAGAGGCCATGAATGAAGAGTCAATTGAAATTTTCAGGTTCAACATTTTCAATAGGCAAGAAATTCACTCAATATAGATAAAAGACGGCCTCATAAAAGTGATGCTCAGATTAGTCCTATCTCCATTAATCCATTAAATGAATGATGGGACGGGTCCAAATAGCAAAAAAGCCTATTCTTGTTCTTGAAGTTTAAAACTGTGAGAGTCCCAAGCAACATAATGTTCTGGAATTCACTCAGTTATTTGACAATCCCATTTCAGCAGAGACACAAAAACAATAGAAAACTCAGGAATGCACTCAACAGGAGAGATTTCATGTTTATAATAATCAATGCAGCTTCTCTTTGTACTTTACTAGAATATCAAAATGGGGCTTCAACATGTAACATTCTGACTACCATCAATTGAACTAAATTTCAATAGATACTGTCTGATTAAAAGCAGAAAATCTTCCTGCATCTGAACATTTAAAACGGTGTTCGTGAGTAGGTGAAAAGTCTAAATACATCCTGCTGTGACAAAAAAAACTGAAATGCAGGGTGTTGTAAAAACTGGAAAGCAGGCAACTGCAGATGGTGTAAATTTGAAATAAAAGCAGAGAACATTAGAATTACTTACCGGGTTAAGGCAGTATTTGGTGAGAGAGAAATGAAGCTAATATTTTTAGGACAATGACCTTTAGAAAGACATTTCTAAACTGCTTAAAATCTGACAGCTTAAAAAAGTCGCTTTTTGCAGATGGGGCTTGTCAGCTGTGGTTGGCAAAACTCTGATCTCAAACCTCCGCTGATTTGCATCTAATCCCACGCATGGGGAAGGTTTCTGGAGTAAACCTCAAAGGAAAATTACGGAGCTGGAGTTCCTAATTCAAGTTCAATGTCTTACGACAAGTTCAATGCTGACTGGCAACTCCTGCAACACTGCTGGTATTGTATAGGTAAGTGTACAGTGTATGGGTAGAGTGAGTGGGTATGAAAATGGATATGGTAAAGAAATAGTTAACAAGTAGGAATTTATGTTACACACCCAAAAATTCCTCGTGTCCAGGAATTTATGTTGTTGGGCAGATTGACCCTTGATACTAAATAAGGGGAGAACAATATATGTATGCCCCTGGTATACCCGATGACATGCATGAAAACAAAGCTAAAAATGCTGATTTGCATAAAAGCAACCAATTACCTTGTCTCTAAAAATGTTCTTCACATTGTTTGATTGTATGCTCAATAGGATGTATTGTCCCTGGGGAGGCAGAGGCCACCCAATTGTGGGACCTGCAGGTGTGAAGGATGTATGTTGGCCTAATACGTGATCAGGACTTGGAATTGGCCCAAGTTGGGGTCGTGTAGGTGTTGGATTGGATGCTTAGCCCCTTCCAGCTGGACTGGGAGGTGGCAATAGACCTATAAAGGTGGGCAAGTTCTTTCCTGCGCAGACCACTCGCCTGGGTCCCACCTTCGGGCCGAGCAGCTGAACCGGCGCCAAGGACCGCCACCCTAGCCAGTCCACGGTCGATCGCCTGTTTCAGGGACCACGCAGACGTTGCTAAGTATACTCAGCGGTGTAGACTACTAGGGGTTGCTTCAGTTAGCCCTACCTATTAGTGGTGTAGGTAGTGTACAATATAAAGCATTTCTCGCAACTCTCTATTTTCTTCTCTGTATTAACAATAAAGTGGGTTTTGAAGGAACTATCGAGTTTGGGTCCATTTGTTCACGTGAAACCAAATAGTCGCAGCATCCACTTGTCACAGTTATTCTATTTAGATATTAGATTTGCGAAACAGGTACCAAACTGTATTTGTCTCTGCTGTTCTTTTCTACACGGGCAACAGCTTGCTCTCCATATCGTACTGCCCAGGCTTGCGTATCTAGACAGCTAGGACGTAACATCCATGGTCAACCGTGACCAATGGAGGCCTCACTCACTGAGTTACTGCGTGAATTTTTTGTCCATATTGTTTTTTGTTTCATATTTTTCAGCTTCTGCAGATTGATGCATTCTTACAAATGCATTCAGATGCTGCCTGTCCTGCTAATGGTCTCCAGTATTTTCTGCCCACTCTGCTAATGTCAAACAGGCATGCTTAAAATTATTTATTTTTATACATCATTACTCACTTTTTCATGGAAATACCACTTCCCTTGTGCTATTACTTAAATTTCCTTATTTGGCAAAGGACAATCACCAGGCTGCTACATTTTTTGGCATCCTCACCAAATTTATGAAAAAGCCATTACAATTAAGTTGGGAGTTCTTCAATAACAAGTGGGGACACATCACAACTCTTCAGAAAATTAAAGCCATAATTATATTTGAACTTTCATACTCTGAAAATGTCCCCAATGTATTTCATATCCAACAAAATATTTTTGAACTGTCATTATTGCCACAAATGGTGACAAAAGTCTGCTCTTTTATGCATGGCATTTTTCCAGAAACGTGATTATCATTTGAGAAATAAATACTGGAAGAACTTCTTTGAATAGGTCGTTGCTGCAGCCACTGAGAGGAGACACTGCCTCTGGTCTATCCGAGAGAGTAGCTCTATCAGCATATTAAATGGATAAAGTTCAAAGTAAATTTCATCAAAATACTGTACATATATATGTCACCATATACTACCCGGAATTTATTTTCTTGTAAGCATTCAAAGTAAATACAAAGAAACACAATAAAGTCAATGAAGAACTGCATACAACAAGAATGAGCAAACGACCAGTGTGCAAAAGACAACAAACTGCGTAAATACAAAAAGAAAAAAATAACAAAACATTAATAATAATAAATAAATAAATATTAAGAATGTGAGTTGTAGAGTCCTTGGAAGTGTCCATAGGTTGTGGAATCAGTTCAGTATCACATGTGAATTTGTCCACTCTGGTTCAGGAGCCTGATGGTGAGGGGTAATAACTTCCTGAAAGTGGTAGTATGGAAACTGAGGCTCCTATAGCTCCTTCCTGAGGGCAGCAGTGACAAGAGTGCATGTCCTGCGTGGTGCGGGTCATTGCTGATGGTTACTTCTTTCCAGGGACAGCCCTCCTTATAGATGTGCTCAGTAGTGGAGAGGGCTTTACCTATACCCTCTCTATATTTGTAGGCCTTTCCGTACAAGGGCTTTGGTCTTTCCATATGAGACGGTGATGCACACAGTCAGTATATTCTCCGCCACACATCTATAGAAGTTTGTCAAAGTTTTAAGTGACATGCAACATCTTTGCAAACTTCTAAGAAAGTAGAGACGCTGTCATGCTTTCATTGTAATGGCACTTACATGCTGGACCTAGGACCGATCCTCTGAAATGATAATTCCAAGAAATTTAAAAGTTTCTGACCCTCTCTACCTCTGATGCCCTGATGAGGACTGGCTCATGGATTTCCAGTTTCCTCCTCGTGTAGTCAATAATTAGTTCTTTGGTTTTGCTGACGTTGCTGTTGTGACACCATTCAGTCAGATTCTCAGCCTCCCTCCTGTGTGCTGATTCGTCACCACCTTTGTCTCAGCCAACGACAGTGATGTTGTTAGCAAACTTATATATGGCATTGGAGATGTGCTTAGCCTCACAGTCGTAAGTATTGTGACGGGGTCCTGAATTACCCCGATGAACTGTGCTTTTGAAAAGAGAAAGAAAGTTATTTAACACCGACATCTTGTTTTTAAGAGAGGGAGAGACGAAGACAGCTTTAGATGATGTTATGGGTTTTCTGCAGCATGTTTACATTTCTACAAGGATACTGCCTGCTTGGAAATTCTTACAGACAGAGAAGGGTGGAGCTGTTTGAGTGACAGCTAGTATTTGGCACGGTGAGATATATAGAAGGTCAGATGATAAACGGACAGACACATGGTCTTGGACACTGAATGAGCTTTGTTGTGCCCACAGAAAAAAGTGGGTTTTAGAGGATCGATCAGGCGGATCAATCAGTGGCTCTCGCAGTGTGAACAGGACATGACCGGTGAGGGGTTATTTGTGTCCGACCTTCACCTGGGTTAATAATTCCACCACAGAAGAACGGTCCCCTTTGTTGTGGTCACAGTTGGTGACTTCTAAAAGATTTCGGAGGACAACGGGAAGATCGACGGCGTCAGCTCGCCTGAAGACTCAAATTTCTCCCTCTCTCTCCATCACTACTCAACTCAATACCATGAACTGAACTGAACTTTACTCATCATCGTAAGACCATCTATTTACCCCCAGACTTGAAGCTTGGTTTTCATATATTTCCACACATATTTATATATAATCATTGCTAACCTGTTTGATTTATCTGCATTTGCATTTATATTACTGTATTGTGTAGTTATTAATAATTTTCATTAGTTAATAGCAATACTGGACTCCAAAGTGTTTTCCATTTCTGCTGGATCTTTAACCTGTCACAGGGTACATGACAGTATAAACTGAGTAGAGTAGGGAGCTAAGCACACAACCTTGTGGTTGCACCTGGTGTTGAGGAGACGTTGCCAATTCAAGCTGACTGAGACCTGCAGGTGAGCAAACTGAGTATCCAGTTGCACAAGGAGGTATTGAGACCTAGATCGTGGAGCTTGTTGATTATTTTTGAGTGGATAATTGTGTTGAATGCAGAGCTGTATGCAATGAAGAGCATCCTGATGAATATATCTTCATTGTCCAGATGTTCAAGGTTTCAGTGAAGTGCCAGTGAAATGGCACCTGCTGTCAATCTGTTGCTCTGGTAGGCAAATTGGAGCGGATCCAAGTTGCTTCTCAGGCAGGAGTAGATATGTTTCATCACCAACCTCTCAAAAGCACTTCATCACAGTGGATGTAAGTGCTACTGGATGATAGTCATTGAGGTAATTTGCCATGTTCTTCGTGGGCACTGATATAATTAAAGCTTGCTTGAAACAAGTGATACCTCAGACTGCCAAAGTAAGAGGTTAAAGATCTCAGCAAACTCTCCAGCCAGTCGATTAGTACAGGTCTTCAGTACTTGGCAAGGTAAACTGTCTGGGCTGGGTGCTTTCTGTGGGCTCACCTCTCTGATGGATGCTCTCATGTCATCCTTAGAAACCAAAATCACAGGGTTGTTAGGGGCTGTAGGCGTTGTCTCCATGTTTTGTCAGTCAAAGTAAGCATAGAAGGCATTGAGCTCATCCGGGAACAAAACTTTATTGACACATATATCACTTGGTTTTACTTTGTAGAAGGTGATAGCATTTCAAGCCCTGTCAGAACTGTCGAGCATCCATCTGTGATTCGAGTTTGGTGCAGAATTGCCACTTCACATGCAAGATGGTTTTCCAGAGATCGTACCTGGACCTCTTGTATTTTATTTTGGATTCAACTGCTGACTATGTAGTTCAGCACATTGCATGAATTAGTTGACTGCTCCATAGTTTTGGTTCAGCATATTTGTTACTGACTACAACAAAGCTCGTGCATTTTACTCAGCTTCACCCTTGTCCTTTTCGTTATTCCTCATTAGTTCATATATTTAATTATTTTGTATTTCTTCTATATTTGTTTTCATTACTTTTCAGCTCCCATTGTTCAAGTTATCTACATATTTTGTCCAATTTATCTTGCAATATCTGCATTTTCTCCAACTATCTCCTGCTTTCATCCACCTCTCATTAAGTCTCTGAATCCCAACTGTTAAAGTACGGAGTAAATTAGATATAGTGATCCTAAATTTGGAGGCATTCAATTCAACTTGCCTCTTCAATCCCTTGAGCTGTGCTCATTATATTAGTGCGCATGTGCCAGTCGTGCATGCAGCCTGGTACAGCCGTTCCGATCTATTCTTACTTTATTCTTCTTACTTTTTAATTTACGTTATTTTTTGTTTTTTTTCTCACTGTAACACAACGAAGCTGCACCCTCTCTAACATGCTGGTAGAGAGAGTTTTATTTGCGTTTTCTTTAACGCTAGAAATGGTTGTATCCTGACATGCGGGACAGAAGCAAGGTCGCATTGTGTATTCCACAGACCAGCAAATACCGGCCGGTTTAGCGAGCAGAGCGGCGGACACCCCTGCTGAAATCCAGAGGAAAACACACAGAAGGGGATCACAAAGCCGAGGAAAGAGGACTGGGTCGAGACAATAGAGACTTTTGGAGAAGAGGAGTTCAGTGGGTAATACCGTTCCAGCTGACCGGAAGTGCACTGAGAGCGGTAAGCATAAAGGAATTGGGTGTTTACTGTTCTGGCTAACAAAAGATGGTGCAATCCGGGGCGTACTACGATCGAGGAACGTGTTTGCAGACTGGATATTGAACTTCTTACTGTTGGACTTCGGCCACATTCCACCGTGATATAACACTTGGCAGCACAGGAGGTCGTTCCTGCCCGTGGCCATCGAACATGCAGCTCCTCCCGTGAAGGGTCAGACACCTTGATCCAATAGACTGGTCCTGGACTTATTTTCCATCTGACATAGTTTACATTTTGTTGTTTGGTTGTTGGGGGTTTTTGTATTGCTATATTTACGCTCTATTCTTGGTTGGTGTGGCTGTAACAAACACAAATTTCCCCTGGGATTAATAAAGTATATCTATCTATCTATCTATTATGTCCACACACATCTTTAAGCATTCATAGTTTGTCACATCTCCCGCTAGTCAGACTTCAGATAACAATTTGCTTTTTATAGGGAACTTTTCCAAATACCTACTACAGATTCTCTTTCACTTAATGGAAGTGGCTGAGGAGTAGCAAATGGACTTCAATACAGTTAAGTGGGAGGTGATAGAGACAAGAGCTTCTGCAGATGCTGGAGTTCTGATGAAGGCTCTTGGTCCAAAATGTTAACCATTTATTCCCCTCCATAGATGCTGCCTGGCTTGCTGAGTTCCTCCACACATTTTGAAAAGTCAAACCAGCGTAGGACCTATACTATAATGGTAGGCTGAGGGACCAAGCAGTACAAGTGCATAGGTCATTGAACAGTGGTGTCACGGGTAGAACGGGGGTGATGCTGGCCTTAATCAGTCAGGGCACTGAGTATAGGAGTTGAGGCATAATGTTGCAGTTGTACAAGTCATAGGCGATGCCACACTTGAGGTACTCTGTATAGTTTTAGTCACTCTGTTTTAGGAAAGATATGGTCAAACTGGGGAAAGTGCAGAAAAGGATGTTGTCAGGACTAGGGAACTAGACTAGTTATAGGGGAGGTTGGCTAGGCTAGGTCGTTATTCCTTTGAGAGTAAGAAAATGAACTGTGACATTATAGAGTCTTATTAAATCATGAGGGGCATAGATAAGTTAGGTGATAGCAGTCTTTTCCCCAGGGTAGGGAAGTATAGAACAAGGGAATGTAGATTTCGGGTGAGAGGGGAAAGATTTAAAAGGGGCCAGACTGGTAACTTCTTCATACAGAGGATGGTGAGTGTACGGAATGAACTGGCAGAGGAAGTAGGTGAGGCAGGGACAATAATATCATTTAGGAAGCACTAGACATGTACATGCAAGTCTTAGAGGGACATAGGTTGAACACAGGAAATTACAACTTGCTGAGTCGTCACCATAACTCATTGGGCCGAAGGGCTCCATGACTCCACACATCATTTTCCCAGTCCCTGGCTTAGATCCTAATGTGTCCATACAGGGACTGAACAAATTATTTTTAACAAGCAGGTTTTGGATTTCATATAAGATCAATTGTTTGGCCTGGCTATAGGAGGCAGCAGTGTAACTAATTAGGACTGCCTTTGCTATAAATAACAATGCTATAAAAGAACCAAGTGTTCCCCTGAGGTAACAACAAATGATATGTGCTGGAGGAATGCAAAGTGTTGAGCAGCATTTGTTGGGAGACAGGAACTGCTGATGTTTTGCATCAAAGACCTTGATCAGAGTTTCATAGTGATGCAGGGTTTTAACTCAAAACTTCGATAATTCCGCTCCATCCCCAACCTATGTGGGCTTGGCCCACTGAATTCTTTCAGCAGATAGTTTGTTGCCTTATCTTTCAACATTTGCAGCTTCGGGTCTCTTAATTGCCTTGAGTATCACCCATCATTCCTATCTGAGCAGGATGCCAATAAAATTCTGCATCAAAATGGAAAATATAAAGGGTTTCTACACCTGTAGTCCTGATTTCTGTTTGAGGTAATTAATGGCTTAAAAATTAAAACACTCCACTGCATGATTTACTGGCAGTACAAGCTACTTTCAGCGTTTACCCATGCCATTACCATCCTGTTAGACAAAAATATCTGTTTTGTAAAAAGTCATAAATCATATGTTTAAAATAAACTGATTAGACAAGCAAACCGAGTTGAATTAGACTTTGCAAAGTACAACAGCAACAAAATTGAATCTGTCCCATTTAGCAAACCTATAACACACAATAATTGTAGCACTAGATCATTTTGAAATGTAACTTGATAAATTTTGGTCACAGGTAAATGTTTTAAGATTTCAAGCATTCTGGATGGTCTAGATAATCAATTCGTGATTTGCCTATAAACTATATAACTGCACAACTTACCACATTGAGCTTTACACTTATGCAAATCAAAACCACAATTTTCTTGTTTGTGCCTGCTACACTCTAGGTCAGGTATTATACGTTCAGTACTTGAAGATAATTAGTACCTGCTTTATATCCTACAAAATGCATGCAACAGCCAAGACTGTGAAGACCAACGGATACTAATTCTGCTACGAAAGTGCCCGTGCTCAGAGCAAATATATTTACTACTTGTCATTTAGGAGGTCAAAACAGAACTAAATATTCTGCAGTTACATTGTCGAGATGAACGGCGGCTGGAAAGGCATGATAAAAAATAGATACTGAAGATAGAAGTCAGCACTAGCTTCCACCATTAAAAGGGTGCATGGGTGCAAGGGACCATCAGTGTCCTTCCCTTCACACAATCATTTCATCTGCTGATTTGAATGGAAGTACCTGGTGGGATGGGAACACGACTGGTTGCTTGCTTTGTCAAGGTGACGATGGGCCTAGTGATGTAAGACTAATCCTCCCTTTTTTTCTACTCTTCACTGGCCCAAGGATCCTTGAAAAGACTTTGACACGATACTTGAGTCACAGATAAAATGTAACATCAACTTATTCCAAAAAATAAGTTAGTGAGCAAAGCTGACCAACCGGAAACAAAAACATCCAGGAGCACATTCTCCAGTGATATCAAAGCCCTCTGACCGGTGTTTGAGCTCCAGGAGAATTACAGAAACATGTCAAATAGATTGCTGTCTTATGCTGCTTAGATGGTTCGATTGAAAAGGCAATAGTTATGCAATCTTACACATGCTTAATCTACTTGGACTTCAGTTTCTTACTTCCAACTCCAAGGATGGAATGGATTATCTTTCACATCTGAAAATTCACCCCAATATTTGAGAAACTAGGACTTCATTTTGATGCACTGTGATACCCCAAAGCAAATTCCAAAAGGACCAATTCCAAGATGCTCGACTTACTATCAGCAACCCGAAGGAAGAAGAAACAGAGGCTGAGTTATAGGCTTACACTGGTGTTTGGGTGTCTGTTGTGATGGATGTAGAAATTCTCCAGCTTCTCCCATTATTTTTCCCCAAAAAAACTGCACCCCAGTTTAGCAGAGGAGGCAAAGATTAGGAAAATAACTTCTTGGCTTTATTGATATATTCCTCAATTTACTTTTGATTGTCAGCATTTATCATCCATTCCTAGTGTCCCTTAAGAATGTTGTGGTAAGCTGTCCTTGGTGAAAGTACTGTATACTGTCAAAAGGATCAGTGTGAACTGGATGCTTGATGTGAGGACCCACTGGGTCGAAGACCATTTTCCATCCTGTATGACATGCTGACTGTACGGCAATGTCCTGTGCTGAGGAGAACATTCATTGCTTCAGATCTAGAACTAAAGAATGAACAGGATACATTTCCAAGTCCCGACACTGTGCACTGAGGACCTGCAATTGGTGGTGTCACCACTTACCTGTTGCCTTTGTCCTTAATGTTAGAGGTTACATTAAATCTGAATGGTGTCAAGTTAGGAAAAGGGGAAGTACAACGAGATCTGGGTGTCCTTGTTCATCAGTCACTGAAAGTAAGCATACAGGTACAGCAGGCAGTGAAGAAAGCTAATGGCATGTTGGCCTTCATAACAAGGGGAGTTGAGTATAGGAGCAAAGAGGTCCTTCTGCAGCTGTACAAGGCCCTGGTGAGACCCCATCTGGAGTATTGTGTGAAGTTTTGGTCTCCAAATTTGAGGAAGGACATTCATGCTATTGAGGGAGTGCAGCGTAGGTTCACTGGGTTAATTCCAGGGATGGTGGGAATGTCATAGATTGAAAGATTGGAGTGACTGGGCTTGTATACACTGGAATTTAGAAGGATGAGAGGGGATCTGATCGAAACATAAAAGATTATTAAGGGATTGGACATGCTAGAGGCAGGAAATATGTTCCCGATGTTGGGTGAGTCCAGAACCAGAGGCCACAGTCTAAGAATAAGGGGTAGGCCATTTAGAACGGAGTTGAAGAAAAACTTTTTCACACAGAGGGTTGTGGATCTGTGGAATGCTCTGCCTCAGAAGGCAGTGGAGGCCAATTCTCTGGATTCTTTCAAGAAAGAGTTAGATAAAGCTCTTAAAGATAGCGGAGTCAAGGGATATGGGGAGAAGGCAGGTACAGGGTACTGATTATGGATGATCAGCCATGATCACAGTGAATGGTGGTGCTGGCTCGAAGGGCTGAAAGGCCTACTCCTGCACCTGTGGTTTATTGTCTATTATTACAGGTTCAGGAGGTGTTGCAACTGTATCCTAAGTGAGTAAGTGTAGCTTATTTTGTAATTGGTACACTCTGGGTGAAAGTGGTGGAGAGAATGAATTGTCAGAGTGATGCAGTAACAATTATGTGGCTGATTTGTCCTAAATTGCATCAAGCTTTTCGTGTGTTGTTGAACTACAGTCATCCAGGTTCTTCGAGTATATTCCATCATACCCCTAATGGCTGAAGTGCTGTGGACAGCGGGAAGTGAGTCTCCCACCACAGGCTCCCAATTGCCAGTATTTATGTAGTTGATCCAATTGAGAAGGTCAATAGTGATCCCCAAGATTTTGATTGGGGGGTGCAATAATAAGGCCACTAAACATCATGCTGGTTATCCTCTCCTAAGCTGGAGATGGTCATTATCTGGCACATCTGTGCTACAAAAGCTACTTCCCACCGATGTGCCAGACTGCTGTTAGGGTGTTGTTACATGCAACCACTGAGGAGTTGTATACGTAACTAGACATTGTGCAATCATTGCTGAACAACAACCCAATCCTCCTCCCACCAGATCTTCTGATGAAATGGATGAAGATTATTGTTCTTAGTACTGAGGAACTCCAACAGTGATTTGCACTGTTTTCTATGTTTCTATGTGACGTCCTAGTACTTAAAGAACAGAGATAATTAATCACCACAACCACGTCAATCTACCTTCAAATGAGCAATACACACAAAAAATGCTGGTGAATGCAGCAGGCCAGGCAGCATCTATAAGAAGAGGTACAGTTGACATTTCGGGCCGAGACCCTTCGTCAGGAGTAACTGAAAGAAGAGATAGTAAGAGATTTGCAAGTGGGAGGGGGAGGGGGAGATCCGAAATGATAGAAGACAGGAGGGGGAGGGATGGAGCTAAGAGCTGGAAAGTTGATTGGCAAAAGGGGATATGAGGCTGGAGAAAGGAGAGGATCATGGGATGGGAGGCCTAGGGAGAAAGAAAAGGGGAGGGGAGCCCAAGGGATGGAGAGCAGGCAAGGAGTTATAGTGAGAGGAACAGAGGAAGGAAAAAGAGAGAGGAAAAAAAATGGGGAGGGGGGATAAATAAATAAGGGATGCCATCACCAACTTTATCAGCTCAGGGGATCTCCCATCCACTCCTACCAACCTTACAGTTCCCACACCCCACACTTCCTGCTTCTACCTCCTACCCAAGATCCACAAACCTGCCTGTCCAGGTAGACCTATTGTCTCAGCTTGCTCCTGCTGCACCAAACCCATTTCTGCATACCTCGACACTGTTTTATCACCCCTTGTTAATCCCTTCCCACCTATGTTCGTGACACTTCTCACACTCTGAATTTTTTCAATGATTTTAAGTTCCCTGGCCCCCACCGCTTTATTTTCACCATAGATGTCCAGTCCCTATATACCTCTATCGCCCACCAGGAAGGTCTCAAAGCTCTCCACTTCTTTTTGGATTCCAGACCCAACCAGTTCGCCTCTACCACCATTATCTTCCGTCTAATGGAATTAGTCCTTACTCTTAATAATTTCTCCTTTGGCTCTTCCCACTTCCTCCAAACTAAAGGTGTAGCCATAGGCACCCGTATGGGTCCCAGCTATGCCTGCCTTTTTGTTAGCTTTGTGGAACAATCCATGTTCCAAGCCTATACTGGTATCTGTCCCCCACTTTTCCTTTGCTACATCGACGACTGCATTGGCGCTGCTTCCCGCACGCATGCTGAGCTCGTCGACCTCATTAACCTTGCCTCCAACTTTCACCCTGCCCTCAAGTTTGCCAGGTCCATTTCTGACACCTCCCTCCCCTTTCTTGATCTTTCTGTCTCTATCTCTGGAGACAATTATCTACTGATGTCTACTATAAGCCTACGGACTCTCACAGATACCTGGACTATTCCTCTTCCCACCCTGTCTCTTGCAAAAATACTATCCCCTTCTCATAATTCCTCCGTCTCCGCCGCATCTGCTCTCAGGATGAGGCTTTTCATTCCAGGACAAAGGAGGTGTCTTCCTTTTTTAAAGAAAGGGGCTTCCCTTCCTCCACCATCAACTCTCCTCTCAAATGCATCTCTCCCATTTCACGCACATCTGCTCTCACCCCATCCTCTCGCCACCCCACTAGGAATAGGTTTCCTCTTGTCTTCACCTACCACCCCACCAGCCTCCGGGTCCAACATATAATTCTCCGTAACTTCTGCTATCTCCAAAGGGATCCCACCACCAAGCACATCTTCCCCCCACCCTCTGCTTTCCGCAGGGATCGCTCCCTACACAACCCCCTTGTCCATTCGTTCCCCACATCCCTCCCCACTGATCTCCCTCCCAGCACTTATCCTTGTAAGCGGAACAAGTGCTACACATGCCCTTACACTTCCTCCCTCACCACCATTCAGGGCCCCAGAAAGTCCTTCCAGGTGAGGCGACACTTCACCTGTGGGTCGGCTGGGGTGATATACTGCGTCCGGTGCTCCCGATGCGGCCTTCTATATATTGGCGAGACTCGACACAAGCTGGGAGACCGTTTCGCTGAACATCTACGCTCTGTCCGCCAGCGAAAGCAGGATCTCCCAGTGGCGTCACATTTTAATTCCACGTCCCATTCCCATTCTGATATGTCTACCCATGGCCTCCTGTACTGTCAAGATGAAGCTACACTCAGGTTGGAGGAACAACACCTTATATTCTGTCTGGGTAGCCTCCAACCTGATGGCATGAACATTGACCTCTAACTTTTGTTAATGCCCCTCCTCCCCTTCGTACCCCATCCCTTATTTATTTATTTATTTCTGTTTTTTTTTCTCTCTCTCTCTCTCTCTTTTCTTCCTCTGTCCCTCTGACTATAACTCCTTGCCTGCTCTCCATTCTCTGGGCTCCCCTCCCGCTTTCTTTCTCCCTAGGCCTCCCGTCCCATGATCCTCTCCCTTCTCCAGCCTTGTATCCCTTTTGCCAATCACCTGTCCAGCTCTTGGCTCCATCCCTCCCCCTCCTGTCTTCTCCTATCATTTCGGATCTCCACCTCCCCCTCCCACTTTCAAATCTCTTACCATCTCTTCTTTCGGTTAGTCCTGATGAAGGGTCTCGGTCCGAAACGTCGACTGTACCTCTTCCTAGAGATGCTGTCTGGCCTGCTGCGTTCACCAGCATTTTTTGTGTGTGTTGCTTGAATTTCTAGCATCTGCAGATTTCCTCATGTTTGTGTAAGTGAGGTTCATCTCTACCATTGAAAATTCCTTTGTAGCCATAGGAGAGGGCAATTAATTGTAATGTTCTTAAAAGTGGAAGCATTTGAGCTTGTTCTACCAGACTTATGCAATGCATCCAGGCCATTTCTCCACCACCCCCACTCACCATATTCCCTGACTCTTAATGCCAAAAGACTATTAATTTCCTTTCAGCATACTCAATGAATCAGTACTAAAAAGATTTATAAAATTCTGCATAGAGTATTCCTCACTTTAATCCAAATTTACAGTCCTTTATTCTGCCACTACACCCCTAAATTCTACAGCTAATGGAAATAATATCTTCCCTGTTCATCCCTCTCAGTCTTGTATGCTTTAATAAGATGTCTTTAATACAAAAATAAACTTCATTCATAAGCAGAGCAAGACTCTTTCCAGTGTTAGTGAGATGTGGTCAATACATTCAGTAGCCACTCGTGCAGTCCTCTAGTGACATACATCCTTTCAGTCTGAGAAGCTTGCCACCAAACTCAACCTCCCCACTCTATGTCCCACAGCTGACTGATCCTCGACTGCGTGATCCTACACCACAGAGTCTTTTGATTGCCTGCACCAAGTTTCAGTGCATCCCACAACAGGTACTTCTGCAGCTTAGGATATGCCAGCCAGCAGTATTGCCTTACAGATGTCTTGATTCAGTAACACCATGTGGCTGAAAGGACAATGGGCAAGTATTCTGGTTCCTGATCCTAAGAATGTTGAAATCCATGGTGATTCTGTCACACTCAGCTATCATTCTTTATCACAGGTTTGTCCTGTGTTTTCTTGTGATATATTTCTGAAGGAACATTGTATCATTTTTTCAATGCATGCATTTCTAAATGACAATAAACGAGGACTGAGTGTCCTCATAATCTACTCTCCCAGCTCCATGCTAATATTCACCATTTGGGTCACAGATGAGAGACAAGATCTGAATAATGTATCCCAGCTTGAAGCCACAGAGTTAAGAGGCAGAAAAGAGAGAAACTGGCTGAGAAAGATACAAGAAGGAAAAGATACAACATAAAGAGGGATACAACACACACAAAATGCTGGGGGAGCCCCCCACCTTCTTCTTCTGGCCTTTTATCCTTTCCTTTCCTGTCCTGATGAAAGGTCTAGGTCCGAAATATCAACTGTTTATTCACCTCTTTAGATGCTGCCTGACCTGCAGAGTCCCTCCCGCATCTTGTGTGTGTTGCTCAAGATTTCCAACATCTGTCGAGTATCTTGTGTTTTAAAAAAGGATGCATTACTAGAACCCATGAATGGACAAATTCTTTCAAACAAGTTGTTTGGAATCAGAATGGCAAGAGCCATAAGAAGCTGTTACTTTGAAGAGTTGTTCAGATTTCAAAGTGAGAAACACTGCTTTGAATGAATATGTCACAGAGATTGCTTCTCATCCATTTCTACCTATTGCATTTACCTGAAAATAAGGAGGTGGAAATGGGACTGATAAGATTATTCTGTTGGGAGCTGCTATGAATCTGATGGGCCAGATGGTCTCCGACTGTGTGGTTGTAACTTAACAAGATAGTGGTGAAAATCTATTCTCTTGAACTACTGCAGTCCTATTCTCAGATTGAGCATGAATAAAAAGCGCTGGGGCTTATACCAGTGACAGTAAAAGACATTTCAAATCTGATTGACATTGAGTTGGAGGTGGGGGTGCTCCCACGTGCAACCCGCTGCTCTTGTCCTTCTTGGTGATAGTGGTCACAGGTTTGGAAGGTGTTTTTTGAGTAACAACAATTCACTTTGTAGATGGTGAAACTCTGCCGCCAGTGTGGTAGAGGGAGTGCTTGTTTAGGGAGGTGGAGGTGGAGTGCCAATCGCCCAACTGTTTTGTCCTGATTGGTTCAGTTTCTTGAGTGGTCTTGGATTTACACTCATTTATGCACGTATTTTGTCACATTCCAGATTTGGTCTTCATGCATTACATGGAGGAATGAGAAATCTCCATTTCTGGCAATTTAACATGTCATTATTTTGTCTATTATTCGTGCTAATTCTGGAAATGTTGCTTTCTGTTCTTTACCAAATGATGTTAAATTACTGAGCCAGTTATTTCCCCTTCTCCTAAGACAGAGCTCAATAAAGAAAAACATAATAAGAGTTTGATTTTTTGAGTCTTTACCCAGTTTGACAACGCTTTGACAGATGATGAGTTTAAACAGCAAACATATCGAGAGCTCCCCTCTGTTATTGTGCATTATCTCTACAGCAACCCTCATTCTTCAACAGAAGATTCTTCTCGCATCAAATAACCAGTCATTTTGATGGAAATATTTTGCTGCAAAGCAGTAATTTACAAATGCACAGCAGTGATCATTTTTACTGACGCATTTTAGTCTTGTCTGCTTCTTTGTATCTCACTGCTGGGGCAGTTTGTTTATGTTCACCTTTTGAATTGAAATACAGGAAAGCCTTCTGATAAATCAGGTGACATATTGGACAAAATATCTCACTGATTAATCCCCTCCATTGGAAGACCAATTGTGATCTTGAATCTCCAGATAGTTACCACTTGGGGAACCACACTGTAAAACAATCAGTGAATCAATTATGCCTCCCATTTTCATAAATAACCCTCTCCCATTCAAAATGTCATGGGGCAGTAAGTAATATTAATTTCTATGTCATGTGGCTTCTCAACACATTTTGAACCCTATCAAATATTGTAGCTTGAATTTGATCACTGGCTGGATACCAAACCAGGAGTTAAGAATATAGAAACTGCAAATAAAGAAATTCCCTTTATTCACAAGACAATCTACTTCCAGAATGTAATGATAGAAAAACAGATGCACTGCAGGTTCCAAAGCTGGTAGCAGTGTACATTCCACCTCAGGCCAATGTTGCCAGGTACTGGGGGAGCTGAGCACTTTGATCAGCGGTCACAAAAACAGTGCACCCGCTGGCATTGTAGGGGATCAGTCTGAAGAAGTCTCTGAAAGACTACCATCAACATGTTACCTGCAGAACCAGAGGAGCCAACACACTTAACCACAGTTACACCACCACCAGAAATGCGTACCATGCCATCTCACACTTTGGGAAGTCCAATAACCTTGCTGTACAGGCAGAGACTGAAGACTGTAACATGAGTGGTGAAGAACACGACGGTATGGTCAAAGGAGGTGGAGGAGTGCTTATGGGATTACTTTGAGTCAGTCTCATCTTTGAATCTGAATTAATATGGCACAATTGTCAACTGACTTCCTTCATCAAGACCAGTGTGGATGAGTGTGTGCCTTTGAGAACATACCAGACATAGCCAAGTCTAAAGCCGCGGATAAACCAGGAAATTCATGGTGTACTGAAGGATAGGTCTATGGTATTCAAGACCGATGATCCAGAACTATACAAAAAATCCAGGTACGACCTACAGAAGGCTATTTTAAGAGTGAAAAAACAACTCCGATTGAAGTTAGAGACAGAATCCGATGCACGTCAGCTCTAGCAGTGTTTGCAGGCCATTACTTCCCGCAGAGTGAAACCTACCATCATGAATGGCTGTGATGTCTCACTCCCAGATAAGCTCAATGCTTTTTATGCACATTTTGAAAGGGAGACTAAAAGTACACCTGTATCAATCCCTGCAGCATCTGGTGACCATGTGATTTCTGTCTCCAAGGCCAATTTCAGAACATCCTTCAAGAAGGTGAACCCTCACATGGAGTCAGGCCTCTGATGGTACACCTGAGAGGGCATTAAAAACCTGTGCCAACCAGGGGGGTGTTCAAAGATGTCTTCAATTCTCACTGCTACAGACAGAGATTCAAAAGTGTTTCAAGTCATCAGCTTTCAACACAACCATACCCTCAGTTCTGATCAAGAAGCTCCAAGACCTGGGCCTCTGTATCTCCGTTTGCAACCGGACCCTTGACTTCCTCACTGAGAGACCACAATCAGTACGGATCTGAAATAGTATCTCCTCACTGACGATCAACACCAGTGCACTTCAAAGATGCATGCATAGCCCACTGTTCTACTCTCTCTACACCCACGACTATGTGGCCAGCCATGGCTCAAATGCCATCTGTAAGTTTGCAGATGACACGTCGATTATTGGCAGAATTTCAGATGATGATGAGGAGGTTTACTGGAGTGAGACAAATCAGCTGGTTGAGTGGTGTCGCAGCAACCTTGCACTCAACGTAAGACCAAGGAATTCATTGTGGACTTCAGGATGGGGAAGGTGAGGGAACACACACCTACCGTGGAGAGCATTCTAATTGGTTGGATTGGATAAAGCTGCAGAAAGTAGTAAACTCGGCCAACTCCATCATGGGCACTAGCCTCCCAACCATTGGGGACACCTTTAAAAGGTGAAGCCTCAAAAAGGTGTCATAAATCATTGAGGACACCATCACCCAGGATATGCCCTCTTCTCATTGTTACCATCAAGGAGGAGATACAGAAGCCTGAAGGCACACACTCAACATTTCAGAAACAGCTTCTTCCCCTCCACCATCAGATTCCTGAATGGACAACGAACCCATGAACACTATCTCACTTTTTCTTTTGCTTTCTCTTTTGGATTACATATTTAATTAACTTTATATAGAAATATTTATACATTTTGGTGTAATTTATAGTATTCTATTATGTGTGGCAATGTACTCGTGCCGCAAAACAACATATTTCATGACATATGCCGGTGGTATTAAAGCTAATTCTGAGAAGGTATAAGATATAATAAAACAGGTGACTAAGTCCAACCAATATGTTTAAAATGTGGACGTGGCAGAATGAAATTAATTGATGCCTACGCAGACTTAGACTAAAATCTATAATAGAATCAAAATGCATTGTTCTCTGGTAAAATTCTTGTTGTAGTTTCATCCTATAATTATTCCATATATTTATTTCAGAATCTATATCTTTTGTCATGCAGAAAGTAACCTTATTGTATTCCTTCATCAGAGCAAGTGGGGAGATTTGGTGGTTATTTAAATCATTGAATCTCCAATTACTGACAATAAATAAAACATAAGCAAATACTCAAATCTGGAACTTCTACCTTCCCAGACACAAGTAAATTACCCATGAACATTTATTAAAGGATCAATTATGGTTTCAATGGAGATAGGTATAGGACATTACTCCTTAATTAGTGAGACCAAAGAGTCCTATATTATTTTCTGGCAACCTGTTGTTAAGAGGTACAATAGCACAGGTATTAAGTTACTGAAGTAGCATGTGTAGCCTAGATTATTAATATGAGTTTATAACTTGCTATTCAGAAGAGCTGAACTTTTGGGATATCACATTACCCCCTTTAAAAAAACTGATCTTATTGTAGATTATTTAAATTTAATTAATTAAATAAATCTGGCTGATTTCAGATCTGGTGACAAAGAAATGTCCAGATTTTTATAGGAATCCAGCTATTTTACCAATGGCCTTCAGGAAAGGAAATGTGACATCCTAATTCAACTTATATATGCTCCAACGCTTCACTGTGGCTACTCCTAACTGTCCCTAAAAATGGTCACTCAGTCCTCTGAATTTAGAGGTAGCTCAGAGAAGACAAAATGTTCCCTCCTCACAATGTCCATATCTATGAATCACCAAACAATGCCAAGAGGAGCTGTTAACTTTTCACTTATCAATCTATAGGGTGTAATCATGATCCATGTTTCATCCAATGCAATGGACAGTTACATTCCATTGACCTGAAATGTATGGAACGAGGCAACTTGAACAGTGGATCTAGAACCAGATTCTCCATTCCTTCCTTGACCACTGGATTATCAAACAATCCATTGCTATGTGCAGAATGTAAACATCTTTCCTTCTGTCACTACTATCCTCTTAATTAATTTCCAACAGATTTAAGTTCACCATAACAATCAATGTTCTGGTCACATGCTGTTAACTTTGACTTATGCCCTCCCTATGAATTCAGTTACACATCCACCTACTGCTGACATTAACATTTTCTCTGGTGGAATCAGATGTCTTTGGGTAAATCCATTTTGGGAGACTATTTTCAACCATGGTAAGTAGATGCAAGTCCCCAGCTCTCCGCAAAAGACAAACTCTCCAATGCCATTATTAACCCCAAAGTGAGATAACAACCAAACTGAAGAGAAGTCCTGCTAGGATTCTGCATTCAATAACTTCAAATCATATTGAAGCATCTACTCAAACCTATGACCAAACCCATAATCTCCATGTTACCTTGCACTGTCAATGTCACATTTCACATTTCAATGGCAGGTTCTACAAGCTTCAGTGCACAACTAATGTTCAATGTTTTATCTGTCCACCATAAATGAGCAGATTAATTATGAGTATTCTAAATAAAGAGCATCTAAAGCTGCAGTCAAACCACTTAATCGTGCCTCTCAATATACAAATTGTCTGATAGTGGTAAAAACTACATTCATTACATCATGAAGGTAATTAGCTTTCTTTCAGAGTATATTCATACATTCTCTATTTCTCAGTATAGATTCTCAATTTAATTTACAAATGTATTTAATAATAACTGAAACTAAATTTCAGAATCTGAAAGTTCTACATATATTGAGAATAGTTTATAAAGCTATAAATAGAAATATATTATTACAAAAATGATGCAGGATAACAAGTTATTCCTATTTTTAAATGTGATTGTTGATTTGGGGAAATCTACAGTTAATACTCCACTTGTTAAACTGTCACTTTTGTAACAAGCTATTTCAATCAAAGAGGAAATTTTTCAATTTGTTCAGTGGCCCAGCAAATTAGATTATGGCCTTTCAGTTCCATCAACACATTTTGAAGCACTTCAGATTCTCCTTGCTGAAACTGGAGGATTCATTGGCAATTGTGTAGAATTAATATTGCCCCAAGGAATCCATGTTGGACTCATGTCCAATTTTCAGGAATGCAGAGTGGAATATACCGGATCAAAGCAAAGTTTGCACAGTAATAATGTTTTGCTGTCAATGATACCTCTTATATCTTGTGAGAACATAGCTTAAAGTTTTCAACCCATTTAAAATAGCTATGGTACCACCAACATTAAGGTAATGCCAACTAAGAAACCTACATTCTAGCATTTAACTGTTGTGCGAGTATACTGTAGCCAGAGATGCAGAAAATCAATCACTCCTCTGTACAATGCAAATACTTTCTACAGGATCTAAATAGAATTTCTAACAACCAGATAGAAGCACAGGAAAATCTAATGACTAATTTGGTTGTGGATGGTCTTCTGAGGTATTTACCACCTCTTAATTATGTAATTAATGTTGAGGAATACATTTGAAAGCTTCTAATACGGTTACAACTGCACATTATGGTTTCTTATATCAGATCCTCCAATTATTACTAATTTTAAAGAAGTAGGAATTAGCTGACTGTAAAATTCACAAATGGCTTCTTTGGAGGTCCCGTGTGGTAGCATAGTGGTTAGCTTAACGGTTTACAGTACAGGCGACGCAGGTTCAATTCCCACCGCTGCCTGTAAGGAGTTTGTACATTCTGCCCATGACAACATGGGTTTCCTCTGGGTTTTCTGGTTTCAGCCCACAGTCCACAGAAGTACTGGTTGGTAGGTTAATTGGTCATTGTAAATTGTCCTGTGATCAGGCTCAGATTAAATCAGGGGGATTTTGGGGCGGTGCAGCTCATAGGATTGTAAGGGATCTCAATAAATAAATATATAATAGAACAACAGGAATGATTTGAATGATTTCAGGTCCCCACTCTTAAACTGAAGATCCCTGCTTTTAGCTCTTGCTTTTTCTTAGCTACGCACAATCCATTGCTCCCACACATTTTCTGACTTTGAGCACTCTGCTCCACTTTCCCCCATCTCACTGCAGTCAGCTGTTGTCTCTGACAACTGGTATATCTTGCTTCAAAATCACTCTGCTGACTTTGTCATCCTCTGCTGTCTTTCAAATATGAGAAATGCAATTCCCCAAGCCATCCATTGCCTAGTTACCTCACCTCATCTCATCTCAGCGCCATCTCTTCCAAAACCCACTTTGAAGAACACAACTTTGGCATGTCCCAGCTGCTTTGCAGCTCTCTGTGCTCCCTTGGCTATTAGCCGTTAATCTTTGTCCCCACCTTCCTTTGCTAGCTGCCCTCACAGATCCAGGGTCTAGTTGAAGATAAGAAAAACAGCCCTACTGAGTACATGTCAGCACTGAAACACCAGTTCATAAATTGCCACCCCACGCCATTCAAAAGCTCAGTTGGAAATCCTCAACACAATCCTCAGGATCTTGAGTCAAATGGTTAGGACCCCCACAGTAGGCTTGGTAAAGAGCTGATTTAATCCCCTCCTGCAGAATGGGTTGAGTGCTCTTTTTAGAGTCTCAAGCTCTTAAAAAAGAATTTCTGAAGGCCTGGCGGTGGTCATGTATGTCAGTGTACACGACAGGCTGGCACATGGAGGTATTCACATGGAGCACAGGAATATTTCAGTCAAATGTAGACTGCGTGTTTGGCTCAACAGACACTGCACAATGGCCCACAGAATGACAGACACAGGTCACACCTTTAATAGTTTCACTGGAAGTTCACACTGCTTTTTCCAATGATCCAGCATTCAAAGGAAGAAGTGAAATATGGATTTTATTTAGAGATACAGGGGGAATAGGCCTTTGCAGCCCAGCGAGCTGCACCAACCCCAGCAACACGCCTATTTAAAACTAGTCTAATCACAGGACAATTTACAATGACCTACTAACTGTTATGTCTTTCAAGTGGGAGGAAACTGGAGTACCGGAGGAAATCCACATACTCACAGGGAGACATACAAACCCCTTACAGAAGGCACATGAATTGAAATCTGAACTCTGGAACGTCCCACACAAAATGCTGGTTGAATTCAGCAGGCCAGGCTATGTCTATCGGAATGAATAAACTGTCGACGCTTTGGGCCGAGACCCTTCATCAGGACTGGAAAGAAAGAGAAGTCAGAGTAAGAAGGTGGGGGAGGCGAGAGAAAAGAACAAAGTAGTAGGTGATGGGTGAAACCTGGAAAGTAGGAGGGGTGAAGTAAAGAGCTGGGAAGTTAACTGGTGGAAGAGGTAAAGTGCTGGAGAAAGGGGAATCTGATGGGAGAGGATAGAAGACCATGGAAGAATGGGAAGGGGAGGAGGAGGAGAGGGCGAGGTGCAGGAGGGGGAGGTAATGGAGAGGTAAAGATACAAGTTGAGAGGGAAATGGGAATGGGGAATGGTGGGGTGGGGGGTGGTGGCATTTACGGAAAGTTCTAGAAATTGATGCTCATGCCATCAGGTTGGAGGTTACCCAGACAGAATAAATAGTGTTGCTCCTCCAACTTGAGTGTGACCTCATCACAGCAGTAGAGAAGGCCATGGACTGACATGTCGGATTAGGAAGTAGAATTGAAATGGATGGATACTGGGAGATCTTGCTTCTTATGGCTGACAGAGCGTAGGTGCTAAGCAAAGTGGTCTCCCAAATGTACATCAGGTCTCACCAATATACAGGAGGCCACTCCAGCAGCACCGGATACAGTAGGTACCAGGGATCAGATTCCTCTTGTCCTCACCTACCTCTCCACCAGCCTCCGTGTCTAGCACATCATTCTTCTTAACTTCTGCTGTCTCAATTTCTCAAACTCCAGTAATTACCCCCCCCCCGACTATCCTTCACCATTCCCATTCCCCTCTCTCACACTATATCCTTGCCTCCTTGCCTGCCCATCACCTCCCTCTGGTGCTTCTCCCTCCTTCCCTTTCTTCCATGGTCTTCTATCGTCTCCCGTCAGATTCCCCCTTCTCCAGCCCTTTATCTCTTTCATCAATCAACTTCCCAGCTCTTTACTTCACCCCTTCCCCCTCTCCTGGTTTCGCTTCTCCCTCCCCCTACTTTCTTACTCTGACTTCTCATCGTTTTTTCCAGTCCTGATGAAGGGTCTCAGCCTGAAACATCAACAGTTTAATCTTTTCCATAGATGCTGTCTGGCCTGCTGAGTTCCTCCAGTTTTTTGTTTGTGTTTCTTGGATTTCCAGCCTCAGCAGATTTCCTCGTGTCTGTGCCTGGAACGTCCCAAGCTGCAATGGCATCATGCTAACCCCGATGCTCCTGTGGTGCCCAATTTTTGGACGAATTGTGCCATTTTACTCCTGACCCTAATCTAGGGAGGGCACTGTCCATGCTGAGATGCTATGGCAGGACAATGCTACGCAATTCCCCAGCCTCCCACACAGTTGGTGGCTCCAATCAGCCACACCAACTCAATCTCCATCAGATCATCAGTTTGTAACCAGATCATCTAAGCCCAAGGGAAACTACTGGAGGAATCTCAGCCGCTCTCGGCAGAAATTTGAATCTTTCCTACCACCTAAGCTGTTGCCACAGGGGAAGAAGTTCGTTAAAACAATGGAACATGATACTCAGCACAGAAAACAGGTAGCAGGGGTTTTGCACAAAGATCATTTTTAATTCTGGAGCTCCACAAACATGAATTTTGAAAAAAAAGTCATTATATACCAGCTTGTGGTTTTCAGTAGTTCATTGATTTTGTGACAGTGTTCACCATCTGAGTATAATGAACAGGCTGGAGGGACGGCTGTGCTTTTGGAGAAGGATTGATAATACTCAGGTAGTCTTTAATGATTTGGTGACACTGAGTATGGGCAGGTGGCTGTCTCATTGGCCTCTTCAGTTTCTGTTTTGTCTTGGATTCCTGATCACCTCTCCTGCCTGCCGTGTCACATCACCTCCTAAAGTGACTCCCAAGATGGTTTCAGTTGGTTCTATGTCTCTCCTGGGCTCTACTAAAGATGCCTCAGTATTGATTAAGATAGCAGAAGCTCCTCGTCTTCAACAGCACCGTGACCGATTGCATACAGTCTACTACCTGTGATCACACATCAGCTGGTCAAGGGATAGAGTGTCTTCCTCATTCCCCTTACCTGTCCATCATCACATTTGTCTTGTAGAGATCCATCTATTGCAACCACATGCAACTCTGGAGCACTGGCAGCAAAGTAAGACCAGGCACCCCTTCCCCCCCCCCCCCCCCCATATAGTGTACCTTCAGACATAAGTTGCATTCCTGTAGACTTTTTGGGTCTGTTACCATTTTTCAATCTGCAGGGAGCAATTAAATCTGTGATTGTTGTTGATCTGGAGTTGTAGTTGCCAGGGTGCTAATCTGTATAAATGTTTATTTATAAAAGAAATAAATTCAGCACTTTGTCATCCTCCAAGACTCCCAAGACTATGTTGCAATAAATCAAAATAGAAGTGGAAATAATGATTCCAAAGAAAGGAGAAAGGAGGAAAACTAGAGTAATTATAACATGAGGAGTATCTTTCTGATTCTTATTTTCCATAGGTGAGGACAGGTTATCTCAAACCATGTGAAAAATAGCAGTGGAACCAATGGAGATCACGTCAATATGGTTCTAATATTTCTCTCAAATTAATGCAGCAAACAATCAATAAGGTCGACCTTTTTAATTCATCTCAACATTAGCAAAAGTCATTGGTTATTTTTTGAATGGAAAGACACATCTCTGTTATAAGCTCCAGTGTCATATTCAGTCAAAGGAATAAAAGATTTATGGCTTTAGCTTTCTCTAACACCAAATTTAATTGCAAGACTGTTACCAATGCTCATATTAAATATCTCAACTGAAATCAATTTGTGCTTATTATATTTCTCTACATCATTAATCTAATTTAGAAAATAATCTCCAGTCTGTAATATTGGTTGATGTATAAAACATACGGCTCCTGTTCTTGGCTAAATTTCATTGCAAACTTTATTTTTATGCTAACTTTTCCAAACCAATGATATTTCAGTACCAGTGAAGACACAAAATACTGGAGGAATTCAAAGTCAGCCAGCATCTATGAGGGAGAATAAACAGTCAACAATTCAGGCTGAGATTCTTCATCAGGACTAGAAAGGAAAGGGGCAGACGAAGGAAGAACTACTTAGTAGTAGTAGTAGTAGTAATACAATCATTCAAGTCGAGTATGATGTTTTCCTAAGGGCTTGCCCTTAATGGAGAATGCCTCGGTGTGACATTTTTCAATGTGGAGAGGCTGAAGCTTTGTCTTTGACAAATTGACATCAGGGTCCAGTGGGATGGAGTTCAAGACGACATGGGATCCTTCACTGCTGCAGTCTTCCTTCAGCTTCACTGCCATCGTGATGTATTATCTTCCGCCAGCTCCACGTTGAAGTCTTTGTTGGATCACTCTTTGCCTGGAATACCCCTACCCCCATTTACCTTACTGTTATGGATGACCCTACCAGGAGCTAATCTCCAGATGGCATCACTCTCTGGATGTCAGCAACTCACAAGCCTCTCCACCATGACAAGGTAACAGTCTTCAGGGAAGGATCTCACTTATCACCTGCCAGCTTGTTCTCCTCCCCCACCTTCTTATTCTGGCTTCTGTCCCCTTCCTTTCTAGTCCTGGCCTGAAATGTCAAATGTTTATTCTCCTCCAGAGGTATTGTCTGACATGCTGAATTCCTCATGCATTTTGCGTGTGGTAATCTAGACGTGCATGTATCTTTGGGTCCAAGGTGGTGAGAACGGAAGCGATAAAAGGAAGGATGTTGTAATTCTTATTGTTGCATGGGAAAATAATATAAGAAGATGAAGGCTTATTGTTGGAGATGGAAGAATGAACCAGCGCTCTTGATTGTATTACTGTGCAGACACAACAGAAGCGTGCCCTCACAGGTCTAGTGAAGAGCTTTAAAAAAACAGTCTCTATAAAAGAGGGGTATTAAACCAGATCTTATTGGGGCACTTAATGAAAAGAAACCCTTAGGAGGCAGTGATCATAATATGACTGAATGCATAATGCAATTTGAGAGTGGCAAGCATAACTCCCAATGTATCAGTATTGCAATGGAATAAAGGGAATTACAGAGGATCGAGAAAAGAGCTTGCCCAGGTGGATTGGAGAGGGATACTGGTGGGGATGACAGCAGAGCCGAGATGGTTAAAGTTTCTGGGAATACTTTATAAGGTACAGGATAGACATGTTCTACAGACGTAGCAGCTCTCAAATGGCAGGCTTGGCAACAGTGGCTGACAAGGGAAGTTAAGGACTGCATAAAAGCCAAGGAAAGGGCATACAAGGCAGCAAAAGAGAGTAGGAAGTTGGATGATTAGGAAGCTTTTAAAATTCTACAAAAGGCAACTAAAAAGAGACAAGAAGGGAAAAGATTAAATAAGGAGCAGACTAGCCAATGATATAAAGTACAATACCAAAAGTTTTTTCAGTTATATAAAGAGTAAAAGGGAGGTGAGAGTTGACATTGGACTACTGGAAAATGATGCTGGTGAGGATGTAATGGGGGGCCAAAGAAATGGCAGATGAACTTAATGGGTATCTTGCATTAGTCTTCACTGTGGAAGACTCTAGCAGTGTGCCAGAGGTCCGCAGGTGTCAGGGAGAAGGAGTGAGTGCTAGGCAAGCTCAAAGGTCTTAAGGTGGATAAGTCACCTGGACCAAATAGACTACATTCCAGAGTCCTGAGAGAGATTGCTGGAGAGATAATGGATACATTGGTCATGATCTTTCAAAAATCACTTGATTCTGCATGGTGCCAGAGGACTGGAAGACTGCAAATGTCACTCCACCCCTTAGGAAAGGAGGAAGGCAAAAGAAAAGAAATTATAGGCCAGTTAGCCTAACCACAGTGGTTGGGAACGTGTTGGAGTCTATTATTAAGGATGAGGTTTCGGGCTACTTGGAAACTAATGATAAAGTAAGTCAAAGGCAGCATGGTTTCTGTGAAGGGAATCTTGCCTGACAAATCTGTTAGAGTTTTTTGGAAAATTAACAAGCAGGGTGAACAAAGGAGAGGCAGTTCATGTCATTTACTTGGATTTTCAGTAGGTATTTGCTAAGGTGCCAGACATATGAGGCTGCTTAACAATATAAAACCCTATGGTGTTACTGGAAAGACACTGGCATGGATAGAGCAATGGCTGACAGGCAGGAGGCAGCGAGTGGGAATAAAGGAGGACTTTTCTGGTTGGATGTCAGTGACTAGTGGTGTTCCTCAGGGGTCAGTGTTGGGACTGCTACTTTTCACATTGTTTGTCAATAATTTCGATAATGAAATTGATAGCTTTGTGGCAGAGTTTGTAGACGATAGAGAAATGCCCTGGTCTACATCTTTATTGTTATGCTGTAGGTGTTTCATCTGGCAGCTCTGTGGGAGCCATTTGTTCTGCTTTCAGCCTGTTTGGGTTATTGTTGAAGATAAGGGATAATGTGGAATGTGTGCCATCCAATTAGCGGAAGGTTTTCCTCGGTGAGGGAAAATAAGGTTGGGCTTGGGCTTGAGATTGGCTGGAGTTGAAGAGAGAAGACGCTGGGGAGAACCGGTCATAGGACACAACCCGGTGGGAGACCCTTTTGTTCAAGATGGACGTGAGCGACATGCTGAAAGTGCTGTGTGCTTTCACGCAGACCATAGCTGGGGGCAGAGACTTCAAAGACAAGTTGATCTCGTTTCTGTGGAGCGAGGAGAAGGAGTGGTCTGATTTGAAATGTCTAATGACTCCCTCAGCGAGGAGTGAGTTAGTATTAGCTCTTACCTCTCTGGTGAATCAATGGCCCAGTGCACAGTCGGAGGGTCCTAGCTATCAAAAGCTGAGAATGTTCTCAGGGGTGAAGCTCAGCCCCTAGGGGAAAGAGGAGTATGGGACTTGGACAGAGCAGACCTCTCAGATGCTGGATGAGTGGCAGTGCTCTGATGCCATAAAAAGATAGCGATTGGTTGAACGTTTGATGGGACCAACTGCTGATATAATGAGATCCTTAAAGACACAGAACCCCTTTGCTACCTCTGCAGGCTACATGCAAGCACTAGAAAATGTGTTTAGTGTGAAGGGAAGCCCATTGGAGCTTATGATGGGGTTTCAGAACATGTTCCAGGAAAAGGGGGAGAAACTTTCCACCTACATTTTTCGGCTAGAGAGGCAGCTGAGTGGCTTGCGGAGTAAGGAGGGGGGGCATTCAAACAGCTGAGGTGAATGAGTTCGGATGGACCAAGTGGCGAAAGGTGCCCAGTCACTGGACCTGATCACTTAGGGTCTCCAAATGTCTTGTAAGATGTGCCCCCCCTCCTTCATTTTTCGAGCTGATCAGAGAAGTAAGAGAGGAGGAGAATGTGATGGGGGCGTGGGAGGCCTTGGTCAGCAGGGTACAGTCCTCGGTAGTAGTCCCCTTGGCTGAAGTGACCACTGATAACCCACCCTGGGGAGTGGTAAAGGATAAAGGAGCTTGTGGCAAAGTTTAGGACTGAGATGTCCCAGTAGCTATCAGTGGATGTGACCCCCCCCCCCCGCCCCACATAATAAAGCTGACAGGGAGTCAGACTCCCTGAGGGGATGCACTAAGCAGAGGCTGCAAGCGAACAGGGTCCCGCAAGAAGGGGAGCTGCTACCCGTATTGTCTGTTATAATTGTGGTGAAGCGGGACACATCGGGCGGGAGTGTGAAGGATGGTAAATTCCCCCAGAGAGTGATCCCCCGGGTACCTAAGCGGTGAGACCCAGTGAGGAAATGGCCTGGCGTCTTGAGGGGAGCACGTTCCCAGCAATATATTAAGGAACACCCTAAAGCAAAACACCCTAGTCCTGAAGGCTCAGTGGGGCCAAGCTCCAGTGTATCACTACAGATCGAGGGTATTTATGCCAGAGCCATACTTGACACCGGCTCTCAGGTTACTCTGCTGTACCGTTGGTTTTACAACCGGTATTTGACGCATTTATCATTGACGTAACTCAGTGCACTAGAGATCTGGGGCCTTAGTACGGATGACTATCGGTACGATGGTTACGTGTCATTGAAGCTGGAGTTTTCAGAGGCAGATGTGAGAGTAGCTGAGGTCCGTGATGCATTAGTGTTGGTTTGTTCAGACCCGGCTGAGAAGGACAAAGCTTCAGTTCTTGTGGAGATGGATTTTCCTATTGTGAGGAGGCTAGTAGGAGCCTGTAAGGTGAAAATTGGAGACAGCTTTCTGAAAACATTGTCCATTCACCCTGTGTTCTAAGCTGCTTTTGAGGAAGTACATGGCTGCATTGGGCTGGACGATGAGCATAAATGAGGGACAGTGTGGTTCACCAAGTCTAAACCAATCGGGATACAGCCTAGGGAAATAGCGAGAGTGACGGGAAACCCCAAATTTCCCAGAATGCCTGACGCTGAGGCCCTGTTGGTGGATGCTCCGGAAGACCATGAATAGGAGTCCTGTTTACATGCTGGGGTACTGGTGAGACCTGAACTGCAGAAGCCCTCGGTTGTACAGGTGAACAGGATGACAATGAATGTCAGGAATACTTCACAGCGGGAAGTCACCCTCAGGCAGGGGATACCAATGACGCACCCCTTCTGGTGACGGGTAATCTCTAGTGTCCCTGTGAGTCAAGCCGGGGAGAAACTCTCTCCGAAAAGAGGAAAGTTGACTGCTGAGTCATTCAAATTTGGTACCTGGAGGTTGGAAGAAGAGGTTAATAGAGAATTGAAGCTGGAAGATGTCTTTTCCATGGACGAGTTTGACATGGGTTGTTCCAAGAGTACTTGCCACACTATCCAGGTGACAGAGGGCACCTGCTCAGAGAAAGGTCAGTGCAGAGGTGGAGAACTTTTGGCAGCATCTGCAGAAGTAAAAGAAGCTGGGATCATCACTGAGTCCAGAAGCTTTTATACGTCTCCAATATTGGTGGATATTGGTGGCCAGGAAGAAAAATGGGAAGGTACGGATGTACGTGGACTATCGGACTCTGAACATACATACAGTCCCCGACCCTTATACAGTCCCGAGAATCGAGGACGTGCTGGACTGCCTGAATGGTGTGAAGTGGTTCAGTATGCTGGACTTGAGGAGTGGGTATTACCAGATCCCCATAAGTGAGGCTGATAAAGGGAAGGCAGCATTCATACGTCCACTGGCATTCTTCCAGTTCGACAGGATGCCCCATGATGTATCAGCAGCCCTTGCAACTTTCCAGCATGTCATGGAGAAAATGGTGGGGGGTATAAACATGCCGGAGGTATGGGTGTATCTGGATGATCGGGTCCACCTTGGAAGAACATGAAGCGAGCCTACTGAAGGTACTGGGCCGCTTGAAATCTGAAGGGTTAAAACCTTCCCTGGACAAATACCAGTTTTGCAAGCTGTTGGGCACATAGTCTCACGGCATGGAGTAGTTACAGATCCGCCTAAGATAGAGGTGGTAACCTGATTGCCAAGGCTCCAGACTGTGAGTGCTCTGCGCTCATTCCTTAGATTCTGTGGGTACTACTGGGTGTTCAGGAAGGACTACTCTGAAGTGAGTCACCCTTTAAATCAGCGTCTGTGTGGTTACCTTCCCTTGGGGAAGAATGGGAGGACAAAAAGAGAGGATAGTAAAGATTATCTTAGTCCTTCGGAGCCTTTTGGAGTGAGATGGGATGCAAAATGTGAAGAGGCCTTTCAGTTGCTGAAAGAGTTGCTGGCTTTTGCAGACCCCTGGTGGTGTATTTATTGCATACAGATGCCAGCAGAAAGGGTTTAGTGGTGTATCAGGATCAGGGCACAGGGTTGAGATCTGTCGCGTTTGTCAGCCAGAGTCTGTCTCCCTCTGAAAATATTATCCCACGCACAAGTTGGAGTTTATGGCATTGAAGTGGGTTGTGGTGGATAAACTGAGTTACTACCTCTATGGTGCCAAGTTTGAGGTGAGGATGGACAACAATCCCCTAACTTATATCCTGATCTCGGCAAAATTGGATGCCACAGGCCATCGGTGGTTGGCGGCGTTGTCTGCCTGTGATTTCAGCCTGAAGTACAGGCCGGAAAGTAGGAACATTGATGCTAATGCTTTGTCCCAATGTGTGCATGAAGGGCTGGACAGGGACGAAGTGTGAGAGACCAGTTCTTTCTTTCTTTCCCGCCCTTGGAGTGAAAGCCATGTGCCAGTTTTCCATCACTGGGAAGGCAGAGGAAAGAGTGGGAGACCAGTTTTCTTTCTTTCTTTCCCGCCCTTGGAGTGAAAGACATGTGCCAGTTTTCCATCACTGGGAAGGCAGAGGAAAGGAAAGGGTAGAATCGAGCGGAAGATCAATTGGGAGCTTTTGATGGTGCCATTCCAGAAGCTTACTGCAAACTGACTGCTCTGAAGACAAAGCAGTTGCAAAAGGGGACATGACCCAAGCAGACAAGATGAAACACTTTGCGATGTCTCTACTACTGAGAGAATGGCCCAGATTGGGGTTGAGGAACCAGATCCTATACCGGGTCACATTGCCTTTGGTCCAGCCTTCGCACTCCCAGCTGGTTCTGCCTGAGAAGTATCGGAGGAATGTGTTGAAGTCGCTTCATGATGATTCTGGCCATCTGGGGGTTGACAAGACCTATGGATTGCTCAGAGACCGGTTCTACTGGCCCCGAATGAAGCCAGAGGTTGTAGAGTACTGCAAGTCGTGCATTTGATGCACACAGAGGAGGATGCTGCCTACAAGGGCCGCACCATTGTCCCACTTGCAGAGTGTGGAGCCCCTCTGGTGTATGGATTTCCTGTCAACAGAGCCAGATGCCAGCAACGTGGAGAATGTCTTGGTTATCACTGATCACTACACCAGGTATGCGCAAGCCTTCCCTACCAAGGATCAGAGGGCATCCACAGTGGCCAAAGTGTTATGGGAGAAGTATTTCATTTATTATGGCCTCCCTAGGCAAATACATAGTGATCACTGACGGGATTTCGAGAGTAGGCTCATACGTGGGTTACCGAGCATGCTTGGAGTCAAGAAGTCAAGGACTACGTCTTATCACCCACAGGGTGATCTCCAGTTCGGGACGTTCAATCGGACCTTGCTGGACATGCTCAGAACCTTGGAGATCAGCAAAGAGAACAAGTGGAGTCAACATCTGGTCCACTGCTTCAACTGTGTACAGAATGAAGCTACCGGGTATTCACCTTATCATCTGAGGTTTGGGTACGAGGCGAAGTTGCCTGTTGACCTCTGTTTTGTGACTGGTGAGGAAGATCTATCACAGAAGACTTATCTGAAGTATGTTTCTGATATGAGAAGGGATCTGAAAAAGGCTTATGAATTAGCTGAGGTCTTGGTTACCACGTAGAATCAAGGAAGTAAGAGGAGGTATGATCAAAAGGTTAGTTTCTCCCAACTCATGCCTGGAGACCGAGTCCTCAAAGAATTTGGGACTACCTGGGAAGCAGGAGTTGGCTGACCACTGGGCAGCTCCGCCCTATGCAGAAGAGAGTCAGATGTCAAATATAACAGTTTTCTGGGTGAAACCAGAGGATGGGAATGGTCCTGTCAAGATTCTCCATCAAACCACCTTCTGCCTCTGGGACAAGAGGTGCGGGTTGACCCAGAGCCCAACCTGGAGCCTACACCCAGTAAAAGGACTCTGCGGCAACATGGAGAGACTGAAGGACCAACAGCAGGAAAAATTAGACCTGGCCCCACCCCTGAATGGGATACAGATTCAGAGGATGAGGAAATTAGGATGTGGTATATGCTACCTTTTGGTGACTCCCCACTAATTGAGGAAGAGATTCCCAACCCTTCTCAAACTCAGGCAGGTGAAATCGGGGGTGGTGGGGGGGGGGAACTATCAGAGGACAGGCAGGTTTGCAGCTGGACCACGAAGGGGAGCTGGGCTCTAGAGTAAGCTGAAGCTGAGTTCAGCCAAGTGGCAGAGGGATCTGAGTTGCTGGAAGGCACGAGTAATAGATGGGGGTGGCCTCGCCAGGTAGACCAGATGTATCCCAAGGAGTATCTGAAACTGAAGACACAGATGATGGGATAAGGAGGTCTCAAAGAGTCAGGAGACCTCCAGATGGGCTGGCCTACGTAGCACCAGGGGAGCAGAGGATTGCAACTAACCCCCTAGTGAGATATGTCACTGCCATTTACAAATGGATTAGAGGTTCTGACATCACACAATTCCTTTGAAAACAGTGTTATTAATGACGGGATGACAAATTATTTCAAAGTCATGAGGACATGACTATTCGTGGTGGGCGGGGGGGGGGGGGAGTGCAATGCCCTGCTTCACAGCTGTACTGTTATGCTGTAGGTGTTTCATCTGCCAGCTCAGTTGCGCTTAGGCTTGAGTTTAGCTGGAGATGAAGAAGGATGACACTGATCATAGGGCACGACCCAGTGGGAGACCCGTTTGTTCGAGATGGATTGCGAACGACGTGCAGAAAGTGGTGCGTGGTTTCACACTGACCGAGGGTCCGGTGTGTGAGTGACAGAGAAGTTCCAGATGAGCTACAACTTGTGCATATTTGACTGTTTAATTAAAATGGGCCCTATTCTTTTTGTTTTTCTTTACTAACCCTTTAGTTAAGATTCATAAATTTAATTCCTTTAATCTTAACGGGGTAGCAAATTACACAGCATCCACACAAACAGGTGTTTGGGGTGGGACAAGCCGTCACAATCTCTTGCGTTTGGTGGGACTTGAGAGTGTCTTCCCTAGACTTATGCAGTCAAGGAAACCAGGGTGTTTCAATACGAAGATAGGTGGAGGGGCAGGTAGTGCTGAGGAAGCAATGTGAGTGCAACAGGACTTAGACAAGTTGGAAGAATGGGCAAAATAGTGGCAGATGCAATACAGTGTTGGGAAATGTATGATAATGAATTTTGGTAAAAGGAACAATCGCGTGGACTACTATCTAAAAGGGGAGAAGGTTCAAACATCAGAACTGCAGAGGGACTTGGGAGTCCTCATGCAAGACTCCCAAAAGGTTAATTTACAGGTTGAGTCTGTGGTAAAGAAGGCAAATGCAATGTTGGGATTTATTTCAAGGGTAATAGAACATAAAAGCAAGGAAATAATGCTGACCCTTTATAAGAGACTAGTCAGGCTGCACTTGGAGTACTGTCAACAGTTTTTGGTCCCATATCTCAGAAAGGATGTGTTGACATTGTTCAGAGTCCAGTGGAGGATCACGAGGATGATTCTGGGGAATGAAGGGGTTAACATATGAGGAGGATTTGGCAGCTTTAGGCCCATACTTACTGGAATTTAGAAGAATGTGGGGAGATCCCATTGAAACTTACCGAATGTTGAAAGGACTAGATAGGATGGATGTGGAGAGGATGTTTCCTGTGATGGGGATATCCAGAACTAGATGGCACAGCCTCAAAATTGAGATGAGACTTTTAGAGATAAGGAGGAACTGTTTTAGCCAGAGAGTGGTGAATCTGTGGAATGCTCTGCCACAGACTGCAGTAAAGACCAAGTCTATGGGCATATTTAAGACTTCCATTGATCGTTTCCTGATTGGTCAGGGCATCAAAGTATATGTGGAGAAGGCAGGTGTGTAGGGTTGAGCGGGATCTGGGATCCGGGATCCGGGATCCAGGATCAGCCATGATAGATTAGAAGAGCAGACTAATTCTGCTCTTTTGTCTTCTGGTCTTATGGAAAACAGGGGAACATATGCCTGGTGGTAGCATCATACTGAATCTAATAGAAATTATGGAGGATAGTCTTTTGATTGTAAAAGTGATAGGGTGAAGGATGAAGACAAGAGGAGAGCCATCCTTATTCTGGGTTGAAGGGAAAGGGTAGGAAATGGAACGGGTGTGGGTGAAAATCTTTTAAATCATGGCACAGAAGAAACCGCCATTAAGAAATGTCTCGGAAGCTGCGCAGGGTACCAACACTAGACAGGTACAACAGAAATGGAGAAACTGTGTGTACAGGGAGCAGGAATACTCAAGGTAGCTATGGGCTTGTAATGTTATTGGTCACAAATCCATCCCCCAAGATGGAGGGAGAAGTCTGGGGAAGGAGGATTCAGAGATGAACCATTTGAAAGTGGTAGAAGGATGGACGTTTGTAGAAAAAGTGATGGAATTGTTATGTTCCACACAGAAGTAAGAAATGGCACCAGTACATTATCAATATACTGGGCAGATATGTGAGTACAATGGAACTCAACTTTTTGATATATCCCACAAAGAGATAGGCCAGAGGATTCTGAACTTCCAGTGGTGCAGTGAGGAAGCTGGTCACTGGTGGGTGGGAGTTCTAACACTGAGTTAAGCTACTGTAAGCATTATGCTTCTCTATTTCACACTATTCATCATGTATTGACTGAAGAAGTCAACTTCTAATGATCACTGGAACCATTTTCATCTGGATTTTTCACTAGATAATACAATGCAAGAGAATAATGTTTTCTAAAGAATGTTAACAAACCTTTGTGTGAAAAATCTGTTCATTAAATAGAAGGCACTGTATTAGGAAATTAAACATATCAGTTTTCATAGTTCCCATGTCACCTCAATATTACGGTGGTGCTAGAGTCTGACAAATTGTTCAGTTCAGCTCTCCAGAAACTGCCAACATAAATATCCTCTCCAATTCTCACACACAGAACAAAAAAAAGAGAAGAGACAAATTAAAATGAACAAAATGCACTCTAAACTTAAAAATACAAATCCTGTTGCTTAGCTTTCATCACTCACCTTTCTAATTTCTACTATATGTGAACCTTCATTAAACCAATCCAGGCCAGTGAACATAACAATTCCATATTGAACAGATGGAAATGATCCTGTATGACATTCAAATCCAGTTGAATATACTCTAGTACAGTATTTAATCATTTAAATATTAAGTTCACTGCATTATAGATTCACAAGATCTGATGTGATAGTGTCCACCCAATTCCTGTTTCCCAAACATATGATCTACACCCGTAACTAGAGTAACAACCAATAAAATCCCAGTGCAGAATGTTTTATAATAAAGGCCGAATCTCCGAAATACAGTTAATGAGTTGGAAGGATATAATTAAAGTGATGTTTGATTTTGTTATTTTTCTTTTGTCTTTTGCTGCCTTCCTGGTCTGCTGTTCTCAGAACCTCTGCATAATCCCTTCACTTCATACTTGCTTTCACATGCCACTCTTTCCTTTTGTCACTCTTACATCTGAGTTTTGGAATAGCATGGGAGAGAACATAGAACCTTACAGCACAGACAACATGGAACCTTACTTCAGCCTGTGGTGATGTGTGATCATCTGCCCGTGTGTGGTCGATGTCTCTCCGTTCCCTACCTGTTCAAGTGCCTGTCTAAATATCCTTGAACTTTTATGTTGTATCTGCTCCCACCAGTTCCCCTGGCAGTGTATTCCAGGCATCTGCCATTCTCTGTGTAAATCATCTGACATTGTAGATCTCCTTTAAACTTTTCCCCCTCTCACCTTAAAGCTAAATCCCTCAGTATTTGTCATTTCCTTCCTAGGGAAAATGACTCTAACTACCTCCTCTATCTACAGCTTGCAAAATTTTACATTGTTCTACAAGGTTGCTTCTTAAGTTCTGACATTCTAAAGAAAAAAAATTCAATTTGTCAAACCTCTCCTTATAAGAAGTGAACTCCAGTCTGGGTGGTCCTAGTGAATCACTTCTGCGCCCTCTGCAAAGCCTCTGCATCATTTCTGCAATGTTGCCACCAGAACTCCACACAGTACTCTCAACATGGCCTAATCAAAGATTATGTAGCTGCAAGTCCTGCCATTCACTGTATACTCTTGAACTTGACCTCCTAAAGTGCAATACCCCAGTTTTCTCCAGATTAAAATTCATCTGCCTTTTTTCTGCCCAAGTTTACAACTGATCTACATTCTGCTGTCTCCTTTGACAACCTTCCTCATCATTGTTGATATCACTGCCAATTTTTGTGTCATCTACAGACTTACCAAACCATAAGCTAAACTTACCATATCATAAACAACACCATGCTGACTATTCCTAATACGCCTACCACTGTCAATATTATGTCTTCCACAGGTGCAAAAAGACAGACTGAACAACCAAGCCACCCAACTACTAACCACAGCCACTGTTACTCATGCCCATACTGCTCCAGGATATGTGGATGCTGGATCTGCCTCCAGAAGAGCCCTTAGGAGAACATCATACTTGACACGAATGTTTGCACTGCTACCTATCACCATTGTACGACTCATTTGCCTACGTTGCTGAGTTATCATGATTGACTTTCTGACACAAAGAAGTAACAGTGGCTATTCTCCAATCTTCTGAGATAATGCCTATGGCTAAAGAGGATACAATGATCTTGATTACAGATTCAGTCATTTCCTGCCGTGACTATCTCAGTATCCTAGGATGAATCCTGTCAGATTCTGCAGACTTATAAGATTCCCAACACCTCTTCTTAGTATCACATGCACTAAAATATCAACATTCTCCTTCTTGATCTCATTATCATTCATCCCCCTTGTGAACATTGATGCAAAAGTAATAATTTAGGATCTTACTTATTCCCTTTGGCTCCAGTCATAAAGCACCAGCTTCATCATTGAATGGAGCTAATATTCCCCTTGCTAACCTCTAGCTTTCAATACATTTACAAAATGCTTTGGGTTTTCCTTTATCCTACTTGCCAAGAATATTACATGGAACTTCCATCCCTTCTGATTAGTTGTTTAAGTTCTTTTCTGTTTCTTTTATATTCTTTGAGAGTCTTGACAATATATACCATTGACCTTGTACCAGCCAGTCCTTGTACTTCAGTCTTTGTCATATACTAATCTAATTTCCTGCAAATAATAACCTAAATTCCTTTTAAAGGCTTCAGTCAAATCAATACCCAACAGTCTCTCAGGAAGTGGATTTCAAATCATAGCCACAAACTGTGTGAAAATCTATTCCTCGCATTGTCTTTAGTCTTTTGTCAGACACTTTAAGTCTCTGTCTTTCTGTCATTGGACACCGTTAATTCAGTGCAGGCCCAAATTGTTTTGAGGATTTTATTTTAAAGATTAGCTTTATTTGTCACATGTACATTGAAACTAGCAGTGACATGCGTCAATTGCGTCACATCAAGTCAGAGAGGATTGAGTTGGAGGTAGCCCAGAAGTGTTGTCACACTTCTAACTCCAACACAACATGACCACAGCTTACTAACCCTAACCATACATCTTTGGAATGTGGAAGGAAATTGGTGCAACCATAGGAAACCCCCTGTGGTCACAGACAGAACATACAGATTCCTTGCAGCTAGCTGTGGAACTGAAACCAGTGATTGCTGGCATTGTAACCATTACTTTTCAGTTCTGCCACACAATTTTCTGACAGATTTGCCAGTATTACCCAAATTTCAGAGATACTGTCAAGCCCCTTTGAGAATGATGTGAAGGTTTCTGAAGTGACTTTTGAGTTGACTGACAGGTACATGAATGAAAAAGCAACCAAAACCTTTGAGTTTAGTTATTATTTATGATCCCTGTGCTTCCAGGTGACAGTATTTATCTAAGCCGCTTGTAGCTCTCATGCCAACAGTGTTATTCCTGTGCTTGAGTCCCTTGGATTCTAACTTTGCGCTGGGAGCTGGCAACAAACCTGTAGGCAGAAACCCATCTGCATTCTTAGAATTTGTCTTTCAAATGAGATTTTAAACTACCTGCTTTGGCTAGATAAGCATAAAACATCCCACAACACTATTCTGAAAAAGAGCATGTGGACGTTTTCCTCATTGTTCTGGCCAAGTATTTATCCCTCAACTAGCATCATTGACGGAAACAGATGATGCAGTTATGATCATATCTCCGCTTGCTTACCTGTGTTAACAGCTCTGCATCCTGCACATACACTTCAATAAATATTTAATTGGCTGTAAATATAAAATTCTTTGGGATATTCTGAGGCTATGGAAAGCACTATATAAATGCAGATCTGCCTGACTTTGTCCTTTTAATACAATTTCTTTGCTTATTAATGCACAACTAATTTCAATGAACGATTCTTTAGTCATCCACATTTGCAGATTGTGATGGTTGACCAAGGACTAGGCAAAGAGTATTCTAATTGACAGATTAATTCTTGGATAGGTTTATTCCTAAGGTAGGGGTGTTTGTGTTCTGTGGAGAGATTAAACAGTGTGAGCCTAGCTCTCAAGAGATTAGCTGGATAGGAGGTGATCTCATCAAAACGTACAAATTCTTCAATCGCTTGCCAGGGTATTGTACATACTTCTCCTGCCTGGGATTTCCAAAATCAAAGCGAATCCACCAATCAGGACCGAGATGAAAAGACAATTCTTCACCCAGGGGTTTGGGATTTGTTGGAATTCTCAGAATTCTCCACTGAAGGCAACTGTAGAGCTTCTGTACATTCAAAATGATCACTGATTGTTAAGAAGTATGGGATTAGTGCAAGGAAATGGCACGAGGTCAAAGGTCTCCCATGATTTTATTGAAGGGTAGAGCAGTGCAGAAGGGCTAAACAGTCTACTCCTGTTTCTGCTTCTGTCTTTGTGCCTTATAGCTCACAGAACTACCTGAGACAGTAATGATGCAGCCTGCAGTCAGTCCTAGTGAGAGGCTGCTGTGGGGGCCTCAAGCAGCTCCTCCATACATTCCACAAGTATACCAGTATTTATTACATGCAAATAAGTCAAAGTAAACTGTATTAAAATGACAGTATTGCAACTGACAATTAAGAAAATATACAAATACATGAAAACACCCTCCATGAAATCAAAGAAATGCAATACAGCACAGCCCACAGTAAATACTGTACACAATCTACTGGTAGGAATGAGGCAGAGGTGGGTACCTATTGGAGATTTTAGATCACCAGTGTTTATTGCAGGATTCATCTTCACCTTGTGCCAAAAATAAAAACCTATAACAGAGAGCACACTTTGAGTTCATTCTGTCTTACAATCCAGTATCCTGGGTCAAAAACAGAAAATGCTGGAAGTGCCCTGCTTCCCTTATTGCATCTGTTCTGTATCTGGTGCTTAAGTAGCGGGCACCCTAATGAACAAGTTTTTGGAACTTGCACACTGCTTCTTCAAGTGGAAGCTGTCAGTGTGTCTTTATTTTACAAAGGAGCCTTCATGTTAGTTGCTGGGTCATCAGTCTAACCGGTACCACAGGAGTGGCCATTTGTACATAAAATGCTGCCTTTCCACTCTCCATACATCCCATTAGGTTCTGAAATGCCAATTCCCTAGACTGCAGATTTCATGTACCTTCCACCGTACTAGCCTTCCAGTTTGTAGACCTCGGTATATTCAATGTCATTGCATAGAAAGCATTGAGCCAATGCTTGTCTATATGAGGGCCCGTACTCTGAACACAGGACACACAATGGATTCCACTTTGATTGGGAAGGATGGGAGCTAGAGTCATAGTAGTGTATTACATTGGGTTGTCTGTATAACAGGTTGTATCTTATCTCCTTTTTTGAAATGGTTCATTTACAAACTGCTCTTCTTTACTGAAAATTCTGTACCGAGATGCACATGCACAAGAATATCAGTTAAAATTTTAATCCTATTGGATATTGTTTGAAAATCTAGAAATTTTGCTTCTCAAAACAAGAGGCATCATGATGATATGTTGGAGACTAATCCTGAGTAAAGATATAAGAAGATGCTTTCATGTCCTTCCCACAGAACTACTGTCTCCTCCACACTTTTCCCTCTCACCCCTATTCTTAGTCGCTCTGCTGGGGCACCATATTACGTGGTCATTCTTGCGAACCTTGATGTTCATTATTTGGATCTGCCCCCATTCTCTCTGCTTGCCCAAACAGTGACTTGTTTAGCAGGAGCCGTTAGGCAACAACTAGGAACACAGCCTTTAACCAACATGACCCTCCCTGGATCATGGGCACCAAAACCAGTCACAATCCATCCCAAGCAACATATATTAAATGCTGGAGGAACTCAGCAGGTGCTGCCAGGCCCACTGAGTTCCTCCGGCATTTTGCGTGCATGAGTTTTGGATTTCCAGCATCTGCATATTTTCTTGTGTTTACAATTCATCCCATCTGAAGCTCAAGAGCCAGTCGGATGATGAGGTATTGTTCTCAACTGAATTAGTTTAAACTGACAAGTTGACGTACCTCTTACAGTGATTGTACTGGACTTTTTAGCAGGGTTGCCCACGTTGTTGTTAGCAAGGCAACTGTATGCCCCGGCCTCCTCGGCATTGATCGAGTGCAGGGTTAAAGTCCCTCCCTTCAGAACGCTCGTCTCAGGAAGAGATCCAATAGCTTTAATCCAGGTGAGAGTAGGAGGGGGATCCCCTCCGGTTGTGACACATACCATTGAGACCGAATCTCCAGGGTTCACGACTATCTGCTCAGGAATCAACAGCTTGATGGAAGGGGAAGCTGTGAGATACAAAAGCAGAGAAAGAAACCTGAATGTAAGTACATGCTCCTTCATCCTGACTGTAATGAACACACCTTGTATCAAAACTGAACGCTTAGTGTGCTGAGAGGAAGCTCTACAAACAACCAGTTGTTAAAAGAATCACCGAAAAGAGAAAAAGACCCGAGCCCATGATTCCTCTCCTTGGAGTAATTGATCAGCTCCATTGTTTAGCTCTTTCAAAGCAACCACGACTTACTTTTCCTCAGTTCGCTATCCAATTTCCTCTTGAAAGAGAAACACACAATGTAGGAAATCCTCATCAGGTCAGGCAGCATCCATGGATAGGGAAACTCTTAACATTTCAGCTCTGACGGGTCCTCAACCCAAAATGTTAATTCTGTTTCCCTTTCCACAGAGCTGCCTGACCTACCTGCATTGTCTCTGCAGTGTTTTCTAGCTTTTATTTCCAGCATAGTTTTATTTTAAAAATTTCCTTTTGAAAGGCCAGATTTTCTTATGTTGAATTTTTGATTGGATCATTTGGGAGGCTTGAGAGGTTGATCAATAAGACATATAGGGAAGAAGTTACTTCTACGGTGTGGGACACAGGTAACTGAGTGACTACAAAGAGGAGGAAAGGAGGTATGCAGTAAGTGCTGAGTACCCCTGTGGCCGTTCCGCTCTACAAAAGGTATACCACTTTGGATACTGGTGGGGGGAATGACTTAGTAGAGGAAAGCCACAGCTGTCAGGTCTTTGACATTGTGTTGGGCTCTGTGGCTCAGAAGACAGATGAGCTTAGGGCATGGATCAGCGCGTTGAATTAGGTCATTGTAGCCGCGAGTGAGATGTTGGGGGTCTTAAACTGATTTTTTGCATCTGTATTTAATTGGGAGATGGACAGAGTCTACAAAAGTAAGGCAAAGGACCATATACAGAATAGCAGGAGGTATTTGATGTCTTGAGGAAAATTAGGGTGGATAAGTTCCCAGAGCCTGACAAGGTGTTCCCTTGGATCCTCTGGGAGGCTAGTGCGGAAACTGCAGGGGTCCTAGCAGAGATATTTTAAATATCTTTAGCCACGTGTGAGTTGCCAGAAGAATGGAAAATACCTAATGTTTTTCCGTTGTTCAACAAAGTCACTGAAACTAAACCAGGAAATTATAGGCCGGTGCACCTGACATCAGTAGTAGGTAGATTATTGGTAGGTATTCCGAGGGTGCAGATATATATGTATTTGGGTAGACAAATTAGAGAGAGTCAATATGGCTTTACGTGTGGTAGGTTGTGTCTAGTGTCTAACTGATTTTATAGAGCTTTTCAAGGAAGTTTCCAGAAAAGTTGATGAAGACAAGGTAGTGAATGTTGTCTACAAGGACCTTAGCAAGGCCTTTGATAAGGTCCCACATGAGGGGTTAGTCAAAAAGGTTCAAACACTTGGCATTCTAGATGAGGTATTAAGTTGGATTAGAAATTGGCTTCAAGGGAGAAGCCAACAAGTGGTAGTAGATGGTTGCCTTGCTGACTCGAGGACTGTAACTAGTGGAGTGCCACAGGGATCGGTGCTGGATCCATTGTTTGTCATCTATATCAATGATCTGGATGATAATGTGGCAAACCAGGTCAACAAATTTGCAGATGACAACAAGACTGGGGGTGTAGTGGGTGTGGACAGTGAGGAAGACCATCAAATCTTGCAGCAGGATCTGGACCAGCTGGAAAAATAGGCTGAAAAACAGATCAAAAGCTTTAAGTTCCTTGGGGTCAATATCACAAATGACTTGACTTGGTCCAACCAAGCAGAGTTCACTGCCAAGAAGGCCCACCAGCACCTTTACTTCCTGAGAAAACTAAAGAAATTTGGCCTGTCCCCTAAAACCCTCACTAATTTTTATAGATGCACTGTAGAAAGCATTCTTCTAGGGTGCATCATAACCTGGTATGGAAGTTGTCCTGTCCAAGACCAGAAGAAGCTGCAGAAGATCGTGAACACGGTGCAGCGCATCACACAAACCAATCTTCTGTCCTTGGACTCACTTTACACCGCACGCTGTCGGAGCAGTGCTGCCAGGATAATCAAGGACACAACCCACCCAGCCAACACACTTTTCTTCCCTCTTCCCTCCGGGAGAAGGCTCAGGAGCTTGAAGACTCGTACTGCCAGATTTGGGAACAGCTTCTTTCCAACTGTGATAAGACTGCCGAACGGATCCTGACCTGGATCTGGGCTGTACCTTCCAAGTATGCAGACCTGCCTCTCAGTTTTTTTCCACTACCTTACTTTCCATTTTTCTATTTTCTATTTATGATTTATAATTTAAATTTTTAATATTTACTATCGATTTGTAATCCAGGGAGCGGGAAGCACAGAATCAAATATCGCTGTGATGATTGTACGTTCTAGTATCAATTGTTTGGCGACAATAAAGTATAATACAGACAAGTGAGAGGTGGTGCACTTTGGAAGGACAAACTAGGGTAGGGTTTACATGGTGAGTATTTAGTCACTGAGGAGTGTGATAGAACATAGGGAACTGGGTATACAGATCCATAATTCCTTGAAAGTGCATCACAGGTAGATAGAGTCATAAGGAAAGCTTTTGGCATATTGGCCTTCATAAGTCAAAGTTTTGAGTACAGTAGTTGGGATGTTATGTTGAAGTTGCTTGAGACATTGGTAAGACCTGATTCGGAGTACTATGTGCAGTGTTGGTCACCTACCTGCAGGAAAGATGTCATGAAGATTGAAAGAGTGTAGAGAATGCCAGGACTAGATGACCTGAGTTATAAGGAAAGGCTGAATAGGTTAGGATTTTATTCCCCAGAGAGTAGAAGAATGTAGGGGAGATTTAATCGAAGGGTACAAAATTATAGACAGGATAAATTCAAGCAGGCTATTTCCACTGAGGTTGGGTGAGACTAGAACTAGAGGTAATGGGTTAAGGGTGAAAGGTGAAAGGGGAACATGAGGGGGAACTTCACTCAGAGGGTCGTAAGAGTGTGGAAAGAGCTTCCAGCGCAAGTTGTGGATGCAGGTTCAACTTCAAGATTTAAGATATAAGAGAAATTTGGATAGATACATGAATCGGAGAGGTTTGGAGGGCTATGATCCAGACGCAGGTCAATGGGACCAGCCAGATGAATAGATTTGCACAAACTAGAAAGTCTATCGACAGATGTTGAAGATCACCTGCATAGAGAAAGTTTCAAATGAGAGGGTTTTGTCTGAAGTTGATAGACCACAGATACTGCTGGAGAAGATTATGAAGTTAAAGGTTGCTTATTGTGGACACATTATGTGGGGAGATAACATCTTGTCAGGCTATATGGAGAGGTGGAGAGAAAGAAAGGAAGAAGGCAGTAAAGAACACCGTGGCCTGATAGCATCAAGGATTGGACCAAGCTGGACAAGACTAGGGATGTTGTGGACAAGTGTCGGGACAGAGCGGCATGGAGGGAAATCGTCCGCCAACTGGAAATTCCAGATGCGACCTAACGACGAGGAAGGCCAAAATGTCTATTTCTGTGCTGTAGTGTTCTATAACTATGACTCTAGACAAAAATACAGTAATGTATTGTTAACCAATTTGAACATGTTTCTACACAAATTAAACCTAGTTATTGATGAAGATGGGTTTTTTGAGTACAAGGAATGCATGAACCGTTGCATTGTTTCTTTGTTGTACATCTTATCCAAATGAATCAAATAGCTTGTATAAGGTGGCCATGGACCTGGAGAGGAAGTTGCAGAGGCAGTAACAATTATGATGTTAAGGAGACATTTGTTCAGGTACTTGGACAGGAAATGAGTACTGGGATACAGACTGATGGATGTAAATAGGATTAGCACAGACAAGCATCATAGTCGGTAAGGACAATTTGGGTTGAAAGGGCTGTTTCCTTCCTGACTTTAACTTTGAATCAGTGTCAAGGCTGGCACTTACCAGCAAAGACAACCTGCAAAGTTCCTGAGGCGAAGTTTCTAAATGAGAACATGACCCTGACTTCCACTTTGAGAGCAAGAGCAGGTTGGGCACCAGTGGTTGCTGCAAGTTCATACACGTGCATGCTTGCTGATCAAAATAAGTTCCGTGATATCATTTCATGGTCATTTGTTAAAAATATACTAATCAGGGTGTGTGTCAGTGGGCTGCAGTGCAAAGTTATTTCTTGCAAGGTAGTTATGAAAACAGATGAAACAGTTCCCGATGGGCCAAATTTATTCCTGTGTTGAAATTGTTCCCATTTCAAAATCTCTTTGCGCAGCAGTATTGAAAAATCACTGATACTGAAGATGGAAAGTCCAAGCCTCAAACAGATTTCAGTAAACCATTCACTAATGCACTTGCTCCTGTAGGGTCAGTAACCATCTTTAGACAGGTATAGACACATGGTATAGATCATCAGAATAAGATGCAAAGTGGGAAAAAACTTAGAATAGGATCTTTACCCTGTCTCAGGTAAATGTGTTTTACACATTGGCTTGGTCTTTATTTTAACTACTATCCCCTTTGCGATATTTTTAAAGCTGTACCCATATATTTATGAACGCTATACATTTATACAATAGCAACCAATAAGAGTCAATAGACACCCTGCGTTCCTTTTTAATCTACTGAACATCTTCAAATAATTTCAGTGAAGTGTTATTAGTTTTCTGTTACACCATTGGTACTGTTCAATATTGATTTTTAGGAAAAGCAATAAATGGCCTTGCTCATTGGAAGTCCCCGGGAAAGAGCTGATACGAAGCTGATCATCTCTGGTCTATTTTTAGCACTGATTCCTCGGTGGGGTGATCTGGCCTGCAGGGAGTGAATGTCATTATTTATCTTCCCCGTTGGTAATAATCAGGGTGGCTGGTGCATTGTGGTATATGATGGTCATCCTGCCTGAAGCATCAGCCTGTTTTCTTACTAATAATGCTGCCACAGAGAGCGTCAGAGAGAGAGATTATTTGCAAGTAACTCATCTTGGCCTTCCATAGTCACTTAAACTTGGCTCTGCCTTTTAACTGTTACGCAGGTTCTGCAGGGTGAAGAGGTAGAACAGTGCAATATATAAAATATACCATCGATTACAAGAAATACCGTATACGGTATAAAATATGAATAAATAGTGCAAAAAGAAAGCAAAAAATAATGAGATACAGTGTTCATTGCCCGTTCAGAGATCTTGCAGTGGAGGGGACGAAGCTATTCCTAAAGCATTGAGCATGTGTCTTCAGGCTCCTGTACCTCCTCTCTGATGGCACTATGCTGCGCCCACAGGGAAAACAGCCTATTATCCACACTCAGCTTAAAGCCCAACACAGTCAAAAAGGTGGGACTGCAGTGTAACTTTTCACTGAAATGAAACCTCTAAAGGACTGACACGATTTTCTTAACCTGAAGATATTGACATTTCAGACGTCCATGGGTTTGAATGATCTCAACCAGGTGAAGGGTATTTTATGGGGGGGGGTCAGAAATTCATACATTGTTGAAAGCACTAAACAGACATTGCAGTAAGTTGTAAACTAAACACCAAAATATGGTTCCATTGATTTCAATGTGTTCAACATTCAATATATGTTATAAACTTCTATCCCTTCTGGTTTCAAAGCAGGTCATCGATCAGGTGAAATATTTTCATTAGGTGTCTTCTACCATAAACTCATCTTCACTGCTAAACAGCAATATGACAGATTCCCTCAAGTTCTGCTTCAAAGTGCTAGAAATTCTTCATTTAATCGTTTATTCCACAGCACCTCAGGCTTCTTGTGTTTCTCACAATAACCTCCGGATAGTTTCTTTCTGCTTAATTATCCAGCCTAGCCCATAGGGAAGTGTGATGTACAAAAGTCTAGAAAGTGAGGGACGAGTAACAGCAGTGAGCCATTATGATGGGACTGGAATGAGAAAAAAAAACATTTCTTTGCTCTTTGGGATGAGGAATGTCTATTGTTTTGTCAAGATTTGTACACCACTTCAAGTAATGACACAAATCCACAGCCTGGTAGCCAACTTGGGAAAAATACAATGCAGTACTTTTCCATCACATTCATATTCAAACTATTGGGAATTCTCATTGCACAAGGCCAGTGCAAAAGTGGTATTCACTGGAGTCAGGTCTAATAAAAAGCTCCCATCATATGGCTGGCTCACAGTGCTTTTACTGTACAATAAAAACTGAAAGAGCCACTTTGTTACTATGGCAGTCTTGGACAGATCATTAACATATGTAGCTGGGTGCTGAGTGAGGTTATTGAGGCTAATGAAAATACAGTTGTGTCAATTTAGCTCAGCAAGCTCCAACTGCAAAGCTTTGGGGGTCTCCAGCTTCAGGTAAATGACCCTGCATGCAATTGGAAGGGTCACATCAATCAACAGAATAGGTGGACATCATTTATGACAGAGAAACAAAAAGCTGAAAGAAATATAATAAATTGGCTGCTTGATATCACTTTCTAATGCTAGAAACCTTTGGTAATTATTGCTTATAATTCAATGCACATCTTTCACCATGAGCAACTAATATGACTCATTAATTCCTTTAGGATCATTCATCATTGGGTGTTGCTTGGCATCTGTTTTGGGGAATTATTGTCAACCTGTGAGGTAACAATTACATCAAAATATCAAGAGGGATGTTCAGTTTAAAAACAATGTTTAGCTTAAAAACTTTGGCATACATATGAAAGAGGACAAATCAACATCTGAACTATCTCATTTCACATTATTCATCCATGAATAGATAGGCAAGGGTGAAGCCAAAAACAAGATGACACTATGAAAGAGAATTAACTTTCATTGTAATAAAATCCAACCACATTAATGTTTCTCCTTTGTAATTCTGATTCTGCAGCAGATGTAACACAATTACCATAATATTGGTACAAAAATATATAAACAGGATTATCCTTGAACTGCAGTCTTGATAATTTTTTAATGAAATATTGGCCAAGCCAGAAGGCAAAGCATTTGAATTGATAAATAATTTTTTAATCAAACACTTCTTGAACTTCTAAAAGAGTTGCACAATCTAATTTGTCAACAATGGCATTGAACACACACAAAATGCTGAAGGAAGTCAGCAAGTCAGTCAGCAGCTATGGAGGAGAATGAAGAATCTCAATGAAAGGTCTAGTCCGAAACGTCATCTGTTTATTCCCCTGCATAGGTGCAGTCTGACCTGCTGATTCCCTCTACCATTTTGTGTCTGTTTTTCTAGATTTCCTGTGTAGAATCTCTTGTGCTTATGACTGGCAATAGATTGGCCTTGCTCATTTTATGTATAGTTTGCTCGGTAACTTTCCAGCTGGCCAATCGATATCTCTAATGATCCGGTGCCGAATTCTCCAGAGTGATGCTCTCTACAGGGAATCTTTATCACTTGTGAGCAGGTTAAGCACTTAGGAAGCTCTTCGGAATAGGCAGCAAAAAGAAAAATTAAGGGGCATAAATGGGATTGTAGCCGAGATGTTAAAGAATAAGACCAAGGTCCCTGTATAGGCCAAAATTTAATTGGCTCATAGCATTTAAAAATATTTTGTTTTTCTACTCATTCTTCTGAATTTTCAACCCTTCTGACAGCTCCATTTCCCCATTCTTCTTTCATCAGCAGATCTGGGATGATACATTTTGTTTGCTTCGAAGTGATTACAATGAATTTTGAATAACACAGTAGCTGAGAGATAGCTCTCCACTAGTTACATTTTAGTTCATTTTTTAAAATTCTGTCTTTTAACTGAACCTTCGCTTAGACTTAAAAGCTGCACCAAACCTCATGAATCCTTAATTTAGGAAATAAAATTTCAGTGCAGTACCTTATCGATGCTTTCTGAAACTCCAAAGACACTACATCAACCTCTTCCTACTTATTTACCCTGTTAGTTACCTCTTCAAAAGGCTTAAATCTATCAAAAATGTCCTTTTCATAAAACTAATGGACTCTGTTTAATGATACCATGATTTTAAGTGCCCTGTTAATTAGTGAATTCAAATTATTTCTAAGAACTGATCTCAGGCTAAGTTCTCTATTTTTTCTTTTTCCTGCTCTCTTGAAAAGGAGTGTTGAGTTAATTACCTAGCACTCTCACAGTGTTCCAGAACCTGGTGAATTTTGGAAGTTCACCTCTAATGCATCGGCTGCCTCTGCAGCCAGCACACAGTGCTAAAATTGTGCAGATGAACCCCAAAAATCCTTCAACAAGGTATCATCAGCAGCTGCTTGGAAATCACAGTGTTTAACCAGGCACTCTGGATAACAGTGGCTTCTCTCACCTTGCGCTCACTGTGCCTCACCGACACAGACACACACAAGCTCGGCCAGTGTTTTAGATTTGAAACAGGGTGCCCTTGAAAGTGCTAAACAAATTGAAGTGTGCCCCTGTCACTTTGCATATTTTTTCTCTCACTTCATTGCTTAAACTCTTCTAAAATTCTTCTTTCTATCATTTGTGTTTTTCATTCCTCTGAGCCAATTAAGCAAGCTAGAGCTTTGCTCTTTGGGATGACGAAAATGAGAGCAGACTTAATCAAGGTATCTATGATGATTAGAGGCATAGATAGAGTGAACAGCCAGCACATTTTTCCCAGAGTGGCAATGCCTAATAAGAGAAGACATACTTTTAAGCTAACTGGAGGAAAGTATAAAGACAATGATATCAGAGGTTTTTTTTATATATAATAGAGTGGTTACATGGAACACATGGCCAGGGATGGTGGAGGAGGCCGATACATTAGGGATATTTAAGAGATTGATCACTCTTGGAGTGGGTTAAAAGGTCAGCACAACATTGTGGGCCGAAGGGCCTGGACTGTGGTATACTGTTCTACAGAATATTCTACGATTTATATACCCTACCTTCTCCAAGTACTGGGACATAAGGTGGTTAAATTCAACCATCTGAAGTGTAATCACAGAATCATCCAATTCAGAAGAGGCACTTTGTTCCACTTGAACTTATTTCAGCTCGAAGTCAGACCAGTCCAACTCTGTCCTATGCAACAGCATGAGCACTGAGGTACATAATTCCAACAATGATCTGGATGAAAAGGAAATCTGCCCACATACTTTTGAAACTTCTTTCCAATTTTATTACACCTATGCCGTCTAATTTTAGACATATTTGCTGTTGGAAAAGTCTACATAATCTAGTTCCATTATAATTTGAGTACCTCATTTCTCGTACAGTTGCACAGGAAATGAAACACCTTTCCTTTTATCTTGTTCCTTTCCACCCTTCGGCAACCAAAATATTACTTCCAGGCAAAGCAACAATTCATTCGCAATTTTTGCAAACTGGTGTATTGCATTTGGGGTTCACAACATGGTCAACTTCTTAGTGGTGAGACGAACCACAAATTCAGTTGAGTGCTTGCAGAATACAGATGCTCAGCCCACAGTCCACAGAAAGGAGCATTCACTGCCACCTGCCCGTCACTTTAATTCTCCATCTACTGTTACAATGTAATGTCGCTTCCTACATTTGTTTTAAAAAAGCCAAACATAAATTCGGGGAACAGCATTGATCTCCCATCTAGGCATAATGCAGCCTTTTAAACTCAACATATTCTGCAAGTTCAGGTCACTGAATGTTCTCTGTTAGTATCACACTATGATATTGGTTCAGTTTCTCCTCTCTCTATTAACACGGCCTGACACACTGGGCATGTCCTGTGGCTCTGCATTTCACAGCTTTTGCATTCCTTTGTATTCCCATTCTCTAACTTCCCTCATTTCATTGCTTTTGTGACAAAATAAATATTTTCTCCACTGTCCATTATCCCCATGCACCCACTGACAAGATGACCTCATGTTTTCTTTACTCTCAGACTTACAGAGATATTCCCTTCTCCCTACTCATCCTGTGATTTGATACTAACTTGTTTCCACTTGTCTCCAGAAAGATCATCTTTCTGATCCTTTATGGGCATTATATAATAGTTTTATCAGTATCATATTCAACGATACCAGAGGATCTTTAGTATGTTAAAATAATGAAGTACCTTATTAAACTAAATAACTTACAAACAAAAAACAAGGCATTCCATTTTCAGTGTGCCATGCCAAGCAACTGGTTCCAGTCTGTCTAAATCTCACTTTGTCCTACTGAGGCTGGATGGTCACATGGTACAGTTCATAAAGGGATACGCTCTCACTATCAACGAGCATAATAAAGTTATAGAACTTGTTGTTTGAGATGGTTGCACAATTGTCTTTGTTTTTTATGTCATAAAGGACTAGTTGGGCCAATGAAGGAAATACACTGTCAGTCACAACCATGGACAAAGAGTCAGAGTTAAAGGTTCAGGTCAAAGACCTATCTGACAAAGTTCTGACCAAGGGTCTCTTCAATCTGAGCATAAGAAAATGCGAGCAGAATTAAGCTATTTGGCCCATCTAGTCCATTCTGCTATGACTGTTCTATTGTTCCTCTCATTTCTCCTGCCTTCTCCCAATAACTTAAACAAGCCATTTAACCACAGCTGTATATTTACCAAAGTTGCAAAATTCTTGCCTCTTTTAAATATAATCTGTCAATATCAAATATTAAGAATGATGCATAATTATAAACACCTAATATTTTACAATCGTATTTGGGCATTCATTAAAATTATCCCAGAGTTTGTATAATGGGATGCTCTTTTATGCTGTCAAATAAAAAGTTGTGTATTGGTAGTAATGCAAGAACTGGCAAATATAATAACCTGTGTTTTTCCTTCACAGTGGCTGAAAGGCCTGCTGTGTAAATCAGCTGTTCATGTTTTTATTTCAGACAAGCACTGGGTACATAATTTATAGAAGGATATTTCTGCCAAAACTTCTGCCATATGGCTAGTGATGCAGTACATTACGTACTAAAAGGATACAAAGTGATGTACCATGAAATGAATATTGGAATATTTCAGTTTGCTTTGTAAATAGGATATAAACCAACACATAGTTTAAAGGTTTGGCAGCTATTTCAGAATTAAATCCTACTTCAACTCTCAAAGTAACAGTGATTACTAATAATACAAAAATATATTAGTCTGGTTAATTGAAAGTCAGAGCCATTCAATGAAACAGCTCATTTAGAAAGACACAAAGCAGATAATGGGAAAAAAGTACAAAAGTACCTTTTATCTTTAAAGGCAGCTGGGTTATGTGAGTACCTCAACTGACATCCTTCTGAAGGTGGGATGATTTTCATTTTTAATGAGTTCCCACATCTTCAAATGCATAGTTTTTCAGTTGAGGCTCAGAGAAAAGCACAACTTTTGTTATTGTCTGGGTGTGTTTTTCTGTCCATCTAGGGTGTCCAAGAGAAGGGTTTTTCCCCTTTGGGCTTCCTGTCTTAACTTTGACAAAATGAAATTAGTTGATTTAACAAACTTGTATGAGCATACCCCTACAATCCATGGGAGCAGTTAGCACTTGTTGTTATTTAATGCCATTATATCTATCGCTACTGACGATCATAAAGCTAAGCGGGACATGGAAAGCCACTCGAATGCAGTGGGATGATCCCGAATCAACCACAGCAATAGAATTTTGAGAGCTAAACACTGCTTCCTTTGCTTATGACCAGAAGACAGTTAATTATTACACAAATCATTGCAGTCTTGCCGAACTGGGTATATTTAAACATCTTTCAAGGACAATGGTGACCATTGTCCTTGCACAGACATATTATTGAACTGATGCTCACTATGCTTGTAAGCTTCACGCATGTAGTAATCAACTCAGCAATCTGAGTTGCTCTTCCAGTCATCAGCATGCATTGCTTTTCTTGGAAGGTGGTCACAGAATGAGTGTTTCCAATTGCCACTGGCTTATATCCCTTCTCACACTAGATTGCCTTGACCTTCCACAAGCTCCAAAACTATGAAGGAATGGCGGAAGCATGTGATCTCAAAATTGCTTGTTTTACAGCCGCAGCTGAACGAACAGAGAGTGAGTGATACTTCAAATGACGCAGGGACAGACATCTTCAATGACAAAGCCTTCGCAGATAAATATCCCAGAGTTCAATCGAAGGGCATAATATTTATTCTGATCGTTGATCTGTCTGGCCCAGTTGAGTCTGAGTTTGACTTTTAAAGCATATTTTAAAAATGGTGTTCGTAAAAAGATTATATTCCACCTAGTTAATCGATTCTATTAGAAAAGTATCGGATGGTACAGTTCAATTAAAAAGTGTTCCAGTTTGCTAAATTGCAGTGGAAACCAGGGAAAGCATTTAAAATCTATTTGAACTCCAAATGCTCTGAAGTATAATTTCCATTATGTGTCAATATTTCAATATTACATTACCAGGAAAATCAACTCTATTCTGAAAGCTACCTTAAAGATTAGCACTCAAACAGTTCATATTCACATTCATAAAACCCACAGTGACCATTTCCCATTAGAAGTGCAATATATCAGTGAGTTTGACTAGTAGAAACATTTGAAAACTACCTATCTACAAAACGCAACTGCAAATTGTCCCAATGTTGCCATTATAAACAAATTCATTGTGTTGTTTTATTGTTTTACAGCTCATCCCTGTGAGGCTCCAAACTGCAGAACCATGACCTTGAACCTACATCCTCTGACAACTCGTATTGAATAATATCAACAATACTCATAAAATTGCAGTGCCTGGGAAAAACATAGTTATATTTCAAACCCCATCACACTAACACATCTATCTAGGAAATACAATTGATCTGCAAGACAGAACGATATATGCTGGAGTTTGAGGTAATAATCAATGATGGACATTAGAACTACGAGGTTGATTTCAATTATATGAGCAAGGCTATTAGTTTAGTGAATGGCTTACAGACACGATGTTATCAGCCTCAAGAAGATAATCGTTATGTGCGTAAGAAATGGAAAGCGTGCCCCGATAAGATACATCGATCCTACTGATAGGAATTGGGTTTGTAAGGTTATCATGGCCAATGATTGCATTATTATGATGCTCTGTTTGGGACACAGAAAACCACGGTACTGTGACAGGAATGGAAGTCCTTGTTACACTGTAGATTCTATGGCAAATTGCTCCCAATGTGGCAGACACATCAGGCAAAATCTCTCTTTAATACCAATACAACACTTTCACCATTTGGCTAAGCAAATAGTTCAGTGGTAGGATAGTGCAGCGGTAGAATCTTGCCTACATGCTGGAGATAGGTTGTTGTATCGTAAAATCACAAAATCTATTTCAATCACTCCATGTCTACCCACTAGTCTGAATCTGGCTTTGTAGAGGATTAAATCTGTAGTAAATAATATTCACAGTTAGCAGGTTAGAGCAACCCCAGATGCAGATTTCCCCAAAATTAGAACGCAAGTCCACATGTACGGCAGGATCTGTACTACTGGACTATGCTCCTTCTCAGTCTGCCTTCTATTCAAATGAAATTTTCTTATCCTTATCTACAAATCCCTCTGTTGCTTCTTCCTCCTATCACTATACAACTTCCTCTAGCTCTATAAGCTGATAAGATCCGTCACTCCTCCAATTCTTGTCTCCTAGTCATTCCTGATTTTATCTCTTCACCAAGTGCCTTGATCAAAAACTAGAATTCCTTTCCCAAACCACCCAACATTTGTACCTTTCTCCCTGATTTCCCCTTTGAAACTCGCATCTTTTACAAAGCCGTAGTGGAGGATGCAGAAGTGTAGATTTGAATAAGGGAGAATAAAGTGAGATTTGTATAAGATTAATGTAAATGGTTGTTAATGTTGATTTGGTTGATTGAAGGACCTAGTTCCATGCTGTATGCACCTTAGACTCTTTAGGACACTATGACCTGCTCTAACATCGCTATTGTCAGCTTGGTGTCAAATTTCATTTGGTAACTTTCCTGCAAAGTCAGTCAGAATCAGAATCAGGTTTAATATCACCAGCAAATGTCATGAAATTTGTTAATTTTGAGGCAACAGTACAATACATGATAAAAATAGAGGAAAAAAACTGATTTACAGTATTTATAGATACGTATACTAAATAGTTACATTAAACAAGTACTACAAAATCAGAAATAAAAAGTAGTGAGAGAGTGTTCTTGGGTTCAATGTCCATTTAGGAATCGGATAGCAGAGAGGAAGAAGCTGTTCCTGAATCACTGAGTGTGTACTTTCAGGCTTCTGCACCTCCTTCCTGATGGCAACAATGAGAAGAGGGCATGTCCTGGGTGGTGGGGGTCCTTAATGATGGGCACCACCATTCTCAGGCACCGCTCCTTGACTATTTGAACACATTCAACATCTTGGATTCGAGGGAGCTGGTATTCCATAAGGAACCTGACTAATTTTACAACTCTGAGGCTTCCCTTGATCCTGTGCAGTAGCCCCTCCCCCACCCTCACCATAATAGACGGTGATGCAGCCAGTCAGAATACTCTCCATAATACATCTGTAGAAGTTTTCGAGTGCTTTAGGTGTCAAACAGAATCTAGAAATATAGAAAACCTACAGCACAACACAGGCCTTTCGGCCCACAAAGCTGTGCCAAACATGTGGGAGTCGGCTCTGCCTCTTCCTGGAAGTGCTGCCTGGCCTGCTGCGTTCACCGGCGGCTTTGATGTGTGTTACTAGAATGTTACCTGGGTTTCATCACCTAAGGTACAGAGAAAGGTTGAACAAGTTGGGTCTTTATTCTTTGGAACGTAGAAGGTTGAGGGGGGGACTTGATAGAGGTATTTAAAATTATGAGAGAGATAGATAGAGTTGACGTGGATAGGCTTTTTCCATTGAGAGTGGGGGAGATTCAAACAAGAGAACATGAGTTGAGAGTTAAAGGGCAAAAGTTTAGGGGTAACGTGAGGGAGAACTTCTTTACTCAAAGAGTGGTGGCTGTGTGGAAAGAGCTTCCAGCAGAAGTGGTTGAGGCAGGTTCGATGTTGTCGTTTAAAGTTAAAGTGGCAGCTACATGGACAGGAAAGGAATGGAGGGTTATGGGCTGAGTGCAGGTCGGTGGGACTAGGTGAGAGTAAGAGTTCGGCACGGACTAGAAGGGCCGAGATGGCCTGTTTCCATGCTGTAATTGTTATATGGTTATATGTACTTACTTTAGAAATTACTCATAGACCTCTATTTTTCTAAGCTCCATGTACCTATCCAGGAGTCTCTTAAAAGACCCTATCGTATCCGCCTCCATCACCATCGCTGGCAGCCCATTCCACGCACTCACCACTCTCTGCGTGAAAAAATTTATCCCTGACATCTCCTCTGTACCTAGTTCCAAGCACCTTAAAACTATGCCTTCTTGTGCTAGCCATTTCAGCCCTGGGAAAAAACCTCTGACCATCCACATGATCAATGCCTCTCATCATCTTATACACATCTATCAGGTCACCTCTCATCCTCCGTCGCTCCAAGTTGACTCAACCTATTCTCATAAGGCATGCTTCTCAATCCAGGTAACATCCTTGTAAATCTCCTCTGCACCCTTTCTATAGTTTCCACATCCTTCCTGTAGTGAGGTGATCGGAACTGAGCACAGTACTCCAAGTGGGTCTGACCAGGGTCCTATATTGCTGCAACATTACCTCTCGGCTCTTGAACTCAATCCCATGGTTGATGAAGACCAATGCACCGTATGCCTTCTTAACCATACAGTCCTTTGGACTCGGACCCCAAGATCCCTCAGATCCTCAACAATGCCCAGAGTGTTACCATTAATACTATATTCTGCCATCATATTTGACTTACAAAAATGAACCATCTCACACTAATCTACCACTTCTCAGTTCAGTTTTGCATCCTACTGATGTCTTGCTATAACCTCTGAAAGCCCTCCACACTATCCACAACACCACCAACCTTTGCGTCATCAGCAAATTTACTAACCCATACCTCCACTTCCTCATCCAGGTCATTTATAAAAACCATGAAGAGAAGGAGTCCCAGAACAGATCCCTGAAGCACACCACTGGTCACCGACCTCCATGCAGAATATGACCCGTCTACAACCACTCTTGGCTTTCTGTGTGCAAGCCAATTCTGGATCCACAAAGCAAGGTCCCTTTGGATCCCATGCCTTCTTACTTTCTCATTAAGCCTTGCATGGGGTACCTCATCAAATGCCTTATCCATATACATTACATCATTACCTAGTTTTTTGAACCTTTTGTAAGCTTTTCTTTTCTTCTTGACTAGATTTTCAACAGCCCTTATACACATGGTTCCTATACCCTACCATCCTTTCCCTGTCTCATTGAAACATAACTCTGCAGAACGCCACACAAATATCCCCTGAACATTTGCCACATTTCTGCCGTACATTTTCCTGAGAACATCTGTTCCCAATTTATGCTACCAAGTTCCTGTCTGATAGCTTCATATTTCCCCTTACTCCAATTAAACACTTTCCCAACTTCTCTGTTCCTATCCTTTTCCAATGCTATGGGAAAAGAGATAGAATTGTGATCACTAGCTCCAAAATGCTCTCCCTCTGAGACCTGACACCTGACCAGGTTCATTTCCCAAAACCAGATCAAGTACAGCCTCTCCTTTTGCAGGCATATCTACATATTGTGTCAGGAAACCTTCCTGAACACACCTCACAAACTTTACCTCATCTAAACCCCTCGCTCTAGGGAGCCGCCAATCAATATTGGGGAAATTAAAATCTCCCACCACGACAACCCTGTTATTATTTCATCTTTCCAGAATCTGTCTCCCTATCTGCTCCTCAATGTCCCTTTTACTATTGGGTGGTCTATTAAAAAACACCCAGTAGATTTATTGACCCCTTCCTGTTCCTAACTTCCACCCACAGAGACTCAGTAGACAATCCCTCCATGACTTCCTCCTTTTCTGCAGCCGTGACACTACCTCTGATCAGCAGTGCCACGCCCCCACCTCTTTTGTCTCCCTCTCTCTTTCTGAAACATCTAAAGCCTGACATTCTTAGTAGCCATTCCTGTCCCTGAGCCATCCAAGACTCTGTAATAACCACAACATCATAGCTCCAAGTAATGATCCACACTCTAAGCTCATCTGCTTTGTTCACGATACTCCTTGCATTAAAATAGACACATCTCAAACCATCAGTCTGAGCGCATCCCTTCTCTATCACCTGCCTATCCTCCCTCTCACACTGTCTCCAAGCTTTCTCTATTTGTGAGCCAACCGTCCCTTCCTCTGTCTCTTCAGTTTGGTTCCCACCCCCCAGCAATTCTAGTTTAAGTTCTCCCCAATAGCCTCAGCAAACCCCTCTGCCAGGATATTGGTCCCCCTCAGATTCTTTTTGATAGGTCACACCTGCCCCAACAGAGGTCCCAATGATCCAGAAATCTGAATCCCTGCCCCCTGCTCCAATCCCTCAGCCACGCATTTATCTTCCGCATCACTCTATTCCTATACTCACTGCCACGTGGCACAGACAGTAATCCCAAGATTACTACCTTAGAAGTCCTGCTTCTCAACTTCCTTCCTAACTCCCTGTAGTCTATTTTCAGGACCTCCTCCCTTTTCCTACCTATGTCATTGGTACCAATATGTACCACGACCTCTGGCTGTTCACCTTCCCACTTCAGGATATTGTGGACGTGATCAGAAACATCCCGGACCCTGGCACCTGGGAGGCAAACTACCATCCGAGATTCTTTCCTGCGTCCACAGAATCACCTGTCTGACACCCTAACTATAGTCCCCTATCACTGCTGCCATCCTCTTCCTTTCCCTACCCTTCTGAGCTACAGGGCCGGACTCTGTGCCAGACTCTCTTCAAATTCCTAATGAAGTACAGCCACTGTCTTGCCTTCTTTATAGCTGCATCAATATTTTGAGACCAGGTTAGATTCTCAGAGATCTTGACATCCAGGAACTTGAAACTGCTCACTCTCTCCACTTCTGATCCCTCCATGAGGATTAGTTTGATTTCCCTCTACCTACCCTTTCCGAAGTCCTCAGTCAGTTCTTTGGTCTTACTGACACTGAGTGCAAGGTTGTTGCTGCAACACCACTCAACCAGGTGGTATATCACGCTCCTGTACGCCCTCTGAGATCCTGCCAACAATAGTTGTATCATCAGCAAATTTATAGATGGCATTTGAGCTATGCCTAGCCAGACAGAGTCAGGGTGTAGAGAGAGTAGAGCAGTGGGCTAAGCACACATCCCTGATGTGTGCCATTATTATTGTCGGTGAAGTGGAGATGTTATTACCAATCTGCACAGATTGTGGTCTTCCGGTTAGGAAGTTGAGAATCCAATTGCAATGCACAGGAGTCCACCCAAGCTTAAAATCGTGTCACTAAGACTTTAGCAAATTTCTACAGATATAGCACAGAGAACATTCTTGCTGGTTGCATCACCATTTAGTATCGAGGAGCCATTGTACAGGACTGGACAAAGCTACAGAGGGTTGTAAACCTAGCCTGCCCCATCACAGCCACTAGCCTCCTAGCAGTGAGGACATGATCAAAAAGTTATGCTTCAAGAAGGCGGCATCCACAACCCAGGATATGCCCTCTTCTCATTACCACCATCAGAGAGGAGGTACAGAAGCCTGATTTAACACACTCAATATTTTAAGAATAGCTTTCTCCCCTCTGTCATCAGATTTCTAAACAGTCCATGGATCCATGAACACTAGCTTGCTATTTTTGCTCTGTTTTTACAAAACTTTTTATAGTATTACTTATTACTGTAATTTATAGTATATTTTCTTTATTGTACTGTATTCCTGCCAATAAACAACAAATTTCATGACATACATCTGTTAGTGGTTATAAACCTGATTCTGATTCTGATTCTGCTTCCAAGGTTAAAAACAGTGAATTTTCCAGTTTCAGTTAACCCACACCCCTCGTTCTCCTCCTCCTCTCCCCCACCCACCCCGGCGCTCTCCTCCTATGCACACTCACCTACCCACCTAGTTGCCTTCTCAATTTGTTCACCTTTCCCATCCTCTCCCTCATCTGGTTCCACTTACCCATTTCCTACCCCATCCCTCATTTTGTTCGACCTACCAACTCTGTCCGACCCTTCCATCCTCCTGCTATATGCTGGCAATGTTAATGCTCCTCTCTGAATCCAGATGCAGAATCTCGGTCTAGAACATCAGCTTAACCCCACTGCCGCCACAGACTGTGCAGTTTTGTTTATTTGTTTGTTGAGCTGCAGTGTGGAACAGACCCCATCGGCCCTTTGATCCACTTAGCCCAGCAATCGCCTGATTCAATCCTAGCCTAACATGGGTCAAGTTGCAATGACCAATTAACCTACCAGCCAGAATGTCTCCGGACTGTGGGAGGAAACCGGAGTACCTGGAGGAAACCCATGCGGCCACGGGGAGAACGTACAAACTGCTTACAGGCAGTGGCGGGAATTGAACTTGGGCTGCATGCACTGTAAAGCCTTGTGCTGACCACTACGCTATTCTGGCAGTATGATTTTGTTCCAGATTCCAACACTTGCAATCTCTTTTGTCAGCATTAAAAATGAAACTGCCTGCTCTGTGCAGTGCACTGATACAACCAAGACACTAGTTTGACACAGCGTGGATGGCATGCTGGAGACTGATAATGAGCCTATACCCATTCCAAACGTTTACATCGATCATTAGTTCCTTTTAGAAGCCTATCACTTTATACTTGTGTAGTCCTGCACACTGAGAAGTTGCAGAGTTCTTTCTGCAGTACAATAAATCTAAAAAAAAGCTTGGTCGATGCAGAATGAGGATCAAGAGAACTAAGTCTGTGACCGGACAGGCATCGTCTTTCTACACGAACTGATAACACGACCTACCTGTCGCATTGCTAAGCTTGAATGAGACCATCTTGTCGGGGATGTTACAAACATTTCTCACTGATGCGATGCAACTGTAATTTGCATAATCCTTGGGCCGAAGGTTCTTCAGTTTCAGAATCTTTATTTCGCCCTGTTTAAAAAAGCAAACATTGATTTCAAATCAGCTGATTGTAAAAGTTGTCTAAAAGCATAATGGAAATCAGTATTGGTTAAAGTGCAATAATCAAAGCCATTAAGTCAGGTTTTGAGATGGAAAGGGTTTAAGTAATATCCAATAATATCAAACCTTTACTGTGTGAATGTAAATCATATTCTTCAACTGATCACATTTTACATTTCAAAAAGAATGTAATGCTTAGAAAGAAAAGTCAAACTTGTCATATGCACAAGTAAATAGAGTCATAGAATACGAGTGTACAAACAGACCCTTCAGTCCATCTAGCCCATGCCGAACTATCATTCTGCCTAGTCACAGAGCCCTGCCTAGAGCCCTCCATACCCCTCCTATCCATGTGCCTATCCAAATTTCTCTTTAGTGCTGAAATCTAGCCCGCATCCACCACTTCCATTGACAGCTTGTTACACATTCTCGCCACCCGCTGACTGAGGAAGATCCCCCCCATATTCCCCTAAACACTTCACCTTTAACCCTTAACCTCGAGGACCTCTAGTTCTAAGTGCATCATTTCATTTGTACATGTAGCAGGCACAAGCAACAAGTTCACTGCTTTTTGGACTCTAAACTATTCAATCTGAAATCCCGCAAGAAAAAGCATAATTAATGAAAATAAGGTTAAAAATAATTGTAGTTGTTTCATCCTGAAATAAGCACAAAAACCTTACTCAGCTTTTTCCCCATCTTTCAGCCACTTTCCTGGTAGCAGCTTCTTCTGCAGTTCAAAGACGATAACAAAGAGGACTGCGTGTCCTCATAATCTAATCTAATATCACTGTCACATGAACCCTTGGGAAATGAGTCAGAACTCAGAGTAAAGCAGCATAAACGTTTGCCAAGTTGCTGAGGGAAAACGTAGTGAAGGGGGTTCACATGGTCTTCCACTGTGTTGTGACCTGATTCATTCCCCTGCAGCAAATAGACACAAGCCACTTTGAGCTACGAGCTCATAAAGGGGGCCAGTGATCACAGAACCTTGTACAATATAGACACACTGCCATCACTGTCAGTGATGCTTCTGGACAAAAGTGGAGTACTGAAAAAAATAAATCTAGTGTCCATGGTCTTTAATTTGCATCTATTAATATCCCACATCTTCAACAGTCAATTTCTCTTCATAAATATGGAAAAGTCCATTTGCACTGAATGATGTCATTAGATATGCATCTTGCATCAAGCAGTTATCAGATGTGTGAAAGTGATATACCCCGGCCAATTTTCCCAGTCGACCCAAAAATGATTGCATGCCTAGTCTAACATTTATAAATGGATTTTACATGTAAATTGTAAACAAAACAACATTTAAGAGGACATAATTTTAAGACACAAGAGCATTACACATGAATTGCATGCTGTCAATTTTTCTAGTTATATTCAAATTGAACTTTATTTTAAAATTTCATCTTAACAGCATGCATTGCAAAGAGTTAATATAATGTTGATAAAGCTCATCAGTTGTATTGATTTTAAGAAAATAAACATGCACTTTTTTAATATTTTGAACAGCAAAAGGTAACACAAGTAATTATCCGAATTCAGCTGAAGTTCAAGGGTGGCTGATGATTAGGATTGCTCATCTTATATAAAAATATTGCAAACAGTGAGCAGTTTAGGGTATTTTCCAGAGAGAAAGATGGACTTAATGCTTCAAGTTGATGACCAATTGACTGTTCTGATCCAGAGTCCTTGGCTTGAAGCATTAATCCTATGTATTTCTCTCCACCAAGGCTGTTTGATGTGCTGAAAGTTATTTATTTTCCTTTCACTTTATGCAGAAACTGCAATATTTTATATTCAACTCCTTCCCTCACCATCTTTAATTAAAACCATACACTAGGATTGAACTTTGCTGCAATATTTCTCAGCTCACTTACCACCTGTGGTTTGAAAATGGAGAATACAAGCTGAGGTTGATTTGTGAAACGGCTGAGTTTTGGTATGTACTATGCTCTGGGATCTACCCAGGTTCAAGAGTAAATCATTTTAATTGTCAGACTGAATTAGCGTGAATGAGACTCCAATGGAAATTACAACTCTGGAGCAGAAGACTGAGGGGAGGTTAACTGGGTGATCCATTGGGTAAGCAGCTGGAGAGGACAGATCTGGGGTAACATGGCATTATTTTGCTAGACTTCATGCATCTTGGGTCCTTTTAAACTTGAAAAGTTCACTTACTTTCAAAGCCTCTGCTTCTGTTCTTGCTGATTTAATTAGATGGGCAAGTAGGCCACATAAACTACCTGGAATACCTTCTGACTGACACACTAATGAAACATACCACACTAAAATATTACAGCAGTAGCATCAGAGTAACAAAATACTCCACAACAATGTTTTGTCATTGTCTCTGTTCCTTGTTAGTGATAACTTCTAAAAATAATAATTTTACAAGAACACAGGAGTACACTCAGTTAACTTTGGTTAACCTGGTCATCATGCTTTTGGGAAAATGTTGAAATTCATCGCTGAAGAAGTAACAGAAGAGTTAGTACATCATTCTAAATGGATTAAACGTGGCTGTATGAAAGGAAAAAAAAGTGTTTGACAAAGTTTAGTAGGCCTTTGAAGATCACCATTGCACAGAGCTGCAGTATTTAGAAAATGCACTCTAGTTATTTACCCGGGCTATTCTGATAGTACTTCTCAAACTCAAAACCTCTATCTCCAATTGCAAGGGCTGCAGATGTACAGAAGCACCACCACTTACCCTTGCCACCTTCCAATTTGCACATCACACTCACCTTACAATATATCCCTATTCCTCTGTTATTGCTGGATCAAAATTCTGGAATTCCCTTTCCAACAGTATAGCGGGTGCACCTTTATCAAAGGAATTTCAGCAGTCATGAGTATAGACGGATTCACTAATAGATAAAAGGATAAACCAACGGTCTTTAAAGGGGAAGTTTTGCTACAACTACAAAAGGCATTGGGCCACTACATACAGATTCACCATGTTTATTTATGAATTTACATGCATTAGAGATAGTTTTGAGAAGATTCACACTGTTGATTCCTAGAATGAGAGGGTTGTTTTGGGAACAGGTCAGGCCTGAATAGAAGGAGGAGAGGTAATCTTTTGAAAAATAAGGCTCTGAGTAGGATTGGCTGGATGGATGCTGAGAGGATGACGCCCCTCTTTGAGTTAATGAGGCTATCTCAAACAAGGAAGCTGAATAAGCAGTTTTAGAATGTGGGGGATGAGGGAGCTGCGGATGTCTTTCTTGTCTTGGGATTTTGCATCCTAAGAATTCTCTACCACAGTTCTGAAGCACGGATCACAGTTAAGTGGGATGTACTTTTGAACTATTGGGAAATAAGGAGTCTGGGCAGCAGAGAGAAAAGTGGGTTTGAGACCATGGTCAGAGATATGAATTGTATCTAACTGGTAATGGAGTCAAAAAGGTCTGAATGGCCTACTCCTGTTCCTTAAAAAAACCTCAGCACCTTAAGAAATCACAGTCTGAGATCAAATAACTGATAAGTGGAAAGGGTGAGTGTTAGGGGAGCCATGGAGTCATAAGTAGCTAGCCATCTGGACACAAGCTGGGGTCTGATCAGCCCCGGCCCGGTCACCTGGAGGAGGTTGTATGATGTTGAAAGACCCAAAATACCCAATGATTCCAGGAACATCACTGAAGATGTGTCCAGAAGCATCAATAGATGTATGTACACAGCTTACACCCTGAGTTAATCAGTGACAACCAGGAAAGACTGGGTGACAACCACGAAAAGAGTGGTGACGACTGGAGAGTCAGTGACAGCCCGGAGAGACGGCAACCAGGGCAGAACGGGCTGGCAACCCAATCTGCGTCCTCTGAGAGGAGGACCCCCACAAAAGCCACAAAAAATCTAAGGAAAAGATACCCCCAGGGGTGCCCGAGAAGGGGGGAGGATGAGTACCCCAGTCAGATGGACACAACGACATCAGACCCAGGCAATGAACAAACGACGATGAGGAACCAGTGTGCATGTGGCAAAATCTGCAAGAACGATCGCGGCTTGAAGATCCACCAAGCGAGGATGAAGTGTTTGGCGGGAGCAGGAGCAGCACAACGCGCAGGTGTCCAACCTGGTGAGACGAAGGAGGGGCCAGGCCCAGAGTCACCCCATAGTGCCCAGAACCTCCAAGTGTTGCAAACTAATCCCTCGAACATGAAGTCTAACAGGAGGTGGATCAAATGGCCTGCAGCTAACATGACTTCACTGTGGAAGCAGTTTGATGAAGATGTTAACCAAATTCTGGAGGCAACGGCAAAGGGAGGGGTTGATAGGAAGCTTCAAGTTATGACAACAATTAATGTTAGTATCGCAGCTGAACGGTTCGGAGAAGAGGAGAAGGAAGGCTCCAAAACATCTTACTCGAAGAACCAAACAGCACTGAGGATCCACAACATCAGGCAGGAGATGAAAGCGCTGAAGTCCCAACACAAGGAGGCAGGAGAAGAGGAGCACGTGGGCTTGGCCCAGCTGATGTGCATACTACGAAAGAAGATCAGGGTCCTCTGCCGGGCAGAGTGGCATCGGAGGCAGCGTCGTGAAAGGGCCCGAAAATGTGCTGCCTTTATCGCCAACCCCTTCAAGTTCACCAAGGAGTTGCTGGGGGAGAAGCGCAGTGGGAAACTGGCCTGTTCGCAGGAAGACATAGACCAACATCTGAAGAAGATGTACATTGATCCTGAAAGAGAGCAGGAGATGGGAGAGTGCGACATCCTAATAGACCCACCTGAACCGGATGTGCAGTTCGACGTGTCAGAGCTGCAACTAAAGGAAGTCAGAGAGGTCGTCCGCAAAGCAAGGGCAAGCTCGGCTCCAGGACCAAGCAACACCTTGTACAAAGTGTACAAGAACTGCCCCAAACTCCTGCTGCGTCTGTGGAAGATCCTGAGAATCTTCTGGAGAAGGGGGAAGATCCCAGAACAGTGGAGAGTGGCTGAAGGGGTGTGGATCCCGAAGGAGGAAAATGCCACCCAGATAGATCAGTTTCGCATCATCTCCCTGCTGTGTGTCAAGGCGAAGATCTTCTTCAGTGCAGTTTCCAACCGGCTGTGCACCTACCTAGCACAGAACACCTATATTGATACATCAGTCCAGAAGGGTGGCATATCAGGGATGCCGGGCTGTCTGGAGCACATCGGTGTGGTAACACAGCTCATCAAGGAGGCCAGAGAGAACAAGGGCAACCTGTCAGTATTGTGGCTCGACCTGTCAAATGCATATGGCTCCATTCCGCACAAGCTGGTGCAGCTCACACTGACCAAATATCATGCCCCCCAGCAGAATCAGAGACCCTATCACTGATTATTACAGCAACTTCAGGATGAGGGTCTCTTCAGGAGCAATTACTTCAACCTGGCACAAGGTGGAGGTCGGCATCATTACAGGGTGCACTATCTCAGTGACACTGTTCTCCCTAGCCATGAACATGCTCACTAAGTCTGCTGAACCAGAGTCCAGAGGGCCCAGAATGAATTCCGCTCAACGGCAACCACCTATCAGGGCATTCATGAATGACCTCACAGTCACCACAGAATCAGTCCCAGGCTGCCGGAGGATTCTGCAAGGGCTCAAAAAGCTGGTGGAGTGGGCCCGGATGCGTTTCAAACCTGCCAAATCAAGATCGATGGTGCTGCGGAAAGGGAATGTGGAGAACAAGTTCCGGTTCAGCATCGCAGGCACAGCCATCCCAACCATCACAGAAAAGCCAGTCAAGAGCTTAGGCAAAGTTTTTGACAGCTCTTTAAGGGACACAACATCCATTCAGGCAACCTGCACCGAGTTGGATAGCTGGCTGAAATCTATGGACAAGTCTGGCCTACCTGGGAAGTTTAAAGCCTGGGTGTATCAGCTTGGCATTCTTCCCAGAATCCTGTGGCCCCTCCTCGTCTATGCAGTTCCGATCTCGACAGTCGAAACCTTAGAGAGGAGGGTTAGCAACCACCTCAGGAGATGGCTGGGGCTGCCAAAGAGCCTGAGCAGCATCGCACTCTATGGACACCACAACAAACTGCAACTGTCCTTCAAATCCTTGGAGGAAGAATTCAAGGTAACAAGAGCCAGAGAAGTGCTACAGTATAGGGACTCAAATGTCCCGAAGGTGGCTAGAGCAGGGATCCAAGTAAGTACTGGCAGGAAGTGGAGGGCAGAGGAAGCTATTCAGGAGGCAGAGGCGAGGCTGCATCACAGGAGGCTGGTGGGAGTGGTCACACAAGGCCGAGCTGGGCTAGGATCCTTTCCAACTCCCCAAATGGACACCAGAGGGAAGGAAAGGCGTCGTCTAGTTCAGGAGGAGGTGCGAGCAGTAGTGGAGGCGATGAGAGCCTGCAAGGCGGTGGGAATGAAGCAACAGGGAGCTTGGACAAGATGGGAGAATGCGGTTGAGAGGAAAGTGACCTGGGCTGATCTTTGGAAAGCCGAACCACACCGCATCCAATTTCTCATCCAGGCAGTGTACGATGTGCTTCCAAGCCCATCAAACCTGCACACATGGGGCAAGGCAGAGTCACCTGTGCGCCCACTGTGCTCCAAGAGAGGAACCCTTGAGCACATCCTCAGCGGCTGTGCAAGGGCACTTGGTGAGGGACGGTACAGGTGGAGGCATGATCGGGTCCTGAAGACCATCGCTGAAGCCGTCAGCGCAGGAGTTGAGTGGGTGAAGTGGTCCCGACCCTCCAAGCAGACCATTGCCTTTGTCAGAGCTGGGGAGCAGCCAATACCCGCCAAAAGAACATCTGCAGGCATTCTGACCTCTGCAAGGGACTGGCAGCTGTTGGTGGACCTCGAACGGCAGCTGAAGTTCCCCAGCCATATCACAGCCACCACCCTGTGATCAGACATTGTCCTAGTGTCTGAGTCTACTAAGCAAGTGGTGTTGCTGGAGCTGACAGTCCCATGGGAAGATAGCTTGGAAGAGGCCTTTGAAAGGAAGCTCTCCAAGTACGCAGGACTGGTCAGCAACTGTCAGCAGGCTGGATGGAGAGCGAGGTGTCTCCCAGTGGAGGTTGGTTGTAGGGATTCGTAGCCCGTTCTTTAGTTAGAGCCTTCAGCATTTTGGGCATCGAGGGAGAGAGCAAGAGGAGAGCCATCCGCAGTACCACTGATGCGGCAGAGAGGGCCTCAAGATGGCTGTGGCTCAAAAGAGGGGAGCCATGGAGTCATAAGTAGCTAGCCATCTGGACACAAGCTGGGGTCTGATCAGCCCCGGCTTGGTCACCTGGAGGAGGTTGTATGATGTTGAAAGACCCGAAACACCCGATGATTCCAGGAACATCACTAAAGATGTGTCCAGAAGCATCAATAGATGTATGTACACAACAGTTAACAATTATATTTCAGGTGATATCCAAAATTCTAGTTCAAAATCCTCTAACCAATTCAATTACATCCAATAAAAATAAAACTTAAAACTAAAACTTCTGTTGTAAAATAAAATCTTTTAATTTTGTTTTTTGTTTCCCCCTCACCTCGTTATCACTTGAGGACTGTTAGAATTAGAACAGTTATGTTGCTGTCATTCTAAAATAGAAAAATGCTCAGAAATCAGTAAAATATTAAACTGTGAAATCAGAGTATCTCATTCTCAGAACCATCCAATCAGGATCTAATTTTATAGAACAAATAACAAAAAGTAATATTCAGATTAAAATCCTTGCAATATTATATAATATTATAAAGGTTTGTAAACTTGTGTTTAATTGCCAAATCATTTTCTCTGCGGCCTGGCCGAGTGGTTGCAGGTAATTTTTTAACTCAAATATTGAATTCATAACACTAAGGGTTCTGTATTTTTAAATGTTAATTTGACTATCAAAACAAAAGATGTAATTATACGTTAATCCAATTTGCCATATTATTTATTCTACTGCAAGCACAACTTCACAGACTGAACTACAAATTAAATTTGGAAGGCAAAATGACTTCTGGGTGCAGATGTTTTTTTTCTAAATTGCAAGTCGAAGTGTAAAGCTGACAGCTGGAGCAGGTTTGAGGAGCTGCAATGCTGGTCGTTGTGGAATGCTGCAATTTTTAAACTAAATTATAGTGGTGGGACCTTCCTTTGAATCAATGAAATCTGAAACCCAGATGAGTAACCGATACCATGAAAGCCATAATAATAGGTTTATAGTGAATACCCTCACAATTTATTCCCCACAATCAAGAGCAGATTATAACACATAATTTGTCACACAACAATAAGCCTCTCTTCAGTCCCATTTTTATGAAATGGACAAGCTGATTAATAAAATGAATACAGTCGTGAGTTGAACACAGGTTAGAAAAAAAAAGCACTGGGTATTTCTCATCTATCCTGCCATGTTCACCATAAACACAATCTGATCTATTCCCCAATGCATAACTAAGTGGATAAATGACAGGTCAATAAGAATGCTTTACTTGTGGATCACTGAGTCACTTTGCAGATGGTAAATAAATCTGCGTTGTTGATGCCACGGTGTTTTTAAGGAAGAGAGAAATCTGCAAATGAGTGAAATCCACCTTTGAGGAGAATAACCCTTCAATCAGTACTTAGACATTTTTAACTGGAAGCTAACTCTTAATAGAAAATAATGAGATCTTCAATATTTGCCTTTTATAGAATTAAAGCCAAATGAAACAAAATTAGTACACTAAGATATTTAATTTTCATTGCACAAGCAGTATTGCAGTATTTATATTGTGCTTTTTTTTATCAGGACAAATAGAAAGATTTAGATTTGGTAGAGCCTTTTGTTTCATATTGTGGGGTGGCACAGTAGACTAGTGGCTAGCTCAACACTTTACAGTACCAGCAACCCAGGTTCAATTCCCGCCACTGCCTGTAAGGAGTTTGCATGTTCTCCTCGTGACCACATGGGTTTCCTCAGGCTGCTCTGGTTTCCTCCCACAGTCTAAAGACGTACCGGTTGAAAGGTTAATTGGTCACTGTAAATAGTCCCATGGATTAAACGGGGGGATTTGCCAGGTGGCATGGCTCGAAGGGCTGGAAGGGCATATTCCACATTGTATCTGAATAAATGAATAAATAGATTTACTTAAGCCACCTCTGAATGCTGTTCAGCCAATGGAACAGGTTTTGAAATGTACTCATTACAGCCATGTAGGAGATGTGGCAGCTAAATTATGCACAAGAAGCCCCAACAAAAGGAATTATGAAAGATAGATAGATACTTTATTGATCCCAAAGGAAATTACAGTGACACAGTAGCATTACAAGTGCGCAGATATAAATATTAGTAGAGAAGTAGAAAGAATAAAAAATAAGTTACCACAAACAGTCTAACAGGAGGGGTTATCACTTCCCATCTATAGATTAACGTATTATAGAGCCTAATGGCCGAGGGTAAGCATGACCTTATATAGCGCTCTTTGGCACAGTGCAGTTGTCTTAGTCCATTATTAAAAGATGCTAATCTGTCCAGCCAATTTGGCATGCAGAGGGTGAAAAGCATTCTCCAGAATTGTCAGGAATTTCTGTAGGGTCCTTTGTTCTACCACATCCTCCAGTGTGTCCAGTTTGACTCTTATAACAGAACCCATCTTTCTAATCAGTTTATTGAATCTGTTGGCATCACCCATGTTGATGCCATTGCCCCAGCACACCACCACACAGAAGACTGTACGGGTGACAACAGACTGGTAGAACATGTGAAGGAGAGGCCTGTATACTCCAAAGGACCTCGGTCTTCTTATGAAGTAGAGGCAACTCTGGCCCTTCTTGTACACAGCCTCTGTGTTGGTGCTCCACTCATGTCTGTCATCCAGGTGCACTCCATGTACTTGTAGGTATTCACCATCAATAGTAACAGGGAGCAGTGCAAACTTAGTTTTCCTAAGGTCCATCTTCATATCCTTTGTCTCACTAATGTTGAGCTGCAGATGATTTAGCTTTCACTATTTGAGAAAGTCCTCCACCAGGGCCCTGTATTCATCCTCCCGTCCTCCCTTTAAACACACAGCTATTGCTGAGTCATCAGAGACTTTCTGCAGATGACATGATTCTGCGTTGTATCTGAAGTCCAAGGTGTACAGGATAAACAGGAAAGGAGCCAATACAGTTCCCTATGGGGCAACAGTGCTGCTTATAGCCATGTCTGACACACAGCTCTGAAGCTGCACAGACTGTGGTGCCAGTCAGGTTGTCCATTATCCAGGATACAATGGAAAAACCAATCTGCATTGAATGGGACTTTTCCCCCTGCAGTGAGGGCTGTACAGTAATGATGGCACTTGAGAAATCAAAAAAACACGGATCTTCACAGCGCTGCCCTGCTTATCCAAATGGGAGTAAGCTCTGTTCAGTAGGTAGAAGAACATTTATTTTTTACGCATTGCTGTCTGATGGCGAAACACTGCCCTGGATATATTTTCATCTTTAAAATAATGCCAGGAAGGAGTTTGGAAGGAGTAAGTAAGAAGAGTTTTATCAGAATGGACAAAATCAAGAGTATAGCTTGAATTTATTGCAAGGATTAAAAGGCAGATGAGGAAAAACATCTTCCATCCAAAGGATGGTAAGGAATTCGTACTCATTGTCTAAAAGCAAAATAGAAAGAGAAACCTCCATCATACTTAAACAGGATATAGATGTGTACTTGAAAACTGTGACCCGTAGGTCCTTGGCCCTAGTGCTGGAAGGTAGGAACAGGTTAGGAAACATCTCTTTCCATCCAGAACATGCACAATGGTCTGAACGGACTCCTTGTCTATCAAAATTCTTTATGTATCATCTACATTTAAGCACAAATAGAGATTTAGTTACATGTCTCATCTTTCTCACCCATTCAGCACCGCACTGGACTGTCTGCTGAGAATTTTGCACCCAGGTAAATGAAATGCCGTTCAAACTCACAGCTTTCTGACTGATAGAAAAGTGTGCAGAAACTGTGCAATGCTGCTCTAGTCTGTAGAAACGTAATTTGCTGTTGCTTTGCACCATGACACTATATTTTACAATTGTTTCATATGATTAAACTGTTAAGAAGTTACTGTGGGACAGCTAATAACAGACAATTGTCTAGAGCAGGAGTTCCAACCTTTTGCATGCCATCAACTAATACCATTAAGAAAAATGTCCATGGACCCTGGGCTGGGAACCCCTGGTCTAGAGACCCAGAATGAAATACTAAGGTAGTTTTGGTGGAGATTTAATAGACTGTTTATCAGCCACTAGTTTCAATTGGAATATTATGTCCACCACAGCATTACTAGTGAAAGAATATTCAAATACTTTGGTCACAGAAGTAAAATTTTAAAATGTACCTGGGTAAAAAATGGCTCATAGATTTCAACCCCTTTGTCTGATCCTTGTGACAGAATTTCCCTTCCACGGCGCCAACTGTATCGAACAGGTGGATTTGAATTGACTGAACACCGAAGGAACACAGTCCTCTCAAAGTAAAACTGTTCCTTTGCTTCACCAATACTCTGATGTACTGTCAGCACAGGGTCGTCCAAATCTAGAAAAGACAAACAAAAATTGAAGTTTAATATCAACCATTTCTAATATTGGAAGTGAAATTGAAATCTTAGGTAATAGTCTTGATTTCAAAGGTACAGAATTTTGATGTGCAATTGATTTTAATCTTCCACAACTTCTTCATATATTCATCAGGATGATTCATGCGAATAGACAAGAGGATTTGTACTAATTCACACTAATCCATTCTCAGATAACAGTAGTTTCCTGAATCTTGTAGCTATGAAAGAATGTCCAAGATGCATCAATGTTGTATCAGGTGCTCCATTGCCTTTCTGATCAAATTTGCCATCTTGTATCCTACTAGAATGCTACTGGCAAAATTCAAACTATGATGGTACAAACAAAATACGATGCCTTCTAACATGAGTGTACACATATAAAACAGTATAATCTAGATATTTTGTGCAGAATTTTATGCCTTAAAACAGATGAGAGGACAGGCTCTCTCTCACTAGCAAGATCTTGGATTTTGTTCTCTCGGTTACTCTTTCTAATCCTAGCAGTTGAATATCTTGGACCTCAGGGAACTTAATAACTAAAAATAGAGATGAGGAGTGTTGTATGCAATAGTTTAAAATCCAATAGCAGACATACTTCCCATTGGCTCAGCCAGAAAGCCTGTTAGTACTGCTAATGATCAGACTTCTAAATGATCTGATGCCCTCTTGATGTGCTCCCCAGACCTGCCCTCACTAAAATCTAATAACATTAGCTGGTGGTGAGTGTCAACCTCTTCTGCATCCAGACAGTCTCTCGGGATGGCAGGCAATGGTCACCACACTAGTTCCAAAAAGGTTTATCAGGTCCCACCATTAAATTGACTGCAGTCACTAAAACCTATGCTTTTTGATTCCTGACTGCAGATCCAACACTGAATCCAAGCCAACATCAGGGTGATAAAGATGCAATTTATGGGAACAACAGATTGTAGTGTGATTGTAAACACAGAAGAACTCAAATAGAGGATTTGGAAAACATTAGAGACTTAAATTATACGTTCTCATTCAAGTGATGACAATTTACTTCAGCCAAAACAAAAGAAAGGAGGGAGTGATTACTTCAAATCTCTCTGCTGGTAGCTGGTTTTTGAAAAGCGTGAAAAATGAAGTCGATAACAATTTTTAAAATAATTTTAAATGCTCTGGTTAAGCTGAAAGGGTAGACAAAATCAGAATAAAGGAGAAAAATATGACATAAGACATCTAATTCAAGCTTTTTACTGAAGAATAACATCACCATTGCATTTGTAAGGACTAGAATTGTTTTTTCAGCCTTGCTTGCAATCATTACATTTCAAATTGAAATGTATTGCTGATTATAATTGATGAAAGACTTTGAGTAACTTTTCAGCATGTCAAACTAACAGAGGAAGCAGATAATAATTGCAGAGAGTTAGCAAACAAGAACTTGCATCTGAAACACTTAGTAATTGGTCAATACCTGTATATCAAAGTCATTGCAAGTCAGTTTAGACTGATGGCTAATGCACAATACTCATGACAGTACAGTATATTAAAAATAGAATACTGTCTTCTTCCAATAATGAAGTAGCATGCTAAAGAGATGAGTGTTCACCTCATTACACAGGAATCACAGGTTTCACTTCGATCTGGCACAGCCTATTGTGAGAAGTATAATTACAAATCCTTGGTCAGGTTGCACCTCATTTAACTGCAATGTTTCATGCTGCTGGAAGATGAAGCACCATCACTTTCCTATGTAATAATTTGTGATCCTTTATATCGTATTCTTGCACAATGTAAGGCAGACAGTCCAAGCATGTTTTGGTCAGCAGTATCTAGACAAGAAGCTCATTGCAATTCTGGAAAAACAGACTGCGGCCAGGTTGTGCTAGTAACAGGGTTTCAACATGAGCTGAACAACTATTGTAAGGCAATAAACATTTTATTGCTTAACCTTAAGTTTCACTGATCTATCAAAACATTGGTGATCGATGCATGAAATTGGAACTCATAATATTGCAACGTTAAATGAAAGAAGAAATCTTTGAGTTTAAAAAAATGTTTTTACTTATTATATCATCCCCCAATTGGTTTGCTTATGCTACACTTCAGATATTTAAGAAAATAATAGCAGAAACATATCAAAAATTGCTTTATAATTGAATGTCTTATTTATTTCCTAATACATCCTGGGCATCAGGTTCCGTGTTTTAAAAAATGCAATTAAAATCTTATGGAAAGTGACTGTACATCAAAAATAAATATGACACTTACAAAAGATGAGAAAAACATGCTTAGAAAAATAGACTGGCAATTACTAAGTCAAAACATGATTGACTCAATACAAAATGCTGGAGGAACTCAGCAGGCCAGGCAGCATCAATGGAAAGCATACAATCGACATTTCAGATTGTTTTTAAAAGTAATCAGCCATAGAAGAAATTCTAACCTTAAATTGATTGTAATGTATTAATAAAACTATAAATTATAAAAATACAATAAAGTCATAAAAATAACTCAAATCTCTAGTTTGAATTGAATAAAGCTTCTTGATTCCCCTGAAAAGCTTCTTGAAGTATACACAGGGGGAAAGTTTTCAGTGCATATCTATCAATTAAATATTATATTACAGTTAGATTGATTTGAAATATCAATTTTAGAAATAAGATGAATGACTAATCTAACATTGCTGCGTCACTACATCAGTTTTACATGTGTTTGAAACAAAACACGTTTTATTTTTAAGTTCCAATTTCTTCATCACCTCATTCTATCATTTCATTAACTTCTGATAATGTTGGCCTCCTGTATCTTTCTACTTTATCTAATCGAGAAGTGGATGCTGGACTATTCATAAACTAGTTTTAGAATTATGTATCATCATTCCTTCGTTGTTCACACATATGAAAGGTCTTGTCTTCCCAATTTCATTCTGCAAAGAAATAGACACAATCTAAATTGGATCGCTAAAATACTTCTGTGAATATTAATTTAGAGATTTTTATCATTAATTCCTTAAATAAATATGCTATTGAGTAATAATCCCTCAGATAGCAACCTAAAGATTCTCAAACACAAGTTGAAAATAGAGACATAAAACACTACAGCACAGAAACAGGCCCTTCAGCCCATCTAGTCTGTGCTGAACCATTATTCTGCCTAATCCCACTGACCTGCACCTGAACCATACCTCTGCCATGCATCTACTTATCTAAAATAGTGACTTAGAGTTTGAACTATAACTTTTAAATTTGAACAATAGCTCCAAATATTGAACATAACACTGAACATGGTATTGCTGCAACTTTAGAACACTGGGAGTTCTTATCCTTCAGGGACTGGGGTCTTGAATGATTGTGAATGCATAAATAGATACATCATTAATATTTTTCTTTCCCAATAGCTCTGCTATAGCGCCATTGTGGGATTCTAGCAACATGTACAAAATGCTGGGGAACTCAGCAAGTTGGGCAGCATTTATGGAGAGGAACAAACAGTCAATGCTTTGGGTCAAGACCCTTCGTGAGCTTTGATGAGAAATTCCCCTCCATAATCTACGCCTGAGTTGCTAGGTTTCCCCAGCATTTTGTGTGCACTGCTCACAATGTCCAGCACCTGCAGAATCTCTCGTGTTTATTGCGGGATTTCAACTCAGTTTCTAGATCATGAGCGCAAAGATCTAGGTTTCTGACTCAGCACATTAACCACCAAGATGTACACATTATACGCATTGTATTATGTTATTTGGTGCTTCTAATCATAGAAACTTAAAGCACAAAAGGTCTAATTGCCTCTCTTGCCTTCACCCACTCTGAAAGATACCTTTTTGTTAGAATTTCATATTGTTGTCTTTCTCAAGCAACTCTGCAACTTGGTTCTCTTTCATTACGTTCTCTTCATTATCATTTTAAGGTTGATGATTTCTCTACACTTTCTGATAATGTATTCCAGATCAGAATAACCCAAAAACATGGAGACATTTCTCATCAAACTCCTGTTGTTTATTTAATACGCAAGTAAAGTTTGAGTAATCTTGTATATGTGTGGATTTATTAAGCATTCTTGTTCACTTCAATAATTCATTATGGGTTATATGCATAAATATCTGAATTGTATACATCAACATGGACACCTCACTTAAAAGTAAACTCGAATCTAGACCCACATTTCAGACTCCCGTGTATTCCTTTGAATTAGTTTAATGTTTTCAAGTTACAAAACATAACATCTCCTATTTCTTTTACCAGTCATTCAAAATCAAAGACCTTGAGTTTCTGAGCCAATTGCTAAAGAAAGTAGCTGCCTATATATTTTGTCAAAATTTCCATGATTACAGTTCCTCTTATGAAGGCTAATCCCAATTCTCCATTCTCTCCACACATCACAGCTGTTCTCCTGTTAAACTTCCTTAATGCTCTTTCTGGGGTCTTGATCACCTTCCTATTGTGTAGCATTCAGAACTGTGCCACAATATTACAGGTAAGGCCCAACAGGACCTTGCAAGTATTACCATGATTTATTTTTAATTTTGAATGTCGCAACATACAATCTTGTGCATTTGACCACTATCTCAGCTTATCTTTCAACTTGCCAGCCTAAATCTGAAAGCTAGCTAGATGTTGCCACACGTTAGCATGGACTATTTCAACAGCTGAGGAGATAAGTCCTGTGCTGAGTACTGTACATGCATTAGCGGAGAGCCCTGTTCTGACTTCTGATGAAAAGATGGTTACTAATAAAGCAAATGAAGAGGGTTAGCTCAAGAACATTGTGCTGAGGTACTCAACTCCTTCCATTCCATTCACAATCAAAGGTCAAAGTTCAACTTCAAATTTATCGTCAATGTACACCATACACTACTCCAAGATTCATTTTCTTGTGGATTAATCATAGTAGATACAAAGAACCTCAATGAATTCAATGAAAAACCACACACAACATAGACAAAAAACAACAAATGTTGCAAATACAAAAGCAAAAAAAAAATAAATAAATTAGCATTACATATCGAGAACATGAGGTGCAGAGTCCTTGAAAGTGAGTCCATAGGTTATGGGAACAGCTCAGTGTTGGGGTGAGTGAAGTTGCATGATATTATCCCCACTGGTTCAAGAGTCTGATGGTTGAGGGGTAATTACTGTTCCTGATCCTAATGGTGTGAGCCCTGAGGCTCCTGTACCTTCTTCCTGATGGCAACAGCAGTAAGAGAGCATGGCTGGCTGGGGGGCGTCCTTGATGATGGATGTTGCTTTCCTGTGGAAGTGTTCATTGTAGATCTGCACAATAGTGGGGACTGTTTTACCTGTGATAGACTGAGCTGTATCCATTTCTTTTTGTAGGATTTTCCATTCAAGGGTATCGGGGTTTTCATACCAGGCCGCGATGCAAACAGCCTCTACTGCACAAGTATAGAAGTTTTTCAGAGTTTTAGATGATATTCTGAATCTTCCCAAACTTCTGAGAAAGTAGAGACGTTGCTACACCTTCTTTGTAATGACATTTATGCAGGTTATAATGCTGTGCCTTCTTTGTAATGGCACTTATGAAGTGGGTTGATTCCAGTACAATCTTCACAAATTGTACTAAAGGTACTGTTGCTTATTATTAAATTGCCGTGGAATTAGTTAAAACTTATTTCTTGCTAAATGTGCAATAAAGACATAATAACAATGAACCTTTCATTGTTTTCAGCACTTCGAATTTATTGAGTACATTGACAGTTTAATACCCACACAACTAAGCTGTTGTCAAAATCAACTCGAGATAAATTACCCAGTATACTAATAGTATCCTGGAGTTTATGCTGATCAAGACTCTTAAGCTTCATGCCCATCAAGGTTCTTTGCATTTTGATAGTGATAGCATTAAATGCTACCCATTTTTTCATTGTCTGGCCTTATCTATATTACAGCCATCAAATCAAACATGCGACAATGCAAAACTGCAGTTGCGACACAAATGCTGCATTTTGAAGCTCCATTTTTGTCTTATCTACTTCCTGATTGCCAGCCCCATCTACAATGTGACTAAGAGGCTAGTCTCAGCATTGTCTGGACTGTTGAGCAATGTCACGTGACCGGCAACAATGAATATCAATTGAGTCAGGTTTTATAAAAAACAACAAACATTTATTAAACTTTGCTCAAAAATAGCGAAATGTATTTAAACGACTAACTTAACCAGAAGTTAACTGCTATACGGCAACTCTGGAACAGTTCTTAAAAGAGTAAATGCAAAAACAGTTCTTAAAGTGGTAAATTCAAACACAGTTCTTATAATGGTAAATTCGTAAGTCCAAGAGATTTATACAGTCAATTAGGAGAGACTTCCCTGAAGTAAAGAATTCCTCGAAGACATGTCATTACTGATGATCCCAGCCGAAACCCGCCTTGTCCGCAGGATTCACGACGATGGAAATAAAACGGTTTAAAGGAACTGCCCTTTTCCTCTGGTGAATGGACACTGCACTATCCTTCCTACTTTAGCAGGGAATATCTCAGTTGCAGGTCACTTTTACTTGAACGAAGATTCAATAAAGGTCGATCCTCTCCAAAATCACTAAATGATATCAGCTTTACTCGACTTGGTGAATTCCTGTATTTTGGTAAGGACTTCACTCTCCAATACTACTTACAATAGAAAGTAAAACTCCACTTTAAAACAAAACTGCGTCATCAGCCGAATACGCAGCAAAACAGAGTATCTAACATGAAACTAAACTGAAAACTGACTGTGTTACCAGGGGTCTCCCTTCTATATACCTGTTGAGAACAAGTCATCATGTGACCTCACTGGTGAGAACATTACATCATATGACCTCTGCAGGACCATTACATCATCCTCATAAGACAGTCACAAGATATCCATGAAGTATGTAACACCTCCCTCCAAAAAAAATTTGGTCTTTTTAAGAGCAAAATGTTAAGAATTAACTATTTACAAAAAAATACAAATGTATAAAATTTACAACTTACACAACATACACAGTACTATCATACAGCATCTTGCAAACTAACATACAGTAGGAGTGTTACAAGTGTTAAAATACCACTCCATAAAAAAAATTACATTGTACATTTAACATCTATATAGACAACCAGCAATCACATTATCTTTACCTTTAATATGAGTTATCAAAATATTATACTCCTGTAACATCAAACTTTGTTGCTAAATTGCAGTTTGATTTATTTCCTTAACCATTTTCTTTAACTGAGCTCCGGCCTACAACATAACCAAAGTAAGTCACAGTGGCATGACCAAATTCACTTTTAGCTAAGGTAATAGTTAAGTTAGCTTTTGAAAGTCTCTCAAATAGTTTCTCCACTGCAGTAATATGTGCTTTCCACGTCTTATTCCCTTTCACTAAATCATCAATATAGGCATCTGTATCTTTTAACCCATGAATCACACTATTAATCATCCGCTAGAAAGTACCTGGTGCATTCTTCATCCCAAATGGAAGAACATTATATTCGTATAACCCAGATGGGGTTACAAATGCAGAAATCTCTCTATCTCTATCCGTCAGTAGAACACACCAATAACCTTTTAACAAATCAATCTTTGTAAGGAACTTTGCTTGTCCAACTTTATCCACACAATCATCAACCCTAGGGATTGGATATGCATCAGTTTTTGTCACAGCATTCACCTTCCTGTAATCTGTACAAAACCGAATACTATTGTCTGGCTTAGGCACCATAATCTAATAATATTATTCTCAAACATATACTTAATTTCTTGTTCAACAAGTTCACATTTTTCCCTGTTCATCCGATATGGATGTTGTTTTATTGGTTTTGCATCTCCAACATCTACGTCATGCGAAGCTACGGTGGTTCTTCTAGGAACGTCTGGAAATAAATCCCTATATTTAAAATTTAACTATTTCATCTGCTCTCTCTGCTCTGGCTGTAAATGAGCTAATTCCTCATCAATACTTTCCAGAATTGTGGAGTTCGGTAACCTGGCAGAAATAATGTTGGATTTAAAATGAGTTTCAGATGAATCATCCATTAAGTTTTTAGAAAGATCAGACTCATTATTATTGACCACAACAGTCATTGTAGCACCCTATCTCTCATAATACGGTTTTATATTTATATGACACAGCTGTGTAGCCTTTCTTCAATCTGGGGTTTTTAAATCACATAATCCACATCATTTAATTTAGATTTAATCTCATAAAGACCATGAAATTTAGCTTGTAATGGGTTCGTTTGCACCGGGAAAAGAACCAACACCTTATCTCCAGGCTTAAATCATTTCATCCTAGCTTCCTTATCATACAACACACATCAAGGTTGCTGGTGAATGCAGCAGGCCAGGCAGCATCTCTAGGAAGAGGTACAGTCGACGTTTCAGGCCGAGACCCTTCGTCAGGACTAACTGAAGGAAGAGGTAGTAAGAGATTTGAAAGTGGGAGGGGGAGGGGGATCCAAAATGATAGGAGAAGACAGGAGGGGGAGGGATGGAGCCAAGAGCTGGACAGGTGATTGGCAAAGGGGCTATGAGAGGATCATGGGACAGGAGTTCCGGGGAGAAAGTAAAGGGGGAGGGGGGGAAACCCAGAGGATGGGCAAGGGGTACAGTCAGAGGGACAGAGGGAGAAAAAGGAGCGTGAGAGAAAGAATGTGTGTATAAAAATAAATAACAGATGGGGGTACGAGGTGGGGTGGGGCATTAGCGGAAGTTAGAGAAGTCAATGTTCATGCCATCAGGTTGGAGCTACCCAGACGGAATATAAGGTGTTGTTCCTCCAACCTGAGTGTGGCTTCATCTTTACAGTAGAGGAGGCCGTGGATAGACATGTCAGAATGGGAATGGGACGTGGAATTAAAATGTGTGGCCACTGGGAGATCCTGCTTTCTCTGGCAGACAGAGCGTAGGTGTTCAGCAAAGCGGTCTCCCAGTCTGCGTCGGGTCTCGCCAATATAGAAGGCCACATCAGGAGCACCGGACGCAGTATATCACCCCAGCAGACTCACAGGTAAAGTGTCGCCTCACCTAGAAGGACTGATTGGGGCCCTGAATGGTGGTAAGGGAGGAAGTGTGAGGGCATGTGTAGCACTTGTTCTGCTTACAAGGATAAGTGCCAGGAGGGAGATCAGTGGGGAGGGATGGGGGGGGACGAATGGACAAGGGAGTCGCATAGGGAGCGATCTCTGTGGAAAGCCGGGGGGGGGGGCAGGGAGGGAAAGATGTGCTTAGTGGTGGGATCCCGTTGGAGGTGGCGGAAGTTACGGAGAATAATATGTTCGACCCGGAGGCTGGTGGGGTGGTAAGTGAGGACCAGGGGAACCCTATTCCTAGTCAGGTGGTGGGACAATGGAGTGAGAGCAGATGTGCGTGAAATGGGGGAGATGCGTTTGAGAGCAGAGTTGATGGTGGAGGAAGGGAAGCCCCTTTCTTTAAAAAAGGAGGACATCTCTCTCGTCCTGGAATGAGAAGCCTCATCCTGAGAGCAGATGCGGCGGAGACGGAGGAATTGCGAAAAGGGGATGGCATTGTTGCAAGAGACAGGGTGAGAAGAGGAATAGTCCAGATAGCTGTGAGAGTCAGTAGGCTTATAGTAGACATCAGTGGATAAGCTGTCTCCAGAGATAGAGACAGGAAGATCTAGAAAGGGGAGGGAGGTGTCGGAAATGGACCAGGTAAACTTGAGGGCAGGGTGAAAGTTGGAGGCAAAGTTAATAAAGTCAACGAGCTCAGCATGCGTGCAGGAAGCAGTGCCAATGCAGTCGTCGATGTAGTGAAGGAAAAGTGGGGGACAGATACCAGAACAGGTACGGAACATAGATTGTTCCACAAAGCCAACAAAAAGGTAGGCATAGCTAGGACCCATACGGGTGCCCATAGCTACACCTTTTGTTTGGAGGAAGTGGGAGGAGCCAAAGGAGAAATTATTAAGAGCAAGGACTAATTCCGCTAGACGGAGCAGCGTGGTGGTAGAGGGGAACTGATTAGGTCTGGAATCCAAAAAGAAGCGGAGAGCTTTGAGACCTGCCTGATGGAGGATGGAGGTATATAGGGACTGGACGTCCATGGTGAAAATAAAGCGGTGGGGGCCAAGGAACTTAAAATAATCGAAAAGTTTTAAGAGCGTAAGAAGTGTCATGAACATAGGTAGGAAGGGATTGAACAAGGGGGGATAAAACTGTGTCGAGGTATGCAGAAACGAGTTCGGTGGGGCAGGAGCAAGCTGAGACAATAGGTCTGCCAGGACAGGCAGGTTTGTGGATCTTGGGTAGGAGGTAGAAACGGGAAGTGCGAGGTGTGGGAACTATAAGGTTGGTAGCAGTGGATGGGAGATCCCCTGAGCGGATAAAGTCAGTGATGGTGTGGGAGACAATGGCCTGGTGCTCCTTAGTGGGGTCATGATTGAGGGGTAAATAAGAGGAGGTATCCGTGAGTTGTTGCTATGCCTCGGCAAGGTAGAGGTCAGTACACCAGACTACAACAGCAGCCCCCTTATCGGCGGGTTTCATAGTAAGGTTAGGATTAGTGTGGAGGGAGTGGAGAGCAGAGCGTTCGGAAGGAGTGAGGTTGGAATGGGAACAAGATGCGGTGAAGTCGAGACGGTTGATGTCCTGTCGGCAGTTAGCAATAAAGAGATCCAGAGCAGGCCAGAAGACCAGAGCGGGGTGTCCATGAAGAAGAGGAGGGTTGAAGACGGGAGAAGGGGTCATCGGTAGGGGTGGAAGAGTCCTTGCTGAAGAAGTAGGCTCGGAGATGGAGACGGCGGAAGAAGAGTTCCGCATCATGGCGAACACGGAACTCGTTGAGGTATGGGCGAAAGGGGACAAAGGTGAGGCCCTTACTAAGGACAGAGCGTTCTGCCTCCGACAGTTGAAGGTCGGAGGGGATGGTAAAGACCCGGCATGGTTGAGAGCTGGGATCAGGGGGGAGGGGGGAGGCTGGGGGTGTCAGTGGAGAGGGGAGGGTTGGGGTGAGAGGAAGATGGAGCCTCTGAGTACCCAGGAGCTGACGATGGGATCTGAGGGAGACAGGATTGCAGAGTATTGATGGGGGAAGGGGAGACGGGAGTCACAATAGCAGCACATAAAGACCCGGCCTGGAGTTCAAGGCTGGAGTCGCAGTTGGTGGTTGCGCAATCGCTTTGAAGGTGTCCATGGTCGTTGCTGGAGTCTGGGTTTTGAATATGCCCTGAGGTGTTGGAGCTGGCGAGATCAATGGCAAAGGCAATCTGAAGTTCATACCTGTTAGTTTCAGGGCCAGCAGGCTCTGGGGTCCGCAGATGCAGGATCTTGCAATCTTTGCCTAACATGACAAAGTCAAATAAACGGCGATTGTAGGCATGGATCCGACGGAGGATGAAATAACGGGTAGGACCATTACAGACGGCGAAGAAAGTGTCCCGAACGTGTGGAAGGGTCCGGGATAGGGACACCAAATACCTCCTCATGACAGAGAGAGTCGCCTTCAGAGCTTGACGGGAGAAGCGACGAGAGGCAGAGTCAATAAAATATGAGTACCTGGGATCCTCAGAAGGTCCAAATTGAGGGGCTCGGAAACGAATCCTAAAGCCAACTGGAGTAAGTTGGCAGCGGAGGCACATTCCAAGAATGGATATATGGCTGTGATAGTGAGTCAGAGTCAAAATGTAGTCGAAAAGTCGAAGAGCCGAAGAAATTACAGGTGGGAAGCAGTGAGAGATGGTTTCACTGAACTCCCGTCGAGGAGAAGATCTAAACTTCTTCCGTGTAGGCATCACCGGAATAGGCTTCGCAGTAGTGAATTTAAAAACGCAAACAACAGGAATTCTGCAGATGCTGGAAATTCAAGCAACACACGTCAAAGTTGCAGGTGAGCGCAGCAGGCCAGGCAGCATCTCTAGGAAGAGGTACAGTCGACATTTCAGGCCGAGACCCTTCGTCAGGACTAACTGAAGGAAGAGTTAGTTTGAGATTTGAAAGTGGGAGGGGAAGGGGGATCCAAAATGATAGGAGAAGACAGGAGGGGGAGGGATGGAGCCAAGAGCTGGACAGGTGATTGGCAAAAGGGGCTATGAGAGGATCATGGGACAGGAGGTCCGGGGAGAAAGAAAAGGGGGAGGGGGGAAACCCAGAGGATGGGCAAGGGGTACAGTCAGAGGGACAGAGGGAGAAAAAGGAGCGTGAGAGAAAGAATGTGTGTATAAAAATAAATAACAGATGGGGGTACGAGGTGGGGTGGGGCATTAGCGGAAGTTAGAGAAGTCAATGTTCATGCCATCAGGTTGGAGCTACCCAGACGGAATATAAGGTGTTGTTCCTCCAACCTGAGTGTGGCTTCATCTTTACAGTAGAGGAGGCCGTGGACAGACTAGTCAGAATGGGAATGGGATGTGGAATTAAAATGTGTGGCCACTGGGAGATTCTGCTTTCTCTGTGGACAGAGCGTAGGTATTCAGCAAAGCGGTCTCCCAGTCTGCGTCGGGTGTCGCCAATATATTGAAGGCGACATCGGGAGCACCAGACGCAGTATATCACCCCAGCACAAGTGAAGTGTCGCCTCACCTGGAAGGACTGTCTGGGGCCCTGAATGGTGGTAAGGGAGGAAGTGTAAGGGTATGTGTAGCACTTGTTTTGCTTACAAGGATAAGTGCCAGGAGGGAGATCAGTGGGGAGGGATGGGGGGACGAATGGACAAGGGAGTCTTGTAGTGAGCGAATCCTGTGGAAAGCAGAGGGGGGGGAGGGAAAGATGTGCTTAGTGGTGGGATCCCGTTGGAGGTGGCAGAAGTTATGGAGAATAATATGTTGGACCCGGAGGCTGGTGGGGTGGTAGGTGAGGACCAGGGGAACCCTATTCCTCGTGGGGTGGCGAGAGGATAGACTGAGAGCAGATGTGCGTGAAATGGGGGAGATGCGTTTGAGAGCAGAGTTGATGGTGGAGTTGATCCTTATCATACCAAGTTTTCATCTTCTCCTGAGCCGATTTTAAGTTTTCCTTGGCTAAGCTACAAGTTTTAAGTAATCTTTCTTTAAATTTTAAAACATAATCCAACAAATTGGTGTGTACCTCTTTATTAATCCACTGTTCTTTCAACAAGGCCAAAGATCCTCGAACTCTATGCCCAAACACAAGTTCAAAAGGACTAAAGCCTAATGATTCCTGTACTGCCTCCCATACTGCAAAAAGTAGTAAATGTACACCTTCATCCCAGTCCTTTTCATTTTCTACACAATACGTTCTAATCATAGTTTTAAGGGTAGCATGGAATATCTCCAAGGCTCCTTGTGATTCTGGATGATATGCAGATGAGGTAATCTGTTTTCCTCCCAGTTTATAAACTACCTGCAGAAATAATCCAAAAATAAAATTACTACCTTGATCCGATTGTATTTCCTTAGGCAACCCAAAATAAGTAAAGAATTTTATAAGAGCCTTTGTCACAGTTTTGGCTGTTATATTCCCAAGAGGTATTGCTCTGGAAACCTAGACGCTGTGCACATAATGGTCAGCAAATATTGATGCCCAGTTTTAGTTTTTGGCAATGGGCTTACACAATCTATAATAATTTTGGAAAACAGCTCACCAAATGCTGGAATTGGTTGCAGTGGGGCCACTGGAGTAACTTGATTAGGTTTACCCACAATTTGACATGTATGACACATCCTGCAAAATGTCGCCACATCCTTTCTTAAACTAGGCCAGTAAAAATGTTTAAAAACCTTATTCATAGTTTTCTTTACACCTTGATGGCCACCCAAAGGCATAGCTTGAGCCATAGTTAAAATCTCATTTCGATAAACTTTAGGAACTACTACATGATGATTAACTTCCCATTCCTCACTAGCAGGAATTGTAGGTGATTTCCACTTCCTCATCAATCCTCCCTTTTCAAAATAATATCCTACTGGCACATTCTCAATTTCACTATCTAGAAAGCTTGTTCCTTTAATTTGATAATCTCAGGGTCTCTACTCTGCTCTGCTATCATCTCCTTCCGAGATAAAGACAAATCTTCATGATCAGACTTACTACCAAAACCCTGATCAAATAATGAAGGGAAGAAAGTCTCTGACACATCCTCAAAATTCGCATCCCGAGTTGAACAGCCATGGGTAACAACCCCATCCTGTACATCAGACTTTTTAGCCATAGCTCGGGTTACAACACAGGAAGAATCTATGTTAGCATCCCTCTGTGGATCCTCAGAAATAGGCTTTATAGAAACAAAGAAACATAGAAAACAGGTGCAGGAGTAGCCCTTTCAGCCCTTCGAGCCTGCACCACCATTGATTACGATCGTGGCTGATCATCCAACTCAGAACCCTGTACCTGCCTTCTCTCCATAACTCCTGATCCCTTAAGCCACAAGGGCCTTATCTAACTCCCTCTTAAATATAGCCAGTGAACTGGCCTCAACTGTTTCCTGTGGCAGAGAATTCCACAGATTCACCACTCTCTGTGTGAAGAAGTTTTTCCTCATCTCGGTCCTAAAAGGCTTCCCCTTTATCCTCAAACTGTGACCCCTCGTTCTGGACTTCCCCAACATCGGTAACAATCTTCCCGCATCTAGCCTGTCCAATCCTTTTAGAATTTTATACGTTTCAATCAGATCCCCCCTCAATCTTCTAAATTCCAGAGAGTATAAGCCTAGTCGATCCAGTCTCTCATCATATGAAAGTTCTGCCATCCCAGGAATCAATCTGGTGAACTTCTTTGTACCCGCTCTATGGCAAGAATGTCTTTCATCAGATTAGGAGACCAAAACTGCACACAATACTCTACGTGTGGTCTCACCAAGGCCTTGAACAACTGCAGCAGAACCTCCCTGCTCCTGTACTCGAATCCTCTTGCTATGAATGCCAGCATACCATTTGCCTTTTTCACCGCCTGCTGTACCTGCATGCCAATTTTCAATGACTGGTGTACAATGACACCCAGGTCTCGTTGCACCTCCCCTTTTCCTAATTGACCACGATTCAGATAATAATCTGTTTTCCTGTTCTTGCTACCAAAGTGGATAACCTCACATTTATCCACATTAAATTGCATCTGCCATAAATTTGCCCACTCACCTAACCTATCCAAGTCACCCTGCATCCTCCTCACAGCTAACACTGCCGCCCAGCTTCGTGTCATCCGCAAACTTGGAGATGCTGCATTTAATTCCCTCGTCTAAGTCATTAATATCTATTGTAAACAACTGGGGTCCCAGCACTGAGCCTTGCAGTACCCCACTAGTCACTGCCCACCATTCTGAAAAGGTCCCGTTTATTCCCACTCTTTGCTTCCTGTCTGCCAACCAATTCTCTATCCACATCAATACCTTACCCCCAATTCCGTGTGCTTTAAGTTTGCACGCTAATCTCCTGTGTGGGACCTTGTCAAAAGCCTTTTGAAAATCCAAATATACCACATCCACTGGTTCTCCCCTATCCACTCTACTAGTTACATCCTCAAAAAATACTATGAGATTCGTCAGACATGATTTTCCTTTCACAAATCCATGCTTTGTCCGATGATTTCATCGATTTCCAAATGTGCTGTTGTCACATCTTTGATAACCGACTCTAGCATTTTCCCCACAACCGATGTCAGGCTTACCGGTCTATAATTCCCCAGTTTCTCTTTGCCTCCTTTTTTAAAAAGCGGGGTTACATTAGCCACCCTCCAATCCTCAGGAACTAATCCAGAATCTAAAGAGTTTTGAAAAATTATCACTAATGCATCCACTCTTTCTTGAGCTACTTCCTTAAGCACTCTGGGATGCAGACCATCTGGCCCTGGGGATTTATCTGCCTTCAATCCCCTCAATTTACTTAACACTACTTCCCTACTAACATGTCAAATTATTGTCAAATGCACTTCAGGAAAAACGTGTCCACCTGCTAAGTCATTCCCTAACAAAAGAGAAACACCATTTATGGGTAAACTGGGTTGTAGTCCTACTTAACAGGCCCTGTAACTAACCCTGACCCTAAATTTACTCTATGCAAATGTACCGACATATGGGCACCCCCAACTCCTCTTATATCGTTTACCTCATCAATGTCGGACTCATCACTAAACTTTAGAACACTGTCTAACATTAGTGATTGAGAAGCTCCAGTATCTCTAAGGATTCTTATTGGTACGGGATTGGATCCCTCTTTCAAGGATACAAATCCTTCGGTTATAAACTGTTCATATCCCCTCTTAACTTGGTAAGACTCTGACAAAACTTCATTGGTATTTATCGAACTCTGTGGATTTACACGTGTTTCAATATGCTGCACACAAGCATCTGGGACTGCTTCCTTCTTTTTCTTTCTCAATGCAAAACAGTTAGCTATTACATGTCCAGGTTTCTTACAATAATTACCATTAAGACTAAAATGTCTTTCCTTCACATGTCTCCCTTCATCCTTACCTTTCTCACTAACTTCAGATTTAATTTCTGGTTTACCTTGACTCTCTGTGCTATTTTTCTTTTTAAAAGTTCTACCTGGAGAAAATTTACTCTTATGAATTAAAGCATACTCATCAGCTAATTTAGCAGACTCCTGCAATGTAGCGGTGTCCCTTTCATTTAAGTATGTCCTTACTTCAACAGGAATGCTCCTTTTAAATTCCTCCAGTAAAATCAACTTTTAATTTATTATACTCCCCATTCACATTTTTAGAGGAAACCCATCTCGCAAAACACACAGATTTCTCGTATGCAAATTCCACGTAAGTTTTTTCCACAAATCTCTTCAAATTTCTGAATCTTTTTCTATAAGCTTATGGAACCAATTCATATGCTTTCAATATATGCTGTTTCACAATATCATAATCAAGTGCTCGCTCAGCATTTAAAGCTGTATAAACTTGTTGTGCCTTGCCTCTAATTACACTTTGTAACATCACTGGCCATCTCTCTTTCAGCCACTCTAAACTCAGACCAACAATTTCGAAATGTTGGAAATATTTGTCCACCTCTGCTTCATTAAATGGAGGAGCCAAAATAACCCCTCGACTAGCAACAAACTATTTCCTAGAACCAGAATTTCTCCATCTCTAGCTCAAACTCCCTCTTTTTATTTGCTTCTCTTTCTTCAAATTTCTTTTTCCTAAGGGTTTCTCTAGCCTCGAATTCTTTCTGTTTATTTTCAGCTTCTAACCGACTTCTTTCCAAATCAGCTTCTAATTGCTTTAACTTTATTTGTTCAATATGTAACTACAGCTCTAGATTACTCAATGGAAAGCTATCTAACACTTCTTCATCAAAAACACCCAACTCTTTATAGTGTGCCACAATTTGTCTCTGAACAACTGGCTTGGTTGTAACCTTTGTAATTCCTTTAAGATCCAACCTTCTAGCAATCTCGGATACAACACCCTTTCTCGCTGTCGCTAAAAACTCCGAGTTTGGCAATTCCATAAAGTCATCAATATTCATTGCTGCTGAATACTACCCACAGACCAATCAAACAAAAGAATTGGATATTTCCATTTTCCAAATCAGGTTGATACCTAAACAAGCACTTAAGCTCAAAATTGGAACAATCCCAGATGAGCCCCCAAATTTATGTCACGTGACTAGCAACAATGAATATCAATTGAGTCAGGTTTTATAAAAAACAGCAAACATTTATTAAACTTTGCTCAAAAATAGCGAAATGTATTTAAACGACTAACTTAACCGGAAGTTAATTGCTATACGGCAACTCTGGAACAGTTCTTAAAAGGGTAAATGCAAAAACAGTTCTTAAAGTGATAAATTCAAACACAGTTCTTAGAATGGTAAATTTGAAAGTCCAAGAGATTTATACAGTCAATTAGGAGAGACTTTCCTGAAGTAAAGAATTCCTCGAAGACATGTCGTTACTGATGATCACAGCCGAAACCCGCCTTGTCCGCAGGATTCACGACGACAGAAATAAAACGGTTTAAAGAAACTGACCTTTTCCTCTGGCGAAAGGACACTGCACTACCCTTCCTACTTCAGCAGGGGATATCTCAGTTGCAGGTCACTTTTACTTGAAAGAAGATTCAACAAAGTTCAATCCTCTCCAAAACTGTCAAACAATATCAGCTTTACTCGACTTGGCGAATTCCTGTATTTTGGTAAGGTCTTCACCCTCCAATACTACTTACAACAGAAAGTAGAACTCCACTTTAAAATAAAACTGCGTCATCAGCCAAATACACAGCAAAACGGAGTATCTAACACAAAACTAAACTGAAAACTAATTGTGTCACCAGGGGTTTCCCTTTTATATACCTTTTGAGAACAAGTCATCATGTGACCTCTGTAAGACCATTACATCATCCTCATAAGACAGTCACAAGATATCCATGAAGTATGTAACAGCAAGAGCCAGCATTGACAATTTTTAAGGATGAGAGGAAGAATCTGTGAGAAGGTGCTCAGAAGGCATGAGTAAGGAATGAGTAGGGAGGATGCAGAAGAGACAGTTGAGAAAGGCACATGGTTTGTTACTGAAGTACTGCAGATGAGAATCGGTTATAAAATCAGAAGAAATGCCACGGATGGAAGAGAGAGGAGAGTGAAAGACATCAAATGTATTTCAGTGGGGTTTACAGAAAGAACTTGCACTGCAGAGGTAGTATTTTCTATCTAATATTACATAAAGGAATAGAAGTGCACTATATACGGCTGAGAACAAAGGAGCTGAGAGACCACATAAAAAGCCCTGGTGGAGCAGTTGGAAAATTGATAGGGAATTCATACTTTGGAACAAGTGAAGGATGGACAGTGAAATCAGGCACTAAGGTGAGCGAACATGGAGATGGAAATAGAGATGGGCAATGATGGATCACTTAGTTTAGAAACAAAGAATAAAAGGCAGAAATTATGGGTCAAGGTCTTAAGTTAAAACCACAAGTTCATAAGACAAAGGAGCAGAATTAGGCCATACGGCCCATTGAGCCTGCTCCACCATTCCATCATGGCTGAATTACTAACCCTCTCAACACCATTGTCCTGTGTTCTCCCCATAACCTTTGATGCCCTGATTAATCAAGAACCTATCACTCTCTCCAGCAACAGATTACAGCTGCCTACCACAATTTTCTGTGTAAAACACGTTGCCCTCATATTGCTTTTAAACACACTCCCTCTCACCACTCTCTTACCAGGGGAATTTCATGATATAAGCCACACTTTGACCCTTGTGGGCAGGGACGACAACAAAATTGCTTCAGCAAGTGTGAAGATTCCTGGCATGTGTTCCAGATTCCTCATTTGTTCTGAGGATATTTCTTCCACAGCTAAGACTCTGCCTTGTATTGCATAACCATCTGAGATTAGATCAATTTGTAGTAGGCAGACAGTTATAACAACAAATACAAGCTCAAGTGGAAGAAGCAAGCAGAAAGTGATTACCTAAATTCTTCAATTAGAATACATCTCGTATCCATTACATGGATGACTTATGGTGACTTTAGATAAAGGTGATACTATTCATAGAAATTGATTGTAGTTATTTAGCTATTAATGCATACATTTCAGAGAGTTAATCATGCACAAAATAGATCAGTTCACTTAACAGTAGTGTCTCCCATTTAATTGTTTGAGTCTTTCCTTCCATCATTTCTGATCTGATCTCTTTAATTTAACAGCATTATTTGCACAAGGCAATTAGATCTTGCTTTTAAAATTGATTGCTGTCAATTTATTTGGATGAACTACTCCTTGTTCAAACAACTTTGAGGCAGCATTCCATTTGGAATATTATTTGCATATGGGGATATTTAACATTATTCATCTGCCACTTCAATCCTCCGACCAAATGAAACAGCATGAAGGAGCCAGTTCAATAGACAGACTAAGAAAATATTAGCAATCAAAGAATTCCCAAGGCTTTGGAGAAAATCCAATCAGGAAAGCAGCAAATCTGTTCGAAATCAGTTAAGCCAAACTGTTTGCATTCTCTCCAAAGTCAGATTCTGACCCCTACATCCCCTGCTTAACAAACACCACCTGCTTCTACCACCACTACATTACCCAAATTTACTCATCATATTATGCTGCCGAAACCCTTCACCATGCTATTGCCACCACCAGTGTTGACGAGACCAATGTTCTCCAGGGTCGCCATTCATATGAAATAATTCATAAACATCAGCACACAGACCATATAACCACTGCCCATTGCTCTATTTTTTTATGCTGGCTCACACGAGCTCCTCATCCCTGAAGCCTCTTATTCCTACTGCTGGCATCACCCTTACTCTAGATCTGTAATTCTCCAGTGGTATGATCACAGCCCTTGCACTTTCCCTTCCTTCTGACAATTAGTTCCCTTTTGCTGCACGGTCAAAGACTTTACCTACCGTATCTTGAGTTCCATGTTGTGGAATTCCCTTCACAAACTCCTGATTTTCCATCTCTTTCTCCAATTTAAGGCCCTCTTGCAAACTCTTCCTATCACTCCAAATCCCTTTGGCTCAGCATCTTGGTTGCTTCTCCCCGATCCCTCAGAGATTCCCCTACAATTTGTTTCTACACTAAAAATTGCTCTAATACACTTTGGTTGCCAGCACAATGACAATCCAAATAAATTTCCCCATCATCATCCTGATGCCCTATTGAACCAACCTCGTGAAAAAGAACTAAATAAACAAAGAACAAGACTTCTGCTGTACAAATCAAAGAAGATTATTTCCCTTTCACAGTGGTGGAAACTGAAGCAGATTTATGATTATGTACTCAAGAGATGATATATTTGAACACAGGTTGCTACTACATGAAGTCATTTCATCACAAACAGCATGAATAATCTGCCAATTAAGGTTGCAGATATAATGCATTTCAAAACTGTTAAAGCACAACATTCTAAAGTATATTTTTAGATAGGGATGTGACCAGCAAAACTATTCCAATGTGCTTACAGAAAGAATCACTGTGAAAAAGGAATGGGCCACATTTTGGCTCTCAGTGATACTTATTCAGAGAGACTAAAGTCGAACATGAGCATTTAATTGAGAAATTATGCTTTTTTTTCGAAATAATACATGGTCTGTCTTTACAAGACATTTCAGAAAAATGGGTCCGTAGCCAGACCAATTCAGTTCAAACAATTATTGATGAGTTATGATATAAAGCACCATTCACTTCTTCTTCAAAAGGGGAAGTCAGTTCATACAGTGAAGTAGAAATTGAAGCGACAAGATATGGAATAAAAAAATGCCCATGAAACATTAACAACTGGAGAGTTTCAGTGAAGAGGCAGAATGACTGGAGACTAGAAGGAAGAAAAGGAGAGACACCAGGGTCTGCCAATGGCTGCAGGGGAGAGGAGGCAACACCAGACTCTAGGGGAAGGCTGCAGTGCGAAAGAAGAAATTACTGGTCACCAAGTAAATTCTGCAGAGCGTTGCACTGAGGAGAGTGGGCAAGACTGAAGCCTGTTGAAAATTGTAGAAGTTATAAAGCTGGTAAAGGAAATGGAGCTCAGCAAAGTTACAGAATTTTTTATCATATGTCTCAAAATATCAATAAAACCTTTCAAAAAGAGAATTTGGAATCTCACTAAATTATCTCCCAGAAAAGAGGGCTCCATTGCTCCAAACAGGGGTTCCCAGCCTGGGGCCCACGGACACCTCGGTTAATAGTAGGGGTCCATGGCATAAATGAGGTTGGGAATCCTGCTCTGAAGGAATTCTGTTCTGATGCAGTAACAGAAGGGCAGAAAAAAATCATGGAAATCGGATATAAAGACAAAAAAGGAATGCCAGGTCACCACCTTAAAATGTTAACTATGTTTGCTTCTCTGATATGTTCAGTATTTCCAGCATTTTTGTTTCTTTACACATCTGATAGACATCTGTCAACGTACTAAAGGCCTCATAAATTTTTTGTGCAATAAATATACTTACTAATAATACTTAATTAAACACATGTGGGCAGTGTGGTAACGGGCAATCCAAAAGACTAGACTAACAATTTGAAATCAAGCTCAAATCCAATGCAGCAGATGTAACATTTAAACTGTATTAATTAAATAAAGTAGAATAGTATAGCACAGGCATAAGCTGTTCAGCCGAAATGTCTGTGCTAACTACAATAATAAATTAAACTAAATCCCTTCTGCCTGCACAGGATCCACATCCCTGCCTTCATATTCTATCTAAAAGCCTCTTAAATGCCACTGTTCTGAAATGAGAACCAGTGTCAACGATGGTGATTGTCAATAAAACTCAGCTGATTCCCTGATGCACGCTAGGGAAGGAAATCTGTCATCCTAATTCCATTTAGCCAATATGTAAATCCAAACCACACAATCAAGTGGTGTTTGATACTTCACTGCACTTTGACATAGCCCAGCCAGCTCTTGGGTTCAAAACTAGTCAGGATGATCATTAAATGCTGGCCTTGCCAGTGATAGTGGGCGAATAAAAGAAGTTTATAAAAGGCTGTAAATAGTGACACCGCCAATCCTATTTTAAATCCAGATATTAGAATTCTCCTGTCAATCACACATAAAAGACTACTCTGCTATAAGTCCATCATCAAGGACCCATATCATCCAGGCCATGCTCTCTTCTCGTGATTACCATTGAGCAGGTGGTACAGTAGCCTTAGGTCCCACATCACCAGGTTCAAGAATAGTTATTACCCTACAACCTTCAGCCTCCTGAACCAGCATGGATAACATCACTCACATCAGTGTGGGTGGAGCCACTTAGATAGGTACACAGAGCTTAGAAAAATAGACGGCTATGTGCTCGGAAAATTCTAGGCAATCTCTAGAATAGGTTATATGCTCGGCACAAGATTGCGGGCCAAAGGGGCTGTAATGTGCTGTAAATTTCTATATTCCTTGCTGAACTGATTCCACAACCTATAGACTCACTTTCAAGGACTCTACAACTCATGTTCTCAGTAGTAATTATTTACTTTTTAAAAATTAATTTCACAACTGATCTATTTTTGAACTTAGGCTGTGTGTCAATCTTTGTGATGTATAGTCTTTATAAGTTCTATTGTATTTCTTTATTTTCCTGTAAATGCTTGCAAGAAAATTAATCTGAAGATAGTATATCATATGTAGTACATTCTTTGATAATAAATTTACTTTGAAATTTGAATTGGGGAGAGCATCTTATTAAGTATTGGAAGGAGTGTCAATCGAAGATATTGTACTCTTCCCCAATGGCAGCAACTTACCTCTGTACTGCTAGTTGTCTTAGAAATCAAATAGATCAATGTTGTTTGTAAAGTGTTATACTTCCACAACCCACACCTCATTCTTAGGAAGTACAGTGGGATATTGATTATGACAAAATTATTCCTATGGTAATGATCCAGGAACAGAAGTTCAATGACAACACGGCAGCATAGCAGTTAGCACAATACTTTACAATGCCGGTGAGAACAGAAGTGTGATAGAACAGATGGTTAAAAGTTAGAGGTGAAGGATATTAAGCCTTTCTCTTGCATCCATTTGCAGATGAATAATAGATGCCAGAACATCCTTCCTGCTTATGGGCATCAACATTGATGAAAAAAGACAATTATTGTACGCAAGAAGCAGAATACATTTTCTTCCATACTGCACTTGTAGTATTTCCAAAGAACCAGAATATTTCTCTCTCTCTCTCTCTCTCACACACACACACACACATCAGAAATCCATCTTTTGTTTTCAAGTTTGTTAACCATTCCAGAGTTTTTAAACAGTACACTTTCATTAAGGGAAAGAGAAATATTCTCATGACAGTTAAATGTTTATGACAAATGCTCAACAGTTAACATTTGAAAAACAGTTAAACTTTAGGAGGTTCTATTTATTAGGTGCTAAAGTGTGACGTTCTCTGTCATTAACACAGGTCGGCAATGCAGTCTCATTAGCACTAAAAAAATGTATTGTTGACTTAATAAATAAACAATGAGACCATAATAATAGCCTGGTAAAATGCCAATTGTTTCATTACCTTCACCAGAATTTCATTCATCTGCTAAAACAGATCAGTTCATCCATTCATCACCAATGATTGTCATGATTTTAACACCAGCGTTTTATCAGAAAATGAAAATCTACATTAGTGAGAGCTCCAAGTTCAAGAGAAGCATTTTAAAATACGAAAATATTACAGATTTTGTGTACTGAAGAGATTTGAACTCCTACAAAGAAAAAAGCTGAAGATTAAAATTAAAAACTCATATTGTTGTCTATCTGAGCACCACCTGCTCTAGTTATGTTAGTGAATAAAAGAGACAGCAAACGATAATGAATCAAAAGATGAAAAGACCAGCATTCGACACAGAGTCTTATTGAGGAAACATGACCAACTTTGTATCATTCCAAGGCCTATTACATTCTAGAGTTGTCATTAGCTACCGGCAAAAATCATGCTTGACTAATCTACCTTAATAACTTTGGTCCTCAGTTTAATAAAAGTAAGCCCATAGAGCTACTTCAGAAGTCACTTATTACCTGTTAAGTTTATCTTTTAAAATTACATCATCAATTTTTTTTGACAATCTGAAACTACTATTAGATTTATGTCTGAGATAAAATGCATTATCCTTAATTTTAATTATTTAGTGGTGCATTCCTTTTGTATAGAGTTCAGTTGGAATACAGGTCCTTTGATAATCCCTCCTTGCAAGTCAGAAAGAGGAGCATAAGACCATAAGACAAAGAAGCAGAATTAAGCAAGCTGGCCCATCAAGTCTGCTCCACCATCATGACTGATTTATTGCCCCCTCTCAATCCTATTCTCTTGCCTTCTACCTGCAATGTTTGATGCCCTGACTGAGAACCTATCAGTGTCTGCTTTAAATACAATATACTCAATGACATGCCCCCACAGCCATCCGAGGCAATGAATTCCACAGATTCACTACTCGCTGGCTAAAGAAATTCCTCCTCATCTCTGTTCTAAATGGGCATCCCTCTATTCTGAGGCTGTGCACTCTGGCCCCAGACTTCCCCACTATAGGAAACATTCTCTCCACATACGTTCTATCTACGCCTTTCAATATCAGATAGGTTTTAATGAGACTCCCATTCATTCTTCTAAACTCCAGCAAGTCCAGGCTCAGAGCCATAAAACACTACTCATACATTAACTCTTTCATTTCTGGAATCATTCTTGTGAACCTCCAATGGATTCTCTCCAGCAGGGACTGGATCCTGGGATTGGATCTCCCAGTGGTCACCCATTTCAATTCTGCTTCCAAATTGTTACCCAGAAAAGGGCCCAAAACTGCTCACAGTACTGCAATGCCTTACAAAGCCTCAATATTACATTCATGCTCTTATATTCTATTTCACTTTCTAGTTCTCTCGAAATGAATATCAACATTGCATTCGCCTTCCTTACCACCAATGCGATCTTAAGGTTAATCTGCACATGGACTCCCAAGTCCCTTGGCACTTCTGATTTTTGAATTTTCTCCCCGATGTTGAAAATAGTCTATGCCTTTAATCCTTCTACCAAAGTGCATGACCATACATTTCTGTTGTGTATTTAATATATCAGTAATATTTGAGTAATATGGTAAATATATTGATTGATTAAGCATTCTTTGTGTTTACATAATGTATTGTAGGTTATGTGTAAAAGTACGCAAATGGCAAATGTTATCATGCCACCACATGATACATATGTGCCTCACTTAAAGTTAGACTCGCATTCCGGATTCTTTTGTTTTTTTTTTAATTTTTTCTTTCAGAGTTAAAGAACATAACAGTGGCAACGAGTAAGTTTTAAAATGACACTTGATCTTTATTGATCTCCCTCCTGGTATTTACCTTTGCAAGCAGAACAAAAGCCATCTATTCCATCATCTAAATCATTGATCTACATCATAAAAATAAGTGGTCCCAACACTGACCCCTGTGGAACATCACTAGTCACTGATAGTCAACCAGAAAAAGATCCTTTTATTCCCACTCGCTGCTTCCTACCAATCAGCCAATGCTCTGACCATGCCAGTAACTTGCCTGTAATACCATGGGTTCTTAACTTGGTAAGCAGCCTCATGAGTGGAACGTTGTGAAAGGCCTTCTGAAAGTCCAAATGTACAATATCCACTGCATCCCGTTTATCCATGAAATCTCTTCAAAGAATTCCAACAGGTTTGTCAGGCAAGATTTTCCCTTAAGGAGACTATGTTGACTTTGTCCTACCTTGTTCTATGCCACCAAGTACTCTATAATACAATACAATCCAGGTGAAAGATTTTTGCATCCTCTCTAAAGCCTCAACATCCTTCCAACCAAACTGCACAAAATATTCCAAATGTGGCCTAACGAAAGTTTTATACAGCTACACGTGACTTTCTGACCCTTATACCCATACCCCAACCAATGAAGGCAAGCGTGCCCTATTCCTTCGTTACTAGTCTATCCACGTGTGCTACCACCTTCATGGAGTTATGGACTTGTACGCTAAAATTCCTCTGTAATTCAGTGCTCCTAAGGGCTCTACCATTTACTGTATTCTTTCCTTTTGCATTTGGCCTTGCAAAATGGATGACCTCACCTTTGTCTGGATTAAACTCTGTCTGCCACTGTCATGTAGAAGTGTTCTTATGGAAACATAGAAAACTCCACAAAGTTGTGCTGAACAACTTTGCTTCTTTTCTTCTTTGCTTTTAATGTGTATTTTTTTTCTGGACTGACAAGGTGTTTCACATCACTTAAAAGTCTTCCTGCTTTTTGCTAATACAGCCTTAGGTTGATCCAGTTGGTCACCTTTGGTCTTGAAGTCTGCTTTCATTGTAATCCGACCTCCTCAGTTTGCTCTAAACATTAAACTGCATATTTTTCTGATGCTGATTGCACATTAAAAATCACCTGCTGCATCTACTTGAATGCAAGTGATAGAATATATACATACACGTCAGTTTCTGCTTTTCTATCCTATTATTTTATTCTATTAATGAATAACCATTCTCCTAAATTTCAGTTCAATCACCCCCAAATTTTAATCAAATCATTATTTTACTCACTGACTACTCCTTAGGACGTCTTTTTCTTTTACTTGAGACTGAATTTCAAAACATGATATCAGTTATACAGTATTCCTAAAAGATCAAATTCTCGACACGCACCGCTTACAGAAACTACATGTATTCATTGTTAACACAAAGGTGTAGCAATCACCATCTATGTCCCTCAATAACAAAATTATCTCAATTGGCTTCCTAATCAGCCTTTTGCAGCTGCATAACATCTTGCGTGGATCAGGCCTGAAGTGGATATTAAAAAATGAAACAAGGTCTCCAAGGATGAAATTATGAAGAGAGGATAATATAAATTAGGGTTGCATTTCCTGGATTCTAAAATGTTAAAGGGTGATTTGATTGAATATTATTAGATATTAAGAGTAACTTTGAGAATCTATTCCTGCTGGATGGCAATTCTTGAATTTTGGAACATGGTCCTAAGATTCAGGTGTATTTTGCAAACAGGTCTACATTTATTTACTCTATTTAAGTGGCCATTCATTCCCCTTTTAAAGTATTCAACTGAGCTCCCACCACTGTATCTGAGAAAGCATTCGAGACACACTACATGAAACTACCTCTCTTACAGAGTCACAGAGCAGCAACAGGCCTTTGAGTCCACTTCGCCCATTTTGACTGCATTGGCCAGCCAAGTTTGTCCCATCTGCCTGCTTTTGGCCCACAGCCCAATAAACCACTCTTATCCATGTACTTCCCAATTGGATTTTAAATGTGGCTTACATGCCCGACTTACATGCCTTTCTGGCAACCCATTCCAAACCTGTTCCACTCTTTGCATGAAGAAGCAGACGTTGATGATACTTTTAAATCTCTCACCTCTGCCCTCCTATGCCCTCTTGTTTTTAGCCCCTCTTCTTTGGGAAAAAGGAAATGTGCTTTCACCCCATCTTTGCCCCTCATGATCTTGTCACCCCTCAATTGTCTATGTTCCAAGGAATAAACTCCTAGTCTACACAACCTCTCCTTGTGACTTAAGCCCCAACTCCAGACGACATCCTGGAAAATCTTTTCTGATTTCCTGCTAATTTAGTAACATCTTTCCTAGAATAGAGTGACTAAAAACATAAACAGTACTCCAAGTGTGGCTTCACCATCTTATATACAGTAACTGCATCATAATTTCCTAACTGTTGTACTCAGTGCCACAATTCTTGAAGACCAGCATGCAAAATGCCTTTTTCACTACCCCATCCAACTGTGATGCTGCTTTCAGTAAATGATGCACTTGCACTCCAATTTCCCTCTGTTCCCCAATGCTTCCCTGGATTCTACTATGCACTGTATAAGAGAATACCCTGGTTTGATCTTCCACAATGCACCTCACATTTATCTGGATTGAAAGCCACTTGCTAATCCTCAGTCCACATACCCTACTGATCGAGATTTCCCATATTGCTTCTCATAATCTTCTACTCTATCTACAATATCATCCATTTTAGTATCATCTACAAACTTACTAACCATACTTGTACATTCACATCCAAAATGGTTTCTATAAATTACAAACAGTAAAGGTCTCAGGATCGAAACCTGTGGGACACCACTACACATGGGCCTCTAGTCTGAGAAACAATCCTCGACCATCAGCCTCCACTTCCTACGGCTGAACCAATTATGAATCCAATCTGCTATCACCCCCGGATCACCACACTATTGAAGACTTATCATGTGGTTGATGCTTCTTTCACTGCAAGATCTACTCCAGTTCAGAAGCTGGAACTGTGAATAAGCCATATCTCACTTCATAACTGTTTTAAAACCAATTTAATTATGGTCACTGGACCAAAAGTGCTCACTGACAGACAGCTCTTGCTCTAAGTCATTCCCCAGGAGGTCCAGCATTGCACCCTCTAAGGTAGATCCCTCTGCATATTGATCAAGGCAGCTTTCATAGAAACATAGAAAATAGGTGCAGGAGTAGGCCATTTGGCCCATCAAGCCTGCACCACCATTCAGTATGATCATGGCTGATCATCCAACTCAGAACCCTGTACCAGCCTTCCCCCCATACCCCGATCCATTTAGCCACAAGGGCCATATCTAACTCCCTCTTAAATATAGCCAATGAACTGGCCTCAACTGTTTCCTGTGGCAGAGAATTCCACAGATTCACCACTCTCTGTGTGAAGAAGTTTTTCCTAATCTCGGTCCTAAAAGGCTTCCCCTTTATCCTCAAACTCTGACCCCTCATTCTGGACTTCCCCAACATCGGGAACAATCTTCCTGCATCTAGCCTGTCCAATCCCTTTAGGATTTTATATGTTTCAATAAGATCCCCTCTCAATCTTCTAAATACCAACGAGTATAAGCCTAGTTGATCCAGTCTTTCATCATATGAAAGTCCTGCCATCCCAGGAATCAATCTGGTGAACCTTCTTTCTACTCCCTCTATGGCCAGGATGTCTTTCCTCAGATTAGGGGACCAGAACTGCACACAATACTCCAGGTGTGGTCTCACCAAGGCCTTGTACAACTGTAGTAGTACCTCCCTGCTCCTGTACTCGAATCCTTTTGCTATGAATGCCAGCATACCATTCGCCTTTTTCACCGCCTGCTGTACCTGCATGCCCACTTTCAATGACTGGTGTATAATGACACCCAGGTCTCGTTGCACCTCCCCATTTCCTAATCGGCCACCATTCAGATAATAATCTGTTTTCCTGTTTTTGCCACCAAAGTGGATAACCTCACATTTATCCACATTAATTTGCATCTGCCATGAATTTGCCCACTCACCTAACCTATCCAAGTCACCCTGCATCCTCGTAGCATCCTCCTCACAGCTAACACTGCCGCCCAGCTTCGTGTCATCAGCAAACTTAGAAATGCTACATTTAATTCCCTCATCTAAGTCATTAATATCTATTGTAAACAACTGGGGTCCCAACACTGAGCCTTGTGGTACCCCACTAGTCACTGCCTGCCATTCTGAAAAGGTCCCGTTTATTCCTACTCTTTGCTTCCTGTCTGCCAACCAATTCTCTATGCACATCAATACCTTACCCCCAATACCGTGTGCTTTAAGTTTGCAAGCTAATCTCCTGTATGGGACCCTGTCAAAAGCCTTTTGAAAATCCAAATATACCATATCCACAGGTTCTCCCCTATCCACTTCCTGAACACATTCATGAATTTCACTCCATCTAAGCTTTTCACAACATTAGGAAAGTCAAAAATCTCCCTCTATTACTGCCTTATTATGTTTACAAGTAACAACAATCTCCCTACATATCTGCTCTGCCAAATCCCACTGAGAATGGTGGGGAGGATGATATATAACACAATCCAGTCGGAGTGACCATCCATTTTCTCTTTCTAAATGTGTTCTCATTGTCTACAGTATTATCCTCTGATCTCTCATCAGCCACTCTATTGCCCAGGACCCCACAACTGTCCCACTCCAACTGAAACCCTTCTAAGTAGCACTGGCAAATCTCCCAACCACAATATTAGTTCTCCCTGGTGGAGGTGGAACAGGTGTTCAGGTCACCCCCATATTAGAAGAAATCACCATGATCCAAGAACTTGAATCTTTGAATCCTCAGCCACGCATTCACCTGACCTATCTTTCTGTTTGTACTCTCATTAGCATATGGCACTGGAAGTAATCCAAAGGTTACTAGCCTTGAGATCCTAACTTTTAGGCACTCTCCTAAATTCTTGCATTCACTCTGTGGGACCTCCTCCTCTTTCTGTCTATGTTGTTAGTCCCCACCATGACCTCTTAATAATGGTCTGCAGCTGCCCAGAGACATCTTGGACCCGAGCAACTAAGAGGCACCATGATCTCCCTGATCTCCCACATAGGCAGGAGGACTTTCCACTGCCTGAACTGCCAACCCTGCTACTCAAATAGGGAGAGTAGTTCTAAGGAAAACACTAACGGGACTTAACTGCTCAACCTCCCCTCACAGAAGCCTTCTGAGCCAAAGCCTCAGGACTTATACTCAGAACAGAGCACTTGCAGCTCAAATATGGTCACTCCAAAAAAAGGTCACTCCACTAGAGCCAGAAATTAACATGCTACTGGCTCCTCCCCTCTGTTACTCTGGCTTCTGCAAATGGAAAAATGTCCACATGCAGAGGTGATAAAACCAAACTCTCCTCGGCAAATGACAACTGCTCTGTTACCAATTGCTAATTTAACATATGAGATAAAGTGTTTTGTTAATGTAACATATGGGGTGCAGGCAGAAGCAGGCAAATATTATTTCATAAATCAGCTACGATTTCACTGAACTGCAGAATAAGCCTGAAGGACTGAACTCTCATTCCTAGTTCATATATATCAGTAAACATCTGACAACATGGTCCCAATGCATAGAATAACATGGGTTGTTTTTCTCTGAACTTGTCCAATATATTTATCACAAACAAGAGAAAATCTGCAGATGCTGGAAATACGAGCAACATGCACAAAATGCTGGGGACAGCATCTATGGAAAAGAGTAAGAGCTGATGTTTTGGGTTGAGACCTTTCACCTTTTAAAATGCGATGCCTTGAAAATATACTGGTTCTCTTTCTTCCCTTCTTTATATCTGCTCAGCTAGGACAGTAGAGATGCCAGACAGAATAGTGGAATACTCCTCTTGCAGGATGTGAGAAGGTAAGGAGATCTCCAGTGTCCCTGACATCTACAACTGCGAGAAGTGTATCCAACCACAGGTTCTAACAAACAGTGTTAAGGAGCTGGAGTTGGAACTGGATGAACTTTGGATTGTTCAGGAGGTTGAAGGGGGTGATAGATAGGACACATACAGAGGTAGTTTCACCCAAGTTGCAGGACATAGGAAACTGGGTGACAGTCAGGAAAGGGAGGGGAGTTAAGGAGCCAGTGCAGAGTACCCCTGTGGCCATCCCCCTCAACAACTGGTATATCACTTTGGATACTGTTGAGGGGGCGGTGGTTGACCTAACAGTGGACAGTCATGGTGGTTGGGTCTCTTGCACTGAATCTGCCTCTGTGACTCAGAAGGGAAGGGGGTAGAAAAGGGATTTGTTAGAGACAGGAGGCTCTGCGGATAAGATCAAGATTCCCGGATGTTATGTTGCCTCCCGGGTAAAAAGGCCTGAGACATCTCAGATCGAATCCTCAGAGTTCCTAAGTGGGAGGGTGAACAGCCAGAGGTCGTGGTCCATGTACGTGCCAATGCTATGGGTAGGACAAGTGACCAGGTTTTGCACAGGGAGTTCACAGAGATGGGTGCTAAATTAAAAGGCAGGACCTCCAGGATTGTGATCTCAGGATTGCTGCTTGTGCGAGGCCAGAACTAGATAATACAGTTTAATACATGGCTAAGGAGTTGGTGTAGGAGGGAGGGCATAAGATTTTTGGATCATTGGGCTCTCTTCCAGGGAAGGTGGGACCTGTACAGAAGGGACGATTTGCATTTGAAGTAGAGGGGGACTAATATCCTAGCAGGAAGGTCTGTTAATACAGCATTGGTGGGGGGGGGAGGGGGGTTAAACTAGTGTTTCGGGGGATAGGAATCAGAGTGCCAGAAAGTTAGTGGAGAGGTTGTGGAGGCAGATGTCAGACAAAGTTAGGAATTAAAAGGTTGAGCATGGTGTGTCTACTGTCCTATGCTGCATATATTTCAATGCAATAGAATGGTAAGAAAGGCAGATAATAGTGCTGAAGATGAGGTAGCTGGTTTACAAACAAAGGCAATGTGTAGTGACAGGCTATTGATAGGGCAAAATTGCAGGCAACAGGATGAGTTGCAGTGACAAAAAAGGGTGAATACAGGACTGAAGGTGTTATATTGAATCCATGCAGTATAAGGAATAAGATAGATGAACTTGAGCACAGTTCCAGTTTGGCATGTATGACGTTGTAGGCATCACTGAATTATGGCTGAAAGATTATAGCTGGGAGCTTAATGTCCAAGGATACATACACATTGTATCAAAATGACAGGCAGGAAAGAGAGGGGGTGTTATTGCTCTGTTAGTAAAAAATTGAAATCATATCATTCAAAAGAGGAGACATGGGGTTGGGAGGTGTTGGAACATTGTGGACAGAGCAAATGAACTGCAAGGGTAAAAATTTCTGATGGGAGTTACATTAAAACCCCAAACAGTAGTAAGGATGTGGTCTACAACAGGGGTTAGAAAATACATGCCAAAAGGACAATGTTGCAATAGTCGTGGGAATTTCAATATATCGGTAGGTTGGGAAAATCAGGTTGGTGCTAGATTCCAAGGATTCCAAGAGGAGGAATTTCTAGAGTGCCTACAAGATGTTTTTTAGAGCAGCTTGAGGTTGAGCCCATTAGGGGATCAGCTACTCTAGACTGGACGTTGTCCAATGAACTAGAATTAATTAGAGAGCTTAAGGTGCAAGTACTCTTAGTGGAAAGTAATCATAATATGAATAAATTCACCCTGAAATTTGAGAGGGGAAACTAAAGTCAGATGTATCAGTATTTCAGTGGAGTAAAAGGAATTACAGAGGCATGAGAGAAGAGTTAGCCAGAATTGATTGGAAAAAGAACACTGGCAGGGATGATGGCAGAACAGCAATGGCTGAAATTTCTGGAAGCCATTTGGAAGGCACAGATATATACATCCCAAAGAGGAAGAAGCATTCTTAAGGCAAGGTGCTATAACCATTGCTAACAAGAGAAGTCAGAGCCAACATAAAAGCCAAAGAGAGAGCATATAATACAGCAAAAAACAGTGGGAAGTTAGAGGATTGGGAAGCTTTAAAAACCAACAGAAGTCAACTAAAATAGTCAATAAGAAGGTAAAGATGGGATACGAAAGCCAGCCAATAATATTAGGAGGATATCACAAGTTTTTTTTTCAGATATATAAAGTGTAAATGAGAGCCAAGAGTAGATATCAGACCACTGGAAAACAATGCTAGAGAGGTAGCAACGGGGAACGAGGAAATGGCAGTCAAACTGAATAAGTATTTTGCATTAGTCTTCACTGTGGAAGACACTAGGAATATGATGGAAGTTCCAGGTGTCAGGTTTCATGAACTGTGTAAAGTTACCATTTATAGAGAGAAAATTCTTGGGAACCTGAAAAGTCTGAAGGCAGATAAGTCACCTGGACCAGATGGAGTGCACCCCAGGGTTCTGAAAGAGGTGGCTGAAGAAATTGTGGAGGCATTTTTTCAAGAATCACTAGATTGTGGAATGGCTCTGAAAGACTGGAAAATTGCAAATGTCACTCCACTCTCCAAGAAGGTTGAGAAGCAGAAGAAAGAAAAGTATAGGCTAGTTAGTCTGATCTCAGTGCTTGGAAAGATGTTGGAGTTGTTTATTAAGGATGAGGTCTCAGGGTACTTAAAGGCACATGATGAAATAGAACAGAATCAGCATGTTTCCTCAAGGGAAATTCTTGGCTGAGATGTCTGTTGGAATTCATTGAAGAAAGGTTCCTTAAAATTGTTATAGCTGGGGTGATAGTGGGGATAAGCTCCCACTAGCTATTAAGTGCTCCCGATGGTGTGCATCTCAAGTAGCCTCTGACAACCATGTCCAGCTCTTGGCCTTCACATAGCTAATCTTAACTACTAAGCCCAGCGGAACCATTTTTACTGACAGGAGAAGGGGCAAAGGCAGGTTACTGCTGCCTTCAAACCGGTTGCTTTGGGCGGATAAGGCTCATCAGCCATGGTTAGCAGCTCACCTAGGAGAAGGAAAACTCTGATCTCAAAACTCTGCTGCCTTACGGCTATATCCACTCATGGAGAAGGCTACAGGAGTAAACCCTGAAGGAAAATTCCAGAGCTGGAGTCCCTGAGGCAGCCCTACGTTGAGTTCAATGCTGACTGGCAACTCCTGTGATGATGCTGACGCCAAACTGTATCGGTCTCCTTCGGGTTCAGCAAATGCATGGAGAAGGGGAGCTTGCTACATGGGCTATAGCTTGCTCTCCACATTGTAGTGCCCTGGCTTGCGTATCTAGATGGCTTAGATGCAAAATCCATGTTGACTACCATCTTTGAAAAAATAACAAGCAGAATAGACAAAAGAGAATGCTATGTACTTGGATTTTCAGAAGGCCTTTGACAAGGTGCTACACATAAGACTGCTTAACATATGATGAGCCCATGGTATTACTGAAAAGATTCTAGTATGGATAAAGCAGTGGCTGAATGTCAGGAGACAAAGAGTGGGAATAAAGGGAGCCTTTTCTGGTTGGCTGCTAGTGACTAGTGGTATTCTGCAGGGGTCTGTGTTGGACTCAATTATTTTTTATGTTGTATGTCAACGATTTGGATGATGAAATTGATGTCTTTGTTGCAAGGTTCGCAGACGATGTAAAGGTAAATGGAGGGGCAGGTAGTTTTGAGAAAGTAGAGAGTCTACAGAAGGGCTTAGACAGATTAGGAGAATGGGCCAAGAACTGACAGATGAAATATAGTGTCAGAAAATATACAATCTCATATGGTAATCCTTCATTCCTGGAATCATTCTCACAAATCTTCTCTGAACCCTCTCCAACGTCAGTATATCCTTTCTAAATAAGGAGCCAAGACTGCACACAATACTCCAAGTATTGTCTCAATAGTGCCTTATGGAGTCTCAACAGTGCCTTATGGAGTCTCAACATCACATCCCTGCTCTTATATTCTATACCTCTAGAAATGAATGCCAACATTGCAATTGCCTTCTTCACCAGCGACTCAACCTGGAGGTTAACGTTTAGGGTATACTGCACAAGGACTCCCAAGTCTCTTTGCATCTCTTCATTTTGGATTCTATCACCATCTAAATAATAGTCTGCCCGTTTATTTCTTCCACCAAAGTGCATGACCATACACTTTCCAACATTGGAAAAGAGGTACTGAAACTGGAGAGGGTTCAAAGGAGGTTCACAAAAATGATTCCAGGATTGAATGGCTTTTTATATGAAGAGTGTTTGATGGCTCTGGGCCTGTATTCACTGGAATTAATAAGAAAGATGGGTGACCTCATTGAAACCTATCAAATGGGGATGTTTTCTATGGTGGGAGAGTCAAAGACCAGAAGACACAGACTCAGAATAGAGGGGCGTCCTTCGAGAAGGGAGATGAGAAGGAATTTTTTTAGCCAGAGAGTGGTGAATCTGGGGAATTTGTTGCTACAGCAGCTATGAAGGCCAAGTCATTGGGTATATTTCGGGCAGAGGTTGATAGATTATTGATTGTTCAGAGCATGAAGAGATACAGAGAGAAGGCAGGATACTGGAGCTGAGAGGAAAATTTGATCAGCCACAATGAAATGGTAGAGCAGACTCGATTGGCCAAATGGCCTAATTCTACTCCTATATCTTGTGAGCTTATGGTAATTATCTTTGCAAAGAGCTCCAAATATTTTATAATGTTTAACCTCACATTCATAACTGGAAAAAAAGCTGAAATGTGACGAGCTATTGGGAGGATTTCTGAGTAAGTTCCAACTAAAGGAAACATTTGAACTGATGGAACAAATCCACTCCATTTTGAATTCCAGTCCTGGGGACAGCAATGAAGCCTCAATCTTGTAAGCAGCAAGCTGTGTCTTCTTACTCATGTTGGAGTCAAGTGGTCTCAAGATAATCTCATTATTTGATCTGGCAACTGTTCAAATCTCCAAATAGTGTTTTGAATTTCCCTTTATCATTGGTTTTAGCTTTTTTTTAAAAAAAACAGCCACCAACTCTTGCTTGAAGATACTTTATAACAGAACTTCCCTATTCATTCACTATTTGATGAACGAAAGCCTCTGCATAAATCTGCTCACCACAGATCAGTCCATAAAAAGTTCCCAACAAAATAGTTAGACTTGCACAATCTTCCCTAAGGAAACTATTCAGTTTTCACTCAAGACTGACAGCAAGCCGGATGGAAAGCCTGCAATAATTACTCGTAGCTAAGAGAAAGTGGGTCAAGGGAAAATACACTCTGGCAAAGAAAATCACCTCTGATCAGGAGATCTATTTGTGAAAGGGTGAAGGACTACCTCTTTATTGACCTATCTATTACTTTGATATTTGTGATATATCAAAGCCTGAAGACCTGTCCTGGCTTGAGATGTCGATTCTTTATTCAAAGTTCAAAATAGATCTGTTATCAAAGTACATATACGTCACCATATACAACCCTGAGATACATTTTCTTATGGGCATACTCAATAAATCTGTAGAATAATAACCATAACAGGTTGAAGAGTAATAATCATTCGTAAGGCCAGTGATGTTGTGGTTATGGAACTGGACTCTCTGACAGTGGTGTCTGAAAAGAGGATGCTGTCTAAGTTCATGCCATCTTGGTCAATGTCTCCCATCCACTACATAATGTATTGGGTGGGCACAGGAGTACATTCAGCCAGAGACTCATTCCACCGAGATGCAGCACAGAGCGTCATAGGAAGTCATTCCTGCCTGTGGCCATCAAACTTTACAACTCCTCCCTTGGAGGGTCAGACACCCTGAGCCAATAGGCTGGTCCTGGACTTATTTCATAATTTACTGGCATAATTTACATATTACTATTTAACTATTTATGGTTCTATTACTATTTATTATTTATGGTGCAACTGTAACGAAAACCAATTTCCCCCAGGATCAATAAAGTATGACTACGACTACTACTACTACTACTATTCTTCCGGAACATGGTGGTGCGAGTCCTGAGGCTCCTGTAGCTTCATCCTGATGGCAGCAATGAAAAGAGAACATATCCTGGGTGGTGGGGGCCCCTGATGATGGATGCTGTTTTCCTGCGACAACGTTACATGTAACTGCACTCAATGCACGCTGGAGGAACTCGGCAGGTCGGGCAGCATCCATGGAAACGATGAGTCGACGTTTTGGGCCGGAACCCTTCGTCAGGTCCCTTCCTTCCGGCCTGAAACATCGACTCATCGTTTCCACGGATGCTGCCCGGCCTGCTGAGTTCCTCCAGCGTGTTGTGAGTGTTTCTTTGACCCCAGCATCTGCAGATTATTTTGTGTTTACAATGCATTCAATGGTTGGGAGGGTTTGCATCCATCACTTTTTGTAGGATTTTCCATTCAAGGGCATTGGTATTTCCATACCAGGCTGTATGCAGCCAGTCAATATACTCCCCACTACTCATCTATGGAAGTTAGTAAACGTTTTAGCTGTCATTCCAAATGTCTGCAGACACCAAAGGAAGTAGAGGCGGTGCCGTGCTTTCTTCCTAATTGTTTTTATATGCTCTCCACAGATGGTGCCTAACATGCTGCATTCTCCAGCATTTTGCGGATGTTAATTTAATTGCTTAAAGTAATCCTTTTTAATTGTAAATGTAGTAAATATAACTAGTTCCTTTTAATTTCACTTTCACTTTGTGTAATAGCGTATCTTCCATCATGCATACTGCCTTTACCCAAATCAATGATTTTCCCTACTGGAGGGCACAATGATGCCTCCTTCAGAGGTGTGGCTGTGATCAAGGATCAGAGTGCTCAGACAAGAAACAGCCTTTGTCTCAATGCTCACTACGTTCTCAGTGAAAGTGGAATTTATTTGAAAGACATGGAGGAAGACCTACATTTATACGAGGGGTGATTGATAAACTCGTGGCCTAAGGTAGAAGGAGTCAATTTTAGAAAACCTAGCACATTTATTTTTCAACATAGTCCCCTCCTACATGTACACACTTAGCTCAGCAGTTGTGGAGCATACGGATCTTGGACCTCCAGAAAGTGTCCACAGCAGGGGTGATTGATAAGTTTGTGCCCAAAGGTAGAAGGAGATGAGTTCTACAGCTCCCATTACATGCACATGCAGTTCAACTCTTTGGTGATTATGCAGAAAGTTTGAAGTTAATAACTCATCAGGGGTGATTGATAAGTTTGTGGCCTAAGGTAGAAGGAGATGAGTTATTAATTTCAAACTTCCTGCATAATCACTCAGAGTTGAACTGCATGTGTGTGTAACAAGAGCTGTATAACTCATCTCTTTCTACCTTCAGGCACAAACTTATCAATCATCCATCTGCGGACATTTTCTGGAGGTCCAAGATCCATATGCTCCACGACCGCTGGACTAAGTGTGCAAATGTAGGAGGGGACTACATTGAAAAATAAATGTGCTAGGTTTTCTAAAATTGATTCCTTCTACCTTAGGCCACAAACTTATCAATAACCCCTCGTACTCTTGCTTCACGTTTTTAATAGTCCACCACTGTTGCAAAGATGACAGCTTGGCAAGACCTATAGCTGAACTTGTACTGCTTTTATCGGTATTTTATAGTCTTTCAGTAGCTTGGACAGGAACCAACAACAACAGCATTATTGCTGTTCCTGCTCCCTGCTCATGTAAACATGAGGACTGCTGTGAGAAGAACATCCAGTCAACAAACCTGATCCTTCATTACTACAAACCATTCAGCCTTTTTCCCCACAGATCTTGAGTTTACTTAAAATCTTTACACAGTGACATGTGTGCAGATATTGAATGAAGTGCATTTCAATGAATTATTAGGCCCCTTGGTAACTATTCTATTTACGTAAAGATCACTACCCAGAGTACATGGGAATCGCTCAGTTTATTAAAATAATCTCTGGCCTTGGTTAAGTCTATATGAATGCAGAGTCCCAGTGGATCAAGAAAATGGGTTCATATAGTCAGGTGAACAGCTGTCCTATTTATCAATACACTTTATCATAGAATTGATAGAAACACATAAAATATATACATACCTTTATTTTACCCAATCAATCTGGAATATACCAAAATAACCAGGTACTTTTAACTACTTAGGTAGTGTAGAAGCAAAAATAATTGTCTACAGGTAACACATTTCAAGATAAGCAATGCTATAGATTTTCTGCCAGCTAATTAGAAAGGAATAAAATAAAATCATCCAAAGGATATTTTATCTCTGAAACTAGCAAGACCTCAAAGTATAATCTCTTTCCAAACAACTTGTGACTCAAAAATAAAGCAGAGGTGTTGGGAAATGTGTTATCCTGGGCAATGTAAATTGGCTACAAGGGAGAGTGAATCCACTGTGCACCTTAGAGATCAGCTGCAAACTATCAGTCCCAAACACCCAATGGCACAGGAATATTTGCAGACAAGTAAGTTCTGAAAACAGGAGTTTGAGATTACAAAGAGAAATGCATTGTGGGGAGAAAGTGCACCTGAGTTATAGGGAGACATGGAACAGATTGGAATTTTTTTTTTCTCTGAAGCGTATGAGAATGAGGGGAGCCTAAGGCAATTTGAAAGGTGAGTTCTTCACTCAGAGGGTGGTTCGAGTGTGGAACATTTGTAACAAATGGTGTAACATTTAAGAGAAGTTTGTTTAGGTACATGGATGATGGAGGTATAGAGGGCTGCGATCCGGGTACAGGGAAATGGGACCAGGCAGGCATAGACTAGCTGGAATAAATAGCCTGTTCTGTTTCTGTGCTATAGTGCTTCACAACTCTAGATGGAGTTCAAACGCAGTTTTGAGAGGTGGAGGGGTGGAAGGGTGGTGGCTGTTGAGAAGTTATCCATTAGAATCTTAGAGTCATAGAGAAGTACAACACAGTAACAGGCCCTTCAACACATCTAGTACATGCCAAAATCATTTAAAATACCTATTCGCATTGACCTGCACTGGGACCATAACCCTCCATACCCCTACTATCCATGTACCTATGCAAGCTTCACCTAAACGTTGAACTCGAGCTCACATGCACCGCTTTTGCTGGTAGCTCGTTCCACACGCTCACGATCCTCTATGTGAGGATGTTTCCGCACATTTAAGTTCTCCTTAAACTTTTTACCTTTCACCCTTTTTGGTCTTTAAAGACACAGGTTGGATTCCCTTCCAAATAATAAGGCTAATAGCTTTAAATGGAGCAAAGGAATTGTGTGTCCACATGTGTTTGCAAAAAGTAATCAAAAAGGCTCATGTCAGAACAGTAAAGTGACAAAATCAAAAAAAGTAGCAGAATCTGAAAATCTTAATTAAAAAAAGACAGTAGTTTTGAAAGCACTCGGCAAGTCAGGCAACACATGTTCCTCTGGCAGCTGGTAGGCATCCGATGGGTCAAATAGCCTCATTGGTATCATTATGAGATCAATGATACTTTATTTGGAGTTTTTCATCAGAGATGTCATGAGAAGTTATCGGAAATGATCTCACTTGAAGTGTGACAGAGACGTAAGCAAAATTGTGCGGGGTCAAATTTCTGGAGAATCCAAAAGGATACCAGAATGGTTACAATTGTTCATTCTGTAGTGAATAGGCCTCCTGCAGTGCCAAAATGTTCAGCACCAGGCAACCTGACAACTCAGATATTAATAACCGCATCAAATTCAATTTAGAGCCACTCCTCTATATGGGCTCTGCTCTGAATCAGAGGTGTGTGCAGGACAGGGGTCTCCAGAAATATTTGCATGCTGATTATCATTAAACACGTCGAGGGCACACCTTTATGTCCAATAAGTGTTCACTTAAAATACCTCCTAAAGTGGACACTTCTCTATTTCCCTGTATGTCTGCAACTGAGTTATTTATCATTAAATTTTCACCTATGACAAGATACCAATGGTTCCACCTTCAACCTCAGGATGCCAAATAGAGTCTTATATCCATATAAAACAAATTAAAACAATTACTTGCTATGACGTAGGTACATAGCAAGATCCCACAAGCAAAACTTGTGCACTCGGTTTTCCTAATATCAATTAGGGAATGGGTATTGGCCAGGATATTGGGACAAGTTCCACTGCTATTACTTTGAATAGAGCCTTGAAATTTTAGTTTAACACATAAACTCAAATGCAGCACTCCTTCAGTGTGGCATGGAAGTGGCACCGACATACAGCTCTGAACCACACTTACCATGTGTTCCAGACACAGGAACAGAATTAGGTCATCTTGACTGATTTATTATCCCTCTCAACCCCATTCTCCTGCCTTCTCCCCTAACATGACTTGAACTCTACAGTCATCTGTGGCAATGAATTTCAGAGATTTACTACCATCTAGCAAAAGTAATTTCTCCTCCTTTCTATTCTAAATGGTTGTTCCTCTATTTTGAGGCTGTGCCCTGTGGTTCTAGACCAACACCTCCCTCACACCGCCCCCAACTATTGGAAATACCCTCTCCACATCCACCTTATCTAGGCCTTTCAAGAAGGCGGGAGGAGAAGATAGCGGCGTGATGTAGCTCACAGTGGTGATGTCTGTTATTTGTCAAGTAGGGTGCCGTACACAATCCTGATTTGATGGAGATGGACGTGAGAGCACGGAAGAACATCTGGTGAAACTTCTGAAATGCCTGCTTCGCTGCTGCTGCTACTGTGTGGTCCAGAATCTCTGGAGGAGAAGGCCCCGAGTCCTCGGCTTTGATTGTTGCTCGGTGGCCGGGGCAGAGTCAAAACACTCGGCAAAGGATGGTGCTCGGAGAGGCTGTGTCAGAGGGGCTGGTCAGAGGCTCAAAGTTTTCGGATGGACTCAGAGTCCACTGCGGTCGGGTGCTTCCAATGGTGCTGCATCGGCAAGTTGGCAGCACTTGGAGGTTCATGGCAGGGAGAGTTCCTCCCTTCGGCTGCCTGCATGAGATGATGAGTCTATCGGAATTTTGAGACTTTTTTTTAGCCGTGCCCATGGTCTGCTCTTTATCAAATTATGGTATTGCTTTGCACTGTTGTAACTATATGTGGTTTTGTCAGTTTTAGTCTTGGTTTGTCCTGTGTTTTTCTTGTGATATCATTCTGGAGGAATGTTGTATCATTTTTTAATGCATACTGAGGACTGAGTGTCCTCATAATCTAATCTAATTCAATAGGATTCAGTGAGACCTCCCCCCACCCCCCCCAACTCATTCTTCTAAACTTCAGCAGGTACAGGGCCGTCAAATACTCCTCAAATATTAACCCTTTCATTCCCAAAATCATTTTCATGAATCTCCTCTGAGCACATCTTTTCTTGGCTAAGGGGCTCACAATATTTCAAGTGTGGGCTGACCAATGCCTTATAAAGCGTCAGCGTTATATCCTTGCTTTTGTATTATAGTCCTCTTCAAATTAATGCTAACTTCGCATTTGCTTTCCTTACCATGAATCATTCTGCAAATTACCCTTTTAGGGAATCCTGCATAAGGACTACCAAGTCCCTCTGCAACTCGGATTTTTCAACTATCTCCCCATTTACTAAATAGTTTACATCTTTATTCCTTCTACACTAAATTCCATCTGCCATTTCTTTTCCCATTCTCCCAATCTGTCTAAATCCATCTGCGGACTTAGATACCATGCTTCCTCAACACTACCTGCCCTTCCACCTATCTTCATATCATCCTCAAACTTGGCCACAATTAGGTCATTGAAAAGAAATCATTCCAACACCAACCCATGTAGAACACCAATAGTCATCAGCAGCCAACCAGAAAAGGTCCCCTTTATTGCCACTGTTTGCCTCCTGCCAGTCAGCCAGTCTTCTATTGATGTAATTATCTTTCCTGTAATACCATAAGCTCTTATCTAGTTTAGCAACTTCATGTACGGCACCTTGTCAAAGGCTGTCTGAAAATCCAAGCTAACAACATCCACTGACTCTCTCTTGTCTATCCTGCTTGTAACTTCCTCAGAGATTTGTTGGGCAAGATTCAGGAAACCATACTGAATTTGGCCGATTTTACTATGTGACTCCAAATACCACGAATCCTCATCCTCAATAATGGACTCCAATGTCATCCCAGCCACTGAAGTCAGGCTAACTAGCCTATAATTCCCTTCCTTCTTTCTCCCTCCCTTCTCAAAAAGTGAAGTGACATTTGCAATTTTCCAGTCCTCCGGAACCATTACAGAATATAAAGATTCTTTAAAAATCATTACTAATCCCTCTAAAATCTCTTGAGCTACCTCTTTCAGAACCTTGGAGTGTAGTCCATCTGATTCGGGCAACTTATCTACCTTTAGACCTTTCAGCTTCCAAAGTACCTACTCTTTAGTAATGGCAACTACACTCACTTCTATCTACTGACACTCTTGGATTTCTGGTGTTCTGCTGGTGTCTTCCACAGTGGTGACTAATGCAAACTACTCAAGTCTGTCTGCCATTTCTTTGAGCCCCATTACTTCATCCCCATCATCATCTCCCAGTGGCCCGATATCCATTCTTTGAATCTGGATGAGTATGCTGCAGTTGTTACCAACTTCATTAAAACCTATGTGGATGAGTGTGTGCCTACAAAGACCTACTGTACATTCCCAAACCAAAAGCCGTGGATGAACTAGGAGGTACGTCGTCTGCTGAAGGCTAGATTTGTGGCATTCAGGTCCGGCAACACAGGTCTGCACCAGAAAACCAAGTATGATTTGCAGAGGGCTATTTCAAGGGCGAAGGGACAAATTTGAATGAGTTTGGAGGTGATATCAGATGCACAGCAACTCATCTAGGGACTGCAAGACATTACTTCCTACAAAGCAAAACCCAATAGCATGAATGGCAGTGATGCTTCACTACCAGATGAACTCAACGCCTTCTATGCACGTTTGAAAGGGAGAATATAACTACAGCTGTGAAGGTCCCTGCTGTACCTAATGACCCTCTGATCTCTGTCTCAGAGGCCAATGTTAGACTGTCTTTAAAGAGAGTGAACCCTCGCAAAGCAGAAGATCCCGATGGAATACCTAGTATGGCTCTGAAAAACTGTGCCAACCAACTAGTGGGAGTATTCAAGGACATTTTCAACCTCTCACTGCTATGGGCAGAAGTTTCTACTTGCTTCAAAAAGGCAACAATTATACCAGTGCCAAAGAAGAATAATGTGGGCTGCCTTAATGACTATCGCCCGGTAGCACTCACATCGACAGTGATGAAATGCTTTGAGAGGTTGGTTATGGCTAGACTGAACCCCTGCCTCAGCAAGGACCTGGACCCATTGCAATTCGTCTGTCGACACAATAGGTCAACGGCAGACACAGTCTCCATGGCTCTTCACACGGCTTAAGACCACCGAGACAACACAAACACCTACATCAGGATACTGTTCATCGACTATAGCTCAGCATTTAATACCATCATTCCCACAATCCTAACTGAGAAGTTGCAGAAACTGGGCCTCTGTACCTCCCTCCATAATAAGATGCTCGACTTTCTAACCGAAGACTACAGTCTGTGCAGATTGGTGACAACATATCCTCTTCACTGACGATCAGCACTGTTGCACCTCAGGAGTATGTGCTTAGCCCACTGCTCTACGCTCTGTATACACATGACTGTGTGGCTAGCCATAGCTTAAACACCATCTACAAATTTGCTGATGATACAACCATTGTTGGTAGAATCTCAGGCGGTGACGAGAGGGCGTACAGGAGTGAGATATGCCAACTAGTGGAATGGTGCTGCAGCAACAACCTGGCACTCAACGTCAGTAAGATGAAAGAGCTGATTGTAATCTTCAGGAAGGGTAAGACAAAGGAACATGTACCAATCCTCATAGAAGGATCAGGAGTGGAGAGAGTGAGCAGCTTCAAGTTCCTGGGTATCAAGATCTCTGAGGATCTGACCTGTTCCCAACATATTGATGTAGTCATAAAGAAAGCAAGACAGTGGCTATACTTTACTAGGAGTTTGAAGCGATTTGGCATGTCAACAAATACGCTCAAAAACTTCTATGGTTGTACTATGGAGAGCATTCTGACAGGCTGCATCACTATCTGGTATGGAGGAGCTCCTGTACAGGACCAAAAGAAGCTGCAGAAGGTTGTAAATCTAGTCAGCTCCATCTTGGGCACTAGCCTACAAAGTACCCAGACATCTTTAGGGAGCGGTGTTTCAGAAAGGCAGTGTCCATTATTAAAGACCTCCAGCACCCAGGGCATGCACTTTTCTCACTGTTACCATCAGGTAGGAGATACAGAAGCCTGAAGGCACACACTCAGCCTTTCAGGAACAGCTTCTTCCCCTCTGCCATTGGATTCCTCAATGGACATTGAAGCTTTGGACACTACGTCACTTCTTTAATACACAGTATTTCTGTTTTTGCACATTTTTTAATAATCTATTCAATATATGTAATTGATTTACTTGTTAATTTAACATGTTTTAATTTATTATTATTTTTTCTCCCTCTCTGCTAGATTATGTATTGCATTGAACTGCTGCTGCTAAGTTAACAAATTTCACGTCACATGCCGGTGATAATAAACCTGATTCTGATTCTCTGATTGTGATTCTTTTACTCTCTATATATCTGAGAAAACTTTTGGTATCCTCTTTTATATTATTGTCTAGCTTACCTTCATATTTTATCTTTGAATACTTTCAGTGGACCTTGAACACATGACAAGTGTGATTCGGAGCTCAGCAATGATTAAAATTTCTTTACCATTTTGGTTCATGCATCATTGGCAACTGTTCTGTTTTTAAAAGTTATATGGAAAACTCTACATAGCGTTCTAGCACAGCCTCAGGATGTTAATTTGTAATTATTTGTTTTTTTTTAAATACTTATTCTCTTCAGTTTTAAATGCATGTGTTTGTCCATTTAAGAGCAGCAGAGACTGATTGAAATAGCTCCTGCTGTGCATTACGAAGTGAGTAACATTAAATAATAATTCACTTGTTTTCCACTTACACTCATCAGTAGCATGTGCCATCTGAAGGATAATGGCCACATTGGGCAAATGATCTCAAAAGCAGGTTTCTACAATAATTAAATTCAATAAATTTTATTTGACTTTTTGCATTGCCATTAATGGCAGTAATTTTTAAATATCTTTGGGGAAAACAATGATCCATCTGACTTTCACTGATATAATAAAGGAGGGCAGTTTAACCATATTAACCAGCAGATACCAGGTTCAAGCACAACTTCCTCCCTTCAACCATTCGGTTCTTGAAGCAACCTGCACAATTCTAATCATGCACAGTATACCAATGCTTTGACCACTTCACACTGCAATGGACTTTATTTTTCTTTTCTAATAGGGTAGATGCAAGCAGGCTTTGTTCCACTGAGGTCGGGGTGAGACTACAACTGAGGTCATGGGTTAAGGGTGAAGGGTGAAATCTTTAAGGGGAACATGAGGGAACACTTCTTCTTTCAGAGGATGGTGAGAGTATGGAACTAGCTGCCAGTGCAAGTGGTGGATGCAATTTCAATTTGAACATTTGAGAGGAGTTTGGATAGGGACATGGATGATAGCGGTACAGAGGTCTATGGTCCGGGTGCAGATTAATGGGCTAGGCAGCTTAAATGGACTAGAGGGGCCAAAGGGCCTGTTTCTGTTCTGTAGTGTTCTATGACTCTAACTGTGTTTATGTTGTATCTCTAATCCTATATGACTGTTACTGCTATTGCGAGTAAATTTTTCATTTGCATTTCTACATATGTGTACCTGTGCATTGCACAATAAAGTTAATGTTGTAAAACCAGTTTCTGATGGGATTGTTGGGTTCTAACTGCAATTGGAAGTGCACCAGAGTGAGGAACCTTTCCTTATGTAACAAATGTCTTTCCAAAGATAACAAGCTGGTGAAGCTTTCTGTTTTCCTTTAGGGACCCATGAGCACTCTGTCTCCTGTGCCACTGTTGTAAAGGTTGGAACACTCTGCCCCATACTGCTGCTCCTCTCTCGATCCAAAAATATCCCGAGAACCCTTCATCACCATACTTACTTGACAATTACTTCTTATCTGCCATGGGCATGATTCCGACATGTCAAATTAATTAATTGCAGTTACTAAAATTGCTAGATCCTCATTTTGCAATAGGAGAAAACATTGGAATTAAAAACAAATAACTCATATATAAGAACAGCAAACATCATTTACTAAATAATCATATCTAATGCACTTCACGATGAAAAAAAATGAAATGCAGTAAAATTACAAAATACATTTCAAGTCTGGTGAATAATAAGCTTTACAAATTAATCTCCACATTCACGTTGAGGCCAGCCAGCACCACCAGAGTTCAAATCTGGGACACAGATGGATTAGAAACTAATTGCCAAGTAGCTACAAATGAGCTTTCTTAGTCAAGAAACAATTATTTTGGAGATGAGTGAACAATTCTTATCCTGTAGTCACCAGAGATGCATACAGCACTCTTGATGAAAAGCAGTTACTTAAAACGTGTTGTGTTTTCAGAATAAGCATGGGTAAATAGCTTTTCCCTGATAGAAGGCAGAGAAAAGCCAATCAACAGTTTGGTCACAAGGTCAAACTTGTTTACGCCTTTGGGGTAAAAATTCAACTCTACCGATCGTATATGAATGGCTGTCATATTATTGACCTGATGTTCTTTACCATTATGTTAGAGTAAAGAGCATTAGATGCAACCTGCTAATTTTAAATTCACAATTAATAAACCATGGTGGATTCAGTACATTGAGCTTGTACTAGCTTGTTAAAAAATCTATCCAATTCATTCAATTTCCTTGATCTTTTCCCATTGGTACTGCTGATGTCTCTTTGGTAAATACCTACAGTATCCAGGTGCCTCCTCAAGGGGAGCTCTGTCTACCTGTCCATGATATCCTCATTTCAAAATCAGTCAGCATTAAGAAAAATACAGGTTAAAATTAGTCAGCAGATCACGGTTGAAGACTTATTTGTAAATGAGAAGTATCACAAAGGAATAAGTTTAAAATTAAAATCAGAGATATCAGAGAAATTTAAGATGTGTGTTTTAAAAAGAAATCAAAGAAATTTGATAGATCAATTGAAGCCGAATGTGAATGTTTCTTTGCTTGCACTGGAGAATGATTAGAAATAAATCCATGCTGTTGGCTCTTGACATATGGATGCCTTGCATTTTGACAAAACGAAACTCCATCTCAGAATTTGTTGATGTTTCCAAAGCAGGCAAAAAGCCAAAGTCTTCAGGAAGCCATTGCTCAGCTATCATCATAATGTTCTGGAGATATGTGTGGGCGGAAGAAGTAGGAATACAATTTTATCAACTTCATATTCAATAAAAGGAAGTTAAACAAAAAACAAATCATACTGGGCTGTACAAACTGAAGGATAGAGTTCAAGAATGGAGGAATAATTTCTGTACAAAGTACTGACCTGGCCACAAATAGAGGTATCAGTGTGCTCTCAGTCATTATGTAAATAATATCAACAGCATAGAAAGTTAATAATATAAACAACAGGGTGGCAACCTTTATTCATGAGAAAAGACATTTGAAGCCACAAGGATTCCTTATACTGTTGCATAACAAAGATGATTTAAATTATTAAATATTTTGATTCAAGTAGATGGAGAAAGTGAAGGGCCAGCAAGGAGACCCATTAATTTAAAATTGTCATTAAGTGCAACTTAGTAAAATTGCTCAGGTTACTGGAACATGGAATGAGGAGTCAGGCAGTGGGAATGGTTTGAAAATGCTGTTACACATATATAATTGACAGTGGACTGGATAAATTCCTTCAGTGCTATAAGCTTAAATGGTTCTAAATATCAACATCTATCTGCTACCTTGACAGAGGCATTAAATACTTAATTAACACACAGAGCAAGGTTGCTATAGGCAAAACAATGGTGCATTCCACATGAATGCATTAAATACTTCCAACATCAGGCCTTGGCTCAGAGTGGACAATGGCTAAGGTTGCCATTCCCATAGATTTCAAAAACAGGATGCAACATATTGTACCTTCAATCCTTAAGTTACATTAAAGCAAACATTTACTTTAAAATTATATTGCATTTATTTTAATAAAAAAAATCAACTTGCAATTACAGAAAGTAATTAGGAAGGCAAATAAAATCTTGACCATTTGCAATGGAGATGGTGAACAGGAGCACAGAACCTTGCTGCAAATATAGAAGGCTTTCGTGTGCACTATCATTTGCAATGTTGATCTCCTTATTTAAGGAAAGATACACTCATTGGCCACTTTATTAGATACTTCCTATACCTAAAAAACAGATGCCTCCTGTATGGAGATACAGACATGCCAATTGATGCACAAAGTTGCTTCAGCAATTGATGATGTCTCATTTTCTGTGGCACAAGTTTTCTGATCAGAAACCACAGCACCTGGTGTGTCAGTCTCCTTTGGAAATGGCTGCTGATGAGATCTGACCTCTAGTCTTATTTGTAAGGTTTCAAATCCTTCAAAACAATTATACCATTTTGATAATTTCAATGCATTAAACTGAGGCCGGCTTTGATTTAATTAAGAAACAGAAATATTCAGAATTAGAAAGACTGAAGGTCAGTGCCAATATGTAATGTGGAGAGAGAAGCTCATGATGTTTATATTTTAGTTATACACTCTGTACCAGAATTGTTATTTTCAGCAACCGCCCCTTTCTTTTTATCTTTGCATCTACACATTCAGAAATGAAAATCTAAATCCAAACTAGTTTGTGTGCAACTGTGACTCTAACAATAATAACTCTCACAGATGAAGATCCCATTTCAATCCCTTGGTGTTCACACCTTTATAATACTAGCTAGTGTCCCATTTATAATATACCACTTGTGTCCTAGGAGGCTCTCAGCTCAATGGCATATCTCCAAACAAGATACAGAGAAGGAAATTTGTGAATAATCAATTACAGATTTCTCTTCTGCCACTTATTTCAGTCTCATTGCCTCTTTCTTTTCACAATAAAAGCAAAAACCAAGTATCAATCCTCCACACAATCATGAACTTTACTGGGATTGGATCTATGTGGTTCTGAACACAGTGGGTGAAAATGATCGAAGTGCCTGATTGTTACTTACAGTATACATCTACTCGGATGGACTTGATTGCAGGGGTGCTCAAGCCATTGTCGGCCTTGCAGTAGTAGCGGCCTCCCTGGTGGCGCTGTATTCTGGTGATCCGCAGGGTCTCGTTGAAAACACTGTTATCATGGAACCGGTCAGAGGCACTTCCTGCTGTTTTGGTCCATCTGATCTGAGCAAGCATCATTAGAAATGGTTATTACACTTGATACAGAAGGCTGAACCACAGAAAAAGCACCTTCTTTCAACAGGCAGAATTATTTACAATGTGTTACTTTTGTAATACATCAGCAGGAAATCTAAATTTGGTGCAAAGCATTTTAAGTCAACATAAATCAAACTATTGAGTACAAGAGATGGGATGCTATGTTTAAGTTCTGTAAGATGGTAAGGCCTAATTTGGAGTATCATGGGCACCTTTCGTCATCTACTTACAGGAAAGATGTAAATAAGGTTGAATGAGTATAGAGAAAATTACAAGGATGTTGACGGGATTGGAAGACCCAAGTTATAAGGAAAGGTTAGGACTTTATTCCTTGGAAAGTAGAGGATTGAGGGGAGATTTGATAGAACTATACAGAATTATGAGGGGCATTTATAGGGAAAATGCAAGCAGGCTTTTTCCACTGAAGTTGGGTGCAACTACAACTAGAGGCCATGGATTAAGGGTGAAAGGAGAAAAGTTTAACATGAGGGGAAACTTCTTCGTTCAGAGGGTCATGAGAGTGTGGAACGAGCTGCCAGCACAAGTGGTGCATGCAAGCTTGATGTCAACATTTAATTGAAGTTTGGATAGGTGCATGAATTGTAGGGGTATGGAGGGCTATAGTCCTGGTGCAGGTTGATGGGAGTAGGCAATTCAAATTGTTCAGCACAAACTAGATGGACCGAAGGGCCTGTTTCTGTGCTGTATTTTTCTATGACTCTATGCCTCTATAAAAGTTACTAAGGAACATGCTGACAAAAACAAGATGGATTCAAAGTTCAAAGTTCAAGATTCTTGTTACTGCATCAAGAGCAGAAAATACTGAAAATATCCAGGAGGTCAGGCAGCATCTCTGGAAAGAGAAACAAAGGTGAAGTTTCAGGACAGTGACGTACATTCTGGACTAGAAAATTTAGAAAAAGAAGCCTGTTTAAAGTTGCAGAGGTGAGGGATGTGGAGAGAAAAAAAAAGAATGCCTGTAATAAGGTCAAGACCATAGAAACTGGGACAGTTCATTGTTGAGTAAGAAAAGGTGAAGGCATGGTATGGACAGTTAATTAGTCCTGGAAAGGTGCTAACAGGGAGGTCTGAGGAAAGCAGAAGCTGAGGGACAGAGCAGTAGCAGTCGCAGTCGCCAGATACTGTATGTGGAATAAAGGGGGATGATGGAAAGTCTGGTAGTTCAGGTACAATCTTTGCAGGGTGAAAAATTGAATTATATCATAATCATCCAAGGACTGAAAACCAAAAAGAAACACATCAGATACCAAGAAAACAACAGATTTGAGAAGAAAGCAACACAGCTGGAAACTCTTAGTAAGCTACGCTGGATCTGTGAGAGATAACTAATAATAACACCCCAGGCTATGAGCCTAAGTATTCCCCCATGGAAAAGTCATTACTGAAATATCAACTCACCACGCTCCCCCCACAAAATCAGACTCAATCCCATTTGACTCTCTCCACAGGTGCTGCCTTACCTGCTGAGGTCTTCCAGTGTTCCTTATTTTGTCCCACAATCAGCTGCTGTGTGGGATAACTCACTGGTCAATGTTTTTTTTTAAGTTTTCCTGCCTCATGTATCTTTCTTCTACTTACTGTCTCCATGTAGTTAAAGCTGTAATTAATTTATCGTTAGCACCCTCTCTAAGTCAATATGTGTCCCTCGTCTTTGTGGTCTGCATTATAATAAGGATTTCCCTGTGTTCTCTCCAAAGATGCCTATTAAAAAAGATCAGTTTCACGCGTAAACAGGAAAATAGGGAAAATTCAACAGATATAATAGATCATAAGACCATAAGCAATAGAAGTAGGCTATTCAGCCCATCCAGTCTGTTCAGCCATTCCACCATGACTAATTTATGTTCCCTCTCAACCCCATTCTCTTGCCTTCTCCCCAAAACATTTGATGCCCTTACTAATTACTTATCAACCTCCTCTTTAAATATATCCAATGACTTGGCCTCCACAGCCATCTGTGGCTATGAATTCCACAAACTCACCACCCCCGGCAAAAGAAATTCCTCCTCATCTTTGATCCTTCTGGTCCTAGACTCCCCCACTATTGGAAACATCCTCTGTCCACTCTATCTAACTCTTTCAATATTCAGTAGGTAAAATAAAAGAGTAATAGTGAGATCCATAGCTCAAAAAAATTAAAAAAAAATGCATCTCAATCTCCCTTCACAGATGCTGCCAAACCTGCTGAGTGTTTCTGCCATTTTCTGTTTTTCATTCTTCCAGCAATTGCACTCTACTGCTTTCCAATTCCTGTTAACAGGATGGGTTTAGATGCCATCATGACATTAAGTTCTGTCAAACTGAAAGCAATTTGCACCATGCTATGATTTAGACCAATGAAAACCATGAGGAAAATTAGTGATCACAGATCTTAGAAGAACACAGTGGTATATTCCTTAGACAATTGCACTTCCATTCTCTGGTTTAAATCTTTTTATAACAAGCTGTTGCATTTGTATTACAGGCTATGAAGCTGCTTCTGGATTTCAGTTTAGCATTCAACACTATTACTTCATGAACTTTGGTGAACAAACTCCTACTCCTTGGTCTAAATACACCATTGTGCAATTGGGTGTTGGACTTTCTGACCAACAGACCTCAGATAGTCAGGATGCACAACGTTCCTCTCTCCCGATCATCCTCAAGATAATTGTTCCTCAGGGCTGAGCGCTGAGCCCATTGCTGTGCTCTCCGCTCACACGTGACTGCACGGCTAATCACCCGAGTAATCGCACTGTCAAATGCGCCGATGGCACGACAGTGGTGGGGCTCATCAACAACAATGATGAGACAGCCTACAGAGAGGAGGTGGAAGATCTCAAGGCCCGGCCAGGCAAATGACCTCTCCGTCACTTCAGGAGAACTCGCAACACCCTCTCGCCTCTACATCGGCGACAGGGCAGTGAAACTGTGAAGACTTTCAAACTACCAGGAGTGCACTTCTTGCACAAACTCTCATCCTACACAATCAGGAAACCTTATCAATGCCTCTAATTTCTGAGGCGGCTGAGTAGAGGTGGACCATTTACAGATGTGAAGCAGACAGCACCCTAAAATGCTCCATCACTGCAAGGTATGGAAACAGCACCGCAGCAAACAGCAAGACTTTACAACAGGTAGTCAAAGATGCCCAAAGCATCACCGGTACCAGCATACCAACCATCAAGGGTATATATACAGAAAAGTGCCAGAAAAGGGACAGTAACATTATAAAGGATCCCAGCCACTGTGCTCATGGACCACTCTCATCAGGGAGGAGGCTACGTAGCATCCACGCCATCAGACTCAAAAACAGTTACTTCCCACGATGCTGCTCAAGCCACTAAGCTCTTCCGGCAGATTGGTTGTTGTTCTAGACTCCACCATTTGCTGTCCCTTGTGTTTCTGTGCACTTCCTAATACAGCTGCTGAGTCAGCTATAAATGGTGAAAAGTGCCTGCATCACTTTAAAAGCCTCAGAAAGAATACTTTCAGTTGTACCAATAAACCAAGTAACTGTGTGTATAAAGAGAAAGCAGGAGCTGACAAGTTTTGATTACCCCATGTGCAATGACTGTGAATGTATAATTTTATTGCAACTTTTTAAAATTTGAAAATGTATTGAAGTAAAAAGTGTAACACGGCTAAAAAGTATATTTGACCATCTGTTTAGTATTTCAGAAATTATGACTGGAATGTTATAAAAATATTATATAATTATAACATTGACGACCTGAGTTATAGGGAAAGATTGAATAGGCTAAGACTTTATTCTCTGGAGTGTAGGAGAGTGTGGGGAGTTTTGTTAGAGGTATTCAAAATTATAGAGTAAATGCACACAGGTATTTTCCATTGAGGCTTGGTGAGATTAGAACAAGAGATCATAGGTTAAGAGTGTTTTGTAGCCTGGGGAAAAGTACACACTCAGGACAACAAATACTTCTTTGGGTTTGAATTCCTTTATCTGTTTTAGATGTTTAAGTGCCAGAAGAGGGTCACAAAACAAAACGAACGAATTTACAACCAGTTCTTGCCGTTACAATCTCAGTTTAACTTTCGATCCACACCCTCGTGTATGGACAGAGTTGCATATGCAGCATAAAAAATACCAGAACTAGTACGGTACTAATATGGTAGTGGCAGTCCTACTTGGATGGTGAGGAACTTTGTATAAGCCACGCGATCCTGCGTCGATGCCTTTACTCATGAAAATCCTTCCTCACCATGCCCAGTCTCAGGGAGGAACTCAATTCCAACGCCCCACCAGAGTCTTCAGCAGAAAACAAAATGGTCTCCCCACTATCCCACGTGTGCGTAATGACATATCCGTCTCCCTTAAAGGCACAGACATCCATTCTAGCATTACCCAGGTGGATGCCTAAGTACACTTTTAACGACACTGAATAAGATCCAACGGTCACCCGGTTACAAGTGAAAGATGAAATGTTTAAAGGGAACATGAGGGAGATCCGCTTCAATCAGAGGATGGTCAGAGTGTGGAATGAGCTGCCAGTGGAATTGGTGGATGTAGGTTCGATTACAACACATAAGAGAATTTTGGATAAGTACATGGATGGGAGGGGTGTGGAGGGAGATGGTCCAGGTGTGGGTCAATGGTTCTAGGCATACGTAGCCCCCCCCCCCCCGGCCACCCTCAGGGTCGCTCAGTTTGCTGTCGTCTAGGGAAACAGCCTCGGCCCCAGCAAACTGGATAATTCGTTTGTGTGGATACTGTGTGAGGTACCCCACCCCGCCCAAATAACAGACAATACACCAGATACGATTAAATGATTTACAGTTTACAGATATTACTGGAACTATATAATTAAGAGAGAATAAAATATAAAAGGAAAATAAAAGGCGCCACACTTATCAAAGTTCTATCTCTTCATGCAGAAAAACCGTTGGAGCTCAAGGACCTGCTTCTTCACCCTGCGACCCCTCGGACCACCTCGACCGGCCGCCTGGGACCAACAACGGTGGTTGACCAGATGCTCCACACAAGTCCGTCTCCGTCTCCTCGCCGAATGTCCCATTCGGGGTCCGACCCCGTTAGCGGACTCACAGCACCTGGTCCATCCTCTGTCTCGCTCTTCCGCCTTCTGCCCCAAAACCCCGCGCATACAGTACCTTCAAATACACGAAAACCATAACAACTATCCCAATTGGTTAATAGCACTCCCTTATCACACTCTAAAGTAAAAATAAGCTGCTAGCGCAAACTTTCTCAGCGTTTAACACAAAGCCGCATTCCCCAGATTAACATAACAAAGACGCCATTTTAATTAGCCTCCGCATGTAACATAAAAGTCGAAACCCCCTTACACTCTCCCCCCCACCAAATAAAGTCATGTCCTCATGACTTCTAAATAACTCGCCAACCAGTCCTGCAGACACACAACACACACATACACAGATACACACAGTGCCAGTGCTCCCCAAACAGTGGACCTTACACCCGTCCCACGGGCGCTACATAGGCCAACCTATCTGAGAGCTTCTTAACCCTCCGAGACCTCCGGACCCCCTCACCTAAACCCAAAAGGCTCAGACACTACTAGGGATACCTCGGGCCTGTTTGCCAACTCCTCTCTCACTCAGGCCACCACTACAGCTCAGAGCCCCCTGTCCTGTGTCTGGGGCCCCGCCTCTCCTCCTTCCTAATCCTGCCACAACTCAGACTGCCCACAGCTAGCCCTCCCCACCACACCTGACTCAGTGGGAGAAGGGCCAAAGGTCTCTTCCTCAATCATGGGGAAATTAGCGAAAGGCAGCATGTACCACATGGGCAGCACATCATCCTTCGAATCTGTATCCTTCCTCATTCCTTCGATCGGTAGCTGCTGTTTAAGTTTCTCCAAACTGAAACATTTAGCCGGGGCTACCCCTTCAGCCTCCTGCAGTCGAGACGTCAGCTTCTTTGGGGACTCCTTCAACTCTCGCCACAGCCTCAGCAGTTCCGACTCAGGGTTCTTGGTCATCTCAATCTGGGACGCAGTTACCCCACCAGCTTCTTCCACCCTGACCTGAAAAGCAGCAGTTAAAGAATGTTCAGCCTCCGGTTGTTTCTTCCTGAGGACGTCTTCCAGGTCAACTTTCAGTTTTTCCACTTCGTTTAAACTCGCGATAGTCATCTTCAGGTTCCTTTCAAGTGTCCGCCTCCCTTTTCTGAGATCTGTCCTCCATTTCTTTACCTCCTCGGGAGTGTAGTCAAACTCCCCTCCCTGGGCGCTCGGTTTTCTGTTGACCTTAGTCAGAACACTTCCTTGATCTTCCCCAACTTGCAAGTCTTCCAATCTGTTCTGAATCGAAGTCTTGAGTTTCTGCTGATCCCTTCGAAGGTGGGTCATTGTTTCTTCTCGCTGGATTAATTCATCAGTACATGACCGCAGTACGGTGCAAATCCCCTCTCTTCCCTGTGTCTCATTCAGATTGACGACCTGGGTTTCCATCCCCCGGTCCACCACCGTCTGTCCCAACACCAGGAAGTTCAACTGGTATGTCAGGTCATTTTTCTCACATTGCACCAAACTCCTCCGGCCAAAAACTCCTCCACATATGACACTTCGCTTCGGTCGCCCGGGCTCAGCCACTCCCCTCGCCTCATAGTCCCCCCAGGCGAATCCAAGCTCTAGGCGGTCATCCACATACGTCAAAACTCCACACTCCTTCACTTCCCCCATGGTCTTCCTCTTGCCCCGCGGGAAGGATGCAGGGGCTCCGGATATGCCCTTGGGCATCTTTTCGGATCAGAAGAATCATAGGGAATTAGTAACGGCCATCTTCAGCTCAACAGCCGCTCTCCTCAGGATCTGGCAACATCCACCCCTCAGATGCAGCACATTAAACCACATCGCATAATCCACACACACGCTGCCTTCATCTTCCACGCCGCTAGGGTCCAGTTGCCGTGACCTCTCTCTTACTGAGGTGTCTTCAGCGGTCAACTCCCCTCCCTCATGGTAGTCCGGAGCATCTACTAAGAGGGTCTCACCCTCAGCTACTTTCCCCAAACCGTACCACCGCTGGGTCTCGTTTAAATTCGGTACTAGCTCAAGGCTGCTACACACGTCCTCGGAAGCAACTCGACATGCTGGGTGCCCAGAAAATGCCTCCATGACTTCCAGGGTCATTAACCAATCATCGTCTTCTGGATAACTACTGCCACTAGTACCCAAAGTCTCCGGTGCCCTTGTGGTTGTCAAGGATAAATGCTTCAGACACCGATTGTAAAACGAACTGTACAACAACTTGATCTGTGCCCCGGGGTCGAGGATAGCTTTAGCATCGCTTCCCTCTATCCATAGCAACACCCTGGGGTGTTGTCCCTTTAAGCCTTCAGGAATAGGTCTTCTCCTTTCGGAAGTACATTGGTACATTGCTGGGAACATGCTTCCCCAGAGACCCCAAGCCGTTCCCCCACTGGGCCTCCACTAAGTTTCCCGACACCTCTCTGATCAGCTGAACAACTGAAGGAGGGGCTGATCCCCTGAAATGATCCCCCTGGCACTGCAAGCAATTTAGCCGCCCTCCTAGCCAGAGAAGACACACTGAAAACTTTCCCCCCTCTTTCAAATAACTGACAGCAGTCACTACAGTGTAACTGAGCCTGACAGCTCTAACACCGTCACTAGCCCACCTACACAAACTTTCAACCAATCCCTGTCGCTCTCCCTCAACCGAGCACTGCCACTCATCTAACAACTGCGAGATCCGCTCCGCCCACGTCTCACACGCCTCCGCCCCTCTTGGGGTGGACACTATCCCAAGTGCCAGGCGGAGCCTGCCAGAGCTAGAACATTTATTCTCAGATTCTACCTCAAATCAGACCACTCTTTCCTCTCTCTCCCAACTGCATGGACAGCCCCGAGTGCCACCTCCAACTCGTCAATGCCAGCCTGAACTCGAACAAAGACCTCACCCACCACGCATACAGCAATCACCAGCAAATAACCCACAGAGACACACATCACAGATTTAAACAGGGCACCCACACAGCATACCAGCAGGCTCCATCCCGGACGAGCCCCCACAATGTAGCCCCCCCGGCCACCCTCAGGGTTGCTCGGCTCGCTGTCATCTAGGGAAACAGCCTCGGCCCCGGCAAACTGGATAATTCGTTTGTGTGGATGCTGTGTGAGGTACCCCACCCCGCCCAAATAACAGACAATACACCAGATACAATTAAATGATTTACAGTTTATAGATATTACTGGAACTATATAATTAAGAGAGAATAAAATATAAAAGGAAAATAAAAGGCGCCACACTTATCAAAGTTCAATCTCTTCGTGCACAAAAACCGTTGCAGCTCAAGGACCTGCTTCTTCACCCTGTGACCCCTCAGACCACCTCAACCGGCCGTCTGGGACCAACAACGGTGGTCGACCAGACGCTCCACACAAGTCCGTCTCCGTCTCCTCGCCGAACGTCTCGCTCGGGGTCCGACCCCGTTAGCGGACTCACAGCACCTGGTCCATCCTCTGTCTCACTCTCCCACCTTCTGCCCCAAAACCCCGCGCATACAGCATCTTCAAATACACCAAAACCATAACAACTATCCCAATTGGTTAATAGCACTCTCTTATCACACTCTAAAGTAAAAATAAGCTGCTAGCGCAAACTTTCTCAGCGTTTAACACAACAAAGCCGCATTCCCCAGATTAACATAACAAAGACGCCATTTTAATTAGCATCCACATGTAACATAAAATTCGAAACCCCCTTACACATAATAATAGTTCGGCACAAAGTAGGTGGGCTAAAGGTCTGGCTCTATAACTCTATGATTCTAAAAGTATTAAACAATGGAGACCGATTTCCAGACAGGATCAGGCTGATCAGTGAGAGTCAGGAAGGGGAAAAGATAAATTATCAGCACACGTTAGTACTGGGACCACTCGCAAGTGCTGCATCAGGAAGAATGACAAGGTCAGCCACCAGAAGTCATGTTTTAGTTGGCTGTCAGCAGATTGAACCCACGACAGCTTTGGGCATGTGTATGATTCGGCAGAGAAGCAGGGAGAAATTGACCGGCTGCATCAAGGTTACTGCAATCCCCCAAACTCAGTTAAAGATAATTCACCCACAAAATAAGGTTATGCTTTTGGTCATTTATTAAAGGTTCCCTGGTCATAACGTCAATACAACCAGCAATAATTATTTACTGGCCTGTTGGAACTTAAGTAGGCAGGGAAAGACTGCTGTCTTGCACAAAGCTCAGATGTCAAGCCTGCATCAGTGTTTATTTGTGAAATCTTTCGTCTTGGAACATGGAATGAAGCATAACACAGTAAACAGAGCAAACCAAATGCTCTGTTACCAAAGGACCACATGACTCAGAATATATCATTCCGGTCAGAAAATGTGGAATTTTCCTGACAAGATTTTTCTTTGAAGAAAGAGAGTGTTCAAGTTTTATCAGCTTCAGAAGGCATTTTAGGAACAAGTTGATTATAGCTTTTTTCTTTTTGTGACAAGGCTAAATTGTTAATTCAGAAAGCTGGAGAAACAAAATCCCAATACATCTCTGAATCTAGTGTAAACTTCAAAGTTAACTGAAAACATTCCAAGTGTTACCAGTGTTATGTAAGCTCCAGATAAACCAAATCAATATTTTGAGTGAACTTCTATATTATTTTGTTTCGATTTCTATCAAAATTATTCAAGATTTAAGTTGCTCCCACAGCTCCAAAACTTGCGAAAGTTAGTGCGCAGGCTCATCTGATCCAATGTGCTTGGAAATGTTTACAAATCTGGTGCTTCACTTTTGGATGGATGAAATAGCAACTACCTGAGTGCACTGTAGTGGATACTCGGCATGACCCAGGTAATGGAGAAAATTGGAACTATATTAAGTGGCGACCCATTGGGATTTCATGACAGACCTGCGGATCATTCGGGAGAATGAGGAGATTATAGATCGTAGCTACAGGGAGGTAGTTACGCCAAAGGAGCAGAGGACAGGAAATTGGGTCACTGTGAGGCGAGGGAAGAGGAAAGGGCAGGCAGAGCAGGGTTCCCCTGTGACCATTCACCTCAACAACAAGTATACCGCATTGGATACTGTTGGGGGGGATGACTTACCTGGGACTAGCTGCAGTAGCCGGATCTCTGGCACTGAGTCTGGCTCTGCAGTGCAGAAGGGAGGGGCGAGAAAGAGGAGAGCGGTAGTGCTAGGGGACTCGATAGTTAGAGGTGCAGATAGAAGGTTCTGTGGTTGTGACAGAGAATCCAGGATGGTTTGTTGCCTCCCAGACGCCAGAGTCAAGGATGTCTCTGATCGATTGCATGACATTCTGAAGTGGGAGGGTGATCAGCCAGATGTCGTGGTGCACATCGGTACCAATGACATAGCAAAGAAGAGTGAAGAGGTCCTGGACAGTGAGTATAGAGAGCTTGGTAGGAAGTTGAAAAGCAGGACCTCAAGGGTTGTAATCTCAGGATTGCTACCTGTGCTAGGTGCCAGTGAGGGTAGGAATAGGATGCTCTGGAGGAGGAACAAGTGGCTGAGGAACTGGTGTAGGGGGCAGGGTTTCAGATTTCAGGATCATTGGGACCTCTTCTGGGGCAGGTGGGACCTGTACAAGAGAGACAGGTTACACTTGAACCACAGGGGGACCAATATCCTTTCAGGGAGGTTTGTTAGTGCTATTGGGGAGGCTTTAAACTAGATTTGCAGGGGGATGGGAACCAGAGTGCCAGAGCTGACAGTGTGGCTGGGGTGAAAATGAATTATGTTGAAAGTTTAAGCAAATCCGCTGATAGAAAGGTTGTGAGTGGTGCTAAAAATCTTCTGAGGTGTATATATTTCAATGCTAGGAGTATTGCGGGGAAGGCGGATGAGTTGAGGGCGTGAATTGACACGTGGAATTATGATGTTGTAGCAATTAGTGAAACTTGGCTACAGGAGAGGCAGGACTGGCAGCTTAATATTCCAGGGTTCCGATGCTTCAGATGTGATCGAGGCAGAGGAATGAAAGGTGGGGGAGTAGCATTGCTTGTTAGGGAAAATATTACAGCAGTGCTTAGGCAGGACAGATTAGAGGGCTTGTCTACTGAGTACTTATGGGTGGAGCTGAGAAACAGGAAATGTATGGCCACATTAGTGGGATTGTATTACAGACCACCCAATAGTCAACGAGACTTGGAAGAGCAAATCTGCAGAGAGATAGCAGGCAACTGCAGGAAACATAAAGTTGTGGTTGTAGGGGATTTTAATTTTCCATACATTGATTGGGACTCCCATACTGTTAGGGGTCTAGATGGTTTAGAGTTTGTAAAATGTGTTCAGGAAAGTTTTCTAAATCAATATATAGAGGGACCAACTAGAGGGGATACAATATTGGATCTCCTGTTAGGTAACAAATTAGGGCAAGTGACAGAAGTCTGTGTAGGGGAGCACTTTGGTTCCAGTGATCATAACACCATTAGTTTCAATTTGATCATGGACAAGGATAGATCTGGTCCTAGGGTTGAGGTTCTGAACTGGAAGAAGGCCAAATTTGAAGAAATGAGAAAGGATCTAAAAAGTGTGGATTGGGACAGGTTGTTCTCTGGCAAAGATGTGATTGGTAGGTGGGAAGCCTTCAAAGGGGAAATTTTGAGAGTGCAGAGTTTGTATGTTCTTGTCAGGATTAAAGGCAAATTGAATAGGAATAAGGAACCTCGGTTCTCAAGGGATATTGCAACTCTGATAAAGAAGAAGAGGGAGTTGTATGAAATGTAAAGGAAACAGGGGGTAAATCAGGTGCTTGAGGAGTATAAGAAGTGCAAGAAAATACTTAAGAAAGAAATCAGGAGGGCTAAAAGAAGACATAAGGTTGCCTTGGCAGTCAAAGTGAAGGATAATCCAAAGAGCTTTTACAAGTATATTAAGAGCAAAAGGATTGTAAGGGATAAAATTGGTCCTCTTGAAGATCAGAGTGGTCGGCTTTGTGCGGAACCAAAGGAAATGGGGGAGATCTTAAGTAGGTTTTTTGCGTCTGTATTTACTAAAGAAGCTGGCATGAAATCTATGGAATTGAGGGAATCAAGTAGTGAGGCCATGGAAACTGTACAGATTGAAAAGGAGGAGGTGCTTGCTGCCTTGAGGAAAATTAAAGTGGATAAATCCCCGGGACCTGACAGAGTGTTCCCTCGGACCTTGAAGGAGACTAGTGTTGAAATTGTGGGGGCCCTAGCAGAAATATTTAAAATGTCGCTGTCTACGGGTGAAGTGCCGGAGGATTGGAGAGTGGCTCATGTTGTTCCGTTGTTTAAAAAAGGATCGAAAAGTAATCCGGGAAATTATAGGCCGGTGAGTTTAACATCAGTAGTAGGTAAGTTATTGGAGGGAGTACTAAGAGACAGAATCTAGAAGCATTTGGATAGACAGGGGCTTATTAGGGAGAGTCAACATGGCTTTGTGCGTGGTAGGTCATGTTTGACCAATCTGTTGGGAGTTTTTCGAGGAGGTTACCAGGAAAGTGGATGAAGGGAAGGCAGTGGATATTGTCTACATGGACTTCAGTAAGGCCTTTGACAAGGTCCCACATGGGAGGTTAGTTAGGAAAATTCAGTCGCTAGGTATACATGGAGAGGTGGTAAATTGGATTAGACATTGGCTCGATGGAAGAAGCCAGAGAGTGGTGGTAGAGAATTGCTTCTCTGAGTGGAGGCCTGTGACTAGTGGTGTGCCACAGGGATCAGTGCTGGGTCCATTGTTATTTGTCATCTATATCAATGATCTGGATGATAATGTGGTAAATTGGATCAGCAAGTTTGCTGATGATACAAAGATTGGAGGTGTAGTAGACAGTGAGGAAGGTTTTCAGAGCCTGCAGAGGGACTTGGACCAGCTGGAAAAATGGGCTGAAAAATGGCAGATGGAGTTTAATACTGACAAGTGTGAGGTATTGCACATTGGAAGGACAAATCAACGTAGAACATACAGGGTTAATGGTAAGGCACTGAGGAGTGCAGTGGAACAGAGAGATCTGGGAATACAGATACAAAATTCCCTAAAAGTGGCGTCACAGGTAGATAGGGTCGTAAAGAGAGCTTTTGGCACATTGGCCTTTATTAATCGAAGTATTGAGTATAAGAGCGGGAATGTTATGATGAGGTTGTATAAGGCATTGGTGAGGCCGAATCTGGAGTATTGTGTTCGGTTTTGGTCACCAAATTACAGGAAGGATATAAATAAGGTTGAAAGAGTGCAGAGAAGGTTTACAAGGATGTTGCCGGGACTTGAGAAACTCAGTTACAGAGAAAGGTTGAATAGGTTAGGACTTTATTCCCTGGAGCGTAGAAGAATGAGGGGAGATTTGATAGAGGTATATAAAATTATGATGGGTATAGATAGAGTGAATGCAAGCAGGCTTTTTCCACTGAGGCAAGGGGAGAAAAAAACCAGAGGACATGGCTTAAGGGTGAGGGGGGAAAAGTTTAAGGGGAACATTAGGGGGGGCTTCTTCACACAGAGAGTGGTGGGAGTATGGAATGAGCTGCCAGACGAGGTGGTAAATGCGGGTTCTTTTTTAACATTTAAGAATAAATTGGACAGATACATGGATGGGAGGTGTAAGGAGGGATATGGTCCGTGTGCAGGTCAGTGGGACTAGGCAGAAAATGGTTCGGCACAGCCAAGAAGGGCCAAAGGGCCTGTTTCTGTGCTGTAGTTTCTATGGTTCTATGGTTCTATGGTTCTAATGAGGGATGGATTTAATTGGCTGCCCAATCAAAACAAACAAGTGGAGGCAAATTTAGGAGAATTTAAGGGAAAGCAAGAAAAAGTGTCTTTACTAGAGTAGCGGTAATTGCGTGGAATTCTCATTTCAAAAACTTTGTTGAAGTAGGGTCCATTAATTCTCCCAAGTGAAGACAAAAGAAGAGATAACAACCTGTAAGACCAGCAGACCATAAGATATAGGAGCAGATTTAAGGCATTTGGTCCATCGAGTCTTCTTCACCATTTCACCATGGCTGATCCATTTTCCCTCTTAGCCCCAACCTCCTGCCTTCTCCCCATATCCTTTCATGCCCTGACTAATCAAGAGTCTATCAACCTCTCTCTTAAGTAATACCAACGACTTGGCCTCTATGGATGCCTGCAGCAATGAATTCACAGATTCACCACTTTCTGACTAAAGCAGCTCCTCTTCATCTCCATTCTAAAAGGACACCCCTCTATTCCGTGTCATCTGGTCTTAGATTCTCCTACCTTAAGAAACATCTCCTACCATAGGAAACATCTTCTCCATATCCACTCTATCGTGGCTTTTCAACATTCAATAAAATACAATGTGGTCATCCTCATTCTTCTGAATTCCAGTGAATACAGGCCTAGAGCCAAACATTCTTCATATAACAAGCCTTTCAATCCAGTAATCATTTTCGTGAACCTCCCTTGAACTCTCCCCAATGTCAGCACATCCATTCTAAGATAAGGGCCCAAAACTGCTCACAATACTCCAAGTGAGGCCTCAGCAATGCTTTATAAAGTGACAACATTACATGTTTGCTTTTATATGCTCCTGAAAGGAATGTTAACATTGCAATTGCCTTCCTCACCACAGACTCAACCTACAAAGTACCCATAAGGGAATCCTACACAAGGACTCTCAAGTCCCTTTGCACCTCTGATTTTTGAATTTTCTCTCCATTTAGAAAATAGTTTGCCCTTCTATTTCTTCTACCAAAGTACATGACCATACACTTCCCAACACTGTGTTCCATCTGCCACTTATTTGCCTATTCTCATAATCTAAGTCTTTCTATAGCCTTTCTGTAGCCTGAAAACTACCTGCCCCTCCACCTGTCCACAACCTTTGTCACAAAGCCATCAATTCCATCATCCAAGTAATTGACATATAACGTAAAAAAGTGGTCACAACACAGATTCCTGTGGAACACCTCTAGTCCTTGGCAGCCAACCAGAAAAGGCTCCTTTTATTCCCACTCTTTGCCCCTTGCCAATCAGCCACTACTTTATCCATGTTAGTATCTTTCCTGTAATACCATGGACTCTTCATTTGTTAAGCAGACTCATGTGTGGCACCTTGCCAAAGGCCTTCTGAAATTCCAAGTACTGTACACAACATCCGCTGGTTCTCCTTGGCCTATCCTGTTTGTTATTTCCTTAAAGAATTACAGCAGATTTGTCAGGCCAGATTTTCCCTTGTGGAAATCACGCTGTCTATGACCTATTTTATCATGTGCCTCCATATACCTCAAGACCACATACTTAAAAATTGTCTCCGACATATTCCCAACCACTGAGGTCAGACTAACTGACATATATTTTCCTTTCTTCTGTCTTTCTCTTTTCTTGAAGAGTGGAGTGATATTTACAATAGTCCTGCAGAACCATGCCAGAATCAATTGATCCTTGAAAGATCATTACTCATGCCTCCACAACCTCTTCAGACATCTCTTTCAGAACTCTGGGGTGTACACCATCTGGTCCAGGTGAATTATTTACCTTTCATTCTTTCAGTTGCTCAAGAACTTTCTCCCTAATAATTGCAACTTCACACAATTCTGCCTCCTGACACTCTCAAACTTCTGGCATACTGCTTATGTCTTCCACAGTGAGGACTGATACAGAATATTTATTTATTCATTCATCATTTCCTTGTTTCAAACCTCATTTTTCAGTGGTCCAATATCCACACTAGCCTCTCTTTTAGACTTTATGTATCTGAAGAAATTTTTGGCATCCACTTTAATATTATTGATTGGCTTAACTTCGTATTCCATCTTTTCCTTCTTAATGATATTTTTAGTTGCTTTCTGTTGGTTTTAAGAAGCTTCCCAATTCCACTAATCTTTGCTGTATTATATGCCCTCTCATTGGCATTCATGGGGCTTTGACTTCTCTTGTGAGTCATGGCTGTGCCGCTTGCATTTAGAATACCTCTTCCTCTTTGGGATGTACAATATATATCCTTCACGTTTGAATTTCTTCCAGAAATTTCAGCAATTGCTGCTCTGCTGTCATCCCTGCCAGTGTTCTTCTCCAATCAATTTTGGCCAGCTGCTCTCTCATGCCTCTATAATTCCCTTTACTCCACCCTGATACTGATACATCTGACTTTAGCTTATGCTTCTCAGATTGCAGGGCGAATTCTATCATATTATGATCACTAATATTCCCTCAGGGTTCTTTTACCTTAAGCTCTCTAATTAATTCCGGTTCATCACACCAAATCCAGAGTAGTTGATTTCCCTAGTGGGCTCAACCATGAGCTGCTCTAAAAAACCATCGCATAGGCATTCTAGAAAGCCCCCCCTCTTGGGATACAATACCAACCTGATTTCCCCAATCTACCATAACGATTGTAACATTTCCCTTTTGGCATGTATTTTCAACCTCCCGTTGTAATTTGGGAGCTATGTAATTTGGCTCAAGACAAAAATCCAAATCACAATTTGTTCTTTCCACTACTTCAGTCATTATTTTGCCAATGGTGAAGTCTGTTGAGTAATCAGTAAAACATCTTTCTCATGTTTATTTGTTTATTTAGTAATACCACGTAGAGTAGGCCCTTCTACCTCCTCGAGCCACACCGCCACGACAACTCCACAACCACAATTAACCCTAACCTAATCATGGGACAATTCTACATGGACCAATTAACTTACCTGGTATGCCTTTAGACTGTGGGAGGAAACCAGAGCACTGGGGGGAAACTTATGCATTCATTTCATGGGGAGGACGTACAGAGTCACCTTACAGAATAGCACCAGGATTGAACTCCAAACCCTGGAACATCCTAAATAAGGTTGCACTAACCATGGCTCCCAAGTTTTAACAATGTGGTTAACAAATCTATGCAATATTTTCCAGGCATATTTCCTTCCTGGTAAGATTTACCAGATAAATCTTGAAATATTTGTACTAACATTTTTGAGCCTGCAGGATAAGGCAGGCCTTTCACCAGTCTGTTAATAGATTTGCAGTATGCATAAACAACTGTTGTCTCATTATCTCCGATTATTTACTACTCTGCTTTGAATATTGATGGTAATTCATTACGACACCCTACATTCCAGTGCCTCTGGCTGCTGTTCATATTCAGTGTCTGAGTTTTCAGCACCAGAGAAGCTTTTTCTAGAAAACACTATTAATGAATATTAAGTTATTATTCTCAATTGATGAGAATCAGAACAAAATTTTCTAAAGAAAAAGTTATGTCACTTTCATCTCAAGCAATTCTTGTATTCTATCGAAATCATGTCAAAAATATGTTCATACATAAGGTAATTCAAGAAAACCTTTGTTGCCTTCACATAATACCTCCCAGCTCCTATTGGTATCCTCCCCCGTCCTGCCCCCACCTGGCACCATTGCCCATCAACCTCTCCTCATGTGGATTCACTTATTACCTGTCAGCTCTTATCCTTGCCATCCCTCTCATCCCTTTGTACTCCCTCCCTTCTTACAGTCCAGACGAAGGGACTCAACTCAAATTGCCCTGTGTTCATTTCCTTCCCCAGATGCTGCCTAACCTGTTGAGATCCTCCAGCTCACTTTCTTTTGCACAGAAAACCTTTTGTGTGCATCCACTGTAAATTTTAAATGAGCACAGAGATTTTATTTGCAAAGTACATTGAAGAAATGTTATTGCTTGAATTGATGTGGTAGTGGACAGGTGGCGTAAAATAAATGGTGGAAAAGATCAATCTATAGCAGCTTGGGAATGGAGAATTAGCTTTTACTTTGAGTGAAGATCCTTTGCCAGACCAAGAGAGGTTAAATCAATCCTCCAGTTAATCCCTGTTATAAACAGTTGCCATCTAACATTCTCAGCTCTCTCAATAAAACTATAGCCCAGGTCATGTCCTAGTGCAGAAAAGATGAACCTTTTTGAGAGTGTTTGCTCAAACTGGAAATAATCTTCCAAAAAAAACCTCTCATGCCATTATTTATTATCATTGATTAATGAATTAGTAATAATAATAATGAACTTTAAGGAAGCGAATCAGTCTTTTCGGAAGGATGATTTTTCATGTATAATTTTTGTTTTGCTATTAATAAAAATTTAACAGAGATAAAATAAAATAAAACATTTTATAAAACCTGTTCAAAAATCATTGACATTAATCTTTTAAAAATACAATTGAAAAAAAAGTTTTTAAACAGTTTGTTATTGTAACTCACTTATAGCTTAAGTAATCTGAATATAAAATTATAAGCTTTGGTGCATATTCATAAAACATTAAGGAAACGAAAATAAACACACCTGACTCTCAGTGGGACTTTTGTTGCTGACAAATATTTTATATCCAGCTTGTATTTGGTTGTTTTGAGAACTCTGCATGTAGCATTAGTTTCATCAGCAAGTCTAATCCTATAATTTGGCTTGAGCAAGTTCATCACTGAAAACAATAACTCACATGAGGAATCATGGAGGCGTTAAACTACGTCCAGTACTTACTGTTATTATCAGTGAATATCCAGTGTTTACTCACAAATGACAAAGAAAATATATAAGCAGAGAGAAACCAATGCTACCTTGCCAAACTGTTTACTATCCAAATACTGATATATGCACCAGGTCTACGATATCGTCCAGCTAGCACCAAGCCTCTGTGAAATATTTCTTGTGACAACTCACTGTTCTCGGGTTGTAAAAGATCACTTGCTCTTTCAGTTGGCAGTGGAGATAATCTTAATGCATCTCTTTATTTATATGTGGGGTTTAATAACTCAAGGGGTAACACTGCATGCCACGTCCTAACAAAATTTTTGTATGTGCCATCTTGGGCACTCGTGATATAGGTTTGTGACTAGTGAATCTACAGTGTATCACGCTATCTCCTGCTTATAAACTTAACAAAACAGGGCAGGAGAACTGCAACTCTATTACAGGAAACTTGTAAATTTTTGTATTGCCTCATTAAATATGTTATTCTCCCACAGATAATCTTTCAAAGCTAGTGGGAGGAGCAGGGGATTGAGCTGCACCAAGAAATATGTCTTTAGAAATTATAAACTAGAATCATGGAGCCATAGAGCACTACGGCACATAAACAGACCCTTCAGCCCATCTAGTTCATGCTGAACTGTTATGCTGCCTAGTCCCTTGACCCACACCTGGACCATGGTCCTCCATACCATTCACATCCATGTACTTATCCAGACTTCTCTTAAAGTGTTACAATCAAACCTTCAACGACATCTGCTGGCAGCTTGTCCACACTTGTACCACCCTCTGAGTAAAGAAACATCTCCTCCCCACCCCAGGTTTCCATTAAATATTTCACCTTTCACCCTTAACTTGTGACCTCTAGTTCCAGTTTCACCAAGCCTGCTTCCATTGACCCTGACAAGGACAGCAACTTTAAATTCCTCAGTATTATCATTTCAGATTTTGCCTATTGTTATTCTTTTGCTCATAACATATCTGTCAAAGCCCTTCTGATTCTTGTTCACTTTGTCTGCCAGAGCAACCTTGTCTTCCTTTAGCCCTTTTGATTTTTCTTCTAGTGTTTTCTTGCAATGACCTCAAATGAAAAAGCCGACAAGAAGTGAAATTTTCCTGACTAGTAACGCTACGCCTCCCCCTTTAATCCCTCCTCCTCTACCATGTCTAAAACAACAAAACCCCAGAACCTGAGACGGCCAGTCCTGCCCCTCCTGCAACCAAACCTCACTCATGGCTACAATGCCATCATTCAACGTGTCCATCCTTGCTCTAAGCTCATCTGCCTTACCTGAAATAGAAGCAATTCAGAATGTTATTCCAACCATACTCAACTTTTCATTTCCTGTCTTTGTATGGAGGCTTAACATCTACTTCCCCCACAACCCCTCCACAAGCTGCCCTGGCACTAAGGTTCCCATCTGTCTGCGACTCTAGCTTACACCCTCCAGAGCAGCTCTGCAAGGGTATTGGTCCCCCTCCAGTTCAGATGCAAACTGTCCCATTTGTACAGGTCCCACCAGGCTTAGATGAGAACCCAATGATCCAAGAATCAAAAGTACTCTCCCCTACATCATCTCCTTAGCCACATGTTGAACTATATTTTCTTCCTTTTTCTAGCCTCATTAGCATGTGGCATGAGATCACTATTCTGGAGATCCTGTCCTTAAATTTGCACTTAACTCCTTGAACTCACTTTGAAGAATTGTATTAACTTTCCTACCTATGTCATTGGCACCAATATGGACCAAAAAACTGTTGCTGCTCTGTCCCTTAAGAAGGCTATCTGGGATGTGTCTAACCTGGGCACCTGGGAAGCAACACAAAATAATCTGCAGATGCTGGGGTCAAAGCAACACTCACAACACGCTGGAGGAACTCAGCGGGTCAGGCAGCATCCGTGGAAATGATCAGTCAAAGTTTCGGGCCAGAACCCTTCATCAGGACTGTAGAGGGAAGGGGCAGAGGCCCTATAAAGAAGGTGGGGGGAGGGCGGGAAGCATATCATGCAGGAATCTCATTCTCATCTACAGAACCTCCTGCCTGTTCCCTAACCAATGAATCCCCTATCATTAAAATTCGCCTCTTTTCCCTCCTTCACTTCTGAGTCACAGCACTGGACTCAGTGCCAGGGACCTGACTGCTGTGGCTTTCCTTTGCCAGTTTGAATCCAAAACAACATACTTGTTATTGAGAACAGTCACAGAGGTATCCTGCAACTGGTTGTCTTTCTTCCTTTTTCAAATCTTTTTATTATTAATTATCCAAAATTAACAAGAGTACATCGAAGTAGGCAACACTTACAATGCCTCAAGAAAAAAAACATTGTTTTAAAGATTGAAAAAATTTTGGTGACAAAAAAAAGAGAAAAAAACCCCTACTAAGCAAGAAAAAGTGAGAAAAAAAATCCATTAGGTGTTCAACCCCAGAGCCATGTGTCATACAAAAAGCTTCTAAAGATAAACATCAAACCGCCAGCAAGAACAAAAATATACCAAAAATTTACAATTGGATCGTGAGGAATCCATCAGTTAACTCAAATGATAATAACGAGCAAATGAACCCCATCTTTTCTCAAAATCAAACATAGGTTCAAAGGTTCGACTTCTAATTTTCTCCAAACTAAGACACAGCATCACTTGAGAGAACCATTGTGACAAAATGGGAGCCGATGTATCCTTCCATTTCAACAAAATGGCCCTCCTAGCTATCAATGTAACAAATGCAATAACATGTTGGTCAGACAAAGAGATACCACGGAAAGCACAGTTAATTTGTTAGGTTGTAAATTAATTTTAAGTGCTTTAGAAATTGTAGAAAAAACTGACGTCAGAACTGTTCCAGTATAGAACAGGACCAAAACATGTGTGTCAGTGTAGCTGTGTCAGCTTTACATCTATCGCAATAACTATCAACATTAGGAAACATTTTAGACAATCTCTCCGTCGTCAAATAGTAACGATGTACAATTTTAAATTGAATCAGTGAATGACTAGCACAGATCGAAGAAGAGTTAACCAACTTCAAAATCCGCGTCCAGTCCTCCTTCATAAAAGTCAAATTAAGTTCCTTTTCCTAATCTTGTTTAATCTTAAATAAGGGATGCTTATCCCATTGTAATAGTATATTATAAATTCTTCCAACAGAACCCTTCATCAAAGGGTTCATACTCGTAATAGTATCTAACAGGTCGGCATCCAATATGTAAGGAAAATTACTTAAATATTTTTGTAAGAAATGTCTAACTTGAATGTATTGTAAAAAGTATGAGTATGAAAGAGAATATTTATCAACTAATTGTTCAAAAGACATCAGTCTATCTGCTTTAAATAAATCCAAAAAAGAATTAATACCTTTATTTTTCCAAAGTAAAAAAATTGGATCACTCAAAGAAGGCTTAAAGAAGTAATTTTGATAAATAAAACTAATAAAGTTTAAATTTTTTAAGATTAAAAAAATTACGGAACTGGAGCCAAGTTTGTAAAGAATGCTTAATCACAGGGTATAAATTTAAATTAGCAACTTTAGCTAATTGTATAGGTAAAGCAGCTCCCAATAACGAGGTTTAAAAAAACTGTTTCACAGCTTTCAGTTCCAAATCTACCCAAATTGGCCGATCATTCTTATCAACCCAATGTAACCAAAAGGACATGTATCACATATGAACAGCCCAGTAATACATTCTTAAATTAGGCAAAGGAAGACCTCCATCCTTTTTGAACTTTTGTAAGTGACATTTACTAATTCGTGGTCTTTTATTATTCCAAATAAAAGATAAAATAATAGAATCAATCCGATCAAAAGACTCCTTAGTCAGAAAAACAGGGATATTCTGACAAATATAAAAATTTTGGTAAAATCATCATTTTGACTATAATGGATGCAACCAACAAGTGAACATGTAAGTGGGTTCCATCTACTAAATAAATACTTCATAGAATCTACCAAGAGAACAAAATTAGCTTTATAAAGATCCTTATATTTTTTATTGATTATAACACCTAAATATCTAAAGGAATCTGTGACTTTGAAAGGAGTATTATCATATATAGAAACAGAATCATTTAAAGGAAACAGTTCACTTTTGTCTATCCCCTTTCCCTCTCCTGATGGTCACCCAGTTACCTGTGCACTGCAACGTAGGTATAACTACCTCCCTGTATCTCCTATTAATCAACCTTTGCATCTTCTGAATAATACAAATGTCATTCAGATCCAGTTTCCTAACATGGTCTGTAAGAAGCTGCAGCCGAATGCACTACCTGAAGTAAGGTATAGTTGTCATTAGAACTATACACTAGACACCAGAATACTACAGTACAGTACAGGCCCTTTGGCCCTCAATGTTGTGCCGACCCATATATTCCTAATAAAAAGTATTAAACCTATTCGTGCCCTGAGAAACAGGTACCGGCTATTCACCCTATCTATGCCTCTCATAATCTTGTAGACCTCTATTAAGTCCCCTCTCATCTTTCTATGCACCAAAGAGAAAAGTCCCAGCTCTGCTAACCTTGCCTCATAAGACTTGTTTTCCAATCCAGGCAACATCCTGGTAAATCTCCTCTGCACCCTCTCCATAACTTCCACATCCTTCCTATAATGAGGTGACCAGAACTGAACACAATACTCTGTGTGATCTCACCAGAGACTTGTAGAGTTGCAACATGATCTCCCTACTCTCGAACTCAATCCCCCTATTAATCAAGCCTAGCATCCCATAGGCCTTCTTAACTATCCTATCAACCTGTGCAACGACCTTGAGGGATGTATGGATTTGAACTCCAAGGTCCCTCTGTTCATCCACACTCTTAAGTAACCGACCATTAACCCTGTACTCAGCCTTCTGGTTTGACCTTCCAAAATGCATCACCTCACACTTATCCGGATTGAACTCCATCTGCCACTTCTCTGCCCAACTCTGCATCCTGTCTATATCCTCTTGTAACCTTCAACAAACTACAGCTCCATCCACAACTCCTCTAATCTTTGTGTCATTCGCAAACTTACTTACCCATCCTTCCGCATCTTCATCCAGGTCAATTATAAAATCACAAAGAGCAGGGGTCCCAGGACAGATCCTTGTGGACCACTAGTCACCAACATCCAGGCAGAATACTTCCCTTCCATTACTACCCTCTGTTTTCTTCTTGTAAGCCAATTTTTTACCAAACAGCCAAGGTTCCACAGATCCCATGCCTCATGACTTTCTGGATGAGTCTCTCATGGGAGGCCTTGTCAAATGCCTTGCTAAACTCCATGTAGACCACATCTACCACCCTACCCTCATCAATTTCTTTTGTTACCTCTTCAAAAAACTCAGTTAGGCTCGTGAGGCATGACCTTCCCTTCACAAAGCCATGTTGACTATCCTTGAGTAGACTGTACTTCTCCAAATGCTCATAGATCCTATCCTTAAGAATCCTTTCCAACAGTTTGCAGACCACCGACGTAAGACTCACCACTCTATAGTTCCCAGGATTTTCCCTATTACCTTTTTTAAACAAGGGAACTACATTTGCCATTCTCCAATCCTCCGGCACCTCCCCTGCAGCCAAAGAAGATTCAAAGATCATGGCTACTGCTCCAGCGATTTCTTCTCTCACTTCCCACAGGAACCTGGTGTATATCACATCTAGCCCTGGGGACTTATCAATCTTGATGTTTTTAACAAGGGCCAACACTTCTTCTTCCTTAATCTCCACATTGTCCAGTACACAGGCCTGTTCTATTTCGACCTCACCCTGACCAAGGTCCTTTTCACTTGTGAATACTGAAGCAAAGTATTCATTTAGGACCTCCCCAACCTCCTCCACCTCCAGGCACATGTTGCCTTCTTTATCCTTTAGCAGCCCCACCTTCATTCTTGTCATCCTTCTGTTCTTCACATACGCATAGAATGCCTTGGGGTTCTCCTTAATCCTACAAGCCAAGGCCTTCTCGTGTTCCCCTCAAGCTCTCCTAAGTCCTTTCTTAAGCTCCTTCCTGGCTACCCTTTATTTCTCATGAGCCCCTCCTGCTTCATGCTTCTTATATCTAATATATGCTTCCTTCTTCCTCTTGAGGAGTTGCCTCACATGTTTCGTCAGCCACAGTTCCCTCTTCCTACCATTTTTTTCTTGTCTCAGTGGGACAAACCTACCCTGAACCCTGCACAAGTGGCCCCTAAACTTCTTCCACGTTACTTCTGTGCTTTCACCCTTGAACATCTGTTTCCAATTTACTCTCGCTAGTTCCTGCCTCATCCCTTCATAGTTAGCCCTTCCCCAGTTAAGCACTTTCCTATTTTGCCTGCTTTTATCCTTTTCCATATCTATGCTGAAGCTAAGGGAGTTGTGGTCACTCTCACTAAAATGCTCCCCTACCAAGAGGTCTGCCACCTGACCAGGTTCATTACCCAGAACTAGATCCAGTATGGCCTCTCCTCTCGTCGGCCAGTCCACATACTGTGTCAGGAATCCTTCTTGAACACTCCTGACAATTTCAGCCCCATCTATCCCCCTTGCAGTCAGGAGGTGCCAGTCAATATGAGGGAAGTTAAAATCACCCATAACTACAACGCTGTGTTTCCTGCACCATTCTAAAATCTGCCTGCTTATCTGCTCCTCGGTGTCCCGAGGGCTATTTAGGGGCCTATAGACCACTCTCAGCACAGTGATTGATCCCTTTCTATTTCTGACTTCCACCCACACCGGCTCAGTGGACACTCCCTCTACAGCGTCCTCCCTTTCTATAGCCGTTATACTATCCCTGACCAGTAATGCTACTCCCCCCACACCCCCTTTCTACCTCCCATCCTATCCCTTTTAAAACACCTAAACCCCGGTACCTGCATCAGCCAATCCTGCCCTTCCTCCAGCCAAGTTTCAGTAATGGCCACATCGTAGTTCCACATTCTGATCCATGCTCTTAAGTTCATCCCCTTTATTCCTAATACTCCTAGCGTTGAAATAGACACATTTCAACCCCTTTAACTGGCTACGTTTATAATTTGTCCCCTGCCTGTCCTTCCTCACCAACTCAGAACACATAGCATCATGCCTTTGTCCTTCTACCCTTTCTCTGCACTGACATTCTGATTCCCACCCCCCTGCCAAACTAGTTTAAACCCTCCCCAACAGCTCTAGCAAACCTGCCCACCAAGATATTGGTCCTTTTCCAATTCAGGTGCAGCCCGTCCTTTTTGTACAGATCAGACCTTCCCCAGAAGAGATCCCAATGATTCCGAAATCTGAACCCCTGCCCCTTGCACCAACTCTTCAGCCACACATTCGTCTGCCATAACTTCCTGTTCCTACCCCCTCTGTCTCGTGGCACAGGCAGCAATCCCGAGATTACCACCCTTGAGGTCCTGCTTTTTCACTTCTTTCCTAACTCCCTCTATTCCTTCCTCAGGATCTCATCCCGATTCCTATCTATGTCATTGGTCCCCATGTGGACCATAGATCCTGAAGGTCTCCCTACCTTCCCACATCTCACAAGAGGAGCACTTCACTGTCCTGACTGCCATCTGCAATGCCCTAACTGTGCAAAATGAAGGAAGGAAGGGAGGGTGAGAGGGAAGAAGGGAGGGAAGGAAAAGAAAAGAATTTACTTTAGTCTCCACCTCTTCTCACCAGATTCTCTTGAGCCAAAGCCTTAGCTCCCCACTTTAACTCAGGCCTACTCACACTATGGTCACTCTGCTTAAATCTAACTCCTCTTTATTTGTCCTTGCCACGTGCCTAATTATCCATATGATCTCAAACTCTGCAGAAAGTCCCGACAGGCCCTGTTCACTTTTTAAATCTGGCGAATTAAATGCTTTTAAATTGGTGTGACTAACACTTTTCCTCTCAAACAATAGAGCTTTCTTTATCACCTTCCATAAAAAAATGAAGTCAAGATTCTAGATTTTCTTGTCTTGTAACAACAAAGTTATACTGTATGCACAGAACAGAAACAATCACACATATACCTCAAAATTCTATGGCTGTAATCCACTCCACCGCCCCCACCCCCACCCCCAGTAAGTGCTTTACTGGGGATTTCTACAGGCTGAAACGACTTGCTGAGTGATATCTCAGATTTATTTCCATCTCAGGAATAAAACAAAAAGCAAAAGATGATACCACAAACAGGAAAGAAAGATATTCCAATAAAATGGAAGAATGCATCTGATAACCTGTGAGTCAGCCAATGTCTGAAGAAGATAAAATTAGTCAAGTCTAAAACAGATGGGCATAAAAATCACTAATTGATCAAAGAGTGAACTTAAGAGGAATCTCTTAGCTTTGGTAGTGAAAATGTGGATCTTCCTGATGTGTATAATGGTTGATACAGATAGATTAAACATTTACAGGACATGAAATGACTGAACGCAGATGTGCTGAGATAGAAATTGATGTAAGTAAAGATACAAAAGGAGAGAGCAATGAGCTCAGGTCAGAGGAATGTGTAGAATACCAGACATGTGGGCTGAATGGCCTCCTTCCGAATTCTGTGTGTAAAATCTCCAAGTGGCAATGGGGATGTGTTGTACTAATCTTTAAGAAATATATTATTCTATATTTGCATTCAATAGACAATAGGTGCAGGAGTAGGCCATTCGGCCCTTTGAGCCAGCACCGCCATTCACTGTGATCATGGCAGATCATCCACAATCAGTACCTCGTTCTTGCCTTCTCCCCATATCCCTTGACTCCACTATCTATAAGAGCTCTATCTAACTCTTTCTTGAAAGCATCCAGAGAACTGGCCTCCACTGCTTTCTGAGGCAGAGTAATCCACTGATCTACAACTTTCTGGGTGAAAAAGTTTTTCCTCAACTCCATTCTAAATGGCCTACCCCTTATTCTTAAACTGTGGCCTCTGGCTCTGGACTCCCCCAACATCGGGAACATGTTTCCTGCCTCTAGCGTGTCCAGTCCCTTAATAATCTTATATGTTTCAATCAGATCCCCTCTCATCCTTCTAAATTCCAGTGTATAAAACCCCAGTCACTCCAACCTTTCAACATATGACAGTCCCGCCATCCCAGGAATTAACCTCGTGAACCTACGCTGCACTCCCTCAATAGCAAGAATGTCCTTCCTCAAATTTGGAGACCAAAACTGCACACAGTACTCCAGGTGTGGTCTCACCAGGGCCCTGTACAGCTGCAGAAGGACCTCTTTGCACTTATACTCAATTCCCCTTGTTATGAAGGCCAGCATGCCATTAGCTTTCTTCACTGCCTGCTGTACTTGCATGCTTACTTTCAGTGACTGATGAACAAGAACACCTAGATCTCGTTGTGCTTCCCCTTTTCCTAACTTGACTCCGTTTAGACAATAATCTGCCTTCCCGTTCTTACCACCAAAGTGGATAACCTCACATTTATCCACATTAAACTGCATCTGCCATGCATCTGCCCACTCACCCAGCCTGTCCAAGTCACCCTGCATTCTCATAACATCCTCCTCACATTTCACACTGCCACCCAGGTTTGTGTCATCTGCAAATTTGCTACTGTTGCTTTTAATCCCTTCATCTAAATCATTAATATATATTGTAAACAGCTGCGTTCCCAGCAGTGAGCCTTGCGGTACTCCACTAGTCGAATTAGGTCCCTGCATTCTGAAAGGGACCTGTTAATCCCTACTCTTTGTTTCCTGTCTGCCAACCAATTTTCTATCCATGTCAGTACCCTACCCCCAATACCATCTGCTCCAATTTTGCCCACTAATCTCCTATGTGGGACCTTATCAAAGGCATTCTGAAAGACCAAGTACACTACATCCACTGGCTCTCCCTTGTCCATTTTCATAGTACATCCTCAAAAAATTCCAGAAGATTAGTCAAACACGATTTCCCCTTCGTAAATCCATGCTGGCTCAGACCGATCTTGTTACTGCTATCCAAATGTGCTGCGATTTCATCTTTTATAATTGACTCCAGCATCTTCCCCACCACTGATGTCAGGCTAACTGGTCTATAATTCCCTGTTTTCTCTCTCCCTCCTTTCTTAAAAAGCGGGATAACTTCAGCGACCCTCTAATCCACAGAAACTGATCCTGAATCTATAGAACATTGGAAAATGATTACCAATGCGCCCACAATTTCTAGAGCCACCTCCTTAAGTACCCTGGGATGCAGACCATCAGGCCCTGGGGATTTATCAGCCTTCAATCCCATCAGTTTACCCAACACCATTTTCTGCCTAATGTGAATTTCCTTCAGTTCCTCTGTTATTCTAGGTCCTCTGGCCACTATTACATCTGGGAGATTGTTTGTGTCTTTCCTAGTGAAGATAGATCCAAAGTATCTGTTCAACTTGTCTGCATTTCTTTGTTCCCCATAATAAATTCACCTGTTTCTATCTTCAAGGGCCCAAATTTGGTCTGAACTAATGTCTTCCTCTTCACATACCTAAAGAAGCTTTTACTATATTCCTTTATATTCTTGGCTAGCTTACCTTCGTACCTCATCTTTTCTCCCTGAATTGCCTTTTTAGTCATCTTCTGTTGCTCTTTAAAAGTTTCCCAATTCTCTGGCTTCCTGCTCATCTTTGCTAAGTTATACTTCTTTTCTTTTATTTTTATACTGTCCTTGACTTCCCTTGTCAGCCATGGTCGCCCCTTACTCCCCTTAGAATCTTTCTTCCTCTTTGGAATGAACTGATCCTGCACCTTCTATATTATTCCCAGAAATACCTGCCATTGTTGTTCCACTGTCATCCCTGCTAGGGTATCTTTCCAGTCAACTTTGGCCAGCTCCTCCCTCATGGCTCCATAGTCCCTTTTGTTCAACTGTAATACTGACACTTCCAATTTTCCCTTCTCCCTCTCAAATTGTAGATTAAAACTTGTCATATTATAGTCACTACCTCCTAATGGCTCCTTTACCTCGAGTTCCCTTATCAAATCTGGTTCATTGCACAACACTAGATCCAGAATTGCCTTCTCCCTGGTAGGCTCCAGTACAAGCCGCTCTAAGAATCTATCTCGGAGGCACCCCACAAACTCCCTTTCTTGGGGTCCAGTACCAACCTGATTTTCCCAGTCTACCTGCATGTTGAAATCCCCCATAACAACCGTCGCATTACCTTTGCAACATGCCAATTTTAACTCTTGATTCAACTTGCACCCTATATCCAGGCTACTGTTTGGGGGCCTGTAAATAATTCCCATTAGAGGTTTTTTTGCCCTTAAAATTTCTCAGTTCTATCCATACTGACTCTACATCTCCTGATTCTATGTCACCCCTCGCAAGTGACTGAATTTCATTCCTCACAAGCAAAGCCACCCCACCCCCTCTGCCCAACTGTCTGTCCTTCCGATAGGAGATATACCCTTGAATATTCATTTCCCAGCCTGGTCCTCTTGCAGCCATGTCTCTGCTATTCCTACAACATCATACCTGCCAATTTCCAACTCAGCCTCAAGCTCATCCAGTTTATTTCTTATACTTCGTGCATTCATATATAGTACTTTTAATCCATTACTCCCCTCACCTTTCACATCGATTCCTATTGCACGGCCATACTCTCTGATCCCTTCCTGAGCTTTCTGCCCCGTTAATTCTACTGTCTTTCTTAACTTTTCTTATTCTCTCTTTTCCTTTAACTCCATCCTTATATTTCCAGTTTGTCTCCTCCCTACCCCACTACTTAGTTTAAACACAACCGTGTAGCAGTGGCAAACCTACCTGCTAGAATGCTGGTCCCCCGCCTGTTAAGGTGCAACCCGTCCCTTTTGTACAATTCATCCTTACCCCAAAACAGATCCCATTGACTTTCATGGCAGCAATATACTTCCTGATCTGTAGCTCAGAAGTTTGAAAGCTTCTTGAAGCATGATGCAGGAGTAGCCTTAAATAATTCCAATTTTTTCAAAAACTCAACACAGATTTGCTCACCGATAGATATGCTTTGGTGACATAAAATGATAAGTATGTTATCACATTATGCAGCTGTTTTACATGGTGTCATGAAGATCATAGCTTCAATAATGGCATGTATGTCTTGAACTCCAGCATGGAATTAAAACTCTGTTGCTTCCAACGTTATCAGAGGACTGAAGACACGTCACAGCTTTTCAACTCTGAAAGAGCAAATGTGCACTTCTACTGTTATTGCACATGCAGCTCCCAATTTAGTTTTAAAATTACTCATAGGCATGCTATGATGTGAGGGAATAGTCATTCACTTTTGCAGAAGTACTAACTCTACCCATCAATGAAGTGGTGAGAAGAAACCTGTCTTACAAGAGCACTGTCACACAAACACAGGAGTAGAAGCCAGAAACACAAGCTATCAAGAGTAGTTGCTGATAGGTAACAATGCTAGTAAATAATAATAAGAAACAATCCAAAAAGAATTTTAACTAAATGTTACAGTTAACTTTTACTTTCTCATTCACAGGGAATTTTGTGCTTGGTGTGTTTTCTATGTGATATATCTGACACCGGAATTCTCAAGTCAGGTTTACAGACGAAGCAAGATTCTGTAAATGTCCCCTGGTTGTCATATCTACCTGTGTCTGTCTCAACCTCTGAGGAGAAACGTCCTTCTGTATGAGTAATTAATTATGACATATTATGACCCAAATTAAGTTAACAAAATATGGTTCCATTTAGTAACAAATTAGGATTTTTTTGAGTAATGTACCATAATCATTGGGACTGGACTGTGATTTTCAAACATATTTCATACAAGACCATTTCATCTGAGGTTTTAAGGAGAGTTCTATCCAAATGGTTAAATGTTTAATTAAATCCCAAGTGGGGAATTGAAAGACCAATGATTAACCTACCACATCTAGTGCTCCTTGAATAATATTTGCATCAAAAATAAGTACATTCGGTAACTTTTTGTAAAATATGAGATTTTGAATTCACCTGTGGCCGTGGATGGCCTCGAACAAGGCAAGTGAGCTCCAAGGTTTCTCCTTCCCGAATTGTGTACACTCTCTCCGTATATCGTTCTTCCTCAATGTTACATGCTTGACCAGAGTGCATGATACTTACAGTTGGTGGAGCTACAGAAAGAAGATGCAAACAGTGTCAATTATTCAAATATTTGTTGAACATCTCCAGCTCATTGCAAAATCCCAGAACATATCCATTCCCAATTTAATTGCTGTAACTTTTTATCTCTTGACATTATTTTTCTGCATGAATCATACTATGTCTGTACTTGTCTGTAATCTTGAAGGAAATATTTCCCTAAGTTTCCAAAAGCTTTAGAATAGTTTTAGAATTGATAGATTCTTACATGAATGATATATTAAAATTCTGAAATGATGATGCTATTACCTACTAATGATAATGACTCAGCACAAGACAAAATAAAAGAATTGGGTGGAATAGATACTGTCCACCCTTTGCTCATCATACTATTCCCAAAAAGTACAATTTAAAAGTCTAGCTAATCAATAGTGAAAGTAAAATCAGCAAAACAGTTTAGCTACATCATGAACACTTTGCCTTAAAATGGACTTGTGTCGTTTTTTTCGTCTGTGTTTTTCCTGTAAATATTTTGTATAATTTGTTTATGTTTTTCTCGTGATAGCTATTTATATGATTCTGGTGACGCTGCCACAGGTTTTTCATTGTTCCTGCACATACATGTACTTGTGCATATGACAATAAATTCACATTTCTAGATATTTCTCCAACAAAAAAAAGAGAATAATAGCCAGTATTTGTACAGAGAGAGAAATAACGCATGCCTAACAAGGGTGTTTTTAAATTTTACTCCAAAGTTTCTCAAGAACATAAGAAAGTAAGAAGATAAAAAAACAGATGCAGACATAGACCACCAGGCCCCTTAATTCCACCCATCATTCAGTGTGAGATTGACTGATCTATGCTGATCTCAACTCCTCTTCTGTGCCAGCTCCCTACAACACTCAATTCCTTGATCCTTCCAATATTTATCCATCTCCATCTTGAACCTGTAGATCTGGTCTCCATCACTCTCAGGAGACAGAGATTCCAGACCGAGAGGGGCAAGAAAAGCCCAAGACTTCTCATACTCTGTAACACTTGATGGGAGCTAAGGAAATGGTGTAGAAGTACAGACATCATATTTCACACCAACATAAACCAAAGATCCATCTACAGAAACTTCCATGAGAAACAATCTGGAAGCAATGTCAGGACAGAGAGCTGGCCAATATCTTTCACTCAACCCTCCATGAGCCAATCAGACTAAAAAGATAAATATCTAAAATTATTATCTTCCCAATGCCTTTGGCTTTCTTTAAATAGCGCTCTCAGGGTCCAAAGGAAACTAGTGTATTGAGGGAATCATGTCAGCAAAACCCATTCCTAAGAAATGTGAGCTGTGCAAGTACTGTTGCTGCCGTAGATTTACGAGACAGGACCAGTATAGGCCTTCTGGCTCACTGAGCAATTTTCATCCTGGCACAATGTAACTTCTACAACACAATCAACCCTATTCTGCCCTCAGCCAAATATTCCCCCCTACGAGAAGGAAAAGAGTCACTCTACGTCATTATCCAGCCAGGCTCCATGTTAGCCTCAAGGCTTTACATAATAGAAAATGTACAAGTTAGCTATTGATAGTCAGCTGTGTTGCTTATCTATTTCAAGGACGCTGACCAGCAGATACTTAATAGCAGATTTAACTCCCATTTAGAACTCTTTAGAGCTCAATATAATCTCATGGAACAGCACCTTATCTTCTGATTTGGCATATTACAGTCATCTTAACTCAGTGCTGATTTTCGTATAATCAGCAATTCTGGCCTTATATCGCACATTTTCAGCATGTGTAGTTACTTTTCCCCCCCTGTGGTAATTTCAGATTAGATTTATCTTTTATTTACACTTCTCCAGAACATGCTATTCAGTGATCTGTAAAACTTCTTCTTGGCCAGAAACACCACCACCTATGTCACCAATTTATACACTGCATCACATACCATACCTTCCTATCTCTCCTGTCTTTGCCACCTTTCTAAAACTAAAAACTAAAAAATTGTTTGATCTTGAATGCGTACTAGTTTCAGTGAAAGATAATCACTTAGAAATTTTCTCTTCACAGATGCTGTCAGTTTTGCAAACTCATTCCAACATTTTCTGCGTTATCTAGCTGTACAAACACTGCTTAACTTAACGCAACTAAATTATCATTGGAATGAACCCATGTCTGACACTCCTCTGAACCAGAGGGCTTCCTCCATTTCCTTTCATAAGTTCATGTATCACAAAAACTGTCAGAATGCAGAATCTGGCATGTTAAAATTCAATAGGAAAAGACTAGACATGTTTATCTGGATAGATGGGGTCTGTGGAAGAAATAAAGTTGAAATTTCATGTTAATGACCACATATCAGAGTTGGATCCCACATCACTTCAATATGATGCTGTCCCAATTATCTGTACAAGGATCTTGGTATTAGGATGTATTTCCCAGATAATACCTGAGCTTTGATCTTGTATTCCCATGGCTACCATCTTCCTGATAAGGCTCACACGACACAACGCACAAGGCATTACAAGAAGTCAATTAAGTAACAGTAACAGGGTCTCCCCTGTGCTTTGACATTTCATCATCTTTGCAAATCCATAATGTGACCTATTCATTTTTTGTGTCACTGCAGTTCTTGGAAAAAAGAATGAAGGTTGTGTAATGATATGGCCAGATTTTGTCTCATTCATTATAAAGCAAAATCTGGGCTTTCTGAGCCTTACACAGCCTTCATAGTTTTTTTAAAAAACTGCAGAGGGTGAAAAAAAGTCAGCAGGATCAGAGCATTTAACAATCATTTTGATGTCCTTGGGATTTTTTCACAAAGTGCAAGCTTCAAACAGAATTCCAGTTGCAATTTCCAGCACTTTAATTTGTTGTGAGTTTTCCTCTTTTCACCAAAACTGTCTTTCACGATGCAGCATAAAAGATTACCAACCATTAGAAAAGCAATATATTATACAGTCCACTTCCTTGCATTTACTTCATTAAGAGTTTCTGTCTGTGTTGCACTTGAGAAGTTGCCAATTTTCCTATGGTTCATTGAGTGAATGGCAGATGGGTATGATCACAAGAGGGTTTATTGATTGTAAGTGGTTTATCCATTATTGTCATTGACAACAGAACCATTATCTAAAGTTGTTTGTGTGCATCTGTGAGAAGTGCATGAACCAATTATCTTACCCTGCCTTACTTTAGTCCTGTTGTTTGGTGCATCACAGTCTACCTTCAGCAACACCTCTGCATTGCTTCAGGTGGCTGGTAATGCTGCAGCGACCATTCTGCATTGTGAACTAACAGCTCCCCTTCTCTCTGGAGTTATTCTGGTAATCTGGTTTCTTGAAAGAGCAGATAGCTCATTCCACATTCAGTGTGTTCAAGGTTTCAGACACAGAGAAAAGGACAGACAACAGGTTGTATCCATCATCAAGCCATTTTTCTAAGCAGGTATACAAGACTGTTCCTGAGCTTTCAGAGCGAAAGATTACATTTGCAGTTTGGGTATACCACCATTATTATAGACAGTACGATTATCAACAAGCATGCTGACTTAGAAATTCTCGTACACCCAGTAGGATGCGCAAGATTATCACAGATGTAGCAGACTCATGGCCACTTTGCTTGTTGATCAGAACAGCAACTGTAGCCATGGTAATGAGGAGGGATACCATAAAATATAGCATCTGAGAAGGTTTGGGGATTGGTAGCATGAGCAGGATTACAATGGGATCTCATAAGACACCACATTTGAGCTGAAATCTATAAATTTACTTACTTTATAACTGTATGTGGTGGATGATTTGTTATTTCTTGCCAACTGACAATTATGTATGGGCAGTATTTAAGCAGTATTTGCTCAGATCGAGAACTCTTTAATGGAAATATCGCAACGTTCCTGTTTGGTTGAACCTCAAATCATACTGACTTTAGACACCTATTGTTTATGAAAGGTGGCCTTCTCACCGTTGAGTCCCGTGGCTGTTAGTGGGGCGGCAATGCGCCAAGTTTCCATAAGAGCCCGGTGAGGGGCTGAATGTTGTTCTGTGATTATTGTTGTAGATATTACCAAGTATACTCTTTACTCTGTAAGCTTCATTCAAGCAAGTATCTTCATTTCATCTGCTGTATATGACAATCAGCAAATCTGAATCTGAACTCAAAAGTGCAATTTGGAAGGCACTACATTTCCTTTAATGATCAATAGAGCTCTGTGAAAGCTTTCCTGATTCACATAAATGATAAACCACAGAAAGATGTAAAATAGCTGGAGGTCGTGCAGTTGCTGAATGAAAGAAGATCTAAACCACAGGATTCAGATTTTCATGTGGTATCCTGCATTTTATGCATCCCATAGTTATTTTTGTTATATGTAGTCATACTATATTAAGGCTTATTATTATTGTTACATGGGACCCAGTACCAACAGAAAAGCTTCAGGAAGGTTTGTGAAAGATCAGTGTATTGGGTTCCCTGTCTACAAAGCACTGAGCTCAGAAGAAAACTTTTAAGTTCTAATTGATATAAGTACCTACAGGTAGAAAGGTTATACTGTGTATCCACCTACTCTACAAGGATTAGTGTCTAGCCTCTATGGTGAGGTTTAGTTGCTCTTACACACTGCTTGAATGGTGAGCTCCCCCTCTCTACCAAGGTGGAGATACCTGCAACTAACAAAGTAGTTTAAACACAGTTATGTTATTTTTAATGATACGCATTTACACTCAGACAAATAATTAGAAACGGAGAAACATAGAAAACCTACAGCACAATACAGGCCCTTCGACCCACAATGCTGTGTCAAACATGTACTTACTTTAGAAATTACCTAGGGTTACCCATAGCCCTCTATTTTTCTAAGCTCCATGTACCTATCCAGGAGTCTCTTGAAAGATCCTATCATATCTGCCTCCACCACAGTTGCCGGCAGCCCATTCCATGCACTCACCACTCTCTCGTAAAAAAACTTACCCCTGACATCTCCTCTGTATCTGCTTCCAAGCACCTTAAAACTGTGCCCTCCATGTTCACCATTTCAGCCCTGTGAAAAAGCCTCTGACTATTCACATGATCAATGCTTCTCATTATCTTATACACCTTAGATTCTAACACACATTTAACACTCAAAGAGGACTTCTAGTTTATACCTGTAAAAGGATTCTGAATTACAAAAGCTTTACAAACTACAAAGGATTGCCAAACACAGGTACAATTCTTATGAACTAGAAGAACATACCATGTGTAGCAAATGAATGAGTCATCCATCACAGAAACCTAAGGTTGTGGAAATAATTCTAGTTCTTCTTTCTGTAACCCTATCTTTCTGTTGTTCCCATTGTCATTTCTAACAATCTATAATGCTGCTGATATTTATACTATGTTAGACTAGATGCCATCATCTGCATGTGATGTTTTCCAGATGAGACTAAGTAACTCACACAGATGGACTTGAAAGCTTCTGGCAACAAGAGATCCTACAATTAGTGCTGTGAGGGCTGACCACTGTTCCTCCTTACCCCCCGCCACCCGAGTACTCAAACATCCCAAGACATACCCATGTTAGATGTGCTAAGTGACATAACCCCACTGCCTTATATTTGGCTAACGGAGACAAGTCTCCTGGTCACATTACTTTACAAAACTGTGCCCCTAACTTCAAATGGATTGCACCTGCAACTTCCTTCAAGAGCTGAGGAACTCATTCTTGTTTACAACAAAAAGCTGAGCAAAGAGTATTCGTTAAGACTTAAACTTTATCACCCATAACTCTGACCCTTTGAAAAGCTCATGCTGCTGTGCGAGAAAACTGAGGTTGGCAATAAGCCTCTTGGGCCCTGGAAAGTGAATATCCATCACAAACTTTGTACGTAAAATTACCGGAAAAGTAGAAAAAGTGCACTTTATGAGGAATAGAATTGAAGAAAATTGTGATTTCAGCTTCAAAAAGGCATTATATTTGTGTAATGCTTATTTGTAACTTAGATGATAGCCAGTAATGTTCTTAAATCAATATCGGTAAACTGCCAGGAACAGCTTACTAGACCCAGATTAAACTAACTGCACCTCACATCGAGCTTCCTGATTAAAATTTTCACACAAATATGCCGTGGAATAGTTCAGGTTTAACATCATCCAACAAGTTAATACAATGTATAGATATAAACAGGGAGGTCTAATTTCCCAAGGACATAAAATTGCAAGAAAATAGGGGCAGCAGGGTGGCTCAACTGCTATTTCACAGCTCTAGGGTCCCAGATTCAATCTTGACCTTGTCTGTTGTCCTTATGGAGTTAGCACATTCTCTCTAGCTGCTTTATTGTCCTTACACATCCAAATGGTGCTGGTTAGTAGGTTAGTTACCTCAGGAGCATAGATGAGTGATAGAATCCATGGTGAATTAGTGGGAATGTGGAATTGAAATGGGATTACTGTATAATTAGAGCATATGGATACTAGATGGACAGTGTCACCCCAGTGTGTTGAAGGGCTCTTCTGTGCTGCACAACTTCAAAGTTCAAAGTAAATTTATTATCAAAGTACATATATGTCACCATGTACAACCCTGAGATTCATGTTCTTGTGGGCATACTCAATAAATCCATAATAACCATAATGGAATCAATGAAAGACCACACAAACCTGAGCGTTCAACCAGTGTGCAAAAGGCAACAAACTGTGAAAATACAAAAATAAATGAATAATAACGATAAATAAACAAGCAATAACTATCAAGAATATGGATGAAGAGACTGGGATGGCTGGGGTCCCTGAGGATGCATGCTGTTCCCAGCGACAATGTTTCATGTAGATGTGCTCAAAGGTGCGGTGGGCTTTATGCGTGACAGACTGGGCTATTTCCACTACATGTTGTAGAATCTTCCGCTCAAGGCCATTGATGTTTCCGTACCAAGCTGTGATGCAGTCAGTCAATGTACATATCTATAGATGTTTGTCAAAGTTTTAGTTGTCATGCCAAGGCTCCACAAACTACTTAGGAAGTAGAGGCACTGTTGTGCTTTCTTCAAGTTGCATTTACGTGCTGGGTCTAGGACAGATCCTCCGAAATAATAACACCCAGGAATTTAAAGTTGCTGATCGTCCAATGAGAACTGACTCATGGACTTCTGGTTTCCTCCTCATGAAGTCAATAATCAGCTCTTTGGTCTTGCTAACATTGAGTAAGAGGTTGTAATGGCACCACCCAGCCAGATTTCCAATCTCTCTCCTATATGCTGATTTATCACCATCTTTGATTCAGCATTTGACAGCCGGTGGGTACCTCAGACTGTCAAAGAGAGAGGTTAAAGATCTCAGTGAATACTCCAGCCATTTGATTAGCAAAGGTCTTTAGTAACTTTCATTAGGTCTTAAAATATATGGTGGATTAGTTATAACTATCTAATGATTCAGTTGACAGGATACAGGTAACTGAAGACAATTTTATTTGTACATTTAAGGGTATGCTTGTTTATACAGTCAAATTATATTGCCTGTTCAAGTATTGTAGCACCCCATGTAAATGCTGAAGGCAAAACAATCATATCCACCAACAACCAGGCAGTGGGCAAAAACAATCCAGTCATGTGGGCAAAATACAAAAATATCCCACACAGCAGGATAAGTTAATCTTGGTTCCTTCAGGATAATGATTCAGTCTGGCACTGACATCCCCGAGTTTAACACCGACAAGCAAAACTGATGCCTTCGTGAATTAGCCCCTCCCTAGATTATTTAGGTGTCCAGAGCTATTCCTTAAGCTTCATCAATATGTTTGGTACTTCAGGGAAAAACAAGACTGACTAAAACTTCAACAAGCTGCATCCTAAAACTAACAAAAAGTTTTTACGTGTCGTCCTCTCTGACATCCAAGCCTGTATGTTAATACCATAAAATTTGCTTCACCTCATCGGTAAGGTGGCAGTGTGCTCAATGACGGCGGCTTCTGCAGGGTCAGCCAAAGGTGTTATTGTCTTTTTAATCTTATTTTATGTGATCACAAGACCCCGCTGTTCATTAAGAACTAGGTCTACCCCATCAGTGAGTTGCACGTTGGTGGAGAAACTGAGGGAGCTGCACTTGGTGTACAGCGTACTGCTGCATGTGTTAGAGAGGCATCAGAGTCATCAGTGTGCGAAGGTGTAGTGCAGTCTAAAACCAAGTGATCACCTCGGTTGCTACTCTTGTGATTACAAGATCCTTTTGGACATTGTTAATGTGGAATGCTGCACAGATTCACAGATTTATTGACAGACGTCAGGGGAGCTGCGTGGCACTGGTCGTAGCAAGGACTCAACCTCAAGCCACGGTGTTGCCTGTTTACAGTCGCCCAGGCAAGAGGCACCAGAATCCGTGTGCTCCACTGGAGGCAGTGTGGCACGGCCTCTGTGCTGCCCCCTAGTGCTCACTTGGCAGAAAACAATTTGTTTTGTGTTTGACTGCAGACTTCTGCAACATCTATGGACTGAGGTTCTTGGACTATATTTTTTGAGTGACTGTATTGTACTGATATCTTATATGTTCTGCTGTGTATGACTGTTGGTGCTGCGTTTTGCACCTTGGCCCTGGAGTAATAACGTTTCACTGGCTATATTCAAAGGTATTCATGTATGGTTGAATGACTTGCACTTGATATGCTTTTTTTGAAGGACCAAATTTTTTACTATTCTTGGGAAATATTTATCGCCTGTGGAAGCAGGTGGTTAAGTCACAAGAGACGCCATGTGAATAGCTAGCAAAAAGGAAACATACATGTGGAAATTCAAGTAAATTAAGAAATTGATCCCTTAAGTGTCTTTACATTATATTAATGAAACCTTGGTTACATAAACTGGTCTTTTAACATTTTATGCTATTGGGCTTTATCAGTTTTTTAAGTATATTCCCAAGTGCAGGTGTATCCATAGAGAGCGAGTATAATTAAGAATACCAGTTGGATCCTAACCTTGCTTATTTATAAATTAATTAAAGAAAATCTGATCTTTAAGAGCACCAATTTAAAATTTCTGAGATTCTGCTCCATCAACAAGAATATGCAAACTCTTCCCTCTCCATCTCCTCTGTTTCCAAGTTCCAGGAATCCCAGTCAAGAGCTGTATTTGCTGTTTAACCCTCAGTTTTCCTAGCTCCTCAGCAGCCCCAGTCTAGGAAGAGTTCAATCAATTTCAGCTCCAGTTGCATCAACTCTATCGAGAAAAATTGATCTAATATGCTTGAAATAGGTCAGTTTCTCTAATCCTGATAGAAGGATTTTTAAAGAAAGTCCCATACCAGGTCCCAACTTGCTAACCCTTGCATGGGCTTTCAACGATGCAAAGAAATTCCCAGGAAATGGTAGGGACTTCTTTGGCATTGGTGTAAAGAATATGCATCTATCGCACTTCTATGTTGATGGAGGAACAATTGCAGTACTGGAATGAGTCCTCCCAGAAGCATAAATGCACCTTCCATCTCCAGCCTCCGGAATCACAAGCACTCATTCGAGTTGTTCCCTAATGTTTGGTAGCTCACTACTCAAAAGAAAAAAAAACTCTGAAATTTATAGACACAAGAGATTCTGCAGATACTGAGGAAATCCTCAGCAACACACACAAACTGCTGGAGGAACCCAGCAGGACAGGCAGCATCAATGGAGGGAAATAAACAGTCAATGTATCTGTTCTGATGAAGGTCCTCAGCCTTCAGTTCTTCCAATATTTTGTGTGTGTTGCTCTGAATCTGAAATTCAAGTAATCAATGAAAATCATTTGTTAGAAGTTGTAGTTGTCACATTGTAATCAATTTGTAAAGAAATTATGTTGGAAGTTATTAAAATATGCAAGAATTTTGAAATTAAAGAGCTATTTGAAATAGGCACAAAAGAGGCAATCTTCATATAAATTTTACTTACCTTACAATTAACTAACCCAAAGCAAAATGCAAAAAGGATAAACACATAAATAATCATAAATCTAAATGTACTCTATGTACACAGAGAAATTACAATATAACATACCATCTTCTGTCCCACCCTCTCTTCTCCCGTATGGTTCACCTGCCCATCATCCTTCCCTCATCTTCTTTCACCTATCACCTTCCAGCCTCTACCCAACCCACAGCTACTCATAATGCTATGTACCGGCAGTCTCTCCTCTTCCCTCTTCGTCCTGATGCAGGATCTTGATCCAATACGTTGACTTGCTCCTTTTACTTTTACAGATGCTGACTGATCCGCACATTCTTCCAGCATTTTGTTTCTTTTCTATTTCACTTGCTCAGTAACAGTACAACCCACACCTACAATTTGTACTACCAACAAAGATGACAGCTTCAAGCACATGAGAACATTACTGGTTATGAATTGTTTGCCTAATTGTGCACACCATCCTGCATTATAAACCAGTTGACCTACATTTCCCTCAGTATAGCCTCATAGCATGGCATTGAAGATGATACTAAAACCGAACCCACACAGCATTCGTTTCCTTTATTTCTTATACTGTGTTCATTTTTTTAAATTCACCTTTTGGCACCCCAGTGTCATGGGCTTTGCCCATGACAAAAGTGGTGCTGAGCTATTACCTCAAATAGTTACACTTTTCCTACAACGTTGGGAGAAGAGTTTCAGGATTTAGACCCAGTGACAGTGAAAGAATGGCATTGTCTTCTAAAGTCATTCCTCATATCCATCTTGTAAGAAAGCCCTGAAATATCAGGAGGTGAGTCCCTTGCCACAGTAAGTCCACCTTTTCAACTGTTCCCATAGCCTCAGATTTTATATGGCTGACTCATATTAAGTTTCTGATCAATAATGAGCCTCAGGATGTTAACCTTGAGGTGGATGGTGACGGTACTACTGTCAAATGTCAGATTTGGCTGGTTATAGTCTGCTTTGGTGGAGAGAATCATTGCTCAGTACACTCCCAATTCTAACTTTACAAAGGTACGAAGGTCATTAGTGAAATTGATTAGGATTAGGAATTCCAGTACAATGATGTTCTGGGACTGGAATGATTGACTGCCAATAATCAGAACCATCTTTGTCTGAGTACAATTTTAACTTCAACTATTTTAATTCAGTTTTATCGGTGCACTTTGCTGCCAGATTTGATGTTGACTTGACATTATGGGCAGCTACTCTCTCTTCTGAACCCTGGAATTCTGTTCCTTGGTCTGTATTTGGACCACCACTATGATGGGTCTGGTGTAAAGCAGTCCTGGTATCAATGAATTGATTTTACATGATTAAGTGCCAATTGAGGGCACTTTTGACCATTTCTTCCAACAACCGAAAGTAGACAGATTAAGTGTGTTTTAAGCCATGTTGCCCTAAATCTGTAAACACCACATACCTGGGCAATGAAACTGTTCTGTTAGATGTAGCAAAAAAAAGAAAAATATATATATTTTTGGATTTATTACTTTTGAAATAATGTTTTAGGAAGATGCTTTCAGAGATAATTGTCCCTTTTCATATCAGTTGCTACTTGCAGTCATTGAATTGTCAGAATTAATTATCCCCTTTTCTAAGGCACATTAAGCCTGGCTCCTGTCTTGCTAATTCCTTCAGAATGAAAGCAAGCATATAGTGATGAATATCATTGAAGTTTGTGATCATTCGTTACAATGCTGTAAGTAATGTATTGTGTACCTAAGATGTTGTTGGCAATTTCACCCACTTTTCTAACCTCAAACAGTTATGCACGTAAGAACAGCTTCAAAAATCTGGTGGTTAACAAACGACGTCTTTAGTGAGAGTTTGTGTGGAGACCAATTTTAGTGTTGTTGATCAGGTATCTTCCAACACCTTTCAATTAATATCTGTCATATACTGTTATCATTTGCCCCAGTTTGCATAAAAGAAAACTAAATGGCAAATTGTCTCTCCTTATCATTTCCCATTTAGCAACTCTCAGACTTTGTCATAATTACATTCCTAACATATTCTTGATGTTTCAACACCATTTCACATTTGGAACAACACTCTTCCTGACCAACAAGGGATTCTAGGGAACATACCCTGGCTGTTTTCATACCTTCAAGTGGAGAATGCTAAGGATCAGCTTGGTTACTTGTCCTTTCAGTGGCACAATGTTAATTAACATCAGAAAACTCGTGCCAAAGCAGCAGCAGTCTTGAGTAAAAACAAAGCACAATGCCCACTGATTAAATCTAGGATGGCTAGTCAGAATCTCACGTACTCTTCAATTTCATGAAATGTTCTGCCCTTCCTGTATTCAGTATCAGGAGTTTCATTATTCCTCACCGACAGAGCCGCAAAATATTTATCAGCTGGAAGATTAGGCTCTGTCATCTTAATTCTTCCCCCCACATGTAACTGAAAGAATGAAAACAAATTAACTCACCACAATGGCTGTCAATGTGTCCCACCTTGGTTCAAGATTCTGGGATTTGGATTCCATAAAGTAATGTGGTGCTACCTCCACTGCTAAATACCACCTCACAATTCACCTCAGCAAAGACCATAGCAGAGAAGGCAGACTTTTAAAAAAAAAGTGGTTTTCTGCCCAATTTCAAAATAAATAATGAATAACATTCTAGCAAATGGAAATCAATATAAATGATTATTATTCACAATAAAGCCTTATTTCAAAAAAATCAGTGCTAAATGTCTCAGCCTTATACATTATGTGGACAGTTTATGCTTAAAGCTGCAGGGTCACTAAGGTCTGAAAAAGTGATGCAGTCACATTAGAAGGGTATATTTTCATCTCATTGCTTACTAATTTCACTTAGCATCATCCCTACACCACCCCGGAACACAAAACTATTAATTCAATGCAGCATCTGAAATACTGGCCGGAGCTTATAGCAGAACAACAGCAATGTAATGACAACCGTAACAGTTCCCAGGCAGAGTTCCTTCTCGGTTACAAATTCGCCCCAAATTAGCGAAGATCAAAAATCTCAAATTATATACAGTGCAACTCAAGTTACTGTGATCCTTTGACAAGACTAATATATCACTAGTAGATGTCCTATCTTCTCCAAAAAATGTTCATGTTCCCTGTGTGAATTAGTCATAGTTGTGAGTTCCTCTAATTGGACTCCTTTGCAAACCTTTGGAACCTTTAAACAAAGGTGTTTTTCCAACAGGTACAAGAAAACAAGTAGATATAGTTTCAAAGCTTTTGAATATAATTTCTATGAATATCTGATTATTTTACACCTATTCAACAAACAAATGGCCCTGTATAATCTTCCAAAAGTAATTTTCCATTGCTTAAAATCAAGTTACTCACAGGCGTTTGGATATTGATTAAAAAGTGCCTTTTACATTAAACTCATTTGCAGCCTTAATAATCAAGCTTTTAGATTCTTTAGGGAATACTTCAGTGAATGTTTTGATGGATCAAATTCTATACATATTTTCTGGTATTTCTGGAACAAAGATTTTTTTTCCCATTCTGCTACATATAAAGTAAAAGCAAAGAAGAGGTTTAAACTCAGGAAACTTCCAGAACACCTTCAACTTTGGCCAAGATGCTTCAGCTCCATTTTTAGTTTGTTTTTGTCCAATTGTGGACATTCAGTCTTTTCCGAATCACAGTCAGATTTATTATCACTGGTCAATGTCTTGACAGTCAAGAGAAAATCTGCAGATGCTGGACGTGCCAACAACACACAGAAAATGCTGGAGGAACTCAGCAGGCTAGGCAGAAACTATGGAAAGAAGTACAGTCAATGTTTTGGGCCTGCCAGAGGGTTTTATTCAGGACAGAATTTTATTCAGTCCTGCCAAAGGTTTTCGGCCCAAAATGTCATGTATTGCCTTGTCATGACATTTGTTGCTTTCTGGCAGCAGTACAGTGCAAGACATAAACAAATTACTATAATCTACAATAATTAATCAATAGTGCAAAAGAGTGACAGACCATTTTGAAATTTGATGATACTGGGGAAGAAGCTTTTCCTAAAATATTTGGTACGCATCATCAGGATCCTGTAGCTCCTTCCAGTTGGTAGTGAGAAGATGTTATGTCCTGGGTAGTGAGAAGATGGTATGTCCTGGATAGTGAAGGTCCTTAATGATAGACGACTCCTTGAGGCATTGTCTTTTAAAAATGTACTTGAATTTGGGGAGGCTTGTGCCTGTGATGGAGCTGCCAGAGCCTAGATGTCAGAAATTTTCTGAGATGCAGCAAGAGTATAACTTGGTCAAGTTGGCACTGGTGAACCATGGCGATGTTCTGCAGACTACATACAATACTTCTCTTTTGAATTGCTCTTACTGCAATCTGCAGCATGTAATTTCCCCTTAAGTGATTTAATTTAAATTGACTTAATTAACTGCAGATTTCACAATCTTCTGAAGGACTCAAGGAAGCAAGTATGGCACCGTTAAGTAGATGAAGGTTCATTGCCATGGCTAGAAGCAAGACAGGAGGGGAGAATTCAAGCCAGGCTGAAACACAAAGCAATGAGACTCTCTCTACCCAGCATCTTGTTAGCAGACATGCAGTCACTAGAGAAGAAAATTGAGTACCTGAGAGCAAGATTGCTTATTGAAAGGAAATGAGAGATTGTTGTTTTCTATGTTTAACTGAGACATGGCTTACTCCCAACGCACCAGATACAGCAATCAGACTCAAAAGCTTCTTGTTTCTCTGGATGCATCAAACTGCTGACTTGGAAAAGGCAAAAGGTGGAGGTGTGTGTTTCATGCTAAACTCTCAGTGAGACTCTTCATCTCATGCTCTTGATATTTATTGCTTAGTGTTTTTTTGAATTGCACAGTCGTCTTTTGCACACTGGGTGAATGCCCGTTGATGCGGTCTTTCATTGATTTTATTATGGTTACTATTCTATTATGGAATTATTGAGCATGCCTACAATAAAATGAATCTCAAGGTTATTTATGGTGACATACATCTACTTTGATTATAAATTTACTTTGAACATTGAACTTTATTAGAATTTGGTCACTGGATCATTCTGCAATAAATCTTTAGATATTGTGTTAGTTACCTGAATAGAATGTGATCTCTTTTGGAAAAACATTTGCCTAATAAATTTATCTTAGATTGAAAACTTGCATAGCAGTACAAGCTTCTATTTCTAACAATATATTTATTTTTCCAACTCAGTTTGTATAAACACAATTTTCACTTACATACTAATGAGGCCGTAGACTTGCTTGTAGCTCTATAAATGCACAATAACAGCCATGTATATTCTTGAACTGAATGGTATCTGAAAACAAATGTCTCATTCCTTGTTCCAGAAGTAATAATAATATTGAATCAAACTCAGTTTTTATTTGGAGTTTTCTGCTCATGCAACAGGCTGAGATTAGTTATTGTTAATATGATGCGATACATTCAGATCCAAGGGAGTCCAGCTGTGGCCTTACATTTGTGAGAGATGTTTTAGAAATTTAGTTAAAACAAATGTTTCAATTGAGGAGAAAAGTTATTCATAAATGTTGGCATATATTGCCTTTTAAAGTACAACTTTTAAACTCTAACAGGATAAATTTATATATAGGTTTGTTGACATTTAAGCTGACAAGGATTAACACTAGCAAGGTCAGCAATACTGACTGCATTAAATGTTATTCTTCGTAGAAATGAAACTATTTAAAAACTGATTATTTGATACATGGAAGTTCATAGTGGATAATCATGGAGGGAAGACAGAAACATAGAAACACAGAAAAACCTACAGCACAATTCAGGCCCCTCAGCCCACAATCCTGTGCCAAAGATGTTCTGAAATTTAGCAAGCCATCAGCAATACTTCATGTCGCGCATCTCTGAACAATCCTTTGCAAAGAAATAAATAAACAGCCTCCATTGCACCTTACAAACTAGAATAACCATTCATGATCATGTATAAAATGGACTGCATTCTAAACTAAAATAGGATTTAAATGAAGAAGCTCTTTATTGTGACTGAAATTATGCTGTGATACTTTTACGTACTGTAACCTTCAGAAATAAACCAGCAACAAGAGATTTCACAGTGAGTTAGGTTTTAATGTTAAAACCACTACCTTTATTAGTATCTACTTATATCGTAACTTAACCAAGATAAACAAATGTTAACAGTGTTATGTGTATATATGTGTGTAATATAGTTCCCAAACTAGGTTACGCTTGGGGAAAACAAAGCTCAGAGTCTTGAGATGGTAAAGTAGGAAAGTTCAGCTCATCCACGGAATGTATGATAGGAGAGAGATATTTGTAATCCAGGGTGAAATGTAGAGAATAGGTAATTACGAAGTACTTCACAGATTCCACTATGGTAAAATGAGATAATAGTCTCCATAGATCTTGTCCGTCGTGTTGTTCCAAATCCACATACGAGTTACCACCGAAAGTGAACTGTCAGAAGGATATCGTCTTCAAGGGATTACTGCACAACATACCCAGGCAAGGGTTAACACATAAGTGGTCTCCACAGGATATCCCAAACAAAATCCACTCCTGAAACCACTGGGGGTCGGTCGGTCTGTCTGTCATTTAGACATTCTTAAAATAACAGTCCACAGTAAACGAAACCTCTGGGTTTGTAACAATACCAAACCATCAGTTTGGGTTTACATAGTATATACCTGAAAAGGTAAAAGTGGAAAATCACTTTGGTCAATTTGATACTTATGTTAACTCTTTGTTTTAAAAAAGAAAGCATCGAGCTGATTCAGTATTTCGAAGGCAGCATAATCAACGCTATAATTAGACCATTCGAGAATAAAAACTATTAGGCTGCCATCTTGAAACTGCTTCCAGGTTCAAGAAGGCTACTCACCAGTCCGGGGAAGGAAGCTATTTTACAGTGGCTATGTCAGTGAGTTTTGTCACAGGAAAGTTATTTCTTTCCTCTTCAACATCTCTTTAAAAAAGCATTTCTATAACAATGTCATCTTTTTATCACGTCAAAAATGACCAATGTCATTTTTTTTTACCGTCCCCATGGTCTGCTCTTTATCAAGTTATGGTATTGCTTTGGACTGTTGTAACTTTATGTTATAATTATGTGGTTTTGTCAGTTTTAATCTTGGTTTGTCCTGTGTTTTCTTGTGATATCATTCTGGAGGAACGTTGTATCATTTTTTAATGCATGCATTTCTAAATGACAATAAACGAGGACTGAGTGTCCTCATAATCTAATCTAATCTTTGTTTGATGACCTTCAAGAGATCCCAGGTGCACTCCAAGAAGACCAGCTTTGATTTGCTTCCTCAAGTCTTGGAAAGAAGGGATAAGCAGTTGGTCTTTACTCATTGATGCTAAGTGGAATAAGAGGTGATCATACTGAAACATGTAAAATTCTGAAGCTGTTTGATAAAATTAGATGATGTGTGAATAGTTTCCCTCACGGGAGAATCTCAAATCAAGAAGCATAACCTGTAACCTCGAGATACAAAAATATTGAGTCATGGATATACCAAAGGTCAATTTAGACTAATATTTGGTTTATAGGAGAATCAAGGATTCAAATATCGTGGAAATAAGTGAAGCAGACGCCAAAAGTAATCAACTACGATATTATGCAGTAGCGGAGTCTGTTTCTTTTTTTCTGATCTTATTTTTTAATAATATATTTTGTAACATTCTAAGTGCCCCAGATGTATCAACTGCATTCAATAGGCAACAAGTAGTCTCTTCATTTCCTGTCCATAACTCAAAAGAAAGGCAAATGATGGGAAAATAATTTTTTATATATCCTTTTATTTGTTTTATTTATCCTTCTTTAAGTGCTTTAAACTTTTACTTTATCTTTTCTCAAATTAAATTATTTGTTTTATGTTAATGTTCATGAAATAATATATGTTCTTTGTTATAATTCTTTTTCTTCTCCGAGTTGCTGAGAGATGGTCCTCATGGAATGTCTTGATGAATAGCAAGAACAATTTCCTTGATAGGAAACAAGTAGATCGAACTACTGGGTGTTCAATTTATCATCACAGTGTCTATCCTGTGAGTTGTCATGAAACCTTATTTGTTTACAAGCCATTTCTAATCTCATTAAAAAACTGATTGGCTCCGAGCTAGCATTGTACTACTTGCTGATTATATTACTCTATACCACAAGCTATCTCAAAGACGGCGGCTGATCCAACTGGATCAAATGTCTGGTGTACAAAATGTTCAGTATTTTCACTGCTGACAAGATCGATTTAACAGCTTTAATACTGTATATGGAGGTAGTGATCTCTTCTCATATTTCATTATTCAATAAATTTTGCTTGTTCTTCATACTTAATCTGCAAGCAATCTAGGAAAAAATATCTGGAATACAATTGATGGTGAGACTTTAAAATAATTAACCCAACTGTTCATTTTTAAAAGTCTTTGGGCTTCTCTTTCAATATCACCATATTCTGAAGCCTTTATAATGCATTGCTTTCATCCAGATATCCTCCTCTAAGACAAGATCCACTTTAAGATGTCTGAGAACTACTGTCAGTTTGTCATCTGTCATAACTACTGCCAGAGCTTTGGATGTTCAAAACAGACTTAAATGGCAATGCCAGAAATATTACAGGACCTGCAACTGACCCCCAACTCTCTGTTAAAAATCTATTAGAATGCCAGCCATGAAGTTTTATGAAATCCTTCATCTGTCTGTGAAACTGTTTGTCTTCATCTCATTATGGTGTCCACTCCTCCACTCCTAAGATACATAAAGCAAGTTTGGGTTTTAGTTTGTGCACCTCTTGTTGTGGGGAGCCAATGTCAGATCGTATATTTTCATGAGTTCCTTGCCTTTCTTCATCTAACATTCATAAAAACACACCTCCATTTCACAATGCTTTGGGGATGCCAAGATTAATAATTACTTGGATTGCAGGAAATCATCATACTGCAGTGTTACTAAACAATCAGCACTAGAATAATAATCAGCATTAAAAAATATGTAATACTAGATGCAGACATCCCACCCTGCAAAAACTCATTTCAGGGAGGTATCACCACCATTTCAGGGAGGTAGCACCCCCCCCCCCCCCGCAACACCATGTCCCCTCCACCTCGCCCATCGACCTCCAAGGATCTATGTAATACTTTGTTTAGTGATTTTGTCTAATCTGTAAACCAAATTGGGTATATGCAGCAAATGTGACATTAAAATATGTACTTATATTATATTATCATGTTTATTCTATTACAACTTTAAGCAAGTCTACAGGGAGTTTGGCCTCATCACGTAGGACATCAATAGCGTAGCTCCCTAGCAGCTAGCCAGCTAGTTTAAATAACGTTAGCTAAACTGTAATAACACCTGTTAAACTCACCTCAACATGTCGTTTACATTTTAACCCACTATGGGCAATAGAAAAGTCACTGTTGCAAACAGTGCAGCGAGCAACACTGTCATTATTTTTGAGGTCGACTGTAAAGCCCGTCCACAGAGAAAACTGATAGGTCGACTTAGCAGGGGTCCCCAACATTTTTTGCACCGCAGACCTGTTTAATATTGACAATATTCTTGCGGACCGGCCGACCGGGAGGGGGTGTTTATCACGACCGGAATATAGGTGATAAGTCAATAGCATCATAATATTTTAAGTAACGTTTGGATATTAAACACACAGCGCATATTTTCCCCGTATGAACATATAAAACCATTGCAACACACCAATATCGCTGAATCAGTGGGAGCCCTGGGCTTGTTTTCCTGCAACAAGACGGTCCCATCGAGGGGTGATGGGAGACAGCGATACTCGAAGGGGATGCCGTATGTCCAGTCTATTCCGCAATTTAGTTTTCGTTGCATTCATTGCAGATCACTCCGCTTCGCAGTGATATGATGTTGGAAATGGAAGCAACATTTTCAGTGCTTTCGTGACTATCTCAGGATATTGACCCTTGACTTTGATCCGGAATGCCGGCAGTGATGTTATGTCAAACATACTTTTCAGCCCGCCATCATTTACAAGCTCGAGGAGTTGATCTTCCTCCCGCACTCACGCGGATGACGCGCAGGTAATGACCTCGCGTGCGTTCAAGTTCAACAGTGGGCGTGACAGGGAATGACGAAAGGTGCAAACGACTCATATCGTTTCATATCGCCAATCATATTGTTTCCTCACGGCCCGATGGTTGGGGACCACTCTTAGCACGAAGGGAGACCAATCAGGATGCTCGCTCTCCCTCTCCCTCTCAAAAAAATCTATTTCCGGGATATTGCATATAATTTCCGTGCGTCAGGGAGCCACTATCGATATGCGAGAGACTCCCGGATCTTCCGGGAGAGGTGGGATGTCTGTAGGTAGTTAGCTCCAGGAGAATTGTAACAAGCTCTCCAATTATCTAGTTTAACTGGATTTGCAAACGTTTTTTTAAAAAATCTCCAAGAATGAAGTGCTTGCACTCAATTATTCTCTACCATATAGTAATCATATGGATAAGAACAAATATCTAAGCACAGCTGCTTTTATGTTTTCTGTATGATTAATATTTTATTTTGTAGGTATTGGTTGCCTGTTGCCATTTACTGCAACTTGTATGTAATAACCAAACTAATAAGCATACAAATTGCTATTAAAGACATTCATGGTATCAAGGGAGGTAGGAATGTAGGAACATTGATCACAGAATGAGGCTTCTGGCCCCTCATATCCATTCCAGCTTTATATAAATGTTATATCCACCAATTCCCTTCGTCCATGGTCTTGGGGATTATGGCTCTTCAAGTGCTCATTTAAGTGGAGCATAACCTACAGGAAGCAAGTTTCAAACCCTCGTGTTCAACATAATTTTCTCATTTCACTCTAATTTATCACCAATTATTTTAAATCTATTACCTTTGATCCCATGGAGCAAAATAAATTCTCTCTGTATCTATCCAATCAAAAGGCATCACAATGTTACACACTTCAATTACAGCTCCACTTACCCTCTAGATTCACAAAGAAAAGTGTTGCTGTGGTTGATGAGAACTATCTACATCAGCACTCAGGATGAAGTCACATTCAGGCACTTCATCAGTAACCTTCCCTCCTCTGTAAGATAAAATCTAAAATGTTTGTTGCCAATTGCACAACCATAAACTCCATATAAAACTGCTCAAAGAATGAAGCAGTCTTTCTCCATATGTAACAGCGACAGTATTTTTGGGTCAAGGACACTGCCCTTAGTATTTCCCCAGGATGATATCTCTAGTAACAGCAGCTCCAACATCAGCCAATACAGAGCTTCATTCCCAGTGTCACCAGGGCTCACTGAAACGGCATTCCACCAAATGCCTAATTGCATCAACTTTCAAATCTAGTGATGAACTCAGTCTAGTTGGATTAAGTCCGGATGAGTCATTTCAGACTGGAGGAGACTGCAGCGAATACAATACTATTAGGTTTTCCCTATCAAATTAATGCAAATGGTAATACCAATCCACTGCTGGTCAGTAAGAAGTCCAGACACAACAAAGACATGAGTGAGGCTTCAAGCAGCTGAAATCCTTTCATGAATGTTGGTCATTGCCAGCTAGCCAGAGTTTGTTGTCCACCCCCAAATGGTCTTGAACTGAATGGTATTGTTGGCCATTTCAAAAGAGAGTTAAGCATCTACTCTATTGTCAGGAGTCTAGGGGCATATTTGAGCCAGACCAACTAGAGAAGTCTACTTTCTTTCCTTAGAGAACATCGATGATCAATAGATTCATGATTGCCTCTCATTGTTACTTCCAGATTTTTTTGAATTTTGAACTTACATTCTTCACTGCCTCACCACATCGAGATGTTCTGATGGGACCCGAATAGGAATAGGAGCAGGACTCAACCACATGGCCTCTTGAGCAACTTAGTCATTCAAAAAGATAATGCTGATCTCATTTTGCACTCAACTTCACATTGCTGTCATTTCCCCTTAGCCCTTGATGTTTTTTTTTGCAATGAAGTTCCTAGATAATGATTCCAAGCTTCTGGCTCAGAAATCATGTAGAAATTGAAGAACATTGGGTATATCTTCACAATGAGCCATTTTTCTTGAATCAGCTTTACAAAGGGGTGTCAGTGTAACCCAGGTTAATTAAACCCGAAGATGTAATGTTAGAAAGTTCTACTTGTGGAGGGATGAAAACGAGGTTTACCGATTTTTTTAAAAAAGCAAATTTGCAAAAAAAAAGCTATGTGAGGGCGGGGCAGGCTGGACACAGGACAGACAAAGAGAGAAATGCAGCAACAATTAGAAGCTGAAGACATGAACTGTTAACAGTGGAATTAGTAGTGGGTATCTTTACCCTACTAACTTCCCTGGAGGAGAGACAATAGCAATAAAAGATTTATTGAAGCTACAGCTATAACACGCAGCAGCTATAACGAGACAATGTCGGCAGGGACAAGTATCCAAAATCCCTATCACGTAGTCGGGAATTAGTTCTGTAAAATCACACCAAGAATTTGGTCAAGTTTTTGTACAAGCTTCTGAACTGACTAACTGTGGATGATAAACTATTTCATTCCAATGGACCAAGAAACAAGATGGCAAGCCACCCACGATAAAGAAACAGCGCAGGATCGAAATGTGTAATGATGCAGAGGATTTAATATGGTTGGAGGTATAAGTTTATTTTCATTCGAAGAATATGAATTTGATTTTCTGTAAGAACTGATTATATTTGCAAAGACTTTGATAAGTTACCGAATGAGATTTACTTTGCTTAAGAGTTGTGATGTTGGAGAATTGTCATGAAAGGAGTTAAATTGTGCATATAATTTTTGAATTTGAATTTAAACTTGTATATATACTGCCTGGAACTGAAACTGAAGTTAACTATAATAATTGAGAATATGAATTATATTTGGTTTTCTAACTAACTAGGGATAAGTAAAAAGGAAAGTTTAGTCTGTAAACTTTTAAATAAGGAATAACACTAAATTTAATTAGTTAAAGATATTAGAGTAATAAAGGAATATCACCGATTGTAATTAAATAGAATACTGTATCTTGTGGTTTGATATCTAAGATTTGGCACCTAAACAGAATGTTTGAATTTTGAATTGTTCTTGCTCATGTAACACTTTCGTATATATTGTTTATTTTCCTTATGAACAAAACCTTATTTCCAAAAGTGAGTGGTTTCTATTCACTGCCTCCATCTGATACCTAGAACATTCTGATGGCCTGTTAGCAGCTAATGATTTTCTCAAAAGAGTGCGACAACTAGTCACACACAATAAGACTGGTTCTACAAAGGTTTTACATTAGTTTTATGGAAGCTTGCTTTGTTCCTAGATTAATACATATGATTTCAGACATCCCACCTCTCCCGGAAGTTCTGGGAGTCTCCCGCATATTGATAGTGGCTCCCTGACACCCGCAAATTATATACAATATCCCGGAAATTGATTTTTTTTGAGAGCGAGCGAGCGAGAGGGAGAGACAGAGAGAGCAAGTGACAGACATAGCGAGAGAGTGACAGAGAGAGCGACAGAGAGAGCATCCTGATTGTTCTCTCCTTGTGCTAAGTAGACCTATCAGTTTTCTCTGTGGGCAGGCTTTACAGTCGACCTCTCTCCCTTTCATTGTCCATCAGTTCAGTTTAATCTCCTGCAGCGCCATGGCAGAGTGTTCCAAAAAAAGAAATTATAAAACGTACTTCACCCCAGACTACACAAAAGTGTCCCTGCCTAATAGGGGTCAAAAATAATGACAGTTTTGCTCGCTGCACTGTTTGCAACAGTGACTTTTCTATTGCCCATGGTGGGTTAAATGACTGTAAAAGACAAGTTGAGGTGAGTTTGACAGGTGTCATTCGTTCATTAGCATAGCTAACGTTATTTAAACTAGCTGGCTGGCTGCTAAGGAGCTACTCTATTGATGTCCTACGTGATGAGGCCAAACTCCCTGTAGACTTGCTTATATTGTAATAGAATAAACATGATAATATAATATAATATAATAAATATAATATAAGCGAGGAAGCACAAGAGATCCCCCCTTACAAGACAAAGCAGTTCTTCAAAGATGCCAGAACATTCTATGTCAGATGCTTTCAAAAAATCTTGGAGAAGTTCCCAATGAGAGACCAAATCTTGAAAAATCTGTAATCGTCAATGCAGAGAGCCAAGATAAGGTGACTTCAAAGTAGATTTTTACTTTGGCAGAGAGATTTCCAAATGTGATCAAGGCAGATGTAAGAGAACAGCTCCACTTGGAAGTCCTGGATTATGTCTCAAGTAACCTTGAAGCACTGGTGCCAAACTACAAAAGTTTGCCAGTTGATGAGTTCTGGGGGAAGCTGTCCAAAGTAAATCTGTGAGCACAGGGCAGTTAAAGATTCAAAGAGCTCTGCCAGTTGATGAAGCTGCTTTTGGTGCTGCCAGATTCTCATTGTGATATGGAAAGGGCATTCAGCATGGTGCGTCACATTAAGACAGAATTCAGAAGTCAGCTGTCTTACAAAACACTTGTCAATCTGATGTCTTGCAAAACTAACAAATTCATTGACGCAGACTGTTATGAGGTTGAGACTTCTGGCTAAATGCTCAAATCTGCCAAGCAAGCCACATCACAGAACAAGGAAAGTTTGCAAAAGAAATAGAAAAGCTATTAGCATCAGCACTTAGCTATTAGCATTGAGACTGCCAACAAAATATGTGTGTGTAACTAGTTTCAATATGTGATCAAATAAATTGTTGTGCTCTTTCATAATCCAATGTCCTGTATACATACACCCTTGGAGGTCGACCGGGCTGGCGGGGGGGGGGGGGTATATGGGGTTGCGGGGGCAGGGGTGGTGGTGCTACCTCCCTGAAATGAGTTTTTGCAGGGTAGGATGTCTGTGATTTATTCATGCTCCGGTAAAGCTGCTGCAGTCCTTGGACGGAAAAAAGAAACTTCTTTTAAGGAAGAAAAGGAAACCACAGTCCTCAGTGTCATATGGGAATACAAGAGGCTTGCCAGAGGATTACACATGGCGATGTCTGAATTAACAAAATATTGATGGGGATGTCTGTCATCCAGAACTGCACTTTAAAAAGTTCTTCAGGATTTAAGGCAGCATTACAGAGGTGACTTCTCCCAAAGTAAAAAATAAATATGACCATAAGAGAGGTGTTTAAAATTATGAGGGGGATTGATAGAGTCGACGTGGTTAGACTTTTTCTACTGAGAGTGGGGAAGATTCAATCAAGAGGACATGGGTTGAGAATTAGAGGACAAAAGTTTAGGGGTAACATGAGGGGGAACTTCTTTACTCATCAGAGAGTGGTAGCTGTGTGGAATGAGCTTCCAGCAGAAGTGGTTGAGGCAGGTTCGATGTTGTTGTTTAAAGTTAAATTGGATAGATATATGGACAGGAAAGGAATGGAGGGTTATGGGCTGATTGCAGGCTGGTGGGACTAGGATAGGGTAAGAGTTCGGCACGGACTAGAAGGGCCAAGATGGCCTGTTTCTATGTTGTAATTGTTATAAGGTTATGTGGTTATATAAGATATAGGAGCAGAAGTAGGCTATTTGGCCCATTGAGTCTGCTCTGCCATTCAATCATGGGCTGATCCAATTCTTCCGGTCATTCCCACTCCCCTGCCTTCTCCCCATACCCTTTGATGTCCTGGCTAATCAAGAACCTATCTATTTCTGCCTTAAATGCACCCAATGATTTGGCCTCCACAGCCTCTCGTGGCAACAAGTTCCACAGATTTACCACCCACTGACTAAATGGAAGAATTTCAGTCCCTTAAGAACAAATATAGAGATATAGAGTCAGAATTGTACAGGACTGAAATAGGCCCTCCAGCTCACCATGGCATTAGCCTTTTAACCATCTACATTTACTCAATTAATAATTCGTAATTGCTTCAATACTACAATTCCAAGCAAACTCAACACCAAATTCTGGATCATGGGAGTCAATGCATTCCTCTGCAACTGGGTAATTGACTTCCTGACTGCAATGAGTAAGGACAGGCCACAGCACCTTCACCACTAATATCCTACCACTGGTCTCCACAAAAACCAGCCTCCCCTCTCTGGACTCTATATTTCTTGCTGGCTCAGTAAAGTAGCCAGCATAATCAAAGACACCCTCCCAATCCAAACATTCTCTCTTCCCCCCTCTTCCTTTGGGCAGAAGGTAAGAAAGCCTGAAAGGACAGTGGTAGATGACTGTTAAATAGCTCCCTAGTACAATAAGTTGGACTTTTGACCTCACAATCTACCCCATTATGACCTTTCACCTTCGTTTTTATTTGCACTGCACTCTCAGTAGCTGTTACACATTATTCTCTATTGCTATTGTTTGAACTTGTTCTATATCAATACAGTGTATAATAATTTGATATGTATGAACAGTATGTAAGACAAGCTTTTCACTGTAACTTGTCGCATGTGGAAATAACAAACCAACACTAATACCCATTAGCCCACATAAGGACTAGATCCGTCTATGCCTGTTTGACTGCCTTTAAAATGTAGTGACTGTAGCTGATTCCTCCATGTCTCGGGTTTGGTAAAAATAAACTTGCTCCTTGGTAAACCTTGTCCTGTCAAAGGGTTTCAGCTGGAAACATTGACTGTTTACTCTTTTCCATAGATGCTGCCTGGCCTACTGAGTTCCTCCAGCATTTTGTGTGTGTTGCTTGGATTTCCAGAATCTGCAGATTTTCTTTTGATTGCCCTTGTGAAGTCTTCTACCTCTCACTTTTACACTATATCCTCTTGTTTTTGATACCTCGAAAATGAGTGAAAGATTTTTAAAATATAGTGGCCACTTCAATAGGTACACTTGCTCATTAATGCAAATATCTAATCAGCCAATCACATGGCAGCACCTCAATGCATAAAAGCATGCAGGCAAGGTTAAGAGGTTCAGTTGTTATTCAGACTAACCAATAGAATGGGGTAGAAATGTGATCTAAGTGCCTTTGATCATGGAATGATTGTTGGTGCCAAGCAGATTGGTTTGAGTATCTCAGAAGCTGTTAATCTCCTGAAATTTTCCTGCACAATAGTCTTTAGAGTTTACAGAGAATCATGTGAAAAGCAGATAAAACAGATCCAGTGAACGTCAGTTCTGTTGTGAACATGCCTTGTTAATGAGAGAGCAGAGGAGAATGGCCAGACTGGTTCAAGCTGTCAGGAAGGTGACAATAACTCAAATAGCTATGCGTTGCAAGAGTGGTGTGGAAAAGAGCATCTCTGAATGTGCAACATGTCATACCTTGAAGTGGATGGGCTACAGCAACAGAAGACCATGAGCTGGAGTTGTTAAAATACATTAGGACGGATAAGTCCCCAAGGACTGATGGAATATTCCCCAGGCTGCTCAACGAGGCGAGGGAAGAGATTGCTGAGCCTCTGGCTAGGATCTTTATGTTCTCGTTGTCCACGGGAATGGTACTGGAGGATTGGAGGGAGGTGAATGTTGTCCCCTTGTTCATAAAAGGTAGTAGGGATAGTCCGGGTAAATATAGACCAGTGAGCCTTACGTCTGTGGTGGGAAAGCTGTTGGAAAAGATTCTTAGAGATAGGATCTATGGGCACTTAGAGAATCATGTTCTGATCAGGGACAGACAGCATGGCTTTGTGAAGGGCAGATCGTGTCTAACAAGCCTGATAGACCAGGCATATAGATGAGGGTAGTGCAGTGGATGTGATCTATATGGATTTTAGTAAGGCATTTGACAAGGTTTCACATGGTAGGCTTGTTCAGAAAGTCAGAAGGCATGGGATCCAGGGAAGTTTGGCCAGGTGGATTCAGAATTGGCTTGCCTGCAGAAGGCAGAGGGTCGTGGTGGAGGGAGTACATTCAGATTGGAGGATTGTGACTAGTAGTGTCCCAAAGGATCTGTTCTGGGCCCTCTACTTTTCGTGATTTTTATTAATGACCTGGATGTGGGGGTAGAAGGGTGGGTTGGCAAGTTTGCAGATGAACAAAGGTTGGTAGCGTTGTAGATAGTGTAGAGGATTGTCGAAGATTGCAGAGAGACATTGATAGGATGCAGAAGTGGGCTGAGAAGTCGCAGATGGAGTTCAACCCAGAGAAGTGTGAGGTGGTACACTTTGGAAGGACAAAATCCAAGGCAGAGTACAAAGTAAAAGGCAGGATACTTGGTAGTGTGGAGGAGCAGAGGGATCTCGGGGTACATGTCCACAGATCCCTGAAAGTTGCCTCACAGGTAGATAGGGTAGTTAAGAAAGCTTATGGGGTGTTAGCTTTCATAAGTCGAGAGATAGCGTTTAAGAGTCGCGATGTAATGATGCAGCTCTATAAAACTCTGGTTAGGCCACACTTGGAGTACTGTGTCCAGTTCTGGTCACCTCACTATAGGAAGGATGTGGAAGCACTGGAAAGGGTACAGAGGAGATTTACCAGGATGCTGCCTGGTTTAGAGAGTATGCATTATGATCAGAGATTAAGGGAGTTAGGGCTTTACTCTTTGGAGAGAAGGAGGATGAGAGGAGACATGATAGAGGTGTACAAGATAGTAAGAGGAATAGATAGAGTGGATAGCCAGCGCCTCTTCCCCAGGGCACCACTGCTCAATACAAGAGGAGATGGCTTTAAGGTAAGGGGTGGGAAGTTCAAGGGGGATATTAGAGGAAGGTTTTTTACTCAGAGAGTGGTTGGTGTGTGGAATGCACTGCCTGGGTCAGTGGTGGAGGCAGATACACTAGTGAAATTTAAGAGACTACTAGACAGGTATATGGAGGAATTTAAGATGGGAGGTTATATGGGAGGCAGGATTTGAGGGTAGGCACAACATTGTGGGCCGAAGGGCCTGTAATGTGCTGTACTATTCTATGTTCTATGTTCTAGAACATTTGCTCAGTGACCTCTATATTAGGTACAAGAGTCACCAGATAAAATGGTCTTTGATTGTATACCATCTCATCATCCTATACATTTCTTTCAGGTTACCCTTCAGCTTTCTTCAATCCAGAGAAAGCATGTTTAGCTGATCTTATCTCCTCCCACAATGAAAGTCATCCAATCCAGGAAATACCCTGCTGTATCTCCTCTCCAGGGTGTATGGGGTGGTTTAGTCCTGACTAAATATCAGGAAATACCAAAAGCAATTACATAGCTCTCCCACCCAAGACAACTCCACCTTCACGGAGGACTTAGGTCCGGGTGCACCATCTCGCTGAAGGAGCTCTGTCTATGACGAGTGTTTGGTGCCAGATAAATAACCAGACTGATGGTGGTGGTGTCACCTAAAATCACTGACGTCTCCGGCAGCAGGGAGAAGGATTCCAAGCTTTGGTGGAGGGTTGACCTTGAACAACAACAGCAAAGGTTGGGCGACGTCTAGTGTATGATTCCCAATTGGGAACACCAGTAGAGGTCAAATGCTCTAGTTAAATGAGCACTGCAGCAACAGAAGGCAATGGCAAACCACTGTTGTAATATCTGCCTAGTCAATCATGGAAGGAAACAAAAGAAGGAAACCAGACAACAGCATAAATGGGGTTGATTCTAGTCAACAGAACAACACCTCGCTCGGTAGGGGTAGTCATGTGCTACAGGTGACACCAGACCATCATCCAGAGACTGTAAGCAATAGGGAAAAGCTGAGGATAGCAACATGGGACATCCATACACTTTACCAGAAAGGAAAGTTGGAGAACACATTAAATGAAATGAAAAGGTTGGAATTTGATATCTTAGGTCTGTCAGAAATTAAATGGACCGACAGTGGCAAATTCACTAAGAATAGTTCTCTGATAATGTGTTCTGGAGGGCAATAGCATATGTATGGAGTTGGAATTATTTTAAACAAACAAGTATCAAAATGTCATGGGATATTGGGCGATATCTGACCGGCTGCTTTTGGTAAAATTAAGGGGTAACCCTTTTAACATTAGCATAATCCAAGCCTATGCGCCAACAAATGATGTGGATGAAGAGGATATCAACAAGTTTTATGAAGATCTCAACAGTGCTTATGAGCAATGTAAATCTCAGGAAGTAAAACTAGTCATGAGAGATTTTAACTCCAAAGTTGGACAGGAAAGGGTTGATAACATCATAGGACCTTTTGGATGAGGGGAGAAAAATGAAAATGGAGAATGGTTTACTAATTGGCGTGTCAGAAACAACCAAGGATCACTAATACTTGGTATAAAAACTATCCACATAGATTGTGTTCTTGGATTAGCCCTGGAGATAGAACAAGGAATCAAATAGATTTCATTACCATCAATGAACGCTTTAGAAATCATATCACGAATTCTAAAGCCTACCCAGGAGCAGACTGTGGTTCAGATCACCACCCAGTAATAGCTACCATTAAATGAAAATTAAAGAAACTGAAACGTGGAAAAAAAGAGAAAGAAGTATATGTTGGGAGAACTTAAAAATAATAGCATACTTAAGCAACAATTCAAAACAGCTGTAGAAGAACACCTCAAAGAAAATGTAACAACACTTATTTGGAACAGATTTAAATATACTATGCAGCAATCAGAAAAGGAGATAATCCCAGTACAAGAAATCCAACACACCAGCAAGGGGTGGATAACCCAAGAAATTCTAGATCTGATGGAACAAAGAAGGTTAGTGAAGAATAATGAAGTGCGATACAGAGAGCTAGACAGACAGACCAGACAATTGTGCAATATTACAAAGGAAGAATGGCTGAATCAAAAATACAATGAAGTAGAAGGCCATATTAACAACAGCAAAGAAATGCACAAGAAAATTAAGGAAATTACTGGAATTAAGAAAAGCTCCTCTACAGGATGCATAAGATCAGCAGACAGATACGTACTAAGAGATCCAGATAAAGTATGTGAGAGGTGGATTCAGTATACAGAGCAGCTTTTTGAAGACAATAAAGGGAAACCCCCAGATATTAAACACCCTAATTCTGGCCTACCTATTACCAAAGAAGAAACTTGGTAAAGCCACTGGACCTGATGAAATTTCAGTGGAAATGATACAAGCCCTAGAAGATCTGGGCGTAGATATTCTTTTTGAACGGTTTAATGGCATGTATGAGTCTGGTGTATTGCCTGATGATCTCTTGAAATCAGTATTTATAACTCTGCCAAAAATTCCTGGAACTATTGACTGCGAAAATTATAGAACAATCAGTTTTATGAATCACATAATAAAGATTTTGTTGAGAGTTGTTCTGAGTCGAATTAAAAACAAATTAAGTCCAGAAACTTCTAAACTGCAATATAGGTTTATTAAGGATAGAGGAAAAAGGAACACAATTTTCATACTATGAATGCTTTCAGAAAAGGCAATTGAATATCAAAATGATGCCTTTTTATGTTTTATGGATTTCACTAAAGCATTCGACAAGGTGTATCATGAAAAATTATTCCAAATTCTCGCTAATCTAAACATTGATGGAAGGGACCAACAACTGCTTCAAAATTTATACTGGAACCAAACGGTAGTGGTAAAAATTGATGATAATATAAGCAGCTAGACTAAAATTCAAAGAGGAGTTAGACAGGGATGCGTTGCCTCACCGGAATTATTTAATATCTATAATGAAATGATTCTCAGACAAATAGAAGACCTAGATGGGATAAAAATTGGAGGTGCTAACGTCAACAACTTAAGATATGCAGATGATACCACCTTAACAGCAAGTGCTGCAGAAGACCTACAAATCAGTGGTAGTAGTACAACGTAGTATAAATAAGTGCAGATTTTGGTCTAAACATCAACTGTAAAAAAAAACCAAATATATGGCATTATCAAAACATCAGGATACTCCCAACTGCCAATTGTACATTGGTAACCAAGATGTTGATCAAAAGACCGGCTTTAATTACCTTGGTAGCTTTATATCACAAGATGCTAGAAGTAAAGTAGAAATAAAAAGAAGTATTGCCATTGCCAAAACTAACTTCCAAAAAAATGAAACCCATTTTTACCAACAGACACATTTCTATGACAACAAGGCTTAGGCTACTAAAATGTTACATCTGGTCAATATTACTGTATGCTTCCGAAACATGGACTATAACACAGAACTCCAAAGAAACTTAGAAGCAACAGAAATGTGGTTTCTTAGAAGAATGCTGAAAATATCATATAGAGATAGGGTAACAAATGAGACAGTACTTCAACGTGCCCACACCAAAAGATCTTTAATGAGAACGTTAAATGAGAAGAAACTTAAATTCCTGGGCCATGTCATCAGAAAGGGAGAAATAGAATGCCTTACATTACATGGCCGTATGCCTGGGAAACGCGGAAGAGGAAGGCAAAGAAGAAAATATATGAACACTGGGAAAGAGCTAACAAATCTAAATTTGCAAGATATCATTGACGCTGCGAGGGATTTTTCGATGTGGAGAGCCATGATCGCCCAAGCATGTAACGCGCAAGCAACATGAAGAAGAAGAAGAAGAAGAAGAGATCTCCTCTCCAGCTCACTGAGCGTCGGGTGACAGGCATGTCCTCTACTGATTTATCTATGGAAGATCACAAACTAGCATATGATTTCGCACCAATCTCTGTCCAGTTGGTTGATCTGTATGTACCAAGGGTAGGAGGAAGAACATTCTAATTGTCCTTAGCATTCCAAACTCAGGGAGGGAATAATAGCTGGCACTTTGATTCTAGGTCATAAAACAGCAGCATCTTTAACAAATAATCTGACAAAGGAATGTAGAAAAATAAATGCCAATGCATTTAATGGAAGAGAGAAAAGTGAACAACTAAAGCTACTAGAGTTTATGAAGAAGCACACAATTTTCCAGATGAGCAACTGGACTAAAGGTTGATTATTTTAATGCCTCCAAGCAACATTGCTTTCAATTTCACAATGTAAATTTTCAAAGCCAGACACTTCTAAACTTTGCTATCAAATAAAACCTATGACCGTCTATATCTGTTTAATGATTTCACACTTCCGTCTTGCTGTTCTGAGAATCTACAATTAAATTACCACAGTGAAATAATCCATTACCATTCATTATTTACAAGCTAATTCTGTACAGACTGAGAAAGCATTAAAAATGCTGCTAATTGTGACTAGTCAACTTTAATCAAATTTGATATGCTACTTAGTGCTTTGGAAAATCACAGCTATGTCAATACCACTTCCCAATGAAGTAAATAAGGCATTTGTCTCTCTGCTTTCTTATTCAACAATTATTTTCAACATACCATATGTTCAATGAAGATTGAAACTGCGGAGAGGTAAATCGATTATATGAAATGCCCTCAACTTTTCAAAAGCGTGCTGACCCCAGAAACCAGTGCAAAATGCGGTTGAAACCTCCAAGGAAAGATCTGTGCTTAAAGAAAGGTCTAGGGTGTTGTCAACATAGGTCGTCTGAAATTACCAGTGGAACATTGTCCTCATTCGTATTATGGCTCATTACTCTCAGAATAAAGCCATGAAAAGTTTGTCTTCTCCATTCCTTCCACTTATCAAGAATTAAGTTTCCTCTCACACATGCGCTGCTCCCCGTCTTACTTCATCTATACCTTCACACTTTTCTAAGGTGTGTGAGGTGTGCACTATGGCTCATATTGCAGTTTTGTTTACATATTTCAAATGTATTAAAAGAAAAGCGCTGACAATTTGTCAAAATACTTACGCATTTTTGCTTGTTCAGAATCTGAAAGCGACTGTTGCTATGACAAACTTCCAGTTCACTAAAATGCTAACACAGAATTGTAATGCTGAATTCTGCTAACATCACCTAGCTGATCGAATTAGCATCTTACTCATGTATATCTCACAAGCATACAATCTACCGCTGAGGTACAGAACAATTTTCAGCTGATATGGCTGAGGAAATCTCCTGACTTCAACACCAGAGCTCTCACAGCTGAGGCAGTAGGCAGCAAGAGAAAGACAACTTCAGCATCAAAAGCAGATAGTGAAACAGGGCGTACACAGAATCTGGCAGCCTTTTAACGCAAATTGTTGACTTACTTCTTTGCAAAGCATTTTGTGTTAAAGGCCATCATCTCACACTTTGACTGCAGATACAGGGCTTTCAACATTAATGCTTTGTTAAGAAAACAATTGCATTCTTCTTGCACCTCAACAAAACATAGGTTTAAGGTGACAGGGTAAAAATTTAATATGGACCCTAGGGGAAACTTTCACATATGTAGGGAGCTGGACATATGGAACAGGCTGCCAGAGGAAACTGTAGCGGCAGGTACAACTGGAATGTTTAAAGGCTATTTGGACAGGTACATGAGAGAAAAGGTTCAGATGAATATGAGCCCAAATGCAACCAAATGTCTTGTCAATTGCAAGATGGCGCCGAGCTGTGAACTCTGGATCACTGCCGAGTTTTAGGTTTATTTTTATGCTCATAGGAATAGTTTTGGGGATTTAGAGGGGAGTTAGGAGTCAGGTTAGGGTTTAAAGCCAAGAAGTGGGGGAATAAGAGGACAGGCAGGAGTCTAAATCTCCATTCCACATTTCAAAGCCAGTGACATAGTCATGGGACATCTGTGGACCAGGACAGGATATTCAGCCAGATGTCACGTCTGCAGACCAGTGCGGATGAAAGATGGTGCCCCCCTGCTGGGTCAATGAGTCGTAGGCGGGTTATCGAGTCGGAGTGCTATGTGGACAGGAGTAGCGAGATCTGGTGACTCCCTATGTCTGTGAATCAGTGAGGCCAGAGTTCGGGGCCTTGTGTTTGGGGTCCTGGCATTGGCAAATCTGGACTTTGAGACCTATTATTTGGTCATTGTCAGGTCCTGAAGTTGAGGTTGACCATCAAGGCCCAAGGGCCAGATCATAAGTCCAGAAGTCGAGTCCCATTGACAAAGTCTGTGAGTCTCTGCGAGCTTGCTGGGGTAGTCAAAGGCCCAATGTCTGTGAGTCTGAGTCCAAATATGAGTACGCTGGAGTCTGAGGCTGAAGAAGGCAGCCTGTCCTGGAATGGGCGGGAGGGAGGAACGGGGCTTATTTTGATGATGTTGCTTTGTTGCTTCTTGTGTTCTGTTTTGTTGTCTCCTATGTTGTTCTGCCAAGCATTGTGAGCATGCGAAATAGGTGCTGGAATGTGTGGCAAGACCTGTTAACACAAATGCCCATTTTCTGTATGCTTTCATGTACAGGTATATGTGATAACTAGTTTAAACTTGAATCTTGAAATAGTAATGACTCGGATAGATATCTTGGTCTGCGTGGAAGAGTTAGACTAAAGAACCTGCTACCTTGCTTCATATGTTTTTGTATGTGGATCAATCTGATTACATGTCTGAATATAATATGATTTGATAAGTGATTCGGTAGGGTGGCTCTAATCCTCAAAGATGGACAATGGTGTTGTTCAACACCTCCATGCAAATCCTATGAATTCAGGCAGAATCAGTCATCCAAAACAGCATTGAACTGGCCAATGCAGCAGAATTTGAGACGGTAATGATGGCGATGTTGAAGAGTTACTGCATTCTCATGGTGAGAGCCTTAATAACAAAGAGCTTTGAGAATTGGCAGAGCAACGCATCCTGGGTGAATCTCAGGACATGGATGAAGGAGAGGACCTGACTGGGAGTGAAGCAATAAGGCAAACAGAGGTGTTCTCGACATGATCTGCTGCTACCGAGATCTGCTTCAAGAGAGGAAACCTACAAAAACGGCGGTCAAATCTTGAGGCCCACTTGAAGAAGAATCCAAAATTTGAGGAGGACCCACAGCCTGGTCCCTCCTCTAAGATGCAGCTATCACTCACTTCCCTCTACTGCTGCTACAATTTGTTGCTGCTCCATTGATGTACAGGTCAGGCCTATTTGAGCGCTTGTTATTCCACAAATTATTGTGTATACATAAAATAATACATCATATATCTTGGGATTGATTTTCTTTTTGTCAGGCACATGTCCATTTATGTATAATGACCCTGCATAGCACTCCACCTTTGAGGAGCGCATCCTCAGCGTTGCGGGGTCTGAGTATCTATTTAAGGCAGAGGTTGATAGATTCTTGATTGGTCAGGGCATGAAAGGATATGGGACGGAGGCAGAAAGTTAAGAGGAAAATTGGATCAGCCATGATAAAATGGCAAAGCAGGCTCGATGGGCCAAATGGCCAAATTCTGCTCCCATCTCTTATGGTCTTATTTATATGAGGGTTCACAAAACTGTGGACAGATAGGGCTAATGACCAACTAGATTTATAGAGAGATGGAAAACCAATTATATAATCGCTGTCTTCCGACCAGTGATGAAAGTTACCAGAACTGAAAACTCGAGGGTCAATCACATTCAACTTGTTAATGCCAGAGAATGCTCGTCCATTATTTGCTCAGCCATGTCAGCTCCTGCTCCTATTAGTATCATCAGTCTTCATCAGGTCAGGAAGCAGCAGAGTAGCCTTCCCAGTAATTGCAAGTTCATACTTGGCACTTGGGCAATACTTCCAGCAGTGACACAGACTTAAATTAGATTAGCAGAAAAATTCACACTGAAATTATGTAAATGAGTAGACATTTCTACAGAGCAGCAGAATTTAAATTAACCTTAAACCTTGTGGCAATGTTTATGCAATAAACATTAGCCAATTGCTTAACAGACATTGAAAATTCAACAGGTCTGTTTGTAACTGTTGCCTGGAAATGCTTCCATTATATTCATTACCAAATGACAGATGTTGTAAGAGGAAGACAAGTCACTAAATATCCTGTTGGTGGATTATAAGTACATTGAATCGGAGCAAACATTCTGCTAAAACTACCACTCCAGCAATTGCTTAAGTGATTTGGTAGATGGATTAGAGGGTAATTGATGGAATTAAAAGTGTTTTCCCTCACTGAGCACTGGGGGTCTGGAGATCACGTCGGTGGTAGAAGTACTTACCATGTGCATCTGGACAAGCGCCTGATGTGCCAAAACCTGCAAGGCTATGGACAAAGAGCTGGGAAGGGAAAGCAATCAAAAATCCAAGAGGCTTGCATGGACCTTCTGAGCTACTTCAGTGCCACAGCTTTCTATGGTTTTGGAACAGCGATACCATTTAATTGAAATAGTAAACCGGTTCATTAACACATAAGACCTTAAGACAATGAGCCTATTAGGCCCATCGAGTCTGCTCCGCCATTCAATCATGGCTGATCTTTTTCTCTCTCCTCAGCCCCACTCCCCAACCTTCTCCCCATAACCTTTAATGCCGTGTCCAATCAAGAATCAATCAATCTCTGTCTTAAATACAGGAAACGACCTGTTCTCTACAGCTGTCTGTGGTAATAAATTCCATAAATTCACCACCCTCTGGCTAAAAAAATGTTTTGCTTATCCCTGTTTTGAATGAATGCTTCTCTATCCTGCGACTGTGCCCCCAACATGGGAAACATCTTTTCCACATCTACTCTGTCATGGCCTTTCAACATTTAAAAGGTTTCACTGAGATACCCCCTCACCCTTTTAAATTCCAGCAAGTACAGACCCAGAGTCATCAAACTTTCCTCAGGTGATAACCCTTTAATTCCCAGAATCATCCTTGTGAACCGCCTCTGGACCCTCTCCAATGTCAGCACATTTTTTTTTAACATGAGGAGTCCAAAACTGCTCACAATACTCACGCTGAGGCCTCACCAGTGCCTTATAAAGCCTCAGCATCACATCCCTGCTCTTGTATTCTAGACCTCTTGAAATGAATGCTAATATAGCATTTGTCTTCCTCACCATTGACTCTACCTGCAAGTTAACCTTTTGGATGTTCTACATGACAACTCCCAAGTTCCTTTGCATTTCAGATTTTTGGATTTTCTCCCCATTTAGAAAATAGCTGCACATTCATTTCTCCTACCAAAGTGCATGGCCATGCATTTTCCAAGATTGTATTTAATTTGCCATTTTCTTGCCCATATTCCTAATCTGTCTAAGTCCTTCTTCAGCCATCTGTTTCCTCAACACTACCTGACCCTGCACCAATCTTCATATCATCTGCAAACTTGATAACAGAACGTTCTATTTCATCATATAGGTCATAGATATGCAGCATAATAAGCAGTCCCAACACTGAACCCTGCAGAACACCACTAGTAACTGGCAGCGAACCAGAAAGGGATCCTTTTATTCCCACTTGCTGCTTCCTGCCAATCAGCTAATGCTGTAACCATGCCAGTAAATTCCATTGAGTAATACCATGGGCTCTTAACTTTGCAAACAACCTGATATGCAGCACTTTGTCAAAACCTTTCTGAAAGTCCAAATAGACAACATCTACTGCATCCCCTTTGTCTATCCTATTTGTAATCTCGTCAAAGAATTCCAACAGGTTCATCAGGCAAGATTTTCCCTTAAGGAAATCATGCTTACTTTGTCCTATCTTGTCCTGTGCCACCAAATACTCCATAACCTCATCCTTAACAATTGACTCCAACATCTTCCCAACCATTGAGTCCAGGCTAACTGGTCCATAATTTTCTTTTGCAGCCTTCCTCCTTTCTTAAAGAGTGGAGTGACACTTGCAATTTTACAGTCCTCTGGCACCATGCCAGAGTCTAATGATTTTTGAAAGATTATCATTAATGCTTCCACAACTTCTAACGCAACCTCTTTCAGAACCTTAGGGTGCAGTTCATCTGCTCCAGGTGACTTACGTACCCTTAGGTCTTTCACCTTTTTGAGCACCTTCTCCCCTGTAATAGTAACTGCACTCACTTTTGTTCCCTCACACCCTTCAATATCTGGCACACTGCTAGTGCCTTCCACAGTGAAGACTGATGCAAAATATTCTTTGAGTTTATCTGCCATCACATTGCCCCGTTATTATTTCTCCTGCCTCAGTTTCTAGCGGTCCTATATCCAATGTCATCTATCTTTTATTTTTCACATATTTGAAAAAGCTTTTACTATCCACTTTGATATTGTTTGCTAGCTTGCTTTCATATTTCATCTTTTTCCCTCCTAATGATTATTCCTTAGTTGCTTTCTGTAGGGTTTTTATAAGTTTCCCTTTCATCTGGCTTTCCACTAATAATTGCTTTGTTATATGCTCTCTCTATTGCTTTTACATTAGCTTTGGCATCCCTTGTCAGCCAGGGTTGTACTGTTTTGCCATTTTCCTAATTTTTGCCAGAAACTCACACGATTGCTGCTCTGATGTCATCCCTGCCAGCATCTCCTTCCAATTTACTTTAGCCAACTCCTCTCTCATATCACTCTAATTTCCTTTACTCCACTGAAATACTGCTACATCAGACTTTACTCTCTCCCTATCAAATTTCATGTTGAACTCAGTCATATTGTGATCATTACGTCCTAAGGGTTCTTTTACCTTAAGCCACCTAATCACCTTCAGTTCATTGCATAACACACAATCCAGAATAGCTGATCCCCTACTAGGGTCAAAGACAAATTGCTCTAAATAGCCATCTCACAGGCATTCAATCAACTCACTCTCTTGGGATCCATTTCCAACCAGATTTTCCCACATTGAAATCTCCCATGACTGTCATACCATTGCCCTTTTCGCATCTTTCCTTTTTTGTTGGCATGCGTTTGCGTGTGTGCCCGTCTGTGTGTGTGCGTCTGTGTGTGTGCGTCTGTGTGTGTGCCCATCTGTGTGTGTGCGTCTGTGTGTGTGCCCGTCTGCGTGTGTGTCTGCGTGTGTGCCCGTCTATGTGTGTGCGTCTGTGTGCGTGTCTGTGTGTGTGCGAGTCTGTGTGTGTGCGTGTCTGTGCATGTGCTCGTCTGTGCGTGTACATCTGTGTGTGTGTGCATCTGTGTGTGTGCCCATCTGTGTGTGTGTGTCTGCGTGTGTGCCCGTCTATGTGTGTGCGTCTGTGTGCGTGTCTGTGTGTGTGCGAGTCTGTGTGTGTGCGTGTCTGTGCATGTGCTCGTCTGTGCGTGTACGTCTGTGTGTGTGCGAGTCTGTGTGTGCCCGTCTGTGTGTGTGCGTCTGTGTGTGCCCGTCTGCGTGTGTGCCCGTCTGCGTGTGTGCCCGTCTGTGTGTGTGCGTCTGTGTGTGTGCGTCTGTGTGTGTGCGTCTGTGTGTGTGCCCATCTGTGTGTGTGCGTCTGTGTGTGTGCCCATCTGCGTGTGTGTCTGCGTGTGTGCCCGTCTATGTGTGTGCGTCTGTGTGCGTGTCTGTGTGTGTGCGAGTCTGTGTGTGTGCGTGTCTGTGCATGTGCTCGTCTGTGTGCGTGTCTGTGTGTGTGCGAGTCTGTGTGTGTGCGAGTCTGTGTGTGTGCGTGTCTGTGCATGTGCGAGTCTGTGCGTGTACGTCTGTGTGTGTGTGCATCTGTGTGTGTGTGCCCATCTGTGTGTGTGCGTCTGTGTGTGCGCGTCTGTGTCTGTGCGTGTGCTCGTCTGTGTGTGTGTGCATCTGTGTGTGCGTGTGCATCTGCGTGTGTGCGTCTGTGTGTGTGCGTCTGTATGTGTGCGAGTCTCTGTGTGTGCGAGTCTCTGTGTGTGTGCCCGTCTGTGTCTGTGCGTCTGTGTGAGTCTGTGTGTGCGAGTCTGCGTGTGTGCGTCTGCGTGTGTGCGTCTGCGTGTGTGCCCGTCTGCGTGTGCGTCTGTGTGTGTGCGTCTGCGTGTGTGCCCGTCTGTGTGTGCGCGTCTGTGTGTGCGAGTCTGTGTGTGTGCGTGTCTGTGCATGTGCTCGTCTGTGCGTGTACATCTGTGTGTGTGCCCATCTGTGTGTGTGTGTCTGCGTGTGTGCCCGTCTATGTGTGTGCGTCTGTGTGTGTGTCTGTGTGTGTGCGAGTCTGTGTGTGTGCGTGTCTGTGCATGTGCTCGTCTGTGCGTGTACGTCTGTGTGTGTGCGAGTCTGTGTGTGCCCGTCTGTGTGTGTGCGTCTGTGTGTGCCCGTCTGCGTGTGTGCCCGTCTGCGTGTGTGCCCGTCTGTGTGTGTGCGTCTGTGTGTGTGCGTCTGTGTGTGTGCCCATCTGTGTGTGTGCGTCTGTGTGTGTGCCCGTCTGCGTGTGTGCCCGTCTATGTGTGTGCGTCTGTGTGTGTGCGAGTCTGTGTGTGTGCGTGTCTGTGCATGTGCTCGTCTGTGTGCGTGTCTGTGTGTGTGCGAGTCTGTGTGTGTGCGTGTCTGTGCATGTGCTCGTCTGTGCGTGTACGTCTGTGTGTGTGTGCATCTGTGTGTGTGTGCCCATCTGTGTGTGTGTGTCTGCGTGTGTGCCCGTCTGTGTGTGTGCGTCTGTGTGTGCGCGTCTGTGTGTGTGCGTGTCTGTGCGTGTGCTCGTCTGTGTGTGTGTGCATCTGTGTGTGCGTGTGCATCTGCGTGTGTGCGTCTGTGTGTGTGCGTCTGTATGTGTGCGTCTGTATGTGTGCGAGTCTCTGTGTGTGTGCATCTGTGTGTGTGCCCGTCTGTGTCTGTGCGTCTGTGTGAGTCTGTGTGTGCGAGTCTGCGTGTGTGCGTCTGCGTGTGTGCGTCTGTGTGTGTGCGTCTGTATGTGTGCGAGTCTCTGTGTGTGTGCATCTGTGTGTGTGCCCGTCTGTGTGTCTGTGTGAGTCTGTGTGTGCGAGTCTGCGTGTGTGCGTCTGCGTGTGTGCGTCTGTGTGTGTGCGTCTGTGTGTGTGCGTCTGTATGTGTGCGAGTCTCTGTGTGTGTGCATCTGTGTGTGTGCCCGTCTGTGTCTGTGCGTCTGTGTGAGTCTGTGTGTGCGAGTCTGCGTGTGTGTGTCTGCGTGTGTGCGTCTGCGTGTGTGCCCGTCTGCGTGTGCGTCTGTGTGTGTGCGTCTGCGTGTGTGCCCGTCTGTGTGTGTGCGTCTGTGTGAGTGCGTCTGTGTGTGTGCCCGTCTGTGTCTGTGCGTCTGTGTGAGTCTGTGTGTGCGAGTCTGCGTGTGTGCGTCTGCGTGTGTGCGTCTGCGTGTGTGCCCGTCTGCGTGTGCGTCTGTGTGTGTGCGTCTGCGTGTGTGCCCGTCTGTGTGTGTGCGTCTGTGTGTGCGAGTCTGTGTGTGTGCGTGTCTGCGTGTGTGCCCGTCTGTGCGTGTGCGAGTCTGTGCGTGTGCGCGAGTCTGTGTGTGTCTGTGTGTGTGCGCGTCTGTGTGTGTCTGTGTGTGTGCGCGTCTGTGCGTGTGCGCGTCTGTGCGTGTGCGAGTCTGCGTGTGTGTGCGTCTGCGTGTGTGTGCATCTGCGTGTGTGCCCGTCTGTGCGTGTGCGTCTGTGCGTGCGCGTTTGCGTAAGTGCGAGTCTGTGTGTGTGCGTCTGTGTGTGTGCGAGTCTGTGTGTGAGTGCGAGTCTGTGCGTGCGCGTCTGCGTGTGAGTGCGAGTCTGTGTGTGAGTGCGAGTCTGTGTGTGTGCGCGAGTCTGTGTGTGTGTGTCTGTGTGTGTGCGAGTCTGCGTGTGAGTGCGAGTCTGTGCGTGTGCGTCTGTGAGTGTGCGTCTGCGTGTGTGCATCTGCGTGTCCGTGCGTGCGTCCGTGATGGTGTCTTTTTCATGGTTTTTTTTACAAGGCACGGAGCGAGAGAAAGAGAAAGAGAGAGAGAGACTGTGTGGTGCACCACTCCTCACACAGAAATTTCGCAGTATTTTCCCTTTATCTTACGAGGTCGAGTTGCGATCTTGACACTCAACCCGGCACGGATGGAAAGCGTACCTGGGGGCGGACCCAATTAGTTTTGAATCCGGAACCTCCGCTCCCGGGTCTGGCACCGATGTCGTTGCACCACCAGCCGGCCCAACATGTCTTTCCTATTTCATGTTGCAATCTGTAGTCCACATCCCAGCTACTGTTGGGAGGACTGTATATAACTGTCATCTGGGTCCTTTTACTTGTAGTTTCTTTACCCAATGCACAAGTATTCAACATCTTCCGACCCTGTGTCACATCTTTCTACTGATCTGATGCTATTCTTTACCAAAGTACATTGAAAAACTTGACTGGCATACTGTTCACACAGATCAATGCATTACTACAATGCATGGAGTTAGTGTAAGGTAAAATAACAGTGTTGAAGTGATAAGCAGAATGAAATGTTCCAGTTGCAGAGAAAATATAGTGCAAGTAGACAAAGAGGTACAAGGTCATAATGAAGTGAATTTCAAAAGTCCATCTCATCCTATTAAAGAAGTATTAAAAAGTCCTCTAAGAGTGGGAGAAAAGCTGTCCTTGAGCCTGGTAGTATGTTCGTTTAGACTTTTATATTTTATTTTATTTATTTATTTAGATATACAGTGCAGAACAGTCCCTTCTGGCCCAATGAGCCACACTGAACACCTATTTAACTCTGGCCCTCATCATCGGACAATTTACAATGATCAATTAACCTACTAACCAGTATATCTTTGGACTGTAGAAGGAAACCAGTGCACTTGGAGGACCACCACGCTCACATGAAGAATGTACAAACTTTCTTCCGGAGGACACTGGATTGAACTCTGAATCCCGATGCCCCAAGTTGTAATAGTCTCATGCCAACTGCTACAGTACTATGGTGCCCTATATCTTCTGCACAGTGGGAGGGGAGGGGAGAGAGAATGTCTGGGGTGAGTGGATCTTTGATTATGCTGGCTGCTTTAGCAAGGTAGATTATGACTGCAGGTTCCCACCCTATATTGGAAGGGCGTCAGGCAGCAGATAATCTTTCACCAGGTATGAAACAATACTAAAGCACTCGTCCTGAACAAATAAAGAAATCATAAGGTTTAAACACACAATGTTTATTGATTTAGATGACCCTGTGAATTCTGGCAACAAACAACAGCAAAGTCAAAAGAGGCATGTTTCACCCACAAATTGAAAACCTTGCATTGCCTCCCAGCTCCCTCCCTGCCCTGACCCAATTACAAATCTTTGGAACAAATTTATCTTCATGAAAGAGGAGAGGCAAAAACCTAGAAGACCATAAGGATAGTCCATTGAGTTTGTGCTTCCAATTATCCAACCCTGTACAATCTCGAAGACGTTATCATTCTAAGACCAATGTACAATGGTCAATAAACCTACCAAACCATAAATCTGTGTGAGCAACGAGAATATACGAACACCTGGAGAAGTACAGTCACAGAGAGAATATCAAACAACTGGAGGTCAGGGTTGAATCCACCAGCTTTATTCACCTGTCGTTTGGCATCTGCAGAACACAAGAACCAGCTGAAGGCAGCAAACAGCCAGCAACAACAGGAATTCTGCAGATGCTGGAAATTCAAGCAACACACATCAAAGTTGCTGGTGAACGGAGCAGGCCAGGCAGCATCTGTAGGAAGAGGTGCAGTCGACGTTTCAGCCAAGACCCTTCGTCAGGACTAACTGAAGGAAGAGTGAGTAAGGGATTTGAAAGTTGGAGGGGGAGGGGGCCAGCACTGGTTTTTCTTTCTCTCAATGGCAAATACTTGAGATCATATTTTAGAAGTATTCTGCACACCACATAGAGATATGCAAAATGCCCTGCAGCCATCCTTGTCCACAAGAATACAAGCAGACTTCAACAAATATGATTAATAATTAAAATAACCAAAATTTACATATCTCCTATTGATTGTTCATGGTAAATTAGAGGATATTCTGTATTACAAGTATCACATTATAAAACACACTTGCCTTAAAATTTAACTTATTTATGCCAAGTTGTTTCCGTGCACCCAGTGGAAACATGGTTTTCCATATGTGAGGTCCTATTAACGATCCCAGGCTGTTTCTTTGGTTGGTGAGGCTGGATGAGCAGCAATTAAAAGTCTCTTTAACATTAGGTTTATGTTCACATCAACTTGGAGGAATTAGATAGGATCCAGTTCAAACTTTCTGAAGGCTAGTCGGACTGGATGTATGGAAGACATTCCATCTGACAAAGGATCACAGTCTCAGGTCACAGGGCGTGAGATTTAAGGACTAAAATGTGGAGAAGTGGCTTCTTTCGGAGGATGCTGAATATGTGGAATTGGCTACCTCAGAAAGCTGTAGAGCCCAGCTCACTGAATAAATTTACAGTATATACATATCTAGGCCTAAGAGGCAACAAAGGGTATAGGGAGAGTGTTTTAATATGATAATAAGATAGGTGATCAATCATGTGTTAAACAGCAGAACAGGATCAAAGAGGCAAATGGCCTACTCCCAATCATCTATATTGCTGTTTCTAGAGAAATTTGCCAAGATAATTCCACAGAGCACAGCTGGTATTTCCCTGGTATCTGTCATGCAGCTAATGACATCATGACCATATACCACACATTTAACTGAAGAGAGATTTTTTTTCCTAAAACAAACATGTGCTTGTTTCTTTGTTTTGTGGCTGTCTGTGGGAAGACAAATCTCAGGGTTGCATACATTGAATCTTTGTTACCGACATGCAAGACTCTGGTCCAGAGACTTGATTGCAATGGGTAAAGGCCACTAATGGTGGGGGTGTCTGGATAGACTAAAGTGTCAACACCCCTCACTTCCAAGGAAACCTTTTCTCCCTTGTAGCAGATGCCAGAGGAAGAGTTACTTAAGCATTGACAAGCCTTCTGGTGATCAGTTCAATGACATCAATGCAGCTACTGTAAGTGGTCTCAGTTGGAACCTCAAGCAGCCATTTTGGTGGATGATCTGTGCACTAGATCTAACAGTGCTATTCTTCACATATCTTTTTGGTTAAATTTGCAATCTGTAACTTGGTGTCATGTACAAGCTTACTAGGAGGATTTCAATTTCACTTCTCCCATTAAATGACGTACAAACCAAAGGCACGTTAATTTGAACAGTCTCCCAATTACCCTGTAGATCCACTCTAAAACAAAGGTCATCCTGCTTTTGTCATCAAGCAGTGTGTATCAGTGATGTTTGTGGGTGCATATATTTGAGGGTGAGCTCTAGGCAACCTCTTCAATCCAGGCAACAGCCTCGTGAACCTCCTCTGCACCCTCTCCAAAGCCTCCTATAATGCTGCACAGAATCCAAAAAAGTATTCTGTGTCACATTTTTCTAAGTACATCAATCATTTTTCACAATACATCAAGTCAATTGATATAACTTGTCTACAAAAGTAAAAAAAAAAGTCAATTTCAACCTCACAGAAAAGCTAGGAAATGACCCTAAATCCACAAGCTCAGTCATAGGCAGAATTTCACAGCCAATTTCAGGCAGTGCATCTGGGGAAACACACAAGGCTTTTGAAATTATAAAGATGAGATTTACTGAGGAAACAGTACAGTTATTTAAGTAGCCTTGAGGAGCTGGAATTGGTTTTCCTGAGAAAAAGGACAGCTAAGAGTAGGCTTGGTAGAAGTGTTTAAAATTGTCAGGGATTCGGATAAGGTGAGAAAACTGTTTCTAATGGCTGAATTTTCAAATAATGCGGGCAGAGTTCGCACAGGTAGCAAACGTAGACAAGTGAACACAACGCCAGCTGACAAGATGAACTCAATGACTAAGGTGACGTGGTTAGGATATGGAAAGTAATGGTGTTTTCTAAGCAGCTGTCAAATAACAATTGAACACATACCTAGGGAAAAGAAATGCAGGGATATGGGGGAAAGAGCCAAGAAATAAGACTTTTGAGTTACTCTTCAAGTGACCCAATGAACCAAGTGCTGATAAAAGATAGCCCTTCATGGTTAGCATTGACTTACTGGGCCATTTTTATGTGCCATGTAATTCAATCAATAAGCTCAATCAATAGCCTCCGTCTGCATCATACTACGTTGCTGCAATATGAATCATTCTGCTTATTCTGAAATGTGTGTGCTGTAAGAGTTCATTGAGACGTTGTTACTGTACCAAGAGTACACTAGTGCAAAGCAGCCATGACCTCATCATGCTGTTTCACTGGCAAGAGAAATTAGATCTGTGTAAAACGAATCAGCTTGAATCTTCACATTTGCTCCACTATGAGACAGTGATCTCGCTATCCTTTCAGCACAAGTGAAAGAATATTGGAAAATGATTTTTTTAAAATGCTAAATGTATGAATTCTAGTCTATGTTATGGGGCTGGGAAGGTTGATAAACCAAAGTCAGAACATTCTTGAAGGGAACAGTGAAAACCAGAGGTCAATATACATGTTGGTACAAACAATATAGGTGGAACAAGGGATGAGGTCCTACAGAATATGTAAAAGGTTCGATATGAAGTGAAGAAACTGGACTTCGAAAGGAGCAATCTTGGATTCCTCCTAGTGCCATGTGCAGACAAGGCCAGAAGTGTAAGGATTGGCCAGATGAGTTTATGGCTGAGAAGCTGGCACAGTGGATAGGGATTCAGGTTCTTATGCCACTGGGATCACCTCCGAGGTAGAAGCATCCTATACAAGAGCGAGGAGTTGCACTTGAACCAGAGAAGGACCAACACATACAAAATGCTGAAGCAAATCAGCAGGGTCAAGCAACATCTATGTTGGGGAACAAACCATCAACTTTTAGGGCCAAGATCCTTCATCAGGACTGGAAAGGAAGAGGAAAGAAGCCAGAATAAGGAGGAGGGTGATGGAGCTGGCAGGTTATCCTTGAAACCAGGTGAATGAACTGTAGATGGGGTGGGGGCAGGGGGGAAATGAAGTGAGAAGCTGGGAAGTAATGGGTGGTAAAGGTTAAAAAAAACCTGAAGAATAAGGAAACTGATAGGGTAAGACACTGGACCATGGGGACGAGAAGGAGGAAAGGCAGGTGGGAAGGAGGAAAGGCAGGTGAGAAGAAGAGAAGGGATGAGTGGAGCCAGAATGATGAATGGAAAAAGGCTGGGAAATTACTGGTAGTTAAATAAATTGATGTTCATGCCATTAGTCTGGAGGTGACCCAGACATAAAATGAATGTTACTCCTTCAACCTGAGAGTGGTCTCATCATGGCAGTAGAGAAGGCCATAGACTGACGTGCTGGAATAGCAATGCAAAGTTGAATTGAAATGTGTAAACGCCAGGAAATTCCACCTTTTGTGCTCAAGAACAAGAGAAACAAGGAGAGATACTTTGGAAAGCAATCACGTATAGAGGACATATATGCAGTCTTACATTGAAGTGGATAACATGTGCACATTAAAGTGCACAAATAGCCAGGGCCTGTCAAAGTGCATCTTTAGACTTCGTTGGAGGTTAGAGAAGAAATTGCCTTGGTCCTTGCAGATATATTTACTTCATCATTAGCCACTGGTGAAGTTTCCAAAGACTAGAAAGTGGCTAATGTCTTTCCATCATCTAAGGGTTGCAAGGACAATCCAAGGAGCTACAGGCTGTAATGGTATCCGGAAAGGTCATCAGGCCACCATGGTAGTGTGACTGATGAATTAAGAGACTGTGGCCATATACTTCCTTCTAGACCAGGCAGAGAGTCGCAATGTGATCTGAAGGAGCATTTGTCCACTGCGCTTAAAATGCCATTTCATATGAGGAGGTCATGCCACTCGTCTTGACAGCTGACTGTTTCCTGAGGCAATCCATAACAGATCCACCTACTATTTATTACCACCTTCCTCGATTTAAAACTGTTCATCTCTTTTCACTGCAACGATGCAGTGGTTGATTCCAGTTAATTATTCACCTCTGAGCTTCCGGCACCATTCGGTTGTTGCTTGGGTAAACTCATCAGAACAACAGCAACTGGCCATTAATTGGCCACAGGATGGGCTCTTTCTGAGTACAAGTCATAGGAGCCTCATCAAAAACCTCAGCCTGCTGAAGATGTGAATTGAAAATGAGAAAATAAAATGCTGGAGATTATCAATGTGAAATTCAAAGTTCAGGGTTAATAATATACTTATTAACAAAGTATGTATACTGTATACAACCTTCAGATTTATCTCCTTACAGGCAGCCGCAAAAAAAAACCCCATGGAATCCATTATAATAGAAGATTGTCAAGTACCAATGTGCAGAATAAAAACAAATTGTGCCAACAATGAAAGAGAGCAACTAACAATCAGAACTGAAGTTCACAAAATTCAGTTCACAGTCACAAAGCCAGCCACAGCCTCATTTCAGTACAGAATGAGTAAACCTCACGGGCAGCAAGATGAACACTGGACCATCCCTCTCTTAGAGCCCTGGCACCCAGACCATTTCAATCTGGCCCAAAACTTAAATTGATCAAGCAGCAGATCGTTCCTCACACTCGTTCCCAATCCTTGCCACTTCGATACACTGTCAGGCCTAGGACCTGCTGCTTCAATTCGGCCCAGACCTGACCATTCGAATCCGGCCCACCGCTCAAATCAGTCAAACATTGGCTTGTTCCACACTTAGGCCCTGCCACATTAATACTGTCTTGCCTGAGCTCAAGTCGCATCAGTTCTGCCACTTCAAATAGGTTCCAAGTCCGCTCCAACAATGACTATACATTGGCTTATTCCCCTCTCTCGTTCCCAGGCCCTTCAAGACTTTAGTTCCCACTACAAAAAGACCAGATTGTACTGGCAGTTTAAAAGCTCAGCTCAGAAAGGGACGTTAAAGACTATTGATTGCAGTGATCACTTACCAGTAAAAGTGTGGTTAATAAAGTAGCTAGTAGTTTTGTTTGCTGCCAGCAAGTCGCTGCTGTGTTTCACCAGCGCCATCTTAAATCAATGGAGAAAGAGAGGCACAAGAGACTGTAGATAATAGAATCTGGAACAACAATCGGCTGGGGAACCTCTTCTTGCTGCTGTGGTTGGGCAGGAGGTAAGTAGGTAGGTAGGGAGGTACGTCACATCCGGAGTTTCTCCAGTTAGCGGATGATTTCCCTCCACGCCCCTCTGACGTAGTGGAGAATTGCGTGCGAGGCAAGTTACAGCAGTGGTTTGGCATTGCCTTCTGCTGGGTGAGTTTCCAAAGAGATCACCAGCTCGTAACCCAGCACGGATGGAAAGCATGCAGGGGAGCCGGCTGGCTGGATTTGAACCTGGGAAATTTTGTTCCGAAGTCCAATGCAGATGCCACTACGCCACCAGCCGTGTCAGGAGGTACAGAAGCTTAAAGTCCCCCACCTCTAGGTTGAGGAACAGTTATTACCCTACAATCATTGGTTCCAGAACTGGGTGGATAACTTCACTCACCTCTACTCTGAACTGATTCTATAACCCACAGATTTACTTGCAAGGACTATTTACAACTCATGTTCTCAGTATTGTTTTATTTGGACAGTTTGTTGTCTTCTGCATGTTGGCTGTTTGTCAGTCTTTGTTTATGTATAGCTTTTCATAAAATTCTATTGCATTTGTTTTTTTCTTTTAGATGACTGCAAGAAAATTAATCTTAAGGTAGTATATGGATATATACTGTAGTATACGTACTTAGATAATAAATTTATCTTGAACTTTAAACTTCTAAACTTTGAACTCCGTGGGAGTATCTCAAAGTTCATAATGCTCAACCTGCTAAGTTCCTCCATCAGATGTTTTCATCCTCCATGGAGAAAGACACAGTTAACCTTTTAAAGCAGCACACACAAAATGCTGGAGGAACTCAACAGGCCAGGAAACATCTACGGAAATGAATAAACAGTTGACGTTTCGGGCCGAGACCACCTCCTCAGGACTGGAAAGGAAGGGGAAGATGCCAGAATAAAAAGGTGGGGTGAGGGGAAGGAGGATATCTAGAAGGTGATAGGTGATGCTAGGTGGATAGGAAAGGTTAAAGCGCTAGAGAGGAAGGAATTTGACAGGTAAGGAGAATCAAGCATGGCAGAATGGGACGGAGGAGCACCGGGGGAGGTGATAGGCAGTTGAGAAGAGGTAAGCGGCCAGAGTGGGAAAAGAAGAAGAGGGAAGGATGAGGGAAGAAGTACTAGAAGGAGCAATTGATGTTCATGCTATCGGGTTGGAGGCTATCCAGACTGAATATGAGGTGTTGCTCCTCCACCCTGAGAGCGGCCTCATCATGGTACAAGAGGAGGCCACGGACCAACAAGTCAGAACGGTAATGGGAGCAGGAATTAAAATGATTGGCCACCAGGAAATTCCACTATTGGCAGATGGAGCGGAGGAGCTTGATAAAATGGTTCTTTCAATTTACAATGGGTCTCACCAGTGTAGGGGAGGCCATATCAGGTGTACCAGATACAATAGACAAATTCACAGGTGAAGTATTGCTTCACCTAGAAGGACTGCTTGGTGCCCCGAATGGAGGTGAGGGAGGAGGTGAATAGGCAGGTGCAGTACTTTGGTCGCTTGCAGGGATAAGTTCCAGGAAGAAGATTAGTGAGGAGGGATGAATGGACAAGGGAAACATGGAGGGAGCAATCCCTGCGAAAAGTGGAGAATCGGGGGTGTTAGGTACTGATGTCTTTGATGGATCACCTTGGAGATGGCAGAAGTTGTGAGGAGTGATGTGTTGGATGCAGAAGCTGATGGAGTAGTACATAAGGAGAAGAAGAGCTCTATGCCTGTTAAGGCAGCAGGAAGATGGGGTGAGTACAGATGTCCAGGAAATGGATATGATGCAGATGAGGGCAGCATTAAGGGTGGAGGAAGGAAAATCTCGTTCTTTAAAGGAGGAGGATATCTCTGATGTGGAGAGCATAAAGGAACTGATAAAAGGAAATAGCATTTTTACAGGAGACCGGATGGGAAGAGATATAGTCAAGATAGCCTTGAGAATTGGTAGGTTTATAAAAGATGTCGGTAGGCGGAAGACAGAGAGATCGAGAGCATATTGATGTCCATATTGACCAGTTTTGGGGATGGGCCATATTTCTCTCTCCACAGATGCTATCCATATCTGCTGAATGTTTCCAGTATTTACTGATTTTTCCCCCAAGAGAATATGCTTAACATGTGAGAGATCAGGTTTCAGAATTAATAAAGATGGATTAAATAATTTTAAAAATATCCAAATTGAACAAAGCTGCACCTCACAAGTAGCCATTGTTCCTCTAGGCAAATTCTTTGTTTTTTGATGAAAGGCAGATCATTCTCTCCAAGCATTTTAACAAAAGGTTGTGACTCAACATTGGGATCTAACATATCTGACATTTTTTTTCCTGTCCCATGGTTAAATGTTAAAGTCTATATGATATGTGCTCTTGATAATTGGAAACAATGCCAGTCACTTAGAGTTGCTGTCACTAAAACCACAATATGTTTAATCGTACATGTGCACATCAGGTTTTATTGATTTCAGCTCTTGGCATCTTCTTGAATTGACCCATGGCTCAATGTTTCCTGCCATGTCTTGAGTAAAGATGTGGACAATGCATGTTGAATACATTCCTTCAGCAGCTAAAGGTCTATTAGCTGTACCACAATAAAGCTGTTCCATTGCACTGGAGCAGAAAGAAACAGATAAGAAGTGCAGCCAAAATAGGACTGTCATGTCCTCTACCCCATCACTGCAATAAAACAGAAAATGTTTGAAATATTCTGCAGTCAGACAGAAAGAAACAGATGTAATATTTTGGGTCAATATCCTTGCATCAGTATCAGATAATGTGAAGAGATAATATTTTGATTATGCAAAACTGGGACAAAATAATGATGGAAAACCATTGTGATGCCTCTTTCCAAAGCAGGTTGCAATCATTTATTTGGGGAGAGTTCCTAGCAGTTTTATGCAGGGACACATTCCTCCCATCTATCTCAGGCACCATTTTCTCTTCACTTGGCAATATAAAAGTCTTTATGTCATGCTCTCTCATTAGGTTTTGTCTAATTTTATCTTCGCTCATTATTTCTAGTCCCTGTGCACTTTTACCTTTGATAGGGATTTTTATCTGCTTTTAACATACAGAAAAAACACAGATGATAATAGCAATCATATCAACTAATGACACATTATACAAGGCATGCCTCTACATTTGATAGATCTGCATATGAAGCTACAATGTGTGATTATATGCACATGTTAAATATGGATAATGTGTACTCATGATAAACTTTGCTCTATTTTTTAGTTGCTATGATCAAAATGTTACGAAGAACAAAATTCTACCACAAGGTGTTACAGCCTGAGATAGACAGTCCATGAAAACCTCCTGGCTCATTCATGCACAGCATGACATCATAGTCATATCAAAAGGCATAAAATAAACTGCATGAACTCTAACCTGTGCCTGGTGATGTCATCATCTTTCCCTTCTAACTTCCCTGAAAATTGACTTGAGATGCCACTCCCAGCAAGGGCATGGTATACCTGAACTAGCCTCTCTTTCTCAATCAATTACTATTCAGGAGAAAACTGAATGAGCTGCAAAAAATAGGTGACTGCAGCATGAAGAGGCTATAGAAGAAACAGCTGGCCGGCAGCCACCAACAAAGCGATTCTTGATTTGCCATTAAAGTAAAACATAATGCACAGACCTTGAAAGCAATGGAAATCACAGGAACCAATGCAATGAAAATCATAGCGCTAAAGACATGGACAGTGGCCATCACTCAGAAATCAATCTGCCGAGTACAGATTAAATGGTTATGGGAGGCTCCTCAATCATGTTGACTTATGGCAGCCAATGCCATCCTTCCAATTCCGCCCTTACGTCGGCAGCTGTTAGGTCACATCCCCTCCTGCCTACTGAAGAGCCAGAACAGTTTCACCAAGGCTTGTTCATTCTAAAATGAATACAAGAAGTAGTTGTTGACTCGGGAATTAGTCTGAGGCAAAAATAATCAAGTTGTAGGAACAATACAATTTGTGCTTCACCATTCCACAGAAGATCAGGTCTTGCAAAAACTCAATGTATTAAACTGTAACCTTATCAACACAGCACTGTCTCTACTATTATTTTAATTAAGATAAATTCTAATGGCTATTTCTTGCTGGGTGCCAAATTTCAGTCAGATAATTATCTTTTACATGAAGAGCACTGAATAATGATATGGCTGGCATATTCCAGGTTATGCTTCCTCAGTTTCAGTAGGTATTGATTTTGGCTTCAGGACTAGGGCCAAGGGTATGCTCTCTGCTTGGATAATGTCAACTTGTTGCAAATCAGCTCTCCTGTGGGAGGTGTAAGAGGATGAAAAATTTTCCTGCAAGAAGTACATTCATATCTTGTTGCAGAACAATCCACAATCACATAGAACATAAAATATAGAATATAAAACAGAAAAGTACAGGCTATTCAGTCCATAAAGTTATGCCAACCTTTTAACCTACTCTAAGATCAATCTAACCCTTCCTTACCACATTGCCCTTCATTGTTCTTTCATCTATGTATCTATCTAGAAGTATTTTAAATGCTTCTAATGTATTTGCCTCTATCACATCAGGCAATGCTCCACACACCACTCTCTGTAAAAACCTTATCTCTAACAAACCTCCAATACCTTCCTCGAATCATCTTAAAATTATGCCCCCTCATATTAGCCATTGCTGTCCCAGGAAAATGATGTTGCTTGTCCACTCTATCTATGCTTGTCCACTCTATCTATGCCTCTTATACACCTCAATTAAGTCACCAATCACCATCCTTCAATCCAAAAGGAGAAGCCCTAACTTGCTTAACCAGTCCTCATAAGGTACGCTCCCTAATCCAGGCAACATCCTGGTAAATCTTCTCTGCACTCCCTCTGGAGTTTCCACATCTTTCCTATAAGGAGACAACCATAACTGAACACAGTACTCCACATGTAGTCTGAACAGAGTATTCTAGAGCTGCAACATAATCTCTTGCCTCGTGAATTCAATCCACTAACCAATGAAGGTCAACACACCATATGCCTTCTTAACCACCCTATCAATTTGCATGGCAATTTTAAGAGATCCATCAACAAGCCAATGACAACTGTTGTTGGCAGATTTACAGATGGTGATGAGAAGATACACAGGAGTAAGATACAGTAGATCAGCTAGTTGAATGGATTCATAACAGCAACCTTGCACTCAACGTCAGGCAGACGAAGGAATTGATTGTGGACTTCAGAAAGTGAAAGTCGAGGAAACACACACCAGTCCCCATCGATGGGTCAGCAGTGGAAATGGTGAGCAGTTTCAAGTTCCAACTCAAGTTTCTAGTTCTCTGAAGATCTATCCCAGGCCAGCATACTTATGCAATGACGAAGAAGGCATGTCAGTGGCTACATGTCAATAGGAATTGGAGGAGATTTGGTATGTCCGACACATTCTTGCAGTTGTACCATGAAGAGCATTCTGCCTGGTTGCATCAACATCTAGCATGGAGGAGCTAATGCACAGGAGTGGAAAAAACTACAGAGAGTTGTAAACTCAGCCACCTGAATCAGGAGTACTAGCCTCCCCAGTATCGAGGACATCTTCAAAAGGCGATGCCTTAAAAAGGAAATATCCATCATTAAGGACCCATTCACCCAGGGCATGCACTTTTCTTACTACTACCATCAGAGAGGAGGCAGCACAGGTGCCTGAAGTCACTCGCTCAACACTTTAGAAGCAGCTCCTTCCTCTTTGCCATCAGATTTCTGAAAGGACAATGAGCCAACCTAGGAACACTACCTCATATGTCAATGATATTACACCGGATTCTGATACTGAAATGGACCCCAAGATCCCTTCGTTCCTCCACACTGCTAAGAATCTTGCCAATAGCCTTGTACTCTACCCTTCAAAGAGCATCAATCCATACTTTTCAAGATTGAACTTAATCTGCCGCTTCTCAGCCCAGTTCTGCATCCTATCAATGTCCCACTGTAATGCATGACAACCTTCAACACTTTCCACAACATTACTAACCTTCAAGTAATCTGCAAACATAGTAACCCATGCTTGACTAATAAATACACATTATCTAATCTGATTCTAAAAAAAAAATCCTGCTAAGGAATGATCCATTTAGCACCTCACATAATTGTGTCGATGCTCTTTGCTAAGTGTCTTCACAGCAGAGCATTGGTATTGTCTGTTTCTCTGGAGCACGCAGAATAGCAGAACAAGCACAACCACATGAAAAGCTGGAAGTACTGAAGACTGTGCTTTCACACTGAAATTCAGCTTGGGAGCTGTGGAATACCAGGAAGTGGAAGTTTGGCCGGGCAGCACATAGGTTTTTGCATGAAGCTTCTGTCAACCCAAGCCATTCACTCCCCGGAGACCCGGTGCAGTTTAATGGTGGATAATCTGCACCATGCTTTAGGTAACAATCTTGTGGACACATTACCTGATACCAAATTGCCAAAATCCAAACTCCAAGTTTGGATTAACTTGCGACTGATGAGTTAACATGGAATCTGATCTGAGCAAAATGTAGGGATCACTATCACAGAACACAGGCTTATTTTTAAACTTTATTGTAGTTAGGTAAGAATTATTTTTGCTGTAAGTTGAGGAAAGCACTCAAACAAATTATATTGTTGTGCAGAGGGAGAAATAATCACATATAATTGCAACAATAAGCTTGCAATTCACAAAATAGCTTATCAGTTTTCAATTAGCTAATTATTTAGAAATGTCAAAATACCAAAAAAAAAGACAAAATTGATCATTTAATGAAGTTTTCATGTTCTGCAATGGTAATTTTGAAAGGGTCTGCTGTCTAATCAAAGCGCTACTTGTTTATCTAAGATTTAGACATTGCACATGAGCTCAGGCCTGTATTGTGCTCCTCCTGTGGGAACTCTGGGAGGTGGCCAGTGTCCCTGATGACTACACAGACAGAAAGTGTGCCCAGCTACCACACCTTTCAGACCACATGATAGCTCTTTAGAGAATCTGCAATGCGGAGAAACATCATGAATTTAGCATGTTCACACAGCAGCTGGAAGGTGTAAGGAAAGATAGGGAATGGATGGGCAACAGGCAGAGTGGTAGCTGGAAGGTAGTGTAGGAGCCTGCTGCAGTTATCTCCTTCCAGAGCAGATATACCACTTTGGACCCTGTTGTAGGAGATGGCTCAGCAGGGGAAGGCAGGACCAGCCAACGCCGTGGCATCATGAGTAGCTCTGCTGCACAAGAGTGCAGAAACAGAAGTGGCTGAGCTGTAGAAGTTGGCAAGTCCATGGTAAAGGGAATAGACAGGAGCTTCGTGGCCACCCGCTTGGTGTGTTGCCTTACAGGTGAAAGGGGCAGAGATGTCTCAGACAAGCTGCAGGGCATTCTGGGAGAAAAGTCAGTTGTCACAGTGCATGTATATGCCATCAGTATAGGAAAAAAGCAGCAGGAGGTCTGACAAGCTGGATTTATGGAACTAGGAAGCAAACTAAAAAGTAGGACCTCAAAAGTAATAATCTCAGGATTGCTACCCATGCCACATGCAAGTCAGAGTAGAAAAAACAGAATAGTTAGGGTGAATATATGGCTCGAACAGTGGTGAAAGAGAGAGGGTTTCCAATTCCTGGGGGATTAGCACTGGCTCTGGGGGAAATAGGATCAGTACAAATACGACCATCTAAACATTGACAGGACTGTGATCAATGTCCTAGGGGGACTGACTTCTCATGCTGTTGGGATGTGGCCTGGGGATGGGTATCCATGCAGAAACACAGAGGGAAGCCAAACGGAGACCAAAGCAAAAGTTAAAAAAGAGAAAAGCAAGAGTGGAGTACAGAAAATTCAAATGCAAAATATACAAAAGTTACTAGATTCTAAAAGGATAGCCATCAGAGCACTTTATCTGAATGCCTGTAGTATTTGAAACAAGGCCAGTAATGGGGAGAAGGCCCGGAACTAGGGTTGAGGAGGAGAGAGAACAAAAAAGGATCAACCATGATTGAATGGCAGAGCAGACTCAATGGGCCAGATGGCCTAATTCTGCTCCGATGTCTTATGGTCTTATGGTCTAAATTAGTAGAAAGGGGTAAAGATTTAAAGGCCACTACAAAAATGTGGTTGCAGGATGAAAATAATTGTGAATTAGATATTCAGGGAGTATCAAGTAATATGGAAGGATAAGTAGGAAGGTAGGGGATGTGGGGTAGCACTCCGAATCAAGGATGTGAGCGGGGCAACAGTGAAAGATAATGTAAGATCTCAGGAGCAGAATGAATCTAATAAAGAGAAAATATAATATCACTATTGGGAGTTGTCTATAGACAACCAAATAATAACATTACAGTGGTACAGACAATATATCAAGAAACATCTGATGTATCAAAGAATGGAACAGCAGTTCAGAACCCTAGGGTGCAGTTCATCAGGTCTGAGTGACTTTTGTATCCTTAGATCTTTTAACTTTTTGAGAGTCTTCTTCCTTGTAATAGTAACTGCACTCATTTCTCTTCCCTCACACCCTTCAATATCTGGAACACTGCTGGTGTCTTCCACAGTGAAGACGGATGCAAAATACTCACTTAGTTCATCTGCAATCTCCTTGTCCCCCATTATTATTTAACTGGCCTCGTTTTCTAGTGGTCCTATATCCACTCTCTCTTTTAATTTTTACATGCTTGAAAAGCTTTTACTATCCACTTTGATATTGTTTTATACTTCCCATTGTAAATTGTGGTCCACATCCCAGCCACTGTTGGGAGGCCTGTATGTAACTGCCATCAGTGTCCTTTTACCCTCAGCCCACAAGGATTCAACATCTTCTGATCCTATGTCACATTTTTCTACTGATTTGATGGCATTCTTTACTGGCAGAGCCATGTCACCCGCTCTGCCTACCTTCTTATCCCTCTGATATAACGTGTAACCTTGGACATTTAGCTCCCAATTACAACCATCCTTCAGCCATGAATCAGTGATGGCCACAACATCATACCTAACAATCTGTGAAAGTGCAACAAGATCATCCAGCTTATTTCCTATACTCTGTGCATTGAGATATAATACTTTGAATGCTGTATTTGCTACCCTTTTTGATTTTATATCCCTAAAGCACTGATACTCACTCTGCTGGCTACTATTTTGTTCTATTATCTTCCTCCCCCTCCTGACAGTTTTTTTTTTAAACCATCCATCCTATCTTGAGTCCCTTCACTCCGATTCCCAACCCCCTGCCATCTTAGTTTAAACTCTCTCCAACAGCTCTAACAAACCTGCTTGCGAGAATATTGGTCCCCCTTGGGTTCAGGTGCGACCCGTCATTTTCGCACAGGTCATACCTCCCCCAGAAGAGATCCCAATGATTCAAGAACCTGAAGCCCTGCCCCCTGCACCAGCTTCTCAGCCATGCTTTAATCTGCCAAGTCATCCTGTTTCTAACCTCACTGGCGCGTGGCACAGTCAGCAATCCAGAAATTGCTACCCTAGAGATCCTGTTTCTTAGCTTTCTGCCTAGCTTTCTAATTTCTCTTTTCAGGACCTCTTTGCTTTTCCTTCCTATGTTATTGGTACCAATATGTACCAGGACATCTGGCTGCTCTCCCTCCCCTCCAAAATGCTGAATATGTGATCCGAGATGTCCCTGACCCTGGCACCTGGGAGGCAACATACCATTTGGAACCACTAAGCAAGCAATAAAGAAAGGGAAGATAGATAATAGGAGAAAATATAAAATCAGAACATAGAAATTTAAAAAATTAGACCGTATAAAGCCAAAAGGGGGAGTGAGGGTTAAAGTGAATGTTGTCACCTTGGAAGCTAAGCAGGTGGAATTAAAATTGGGTAATGCCAAAAAGGCCAAGGCTCTGTCCTCCCAAATGATAACAAAAACTTCAACACAAGGACAACTAGCAAAAAAAAATCCTACTCCACCATCCATCATTAAAGACTCCCACCAACCAGGACAGTTCCTCATCTCATTACTCCCATCAAGGAGTAGGTACCGGAGTCCGAAGATACACACTCATTGCTTTGGAACAACTCCTTCCTTTCTACCATCAGATTTCTTTACAGTTCACGAACCCATAAACACTACTTTCTATTCCTCTTTTATTTTATTTTTTATTGTAATTTTTAGTATTTTAAAAAATATCTTGCCCAGTACTGCTAGCACAAAAACAACAATTTCATGGTGCATGTTTGTGATAATAAACCTAATTCTGAAATCAAGAACAATTGGTGCCGTGGAAATATGACAGAAATTCAATGGTTTGCATATTGACATGATACATATAAACAGCAAACCATCTTTCATGACACTAAGACTATCTGTGGTCTAAGCTCTCATGTCAAAATCCATTATGTTCCTTAGGTAGCATCACAATCCTCAAGGAGAACAAAAAATAACTCATTTCCAAACTATAGCTGGCAGATATCTTCAAAGCTAAAGGATTAACTTTGACAAGTGGTCTCCACGGCTCTACCGCTAAGATCTGAAAGTACAAAACTCTTATGGACATCAACAAGACTGATACTGAGTTGAAGTTTCATCAATGAAGAAATCACTTAGGGTGCAGCAACCTCATGAGGGATTTGCCAGATGGAAGAACTTTGCACTCAATCAGACAGGAAGAAAAAGTGGAATGAGAAGACAAAGAGAAAAGTATGGTCAATCATTGCAGAGAGTTTGCATATGGACATATGTCTTTTCATTTGCAACTTAGAGACAGGGTTCATAGATCATCACAGGCCCCAAATAGCTGCTCTGAGTTTGTGAAGACAAACAAGATGTAAGTGAACAGCCTAACTTTCCAAGCTTTTTGACAATCACAAGAATGCGATATTTTTTCAATTAAATGGTGTATGGCAGTGTTGCATGCTCAAAATCAGTTACCTATTAAAGATTAAAACAATACCCGTTTAATCCATTGATATACCAGCTCATTTTAACCAGCTTTGTTGATTAATACAATACCATGTAGTATTGCAGTTATTGATTGACAGGAAGATCCAATGTATCATCTAAAATTGTGAGCTTGTAAGGTTTATTTGGTCACACTAACCACAGGGAAAATAAACATATTAATGATATGTTACAAGCTCCAGTGAAACAGCTAAATTAATTTCATGCTTCCCGATAGGAAGTGCATTTGCTTGGATCACTTCATAGGAGATCACATGCAAATTACCCTGGGCAGGAAATCACGGGCTATGCACCTGTTATTTTTCATGATGCACTGTCTGTGAGCGCCCCTCCACATTACGAGTTCAGAACCAATCTCTATTTGACCACATATGCCCATCACCTCACTGCAGTGCTGTGATTGGTCCATGCAGATGTTTTATGCATTACCTAAACTCGGGATTGAAGAAAAGCACACATCATTTACATTTAGTTTAGTCAAGAACATGGGAAGAATGGTAAATGGAACTAGGGATCAAGACAAATGCTTGGGGCAGGGAGAAAATCAACACAACATAGTTTAGTGAAATAGCTTTTTCTCCTTTGTATTCTTCATGGTGTTTGAAATAACAGTCACATGTTATTGAGCAATATACAAGGATTCGGGTTGTGTCTACGGTGCTGTTACCAGGACACTAGCTGGAAGATTATGGCATAAGAGTCACAGCACACTGTTCCATGCACTTATTTCCTGCTGGACTTTGCTGAAACTAGCAAATGCAGAGGATGCAAGCGTATATCATGCATGCCTCACTCTGGAAGGAATTGTTTCTATTTGTTTCCTGTTTCTATATTCAGTAGCTCCTTACACCACCTCTGAATGTATAAAGCACGAGACCGTCCACAAAGTACTTTGGAAATGTCATCCTGTTATAAAATAATTAAGCTTCCAAATCTCTGACAAATGTATTTCAATGCAAACCTTGTGAACTTGATTTGCATTAGGTTGGCCTATAGTCAATTAGCTGAGTGATGTACTATGCCTCACAGACACCTAACAGTACTGCAGGAGCCATGTATCTATTTATCGCCTGTCTGTACTGCATTGTACTTGTGTTAAAGTAATTTGTCACATGGGTTTGGCTAGCAGTAAAAAATAAATGAATATGGACACCTGTTCAATTCTACGGCAGCATAGAGAGGGGTTGTGGCGTGTGGCCAAGCGGTTAAGGCGTTTGACTAGCGATCTGAAGGTCGTGAGTACGAGCCCCAGCCGAGGCAGCGTGTTGTGTCTTTGAGCAAAGGCACTTAACCAGACACTGCTCCAGTCCACCCAGCTGAAAATGGGTACCAGCAAAGTGTTGGAGGTTAACCTCGCGATAGACTGGTGTCCTATCTGGGGGGGGGGTGAGTCTCATACTCTCAGTTGCTTCACGCCACAGAAACCAGCATAAGCACCAGCCTGATGAGCCTACAAGGCTCAGGACAGGCTTTAACTTTTAACAAATAGAGAGGGGGTGAGTAGGGAGTGTATATTTTTTTGTTGACCGCTCATCTTACTTGAATTTGATCCAATTAAGCTTATCATTGACCGCTTGTCTTTGTTATACATGATTTACAGAAGAGTCAAATGATTTTTTGTTGTGTTATAATAAAGGATTAAGCGTACTTTATCGACTTGGAATTCAGTTAGTTGGAAGCACGTCACAGAGTGTGATACTCCCTCACTTTGCCTCTCAGCGACTTTTAGCCTGCTTTCAAGTCGTCTTCTCTAACATATTCTCTGAGTGAGATGCTAAATGTGTCAGTACCAAAAAGATATACTGAAAAAAGTGGCTGTCAAAAGAAGCTACAAGATCCAAGCCATAAGCCAGATGTGGAATATAAATTACAACAGGAAACAGAAAAGGTGTGTAAAAAGGGCAATGTCACATTTTCTACATGCCTTTTCTATGGCTTGTCATTTGTACCCACAATGATCATGGGGGATTCCATATGCGGATAGAATAGGAAAATTGTGCTAGTGATGGACCCCAAGAGAAGGAATTCACAACATTTTCAGGTCAACTTGTACTCAAGCTGAGTGGGGAAAAGGAGATTCTGGATTAGGTGTTGTGTAATGAACCAGATTTGGTTGGGGAACAAGGTGTGATAGTACTGGGTTTGCTGAATGCAAGATCTACGAGTTTGACGTCAGTGGTGGGTAAATTGATGGAAAGTATTCTTAGAGATGGTATATATAATTATCTGGAAAGACAGGGTCTGATTAGGAACAGTCAACATGGATTTGTGCAGGGAAGGTCATGTTTGACAAATCTTACTGAATTTTTTTTGAAGAGGTTACTAGGAATGTTGACGAGGGTAAAGCAGTGGATGTTGTCTATATGTACTTCAGTAAGGCCTTTGACAAAGTCCCACACAGAAGGTTGGTTAGGGAGGTTAAATTGTTAGGTATTAATATTGAGGTAGTAAAATGGATTCAGCAGTGGCTGGATGGGAGATGCCAGAGAGTAGTAATAGATAACTGTTTGTCAGATTGGAGGCCGGTGACTAGTGGTGTGCCTCAGGGATTTGTACTGGGTCTAATGTTATTTGTCATATACATTAGTGATCTGGATGATGGGGTGGTAAATTGGATTAGTAAGTATGCAGATGATACTAAGGTAGGTGGAGTTGTGGATAATGAAGTAGGTTTTCAAAGCTTGCAGAGAGATTTAGGCCAGTTAGAAGAGTGGGCTGAAAGATGGCAGATGGAGCTTAATACTGATAAAGGTGAGGTGCTACACTTTGGTAGGACTAATCAAAATAGGATAGACATGGTAAATGGTAGGGCATTGAAGAATGCAGTAGAACAGAGGGATCTAGGAATAATGGTGCGTAGTTCCCTGAAGGTGGAATCTCATGTGGATAGGGGGTGAAGAAAGCTTTTGGTATGCTGGCCTTTATTAATCAAAGCATTGAGGATAGGAGTTGGGATGTAATGTTGAAATTGTACAAGGCATTAGTGAGGCCAAATTTGGAGTATTGTGTACAGTTCTGGTCACCAAATTACAGGAAAGATGTCGACAAAATAGAGAGAGTACAGAGAAGATTTACCAGAATGTTACCTGAGTTTCATCACCTAAGTTACAGAGAAAGGTTGCACAAGTTGGGTCTTTATTCTTTGGAATGTAAAAGGTTGAGGGGGAACTTGATAGAAGTATTTAAAATTATGAGAGGGATAGATAGAGTTGACATGGATAGGCTTTTTCCACTGAGAATGGGGGAGATTCAAACAAGAGGACATGAGTTGAGAATTAAAGGGCAAAAGTTTAGGGGTAACATGAGGGGGAACTTCTTTACTCAGAGAGTGGTGGCTGTGTGGAATGAGCTTCCAGCAGAAGTGGCTGAGGCAGGTTCGATGTTGTCGTTTAAAGTTAAATTGGACAGCTCTATGGACAGGAAAGGAGTGGAGAGTTATGGGCTGAGCTTAAGGAGGAGATTGACAGGTATCTAATTAGTCAGGGTATCAAGGGATATGGGGAAAATGCCGGAAATTGGAACTAGATGGGTGAATAGTTTAGCTCATGGAGGAGCTGCGGAGCAGACTCGATGGGCCGAATGGCCTACTTCTGCTCCTTTGTCTTGTGATCTTGTGAGTGCAGGTCGGTGGGACTAGGCGAGAGTAAGTGTACGGCATGGACTAGAACGGCCGAGATGGCCTGTTTCCATGCTGTAATTGTTATATGGTTATAAGGTTCTGAACTCAAAAGAAGATCTTAAGCCCTATCCAATATAGATAGCTACTTACCCTCACTAAAGGGAGTTTATCCTGTAACCACCCAATCTTCAAAGACTAGTTCACTTCCCCATTTATCGTCCATGGTGAGCTGAGCTGCCAGTATCCACTATCTGAGCATTGGATTCCCCCCCCCCCCCACCCCAACCAAGGAGGAGACACTTCCAGTTAACAAAGTAGTTTAAACACAAACACGAGGAAATCTTCAGATGCTGGAAATTCAAGCACCGCACACAAAATCATGGTGGAACGCAGCAGGCCAGGCAGCATCAATAGGAAGAGGTACAGTTGACGCTTCGGGCCGAGACCCTTCGTCAGGACTAACTGAAAGAAGAGATAGTAAGAGATTTGAAAGTAGGAGAGGGAGGGGGAGATCCGAAATGATAGGAGAAGACAGGAGGGGAAGGGATGGAGCTGAGAGCTGGAAAGTTGATTGGCAAAAGGGATACAAGGCTGGAGAAGGGAGAGGATCATGGGACGGGAGGCCTAGGGAGAAAGAAAGCGGGAGGGGAGCACCAGAGAATGGAGAGCAGGCAAGGAGTTATAGTGAGAGGGACAGAGGGAGGAAAAAAAAAGAATAAATAAATAAAGAGATGGGGTAAGAAGGGGAGGAGGGGCATTAACAGAAGTTAGAGATGTCAATGTTCATGCCATCAGGTTGGAGGCCACCCAGATGGAATATAAGGTATCGTTCCTCCAACCTGAGTATGGCCTCATCTTGACAGCAGAGGAGGCCATGGATAGACATATCAGAATGGGAAAATGAAGTTTAAACACACATCATTTATCTCAAGCAATATCCATTTAAATCTAGACAAAATTCTTAAAACCTATTTAAATGTCACAGAGGATTTATATCTTATAAAAGATTTCCAAATTGCAAATGGTTTCTTAAGTACAAAGGATTTCCAAAACATAGGTACAATTCCTATAAGCTGAAAAGACACACCCACGAGTCGCAGACAGATGAATTGCCCATCACAGAAATCAAAGGCAGAGGAATGGATTCTAGTTCACCCCATGTCTCTGTCATTCTTCTTGGTGCTCTTTACCATTCCTAAAAAGTCTGAACTGCTCTCGAATCAGAATCAGGTTTATTATCACCGGCATGTGGCGTAAAATTTGTTACCTTAGCAGCAGCAGTTCAATGCAATACATAATCGAGCAGAGAGAGAGAAAAAAAATAAAAAATAAAATAAAACATAATAAATAAACAAGTAAATCAATTATGTATATTGAATACATTATTCAAGTGAGGTAGTGTCCAAAGCTTCAAAGTCCATTTAGGAATCAGATGGCAGAGGGGAAGAAGCTGTTCCTGAATCATTCAGTGCATGCCTCCAGGCTTCTGTACCTCCTACCTAACGGTAACAGTGAGAAAAGGGCATGCCCCGGGTGCTGGAAGTCTTTAATAATGGGTGCTGCCTTTCTGAGACACCACTCCCTAAAGATGTCCCGGGTACTTTGTAGGCTAGTGCCCAAGATGGATCTGACAAGATTTACAACCTCCTGCAGCTTCTTTTAGTCCTGTGCAGTAGCCCCTCCATACCAGACAGTGATGCAGCCTGTCAGAATGCTCTCCATGGTACAGCTATAAAAGTTTTTGAGTGTATTTATCGACATGCCAAATTGCTTCGAACTCCTAATAAAGTATAGCCGCTGTCTTGCCTTCTTTATGACAACATCAATATGTTGGGACCAGGTTAGATCCTCAGAGATCTTGACACCCAGGATCTTGAAGCTGCTCACTCTCTCCACTTCTGATCCCTCTATGAGGATTGGGATGTGTTCCTTCATCTTACGCTTCGTGGAGTCCACAATCAGCTCTTTTGTCTTACTGATGTTGAGTGCCAGGTTGCTGCTGTGGCACCATTCCACTAGTTGGCATATCTCGCTCCTGTACACCCTCTCGTCACCACCTGAGATTCTACCAACAATGGTTGTATCATCAGCAAATTTGTAGAAGTTTTTTGCCACTTCAGTGATATCACACGTGACATTTTTTTTCAGATAGTTTTTTTACACAAACTGCCTAAAAGCTTCTGGGGCCAGCTATCCCAGAAACCCACAATTAAGCTGTGCATGCTGACTCCCTGAATATACAAATGTTCCAACTGTTAATAGATAAGCTATTTGATATGCTAAGCAATAAAATCAATCAGGTCTGCAAGCTTCTTTGAACTAAACAACCTAGCCAGAGTTGTCTGGATTGATTCAAGCCAAATAGCACTACCCAGTGTTTTACATTGCATCTCTCAAGCAGTTAGCCTCGATCTGTGGACAATATATATCGATCTATAGGCAATGTTGTCTGTTTGCAAAGCTGTTCTTTTAACTTTAGAATGATTGTTGCTTGCACTTACATTAAGAACTGAAGAATGACTCCTGTGCTCAACAAGAAGCTAAATAAAGAATGTTAGTTGGAAGTTTAACTCACTTTAATACAATACTTTGATCTTTAGAAGCTTACAGCAGCTATGTTTAGAAAGCTGAGCTTGTCAAAAGAAGAAGGCCCTTTGGCCTGCCCCTGGATGTTGAATATCCTTCATAAAGGTAAGGGAACCTTTAAGAGGTAGTACTTTCCATGATCTTCAACAGAATCCTGCCACTAAACATATCTGTCCCTCCCCCCAATTTCTACTTTCCACATGCTTCACTCTCTATGCGACTCCCTTGTCCACTCGTCCCTCCCCACTGATCTCCCTCCTGGCACTTATGCTTACAAGTGGGACATGTACTACACCTGCTCCATCACCACTAAACCAGGCTCTCAAACAGACCTTCCAGGTGCGACAACACTTCAGTTGCAAGCCTGTCGTGATTATATACAGTATGAGGTGCTCCCAGTGTGGCCTCCTCTACAACAGTGAGACCCAAGGTAAACTGGATGACCTTTCTGTCGACCAACTTCAGTCCGTCTGCAACAACATGCTGGATTTCCCAGGGCCCAGCCATTTAAATTGTACATTCCATTTCATTTCCAACATGTTAGTCCATGGCCTCCTCTACTGCCATGATGATGCCTCACTCAAGCTGAAGTAGCAAAGCCTCATGTTCCATTTAGGTAGCGTCCAACCCAATGGCATAAACATAGATTTTTTCTAACTTTTGTTAATTTCTGCCTACTCCCCTTCTCTCTTTTCCCATTCCCCATTCTGGTTCCCCTCTTACCCTCAACCCCATCTCTTCTCTTCACCTGCAAATCACCTCCCTCTAGTGCCCCTCCTACTTTCTTTTCTATCAGGGTCTGTCTGCTCTCCTCTCCTATTATTTTCCTCCTTCTTCAGCCCTTTAGCTTTTCCACATCATTTCCCAGCTTCTCACCTCATTCCCTCCCCTGCCCACCCACTTGGTTTCACCTGCTACTTGCCAACTTGTACTCCTCACCCTCCCCCAACTTCTTACTCTGGCTTCTGCCTGCTTCCTTTCCAGTTCTGATGAAAGGTCTCTGCCCAAAAAGTCAGTAGTTATTCCCTTCCATAGATGCTGCCTGACCTGGTGAGCTCCACCAGCATTTGGAATGCGTTGTCCTGGATTTCCAGCATCTGCAGAACCTCTTGTGCTTGTGTCTTTAGGAGGTAGTCATCATACTATGACAGGGTTCACCTTGCAGTTTGAGAGGGAAAAGCTAAACATGGATGTATCTGTACTATAGTTGAGTAAAGCTAACTAAAGGTGCACAGTGTGGAGCGGCCAACATTGGTTGGAAGAGGACACTATCTTGGATAATGATAGAGCAGCAATTGCTGAAGTTTCTGGGAGTAATTCGGAAGATACAGGATGAGTTCATCCCAAAGAAGAGGAATCATTCTAAAGGGAGGATGAGGCACCCATGGCTGGCAATGGAAGTCATGGACAGTATAAAAACAAAGAGAGGGCATAAAATATAGCAAAAATTAGCAGGATTGGGAATCTTTAAAAAACTAACAGTAGGCACCTATAAAAGCAATAACGAGAGAAAAGATGAAACATGAAGATAAGCTAATGAAGAATATAAAAGAGGATACTAAAAGCTTTTCAGATACATGAAGAGCAAAAGAGAGGCAAGAGCGGACATCAGACCACTGGAAAAAGACATTGGAGAGGAGTAATGGTGAACATAGAAATGGTGGATGAACTGAATAATTATTTTATGCTATTCTTGCACCACTAGACCATAAAACCATAAGACATAACAGGAGAATTATGATCTTCAAACCATTGAGTCTGCTCTACCATTCAATCATGGCTGATTTATTTTCCCTCTCAACTCCATTTGCTTGTCTTCTCCCATAACCTTTAACACCCTTACTGATCAAGAACTTACCAAGTTCCGCTTTAAATATACCCAATGACTTGGCCTCTACAGCTGCCTGTGGCAATGAATTCCACAGATTCACCACCCTCTGGCTAAATAAATTCCCCTGTATGTCTATTCTATATTTGAAATCTTCAGTTATATAGAACCTGGAACCCAGTATTTCAGTGGAACAAAGGAAATTACAATGGCATGAGAGGGGAACTGGCCAAAGTTGACTGGAAAGGGACACTAGCAGGAAGGACAGCAGAGCAGCAATAGCTGGAATTTCTGCAAAAAATGAGGGAAGTGCAAGACAGATATATTCCAAATAAAAATTTTCGAATGGAAGAAGGACACTACCAAGGCTGACAGGTGAAGTCAGAGCCAAAGTAAAAGCAAAAGAGAGGGCATACAAGGAAGCCAGAGTTAGTGGGAAGATAAAGGATTGGGAAGCTTTCAAAAACTTGCAGAAGGAAAATAAGAAAGTCATTAGGAAGGAAAAGATGAATTATGAAAGGAACTGGTGACAAATATCAAAGAAGATACTAAAAGATTTTTTAAGTATATAAAGGGTAAAAGAGTGTTGAGGGTAGATATAGGACCAATATAAAATGACGCTGGAGACATTGTAATGAGAGATGCAGAGATGGCAGATGAACTAAATATGTATTTTGCATCTGTCTTTACAGCGTTAGACATCTGCAGTATACCGGACATTCAAGAGTTTCAGGGAAGTGAAGCTTCAGGGAACTAGCATGGGTGGAGCATTGGCTGGTCGGCAGAAAATGAGAGTGGGAATAAAGGGATCCTATTCTGTAAGGCTGCCGGTTACCAGTGGAGTTCCACAGGGGTCAGTGTTGAGGACTGCTGCTTTTTACGATGTATGTCAATGATTTGGACTATGGGATTACTGGATTTGTGGCTAAATTTGCCGATGATACAAAGATAGGTGGAGGAGTGGGTTGAGTTGAGGAAACAGAGAGCCTGCAGAGAGACTTAGATAGTTTGGGGGGGATGGGCAAAGAAGAGGCAAATGAAATACAATGTTGGAAAGTGTATGGTCATGCACTTTGGTGGAAGAAATAAACGGGCAGACTTATTTAGATGGGGGGAGAATTCAAAACGCAGATATGCAAAGGGGCTTGGATGTCCTTGTGCAAGATAGCCTAAAGGTTAACCTCCAGGTTGAGTCGGTTGTGAAGAAGGCGAATGCAATGTTGGCATTCATTTCTAGAGATATTGAATATAAGAGCAGGGATGTGATGTTGAGGCTGCATAAGGCACTCGTGAGACCATACTTGAAGTATTGTGTGCAGTTTTGAGCTCCTTATTTTAGAAAGGATATACTGACATTGGAGAGGGTTCAGAGAAGATTCACAAGAATGATTCCAGGAGTGAAAGGGTTACTGTATGAGGAACATCTGGCAGCTCTTGGGCTGTATTCCCTGGAGTTAAGGAGAATGAGGAAGGCTCTCATAGAAACATTCTGAATGTTAAAAGGCCTGAACAGATTAGATATGGCGAAGTTACTTCCCATGATAGGGGATTCCAGGACAAGAGGGCACAGCTTCAGGATTGAGGACGTCCATTTAGAACTGAGATGTAGAGAAATTACTTCATTCAGAGGGGGGTAAATCTGTGGAACTTGTTGTTATGAGCGACTGTGGAGGTCAAGTCATTGGGTGTATTTAACGCAAAGATGGATAGGTTCTTGATTAGTCAAGGTGTATTACGTGAAGGCAGGGGAGTGGGAATGACTGGAAGAATTGGATCAGCCCATGATAGACTGGCGGAGCAGACTCGATGGGTCAAATGGCCTACTTCTGCTCCTATATCTTATAGTCTTATGGTTTTATTAGTGGTTAGGAAAAGGGATGAACGGGGGGAAGCGAGGAGGAGAATGGGGTTATGGGATTACTCCAATGATCATCAGCACAGACCTGATGGGGAGAATGGCCTTTTTCTATATAATAAGTTAATAATTCCAGAATTCTAGAATAATTTTAATTATAGTCTATTCACGACTGAACACCTGGAGTTCTAGAATCAGACTACAATAAAAATACCATATATTGTGGTCTACTATCTTTGCAGCCACCTCCTTTAAAACAGAGAATATCCAACAATTTCATTTTATCATGCCAAGAAAATTTATTGCTGCCAAAAGTTTCAATCAAATTTGATCTTTGCTCTTACCTGCCCATGTTTAATAAAATGCACTTCATGCACTATCCATACAGGGCGAAGCAAATTTGCATGACATAAGCAAGTTTCCACCCCATTGGCAAACCCAAGCCAACTCACTTACTATCAGTTTACAATTGGCCACTTTACTTGTAGGCAATTTTCTTTGACTAACATGCTTTACAAATACACTGGATTATTTTAAATGAAACTGAGAGATAATCTACAGACAAGGACAATACTTTGAGCCAACTGCAGCCAACCAGAATGTGAACATTTGTTTGAATATGTGTATAATCAGTACTAGGTCAAGAACAAATAATTTACAATTGCTTGAAGTCTCATCATGTTACAAAGTTATGCCTCAGTATTTTACAACCACATATTGCATTCTAATGGAAATACAAGGGGCTGCAGAATCTGGAATGAGGAGCAACAAATAATCTGCTGGGGAAACTCAGCTGGTCAAGCAGTATTTGTGAGATGAAATGAACTGCTGATATTTTGGGTCAAATGGCTGCATCAGGAAAACAACCCTGCACCTGTCCGCATGCTGGGTTTTGATCCAAAACATCAACATTCTCTCTGCCCTTACAGATGCTGCTCAACATGTTCAGTTTCTCCAACAGGTTATTTGTTGCATTACATTGTGGGTGGCGGGGTGAAGATACATCCCTACCAAATGAAGGATAGGGTGCTCCTTCTGGAAGATTATTTATGTCCTCCTTAGTGAAGACAGAACCAAAGTAGTTATTCAATTGGTCTACCATGTCCTTGCTCCCCATAATCAATTCACTTGTTTCTGTCTGTAGGGGACCTACATTTGTCTTAACCAATGTTTTTCTTTTCACATATCTATAAAAGTTGTTACAGTCAGTTTTTATGTTCCCTGCCAGTTTTCTCTCATAATCTTTTTTCCCTTTCCTAATTAAGCCCTTTCTCCTCCTCTGCTGGACTCTGAATTTCTCCCAGTCCTCAGGTGAGCCACTTTTTCTGGCTAATTTGTATGCTTCTTCTTTGGAATGGAAACTATCCCTAATTTCCCTTGTCAGCCACGGGTGCACTACCTTCCCTGATTTATTCTTTTGCCAAACTGGGATGAACAATTCTTAATAGTTCATCCATGCGATCTTTAAATGCCTGCCATTGCATATCCACCGTCAACCCTTTAAGTGTCATTTGTCAGTCTATCTTAGCTAATTCATGTCTCATACCTTCAAAGTTACCCTTCTTTAAGTTCAGAACCTTTGTTTCTGAATTAACTATGTCACTCTCTATCTTAATGAAGAATTCCACCATATTATGGTCACTCTTACCCAAGGGGCCTCTCACAACAAGATTGCTAATTAACCCTTCCTCATTGCTCAATACCCAGTCTAGAATAGCCTGCTCTCTAGTTGGTTCCTTGACATGTTGGTTCAAAAAACCATCCCGCATACATTCCAAGAAATCCTCTTCCTCAGCACCCTTACCAATTTGGTTCACCCAATCTATATGTAGATTGAAGCCACCCATTATAACTGCTGTTGCTTTATTGCACGCATTTCTAATTTCCTGTTTAATACCATCCCCAACCTCACTACTACTGTTAGGTGGCCTGTACACAGCTCCCACCAGCGTTTTCTGCCCCTTAGTGTTATGCAGCTCTACCCATATCGATTCCACATCCTCCCAACTAATGTCCTTCCTTTCTATTGCGTTAATCTCCTCTCTTACCAGCAATGCTACCCCACCTTCTTTCCTTTCATGTCTATCCCTCTTGAATATTGAATATCCCTGAATGTTGAGCTCACATCCTTGGTCACCCTGGAGCCATGTCTCTGTGATCCCAACTATATCATATTCATTAATAACAATCTGCACTTTTAATTCATCCACCTTGTTACGAATGCTCCTTGCATTGACACACAAAGCCTCGAGGCTCACTTTTATGACACTCTTAGCCCTTATACAATTATGTTGAAAAGTGGCCCTTTTTGATCTTTGCCCTGGATTTGCCAGCCTGCCACTTTTACTTTCCACCTTACTACTTTTAGCTTCTACCCTCATTTTACACCCTTCTGTCTCTCTGCACTTGTTCCCATCACCCTGTTGTGAACTAACCTCCTCTCTCCTAGTCTCTTTACTTTGATTCCCACCCTCCAACCACTCTAGTTTAAAGTCACCCCAGTAGCCCTCGCAAATCTCCCCATCAGGATATTGGTCCCCCTAGGATTCAAGTGTAACCCGTCCTTTTTGTACAGGTCATACCTGCGCCAAAAGAGGTCCCAATGAATAACTACTTTGGTTCTGTCTTCACTAAGGAGGACATAAATAATCTTCCGAAAATAGTAGAGGATAGAGCGTCCAGTGAGATGGAGGAACTGAGGCAAATACATGTTAGTAGGGAAGTGGTGTTAGGTAAATTGAAGGGATTAAAGGCAGATAAATCCCCAGGGCCAGATGGTCTGCATCCCAGAGTGCTTAAGGAAGTACCCAAGAAATAGTGGATGCATTAGTGATAATTTTTCAAAACTCTTTAGATTCTGGACTAGTTCCTGAGGAGTGGAGGGTGGCTAATGTAACCCCACTTTTTAAAAAAGGAGGGAGAGAGAAATGATAGACCGGTTAGCCTAACATCAGTGGTGGGGAAAATGCTAGAGTCAGTTATCAAAGATGTGATAACAGCGCATTTGGAAAGCGGTGAAATCGTTGGACAAAGTCAGCATGGATTTGTGAAAGGAAACTCATGTCTGACGAATCTCATAGAATTTTTTGAGGATGTAACTAGTAGAGTGAATAGGGGAGAACCGGTGGATGTGGTATATTTGGATTTTCAAAAGACTTTTGACAAGGTCCCACACAGGAGATTAGTGTGCAAACTTAAAGCACACGGTATTGGGGGTAAGATATTGATGTGGATAGAGAATTGGTTGGCAGACAGGAAGCAAAGAGTGGGAATAAACGGGACCTTTTCAGAATGGCAGGCAGTGACTAGTGGGGTACCGCAAGGCTCAGTGCTGGAACCCCAGTTGTTTACAATATATATTAATGACTTAGATGAGGGAATTAAATGCAGCATCTCCAAGTTTGCGGATGACACGAAGCTGGGCGGCAGTGTTAGCTGTGAGGAGGATGCTAAGAGGATGCAGGGTGACTTGGATAGGTTAGATGAGTGGGCAAATTCATGGCAGATGCAATTTAATGTGGATAAATGTGAGGTTATCCACTTTGGTGGCAACAACAGGAAAACAGATTATTATCTGAATGGTGGCCAATTAGGAAAAGGGGAGGTGCAACGAGACCTGGGTGTCATTATACACCAGTCATTGAAAGTGGGCATGCAGGTACAGCAGGTGGTGAAAAAGGCGAATGGTATGCTGGCATTCATAGCAAGAGGATTCGAGTACAGGAGCAGGGAGGTACTACTGCAGTTGTACAAGGCCTTGGTGAGACCACACCTGGAGTATTGTGTGCAGTTTTGGTCCCCTAATCTGAGGAAAGACATCCTTGCCATAGAGGGAATACAAAGAAGGTTCACCAGATTGATTCCTGGGATGGCAGGACTTTCATATGATGAAAGACTGGATCAACTAGGCTTATACTCTTTGGAATTTAGAAGATTGAGGGGGGAATCTGATTGAAACGTATAAAATCCTAAAGGGATCGGACAGGCTAGATGCAGGAAGATTGTTCCCGATGTTGGGGAAGTCCAGAACGAGGGGTCACAGTTTGAGGATAAAGGGGAAGCCTTTTAGGACCGAGATTAGGAAAAACTTCTTCACACAGAGAGTGGTGAATCTGTGGAATTCTCTGCCACAGGAAACAGTTGAGGCCAGCTCATTGGCTATATTTAAGAGGGAGTTAGATATGGCCCTTGTGGCTAAAGGGATCAGGGGGTATGGAGGGAAGGCTGGTACAGGGTTCTGAGTTGGATGATCAGCCATGATCATACTGAATGGTGGTGCAGGCTCGAAGGGCCGAATGGCCTACTCCTGCAACTATTTTCTATGTTTCCCTCCACTAGCCTGCAGGTCACCGTTGGGCAAGGTGTAGCACCTGCTTAGCCCCACGATGAGGTTCATGTGAACCTATGGGAACAGGTGCTGGATGCCTATCAGAGTAGCTGGTACATATCAAGTCCTTCCTATGGTTCAGACAGTCTCTGAAGAGTATGGCTAATGGCTGGGGTCACCTGTCTTGTAAAGACACTGCCCAGAAGAAGGCAATGGCAAGCCACTCTGTAGAAAAAATTGCCAAGATCATGGTCAAGAGACAATATCGCCTACATCATAGACACAGCATATGATGATAACGATTGCATTGCAGTGAACTAATTCACATATTAAAAGGAAAACTGCTAGCTTGTTAAGGTTTCACAAAGAGAAGGCAACACATTTGGTATATAATCTGGTTTTAGTGACACTGCTTCAGCTAGAACTCTCAGAGAGCTTTTACATCAACCGGAGGAAGGAAATTAGACGTCAGCTTCATTTCCAAGATCAAAGTACTGGAGGAACTCAGCAAGCTAGGCAGTTTCTTTGGAGGGGAATAAACAATTGAATTTTCAGGCCAAGACCCTCTATCAAAACTCATGATTTCAAGCATCTGCAGATTCTTTTGTGCTTACGATTTGGCTCCTCCAAGACCAAAGTTTCCCAAGAGCACAATAGGCCACCAGACTCCTCAGGCCTATCCTGCCATTCCATGCAATTACGTCTGATCCTTTCTAGCCTCAACTCCTCTTCTATGCCATTCCCCCAAGACCCTCAATTCCTTTATCCAGCAAACATTTATCTTTCTCCACCTTAAATATACTTAGTGATCCACCAGGTGCAATTTACTGCTCTCATAGAAGAAATTTCTATGCACCTCACTCAGAAATGACTGACACTTTATTTTGTTGCTACAGGTAAGGGGAATATAACTATTCACAAAAATGTGGGTGTGGCCTCTATTCTTAAAATCCAACTGCTTTGTGCAACAAGGAGCAAAGTGCCATTTGGCTTTTTAACTACCTGCTGCATTGCCCGCTAACTTTTTGTCAGTCTTGCACTATGTTTAAACCCCTCAGAACTTCACTCATTTGCAAATCCTCCCCATTTAAATAATAATGTGCCTTTTGACTACTCTTAGCAAACTTCTTGACTATACTTCCCCACATTAAACTCCATTTGCCAGGTTTCAAAGTTCAAAGTACCTTTATCATCAAAGAACGTATCATCATTATACAACCTTGAAATTCGCCTCCAAACAGGCAGCCGTGAACCAAAGAAACCAAGAAGAACCCAATGTGCAGGAAAAAAAACAAATCATGCAAATAGTAAACGCAAGCAAACAGCATTCAGAACTGAAGTCCACAAAGAGCATTTGTCCGTGAACCCTTAGTTCAGCTCAGAGCTGAGCAGCGAGCTGAACTGGCCTGACCTTCGCCTCGGGCCTCGACACACTGACCTTTTCGATCTGATCCGGTGCCTGAATCATCGTCTAAATATTGGGTTCAGTTGCCTCAAAATGCTCTGCGGCCTGGACCCCTTCGCATCGACTTGCCCTGAACCTGACTTTCTGATTTGGTTTACACTTGCAATTGTGACTCAATCTTTTGATATTGCAATGTCCTCATCACAACATGCCCCGACATTATTTTTCGTATCATCATGAAACTGGGAAACATTTAAATTTTGTTCCTTCCTCCTGAAAATTAATCATAAATAATAAACATTTAGGTGCCAGAAACCAATCTATTGGGAATTCCACAGGTTACATCACTCCAGTCAAAACCCTTTTACTCCAACTCTGTTTTCGATGTGACAACCAGTTTTCAATCCATGCTAACACAATTCCTCCAATACCCTTGGGCTCTTAATTTTCTTGAACTGGCCCTTTAAGTGGCAGCTTGACAAATGCCTTTTGAAAGTCTACGCACTTACAGCTTCCTTTCCACCACTTCTGCCACATCTGCAAAGGAGATGAACAAATTTGTCAAACATGTTTGACCTTTCATAAAACCATGTTGAATAGGTTCAGTAAGAGTCAGTTTTGCTAAATGACTAATTCTTTCTTCTTTGATTATTGACTTGAATATCTTGCCAACAATACTGGGCTCTGGAGATGAAAGCCAGAGATCCCCAATAGGGTTTGGGGATAGGAGGGACTTATTTTGCTGTTGTTGTGTCTTGTCTGTCTTGCATGTGGCCTGTGTGTTGTTCAGCTGAACATTGTGGGCATGCTATATTAGAGCCAGAAGCATGGTGACACTTGCAGCTCCCCACCCCCCACATCTTCAGACTGTGCTGCTTGAGAATTCCACGAGTTCCATCACTCCAGCCCATACCAATACTACGCTTGGAACACTGAATCTGCTGTGTCGCATGTGACTAATAAATCTAATCTAATCTACAACTGCTTGCCTTTTTGAAGACGGGAACTCACAATGGTTATCTTTCAATATTCTGGTACCTTTCCAGAATTTAGAAAGTTTTGAAAATTTTCAGTTACTGGGGTCCACAATTTCTGGGTCCACTTCCTTTAAAATCCTAGGGTGCAAGCTATCAGGTCCCAGCGATCTGCCCATCTTTAGCCCCATGGCTTCTCTAATACTTTATCATTTTTGACTGGGATTTTGTATTTTTCATTAGTTCTTCCTGCTGCTTGAAATTATCCCAACATATCTTACAGATATTTACATGGCCCTGCACATTGAAGCCTGATGCAATAAATGATTTCCCATATTCTACCACTTCTTTGTTTCCTGTTATTAATTCACCAGCTCATTCTCTCACACACCTACCTTGTCCGTTTCATTCTGATTATATCTACACTGAAACTATCACTGCTTGTTTTGATATCACATGCAAGTTTTTTTGCTAAAATGACAATTTTCTCTTTTCTTGTGAACTGTTTAGTCTTTCACAGCTGGATCCGAGAAAAAAAACTTACCAGTTCTCTGATCTTCTAGTGGTCCCTGCCACTTTGTGTGCCCTACTTTTCAAATTAACATTATCATTGACCTTTGTTAACCATAAACAGCGTCCCTTTCTTTCAGAACCTCACTTCCTAATTAGCATAGGTTCCTGCTGTGTGTTCTGGAACAGCTGTTTTAATATCCATTACTGTTTATCTGCCTCCTAGTTTATTTGTCCAGTCTATCTTATATAACTCTACTTCCACACCACTATTATTCGCTTTAGTTCAAGGAATCTTTGAAGCACAAATGCTTTTATTAATCCTTCCTTATTACACATGACCAAATACTAAATAACCTGTTCCAAATAGGTTCTGTAACACACATTTCAGAAATTCTTCTTTTACAACTGCCAGTTTACTTTGCCCAATTGATCAGCATATTAAAATATATCATGACAGTTGCAATTCCCTTCAAATATATCCCAGATAGTTCCCCATTTATGCTCTTCCCTAGCAAGAAGTTACATTTTAGGGTCTTTTCCTACCCACATCTTCTTTCCCTATTTATTATTTTAACGCAAACTGATTCAACATTACCATCCACTGACTTCATATCACAACTCAACGCCACTCTGATTAGTTATGCGAAGGTGCATTCTTTCCTTTTGCTCAGTTTTTTTTTAGAATACTGTATAAACTGGAATATTAGGTACCAAGTTCTGGTCACCCTCCAATCAGTTCCCCAAAAGAACAATTAAATTATACTCATAAGTGCTATCAAATCATCAACCTTATTTAAAAAAAACATTATTTATCTTTCTAGCTAGAGGAACAGCACAGTAACATGCACTTTCACCCCAATGAGTCCACGCTGCCTAATTGCATGCATGTGACAAATTAACCTACTAGCCCGTACGTCTTTGGAGTGTGGGAGGAAACCAGAACTCCCGGAGGAAAGCCACATAGTCAGGAGAGAACGTACAAACTCCAAACAGCAGCAGAAATGAACCCACGTTACTAGCACAGTAATAGTGGTATGATAACCATTATGCTATATAGTTAGATTTCTTTTACAACTCAGATTAACTCTAGACTTTTTCTGTGCTGCATACTTTTATTTACATTTCCTGGCCCAGTTTATCACACTTTGCTTGTCTAAATCACCTTCTCCTTGATGTATTAAACAGCCCATTCTTGAAGTCTTCTCCAGGATTCACTGAGAAATGCAAGACTACATTTTCTACTTGAGCCAGTGGTGGGTTTCAATCCGTGTCTTCTGATTCAGTGGTCAGACTGCCAGCATTTCAACAATTATACCCCAAATTTACTCTCCAAATAGTTTAGTTTTTAGATTTAATTGTGACTATTTACCAGTCTTTATTGGTTCAATTGTTAGCTCAGAAGTCAATGATTATAGGTTATTAGTCACTAAGCATCTAATTTTCAAGAATAACAGAGCAATATGGGAAATCTGCCAAAAAATGATTAAGCAGCTTAAAAACATCAAAAAATTTAAGCATTTGAAAGTGTATATACATTTTATAAAATTTCAGTCAGAACTCCAAAAAACAAAGTCATCTAGTTCACAATCAAATGACAATTTTAATTTACACCTCAAACTTTAATATCAGAGTTTCTCTCCAATTAAAAGCAAAGAAAAGCTTCACAGTACTGGACCACTTCACAAACACGGCACCAATCCAGCAATGTGTTTGGTCTGGTTTAGCTGCTCTGCAGCAGAAACAAATGAATTGAAGTTTTCAGATTGGGTGGACTAGTGGCATATCAAAAGATTCACTGAAAGAGAGGCCTGAGAGGCCGATCTTTGAAGACAATGAAGAGGGAAGTCAGGGATCACCTGGAGCAACTGAGATAACTGCACTATTGTGTTGGAGACCAGAAATTGCAGAATCTGCAACATCACAGTTATTGCCCATCGCTTATGAAGGCAATAGAGAGCATCTGCTGAATCGATACAGTTTTTCTGGTCAAGGCAATCCCACAACGCTGTATGGGAGAGAATTAGTGATTACCCATTATTTATGATTTTTTATGGATGAACAATCAAATTTCTCCATGAGTTCTATTTCTTCCCAATTAGAAAATATTCCAGTTTACTCTTCTTGGATCCAGTGTGGATTACTTCACACTGAACTCCACTCATTTCATTTCTTCTTAGGATCCTGAAAGTAGCACTTATTGCTCATCCTGGCAGTAGTGGAGAAGTTTTTTGATGAGTTGCAGTTCATGCAGTGAAGTCACTCTCACAGAAGTGTAAGGTAAGGGATTTCAGACAGTGCCCAGTAAAGATCAAGGAACGACTGCATTTCAAAATTCTGGATAGCTTGGGGCAATCTTGAACATGCTGCTCTTACTCTCGATGTAGAAAAGGCTGTACTGAGCTCCTGCTGGTTATTTTGCTGACAAACCAAAGCTCTGGTGTTAGTCTTAGTCAGGTGCTCCTTTGGATTGCTTCCCGCTCTCATGACTTAATGATCAAGGTTGAACATCAACTCACAAAATACGATCGAGCTTCCCTTTGTTCTATTGGACTGTTTAATATTCTATTAACTCTGTAACTTTATGTTTTAATAATGGTGCTGTCGTTGATTCATGATTAAATCATAAGACACACAACCACTTGGACATTAAGGGATAGGTGAAGGCAGCATGATTAGTGTAAATATTTCAATTGGCATTTGGGTGCCAACTGAGTTTGTTGCTTTACCCAGTGTACACTCAGCCACTTTATTGGGTACCTCCTGTACCTAATAAATTGACCACTGAGTGTATGTTCATGGTCTTCTTCTGCTGTAGCCCATTAACCTCAAGGTTCAACACGTTGTGAATTCAGAATGTTGAATCTTGAGGTGTGATTATTTGAGTTACTGTCACCTTTCTGTTAGTTTGAACCAGTTTGCCCATTGTTCTCTGACCTCTCTCATTAACAAGGTATTTTCACCTACAAAACTGTCGCTCACTGGATTTTATTTGTGTTTTTTTTTCACCGTTCCCTACCTATAAACTTTAGAGACAGCTGTGTGTGAAAATCCCAGGAGATCAACTGTTTCTGAGCCTGAAATCACCCTGTCTGGCATCAACAATCATTCCATGGCCAGAGTCACTTAGATCACATTTCTTCCCCATTCTGATGTTTGCTCTGAACAATGGCTGCACCTCTTGACCATGTCAGCATGCTTTTATGCATTGATTTGCTGCCACATTATAATCCAATTAGATATTTGCTCTAGGTGTACAGGTATACCTAATAAAGTGGCCACTGAGCTTACTGTCTGGCTTTTGACAAAGTCATGAACTTCAGCTACCAGGTGGTGAAGGTCGTACCACAGCACTGGGAACTCCAGGAACAGGAGAGCAACAGTGGGTGAATGGCATGTTAAGAGTGGAGTGATGATGTCCCAAGCTTCTTTCTGCCTTTCACCATCTATGGGACAGTTTTGGAGTAGTCTTTGCAAACAAATCCAGTACGTTCTATAGATTCTACACATGGCAGCCAGCACACATCAGGGAATGAATACTTCTTGAAGTAGGTGAGATGCTAACCAGTGGGCTACTGTGAAATCTCAGAACTACATATATCCAGGCAAATAAAAGGCATTTTGTCACTGTGCTTTGGAGATGCAGGAAAGGCTCTGGGATGTCAAAGGGATAGCATTTGCCACTGAAGATCTCATCTCTGACTTATATGGCTACTACAGATGGTCTCTTTTCACCCTCACCAGAAATCCCAAATAGATGGTGCTAATAATGAACTCAGTGAAGGTAACACTGTACCATTGAGTATAAAGAACAGGTGCAGTACATTTCACTGTTGGAAATCACTATTGCCTGGGATTTACAATGATCAATATTGACGTGCAGGCTCTCAAAAGATAAAGCAGGATCTAGGTCAGTTACAATTATGGGTAGAGAAATGGCAGATGGAACATAAACTGGGCAAGTGTGAAGTAGTGCACTTTCATAGATCAAATGTTAGGGAAATGTATATAGTAAATGGCTGGACTCTGAAACAGCATTGATACAGAGGAGGATCGTGGGTGTAAGTCCACAGCTCACTGAAAGAGGCCATGTAAGCAGATGGAGTGGTTGGCATGCTTACCTTCATTGAAGTTGTATGATTCGTTGATTAGGTCACAATTGGAGTATTGCACATAGTTCTGGTCACCCCATTGCAGGAAGGAGACGGCTTTTGAGAACAAAAAAGCCTGAATTAATGGATATTAGCTACCAGGAGATGTTGGTCAAACTTGGGTTGTTTTCTCTGTAATGTCAGATGCTGAGGGCAGACAAAACCTGCAATACGTTCTGAAACTAAGTGATCTTGGTGAAATCTAAATCAAAATCTGTTTGAATGTCTCATTGAAGAAGTGTTACTTGACTGTGCCTTGGGTGTCCAGTTTCATCACTGCTGATTTCCCGTAAGTGGAACAAATGAATTGCTGTGGTCAGACGGTTCCGAAACTTTCTGCTTTACTGGGAGTATCTGAAAGATATAACTGAGACACAACTGATTCAGGAGCACAGTGGGGATATTATAGGGCCCAATGCAATGATGGTACCAATGCACTCAGTTTTTACAGGGATCATGTGGATCAAATTAATTAGCTGAAGATTGGACTTTCAAGTGGCAGGGCCTCAGAAGGAGGTAGAGTTGAATCTGTCAATCAGAATATTTGCCTTTTAGGCCCCATTGTGATGAAGATAAAGAAGATTAAAACCCCTTTTCCTTCCTTTAGTTGTCTGGCTCTCTACCAGTGTTCAGAAATGCAAAGTGTTCAGATGAACATAGCATCAGATAACTATACATTTTCTATAGCCTGCTTCTTTTACTGCTTAAGACACATCTGATGTTTATAAATGGCCAAGTTCAAGTTGTGGGACTACTGAGACAGAATTATGCTCTTTAGCTACTTTTTCTGGGTGACTAATTGAATGCACATGTTGGAAAGCTCAACTGGGCAGTCCATGCCTATTACTCATCCGCACCACTAATGAGGGGCATCTCAAAAACTTGAAATACAAATACAATCTGCACAGCTGTTTTTTAGGATACTTAGCAGTGGCTCATGTCACAAATCCTTGCTCTAATAATTTAAAGGTTCCCTTGAATATCACGCAAGGTCCTTTATGCAAGGAGCATTCGTAATAAGGTGGATGAATTGAAAGTGCAGATTGTTATTAATGATTATGATATAGATGGGATCACAGAGACATGGCTCCAGGGTGACCAGGGATGGGAGCTCAACGTTCAGGGATATTCAATATTCAGGAGGGATAGACACGAAGGAAGGGGAGGTGGGGTGGCGTTGCTGGTTAAAAAAGAGATTAACGCAATAGAAAGGAAGGACATAAGCCGGGAAGATGTGGAATCGATATGGGTAGAGCTGCGTAACACTAAGGGGCAGAAGACGCTGCTGGGAGTTGTGTACAGGCCACCTAACAGTAGTAGTGAGGTCGGAGATGGTATTAAACAGGAAATTAGAAATGTGTGCAATAAAGGAACAGCAGTTATAATGGGTGACTTCAATCTACATGTAGACTGGGTGAACCAAATTGGTAAAGGTGCTGAGGAAGAGGATTTCTTGGAATGTATGCGGGATGGTTTTTTGAACCAACATGTCGAGGAACCGACTAGAGAGCAGGCTATTCTGGACTGGGTTTTGAGCAATGAGGAAGGGTTAATTAGCGATCTTGTCGTGAGAGGCCCCTTGGGTAAGAGTGACCATAATATGGTGGAATTCTTCATTAACATGGAGAGTGACGTAGTTAATTCAGAAACAAAGGTTCTGAACTTAAAGAGGGGTAACTTTGAAGGTATGAGACATGAATTAGCTAAGATAGACTGGCAAATGACACTTCAAGGATTGACGGTGGATATGCAATGGCAGGCATTTAAAGGTTGCATGGATGAACTACAACAATTGTTCATCCCAGTTTGGCAAAAGAATAAATCAAGGAAGGTAGTGCACCCGTGGCTGACAAGAGAAATTAGGGATAGTATCAATTCCAAAGAAGTAGCATACAAATTAGCCAGAGAAAGTGGCTCACCTGAGGACTGGGAGAAATTCAGAGTTCAGCAGAGGAGGACAAAGGGCTTAATTAGGAAGGGGAAAAAAGATTATGAGAGAAAACTGGCAGAGAACATAAAAACGGACTGTAAAAGCTTTTATAGATATGTAAAAAGGAAAAGACTGATAAAGACAAATGTAGGTCCCCTGCAAACAGAAACAGGTGAATTGATTATGGGGAGCAAGGACATGGCAGACCAATTGAATAATTACTTTGGTTCTGTCTTCACTAAGGAGGACATAAATAATCTTCCAGAAATAGTAAGGGACAGAGGGTCCAGTGAGATGGAGGAACTGAGCGAAATACATGTTAGTAGGGAAGTGGTGTTAGGTAAATTGAAGGGATTGAAGGCAGATAAATCCCCAGGGCCAGATGGTCTGCATCCCAGAGTGCTTAAGGAAGTGGCCCAAGAAATAGTGGATGCATTAGTGATAATTTTTCAAAACTCGTTAGATTCTGGACTAGTTCCTGAGGATTGGAGGGTGGCTAATGTAACCCCACTTTTTAAAAAAGGAGGGAGAGAGAAACTGGGGAATTATAGGCCGGTTAGCCTAATGTCGGTGGTGGGGAAACTGCTGGAGTCAGTTATCAAGGATGTGATAACAGCACATTTGGAAAGCGGTGAAATGATCGGACAAAGTCAGCATGGATTTGTGAAAGGAAAATCATGTCTGACGAATCTCATAGAATTTTTTGAGGATGTAACTAGTAGAGTGGATAGGGGAGAACCAGTGGATGTGGTATATTTGGATTTTCAAAAGGCTTTTGACAAGGTCCCACACAGGAGATTAGTGTGCAAACTTAAAGCACATGGTATTGGGGGTAAGGTATTGGTGTGGGTGGAGAATTGGTTAGCAGACAGGAAGCAAAGAGTGGGAATAAACGGGACCTTTTCAGAATGGCAGGCGGTGACTAGTGGGGTACCGCAAGGCTCAGTGCTGGGACCCCAGTTGTTTACAATATATATTAATGACTTGGATGAGGGAATTAAATGCAGCATCTCCAAGTTTGCGGATGACACGAAGCTGGGTGGCAGTGTTAGCAGTGAGGAGGATGCAGGGTGACTTGGATAGGTTGGGTGAGTGGGCAAACTCATGGCAGATGCAATTTAATGTGGATAAATGTGAAGTTATCCACTTTGGTGGCAAAAATAGGAAAACAGATTATTATCTGAATGGTGGCCGATTAGGAAAAGGGGAGGTGCAACGAGACCTGGGTGTCATTATACACCAGTCATTGAAAGTGGGCATGCAGGTACAGCAGGCGGTGAAAAAGGCGAACGGTATGCTGGCATTTATAGCGAGAGGATTCGAGTACAGGAGCAGGGAGGTACTACTGCAGTTGTACAAGGCCTTGGTGAGACCACACCTGGAGTATTGTGTGCAGTTTTGGTCCCCTAATCTGAGGAAAGACATCCTTGCCATAGAGGGAGTACAAAGAAGGTTCACCAGATTGATTCCTGGGATGGCAGGTCTTTCATATGAAGAAAGACTGGATGAACTGGGCTTGTACTCGTTGGAATTTAGAAGATTGAGGGGGGATCTGATTGAAACGTATAAGATCCTAAAGGGATTGGACAGGCTAGATGCGGGAAGATTGTTCCCGATGTTGGGGAGGTCTAGAACGAGGGGTCACAGTTTGAGGATAGAGGGGAAGCCTTTTAGGACCGAGGTTAGGAAAAACTTCTTCACACAGAGAGTGGTGAATCTGTGGAATTCTCTGCCACAGCAAACTGTTGAGGCCAGTTCATTAGCTATGTTTAAAAGGAAGTTAGATATGGCCCTTGTGGCTACAGGGGTCAGGGGGTATGGAGGGAAGGCTGGGTTCTGAGTTGGATGATCAGCCATGATCATAATAAATGGCGGTGCAGGCTCGAAGGGCCGAATGGCCTACTCCTGCACCTATTTTCTATGTTTCTATGTTACATTTATCCCAAATATACGAAAAGGGATAACTAGGTTCATCTTTTAAAAACTATGACTGCCTTTAAAAGTCAAGAATGATACACAATGCATTCAAAGTTATTTTTAAATTAAGTCAAAGGAGGAGACGTACAGAGTCAAAAAAAGGAACAAACATTCCTATTCCCAATGAATGAAATCACAGGTGGTATGAAACTGCCTTAATTTCCTGTAAAGCAGTAAACATTGTTCTATTTTTCATAATAGCATGTATGTAGCCAAATATTATTAATATGGGTGACGGCAGATATAACATATAGCATTGAAGGCAAGGGATATCTAATGTGAAACCAGGATAAGAACAAAATAAAGCAAAACAATTGCACTGATGTTATACTCAGGTTCAGGGTAAGGGTTACTCCATCTAATGTGTTTAGTGCCATTGAGCAATGAAAATTGAATATTTAATTTTATTTAACTGTACAGCACATGGTACGTCCTTCTGGCCCTTCGAGCGATGGCACCTCAACAACCGCACAATTCTGATTAACTCTAACTTAATCAAGGACAATTTGCAATAACCTACCTGGCACATCTTTAGACGGTGGGAGGAAGCTGGAGTGCCCATGAAAACCCAAGCATTCCTGCGTTCTGTAAGGAGTACAGCGACTCCTTGCAGAATGGCGCTGGAATAGAACTCCGATCTCTGGAACGTTCCGGGCTGTAATAGTTTCCAGCTAACTGCTATATTACCTTCTACAACATCCAAAATGTTGCTAGTCCTTCTCCCACCCATATTCTTCCTTAGTCCTGACAATCCATGAAAAAATGTGTGGGCTTGATGCCCAAGGAGGCCCTAAACCTTTTTCTTTCCAGAGAATGAAAACTTAAGACCATAAGATTTAGGAGCAGAAGTAGGCCATTCGGCCCATTGAGTCTGCTCCGCCATTCAATCATGGGCTGATCCACTTCATCCAGTCATCCCCACTCCCCTGCTTTCACCCCATGCCCTTTGATGCCCTGGCTAATCAAGAACCTATCTATCTCTGCCTTAAATACATCCAATGACTTGGCCTCCACAGCCACTTGTGGCAACAAATTCCACAGATTTACTACCCTCTGACTAAAGTAATTTCTCCACATCTCAGTTCTAAATGGACGTCCTTCAATCCTGAAGTCGTGCCCTCTTGTCCTAGACTACCCTACCATGGGAAATAACTTTGCCATATCTAATCTGTTCAGGCCTTTTAACATTTGGAATGTTTCTATGAGATCCCCCCTCATTCTCCTGAACTCCAGGGAATACAGCCCAAGAGCTGCCAGATGTTCCTCATACATTAACCCTCTCATTCCTGGAATTATTCTCATGAATCTTCTCTGAATCCTCTCCAATGTCAGTATATCCTTTCTAGAATAAGGAGCCCAAAATTGCACACAATACTCCAAGTGTGGTCTCACGAGTGCCTTATAGAGCTTCAACATCACATCCTGGCTCTTATATTCTATACCTCTAGAAATGAATGCCAACATTTCATTCGCCTTCTTCACAGCCGACTCAACCTGCAGGTTAACCTTTAGGGTAACTTGCACAAGGGCTCCCAAGTCTCTTTGCATTTCTGCATTTTGAATTCTTTCCCCATCTAAATAATAGTCTGCCCATTTAGTTCTTCCATCAAAGTGCATGACCATACACTTTCCAACATGTCTCAGGGTTGGGCAAATGCTGCCAGTGCTCTCCATAGCACAGAAAGCATAAATCTCATAGTGAAATGTTTTCAGAACCAGGAAGGAAGAAATTAGCAAGTTGAGCACATTAGCCCCGCCTTTCGCAAATATTGAAGAAGCTCCATTGTCAATACTGATCAAGAGGTAATTGTAGGCTTTCCTCTTTCCCATCTTAGAAAGTAATGTTTACAAAGCCGACTCCAGAATCTTGAGCACATCCCAAATATGATACTTCAGGGCAGATCTCAGATACAGCTAATGTCAGAAGTGTAGTCTTTCAAAGCCTACATTTCTGACTGCTCCTGCAGATTGTCAAGAGAAGTCACTATGTGAAGAGGCGCAGGGGAATTCTTTGAGTGCTGTCCGACATTCATTGCTCAATAACACTAAATCAATTAACTAATCATTTTTATTGGATTATTTATCTCACTGTTGTCCACTGGAGCCTGCTGTGTTGTAGACTGACTGCCATATTTCTCTACAAGGCAACAATAAATAGTCATAAGAGCATAAGAACATAAGAAATAGGAGCAGGAGTAGGGCATCTGGCCCATCGAGCCTGCTCCACCATTCAATAAGATCATGGCTGATCTGGCCATGGATTCATCTCCACCTACCTGCCTTTTCCCCATAACCCTTAATTCCCCTACTGTGCAAAAATCTATCCAACCTTGTCTCAATATTATCCAGGATAAACTGTCTGCTGTGTCCAGATCTGATTCCACCCATAACAGTGCTGCATGCTTTCAGCAAGGTTGTCACTGATCTTTATCAACACTACAATGGACAAACCTCGCAAAAAGACTGACCTATGGTAATCCATCCAAGAGGGGTGAAAGGCCTCCACAAATGCCAGCAGGGTCACACAGGAGGTGTGATATCTCCTCAGTACTCACCTCCATTTGTCGCTTCTCCCACAAGCATCCTCAAAGAGTGATGCATTCATTCTCAGGGCAAGCTGGCCAGCAGTTCATCTCTTAACAGAGCTTAGTGCGAAAGCCTGCCCATTACTTACCAATACACCATGGTCATTTATTAGATGCAAGGTACTTATAGTGACTATAGAACATCAAGGCAGGTTCAGCTGCTGACAGAGACAATGTTACTCAGAAAGGACAATCAGTCTGGTAGTTGTATTGTAATTGAATAATTTGAGTTTCTAATCCTGTGGCTACAAATTTTCACAGAATGTTAAAGTAAAGCCACTCAACGAATCAAGCAATACCTATGCTTGTTCTTTGTGTCCTCCTGATACGTCCTGTGGAGACAGATATGAAAGATGTGAGCACTACAAGGTGATGTTGTGCTGTCATACAGTCAATGCACACAGCACTCTGAGGTAGTTCTTAAATATGGTCAAAACACTTACTAGAAAGACTGCTGGCATTGCCATCAATGTTACCAGTCAACAATCCTGCATCACTATCTGATGTCTGGATGCTTCCTCTTAAACCAAATGGAGAAGGGAAGCTAAAGTACAAGTACTGTATGCCCTTCCTGTGCTTATGTGCCTCAATATTTCAGTCCCTAATTGATAGTGAATCACCTCGAGCACAATGCGCAAGTAGGTACACATGGAAATGCTGGTGAAAAGTCCACAGTTAAAAGACATTACTATACAATACAACCTAAAAAAGGTTTACTGAGATTTATAAATTTGCACTTTGTAGACGTCTCCGCAATGCAGTGCTTTTAAGGAATAGTTCTATATCTGAGGTGACTGGCAATGCTCATATCTCTGATCCTCGTGTCCTGTTCTAGACCTAATGCACTTCTGCCATACACTGCATGGAATGCATCTACAGTGTGGAGAGTCTACAACTTGCATTGCCGCATTCTGCGATAACACATACTGGAACTTAAAAATCCAGGAGAAGTGCAGGAAAAGCCAGGCAAACACCTGCCCCTCACTACCATCAGGGGAGAGGTACCGGAGCCCGAAGCCCCACGCTTAACATTTCAGAAACAGCTTCGTTCCCTCTGCCATCAGATTTCCTATCAGTCTATGAACCCATGAGTACTACTTTGCTATTCCTCTTTTGCACTCTTTAATTTTTAATTGTAAGTTATCATATTTATTTATTGAGATACAGTGCAGATTAGGCCCTTCTGGCACTTTGAGCCGTGCCTCAATTTAAGCCTAGCCTAACAATCGTACGATTTACAATGACTAATTAACCCATCAACTGCTACATCTTTGGACTGTGGGAGGAAACCAGAGCACCTTGAGGAGACACACAAGCACGGGGAAAATGTACAAACTGCTTACAGGCAGTGCCAGGAAGTGAACCCAGGTCGCTGGTACTGTAAAACATTGTGCTAACCACTACACTACTGTGCCACATGTCTTGCACTGCACTGCTGCTACACAACAACAAATTTCACAGTATATGTCAGGGGTAATAAACATGAATCTGATTCAGATTCATCCACACATTCAAAACATGGCATTCTGAAATAGAGTGCCCAGTTACATTTCCCATTCTCTGTTTTGTATTGCTGCAGTATTACTGCAGCCTATGGAGATAATGGGCATAGTTAGATACATTTCGGGTGGAGATACATGATCACATTTCTTCCCATTCTGATGCTCAATCTGAACAAGAGCTGAACCACTTCACCATGGCTGCATGCTCTTACACACTGAATTGAGGCCGCATGATTGACTGATTAGATATTTGCATTTACAAGTGGGTGTACAGATGTACCTAATAAAGTGGCCACTGAGTGTAAATCTATAAAGCTGAGTGGGGGCAGTACGGCAAGCCAAACCTCGGCAAAAGAATTGGCACTACACAGGAACAATTAATGAGACAGTTTAATAGAAAAGACAGAATACATCTGGAACATTTGATGCTCTGAGAATTTTAGAGCACCATGGCAGATTGTGAAAACACCCTTTCTGATGACGTGGAAATTTAAGCTAAAAACAAGTCTGAGATAGGTTTGTTTACAAGGCATGTTTCCATGTGCTTGCATTAAATAAAAAAAATAAAGAACTACCAAGACTAGCAGCAAAGCCATATGAAGAAAAGCAGAATGATAGCCTGATCCAGAAAGCTGGAACACATAAGATCAAGGCAAGCTGGCCAAGCGGGTGCAAAATTGGCTTGGTGGTGGGAGACAGAGGGTGGTAGTGGAGGGTGGTTTTTCAGATTGGAGGCTTGCAACCAGCGGTGTGCAGTAAGGATCAGTGCTGGTTTCCTGTTGTTTGCCATCAATGTCAACTACTTGGACAAGACTGGAGGTGGCATGATAAGTCAATTTACAGGTGACTGCAAAATTGATTGTATAGTGGATGGCGAAGAAAACTATCAGCTTCCAAGATCTAGATCAACCCAGAAAGTAGGCCTAAATGGCAGATGGAATTTAACTTAAGATGGTGTGAAATGTTGCAGTTGGGTGTGTTAAACAAGCCCAGGATTTACACAGTGAATGACAGGATTTGGCCTGGAATTGAGTTGTGGGGTGAGATTCAATAGACGGGGACAACTTTCTTTGGAGCGAAGGAGACTGAGAGGTATTTTATCAGGCTTTATAAAATTTTAAGGGACATAGAAAGGGCAAGTAGTCACAGTGTTTTTCCTTTGGGACAGGGAAGTCTCAAACCTGAGGGCCTAGGTTCAAGAGAGAGAAGATTTAAAGGTTAGTTGAGAAGCAAGTTTTTCTTCACACAAGATGGTGGGTATATGGAATGAGCTGGTGGCGGAGGTCACTGAGGCAGGTATAATTATGGCGTTTAAGAAAAATCTTGAACGAGTACATGAAAAAGGAAGATATAGAGGGATTTGGGACAAATGCAGGCAGTGGTTATCTTTGTCAGCATGGACGAGTTGACTTTTTTCTATCCTGCAGAATCTGAAATATCATCTTCTTACATAATTGGTTGTTTTAGGAGCTGGAAGCAGAGTAAAGCATGCATAGCTCCCAGAGCAAACAGAACAGACACCAGAACAAAATATTGACTAATTAACAGAGCACTGAAGACTACGCAGGGGGGTTGCTAATGGACATAAGACCTCAAACCATCACTTCACACAAGGCAAATCATGCCAAATTGATTTAAAAACAAGTAGGTCAGGATCAATCCATAGCAACATCGTCAACAGAAACAAGAACTCTTCCTCTCCAGTCCATCTTTTGTGGGGACAATAGAGGTGTTAGGCTGATGTCAGTGTGACCATTGAATCAAGCCAAGGCTGCATGCCTACAACAGCAAAGAGGCCACATGGTGAGGGTGACCTTCAGTGCATAATTGAGGAAATTATTATCACTTTCACACTGACTCCTGCATGTCCACCGGGAAATAGTAGTAGATAGTGAGACGACCTTGGCTGGGTGAATCTAGAACAAGAGGTTATAGTTTAGGGTGAAAGGGGGAATTTGATACGAATCTTTTTCTCTCAGAAGGTGGTATGAGTGTGGAATGAGCCAGCAGTGGAAGAGGTGGATGTCTGTTCAATTGTAACACTTAAGAGAAGTTTGGATATGTATATGGATGGGGGTGGGGGTGGATTTGTGTACAGGTAGATGGCACTAAGCAGAAGATCAAATTGACATGGATTAGATGGTCTAAATGGCCTGATTCTGTGTTTAGTACACTATGACCCCAGTGACAGTAAAGGAAAATACTTCAACACTAGCAACACACACACAGAATGCAGGAAGAGCTCAGGCAGCATCTGTGGAGAGGAATAAAAAGTTGAAGATCTGGGCCAAGACTCTTCTTAAGGAGACTGAGGTCCTTTGGAGTATGCAGGTCTCTCCTTCACATGTTCTACCAGTCTGCTGTTGCCATTACAATCTTCTATGCGGTGGTGTGCTGGGGCAATGGCATCAACATGGGTGATGCCAGCAGGCTCAATGAACTGATTAGAAAGGGTGGCTATGTTATAAGAGTCAAACTGGACACACTGGAGGCTGTGAAAGAACAAAGGACCATACAGAAAATCCTGGCAACTCTGGGCAATGTTTCTCACCCTCTGCATGCCACCTTGGCTGAACAGAGGAGCACTTTTCTTAATAGACTAAGACAACTGCGCTGCTCCAAAGGGTGCTATATGAGGTCATTCTTACTCTCAGCCACTAGGCTCTATAATGAGTCAACCTATAGCCGGGGAAGTGATGAGCCCCTCCTGTTAGACTGCTCATGGTAACTCTTTTTTATTATTTTGATTTTTCCTCTAATATTTGTATCTGTGCACCTGTAATGCTTCTGTGACACTGTAGTTTCCATCGGGATCAATAAAGTATCTATCTAGCTATCTATCTATCTCTATCAGAACCCTTTTCCAGTCCTGACTGTTTATTACCCTTCATAGATGCTGCCTGGCTTGCTGAGTTCCTCTGCCACTTTATGTGTGTTACTCAAAGATTTCCAGCATCTGCAGAATCTCTTCTGTTGATAAATTTGGTACTTCAACACCAGTGGCTTTCAGTCTCACATTACACATACAAGCACTGGTCCACAATCACACAAAGCAGAACCCTTGCAAACAGCCATCAATTTTCTTTTATTAAAATCCTACTTTTCTGGGATCGATCATCTATTTGTCCCACATGATAGGCAAGGTTCAACGACTTTTCCAATCCAGTGGGAGTGAGATGGAGTCCTGATACCAATTACCCAGACAAACCAACAACATGTATATTTGCCCTGAGGTAATAAATTATTGCTGAAAAAATTTGACTTAAAACAATAAATGTGTTGGATTTAATTAACAAAATCTTTTCATGACAGTATGATGGGAAAATTCCAGTAATGTGACAGGAATGAAAACAAAAACAGAAGTGTTCATTTCAGTCTTCATAATGGTCTTCAACTAAACATGTCAAGCTAACACTGCAAGAAATGTCATTTCAATTTTTCATAATCTCTTTTGTATGATCAAAACAAGTCTCGATTACAGCTCACGCAAATTGATCCCTCTCTCCACATGGCTGCTAAAATCTAATTTTGTTTATTTTTTTCTCAGCTTTATTAATTGTTTCTATCCTACTGGGACAGGCAATGAGTGCATGTAGTGTTGTCACAAGTCTACACTAATAACTTAAATTGACATTGCAGAAGGGAATAGACACTTTTATTTCTGGGAAGCTCAACGGTTCAGTCTGGCTAAAAACATCTCTGGTGACACAAGCAACGTTGTTTTGTTACAAAGCTGGATATGTTTACTATTGATTAAAGGAGTAGAACGTTTCCTCGCTTGATTGTTACACTGATTTTCTCCCTTGACATCGGAGGGAAATATATGACCAGATGTCTGAGTCATTAGCTCTGATCTAAAAACATGTGTTAACCAAGTGGCAAAAGGACAACAAAGTACACATAACCCATTCTGTTATATTTACAGTGAGACACTGCTGAAGGTGCCTCAGTGGCTTAGTTCTGAACTAAGTTCCCGTTCATCTTACATTGTTAGATATGGCCATTTTGCAGAAATTATGGGATAGGAATGGTAGCCAGTTAATACAATTGAGAACTAGTCATCAATCTAAGACAAGGACATCTCTATGCCAGATATTGACCATTTACACCTCATTGACAGTCACAACAGATGGTGCAAAACAACACTATCTGGGACCATAAACAACCCTTCCGGGTGAAACATAGAAACATAGAAAATAGGTGCAGGAGTAGGCCATACGGCCCTTCGAGCCTGCACTGCCATTTATTATGATCATGGCCGATCATCCAACTCAGAACCCCGCCCCAGCCTTCCCTCCATACCCCTGATCCCCTTAGCCACAAGGGCCATATCTAACTCCCTCTTAAATATAGCCAATGAACTGGCCTCAACTGTTTCCTGTGGCAGAGAATTCCACAGATTCACCACTCTGTGTGAAGAAATTTTTCCTAATCTTGGTCCTAAAAGGCTTCCCCTTTATCCTCAAACTGTGACCCCTTGTTCTGGACCTCCCCAACATTGGGAACAATCTTCCTGCATCTAGCCTGTCAAATCCCTTTAGGATTTTATACGTTTCAATCAGATCCCCCCTCAATCTTCTAAATTCCAACGAGTACAAGCCCAGTTCATCCAGTCTTTCTTCATATGAAAGTCCTGCCATCCCAGGAATCAATCTGGTGAACCTTCTTTGTACTCCCTCTATGGCAAAGATGTCTTTCCTCAGATTAGGGGACCAAAACTGCACACAATACTCCAGGTGTGGTCTCACCAAGGCCTTGTACAACTGCAGTAGTACCTCCCTGCTCCTGTACTCGAATCCTCTTGCTATAAATGCCAGCATACCATTCGCCTTTTTCACCGTCTGCTGTACCTGCATGCCCACTTTCAATGACTGGTGTATAATGGCACCCAGGTACATATTTACATTCATCTCCTCCAACTTCAGCTACTGCATTTGTCATCCTGGTCTGGCCTCCTCTGCTTTGGCAAGGACTAAGCGAAGGATCTGTGGGAAAGAAATAAATGACTGGAGATGCTGGAATCTGAAGCACTAAACTGCTGGGGGAACTCAGTGGGGCAAACAGCATCTGTGTGAGTCCTGATACAGAGCTTCATCCCGAAATGACAGCAGTTCCTTTCCTCTCACCGATGCAGCTTGACCTGCGGGGTCCTCCTGTAAATTGCTTGTTGATTCGCAGAAACCTACATTCTGTTCACCCGAGCTCCCGTATGCACATCCGTGCAGTTCCCCTTCCCATTCCCACATCAACCAGTCCATCATTGGCATTCTCCACTGCTGGAGTGAGAGCCAACGCACTGGAGGAACAACATCTCAAGTTCCACCTGAGTAGTCCACAACCCGATGGTGTGAACAGTGAATTTTCCAATTTCAGCGACCCTCATACCCTCTCTGTTTCCCACTCCTCTCATTTTTGTGCCTTTTCCCATTCCCCCACTTCACCAGCTCCCTACTGCCTATTTTCCTTCCCCCTCCTGGTTACATCCACACACATATCACATATTTTACTCACTGTTTTTTCCCCACACCCCCAAGTTCTGCTTCAATCTGCCTTTCATTTCATTCTTAAAGGTTCATGCTATCACCTTCCTTACGTATCAGATCCCAGCACTGGTGGCCTTCCTCCCTACTCTCTTCATCTACAGCCTTCCCCGCCCTCCACTTTGTTCCATCTGACTTTTTCTGTTTGTCTGCCACTCACCAATCATCCACCTGCTACTCTCTTCCAACTCCGTCTTTCCCTCTCCCTGACTTGGCTTCAGCTGCCCAACACTTTCCACCTTTCCTCAGTCCACCCATCTTTATGCGCATTCTACCGCAACTCACCTCCCCACTTAGTCCTGAAGCAGTATTTTGACACAGAATGCCAACAATTCCCTCCCTACCACCCACCGCCCCATAAATGCTGCTCAGCCTGCTGAGTTCCTCTGCTGCAGCATCTGCTGTCTCTTGTGTCTCCAGACCAACAGATCTAGTGACACTTTATACCAGCAATTCAAACTCTGAAAAAATGTTTAAAAACTGACCAGTTCTTCCCATTATGCTGGGAGAGTTTTCATTTGCTTATCTGAGTGTTACTGCAAGCTCCGTCCCCACCTGTTGGGGCAAAGTGATTTACATTGGCCAAGCCAAAGTAAATTACAGGCTACAGACGTGTTAATGGCACAAGCAACCAAGATCAGCAAGTAGAAATATCAATGTATATCATAAAGACAGCCTAAAAACATCCAGATACATTTAGTTTATTTTGCTTAAATTATGTTTCAGCACAGTGGAGTGATAGAAAGCCTAATCCAACCTTGCATTTTAATGTCCCATTTCCATTTTATGAAATCTCAAGCATAACAAGAGACTATTATAATATTTCTCAATAAATTTATGATTCCAAGGACAAGCAAAGTGTATAATACTCATGTATATGTGATTTATTATCTGTGTGCCATGGTCTAGGACAATTGAATACTAATTTTTATGAAGTGCATATATTCAATTCTATCACCAGATGTTGGCTACATCCACATTTTTATCACATTGAAAAGACTATTCATATTTTACAAAGTGCTAAAATGGCTTAGTAAAATGGTTGAGCTCCTTCTCATCCCATCTCCCCATTAAAGTGCATTTCTATGGAAGGGCGAAGCACACTTTTTGGTATAAGTACATTCAGAAGTCAGGGTTGCACCTAGCACCCAAGTCTTCTTATTAATAACCACTTAATATGACCTGAATGTTTCAGTCTCTCTTTGACATCATTGTTATCCAGAAAGTGAATGGAACTGGATTGGACTGTGCACATTCCTCTAAACCGTGGGCAGAAATGGTTTCAACTGCAGCAGGTTTCGATCCAAACTATTGGCTATCCCTTTACCTCTAGAGATGTATTTTCAGGTGTGCAAAGTTGACACTAAGCGAACCATGTTTCTCAAAGATTACTGAAGTCTTTTCTCACATACCTCTTTTCCATGACCATTTTGAAAGGGGTAGTTACTTAGCTTAATGTCCAGCAGCTTTTTTTCCCCCAATCTCAATCTCATCATGTATATTCAATAGCCTCCATCTGCACCATCCGCCCTGCTCTGCTGGGGGAGAAGCTGACAGCGATGCAGGTGGATGCTCCCCTAGTGTTATGGATTCTTGATTACCTGACTAGCTGACTACAGTACGTGTGCTTGCAACACTGTGTGTCCGACAGAGTGATCAGCAGCACTGGGGCTCCACAGGGGACTGTCTTGTCTCCCTTTCTCTTCACCATTTACACCTTGGACTTCAACTACTGCACAGAGTCTTGTCATCTTCAGAAGTTTTCTGATGACTCTGCCATAACTGGATGCATCAGCAAGGGAGATGAGGCTGAGTACAGGGCTACGGTAGGAAACTTTGTCACATGGTGTGAGCAGAATTATCTGCAGTTTAATGTGAAAAAGACTAAGGAGCTGGTGGTAGACCTGAGGAGAGCTAAGGTATCGGTGACCCCTGTTTCCATCCAGGGGGTCAGTGTGGACATGGTGGAGGATTACAAATACCTGGGGATATGAATTGACAATAAACTGGACTGGTCAAAGAACACTGAGGCTGTCTACAAGAAGGGTCAGAGCCGTCTCTATTTCCTGAGGAGACTGAGGTCTTTTAACCTCTGCTGGACAATGCTGAAGATGTTCTACGAGTCTGTGGTGGCCAGTGTGATCACGTTTGCTGTTGTGTGCTGGGGCAGCAGGCTGAGGGTAGCAGACACCAACAGAATCAACAAACTCATTCGTAAGGCCAGTGATGTTGTGGGGATGGAACTGGACTCTCTGACAGTGGTGTCTGAAAAGAGGATGCTGTCCAAGTTGCATGCCATCTTGGACAATGTCTCCCATCCACTACATAATGGACTGGTTGGGCACAGGAGTAAATTCAGCCAGAGACTCATTCCACCAAGATGCAGCACAGAGCGTCATAGGAAGTCATTCCTGCCTGTGGCCATCAAACTTTACAACTCCTCCCTTGGAGGGTCAGACACCCTGAGCCAATAGGCTGGTCCTGGACTTATTTCCTGGCATAATTTACATATTACTATTTAATTATTTATGGTTTTATTACTATTTAATTATTTATGGTGGAACTGTAACGAAAACCAATTTCCCCCAGGATCAATAAAGTCTGACTATGACGACCACCTTTATGTTTCGACCAGATGTATTCCTGGTGCCTCTACAAATATCTGGACACTGAAAAAGCACAAATAAAAGGGAAAATGTTGGGCAGTTCAGGAAAAATGTCAAAAAAGCAATTTGGAAGGCAAAGGGAAGCAATTAAAGTAAAAGAACTCTACAGATACACAATTAAAAAGAGCTGGGGTGTGAATTAAATGATCAATATAAAACAGTAAGTACAAGGAAAGCGAATCTAGTGAACACGACATCAGAAGAGAAGGATAGGAATTAAATAACCACAATTAATATAAAAAAGATAAATCTTAAACAAACTAAAGAGGTTAAAACCCAGGTCCTGATGTAGGTTTTTTTTAAAGCCCCCAGTGCCTTCAGATGTGCATAAGTCTTTCTACATTTTGTCTGCCAACGTGCGTCTGCTGCTTGGAAATTCAGTACTCATACTCCCACTGAATCAACTGCAAGGTAAGGTTTTCTTTTCCCATACTGTGAAGGTACAGTAAATAAGAAGCAGACTACAGGCACAACAGTGTTCAGGGGTCACAGGCCCCTGTGATGCAGGGGCTGCTTGGGACAAGAATTAGTTGCTAGCAAATAATAGCAAGAGGGCATAGTACAGCTGATCAGAAGCAGAGTCACTCACCAGCCGGGAAGTCGACCCATTGTTGACTGACCAGCAACTGTGAAGTCACTGAGCTGGCAGCAGATTGATGAGACAGGACAGAATTGCTTAACTGGGAAGCCTGTGATCAGCGGTTGAAGGTTTGATCGTGACTCTGGGATTCGTAGGACAAATGGCTGAGCATGGAATTTGTGAGATTGGTGAGTGGGAGGAGTAGCATGTTGAGGTTTGGTACCATGGGATGCTAAGACACTGCATGTAAACAGAGAGAGCAGCCTGTGGCGTAGTGCCAGAAGTGTGCTAGAATGTGCTGAAATCTAGTCAGCAAGCCTCCCTTTACGTTGTGTACTGCAGAGCAAGCAATGCTATCAAATCTCAGCCTGGCTTTAAAACTTCATGGCAGGCTAGGCAGCATCTATGGAAAAGAGTAAAGAGTTGATGCTTCTAGATTCCTAGTCCTGCTAAAGGGTCTCTGCCCAAACGTTGACTGCTTGCTCTTTTCCATGGATGCTGCCCGACCTGCGGAGTTCCTCCAGCATTTTGTGGGTGTTGCTTTGATTCCCGACTTCTGCAGATTTTATCGTGTTTGTGTTAAAACTACACGGGCTCACTTTCTCCAACTGTGGTCTAAGTAGATCGATTTCATGACAAGTGCTCAGCTGGATTTCTGGAATGGCACTATTTGACCTAAGAACCATTGGAATTAAACTTCATTTCTACACAAAATCATTTTTTACTGGAAAAAAAGTACTATACAAGTGCAGTTCTAGGCAGTGAAACAACTGGTTGGAAGCCAAGATTGAACTGTTCGGTCAGTCAGGTTGAACATGGCTATTGGAAAAATATATCATCCTTACTAACTGAACATCAAAAATTATTTGACAGCACAGGTTTCAAAAGAGAATGTCATGCTTTACTCTCCTCATTAAATTCTAAGACAAGATAGCCAAGAGAATATTAGAGTGGTGGGGATATGATATATGCAGATTTTCAAAGGGCTTGTGATATTGTACCCTGCAATAATCAAAAGGACAAGATCAGCGTATGCAGAGTTTGAGCACGTGTTCCAGAAGGTTTTGCTGGAAAAAAAGAAAGGGGAACTATTCAGCAGGCTAAGGGCAAAACGCAGGATTTCACAAGGACGACTGCTGCGACTACAACATTTGTTGATTTACATTAATGATTTAAAACACAGGTTGGAAATCTGCAGACTGACAGGTGCACACTGGGTGGTCAGGCTTGAGTAAGAAGAATCAATCCCCAGAAAGAAGGTAACAAGCTCCCAACAAACATCAATCAAGTTGCAGAATGACCGTTTCACTGTTAACACACATTTCCCTGCAGGTTATTCTGAGGAATCCGATTTCAATATGAATTAATCTTAATTATTTAACTGGGGTCAAGGAGCAATGAGATGTGGGAGTACAAATATACAAATCTGTACTGTATCAGTACAGGTTAATAAAATAAAATGCAAATAGTTATTGTATTTTTGTCAGCCTTTCTTGAGGCCTCTGCTTTCTCTCATGCAGAGGAATGGCATGGAGTCAAAGAGAAACTTTCATGGTGCCAACAGAAGAATTCCCATGATAAAGAATCTGCTCCCAATGCTTTCTGAGGTGAATCATAACCTCTAAGTGGTGCTATCAGGATTTCAGATTTATCATTTCAACTGCACATGTCACCAGGAGAAGAAGCTTATCCTTAACTATTTTACTGGCGCAATACTGATTCAATTTCAGTGTCACTTTCAATTTCAGCATTCAGGTAACTGAGTGAAACGTGACCTTTTGGGTCTCTATCAGACTTTTCTTTCCAACGACAGCATATTGCAAACAAAACATAATCAGGCATGGATTGTTTTTAAAAGCACAACTACTTCCTCCTTCCTCTTTTTTTTTGTGTGCCATACTCTGCCAGAGCCTCAGCGACCACTTTTTTCAAGTGCTTGTCTTGGAGGAAAGATTCTGTTAGTGGTCCCCCACATCCCTCTCACAGCGCAGTTTTTTATTTTACGAGGCTGAGTTGCGAGCTCAACACTCAACCCGGCACAGATGGAAAGCATGCCCGGGAGCGGCCCTGCTGGATTCGAACTCGGGAACCTTCGCTCCGGAGTCCGGCACTGATGTCACTGCGCCACCAGCATGAGTTTAATTCATCCAAAATATTGTTTTCAGTTGTTTTTTTTTCATTTTGTCTTAGTTTTTCATACTTTCTTGTAGCTTGCTTTTGTGATCTCACCAAATTATTCTCCCATTTATATTAAAAACCTATCTATACCTATTCACTATTCCAACACCATCCTGTTTCCTCATGTCCTTTCCTGTCTGAGCATTGCTTTTATCTGATGGATAGGGCCAGACATACTGACCACCACCCCATCTCACCTCACCTGCTAGCAGAGAATGAGCATTGCATACTGAAGCCCAGCGAATGAGCACCCTGATGCGCTCAAGGGCTTTCAGAATCCGATACGCAAAATGTAATAGATTTTAATAATTTCTCCATAAACGGGTTTAATAATACCTCTATTTTCAATAGAACTACCACCTTAAAGAGTTTTAACTATTTGTTAAGGTAAAGTAAATAAAACTCTTCTCTGAATTCACTTTCCACACAGGGTTGCACTCACCATGCCCGCATTCTGTAAAAATATCATGTCATTCACTTAACTATTATGATTATATTTAACAATCCCTTGACGGTGATAACTGTTTAAGGAGATTATGAGGATCTTTAATCCCCATCGTAGCATAGTGGCTAGCATAAGGCTTTGCAGTGCGGGCAACCTGGATTCAACTCCCCCTGCTGCCCCTAAGGAGTTTGCATGTTCTCCCCGTGACCGCGTGGGTTTCCTCCGGGTGCTCCGGTCTCCTCCCACAGTCTGAAGACGTACAGATTGGTAGGGTAATTAGTCATTGAAAATTGTCTCATGATTAGGCTAGGGTTAAATCAGGGGCTGCTGGGTGGCGCGGCTCAAAGGGCTGGAAGGGCCTACTCCATAGACACGTAAACATGTGAGGGCATTGAAGACCCTGCCAGGGTTACAGGGTCTTAGTGTTGAAAGAAGGTTATATTGAATCAAATCTAAACCTTTTAGAAACAACACTTTGAAAGGCCAATCACAACCCACACAATCTGAACCAATGCTTTGTTGTAGACATGAAAATTCTATTTCAGTATCAATGATTTGCTGTAGTTCATCGCCAGTGCTCTGATGCAGCAACAGAATTCCCAGTGGAGTGAGTGCACCAAATGTTTAACTGCCCAGGATCACTGCCTGACCTTCACGGCATTCCCCCTTGCAATTACGGTTTGCTTTTCAGATTTTTAGCATCCACTGTAGTTTGTGCTGGTGCCAGTCGCGAGTGAGCCACAGAGACAGAAATCCAGTGATGTCATTGTGCTGACACAGTGCAGCAGTACCTGTCTCTCAGCCTCAACACGGGGCAGCTTGCTCCAGTTAGAATTCCAGGGAGAGACGGAGACACCCATCCCAGCACTGTCAGCTTCCCAGTGAAAACTGGCGATTTCCATCAGCCAAGAGAAGCCTTTCCTCTGAAGGAGGGAACAGATCACCTCCGCAATTGAGAGCTTTCAGTTGGGAATGTTACCTGGAACCTTCCCAGATCACATGCCCCTTCTGTTTTCTCTCAGTCCTGACGCTGGCTTACCAGCAGAAACTTTGTGCTCACACTTGCAGAGCTTATAGCCTCTGATGTGAAGCCAAAAATGCCACTGTTTAGCAATACACTTTAAGCAAACGATTACAAATTAGTGAACTGTTTTTCAACATTCAATATTTATTTTTTGGGCCAATAATATTATTATATTTTTTGGGCCACTATGTTTGTCTGAAATCCATCACTGAACCTTACTCATAAGATTCATACATAAGTATATATCTAAACAATATTTTACTGCTGGCCATCAAAATTTGCACTGGAAACTCTTGTAACATGGAACTGACCCTGAGAATAATGTGCAAGTCACGTAAAGAAAGTGTATGCTAAAAGCCTTTATAATGTGCACAGCTATTTCAAAAACTATACAAAGTAAGCTGCTCACACAAGATGCTGGAGGAACTCAGCAGGCCAGGCAGCATCCACAGAAAAAAGCACGGATGAGATTTCGGGCCAAAATCCTTCGGCGGGCAGGACTGGAGAAAAAAAGCTGAGGAGTAGATTTGAAAGGTGGGAGGAGGGGAGAGAGACAGGTGAAACCTGAAGGGGGAGGTGTGAAGCAAAGAGCTAGGAAGTTGATAGGTGAAAGAGAAGAAAGAAAAAAGGGTTGGGAGGAGGAGCACCAGAGGGAGGTGATGGGCGAGTAAGGAAATAACATGAGAGAGGGAAAAAGGGGTAAGAAATGGTGAAGGGGAGGGTGGCAATACTGGAATTTTGAGAAATTGATGTTCATGCCGTCAGATTGGAGGCTACCCAATTGGAATATAAGGTGTTGTTCCTACAACCTAAGTGTGGCTTTATCACAACAGTGGAGGAGGCCATGGATGGACATATCGGAATGGGAATGGGAAGTGGAATTAAAATGGGTGGCCACTGGGAGATCCTGCTTTTTCTGGCAGTTGGAGAGCAGACACTCGGTGAAGCGGTCTACTAAACTACATCAAGTCTCGCCGATACACAGGAGGCCATACCGGGAACACCGAACACAGTATATGACCTCAACAGACTCACAGGTGAAATGTCGCCTCACCTGGAAGGATTGTTTGGGGCCCTGAAGGAGCAGGTGTAGGGGCAGTTGTAGCACTTGTCTTGATAAGGCCACACTTAGGTGGGAGGAACAAAACCTTATATTCAGTTTGGGTAGCCTCCAAACTGATGACATCGATTTTTCAAACTTCCATTAATGCCTCCCCCCACCCTTCACCATTTCCTATCCCCTTTTCCCTCTCTCATGTTATCTCCTTGCCTGCCCATCACCTCCCTCTGGTGCTCCTCCCCACCCCCAATATTTTTCCTTCTTCCGTAGCCTTCTGTCTCTTTCACCAATCGACTTCCTAGCTCTTTGCTTCATCTCTCCCTCTTCATGTTTCACCTATCGCCTGGTGTTTCTCTCTCTCCTCCCCGCACCTTTCAAATCTACTCCTCAGCTTTTTTCCTCCAGTCCTGCTGAAGAGTTTCGGCCCAAAATGTCGACTGTGCTTTCTTCCATAGGTGCTGCCTGGCCTGCTGAGTTCCTCCAGCATTTTGTGTGTGTTGCTCGGATTTCCAGCATCTGCAGATTTTTCTCGTTCGTGATTTTAAAGTAAGCTGCTGTATATCTTACACAATACAAACATACACTTCAGCACTATGCTTGTCAAACTTAGTAAGTATTTGTGTAAAGATATTTACAGTGTTACATTTCAGAAACATACATTGCCAAGATCACTTTCTACACACAGCAGCTGCCACTTGTAAGATCAAACAGTGTAAGTAAACTTACACTACAAGTAAGCAAACTTTCAGCTATATTTCTTCAGCTTCTAGCCTGCAGATCTATCCCATCAGCTGGATTTTTTGTGGACCGTGTTGCTGCCTGATGCGGAAAGGCACTAGAGTAAGTGGGCAAAGATGGTGTACAGTCTAACAGTGAGGGATGGCCTTGGACAGTTTTCTTGTGATCACAAGACCTTGGATGACATTGCAGAATTCTGCAAGTCCAGTTCACTGGTTTATTGGTGAGACTGAAGACGGGGGAGTTCTGTAGCCTTGGCTGTAGTGAGGAAGAGGTCTCACGCCATGACAACACCTATTACAGCTGCTGGGAGGTGAGACACCAGGGGTGGTGTGGAATGGCATCCACGTTGGATTGGGGGCAAGTCTCCCCTGTCATGCTGCTCTCCAGTATTCACTTGGTGGAAGTCAAGTTGGGTTGAGTGTGTGCATGTACTCATCTGCAAACTGCTGAGGGCTCATTCTTGCCAACAACATTAATGCTCCATCGATCTATGTGACATGTTGCTTTGTTTGCAAACAAGCTCTGTAGAGAGCCTCGGATTTGCTGGCTCATTCCACAAGTTCTGCTGCTCAAGAGGTGCCAGTATAACACAATGGGTTATTTAGTTTTGGCTGTATCAAAACAGACAAGCTAAGAAAGTTGCTTAGTTCAAGGAATCTTGCAAACCAGATGGATAATATCATTTAATATATCAAAAGCTTATGTGTTTATAATTGGATGGTTTATGGATTCAAGAAATTAGCTTCACAGCATTAATTGTGGAAAGCTGGTGTCTGTGTCTCCAAAAAAGCTTTTATACCATTTGTGTTAAAAGGGTATTTGAGTAAGTATCATGTGTGAGTGAAGTCACCCAAATGGCAAAAAAGGGTATAAGTATAGAGGGCTATTTAGGAATGGGATAAGATACATCACAACACTTAAAAGAAACACGGGGTGAACTAGAAGCCATTCCTTTAGCTTCAATTTCTGTGACAAACGATTTGTTTGTCTGCATCGTTGACATGTTCTTTTCGTTTATAGGAACTATAGACAATAGACAATAGGTGCAGGAGTAGGCCATTCGGCCCTTCAAGCCAGCACCAACATTCACTGTGATCATGGCTGATCATCCACAATCAGTATCCAGTTCCTGCCTTATCCCCATAACCTTTGATTCCGCTATCTTTAAGAGCTCTATCCATCTCTTTCTTGAAAGCATCCAGAGACTTGGCCTCCACAGCCTTCGGGGGCAGAGCATTCCATATATCCACCACTCTCTGGGTGAAAAAGTTTTTCCTCAACTCCGTTCTAAATGGCCTACCCCTTATTCTTAAACTGTGGCCTCTGGTTCTGGACTCACCCATCAGCGTGAACATGCTTCTTGCCTGCAGCGTGTCCAATCCCTTAATAATCTTATATGTTTCAATAGGATCCCTTCTCAGCCTTCTAAATTCCAGAGAATACAAGCCTAGTCGCTCCAATCTTTCGATATATGACAGTCCCGCCATCCTGGGAATTAACCTTGTGAACCTATGCTGCACTCCCTCAATAGCAAGAATGTCCTTCCTCAAATTTGGAGACCAAAACTGCACACGGTACTCCAGGTGTGGTCTCACCAGGGCCCTGTACAGCTGCAGAAGGACCTCTTTGCTCTTATACTCAATTCCCCTTGTTATGAAGGCCAGCATGCCATTAGCTTTTTTCACTGCCTGCTGTACTTGCAGACTTGCTTTCAGTGACTGATGTACAAGAACACGTAGATCTCGTTGTGCTTCCCCTTTTCCTAACTTGACTCCATTTAGATAATAATCTGCCTTCCTGTTCTTACCACCAAAGTGGATAACCTCACATTTATCCACATTAAACTGCATCTGCCCACTCACCCAGCCTGTCCAAGTCACCCTGCATTCTCATAACATCCTCCTCATATTTCACACTGCCACCCAGCTTTGTGTCATCGGCAAATTTGCTAATGTTACTTTTAATTCCCTCATCCAAATCATTAATATATATTGTAAACAGCTGTGGTCCCAGCACTGAACCCTGCGGTACCCCACTGGTCACCGCCTGCCATTCCGAAAGGGACCCATTAATGGCTACCCTTTGTTTTCTGTCAGCCAGCCAATTTTCAATCCATGTCAGTACTCTGCCCCCAATACCATGTGCCCTAATTTTGCCCACTAATCTCCTATGTGGGACTTTATCAAAGGCTTTGTTTGGAAATCTTTTAAGTTGTAGAAATGCTATGTGTTTTAGAAAAGATTTCTAATTTGAAAATGTTTAAGATATAAATCCTATGTGAGTTTTAAATGTGTTTTAAGGATGTTGTTTGGATGTAAACATCTATCACTGAAAATCAATGAACTGTGTTTTAAACTATCTTGTTGTTTGGAAGCATCTTCTCCTTGGTATGGAGAGGGAACCCTCCACTCCAGTAGTGGGTATTGACAGCAATACTCACCATGGAGAATAAAAAGGGAGCGAACTAGTCTTTGAAGATTGGGTAGTTACAGTATAATCTCCCTTTAGTGAGAGTAAGGAAAGGAAAGCTACATCGCATCGGGAGTTTCTCCGGTTAGCCGACGATTTCCCTCCACACCTCTCTGACGTAGTGGGGAACTGCGTAGGAGACAAGTTACAGCAGTGGTTTGCCATTGCCTTCTGCCAGGTGAGTTTCCACAGATGGAAACGTGCAGGGGAGCTGGCTGGATTCGAACTCAGGACCTGTCGTCCCGAAGTCCAGCACTGATGTCACTATGCCACCAGTTGGGTCTTAGTGAGAGTACCTGTGACTATTTATATTTGAAAGGGCTTAAGGGCTTCATCTGAGTTCAGAACTTCACAGTCTGCAGACCCGATACCATCATCATAGTGCTCAATGTGGAGCACACAGTCTGGTCATAAGTTTACAAATGTTCATGGAAATTTATATTGCATTTAAGTTACTGGTTCAATAGCTACACTAGGAGTAAAAGGATGGTCCCCTTAGAGCTCATCAAGGCCAACTATGTCTTGAGATGAAGGAAATAGATTGGATTTTGAATGAATATTTTGACTCTATATTTACTGAGGAGAAAATTACGGTTGTTCAAGAGACAAAGAAAGCAAGTGGAGAGGTTCTGAAAAACAGTCATATTACCTGTGAGGAGATATTTGAAGTTTACAGCATGTTAGGTTGCACAAATCTCTAGGGTCTGACCAAGTGTAAATTTGGAATTTGTGGGAGGCTAAAGAGAAAATTGCAGAGGCTTCTGCAGAAATATTTCTTCCATCTTTAGTCATTGGTGAAGTTCCCAAAGACTGGAAACTGGCTAATGTTGTTCTATTATTTACAAAGGGTAACAAGGACAAAATAGGGAATAACAGGCTAGTCAGTGGTGGGGAACGTACCATGCTGTTTTGTTCTTTGTCTCAGTGTTGGTGTATATATGAGTTGATAGCTGCTACTTGGCATAACTGTACCTAGCTCTTTCCTCCATCACTTTCTTGTATTTTAAGATACTCAAAACAAATCCAACTTGCATTCTAAATTTATCCTGTATTTGTGATCTTTCCGGTCCTTCACTCCAAAAGCAGCTTTGAATGGGGATTGACATCATCTAATACCAAACTAATGCAAAAAAAAATCACATCAGACATGCCAGGGTGATTCAGGACTAGAAATGTCTGGTCAATTTCCAGATCACTGTGATTCAGCTAGACAATGGTCACAATTGCCTTCTACCCCAGTGGAAAGAAACCACCTTTCACAATCAATGAGCGGGGAAAACAATGCTGTCTCTCCCAATTTTTCGGTGCCTTCATTTACAAGATTTATATATTGGTGTCAGATTCTGTCAGGTATGGCTTTGAAAATAATGGAATACTTTATGATGGAGAGCTGTTGAAGGAAATGTAATAGTACTGGCAACATACAGAACTCATCCAAATTATAGCTAAACACAGGTCAGAAAACATTTTTTTAAATTTTAAGATAGTGGTATGCAATTGATTTCAGGTGTAAAATTGTGATTTTTATTTCCCATTGCACATAATACACAAAGCATGACATGTTGTTGATATCTATTTGTACTGGGGCTGGGTATTCAATGCAGAACCATTTCAGTACTGTGAGTAAACAAAATGAAGCATACTGGTTGATTACGAGACAATGAGCTCCAACTACTAAATGCACACTATAGACTGATAATATATTGGATGGGTACTTTTCTTTATTTCATTGTTATAGTTTAAAATATTCTGTCAATACAATTTCAATCTAAGTTTACACTGGTGCAAGCTATATCATTGTTTCATGGCGAAATGAATATAAAATTTGCATGGGTGTCTGTCAGTATTCGTACAGGTAATTGTCTTATTTTTCCTCTGGAGAAACATTCAAATTTTTGTTTTTTTTTGTGTTTACCCGAATCATATCCAATGTTACTCTCATGCATTGTAGAGTTGCAATGCCATTAGTTTGCATTCACAGTAACAGTTAACTCATTGCATGCCCACAGTGAGAAGGTTACATAAGCATTCCTTAAAGAGATAGGCCTCACCTGGCTGGAAAGTATGCTACAGAAGTTGAAACAACTAGTTTCTATAGCCTAACCTGCATCTCGCTGAACCTGTCTCTTCACAATCAGAATCAGCTTTAATATCACCGGCACACATTGTGAAATTTGTTTTTATCAACCATTTGGATGTTCTTGAAGTTTAAACACCCTGAGAAAGGTTTCATTGCTAATGTCATGGTCTTTCAGTAGAAGCAGAGTTTGGGTTATGGTTAGGGATAACAAGTGCTTTGGAATGTGAGCCGTTCAATGACAGGAGGGTGTTTTCGTGCCGTGTTCCTGACACCAGGGTGATCTGGGTCTTTTGATCGACGGGAGATGAAGAGAGAAGATGAAGGAGTGAAGCCATGACCTGACGAAGACCGGGAGATCGAAGGAGAATGGTGAAGGGGAAACTGTGAGCTTCAACTTGTGTACATTAGACTGTTTCAATAAAACGGGTTCTTTTCTTTTTTGGCTTTTTCTTCACTAACCCTATAGTCAAATTAAGAATTATAAAGCTAAGTCATTCAATTGTCTGTTATTTCGTAGTACTGATTTGTATCAGGGTAACAAATCATGCAGCATCCTCACAAACAGGAGGTTTCGGGGTGGATTCGCATATCAATCTCACCTACTTGGCAGGGCCAGAGATTTTCTTCCCTAGACTTACTTGGCCGAAAGCATCTGAGGGTTACATTAAATTTAATAAAATGATGGGCATGTGCTTATAGGAAAAGCATTCTGTTAATTGAAAGTAGTGGACTTCCTGCTGAGACAAGTATATCATGACAATTCTACATCCTGAATAAACTTCATTACCTGTTGGTGGACTTTAGGAGGGCCCAAAAAAAAGATAATACACTTCTATCACTCCCTCAATTTTGCCACTAATTACTGGCAGATATTCAGCTGCCAAATTCAAACTACTCACTGCCACTCTGTGCAAAACAATGGCCCTATGGAGCATTTTGAGAGCATTGTAAACATTTTATCAGCTTCACTAACCAATCAGCAAATGTACTTTGAGTGAGAAATACTTCAGCGAAGCAAGGAGAGATAGACAAAAGCTGCCTTTTACATCAGATTAAATCTTTTATTGAATCAAGTCATCCAACAATAAAAACAATCCCTGGGACAACTAGCAAGCACACACTTACACTAATTCCACTTTTATCCACCACACTTCCATCAACTCCCCCTGGAGCCTACTTTCACAGGCACACAAGGGAAAATTGACAGTGCAAAAGTTAACCTACCAACTTATACATCGTTGGGCCGTGGAAAGGGGGGAGGTGCCAGACTAAACAGCAGGACAGCCATGAAGTCAAAAAGCAACATAGACAAAACCTCAATGAATATGAATTACTGGAACTGTGAGGCAGCACCACAGCGCCACCCCATATATCAAACATTTTGTAAGCAGTAGAAGTTGTGAACCATTCATATTGCAACAATGCCATATTCAAAGTCAAAGTAAATTTATTATCAATGTATACAGTGGCATGCAAAAGTTTAGGCACCCCTGGTCAAAATTTCTGTTACTGTGAATAGCTAAGCGAGTAAAAGATGGACTGATCTCCAAAAGGCATAAAGTTAAATGTGACACATTTCTTTAATATTTTAAGAAAACTTTTTTATTTCATCTTTTACAGTTTCAAATTAACAAAAAAGGGCCCGAAGCAAAAGTTTGGGCACCCTGCATGATCAGTACTTAGTAACACCTCCTTTGGCAAGTATCACAGCTTGTAAACGCTTTCTGTAGCCAGCGAAGAGTCTTTCAATTCTTGTTTGGGGGATTTTCGCCCATTCTTCCTTGCAAAAGGCTTCTAGTTCTGTGGGATTCTTGAGCCGACTTGCATGCACTGCTCTTTTGAGGTCTATCCACAGATTCTTGATGATGTTTAGGTCAGGGGACTGTGAGGGCCATGGAAAAACCTTCAGCCTGTGCCTCTTGAGGTAGTCCATTATGGATTTTGAGGTGTGTTTAGGATCATTATCCTGTTGTGGAAGCCATCCTCTTTTTCATCTTCAAAAAGTTCTATTTTAACTTCATCAGTTCACAGGATTCATTTCCAAAATGCATCAGGCTTGTTTAGATGTTCCTTTGAACCTTTTGAATAGAACTTCTTGGCCACAATGAGCAAAGGTATGTTTGGAGAAAAAAAGGATGCAGAATTTCATGAAAAGAACCCCTCTCCAACTGTTAAGCACAGGGGTGGATCGATCATGCTTTGGGCTTTGGTTGCAGCCAGTGGCACAGGGAACATTTACTGGTAGAGGGAAGAATGAATTCAATTAAATGCCAGCAAATTCTGGAAACAAACATCACACAGTCTGTAAAAAAACTGAAGATGAAAAGAGGATGGGCTTCTAGAACAGGATAATGATCCTAAACACACCTCAAAATCCACAATGGACTACCTCAAGAGGTGCAAGATGAAGGTTTTGCCATGGCCCTCACAGTCCCGACCTAAATATCATCGAGAATCTGTGGATAGACCTCAAAAGAGCAGTGCATGCAAGATGGCCCAAGAATCTCACAGAACTAGAAGCCTTTTGCAAGGAAGAATGGGCAAAAATCCCCCAAACAAGAACTGAAGGATTCTTAGCTGGCTACAGAAAGCATTTACAAGCTGTGATACTTGCCAAAGGGGGTGTTACTAAGCACTGACCATGCAGGGCACCCAAACTTTTGCTTCGGGCCCTTTTCCTTTTTTGTTATTTTAAAACTGTAAAAGATGGAAATAAAAAAAAGTTTTCTTGTTTAAAATATTAAAGAAATGTGTCACATTTAACTTTATGCCTTTTGGAGATCAGTCCATCTTTTACTCGCTTAGCTATTCACAGTAACCGAAACTTTGACCAGGGGTGCCCAAACTTTTGCATGCCCCTGTATATGTGTCACCGTATACTACCTTGAGATTCATTTTCTTGTGGGCATGTGCAGCAAAATAAAGAAATACAATTGAATTTATGAAGAATTACACATAAATCAAAATTAACAAACAACCCATGTACAAAAAAAGACAAACTGCAAATAAAATACGTACAGTGTACACACTCAGTAGCCACGTTATTAGGTACAGGAGTGGAACCCAGGGTGGTCTCCTTCTGTTGTAGCCCACTCACGTTTACGTGTTCTGCATTCAGAGATGCTCTTCTCCACACCACTGTTGCAATGCTTGGTTATTTGTGTTACTGCCACCTTCCTTGTCAGCTTGAATCAGTCTGGCCATTCTCCCCTGCACTCTCTCATGAACAAGGAATTTTCAACCACAGAACTGCCACTCACTGGATGTTTATTTTTTTTTTGTTTTCACACCATACTCTGTAAACTCTAGGAACTGTTCTACATGAAAATCCCAGGACGTCAGCAGTTTCTGAGATCCTCAAACTAACCACAATCATCTCTGGTTAAAGTCACTTAGATCACATCTCTTCCCCATTCTGACGTTTGGTCTGAACAACCACTGAACCTCTTGATCATATCTGTATACTTTTATGGCATTGTGTTACTGCCACATGATTGGCTGACTATATATTTTCATTAATGGGCAGGTGTACAGGTGTACCCAACAAGGTGACCATTGAGTATATCAATAATGTTGTGAACATGATTTGCAGAGACAATGAAAGTGAATCAATAGGTTGTGAAATCAGTCCGGAGTTAAGGTGAGTGAGCTACCATGCTGGTTTAGGGATCTGATGCTTGAAGGGTAATAACTGTTCCTGACGCTGATGGTGTGGGAGCTGAGGCTCCTGCGCTTCCGAACCGATGGCAGCCGCAAGAAGAGACCGTGGTCTGCATGGTGAGGGTCCTTAATGATGGACGCTGCTTTCTTGTGGAAGTGCCCCTTCTAGATGTGCTCAATGATGGGAGGGATTAAATACAGAATAAACTTCCAAAATGGGAAATGGTTTAAAAAAAGGTATTTGTTTCCTTCAGATGTTGTTACCAATGCAAGAACTTTGGAAAAGATTGTTAATCCTTTCTTTTTGAAAGTAAACCTGCAACTTTGGCTAAATCAACACCAACTTTGATGCACCACAACTATGTTCATAGAACATCTCTGACATGTCTCCACTTGCTGAGATACAGTATGGAACAGGCCCTGAAGGCCCTTTGAGCCACACCACCCAGCAAATCCCGGTTTAACCCTCGCCTAATCACAGGCAAATTTACAACGACCAATTAACCTAACCAGTACGCCTTTGGAGCAACTGGAGAAAACCCACGTATTTTCAGGGAGGACATACAGACTCCATGCAAATGATGTCAAATTCAACTCTGAACTCTCAAACTGTAATAGTGTCACGCTAACTGCTACACTACCATGGCACCCGAAAATGTTCCTCAAGACATCGCAAGGTATACTGAGACACTTTAAGAAAGTGTTACCAAATTGAATTTGTGGTTTGGTATCCACAGCAAGAGATAGAAACACATCTGAAGGAGATTTTGAAGGATTGAGTGGTTTAGAGAGAGGTAGGAGTAAGGGAATATAAAATTGAAGGTCATAGGTTAAAAGTGAGTCACCCATCATCGAGGCCGCGCTCTCTTCTTGTGCATATGATAACATATGTGCACTTTGATTAAATATTTACTTTGACTTATACTTTGGGAGGGGAAAGACTTAAAGGATAAGTGAGGGGGCAACTTTTTACATGCAAAGGGTGGTTGATCTATGGAATGAACTGGCAGAGAAAATGGTAGAAACATGACCAATTACAATATTTAAAAGGCTGGCGACCTCTGGGTTGGAGGTCTGCATGAGCAGGAGTCATGTGGGCTGGTGACCCCTCCAGGGTGCTTACCATGTAGATGGCGTTGCAGAGAGGTATTGTTCACCACTTCTCCAGAGTCCAAAAGTCAAGGCTTGAAGGTCAAACCCATGATCGCCAAGTTCTGGGCTTCATACTCAGAGGTCAGCGGTTTGGAGGGCAAAGGTAAAGGTCCCAGCAAGTCTGGTGTAATCCCAGAGATTGAAATCCGAAGTTGATGAGTCTGGAGGTCAGAGGCACAATGTCTGCAAATCTGCAAGTCCAGGTCAGGGACTGGAGGTTGGAGACATGACGACTGCAAGTCTAAGAGTCCAGGGACAAGGTCAGGAGGCCTGGAGTCAGCCTGCCCGAGGACTGGAAGCCTGTTAATGTGTGTAAGTGGATTGGGGTGGGGTGAGAAGTGGGGCTTGTTTTTCTGCTGTTGCTTTGTTCTGTTTTGTTAACTTTGTTGCTTGTTTCGTTCTGCTCAGCATTGTAGACATGCTATGTTGGCACTAGAATGTGTGGTGACATCTGGGGTCTGCCTCCAGAACATCTTTGTGTGTGTTGGTTGTTAATGCAAAAATCATAGCTCACTGTACATTTTGATGTACATGTGATAAATAAATCTGAATCTGAATCTTAACAGGAATTTAGCAAGGTACACTAGATAGCAAATGTTTAGAGGGACATGGACCAAATACAGGCAAATAGAAATAGCTCAGGTAGACAACTTAATCAGCATCGAAGTTGCTGGTGAACACAGCAGGCCAGGCAGCATCTCTAGGAAGAGGTACAGTCGATGTTTCAGGCCGAGACCCTTCGTCAGGACTAACTGAAGGAAGAGTTAGTAAGAAATTTGAAGGTGGGAGGGGGAGGGGGAGGGGGAGATCCAAAATGATAGGAGAAGACAGGAGGGGGAGGGATGGAGCCAAGAGCTGGACAGGTGATTGGCAAAGGGGATATGAGAGGATCATGGGACAGGAGGCCCAGGGAGAAAGACAAGGTGGGGGGGGAACCCAGAGGATGGTTAAGGGGTATAGTCAGAGGGACAAGGGAGAAAAAGGAGAGCAAGAGAAAGAATGTGTGTATAAAAATAAATAATGGATGGGGTACGTGGGAGAGGTGGGGCATTAGCAGAAGTTAGAGAAGTCAATGTTCATGCCATCAGGTTGGAGGCTACCCAAAACGGATGGGGTACGAGGGGGAGGTGGGTAGCCTCCAACCTGATGGCATGAACATTGACTTCTCTAACTTCTGCTAATGCCCCACCTCCCCCACATACCCCATCCGTTATTTATTTTTATACACAAATTCTTTCTCTCACTCTCCTTTTTCTCTCTCTGTCCCTCTGACTATACCCCTTGACCATCCTCTGAGTCCTCCCCCCCCCCTTGTCTTTCTCCCTGGGCCTCCTGTCTCATGATCCTCTCATATCCCCTTTACCAATCACCTGTCCAGCTCTTGGCTCCATCCCTCCCCCTCCTGTCTTCTCCTATCATTTTGGATCTCCCCCTCCCCCTCCCTCTTTCAAATCTCTTACTAACTCTTCCTTAAATTAATCCTGACGAAGGGTCTTGGCCTGAAACGTCGACTGTACCTCTTCCTACAGATGCTGCCTGGCCTGCTGCGTTCACCAGCAACTTTGATGTGTGTTGCTTGAATTTCCAGCATCTGCAGAATTCCTGTTATTAACTTGATCAGCATGGATGTTTTGTGCTGAAGGGCCTGATTCCATGCTGGATAACTCAATAATCATCCCAAGAGGTTCTTCTGTTATATTAACAGTAAATGTTTGACTAGGGAGAGATTTGGTGGGGTGGGGGCTTGCTTTTAGCGAAACAGGCTTCACTAAAGTACAAAGAGATCTCGATCAGTTAGGGAGATGGGCTAAGGAATAACAAATGGTTTTCAACTTAGATAAATGTGAAGTGATGCATTTTGGGCAGTCAAACCAGTTTAGTACTTATACAATGAATGGCAAGGCACTAGCAAGTGTTGTGGAACAGAAGGACCAGGGAGTTCAAGTGCACAGTTCACTGAAAGCAGTCACGCAAGGAGACAATGGTGAAGATGGCCTTCATCAGTCAGAGCATCATGTTCTGGAGTACAGGTATTATGTTGCACTTGTGTAAGCCATTTGTGACACCAGACTTGGAGTACTATTATGTACAGTTCTGATCAGCTTGTTACAAAAAAGACACTGAAAATTTATATTTCTTTAATTAGATCTGTACTTGATTCTGGCTGTGTGGCTTATGGATCAGTTTCAAATTTAAAATGTTTGGATGTAATACAAGCACAGGCTTTAGGATTGTGTTGTGGTGCAGTAACATCATCTCCTGTTTTGGGTTTACTGGTGGAATGGGCTAATAACTCTCACAGTTGCAGAAGTTGAAGTTGACGTTAACATACTGGTTTAATCTGAGGGGGCAGAGAAATGATCACCCTATTAAAAGTATGTTGGAAGAGTGTTAGCAACAACACATGAAAAGTGTTTTTAGTTTTGGGTGGTTGGGTTCTTATCACATTAGGAATATGGGTTTGCTGGATTATGCAATATGCCCACCTTGATTTTGTTTCCAATGACTTTAGATGATTTTACGTTGCATGATTGAATTAAGTCCAATGATCCTGATATGCCCAAGAGTTTGTTCGTTCATCAATATGTTAAGGAAAATTATTGTGATATGTTAACCATTTTTATTGATGTATCAAATGGTAATTTAACAGGGAATGTTGGTGTGGATGTTTTTGTGACTGAATTACAGGTAACAATAAAGAAATGCCTTACTAACCAGTTATCAGTTTATACAGAAGAATTAGTTGCCATCATTTTGGGCTTACAAGGAAATCTGTCCTTGCAAAGTTGTAATTTGTTCAGATTCTGTTTTTGGTTGTAACTAGCCTTAAAACAGGTAATTCTAGCTGTAGGTCAGATTTACTGCTGGAAGCTCTTCAAACTTTATTTCATATTCAAAGTATTGGTCTACATGTCCTCTTCTTATGGGCCCCTGCACATAGAGGTGTTGACAGGAATGAGTTAGTTGATTGTTTGGCCAAAAAAGCCGTTGAAAATTCAACTCTGGTTATAGGCCTTCCACTTAGCAAATCGGAAGCTAAGGGGTTGGTGGGGCTAAGAATTTGGGGATTACGACAAGGCCTGTGAGAGAATGGGCAGAAGGGGAGACCCCTTTACAGAATACATAAAACTGTTGGATTGATGGGGGAAGGGGGTAAAACAAGAAGGGAGGGATTTATATTGACCCGACTTAGAATTGGGCATCCTATGCTTAATTATTCCTTACAGCTTGTTGGAAAATACTCTGGTGTGTGTAGGTTTTGTCATCATTATGAAACAGTTGAACATACGCTTTTACAATGTGAAGCATATAAGGTTGAAAGGAAGCAAATGCAGTCTGTACTACTACCTTTGAGGGCTGATAGCTTTAAGTTTCAAACTTTCCTAAGTTATGGAAGTGACTTTAATTTAATTCACAATATTGCCTTTCATTATTTACAATCTATAGGGCTTTTTGGGGTAATTTCATTTTCATTTGATAAAGAACTAGCAGGGTTTTATTTGCCAATTCTCTACGCCACATTCCAGTCCATTTGGTGCCGGTAATGCAGCTTGAAGTTGGACTGCTTGTCGCCATTAAAGGTCAGAAGATGAAAACACTGTCAGTCTACAGAGGACGCAGAAGAAATTTATGAGGACGCTGCCAGGTCAAGAGTTATAGGCAGAGTTTGGCCTTGCTGTATCTTTATTCTGTGGAGCACAGAGATGACCTCATGACCTCATACCAGAAGGCACTGATACAAGATGGGGGGGGGGGGGGAGATTAAAAATACCTGAGTGGTAACTCCTTTACACAGTATAAGCTGCCAGAGGAAGTGGTTGAGATAGGCACAACTGAAAAACTTAAGAGGCATTTGGATAGGTACATGAGGAGTATGGTATAGAGGGTTATGGGCTGAAAGCAGACAACTGAATCGAGCAGGAAGCACGCTGTGGTCAACATGCACCATCTTGGTCGAAGCGCCTGTTTCTGTACTGTATGACTCTGTAACCTTATAACTCAAACATATGCCAAAGGTCAGGACTGTAATGCTCAACCACAGGGAAAATAAAACCAGTATGCACAGGGGACCAGAGCGAATAAAGAAATGCATCATAGACATTCAATGCTAATTGTTGATGTAATTTTAACCTACATGGAAAACACAATGGCGGGTTACACTCCAAATCTTGCAGGAAAAAAATGTGTGTGTGTGTGTGTGTGTGTGTTGATAACTCAAATGATTGATTCTTGCATAAATTTCCAAGAAGAAAGGGTAAGGCACAGGCTAGACAGGGTAGCTGAGGACCAAAAAGGTCAGGATATTTTGTGAAATCTTTGCAGTAACATGCAGCTCTTGTTTACCTCCCCAAAAAACAGTGAAGAAGACTTTGTGCTGTTTGGTGAATAATCCTGAAAACATCAGTCACCTTCTATGATGAAACTCTGAATTTTTAAAAAAATTACAAATACAAAAAAAACAAAAATGGTTATCAGTGAAAGAGACCACTTCACAGATAAAAGATTTTGCTTTCTTTTGTGACAACTTGATTGGTACTCGAATGTCCTGGAGGAAAGTAAATCTGCTATTCTTACTCTATCCAGTTTCCCTGCCACCTTCAACTGAACCCAAGATTGATGGCTCTTCACTGACTTGTGAAGTGTCTTAGCTTGGTACCTCAGGAGCTGAAGATGCAACCATTCAATTGTTACCTTTTCAATGTAATGCTCCATATTTCACACATGGACTGATTTTATTGTTAGGCCCATTTTCCACATCCTTTCCATAACCTTTAACCCCCTTACTTACTGAGAAGTGTCAGTCCTAGTGGGCACTACAAGCAACAAGCCACCTCAAAAACAAATGTATACGAAGAGCAGAAGGAGGACATCAGCAGGAATGAATTGCAGAATTTTTAACAGTGGGAATTAGGCTCTTCAGTCCTTTAAACTCACGTCAGATTGCTGGAGGAATGCATTCCATACAGACCCATTCTCTTTTTCTCTTTCCCCCATTCATGGCCCTGCAGTTCTCTTCCTTCCTCAAGTATCTGACCAATTTCTGAATGAATCCTCTTCTGCCACATCAGGCAGGAAATTCCAGATCAAGACTAAGGTACCCCATACAAGGCTTATTGAGGAAGTAAGGAGGAATGGGATCCAAGGGGACCTTGTTTTGTGGATCCAGAACTGGTTTGCCCACTGAAGGGAAAGAGTGGTTGTAGACGGGTCATATTCTGCATGGAGGTCAGTGACCAGTGGTGAGTCTCAGGGATCTGTTCTGGGGCCCCTTCTCTTCATGATTTTTATAAATGCCTGGATGAGGAAGTGGAGGGATGGGTTAGTAAATTTGCTGATAACACAAAGCTTGGGGGAGTTGTGGATAGTGTGGAGGGTTGTCAGATGTTACAGTGGTGCAGTTGGGCATTGATAGGATGCAAAACTGGGCTGAGAAATGGCAGATGGAGTTCAACCCAGGTAAGTGTGAAGTGGTCCATTTTGGTAAGGTCTGATGGCAGAATATAGCATTAATGGTAAGACTCTTGGCAGTGTGGAGGATCAGAGGGATCTTGGGGTCCGAGTCCACAGGACACTCAAACCTGCTGCGCAAGTTGACTCTGTGGTTAAGAAGGCATATGGTGTATTGGCCTTCATCAATTGTGGTATTGAGTTTAGGAGCCAAGAGGTAATGTTGCAGCTATATAGGACCCTGGTCAGACCCCACTTGGAGCACTGTGCTCAGTTCTGTTCGCCTCACTATAGGAAGCATGTGGAAACCTTAGAAAGGGTGCAGAGGAGATTTACAAGGATATTGACTGGATTGGGGAACATGCCTTATGAGAATAGGTTGAGTGAACTCGGCCTTTTCTCCTTGGAGAGACGGAGGATGAGATGTGACTTGATAGAGGTATATAAGATGATGATAGGCATTGATTGTGTGGATAGTCAGAGGCTTTTTCTCAGGGCTGAAATGGCTAGCATTCGAGGACACAGTTTTAAGGTGCTTGGAAGGAGGTACAGAGGAGATGTCAGGGGTAAGTTTTTTTTTAACGCAGAGAGTAGTGCGTGTGTGGAATGGGCTGCTGGCGACGGTGGTGGAGACGGATACGATTGGGTCTTTTAAGAGACTTCTGGATAGGTACATGGAGCTTACAAAAATAGAGGGCTATGGGTAACCCTGGGTAATTTCTAAGATAAGGACATGTTCAGTACAGCTTTGTGGGCCGAAGGGCCTGTATTGTGCTGCAGATTTTCTATGTTTCTATGTTTCTAAGACTACTTGCTGCATGAAAATCTTTGCTCGAGCTATTCCATTTTATGCTAATCACCTTGCATCTAGTTCCTCTAGTTCTTAACGCTTTCAAAGGTGCTATCTAAACCTCTGTTGATTTTGAGCACCTTGATGAAATCCCTCTTATCCTTCCCTAAAGTGAACAATCCTTACTCCTCCAATCTAATTGTATGATCATTGCTTCTCTATTGCGAGTTTTTTTCTGCACCCTTTCAACATTCTTCACATTTTTCCTGTATTAATGTAACCCATCAGTAAAATTAAAATATCGTTGTTCATTTCAGCAGAGGGAGCTCAACGTGTAGACGGTGTTGCAGAGAGGTAGTGTTTACCACTTCTCCAAAGATCATCACCTTATCCTGGTGGAGAGGTTTGTGAGTTCCCGAGATCCTCAAAGTGATGATGTCTGAACTTTAGCTCCTGGTAGGGTCACCCTTGGCAATAAGTACAGGGGGGCAGTCTCAAAAAAAAAAGGACGAACCAACCAAGAGGTCAATGGTGGAGCTGGCAGAAGATGATCACAGATTACAACCCGCAGTGAAAGTGGAGGAAGGTTTAGCAGTGAAGGGTTCCAAGTTGTCTTGCGTTTCACACCTCTGGACTCTGACTCCGATCTGCCAAGGATAGTGTGGTGGCTGCCTGTGCGTCAGCCTCCCCACGATAAACAAAGTCACGCACAGGCGTTCTCCAGTAAGGGAATTCGTCCAAACATCCCGGCTTAAGTCCCATGACAATAGGCAAGAGGTGAAGAGGCAGGATTGTCAGGTCTGGAAGCCAGTCAGAATACATTGATCCCACACCAGCCACTACAGCCACCTGAAGACCCACCAATAGACAACTCCTTAGGAGAAGATTGTACTCGACTCAAGTGATCGCACTACCATTATTGTTTACCCCGCAGCAATCAATAGTTTCCTCTCTGGCAATTTTTCATATTTCATATACATTATTTTTTTCACAAATATTTTTGGAAAAATGACAGGTTTATTTTTCTATGAAGAAAAAGATATATAAATTATAGTTTTGTATTAGCATCTGTAATGTTTCCCAGCAGCTGGGTTCAGATTAATCTACTAAATCCTTTGTAACTATTTCTAGAAACTGATTTATTATCTAAAGATATGAATCAGGCAGGTCACAAGAGCAAAACATGCATAATAAAGGGCAGCAGTCAGCTGCACACGACTACCACTCTGGAGAAAATGGCACAGTTTTCCCTCACTTGTTTAAAGATTGTGATTTATTGTTGAGAAAACCGTCGTTATACAGCAGTTCATGAATTGACTATGGCTTCACACTGCATGAAAAGGGCACGCTATCTACCGAGTGAGTGTAAATCATCTTCAAGGCCTGCCAGTTTAGCAAATATCATGATCATGGAGTCATTAGTGATAGCAGGCATCTGGAGGACCACCTAAATCAATGTTGTGCACACTCAACAAGTGAGAGCACTGAGCCGTTCCTTTGCAATGAAAAGAATATAAAAAATAAACATGTTTTTCTTCTCAACTTTTATGACAATTCAAGTGTGTATAACATTCTGACTGTTAGTGTCCAGAAATAATAATGGGTATGGCATCTGGCTAAGTGGTGCCTCTTGCAGCCCAGAAACCACAATATCACTTCTTATTACACCATTCAAACAAATACTCAGTGACCCATCTCCAAGGGCACTGTCTGTTCAAAAGTGAGGTGCCAATAACTTAAAAAACCTGAGAGTTATAAAAGAAAGATATGCTTTCTGAGACATCAACGTCTGAAAAAAATTTTATATTTTTGAAGTTGCATTCTATATGTACTGCCTAACTTAGTAATGATCAGCACTATCCATTCTACTGAGACTTGTCAAGCTCTAAATATTCCTGCCTCCTTCTTGAAATGGTGCCATAGTTCAATGTTAATTCTTTTTTTTAATGTTGTATGCCTTTATTTTTTAAACCCAAGATCCCATAATCTCTTCCTTAATGTCAACAAGACGAAAGAGATCGTTATTGACTTCAGGAGACCTTGCAACACTCACACCTCTCTTTACGTTGGCGGCACAGCAGTGGAAACTCCCAGGAGTGCACATCTTGCACAACCTCTCATGGCCCCAGAACACAATTCATACAATCAGGAAAGCTCACCTACACCTCTACGTTTAGCGGCTGAAGAGAGATGGACTATGTATATCTATACTCACATCATTCTTCAGAAGATCCCAACAAGCTTCATCACTGTATGGTATGGAGGCTGCACTGTGGCAGACATGAAGACTCTATAACATGTTGTTAAAACTGCCCAGTGCATCACCAGCAACAGCCTACCCACCATCAAGCACATATATATAGAAAGGTGCCAGACAAGGGCCAGTAATATCATGAAGGATCCCACCCACCCTGCTCATGCACTATTTATTCTGCTCCCAACACGGAGGAGGTTACATAGCATCCACACCAGAACCACCAGACTTCATAACAGTTATTCCCACAGATGTTGCTTGAATCACTAAGCTCTTCCAGCAGATTTTTTGCTCCACACTGTACCATTTGCAGTCCGTTGTGTTTCTGTCTCCACAAAATGAGTTTGAACAGCAACTTATAGTGGATAATGACATCTGTAACATTGAAATACAGCAACCAACAAGCCACATTAGGCTTATATGTGGTAAAATCAGGAGGCTATCATTGTGGAGGCCTGATTTGCTGAGACAACTACAACTCGAGACTCTTAACAAGATAAAATCCTATGACATTACAGGAAAGATACTGGCATGGATAGAGGAATGGCTGATAGGCAGGAGGCAGCAAGTGGGAATAAAGGGGGCTTTTTGTGATTGACTGTCAGTAACCAGAGATGCTCCTCAGGGGTCAGTATTGGGACTGCTACTTTTCACATTGTTTATCACTGAATTAGATAATGGAATTGATGGCTCTGTGGCAAGGTTTGTAGATAATACAAAGACAGGTGGAGGAGTGGGTAATGCTGAGGAAGCAAAGCAATTGAAGCAGGACTTAGACAAACTGGAAAAATGGGCAAAAAAGTGGCAGATGGAATACAGTGTTGGGAAATATATGTGATAATATAATTTGGTAAAAGAAATAATAGTGCGGATTTTTGTCTAAATAGGGAGAAAATTCAAACATCAGAGGTCTGAAGGAACTTAAAAGTCCCTGTGCAAGACTCCCAGAATATTAATTTACAGGTTGAATCTATGGGAAAGAAGGCAAATGCAATGCTGGCCTTTATTTCAAGGGGAATAGAATACAAAAGCAAGGAAATAATGCTGAGGCTTTATAAGACATTAGTCAGGCCACACGGAGCATTGTCAAGAGTTTTGATCCCCATATCTCAGAAAGGACGTGTTGTCATTGGAGAGAGTCCAGAGGAGGTTCATGAGGATGATTTCAGGAATGAAACGGTTAACATACAGGCAGCATTTGGCAGCTTTGGGTCTGAACTTACGGGAATTTAGAAGAATGTGGGTGGATCTCATTGAAACCTACCAAATGTTGAAAGGACTAGATAGGGTGGATGTGGAGAGGATGTTTCCTATGCTGGGGGTATCCAGAACTAGAAGGCACAGCCTCAAACTTGAGGAGCAACTGGCCAGTGAGTGGTGAATCTGTGGAATTCTCTGCCACAGACTGTGGTGGAGGCCAAGTCCATGAGCATAGTTAAAACAGAAGTTGGTAGTTTCCTGATCGGTCAAGGCATTAAAGTATATGGCGAGAAGGCAGGTGTATGGGGTTGCTTGGGAGCCGGTCAACCATGATGGAATGGCAGAACAGTCTCGATAGGCAGAATGGTCTAATTCTGCTCCTATGTCTCATAGTCTTGATTGGAGATCCAGCCACCATTTGCAGGCAACGTTCCTGGTAATAAAGCTAACTGACAGTGAATTAAGAAAGGCATTGAATTTACTACAGCAGTGTTCAAGTATGGCATTGGAAACCTCAAAAATATCAACGGAAAATATTAATGAAAATGCCACACCCAAATTTTACAAAGCCCGTCTGGTTCCTTATACCATCCATGCTAAATTAGCCAGTGAGCTAGATCACATGGTGGCTGAAGGAATTCTTTCCACGGTTGGGTGGACCCATGGCAATGCCAGTAGTCCCAGCAGCTAAGAAGAATGGGTCTGTGATGATCGTAAGGTCACCTTCCACAGAGAACTGAAAGTAGATTAATACCTTCTGCCCAGGATTCAGAATATCTTCACAAACCTTTCAGGTGGGAAACACTTCAGCAAAGTGGACTTTCAGTGCCTATACAAAGTATTTACCTCGGCGCCCCCCCAGAAGTTTTCATGTTTTATTGTTTTACAACATTGAGTCACAGTGGATTTAATTTAGCTTTTATGACACTGATCAATAGAAAAAGACTCGTTTGTGTCAAAGTGATCTAAATTAACGACAAGTATAAAACACAAAATAATTGATCGCTTAAGTATATACCCCTTCAAGTCAGTATTTAGTAGATGCATCTTTGGTAGCAATTACAGCCTTGGGTCTGTGTGGGTAGGTCTCTATCAGCTTTGCACATCTAGGCACTGCATATTTTTCCCCATTCTTCTTTACAAAACTGCTCAAGCTCTGTCAGATTGCATGGGGATCGTGAGTGAACAGCCTTTTTCAAGTCCAGCCACAAATTCTCAATTGAATTGAGTTCTGGACTCTGTCTTGGCCACTCCAGGTCATTAACTTTGTTATTTTTAAGCCATTCCTTTGTAGCTTTGGCTTTATGCTTTGGAAAACAATACTGCTTCCTAGTCGTAGTTCTCCTGCAGACTGCATCAGGATTTCCTCCAGGATCTTCCCTGTAATCATCTTACCCACTACCTTCACAAGCCTTCCAGGGACTGCTGCAGTGAAGCATGCCCACAGCATGATACAGTCACCACCATGCTTCACAGTAGGGATGGTGTTTTCTTGCCAAATATAGCATTTAGTCTGATGGCCAAAAAGCTCAATTTTGGTTTCATCAGACCATAGAACCTTCTTCCAGCTGACTTCAGAGTCTTCCACATGCCTTCTGGCAAATTCTAGCCGAGATTTCATGTGAGTTTTTTTTCAACAGTGGCTTTCTCTTTGCCACCCTCCCATGAAACTGTGAGTGGTGAAGCACCCGGGCAACAGGTGTTGTATGCGCAGTCTCTCTCATCTCAGCCACTGAACCTTATAATTCCTCCAGAGTTGTCATAGGTCTCTTAATTTTGCACAGAATTACACAGTCACTTAGTTTTTGAGGACAGCCTGCTTTAGGCAGACTGACAGCTGAGCCATATTATTTTCACTGCTTGATGATTGAGTGAACTGTACTCCAAGGGGTATTCAGTGAGTTGCAACTTTTCTTGTATCCATCTCCTGACTTGTGCTTTTCAATAACCTTTTCGTGTAGTTGCTTGGAGTGTTCTTTTGTCTTCATGGTGTAGTTTTTTCCAGGATACTGATTCTCCAGCAGTTGGACCTTCCAGATTCAGGTGTATTTTTACTACAATCAATTGAATCACCATGACTGCATACAGGTCTCCAAACACAGATTTCCATTTAACTAATTATGTGACTTCTAAAACCAACTGGCTGCATCAGTGATGATTTGGTGTGTCATAATAATACATTCAATTATTTTGTGTTTTTTATTTGTGATTTATGTCAGTCACTTTGCAGAGATTTGTTTTCACTTTGACACAAAAGAGTCCTTTTCTGTTGATGAGTTTCAAAAAACCAAATTAAATCCGTTGTGATTCAATGTTGTAAAACAATAAAATATGAAAAATTCCAAGGGGGTGAATACTTTTTATAGGCGTGATGGCCTACCTACAGATGGAGATGAAAGAAAAATCCAAAGTTCTTCTCACCATAAACACTCACAAAGGGCTTTGTTGCTATAACAGGCTTATTTTTGGAGTCGCATCTGCACCTGCACTCTGGCAGAAAATCATGGACCAGACACTGCAAGGCTGTCCAGTGTTATCTAGATGATGTCATTGTTACCTGTAAAGATGACAAGGATCATCTCCAAAATCTCAAGACAGCCTTAAAAGGATTAGAAGATTATGGGCTCAGAACACAATGTAACAGATGTGAATTCTTTAAAGCAGACATCATTGACAGAGATCACACTATTGACGCACAAGGATTACAAAAATGTGCTGAGAAAGATCAAGTCGTGGTGGATGCCCCAAGGTCAAAGGACATGTCACAGCTGTGGTCAGTCATTGTTTTGTATCTGATAATTACTGTAACAGGTTCTTGCCAAACCTGACTACTGTGCTCCACCGCTTGAACTTGGGAAGAAATGGCAATGGACAAAGCAGTGTGAGGGACTTTCATGAAGGTAAAGGAAATGGTGACATCAGACACTGTACTCCCACATTATGATCCACATCGTCTAGTGTAAATTGTCTCTATTTCCTGAGGAGACTGAGGTCCTTTAACATCTGCCGGACGATGCTGAGGATGTTCTGCAAGTCTGTGGTGGCCAGTGCTATCATGTTTGCTGTTGTGTGCTGGGGCAGCTGGCTGAGGGTAGCAGACACCAACAGAATCAACAAACTCATTCGTAAGGCGAGTGATGTTGTGGGGATGGAACTGGACTCTCTGACGTCTGAAAAGAGGATGCTGTCCAAGTTGTATGCCATCTTGGACAGTGTCTCCCACCCACTACATAATGTACTGGTTGGGCACAGGAGTACATTCAGCCAGAGACTCATTCCACCGAGATGCAACACAGAGCGTCATAGGAAGTCATTCCTGCCTGTGGCCATCAAACGTTACAACCCGTTCCTTGGAGGGTCAGACACCCTGAGCCAATAGGCTGGTCCTGGACTTACTTCCTGCATAAATAATTTACATATTACTATTTAACTATTTATAGTTTTATTACTATTTATTATTTATGGTGCAACTGTAACGAAAACCAATTTTCTCCGGGGGTCAGTAAAGTATGACTATGACTATGACTGATGTTACATATGCAGTCATGTCAGAATCAGAATCAGATTTAATATCACTTGGATATGTCGTGAAACTTGTTAACTTGTTATCAGTGATGGAAGTGAACGCTCCATAAACTTTGCATTGCATTCCTTTACTGCAGTACAGAAAAATCACACAGAGATTGACAGAGCAGCCTTGGGTCTGGTTTGGCGTGTAAACCATTTTAACCAGCACGTGTATGTGGGAGATTTTACCCTTGTTATTGATTGTCAACCACTAGTGTCCATTTTCAGTCCATAGAATGATGCTCCACAAACAGCAACAGCACGAATGCAGAAATGGGCTCTGTTTCTTGGAGGACACAATTACAAGGTCGAATTCAACAGGATGACTAAGTATGGAAATGCTGACAAAATACCTTTGGAAAAGTAAATACTTTATTGTCACCAAACAATTGATACTAGAGCGTGCAATCATTGATATTTGATTTTGCGCCTTGCGCTCCCTGGATTTCAAATCGATGGTAAATATTAAAAATTTAAATTATAAATCATAAGTATAAAATAGAAAAGGGAAAGTAAGGTAGTGCAAAGAAATCCAAGCGGCAGGTCCGGATATTTGGAGGGTACGGCCCAGATCCGGGTCAGGATCCGTTAGCAGTCTTATCACAGTTGGAAAGAAGCTGTTCCCAAATCTGGAAAATACCTGAAAAAATTTACAAACGAGGACATTCCTGAAGTCATATTCTCCCTAATACAAATCAGAAGTTTCCCTTTTACAGCAGAAATAATCCAAAGGGAAAGCAGCAAACACCCTGTACTGTCTCAGGTCTACGTGACAGGAATGTGCAGCAGAAACTCTAGTTCTCCCATTTTTACCCGCGCCGAGATGAATTTGCCCTTGACAGAGGTTTATACTTGTGGAGATTGCAAGTTGTCGTACCATCCAAGTTGAGAGCATAAGTGCTGGAGGAGCTACATGCTAATCATCAAGGCTTGATTAAAATGAAATCGTTGGCCTGCAGCTTTGCCTGGTAGTCTGGGATCGATCAGTAGCATGCAAACACGTCCAGAAGATACATTGCCCCGGCAGAGGATTCAATTCGATATTGCCGGACCATTTATGGGCACAAATTTCTCAGTATCAGTGGATGTAGCTACTTAGTGGCCAGAAGTGTTCCCAATAGCCTCCATTACAGCCTCATGCACCGTCGATGTGTTGAGAAGACTCTTCGCAAGTACTGATGTTCTGGAACACTTAGTTAGCGACAATGACCCACAGTTTATGGTGGAGCAGCTTCAATCCTTCCTGAAAATGAATGGCATTTTACATCTACACCGTAACACTCAGCTACAGTGGCTTGGTGGAAAAGTTTGTCTAGGGTCTAAAGAATGCACTGTGAGCAATGTCAGCAGAACGCACTACACTGACACTAAATCAGAAGCTCGCCTACTTCCTCCTTGCACATCATAATGCAACACACTCTGCAACTAACAACTCACCAGCTATGCTGTTCCTGGGTTATCCCTTGCATTCATGCTTGGGTCTCCTCAAACCCAATCTTAGAAGGAATATGCAGGACAAACAGCTGGGACAAGTTGCAGGCTCCTCAAACAAAAAAGTTCGATGTTTCACACCCAGACAAGCAATCTTGGCAAGAAACTGTAACAGGTTCCTGCCAAACCTGGCTATTGTGCTCCACCGCTTGAACTCGAACTTGATCAAAAGTAGGTACTCTGAAAGATTAAGGACAGAACTGGACCACTTTCCTACACAGTGGAGACTGCATCTGATATCATCTGGTGACAACATATTGATTGGTTGAGGAGAACAGATGCAATTGTTAGAGAATAATAATTTGGGGATTTGTTAGCGATTTGCGGACCGCTTCGTTGAACACCTCCACTCTGTCTGCCACAACAGACAGGATCTCCCGGTAGTCACCCACTTCAAATCTGCTTCCCATTCCCATTTAGATATGTCCATACATGGCCTCCTCTACTGCCATGATGAGGCTAAACTCAGGTTGGAGGAGCAACACCCCACATACTGTCTAGGTAGTCTTCAGCCCCTTGGTATGAACATAGAATTCTTCAACTTCCAGTAATTCCCTCCCCCTCCCTTCCTCTATCCCTATTTCACTCTGTCCCCTCCCCCAGCTGCCTATAACCTCCATGATTCCGCCTCCTTCATTTACTACCCATTGTTTTCCTGCCTATGACTTCGATGCTTCCCCTCCCCCACCCCTTTGTCTTTCAAATTACTGGTCTTTCAACCGAACCTACAAGCATTCTTCAAATCCTTCCCCCTCCTTCACTCTTCAGTCCTGATGAAGGGTTCCGGCCCGAAACGTCGACTCATCATTTCCACTGATGCTGCCCGACCTGCTGGGTTCCTCCAGCGTACTGTAAGTGTTAGAGAATAATGCTGTCCAGAATTATCAGAACTCCCTGTACTGCCAGAGTCCTCTCTTAGAAACACCACGGAGGGGGTCCCAGAACCTGAGATTGTTTCACAGCCACAAGTTTCACCTGTCAACCAGAGAGAACCCCTAAAGGCGTTAGCCCATTAGAGTAGGAAAGCCTCCATAGTGATTAAATCTCTAGGCCTGAATATACAATGCTGTGGATTATAATAGTATATAGCTGAGGTGCAGGGAAGTGTGTAGTGTATTCAATATTTCAGTAGTATTTGAATAATATTGTAAATATATCATTTGATTAAGGACTCTTGTTCATTTAGATAATTCATTTCTGGTTATTTGTAAAAAAAATATAAACTGCATTCAGCATGATACTACCACATGATATGTATGCATCTCACTTAAAGTAAACACTCCTATCTTTCTCTTTCAATTAGTTTAATGTTTTGGAATTACAAAACATAACAGGAACCTTACAAAGATTTTAAAAATTATGAGGGGTGCCAATAGGATAGATAGAGAGAGTTTGTTTTATCCAGGGCAGGGAACTGTAGAACAGGTGAGGAGGTACAGGAGCCTAAGGTCCCACACCATCAGGTTTAGGAACAGTTATTATCTTTCAACCATCGGGCTCTTGAACCAGTGTAGACAGCTTCAGTCACCTCAACCCTGACCTAATTTCACATTCGCTGGACTCACTTTCAAGGATTCTATGACTCATGTTCTCAGTACTGTTTGTTTGTTTTTTATTATTATTATTATTGTTATTTTTTGTATTTCCACAGTTCATCTTCTTTTGCATATTTGTTGTTTGTCAGTCTTGGTTTCTATGTAGCTTTTTATTGACTCTATTGTATTTCTTTGCATTTACTGTGAATGCCTGCAAGAACTAAATCTCAGGGTTGTATATGGTGACATATACGTATTTTGATTATAAATTTCTCAGTCTCTGCATTAAATTTCATCTCCCATGGGTCTGCACATTTTACCAATCTACAGTATAAGCTCTCATGCTATCACTAGACACTAGAATACTACAGCACAGTACAGGCCCTTCGGCCCTCGATGTTGTGCCGGCCCTTATTCCTAAAAAAAAGTACTAAACCCACACTACCCCATAACCCTCTATTTTTCTTTCATCCATGTGTTTGTCCAAGAGGCTCTTAAATACCCCTAATGTTTTAGCCTCCACCACCACCCCTGGCAAGTCATTCCAGGCACCACAACCCTCTGTGTAAAAAATAAAAAAAAACTTACCCCTGATGTCTCTCCTAAACTTCCCTCCCTTAACTTTGTACATATGCCCTCTGGTGTTTGCTATTCATGCCCTGGGAAACAGGTACTGGCTATCCACCCTATCTATGCCTCTCATAATCTTGTAGACTTTTATCAAGTCCCCTCTCATCCTTCCACGCTCCAAAGAGAAAAGTCCCAGCTCTGCTAACCTTGCCTCATAAGACTTGTTTTCCAATCCAGGCAACATTCTGGTAAATTTCCTCTGCACCCTCTCCATAGCTTCCACATCCTTCCTATAATAAGGTGACCAGAACTGAACACAATACTCTAAGTGTGGTTTCACCAGAGATTTGTAGAGTTGCAACATGACCTCTGTACTCTTGAACTCAATCACCCTATTAATGAAGCCTAGCATCCCATAAGCCTTCTTAACTATCCTATCAACCTGTGCAGTGACCTTGAGGGATGTATGGATTTGAACCCTAAGGTCCCTCTGTTCACCTACACTCTTAAGTAACCGACCATTAACCCTGTACTCAGCCTTCTGGTATGTTCTTCCAAAATGCATCACTTCACACTTATCCGGATTGAACTCCATCTGCCACTTCTCTGCCCAACTCTGCATCCTGTCTATATCCTCTTGTAACCTTCGACAACCTACAGCTCCATCCACAACTCCTCCAATCTTCATGTCGTCCGCAAACTTACTCACCATCCTTCTGCTTCTTCATCCAGGTCATTTATAAAAATCACAAAGAGCAGGGGTCCCAGGACAGATCCTTGCAGCACTCCACTTGTCACTGACCTCCAGGCAGAATACTTTCCTTCCACTACTACCCTCTGCTTTCTTCCTGTAAGCCAATTTTTTTATCCAAACAGCCAAGGTTCCACTGATCCCATGCCTCATGACTTTCTGGATGAGTCTCTCGTGGGGGATCTTGTCAAATGCTTTGCTAAGCTCCATGTAGACCACAACTACTGCCCTATCCTCATCAATTTCTTTTGTTACCTCTTCAAAAAACTCAATTAGGCTTGTGAGGCACGATCTTCCCTTCACAAAGCCATGTTGACTATCCTTGAGTAGACTGTACTTCTCCAAATGCTCATAAATCCTATCCTTAAGAATCCTTTCCAATAGTTTGCAGACCACCAACATAAGACTCACCGGTCTATAGTTCCCAGGATTCGCCCTATTACCTTTTTTAAACAAGGGAACTACATTTGCCATTCTCCAATCCTCTGGCACCTCTCCTGCAGCCAAAGAGGATTCAAGTCCTCTTTGCAGATATCCTCAGGATATCTGCAAGCTCTGAAATTGCACCCTTATATTCAAGTTTGGGTCATTCAGATCACTGACCCCAAGGAATGCCACTATAGCACTACTCCACATGAATGCCACTACTCTTCAATCTAATAAACAACACAAAGCCAGTTTTCTTTCCAAAGTGCATAGAAATTATTTTGGACCTTTGATTTCCAATTCAAGTTTTGAATTTGTTCTGGGTAGGGATCACAGATTTCAAAACTGTTATATAATTCATACACTTGCCTAATAACTTAATTCTAAATACACCCAACCAAATTAAGAAAACAAACTGTGAGCAAATGACAGCAGCATCAAATATTGAAGTATCTTTTATTTACCAGGAGAAATCTCAACACTGCCCTGTAAAACTTGGACCACAGTCTCACAGATTTCAGGCTATTGTAAAATCAAAAGGGGAGTTTAAAACCTTGGTATGTTTTGAACTAAAGTACCAACTTCAATATCAATGAAACCTTTCATATAAAATCTACCAACAGACTCTTGTATTAAATACACAACATATCAATAGGCAGGCATCATAATTCATTTCTGAAACTTGCTTCTGTAGACCTAACAACAGGAATTCTGCAGATGCTGGAAATTCAAGCAACACACATAAAAGTTGCTGGTGAATGCAGCAGGCTGGGCAGCATCTCTAGGAAGAGGTACAGTTGACGTTTCAGGCCGAGACCCTTCGTCAGGACTAACTGAAGGAAGAGTTAGTAAGAGATTTGACAGTGGGAGGGGGAGGGGGAGATCCAAAATGATAGGAGAAGACAGGAGGGGGAGGGATGGAGCCAAGAGCTGGACAGGTGATTGGCAAAGGGGATATGAGAGGATCATGTGATAGGATGCCCAGGGAGAAAGACAAAAGGGGGCGGGGGGGGGAACCCAGAGGATGGGCAAGGGGTATAGTCAGAAGGACAGAGGGAGAAAAAGGAGAGTGAGAGAAAGAATGTGTGTATAAAAATAAATAACGGATGGGGTACGAGGGGGAGGTGGGGCATTAGCGGAAGTTAGAGAAGTCAATGTTCATGCCATCAGGTTGGAGGCTACCCAGACGGAATATAAGGTGTTGTTCCTCCAAACGGAGTGTGGCTTCATCTTTACAGTAGAGGAGGCCGTGGATAGACATGTCAGAATGGGAATGGGATGTGGAATTAAAATGTGTGGCCACTGGGAGATCTGTCGCTCTGTCCGCCAGAGAAAGCAGAATCTATGAGAACTGATAGAATTTAACACATCAAAGTCATGCAGATCGTTAGCCTGTAACACTGGTAATGTTTTCACTCCCTGTGCACTGAAGAGAATTCAGTCCAACTTCCCAGATTCGTTTAGAGTAAAACAGAAAAGAACAGATAACCTTGGTAATCTGTTATCAAGGATCTACCTCTGGGTCAGAGGTAGATCAGACTATTATTAATTGTATTCTGCAATAACACCAACCTCCCACGTTCGATCTCAGGTTCCAATTCACTTTGAAAAAGTATTCCATTTTGAAGCCAATTCAAATGCAAAGTGGGTTCCCTTCCGATGGGGGTGGGAATTCAGAATTAAATTGTACTATTAATGGTATTGTATTTATTTTGTTCTGGGGGTCATCAAAGCCGATCCACTCCAATTCAAATGGATAAATACAGAAGAATTTTGGTCTATGCTCTTAATTTCCACAAGTGTTATAGATGGTCACATTTCTGCAGATGCTGCTCTCTACAGGGAATTTAAAGATGAGTTACTTGTGAACTTGCCACCCCAGAATTCACCTTGCACTGTCCCATCAAAGTTAATTTAATTTGAAAATCTCATAGCTACAAGAGAAATGAGAAGCTGAACACCTCAATGTGACATGGATTAATTGTCAGATCACAAAGATCAAATGACAAGGTTTATCAGCTTCATGCCCTTCGCTCTGTTATGACTGGGAATACATATGGTTGGTTGCTGCTTTAGAGGAATTTAATCTCCCATAAAGTCACTCCAATTTAGGAACAGATATTTTCAAATTATTCAGTGTTATTTTCTCATTATTATGTGACAGAACACTAGAAGAATAATAATGCTAACCTTACAAACAACTTTGAAGACATTTCTCATTAGAAAACATTGATAATATGTGTTATATATTACTTCATGCCTTCAGAAATTGGATTATGTATGATATTGTAGCCTCATTAGGCACATGGGTTAAGAGAATTAAACAGTGCATTCAAATTCTTTATCAGCAATTCCTCATTATAAATTAATATCCTTCATCAAGCCTGGAGATTGACAGATACTTTGAAAAAACATCTGTTGAGTGTTTGCTTTCCTAACTGCTTACTGGTATAAAATTCTTGATGCAATACTAACACTTTCAAACTTATACAACTCTGTTTCAATTGAGCTACCGATTGTATTCTAAAATAGAGTTCAATTATCTTTCGGTGGGGTAAAGGAGGGTGGGCTTTGAACGGACAAACAGCTACATTTCTTCGATTAAAAGATTTGCCAATCCTTACTACGCTGCCATTGCTTATGGAGATTGGTCAATGACTGGTCATTGGCAGCCTGACAACTGTAAATTCTCAAATAAGAGTCAATGCACTGGGCAGAAAAAGATAATGTACACCCTCTCATCAGGACCTGTTACCAAACAAAGATCTGGATTTTCCATAACAAAACCTTCATCATTACTTAGCCATTATATGTAGGCAAAGGAACTACACAACACAAACCTGCACCAAAATAGCAAGCAATGCAAAATGTACAATCATTATGAGCTCAGTCACCCGTATGCACTTTCAGCTTAATTTTGTTTTCTTTAAATTTTATTTTCTTACTTAGAGATAGAGCATGGTAACAGACCCTAGGCACCTGTTAGTCTCGTGAGACCATGAATTTGCACCTTGGAAGGTTTCCAGGGTGCAGGCCTGGGCAAGGTTTTATGGAAGACCAGCAGTTGCCCATGTTGTAAGTCTCCCCTCTCCACGTCACCGATGTTGTCCAAAGGAAGGGCACAAGGGCCGATACAGTTTGGCACCGGTGTCGTCGCAGAGCAATGTGTGGTTAAGTGCCTTGCTCAAGGACACAACACGCTGCCTCAGCTGAGGCTCGAACTAGCAACCTTCAGATCTCTAGACCAACGCCTTAACACTTGGCCACGCTCCAACAGACCCTATTCGCCCAACAAGCCCATGCTGGCTAATTACACCCGTGTGACTAAATAACCAACCAACATGTATTGTACATCTCTGGAATGTAGGAGGGAACCAGAGCACCCAAAAGAAACCCACATGGTCATGGGGAGAATGCACAAACTCTTTACAGACAGTGACAGAATTGAACCCAGCATTGCTGGTGCTGAATAGTATTACACTAACAGCTAGGCCACTGTACTGGCCATTTTAATTATGAAATCCTTCTAAAATAACAACATAGGTCAACACTTAGAAAGAAAATTTGTCATATGTTTAGTCACATGGTTTCAAAACTTGCTTCACAGAAAACTAGTAGTCCAGGTTATATTGCAGTGAGCTTAAAAAGTACAGATTGGATGTTGACTGTATTGGAATTTTAACAGAATTTACAGAACTCATCCATTCAAGGACAAGAAAACTCCAAAATGTTCTACACTTACCTCACGAACAGAGGGATGACTAGAGTGTGGGTAGGACTGTTCAGGGATAAAGTGGGAAATGTGGCTGAAATCAGAGGAGGTAGGGAGGTCCTTCATGAATACATTGCTTCTATGTTGATCAGTGAGAGGAACATATAAGGTTAGTGTGGAATGGGTTAATAAGCTGAATTATGCTGAGGTTAAGAAAGAGGCAGTGTTGGAGCTTTTGAAAAATGTTCGGATAGTTAAGTCTATGGAGCCGGATGGGATATACGCAAGATTATACAGGAAGTGAGAAAAGAAATTGTTGGGGCATTGAAGATGATCTTTGCATCCTCACTGGCCACAGGAGTAGAACCAGACATTTGCAGGATGGCAAATATACCTTTGTTCAAGAAAGGTAATAGTGATAACCCTGGGAATTTATACACAAGTGAGTCTTGCATCACTGGTTGGAAAAATAATGAAGAGGATTCCAAGATATAGGATTTACAATTATTTGGAGAGGCATAGTCTTATTAGGGATAATCTGCATGTCTTTGTCAGGGCCAGGCTGTGCTTCACGAACTTGACTGAATTTTTCAAGGAAGCGACAAAACAAATAAATGAAGATAGAGTGATGGATGTGGCGTACATGGAGGTTAGTAAGACATTCAACAAGGTTCCTCATGGAAGCCTCATCCAGAAAGTCATGAGGCATGGGATCCTGGGAAACTTGGTATCGTGGATTCAGAATTGGCTAGTCCACAGAAGGCAGAATGTGGTTGTAAATGGAGCGTATTCTGCCTGATTTTTGCAAGTGAAGGAGTGAAAGGGTGGGCTATTAAGTGAGCAGAAGATTTAAAGGTTGGCAGTTTTGTGGATAGTGCAGAAGGTTGGCATAGGTTACAACGGGGCATTGATAGGATGCAGAGCTAGACTGAGAAGTAGCAAACGAAATTCAATCTGGAAAAGTGTGAAGTGATTCACTTTGGAAGGTCGAACTTGAAGTTAGAGTACAAGGTTTGTAGCAGGAATCTTAGCAGTGTGGAGAAAAAGAGGGAATGTCGAGTCCAATGTCATAGATCCCTCAAAGTTCAAGAGTGCAACTCTATAAAATTCTAGTTAGATCATATTTGGAGTATTGTGTTCAGCTCTGGTTGTCTCTTTATAGGATGGATGTGGAAGGTTTAGAGAGGGCGTAGAGGAGATTTATTAGGATGCTCCCTAGATTAGAGAATATTTTTACGTGGAAAGACTGAGCAAGCTGGGGCTTTTCTCTTTGGAGCAAAGGAAGATGAGAGGCGACATGATGGAGGTGGCTAAAATTATAACAGGAATAAATAGAGTGGACAGCCAGCGCCTTTTACCCTGAGCACCAGTTACTAATACCAGAGGACATCCTTTGAAGGTGAGTGGAGGAAAGTTTAGGGGAGATGTTGGACAAAAGAAAATCTGCAGATGCTGGAAATCTGAGCAATACACATGAAATGGAGGAACTCAGCAGGCCAGGCAGCATCTATGGAGAAGAGTACAGCTGACATTTTGGGCCGAAACCCTTCGGCAGGACTGGAGAGAAAAAGCTGAGGAGTAGATTGAAAAGGTGGAGGGAGATAGAAACATAGAAACATAGAAAATAGGTGCAGGAGTAGGCCATTCAGCCCTTCGAGCCTGCACCGCCATTTATTATGATCATGGCTGATCATCCAACTCAGAACTCCACCCCAGCCTTCCCTCCATACCCCTTGACCCCCGTAGCCACAAGGGCCATATCTAACTCCCTCTTAAACATAGCCAATGAACTGGCCTCAACAGTTTGCTGTGGCAGAGAATTCCACAGATTCAACACTCTCTGTGTGAAGAAGTTTTTCCTAATCTCGGTCCTAAAAGGCTTCCCCTCTATCCTCAAACTGTGACCCCTCGTTCTGGACTTCCCCAACATCGGGAACAATCTTCCTGCATCTAGCCTGTCCAATCCCTTTAGGATCTTATACGTTTCAATCAGATCCCCCCTCAATCTTCTAAATTCCAACGAGTACAAGCCCAGTTCATCCAGTCTTTCTTCATATGAAAGTCCTGCCATCCCAGGAATCAATCTGGTGAACCCTCTTTGTACTCCCTCGATGGCAAAGATGTCTTTCCTCAGATTAGGGGACCAAAACTGCACACAATACTCCAGGTGTGGTCTCACCAAGGCCTTGTACAACTGCAGTAGTACCTCCCTGCTCCTGTACTCGAATCCTCTCGCTATAAATGCCAGCATACCATTCGCCTTTTTCACTGCCTGCTGTACCTGCATGCCCACTTTCAATGACTGGTGTATAATGACACCCAGGTCTCGTTGCACCTCCCCTTTTCCTAATCGGCCACCATTCAGATAATAATCTGTTTTCCTATTTTTGCCACCAAAGTGGATAACTTCACATTTATCCACATTAAATTGCATCTGCCATGAGTTTGCCCACTCACCCAACCTATCCAAGTCACCCTGCATCCTCTTAGCATCCTCCTCACTGCTAACACTGCCACCCAGCTTCGTGTCATCCGCAAACTTGGAGATGCTGCATTTAATTCCCTCATCCAAGTCATTAATATATATTGTAAACAACTGGGGTCCCAGCACTGAGCCTTGCGGTACCCCACTAGTCACCGCCTGCCATTCTGAAAAGGTCCCGTTTATTCCCACTATTTGCTTCCTGTCTGCTAACCAATTCTCCACCCACACCAATACCTTACCCCCAATACCGTGTGCTTTAAGTTTGCACACTAATCTCCTGTGTGGGACCTTGTCAAAAGCCTTTTGAAAATCCAAATATACCACATCCACTGGTTCTCCCCAAATACTCTACTAGTTAAATCCTCAAAAAATTCTATGAGATTCGTCAGACATGATTTTCCTTTCACAAATCCATGCTGACTTTGTCCGATCATTTCACCGCTTTCCAAATGTGCTGTTATCACATCCTTGATAACTGACTCCAGCAGTTTCCCCACCACCGAAGTTAGGCTAACCGGTCTATAATTCCCCGCTTTCTCTCTCCCTCCTTTTTTAAAAAGTGGGGTTACATTAGCCACTTAGCCACTTAGATGGCGGAGTTAGTTTTTTTTATACTGAGAATGTTAAGTGCCTGGAGAGCACAGCTGGGGTAGCAGTTCACACTGTTACATTAGGGACATTTAAAAAACTTGGATAGGCATTTAAAAAAAAAACGGGGATTTATGGGCTATGGAGGAGGAAGGGTTTAGTATCAATAGGGTGGTCATTACATCGTAGGCTGAAGGGCCCATAATGTGTTGTGCTGTTCTATGAGACACCTTGCAACAAACACAAAAATACTGGAGGAACTCAGCAGGCCAGGCAGCATCTTATGGAAAAGAGTACAGTTGACATTTTGGGCTGAGATCCTTCATCAGGTCCTGCTGAAGGGCCTCGGCCTGAAACGTTGACAGTACTCTTTTCCATAGATGCTGCCTGGCCTGCTGAGTTCCTCCAGCATCTTGTGTGTGTTGCTTTGGATTTCCAGCATCTGCAGATTCTCTCTCGCCTGTGACATGCCTTATTATTATCTGCAGGCAAGAGCATAAAACAATCAGTATCCAATGAAGCCCTTTAAAAGAGAACATTTCGGGTAGGTTTCATAATTCTACAGTCAATTGTGGAGGAACTATCTCTTCCTTATCCCCTTGCATATGATCTTAAACATTTACATCTTTATTTAATGACATTTCTGTGCAATAATATTTGTGTACTATTATTTCTGCAGCTAGCCACATTTCGGAAGTCACGTTTTCTACAGCAAAGTTAGTCAGTCTTTGTCATGATACTTGACCCCAGAGAGAAGGTCATCATCACCCAAAGCATCTTTACTTGACCCAGAGTTCAGCTTGTGCAATTGTGCAATGTGATGACCAGTAATCATCGAAAGTGAGTTCTCCGTCAGCTAGCCAAAGCCTCAGAGCTTAGCAGGACCAGCTGCTGGTTTAGTGGAATTAATCCAATAATCAATAGGACTTCACATACTGGAATTTGAAATACAAACAGAACCTGCCGGAAACAGTCAGAAGGTCAGCTGGCATCGGTGGAAAGAGAATGAGAGGAAATGTTTCATGTCCAAGACCTAGAGTGTCACAAGCTTTTCAGCAGGCAGCGTGGCACGGCAGCTGCGGCCTTCTGGATCTGGTGCTACTTTAATATAATTTTTTAATTTAATTTTAAGGCACAATTAGGGTTTAGGGCAATGGATAACAGGGCGACTATCTACCATCTCCAGATACTGCTACAATACAGAGATCGCCCAAAAACAAACCTTTACGAGGATTTGCTGGTTAAATTACGCAACCTCGGCTTGCTGAGGGGATTGGGCCTACAGTCCTCGGAGTCGCCTGATGCCAGTGGCCGGAGGTGGGGACGTCGTAAGCGGTGTGTGAGGAAGCAGAAGCGAGGCAAGTGGACAGGAGTCCATGCCAGGAAAAAAGCAAGCCGTAGCCAACCGGCTGTCCCGTCCATTCTGCTCTCCAATGGACATTAAACTGGACTACATCCGACTCCAACCAAATACTCGGCGGGAGTACAGAAATGGACTTGATCCTGGACGCCGCCATTCAGCTGTTTATTTATGTAACAGTTTTCCCCCAAGCCATTGGACTACCAACCTACTGCCCTCTGCTGTGCCTATTGTCTTGTTTATTATTTATTGTAACGCCTGCACTGTTCTGTTTACTTTATGCAGTCCTGGGTAGGTCTGTAGTCTAGTGTAGTTTTTGTGTTGTTTTACGTAGTTCAGTGTAGTTTTTGTATTGTTTCATGTAGCACCATGGTCCTGAAAAACATTGTTTTGTTTTTACTGTGTACTGTACCAGCAGTTATGGTCGAAATGACAGCAAAAAGTGACTTGACTTGACTTGACTTGACTTGAAGCTGAAATACTGGTTCTGTTTCTCGCTTCATAGATGCTGCTTAACCCAGTTGGTGTTTCCAGTTTATTCTATTCTTAGTTCCAAATACATTTTCCGACAAGGATGCACAAAATGCAGTCTTCCCCGAAAATTAAATTCACTGAAGTTCCAGGAACAAAATGCAAACACTGTAATTCTTGCAAATCCCACAATATGTCTATTAAAGTTACCTTGAATTAAAAATCAGATTCATTCTGCTTGACAACATCTCCTCCACCATCCTTATCAGCACGGGGGAACCACAAGGCTGTGTGCCTCGCCTCCTGCTCTATTCTCTTTATACTTTCAACTGTGAGGCTAAGCACAGCTCCAATGCCACAATAAGGTTGCTGATGACACCACTGTGGTTGGCCAAATCAAAGGTGGCAATGAATCAGACTATAGGACAGAGATTCAAATTCTAGCTGAGTGGTGCCACAACATCAACCTCTTACTCAATGTCAGCAAGACCAAGAAGCTGATTATTGACTTCATAAGGAGGAAACCAGAGATCCATGAGCCGGTCCTCATTCAGGGATCAGAGTTGGAAATTCCCCGATGTTATCGTTTCAGAGGATCTGTCCTAGGTCCAGCAGGTAAGTGCCATTACGAAGAAAGCACAGCAGCACCTCTATTTCCTTGGAAGTTTGAGAAGATTCAGTATGCCATTTTAAAACTTTGACAAGCTTCTATAGATGTGCGGTGAAGACTATAATAACTGGCTGCATCACGACCTGGTATGGAAACACCAGTGCCCTTGAACAGAAAGGCCACAATAGTAATGGATACAGCTCAGTCCATCGTGAGTAAAGCTCTCTCCACCACTGAGCATGGAGCACTGTCACAGGAAAGCAGCATTCACCATCCAGGCCATGCTCTCTTCTTGCTGCAGCCATCGGGAAGAAGGTACAGGAGCCTCAGGACACACATCATCAGATTCAGGAATGGTTATTACCCCTCAACCATCAGGTTCTTGAACCAGAGCGGACAACTTCGCTTAACTTCACTTGCCCTATCAGTGAAGTGTTCCCACAACATATGGACTCACTTTCAAGGATTCTTCATCTCGTGTTCTCAATTTACATTGCTTGCTTGTTTGTTTGTTTGTTTGTTTATTTATCTATCGGTCCTTGTTTCTTTTTGTATTTGCACAGTTTATTGTCTTTTGCATAGTGATTCTTTGCCAATCCTGTTGAGTGTGGTTTTTCATTGATTATATCGTGTTTCTTGAATTTACTGTGAATGTCTGCAAGAAAATTAATCTCTGGATTGTATCTTGTAACATACAGGTACATATGTACTTTGATTGTAAATTTACTTTGAACTAAAGATGTAAACAATGTAAACCACTCACTTAACAGGACACCTTGCAACAGTGGTAGTTAGAAAATTGCTTCAGTTAACACATTATTATTTTCTTATGAATAACATTTTCTTACATTTATTCTATTATTGAAAATATTTCCCTTCCCCTTGAGAGGTTTTGAAGCACAGATCAGTATGAGATTTCACAACAATGGGACAAATCTTTTAGAATCATTCTCACAATTCCACTCCATGTTAAGATGAAGGGAAATTGTATATTTATGGATGCTCTCTTTAAATGAAGGGCATTATATCAATGGGAGTCAGTACTGTTGTTATTTTGCAGTAGAAAAGTGGAGATGAGAGCAAACAAGCTAAATTTGCATTCGCATGGGCAAAGCAAAGCACCCTGGAGTACTTCAGAGAATAAACTTTGGCTCAGAACAAGATAAGGAGATATGAACGTAGGTGTACAAATGTCCAAGTAGCTGGGTGTGTTTTAAGGAGCAGCTCAAAGAATGAAGAGTCTGAGTGTGACATTTCCAGTGTTTAGGTCCTCAGCAGCTAAACACAGAGCAATAGGACAAGCACATTCTGGGATGACCACAAATGGAGAAGTTGAGTGGTCCAGGGATGATTCTATGACTGAAGGAGATTAGGGTGATAGGAGGACTGAGGGTGAGCTTGAAAACACAAAGTGAGAATTTCAAATTCAAGGCATTTCTCATCATGAAACAACCTCGCCAATCATTTTGTGAACACAATTAACAGTCTTTTTTTAAGCTTCCTGCTCTGGCTTCCATTTTGCTGTGAATGCACCATCCCATATCCTGTCATCTCAAGGATACATTTATCACATTGAAATCAAAGCTTGCTGCAAAATGTACTTCTCTTCCTTCCACTCTTACAACTTTAACTCTTACAGTCCAACCGAATCAACCTGCAGATTTGGCATCATATAAGGAGTGTTCCTTTTCCTTTCAATTCTCAGTCTGCTTGTTGGTTTGACTTCCTAAATTGTGCTTTATATCTCAATCTAAGTATTAAGTTACAGGATCAGAAATAACATTGGAAAGAGAAAGCCTACTGGTGACACTTCTTCATACAGAGACTCCACTATCACTACACTAAGCAGTAAAGGTACTTTTACATTGAAACAATCCATTGCCAGCTTCTTCAACTGAACCCTGTACAGAATCTGACAATGTCAGATGTAGTATGGCAGAAATCTCAACTAATCTAATCAGAACCTTGCAACCTGACCATGATTAATGTTTATTAATCTAACTGACAAATGTTAGTCCTTATATTTGCCCTTAGTCCCTCTGTCACACTGTTCTTGGACTACAGTACAGCATTCAACACCATAATTCCCTCCAAGCATGACAAGAAGCTCAGAGAACTTGGCCTTCACCCTGCCTTGTGTAGCTGGATCCTGGTCTTCCTGTCAGATCGCCAGCAGGTGGTAAGAGTGGGCTCCCTCACCTCTGTCTCTCTGACCCTCAACACAGGTACCCTTCAGGGCTCTGTCCTAAGCCCCCTCCTTTACTCTCTGTATATCCATGACTGTGTTGCAACCCACAGCTCCAATCTGCTAATTAAATTTGTTAACGATACTACACTGATTGGCCTAATCTCAAATAATAGTGAGACAGCGTACAGAGAAGTCGTCATCACCCTGACACAGTTGTGTCAAGAAAACAACCTCTCCCTCAACGTCATAAAACAAAGGAGCTGGTTGTGGACTACTTGAGGAATGGAGACAGGCTAACCCCTATTGACATAAATGGATCTGGGGTTGAGAGGATGAACAGCTTTAAGTTCCTCGGCATAAACGTCACCGAGGATCTCACGTATCCTGTACATACTGGCTGTGTGGTGAAAAAGGCACAACAGCGCCACTTTCACCTCAGAAGGTTGAAGAAGTTTGCTATGGGCTCCCATATCCCAAGAACTTTCTACAGGGGCACAGTTGAGAGCATCCTGACTGGCTGCATCACGGCCTAGTATGGGAACTGTACTTCCCTCAATCGCAGGACTCTGCAGAGAGTGGTGCGGACAGCCCAGCGCATCTGTAGATGTCAACTTCCCACTATTCAGGACATTTACAAAGACGTGTGTAAAAAGGACCTGAAGGATCATTGGGGACCCGAGTCACCCCAACAACAAACTGTTTCAACTGCTACCATCCAGGAAACAGTACCGCAGCATAAAAACCAGGACCAACAGGCTCCGGGACAGCTTCTGGCACCAAGCCATCAGACTGATTAATTCATGCTGACACAACTGTATTTCAATGTTATTTTGACTGTCCTGTTGTACATGCTATTTTTTATAAATTACTATAAATTACACATTGCACATTTAGATGGAGATGTAACATAAAGATTTTTGCTCCTCATGTATGTGAAGGATGTACGTAACAAAGGCAATTCAATTCATAAGTTACACTCTCAAGCCTGCTCTTCTATTCAACATGACCACGAACAATCTAATTGAAATCTCTTTGTATACCCACCTATAGTGGAAACCTTTTACTGTTTGCATATCAAGAATTATCTGCATTTGCCCTAAAACATTCACTTTGCTTTCACTACCCTTTCAGGAAGGATTCCAAAGATTTGTATCTCTCTGAGAGTTAAGATTTCACCACATCCCTTTTAATGAAGAGAGCATTGCTTTCAAACAAATAGCTTATAATGTAATTGGTTGTGGCTCAGCCTGATGAAACTCACGGCTACAATCCCACATATTAATTGCAGTGCTGCCTTTTATACATTTCTATCAACAATGCAAACAATACTTTTTTAAAGGAAATAATGATATAGAACAATAACTTTTCACTTAACATCAGCAAAACCAAAGACTAGATTATTGACTATAGGAAGAAGAAATTGACAGTCCATGATTTAGCTCTCATTAAGTGTTCAGAGGTGTAGAGGATCATTAACTTTAAATTCTTTTGTGTTATCATCTTAGAAGATCTGTCCTGCGACCAGTGCGTAAATACCATTACAAAGAAGGCACAAAGGTGCCTGTACTTTCTTAAGAGTTTGCTCAGAGTATGCTGGCTGGTTGCACTGTGGTCTGGTAAGGAAACACCAACACCTAACAACAGGAAAGCCTTCGAAAAGGAGTGGATACATCTCAGTCCATTGACCGCATCTACAAGGAACGCTGCCGCAAGAAAGCAGCATCATCATCAAGAAAATACACCATCAAGGCCACGCTCTCTTCTCACTGCTGTCATCAGAAAGGAAGTACGGGAGCCTCAGAACGCACATCACCAGGTTCAGGAATAGTTAATGCTCTTCAACCACCAGGCTCCTGAACCGGCCTGGATAACTTCACTCACCTCAATGCTGAACTGATTTCACAACCTTTGGACTCACTTTCAAGAACTCCATAACCCATGTTCTCAGCATTATTTATTTAATTATTATTATTCTTTTGTTTGTACTACCACAGTGAGTATTCTTTTGCACATTGGTTATTTGTCAGTCTTTGTGTGTAATTTTCATTGATTCTATTATATTTCTTTGTGTCTACCGTGAATGCCGAAAAGAAAATGAATCTCAGGGCAACATATGGCAACATATACTTCGATAATCTATTTACTTTGAATTTTACTAACTGTAATAAGGTGGTGGGCGAAGAATTTTGAAAGTTCAAGCAATGCTAAGTTCAACAAAAGTAATTATTTTTAAATTTGATTCCCAGCAAAGAATATCAAGATAAATTTCTAATAAAATAACTGCTCAGTTTGGCTCACCTTAATACTTCTGTAAACATGAAAATTATTTTCACAGGGAAAAAGACTACAGAAAAAGAAAATGCATTTAAAAGACTATGAAGTAGTTCATTCTTTAAAGTTTCCTCCAGGTACATTTTTGTTACATGGAAGAGTTTTTTAAATTAAATAAATTATCTGAAAATGCACTGCAGGTTTAGTCTTTCTAATTCCTAATGAATGAACAAGGAGCCACTTCAAGTATTTTGCAGAGGGCCACTCCTTACTCATTGTAACTCATAAAATAAATGGGTTTATTAGACAATATTGGCAGTCAGACAACACACCAAAGGGGATGAAGGAGCTTTAAAATCAATCAGGTGTGAAAGTACAGATATATTTCACTTTATGAAGCCAATATTCACAACTGGAAAACTGCACAATGAACTAAGGATTATACTCTGACCACTCCTTGATATGTAGGTCTTTAAGATAGAAAATAAAGTACGCAAAATATTCCAGTGTAAAAAAATACACAATTGTTAAACCAATCTAGAGAACATTGAAAAACTTAGTTACAAATGTAGTTGGGTTACTTTCATGGAGCACACCCACCCATCTCACAACCTTAAACCCAAGTTTCCTACGGCTTGTCATCTGAATTCTCAGACCCACCCCTCTGTCTCTTGCACCAATTCTAATGAAGCCAAAGCTCTTCTTTCTACCATGATCGTTAAACACTCCTGGACCCAACACCCAAACTCAGTTACTTTTTGTAATATTTATTTTATTCTGATTTTTGCATTAATATCACTTTCTGTCACTCTTAGGATTCCAGAAGACAGCCAGTAAATTAAACCAAGTATATCTTTTAATAAAAATAACTTGGAGTGCATCAAAAACATATATATTTCATGCTTATTCCACAGCAGGCAGAAAACCCTCTGGCAAGTTCCACTCCAACCATGCAGAAATAATAGAAATACACACTGAAACTGCTGGAAAACTCATCAGGTCAGACAAGATCCGACAGTATCTGTAGAAAGAGAACAGAGGTGAGGAGGTGGTACTGTTGATCAGGGATAGTGTCAAGGCTGCAAAAAAGGAGGAAGACATGGAGGGGTTGTCTACGGATTCTCTGTGGGTGGAAGTTAGGAACAGGAAGGTCAATAACTCTACTGGGTGTTTTTTATAGACCACCCAATAGTATCAGCGACATTGAGGAGCAGATAGGGAGACAGATTCTGGAAAGGAGAAATAATAACAGGGTTGTTGTGGTGGGAGATTTTAATATCTCAAATATTGATTGGCATCTCCCTAGAGTGAAGGGTTTAGATGGGGTGGAGTTTGTCAGGTGTGTTCAGGAAGGTTTCTTGACACAACATGTAGATAAGCCTACAAGAGGAGAGGCTGTACTTGATCCGGTATTGGAAAATGAACCTGGTCAGGTGTCAGATTTCTCAATGGGAATGCATTTTGGAGATAGTAATCACAATTCCATCTCCTTTACCATAACATCGAAGAGGGATTGGAACAGACAAGTTAGGAAAATGTTTAATTGGAGTAAGAGGAAATATGAGGCTATCAGGCAGGAAGTTGGAAGCATGAATTGGAAGCAGATGTTCTCAGAGAAACGTACAGAAGAAATGTGTCAAATGTTCAGGGGATATTTGCTTGCTGTTCTGCGTAGATATGTTCCAATAAGACAGGGAAAAGATGGTAGGGTACAGGAACGGAGGTGTACAAAAGGCTGTTGTAAATTTAGTCAAGAAGAAGAGTTTATGAAAGGTTCAAAAAACTAGGTAATGATGGAGATCTAGAAGATTATAAGGCTAGCAGGAAGGAGTTTCAGAATGAAATTAGGAGAGACAGAAGGGACCATGAGAAGGCCTTAATGGACAGGATTAAGGAAAACCGCAAGGCATTCTACAGGTATGTGAAGAGCAACAGGATAAGATGTGAGAGAATAGGATTAATGAATTGTGACAGCGGAAATGTGTGTATGGAACCGGAGGAGATGGCAGAGGTACTTAATGAACACTTTGCTTCAGTATTCACTACGGAAAAGGATCTTAGCCGATTGTAGGGATGACTTGCAGCTGATTGAAAAGCTTGAGAATGTAGATATTAAGAAAGAGGATGGGCTGGAGCTTTTGGAAAGCGTCAAGTTGGATAAGTCACCAGGACCAGACGGGATGTATCCCAGGCTATAGTGGGAAGCAAAGGAGGAGATTGCTGAGCCTCTGGCAATGATCCTTGCATTATCAATGAGGACAGGAGAGGTTTGGGAGGACTGAAGGGTTGTGGATGTTGTTCCCTTATTCAAAAAAGTGAAAAGGAATAGCCCAGGAAATTATAGACCAGTGAATCTTACTTCAGTGGTTGATAAATTGATGGAGAACATCCTGACAGGCAGGATTTACGAACATTTGAAGAGGCATAATATGATTAGGAATAGTCAGCATGGCTTTGTCAAAGGCAGGTCATGCCTTATGAGCTTGATTGAATTTTTTGAGGATGTGACTAAACACATTGATGATGGTAGAGTGTAGATGTAGTGTATATGGATTTTAGCAAGGCATTTGAAAAGGTACCACATGCAAGGCTTATTGAGAAAGTAAGGAGACATGGGATCCAAGCGACATTGCTCTGTGGATCCAGAACTGGCCTGCCCAAAGAAGGCAAAGAGTGGTTATAGATGGGTCATATTCTGCATGGAGGTAGGTGACCAGTGGAGTGCTTCAGGGATCTGTTCTGGGACCCCTATTCCTTGTGATTTTTATAAATGACCTGAATGAGGAAGTGGAGGGATGGGTTAGTAAATGTGCTGATGACACAAAGGTTGGGGGTGTTGTGGATAATATGGAGGGCTGTCAGAGGTTACACCAGGACACTGATAGGATGCAAAACTGGGCTGAGAAGTGGAAGATGGAGTTCAAACCAGGTAAGTGTGTGGTGTTTCATTTTGGTAGGTCAAATGTGTTGGCAGAATATAGCATTAATGGCAGGACTCTTGGCAGTGTGGAAGATCAGAGGGACCTTGGGGTCTGAGTCCATAGGACATTCAAAGCTGCTGCGCAGGTTGACTCTATGGTTAAGAAGGCATACAGTGCATTGGCCTTCATCAATCATGGGATTAAGAGCCGAGAGGTAACGTTGCAGCTATACAGGACCCTGGTCATACCCCACTTGAAGTATTGTGCTCAATTCTGGTCACCTCACTACAGGAAGGACGTGAAAACCATAGAAAGGGTGCAGAGGAGATTTACAAGGATGTTGCCTGGATTGGGAAGTATGCCTAATGAGAATAGGTTTAGTGAACTCGGCCTTTTCTCCTTGGAGCAACGGTGGATGAGAGATGACCTGATAGACGTGTACAAGATAACTAGAAGCATTGATTGTGTGGGTAGTCAGAGGCTTTTTCCCAGGGCTGAAATGGCTAGCACGAGAGGGCATAGTTTTAAGGTGCTTGGAAGTAGGTACAGAGGAGATGTCAGTGGTAAGTTTTATTACACAGAGTGGTGAGTGCGTGGAATGGGCTGCCGGTGACGGTGGTGGAGGCGGAAATGATAGGGTCTTTTAAGAGACTCCTGGATGGATACATGGAGCTTAGAAAGCGAGAGGGTTATGGATAAGCCTAGGTAGTTCTAAGGTAAGGACATGTTCGGCACAGCTTTGTGGGCCAAAGGGCCTGTATTGTGCTGTAGATTTTCTATGTTTCTATATTTTAATATTTCCTGAGTATTTCCAGCATATTCTATTTTAGTTCAGGTTATCAGCAACAGTTTTTTGACTTGCAATAATGAGTAATTGGTCATATTATGCAACACTTAATAATACAGAACAAAATAATTCTGTTCATCCTTTATATCCCCTTAAAGCATCGTGTCCCATTTGTTTTACACCGTTAATGAGCATTATTGAATTTTTACTGCCTTCCATTTGTTTCTTTCTTTGACTTTTCTTTCAACTATTTATTTCATTGACCCACTACTATTTCCGAATCTTAAAGCTTATTTCTAAAGTCTTCCACTTCTCACAATAGGTTATAGAGTAACTGAGCAACAGAGCACAAACACAGGCTATTTAGTTCAATGAGTCCATGCTGACCATGGTGCCCACTCTGATCCCAATTTCCTCCATTTGGCCCGGTCCCTTTAATGCTTTACCTATCCAAATGTCATTCCTGAATGACACATTTGTACCTGTCTCAACCACGGTTTTTTTTAATCTGTCCCCTCTCACCCTAAATCTATGCTCCCTGGTTTTGGACTCCCGTACTCAAGGGAAAAGACTGTTGCTGTCCATCAATTCTATGTTGCTCATAAGTTTCAACATTTCAATAAACTCACCCACCATTCTTCTAAATTCATGAAATAATGACCTAGCCTATCAAACCTTTCTCTATAAATCAGGCCCTCTAGTGCTGGCAACATCCTCATAAATCTTTTCTGCCCTCTTTCCAGTTAAGCCACATCTTTCCTATATCAGTAAGGCAAAGAGTGTACACAGTTCTCCAAGTCCAGCCTTATCAATGAATTATACAACAGTAACTTAATGTCCCATCTTAATATTCTGACTGAGGAAGGCCAGCATACTAAATGTAGCTTTCCTCCACCCTGCCTACCTGTGACACTGCTTTCAATAAACTATGCACTGTAACACTCACAACACGCTGGAGCAACTCAGCAGGTCGGGCAGCATCCGTGGAAACGATCAGTCAACGTTTTGGGCCGGAACCCTTCGTCAGGATTGAAGAGGGAAGGGGCAGAGGCCCTATAAAGTAGGTGGGGGGAGGGTGGGAAGGAGAAGGCTGGTAGGTGCCAGGAGAAAAACGAGTAAGGGGAAAGATAAAGGGGTGGGGGAGGGGATAGGCAGGAAAGATGAAGAAGGAATAGAGGAAAGCACAATGGGTAGTAGAAGGAGGCGGAACCATGAGGGAGGTGATAGGCAGCTGGGGGAGGAGGCAGAGTGAAACTGGGATGGGGTACGGGAGGGGAAGGGAATTACCGGAAGTTGGAGAATTCAATGTTTATACCAAGGGGCTGGAGACTACCTAGACGGTATATGAGGTGCTGCTCCTCCAACCTGAGTTTAGCCTCATCATGGCAGTAGAGGAGGCCATGTATGGACATATCCAAATGGGAATGTGAAGCAGAGTTGAAGTGGGTGGCTACCAGGAGATCCTGTCTGTTTTGATGGATGGAGCGGAGGTGCTCGACAAAACGGTCCCCCAATCTGCCTCGGGTTTCACCGATGTAGAGGAGGCCGCACCGGGAGCACCAGATGCAATAGATGACCCCAACAGACTCACAAGTGAAGTGTTGCCTCACCTGGAAGGACTGTTTGGGGCCCTGAATGGTGGCAAGAGAGGAGGTGTAGGGACAGGTGTAGCACTTACGCTTACAGGGATAAGTGCCGGGTGGGAGATCCGTGGGGAGGGACGTGTGGACCAGGGAGTCGCAGAGGGAATGATCCCTGCGGAAAGTGGAGAGGGGTGGAGAGGGAAAGATGTGCTTAGTGGTGGGGTGCTGTTGAATGTGGCGGAAGTTGCGGAGGATAATGTGCCGGATCCGGAAGCTGGTGGGGTGGTAGGTGAGGACAGGGGGAACTCTGTCCCTGTTGTGGTGACGGGAGGATGGGGTGAGGGCCGAAGTGCGAGAAATAGAGGAGGTGCGGGTGAGGGCATCATTAAGATCTTGTACTGTAAGAACTATCATTAAGAATTATGCACTGTACTCCCAAGTCTTCCAGTCCATTATACTCCCTAATGTACATGTTTCCAAAATACATCACCTCACACTTATCTGTATTGAAATGCATTTGCCATTCCTTGACCCATTTCCCAAACTGACCCAGATCCTCATGTATTGAATGGTAAAATTTTCACTATCAATATTACCCTCCTAGTTTTGTGACAGCTACAAACTTATATATTTGCACCCAAATCATTTATGTAAGTAACAAATGTCTTGACACTGACCCTTGCAACCTCCATTCTGAGAAACAACCTTCAACCACCACCCATGGCTTCCTACCTCCAAGCCAATTTTGTATCAACCTGACTAGCTCTTCCTGGATTCCATGGAACTAATCTTCTAGACCATCCGCCATGCAGGACATTGTCCAAGCCTTACTGAGGTCCAAATAGGCAGCATCAACTGCCCTACCTGCAATGTATTCAATATTTGAATAATGTTGTCAATATATTGTTTGATTAAGCATTCTTTGTTCACAGAATTCATTATGGATTATATGTAAGAAGTACATGAATGGCATTCATCATTGCATCATCACATCATATGCACTCTACTAAAATAAAGAAAAACTAAGCAGACCATCATCCCAGCTCTGGTGTTTTTCTTTTCATTCATTTCTGGAGTTATAAAATATAACTGTGGTGATGGGGAAGTTTTAAAACAAACCTGAGACGTCTACCTACCTGTTGAAACTCAGCATGTTTTTCTTCAGAAGAGGAGAGAGATGACTGAGTTTTAAAAAAGGCAGAAAACAGATGAAATTAACAAGTAATGAGTATGGCCACGGGTTTAATAACAATAAATATTGGGTGATACTAATAAATAAATAAAAAGCATGCTACATTGGAACTATAGACATGTTTGATTGCATAACAGATAACTGTTTGGTGTATACTGATTGAACTAAGCAGTATTTTGAAGCAAATGAAATTGCTGATGAAAAACAAGTGCTAAGTGTTGCTGAGTGCAATAGGTGGAAAAGCAAATAGTTTGTTTAGAAGTTTGACTTCTCCAACAAAAACCAACCAAAAAGACCTTTGCTGATATTGTGAAAGCAATGCAGGAACATTCAGAACCAGAACTATTTTTGACTGCAGAATTCTTTAGGTTTCATAAGCGGAATTAAAAGGAAGAGAGAGTCTATTTCGGCATACATGGTGAATTGAAGAAGTTCTCTGAGCATTGTCAGTTCAATGATGGACTTGACGAAGCACTGAGAGATCATTTAGTTTGTGGAAACTTACAAGAAAGCATTCAAAAATCATTCTTAACTGAAGCATCACTTATATTTAAGTTAGCAATTGAAGTTGCTGTATCAATGGAAACAGGAGATGGAGATCCAATTGAGTTGCAGTTGGGAATGAAAGTGAGCTGAACAAAATTGCAACATCTAAAGAGAAACCAACCTGGCTGAACAAATTGTGTTTCCGTTGTGGCCGGGGCTCACATGTGAGCCGAACCAATGTGGATTCAAAGGTGAAGCTTACAGAAAATTAAACAAAGTATGACGCCTCCAAAGAGCATTTTGGGCAGACAAAGTTAAACGGACTGCATAGGGAAGAGTAAAATATAAAGTCAAGTTGCAGTTTCTAAAAGAGCACTAATCTGCATGCTGCCCTTGAAAAATCTGGTAATGATGAGAGTGACACAAGATTGTGTAGGCTTGGGATTTTCAATGTGAAAACAAACAACAGACAAGCAATATGGCTTACACCAGAAAACAGCAAATTAATTAAAATAGAATTCGACACTGGCCCGGATATTTCAGTCACAGTTTGCATGCCACATCCCCTGCAACAGAGTCAACTAAAAGTGAATTGAGAAATGTACTGGATGATACCATAGCAGTGTTCAAAGTTCGCTCTGGAAAGCTCTAACATGTCAGGGGTAAAATAGCATTAAATGAAAATACCACACCAAGTTTTGTAACGCCTGTCTGGTTCCTTATACCACCTGTGATAAAGTAGGCAGTGGCCTATATCACATGGAGGCAGAAGGAATTCTTTCCAAGGTAGTGTGGTGCCTATGGGCAATGCCAGTTTTACCAGTAGCTATAGACAAGAAGTCTGCAAGGATCTCTGGTGATTTAAGTGTCACCATCAACCTCATAATGAAAGTAGATCAAAACCCTTGGCCCAGGGTAGAGAATATCCTTGAAAATCTTTCTGGTGGGAAACACTTCAGCAAACTGGACTTAGCTGAGGCCTACCTTCAGTTGGAATGGAAAAAGTTTTCAATGTGTTTCTCACAATAAACACTCACAAAGGGCTTTATCCTATCATAAGCTTCTTTTCTTTTTGGAATAGCACCTGCACCTGCACTCTGGCAGAAATCTATGGACCAGGTGCTGCAAGGCTGCCCAGGCTCTCAGTGTTACCTGGGAGACATCATTGTAAATGACGAGGATGACAAGGAACATCTCCAAAAACAATGTTAAAAGGATTAGAAAATTACCATCTCAATGCACTGTGCAACAAGTATGAATTTTTTAAACCAAGGATCACTTACTGTGGTCACACTTTTGACGTGCAAGATTTACACAAGCATGCTAAGAAAATTTAAGCAGTAGTGGATACCCCAAAGCCAAAGGATGTGTCAGAGTTGTGGTCCTTTTTAGGATTTGTCAATTACTATACCAGCTTCCTGTCAAACCTGGCTACTGTGCTCTACCCTTTGAACTCATTACTGCTAATCAGGAAGAAATGGCAATGGACGAAGCAGTGTGAGCTGGCTTTCCAAAAGGTAAAGGAAGTTGTGATATCAGACACTGTACTCACACATTATGGTCCACGTCGTCCAGTAAAGCTTGCCTGTCATGCCTCACATTATGGTATAGGTCATGTCACATGTTATGAGTAATGGAAGAGATTGCCCACAGTCTTTGCATCACATTCCCTTACTGTTGCAGGGAAAGATTACATACAGAGAGGCCTCAAGTCTCATTTGGGGTTTAAAATGCCTCAATCAGTACCTGTATGGGAGAGAGTTTACCTTCATTACTGATTGTCAACTACTCGTGTCCAGTTTCAATCCACAGAAGGTTGCTCCACTAACAGCAGCAGCACGAATGCAGAGATGGGCTCTTTTTCAATTACAAGATTGAATTCAAGAGGACAACTAATCATGGAAAAACTGATGGATTGCCCAATTACCTTTGGAAAAGGAAATACATGAAAGTTTTACAAAAGGGAACACTCATCTTGATGTATAAATCAAACGTCTCCTTATTACAACAGAGATGATCCAAAGGAAACCAGAAAAGATCCCACTCTATCTCAGGCCTACATGGCAACCCACAATGGCTGGAATATGCAGTAGAAATTCCACTTCCTCTATTTTTACCAGCACTGGGATGAACTTGCCCTTGACAGATGCTCCCTTATGTGGGGATTGAGAGTTGTTCTACCATCCAAACTGAGAGCTAAATTGTTGGAGGACCAACATGCCAGTCATCCCGGCGTGGGTCAAAGTGAAAACATTGGCTTAAAGTTTTGTCTAGTGGCCTGCAATAGACCAACAGATCATGCAGCTTTCTATGCACCTTTCAGGATCCCGACATATCCAGAGGATGCCAAGAGCAATGCCTCTCTACTCCTGGGAATGGACCATATTGCTCTGGCAGAGGATTAATGTGGATTTTGCTGGACCACTCATAGGCACAAATTTCTTGCTAGTAGTGGATGCAGCTACAAAGTGGCCAGAAGTGTTCTCAATAACTTCCACTACAGACTCGCATCCTGTTTGCGTGTTGAGGTGCCTCTTCTCAAGGACTGGTGTTCCAGAATACTTAGCCTATGACAATGGACAACAGTTGGTGGTGGAACAGTTTCAGTCATTCCGGAGAATTTATGGAATAAGACAAATTACATTTGTAGCATACTGCACAGTTACAAATGCTGAAAAGGTTTGTCCAGAATTTTAGAAATTCACTGTGAGCAATGTCAGCAGAAAATACTACACTAGCACTGAATCAGAAGCCCGTCAATTTCCTCCTTGCATATAGCAATGCAGCACACTCTACAACCAGCATCTCACCAGCTATGCTGTTTCTGGGTTATCCCTTGTGCTCACGCTTGGATCTCCTCGAACCAATTCTCAGAAGGAGTATGCAGGACAAACAACTAAGACTAACAAGGAGGTTCCAAGTTTCACTCCTGGACAAGCAGTCCTGGCAAGGTACTACAAAGGTGTTCAAAAGTGAGTAATTGGATAGATTAAGGACAGAACTGGACATGCTTTCCTACACAGTGGAGAATGCATCTGATGTCATCTGCAGTTGACACATGTTATGTACCCCTAGGGGTCATATTTTCTATGGACTATACCTTTAAAAAGATAGAGAGAGCTGTACAACACAAACACCTTGTTATGAAGAGAGAGAGGCGAAGACTGCTCACAGTTTGCTTGGAGTTGGTGTTATGGTTTCTCTGCAGCGTGTTTACATTTTTGCAAGGACACTGCCAGCTTCTGAGTCCCTACACACAGAGAGAAGGGAGGAGCTACTTGATGGTCGGCTGGTGCTCAGCGTGGTGAGATAAATACAAGGTCAGTTGGTAGACAGAGAGACACATGATTATGGACACTGGATGAACTTTGCTGTGCCCACAGAAAGGTGGGTTGTTTGGAGGATCGATCAGGAGGGTCGATCAGTGGCTCTCGCAGTGTGGGAAAGGTGTGATCGGTGGGGGAGTTATTAGTGTGTCCAACCCTTGCTTGGGTTGATAACTCCAGCACAGAAAACGATCCCCTTGTTGTGGTCACATTTGGTGACTTTAAAGGAAGTTTGCAGAGGGGAGAGGAAGGGTTGAAACAGAAGAAACCTAGTGACAAAGAGGTTACTGTTTGGACTCTCTCTCTAAGTAGTCTGTAAGGGTGAGTTTGAGTTCCATTCGAATACAAAGGTGTGACTGTCACGTAGTTAATCCACAAGAGGTGGGTGAGGGGAGTACCTTTGTGAATACCACTTGTCTGTTACCCTTGTTTGGGTGTGGTAGTTCACTGAAGAAAGGCCCCCCCTGTGGCAAATCACTGTTAGAGTTATTTTGTATGTCATGGAACTGGATAAGTGGCTATCACATCGTGTGTTTGGGGTTGGTTCCCTTGAAGAGGGTCACCTTAGTGATAAACTACTGTTGGTGATAATCCATTTGTGGATTCTGTTTGAGTATCCTGTGGCCACCACTTTGGAATAACCTGTAGCTGAATTCGGGTGTGGTACCACTGGTGTTGAAAGGATATTCGTTGAAGATCACTGTCGGTGATACTTCGTGTGTGGAGTGGAACAACTTTGGAGATAAAACCTACTACTATTGTTATTTTGTATTGATATCATGTAATCTGTGGAATATCGATGTAATTGCATTCTCTTGACATTTACCCTGGATTACAAATATCTTTCTCTCTCTCCATCACTACTCAACTGAATACCACGAATTGAACTGAATTTTACTCACCACCGTAAGACTGTATCCATTCACCCCTAGGCGTGAAGAAGCTTTGTTTTTCTATTTCCACACTTATATATATCTAATCTTTGCTAACCTGTTTGATTTATCTGATTTTATTACTGTATTGCATAGTTACTAATAGAATAGCATTAGTTAATAGCAATATCAGACTCCAAAGTGTTTTCCATTTCTGCTGGTTCTTTAACCCATCACGGGGTATGTGACACACATCAGTCGAGGAGAGTAGAGGCAATTGTTAGAGAAGAAAGGTGCCCAGAGTGGCCAGAAGCTCTTCCTGCAGTCCCAGATTCAACTGCTTCAACCACTACAGAGGCGACTCCAGAAGCTAAGATTGTTTCACAACCCCAAGTGTCATCTGCCAAACAGAGTGATTTCCCATACCCCCATCTTGTTAGAAAAGAAATTATCCCACAGGAGTAAAAAATTCTCCAGAGAGATAAAATCTTTAGACCTGAATGAGATATTTTTAAATTTATTATGCTGTGGTTGTCTATACAGTTGGATTATATAGTAAGTAAACTGGACTGGTCAAAGAACACTGAGGCTGTCTACAAGAAGGGTCAGAGCCGTCTCTATTTCCTGAGGAGACTGAAGTCCTTTAACATCTGCCGGACGATGCTGAGGATGTTCTACGAGTTTGTGGTGGCCAGTGCTATCGTGTTTGCTGTTGTGTGCTGGGGCAGCAGGCTGAGGGTAGCAGACACCAACAGAATCAACAAACTCATTCGTAAGGCCAGTGATGTTGTGAGGATGGAACTGGACTCTCTCACAATGGTGTCTGCAAAGAGGATGCTGTCTAAGTTGCATGCCATCTTGGACAATGTCTCCTATCCACTCCACAATGTACGGGGTGGGCACAGGAGTACATTCAGCCAGAGACTCATTCCACTGAGATGCAATACAGAGCGTCATAGGAAGTCATTCCTGCCTGTGGCCATCAAACTTTACAACTCCTCCCTTAGAGGGTCAGACACCCTGAGCCAATAGGCTGGTCCTGGACTTATTTCATAATTTACTGGCATAATTTACATATTACTATTTAACTATTTGTGGTTCTATCACTATTTATTATTTATGGTGCAACTGTAATGAAAACCAATTTCCCCCGGGATCAATAAAGTATGACTATGACTATGTAAGAGTGAGTGAGTGTGTGTGTGTGTGCGCGTGCGCCCCCTATATTAAGTTAGAATTTACAGCTAAGCAGAGAGGAGTGAAATGTATACAATATTTCATAAATATTTGAGTAATACTGCAAATATATTGTTTGATTAAGCGTTCTTTGTTATTTTACATAATTGATTATGGGTTTATATCTAAGAAGTACGTGAAAGGCATACATCATGGTAGGGGAGTCTAGGACAAGAGGGCACGACTTCAGAATTGAAGGACGTCCATTTAGAACTGAGATGCGGAGAAATTACTTTAGTCAGAGGGTGGTAAATCTGTGGAATTTGTTGCCACAAGCAGCTGTGGAGGCCAAGTCATTGGGTGTAATGAAGGCAGAGATAGATAGGTTCTTGATTAGCCAGGGCATCAAAGGGTATGGGGTGAAGTCAGGGGAGTGGGGATGACTGGAAGAGTTGGATCAGCCCATGATTGAATGGCGGAGCAGACTTGATGGGCCAAATAGCCTACTTCGTCCTATATCTTATGGTCTTATCATTAAGCCACCCTATGTGAGCACCCTACAAAAAAAAAGAAAAATCAAGTAGACCATCATCCCGGTTCCCATGTTTTTCTTTCAATTAGTTTTTGGAGTTACAAAACGTAACACTACCGTTAGCTACCTTTTGATTACTTCTTAAAAACTCTTAAAAAGTTTATCAAGCAAGACTTTGCACATAGAAAGCCATTCTGACTCCTGTTAATCAACCTCTGGTTATCCAAATGCCATTCCCAGCTCAGACTGACTAGCCTGCAGTTCTCTGGCTTGTCCTTGTTACCCTTCTTTAACAATAGAAATACATTAGCCACCTTCTAGTTATTTGGGAACTTCACCAGTGGCCAACAATGAAGCAAATATCTTTGTAAGGGCCTTTGTAATTTCTTCTCCAGCCTCCAATAAATTCCAAAGATGCAACTGGTCAGACCCTGGGGATTTATCCACCTTCACGTACTGTAAGTCTGCAAATATCTCCTACCTTGTAATATGAACCTCCATATTTGTTTCCTGTATTTCTGAAGGAAACAATTGACTTTCTCATCAAGGAGAACTGTTTATTAAAAATTTCAGCCTTTCCTGCAATTTCAGATATAGACAGCCCTTCTGATCTCTAAGGAGACCTAGACTCTCCCCAGCCAACCTTTTACTCTTAACATAGCTATGGAACCTTGAGATTTTCCTCAACTTTACCTGCAGATTCATCTCATCATTAGGTTATCAGAAACAACAAAGTGAAACATTGCTTGTGTTTCTCCCCATGCTAGCTGATTTCTGAAGTATTTCTATCACTCTCTGCTTTTATTTTACATTAAACAGTCTGAAAGAGAAGCAGTAATGACGTCAGTCCTCGTACATGTCCTTGCAGCATAATTGAGATCTGAAATAATTACTGATCAGTGATCAATATAACGAGGTTAGTCTATCCTGCAACGCCTGTGGTACTTAGCGCAATAGGGCATTTTAACAATCAAAACTGTTAATTGTCAGCTATCCAAGTATTCTTTCAAGAAAAGCAAAGACACACCTACAGGGATAAACTTTTTAAATGGCACTGTTGTTTGCAAATTATGATGTTTCTAAGGACAATCTCATGTTTGCCTTTCCAATATGTGCAAAAGAAAACGCCGGGAGCTATATTTTTGAGATTCAGAAGCAGCAAATTTACTCCAACGACTGTGAGGAATTTAATCTTCTGGTTTTTGGCTCATTAACCAAATGCACAGTTGGGAGGAATGTGTTACCAGCACTATAGTATTATTAGATGTTTTGCACTTAAATTAATGTTATTCATGTGAATTATCAGGTGGATATGCTATATTGCTTACAGAAATGTAAATGCAATGGGGGATGGGGTGTTTGTCCTATTATGTGACCAGGGCGATGTATCTCAGGCGGTGTCTGAAGAGCCACTGAGAGGAAAAAAATAACCTGAATGACCTCATCACCACAGATGACAAGTACACAAGCTTTATCATATTTTTGCTGTCCAATCAACTCATTTTATTCTCATCTCAAAGTTGAAGAGTGCTTAAAAATCTATGCTACAGATATTGATTTGATCTGTGGAAACTTGTATCAGTATGTTAGATTTAAGCACTGTTTGATGAACAGGGCGGTTAGAGATCTCTGTATCTTGCCAGTATCAAGCCACTGTCGTTGGGTGGAAGTGCCTAACTGGAGAAACCTGAACACAAATACCAGGGGAGAAAAAAAAAGAGGGCTCTCTTCATTACAGTAAAATATTCCCTGAAGTTCAAAATAAATTTATTATCAAATTACATACTGAATATGTCACTATATAAAATCCTAAGATTCATTTTCTTGTGGGCATACACAGTAAATCCAAGAAACACAGTAGAAGCAATGAAAGGCCACATCCAACAGGATGGATAAGCAACCCAACTGCAAAAGGCAATAAACTGTGCAAATATAAGAGAAAAAAAAAGGAATAAATATTGAGAACATGAGATGAAGAGTCCTTGAAAGTGAGTCCATTGGTTGTGGGAACAGTTCAGTGAAGGGTCAAGTGAAGTTGAGTGAACTTATCCCCTTTGGTTCAAGAGCCTGATGGTTGAGGGGTAATAACCGTTCCTGAACCTGGTGGTGGGGGGCCTGAGGCTCCCCTCTTTCTTTTACCTGATGGCAGCAACGAGAAGAGAACATGAGCTGGGTGGAGGGCATCCTTGATGATGGATGCTGGTATCCTGCGACTGCACGCCTTGTAGATATGCTCAGTCGTGGTGAAGGCTGAGCTTTCGTCATATTGGCATTTCATATGCTGGACCCAGGACAGATCCTCAAATTCCAATGTCATGTATTTAGTATTTCAATAATATTTAAGTAATTATATACGATATGTGTGCACCTCGCTTAAGATAGACTTGAATTAGACCCATATTCCTGGACTCCAATGAACTCATTTGAATTTGTTTACTGTTTTGAAATTACAAAACAATACACATAACACCGAGGAATTTAAAGTTGCTGATCCTCTCCACCTCTGATCCGCCAAGGAGGACTGGCTTCGATTTCCTCCTCCTGAAGTCAATAATCAGCTCCTTGGTCTTGCTAATATTGAGTGAGAGGTTGCTGTTGTGGCTCTACTTCACCATTTACCTTACAATGCATATAATCAGTGTCCAGACAGGCAACAAAGGAAGCTCAGAAAAGGAAAGAGGAGGTGAGTTGGAGAGGAATTAGAGTGGTGCCTTGGTTAGGAATAGAGGAACAGTGATCAGATTGTGCCATGCGTAGGGTAAGGGAGAGAGGGAGAGCAATCATAATTGCCTTGTATAGATGGGGGTGTGGAGAATAGAGGGTTAGGGCTTCAGAATTTCATTAGTTGCTGAAGGAGAGAGCATTTGTCCCTTTGGTGAAAGGGTGATTTGGCAGAGAAAATGATTCAGGCTACGAAGGCAGGAACTGTATCATGTTTCAGCCTGGGGCTTGGAGGGAAAGGATTAGTTAGCGACTGACATTCATCGGGCGCCTCTTGACAACTGACTGAAGAGGGGCATTAATGTGGGAGTGTCAGCACATTCGTTTAAATCTTGCAATGTTAGTCAAAATGAGGAAGGAAGCATACGTAAAATTTAGGAAGTTGAAATCAGACAGAAGCTCTGAGGAATATAAAGGAATTAAGAGAGAAACATGAAATCAGGAGGGCTGAAAGGAGTCATGGAACGTCCTTGGCAAGTACAATTAAACACAATCCCAGTATAAATACATTTAAGATTCAAGATGGTTTAAAGTAATTTCCTGTACACACGGGTAAAGGAATGGAGGGTTATGGGCTGAGTGCAGGTCTGCGGGACTAGGTGAGAGTAAGAGTTTGGCACAGACTAGAAGGGCCAAGATGGCCTGTTTCCGTGCTGTAATTGTTATATGGTAATATGATTAAAGAAGAACAAAATAAGTGCTCTCTGGATCCGATGCAGCACAAATATGCTAGTATTCTTGTGCATGTTGATACCAGGGAGGAGGTGGTTTTGGGTCTCTTGAAGAATATTAATGTGGAGTACTGTGTGGATGCCTGGTTACCACATTAGTGGAAGGATGCTGAGGCTTTGGAGAGGCTCACCAGGGTGTTGCCTGGATTATTACCTATTAGGGAATAGTAAGCAAACTTGCATCGTTTTCTCTGCAATGTCAGAAGATGAAGGACTCTCCCAAAGGTTCAAAGGTCCAACTTAATGTCAGAGATACGTATACAATATACATCCTGAAATGCTTTTTCTTCGCAAACATCCGCAAAAACAGAGAAGTCCCCCAAAGAATGAAAGACAGTTAAACATGAGAACCCCAAATTCCTCCACCCTCAGCTCCCCCCTCCTACGCATAAGCAGCAGCAAGCAACGATCCCCCCTCCCCCCAGCAAAAAACACACCCGCTACGAAGCACAAGAGTGAGCTAGGCGATAGCAAAAACACAGACTTGCGGTTACGCCAAAAACTATCACATTTCATCCAGCATTCGACAAACCACATGTTCTCTCTCTCCCCTCCATCTGATAGAAGAAATTAATATTATGAGAGGCACAGATAGGGTCTTCTTACCAGAGCGGAAATGTGAACTACAAGAGAGCAAAGGTTTAAGGGGAAAGGGGAGGACTTTTAGGAGATTTATGTGGCAATATCTTTTTTTTAAAAAAAGACCACAGAATTGCAAGTGCCTGGAATCCCATTAGGGGAAGTGGTGAAAGAAGATCCAATAGCAATAATAAAAAGGCTTTTTTTTTAAATGAAGTCACGAATATTGGGGAGATTGATGGCCTTAGTCTACCTGCAATGAATGGAACAGTCTCAGCTCTTCATATGGAACATGTATCTTTAGCACACAGCTCTTAATTGTTTTGAGAAATTATAATCTTTAAATACTTGAATTTGGGAAATTTCTACTGCCCCATGAAAAGAGAGGTAACTCCACATCTATCTGTCCATTCAAAAATGTGGATCATTAACCTCTTTTTTGTGATGAAAGATAGCCTTAAGAAAAAAAAGAAACACAATTGCCCAGAGTACATTGCAAGTCAAAGGTTCAGATCCATTTTAGAAAAGGCAAAAAATTAAGCACATTTCCCCACAGATCATCTCGCCTTTTGAGAGCATATATAATTCCAGACATTTAATCAATGTCTCATTATTAAATTGAATATTATAAGCAGATACAAATATTAATTTTCCATTATATTCTTGCCACATTAGAAGCTGCTGTATTTTCATTTGGATCTCAGAGAGAGAACAGCACTGCTCACAGGATTGATACAACACAGGTGAAAAATTTCCAATTTACACTGTGAGCAACCAAAAGCTTTACAATCTGCTCCTGATGAAATACGAGCCCACCTTCTAGCTGCACAGCTAGAGAATTGAGAAAATTCTTCACTTTTGACAGCCGGTCGGAAATTATCTTTCTCTTCTGCAAAAGAAAACAAGTTCATAAAAGCCTGCACAGGATCAGGATGTGTTGGTACGATCAAAACTTGATCAGATGAACTTTTTTTGTTTTTAGAGACCATCAGACTTGGAGCAAAGGCTGCTTAAATTATTATTATTATTATTATTATTATTATTGTCCAATTATTATCTTGGACAAGATGGGCAGGTAGAAGACCACTGGAGCAGTAGCATTTATTCAGGAAGCCTCAGTCAGCTGAACAAAGATTTCTGACAGGGCCTTAGGGTCAATTAGTGTTTGATGAGAATGAAAAGAAAGTTCAAAGTTCAAAATACATTATCGAAATATGCATATTATATATAACACTGAGATTCATCTCCTTACAGGTTGCTAAAAAGCAAAGAAGTGCAATAGAACCCAAACAGATGCTGTTGGAATGCACGTGTAATCTTTCTTTATAACACAGGATCTGTGTCTGTAATTATTATTGCCATTATTGCAGCATAAAACCAACAATACACACATCCACAATAAAACATGGAAATCCTAAATTTCTGTGGTAAATTACTCCTTGACCTGGTGGCCTTTGCAGTCTTGGCTGACGTTGACAGTTCAATAGGAATCTTCTGACATTAGTTTCGACGTTACTTTTCCGTAAGCAAAATTTAAAACCTGATGCTTGTTCAATGATATGCAACTGTTTCAAACAACATATTAAATCATAATTATTGCTGACAAAACCTTATGGCCCAGAGAAGATCATTTTACATGTGGTGTTAATCCTTCTTTAAAAACATTTTAAAAACTGATGACATAATAATACATTTTAATTTTTATTTGCATTAATATTTTCATGATACTGTAGCACCTGTCTTAATCCTGTTTGCTCAGCTTAATTTTTAAAATCATTAATAAGGTCTAGAAACATTAAGGCCATCAAGAATGATGTTACTCAATTAGTTCCTAATTAGTTTAAAGTCACATTGATTAGGTATAGGTTGAGAAGCAGATAAGTTACCATCAGACAGAGAAGAACCCAGGAAACTAAATTTTATTCTGTTCTTTTTACTTCTTGACTTGTTACACATTTAGCATTTTAAAGTCAAGTCTGTGGTTTGTTGACTTGCTTACTGCTTATGGATGGAGCCATATTCACAACTCTGGAACTCACAATTATTTGTGGGTTCTCTCATTAGGTCAATGGTGAACACTATCCCTACAGCAGCTAATTCATTAGTCAGAGTGTGGTAGATCTATGCAATTCATTGTAACTGATGCTGTGGAGGCAAGTCAATGGGTATATTTAAAACAGAGGTTGATAGGTTCTTGATTATTGTTAAAGGTTAGGGGTAGAAGGCAGGAAAATGGTGTTGAGAGGGATAATAAATCAGACATAATGGAAAAGTAGAGCAGACTTGATGGGCTGAATGTCCTAATTCTGCTCCTAGGTCTTAAGGTCTAATGGCCTTCATGTCCCAGCCAATATGTAAAAAAAGGGACCATGTAAATTTGAAAAGTACAGGCCAGGGACTGATTTTCAAACTTAAAGTTTGAAGAGAAGGATTCAACAATAGAACTTCAAATGTATGCATCTCAATTTAATATAAACATAAGATCAAGTTAAGCTGTAAGTCAAAGCATAATAATTAGATACCTGCATGTAAGTACTGAAAAGAGATGCAATTGCATGTAATGCTTTTGCTAGCTTTGGAAACTTAAAACTACAGCCAAGTGAGAGCAACTGCACTGAGCAGACTGCAACAGAGATGGTTATGGTTGACTATGCCAAATCCTACATGCACAAGAAAAAAAAATCATCATGGTCACAGTCATATTTGAAAGTTACCAGATATCAGTACTGTGGTGGTGCTGAATCTAGTATTGAAAAGATTCAAGCATAGGTTTGAAGAAAAGATAGGGGGGAAATATGTAATTTTTGCTAGCTTTATTAAAAGTTTGCATCATTTGACATAATCATAATGCTCATCTTTATTGTATCAACAGGCCGGGTATTTTAAGATGCAAGTGTAAATGAAATCCATAATTGTGTCCTAAACATAACTACTTCAATTAAGCTTTGGAAAGAAGAACTGGGTAAGACAACTTTTAAACACACACTTTGAAAATTCATTGGAAACACAGAAAGGTCAAGCTAAACAGTAACTAGAAGCCTACATATGAAAAATATTTGCAATAATTTTTGCAGAGACTAATGATGACTTAACAAAGCAGGTGACTGTTAGTTACAGACTTAAAGGTTAAAAATGATAATGTGGTCAGCTGCCAAAATCAATTGCGAATGACAGAAGCCTTTAACAGGCTAAATGATTTCTTTTCCAAACCTTCCAAGAGTTAGAATTTGGAAAATATAATTACTTTCCACCTTCCACTGTTTGGAAAGTCTGACAGTAAATAGAAAGATCCATTAATGCCTTCACAGTCATTAGATTATATTTGACATAAATAATCTTCTTTATCAATTTTTTAAAGTTTGTAGACATGTATACCTACATATTCGATAGCAACTGTCTAAGCTATGATAAAAAAAACATAGCACTGCTTGTACTAATGCATAAGTGGAACCCCTGAAAAATAAAAATTATGAAATTGGCCAAAATCCAGCTTGAATCAGCATGTAGGTGGTTTACACTCAGTAACAAGCACTAACATAAGAGCAGGCTAATTGAACACAATGCACCACAATCACAGAAGGGCGTAATCTTTTAATCTTTTATCTTCACACTCCATGACAGCCATATAGCAGTTATACATGCAATGGTTGCCATGGAAGGGAGAAAGGTTCCAAGTCAGAACAAGGGATTTCCAGGATTGCCTGAAAAGAGACAGTGAAGTCATTATAACCAAAATACACAGGGGCAAAATCTCGTGCACTGGGATTGCCAGCAGCCCCATTAAGGCTGACTGCAGTAGCTCTTCTAGCTGTTGCCTTAGAGGAAATCAATCAAGCAGTCTCCATCTCCATAACATAAAACAATGCTTTAAAAAGTTTCACAATCTTGCAAGCGTTACAGCAGGTTCACGCTACAAATACTATTTTATTATATGGATGAACAGAGTCCATCTTGAGAAAAAAGCAGATCATGGGTCAGAGTGCATCATTAGAGACCTAGAGTGAAAGGCCTTTCAACAGCAAACTGCAGTCATTACAACCCAGAACCAGTTCTATAAGCAAGGCTGAAAGATCAGTAAACACACCCATGCTTTTATTTGGTGAAACTTCATTGAAGTAAGACCATAAGATACAGGAGCAAAATCAAGCCATTCTGCCCATTGAGTCTGCTCTGCCATCCAGTCATGATTGATTTATTTCCTCAACCCTATTCTCCCACCTTCTCTGTGTAATCTTTAACCACCTTACCAGTCAAGAACTTAGAAATCTCTGCCTCAAATATACCCAATAACTTCACCTCGTGGCTATCAAATTCTACGGATTTGCCACCCTTTACCAGAAGAAATTGCTCCAATTTTAAAGGGAAAGCCCTTTATCCTGAGGTTGTACCCTTAGATTCCAGACTCTCCTACTAACAGAAATATTCTCTCTCACGTCCACTCTATCCAGACCTTTCAGTATTCAGTGGATTTCAGTGAGATCCTCCCCCATCCTTCTGAACTTAATGCTTTTCTCAGAACTGTCTCTTGATATCGCACTGTTAGAATATAACAGTGTTCAAATGCATTCTGATTGCATACATACAACTTCCATAAATGTACAGAGGAAGTCACACACGTGGTAGCTGCCATGTACTCTGCCAACTAGAGAGGTTGTCAATAACACACTTGTTACAAAGACAGGTGCATATAAAGGGCCTGAAGGATCACTGGGGACCCAAGTCACCCCAACCACAAACTGCTCGAGCTGCTACTATCCAGGAAACAGTACCACAGCATAAAAGCCAGGACCAACAGTCTTCGGGACAGCTTCTTCCACCAGGCCATCAGACTGATTAATTCACGCTGACACAATTGTATTTCTATGCTATATTAACTGTCCTATTTATTACAAATTACAATAAATTGCACATTGCACATTTAGACAGAGACATAATGTAAAGATTTTTACTCCTCATGTATGTGAAGGATGTAAGAAATAAAGTCAATTCAATTCAACTCATACATGTTGCAAAGCATAATGGAAATAAACACTGATTACAAGTAGACAGCACATAATGCTTTTCCCATTAACATTTAAAACATCACTACAGCAGAGAAGCTGATTGTAAAATATTTAGTTGTCAAGTTGTTCCTGCTACGGTTCTCTACGGTTCCCCATGCAACACATTTAATTATCTTATGATTCTTTTCTACTGCTGTTCACTGCTCTGCTCTTCGAATATCCATCACAAACTTTGAGGGAAGGACTCCCACAAGAAGCAAAGGAATATTCAGATTACATTCTGGGTGGCAGGGTGGAGTTACATCTCTATCAAAGGGGGATCAGCCACGGGATCAGCTGGTGGATGGTCATATGAGCAGCCAGGGCATGTCACAAATCCTGGTTATGTGATCACTGATGCCAGGCGGAAAATCTCTGAGGGCATTGATAATGGCTGGGGTCACCCATGTTGTAAAGACACCACCCAGAAGGGGGCAATTACAAACCACTTCTGTGGAACAAGTTCATGGTCATGGATAGAGAAAAGAATAAGAGCAACACTGTGAAAGGTGTCTTCCCCAGGTACAGTGATCCCTCACTCAGAGGAGACACTCGTATGACCGATGAGGCTCAATCATTATCAGGCTACTGTCTGCAACAAAGATAACATCAAATTAGCAAGGTGAAATGTGAGAACTCTTTATCAAGTTGGAAATCTGGAGAATGTGAAGTGGGAAATGGAGTGTATCTACTGCCCAGAGCATTTGTTGATGTAAACTTCCCACTATTCAGGACATTTACAAAGACGTGTGTGTAAGAAGGGCCCGAAGGATCATTGGAGACCCAAATACCCCAACCACAAACTGTTTCAGCTGCTACTATCAGGGAAATGGTATTGCAGCGTAAAAGCCAGGACCAACAGGCTCCGGGACAGCTTCCTCCACAAGCCACCAGACTGCTTAATTCCTGCTGATGCAACTGTACTTCTATGTTATATTGACTATCCTGTTGTACATAATATTTATTATAAATTACTATAATTGCACATTGCACATTTAGACAGAGATGTAATGTTTTACTCCTCATGTATATGAAGGATATAAGCAATAAAGTCAATCATCTAAATTACTAGATTGACTGTCTGCCTAAACTGTTAAAAATGATGAATGTTTCTGAATAGCACTGACAATCAAAAATAATTCAGATGATTTAAAAACAATGAAATAATTAAAAAAGTAATATTATAAAAAATAGCAAAATCAAATGCACACATGTTAACAATTAAAAGCTTTTGCTTGGAAGTTACCATCGTGGGGATGTGTGTGACAAGGTGGAAAAGGACTGGATGCTTTGATTCTGGTGAATACAGGCTATCAATTCAGGTGGTGATGGATATGAATGAGGTGTGGGAATGGGGCTGGATGCTGAGAGACGCCTTCCTTGTGGGATGCTGGCCATTATCAAATCATCAAAGTGCTGCTGGTGAGACTCCAAGGGCAACCCATGAACATTTTAATAATAGTAGTGCGTGCTCGAAAGGCTGATAGTAGTGAGGGGGATATAGAGGGTTTTATGATAGCTTGTAGGAAGCAAGGGACCACTACAGATCACAAGGTATCGTTATAGCGATGGAGGATATGGGTGCTGGAGTTGGACAACAGCAGGATGGTGGCTTTGTTGGCATGTTTAGATTGGGAGCCAGGAACGACAGGGGTGGGAGATTCACCGGTGTTGCGCAAATGATCAGATAATAACAAATACATGGTCCAAGCAGCACACAAGATGGCTGTGGACTTGGAGAAGCCCAGAAGATTGGTACCAATCAAATGGACTACATCAGAATCAGCAAGTGTTTTGGGAATGCCATGCAACAGTCCAAGGCATATCTAGGAGTGGGCTGTGAGAGTGACCATGTTCCATTGATACGCAAGCTGAAGGTTAAGCTTAGATGGTTAGGGAAGTCTGGAGGTAATACCAAATTAGACCTGGCTTGCGTGAAAGATCTGGACTCGAAGATGAAATTCACTGTTGCACTGAGGGCTAGATTTGGGGCTCTGATAGTGCAGAATACACCAGGCTGGTTGAGATATAAAAGGGCAGCGGTGGATATGTCTAATGAAGTGATACCGAAAAAGAGAAAAGAGAAGAAGAAAAATTAATGACAGATGAAATTCTGTATTTAATGACAGAAGACAGGGAATCATGCCAACGAACAGCGACAAATGTGACTCTTTAAACAAAGAAATCGAGCAAAGATCTGGGGAATGGAGGGAGTAATGGATGGATGAAGAGTGCAGAGAAGTAGAGAGACTGAAGGAATCTGGCAATATGTACAGGAAGATGAGGATGCTCGCAGGTGTTAATTCTTGTACATGGGTGTTGGAGGGGGAGAGATGAATCGATGCTCATGAAGGAAGCTGGTATACTGGATGGACTCAATACATTGCCGACTTGTTTGAAGGTACAAGAAGTGAGAGGACAATAAATGCTTAGGACATGAATGGCCCACTAATAATGAAATTGGAAGTTAGGGTGGCAGAGGAGGAAATGAAAAAGTATAAAGTATTAGGACCAGATGGCATTGCTATAGCAATGATTCAAACGCTGGAGGATTTTGATGTTGAAGGGTTGACAGATTTGCTAAATGAAATGTGTGAAGGCAGGGAAATGCCTGGGGAAATGGATGGGTCGGTATTTGTTGCATTGCTGATAAATCCTCAAGTGTTTGAATGTGAGTTGCACCGCACTAATGGATTGGAGGTTGTGTTGTGAGGGTCCTGCTGTGAAACATCACATTGAGTGCAAGGAAAAGCATGAAATCAGAGATCACACAAGAGCAGTGACGCGTCAGTGAAGATTATCGAGCACAAAATGCAACCTTCATCCTTAGAATGATTTGTGAGCATGCCATAGAGATCCAGAAAGACATATACCCATGGTTTATCAATTACACTGGGAATTTCGATAAGGTGAAACATGAAGAGCTTATAAAAATTCTTTAGTACTTAAACATTAATGGGAAAGATATCAGATTCATGAGAAATTTGTATTGGGAACAAACAGCGGGAATGAGAGTTGAAAATGAGACAAGTGATTTTGTCCAGGTTAAGAGTGGAGTCACATAGGGTTGTGTTCTCTCATCTGACTTATTCAACCTTTATAGCAAAAAAAGTTGAAGAGAAATTAGCAGTATTCCCGGTGTGATAATTGCTGGAAACAATATGAACAACCTCCAATAGGCAAACAACACAGTGCTGATAGCTGCTTCTAAAGAGAATTTCCAAGAAATACCAAAGTTGTCAAAGTAAATGCAAAGAGAGAATTGACCATCAACTGTTAGAAGACCAAATGTATGGTTGTCAGAAAGAAGAAAGAAACACAGAAATGCAAACTGAAAGTGGGCAACAAAACAATTAAGCAAACATGGAAGTTCAATTACTTAGGGACCTTGATAACATCTGACAATAGACCTAACGTTGACATTAGGAGGAGGATTGGGATTGCTAAATGCACAATCGAGTGAGCAAGATACTAAAGAATAACATAATTTCTATTGGTATGGAACTCGTGTTGTGGTGCTATGTTCATTCCACAGTAACAAATGGAAGTGAATGTTGGACAGTATCAAAACAAAATGAGGGAAGGCTTGAAGCTGCAGAAATGTGATTTGTGAGAAGAATAATGAAAATATCATGGAAGGACAGAGTAACAAATGAGAAAGTGTTGCAAGGAGCAGGACTAAGAAGAGAGTTGATATCATCAATTATGAAATGGCAGCTGCAATTTCTAGGACATGCTGATGAAAGAGTAGCTCAAACATCTTGCAGTGACGGGAAAGACTGATGGAAGAAAAAGTCACGGTTGGCAGTGCATGACATTCATCAATTACATCAAGGGAAGGACAGGCCAAAGTGTTGGAGTACTTATTAGAACTTCACAAATTAAGGCAGATGGAAGACTATGATCACCCACACCATATGACACTGCACATAATGATGATGACGATGACACACTGAGAAGAAAGATCTGCTTGATGTTTCTTCCCTCTCTAGTAGCTCTCCCCCTACCCCTTTTAAATGAGGAATTGAAAGTAACAAGATTAGATCAGAGAATATTAGTACAGAATTCTAAATTAATTATTGCCTCCCTCCTATTGAAAGCTTACCAGATGTGCTGTAGATTTGCACCTTAGAACAGTTGATTTTGATAATGCCTTAAAATGAACTCCTGTTGGCGTTCAAGTGGATTTCTCAGTTGAATGATTAGTTGATTTGCTTAAAATGTTAGCCTCTCAATATGTATGTTGCTATGTGCAATGCTCTTAGCTACTGTGGTAACAATAGTGACGGTAACACATTGATGTAGGGCGAAAGCCCAAAGTTTTGAATAATTGAGCAATGCTTGAACCTCAACATTAAAGCTGATCCAAGGGAGTGCATTTCACACAGAGGTCGCAGTAGCTCATTAAGGTACCATTGACACTGCAGTCTGAGGGAAACATTCACTGATATGTTCTATTGCACAGCAATGGGTAGGGAGGTACTGTGGAGGAGAAAGATGGGTGATTTAATGTAACACCTGGAGAGTTGTGAAGACCTGTTGCAGTCATTTGGAAAGATCACATGGTAATGAATTTGAGATTGGCATCCATGGAGAGAACAATCTAAGCTTCAGCACAAGGCGAGGTATGATTCTCTGATGGAATGCACACACAATGCCCTCAGAAAGCCCAGTACTTTGTTGGTCAGAAGTGCTGTCACTGAAGGCTCTTCATTGAATGAATATCTATGCCTGCCTCCCTAAGGTCCCTGACTAACCTTGAGTGGCCAACCATAATGGAATTGTGGCTGAAGGATGGGTGTAGTTAGGAGCTGAAAGTCCAAGGATACATGTTGTATTGGAGGGATTGGAAGGTCGGCAGAGGGGATGTGTGGCTCTGCTGGTAAAGAATGGCATCAAATCAGTAGAAAGATGTGACATAGGATTTGAAGATGTTGAGACCTTGTGGGTTGAGTTAAGAAACTGCAAGGGTACAAGGATCCTGATGGTAGTTATATACAGGCCTCCCAACAGTGGCTGGGAGATGGACCACAGATTACAATAGGAAATAGAAAAGGCATGTCAAAAGGGCAATATTATGATAGAAAAGAACCCTTAGGACACAGTGATCACAATACGTTTCAGTTCAACTTGAAATTTGATAGGGAGAAAGTAAAGTCTGATGTAGTGGAGTAAAGGAAAATACACTGGTATGAGAGAGGAGTTGACCAAAGTAAATTGGAAGGAGCTGCTTGTAGGGATGTAAGCAGAGCAGCAATGGTGTGTGTTTCTGGGGAAAATAAGGAAAGTTCAGATGTATTCCTAAAACAAAGAAATACTCAAATGGCAAAATAGTACAACTGTGACTGAAAAGGGAAGTCAAAACTAATGTAAAAACGAAAGAGAGGGCATACAACAAAGCAAAAATTAGTGGGAAGATAGAGGATTGGGAAGTTTTTAAAAACCTACAGACAGCAACTAAAAGATTCATTAGAAGGGAAAAGATGAAATATGAAAGAAAGCTAGCAAATAATATTGGAAGCTTTTTCAAGAATATCAAAAATAAAAGAGAGATGAGAGTGGATAAAGGACTGCTAGAAAATGAGGCAAGAGAAATAACAACGGGGGACGAGGAGATGGCAGATGAACTAAATGAGTATATTGCATCAGTCTTCACTGTGGAAGACACAAGCAGTGTGCCAGATGTTGTAGTGTGTGAAGGAAGAGAAGTGGGTGCAGTTACCATTATAAGGGAGAAGGTACTTAAAAAGCTGAAAGACCTAGAAGTACATAAGTCACCCAGACCAGATGAACTGCACCCTAGGGTTCTGAAAGAGGTAGCGTTAGAGATTGTGGTAGCATTAGAAATGATCTTTCAAAAATCCTTGGACCATAGGACTGGAAAATTGCAAATGTCACTCCACTCTTTAAGAAAGAAGGAAGGCAGCAGAAAGGAAATTATGGACTAGTTAGCCTGACCTCAGTGGTTGGGAAGATGTTAGAGTCAATTGTTAAGGACGAGGTGATGGGAGTACTTGGTGACATAGGACAAGATAGTATACAAGTCAGCATGGTTTCCATCAGAAAAAATCCTGCCTGACAAACCTTTTGGAATTCTTTGAGGAGATTACAAGTGGAATAGGCAAGGAGGATGCAGTGGATGTTGTATATTTGGACTTTCAGAAGCCTGGGACAAGAGCCCGTGGTATTATAGGAAAGTTACTAAGATGGTTGGAGCATTGGCTGATTGGTTGGAGGCAGCGAGTGGGAATAAAAGGATTCTTATCTAGTTGGCTGCCAGTGACTAGTGGTGTTCTGCAGGGGTTGGTGTGGGGACCACTTCTTTTTATGCTGTATATAAATGATTTAGATGATGAAATAGATAGCTTTGTTACCAAGTTTGCAGTTGATATGAAGACTGATGGAGGGCCAGGTAGTGTTGAGGAAACAGGTAAGATGCAGAAGGACTTAGACAGATTAGGAGAATGGGAAAGAAAGTGGCAAATGAAATACAATGTTGGAAAATGCATGGTCATGCTCTTTGGTAGTAGAGATAAATGTGCGGACTATTTTCTAAATGGGGAGAAAATCCAAGGCCTTACCTTGAGTATTATGTACAATTTTGGGCTCCCCATCTTAGAAGTAATGTGCTGGCATTGGAGAGGGTCCAGAGGAGGTTCACAAGAACAATTCCAGGAATGAAAGGGTTATCATACAAGGAACGTTTCATGACTCTGGGTCTGTACTTACTGGAATTTAGAAGGATCAGGGGGCAATCTCATTGAAACCTTTCGAATGTTGAAAAGCCTGGTCGGAATAGATGTGGAAGGGATATTTCCCATGGTGGGACAGTCTAGGACAAGAGCGCACAGCCTCAGGATAGAGGGGTGTCCATTCAAAACAGAGATGCAGAGAAATTTCTTCAGCCAGAGGGTGATGAATTTATGGAATCTGTTGGCACATGATGCTGTGGAGGGCAGGTCGTTGGGTGTATTTAAGGCAGAGATTGATAGATTCTTGATTGGATATGGCATCAAAGATTATGGGGAGAAGGCCGGGGAATGGGGTGGAGGATGAGGGAAAAAAAGGATCAGCTATGATTGAATGGCAGCGGACACTCAATGGGCAAAATATCCTAATTCTGATCCTGTATTTTATGGTCTTATAACCAGGATGGTGCCTCCAGTAATGGAGGGCGTCCACCAATGTTCTGAGGAACAAATTCTAAAAAGTACTTATATAGCTAAGTAGACAAAAGAAAACATTGTATATTATCCCAGAGTCCCTTACAACAATTGGTTAGTGTGGAAACACAAGAGACTGAAGGTAGTGGAATTTGGATCAAAAAGCAAGTTGCAGGAGAAATCAGTGTGTCAGGGAGTATCTGTGATGGGAAATGAACAATCAAGACCCTTCCCCTGGATCTAAAGAGTAGAGGGTAGTTAGGCAGTATAAAGAGATGATGTTGTGTATTTAATATTTCAATAATTTTTGAGTTATACTGTAAATATATGGTTTAATTAAGTATTCTTTGTTGCTTATATAATGCATTGCAGGTTACCTGTAAAGCTATGTAAATGGCATACACCATCACACCACCATGTGATACGTGTGTGCCTCGCATAAAATAAAAACTAGGTTAAACTTGCATTTCTGACTCGCTGTCTTTTCCTTTAAATTAGTTTTAGGTTCTGTAGTTACAAGCATAACAGGCAATGAGGTATTTTTAAAATTAACCCCAGACAACTACCTACCTGCTGAAGTGTAGTGAGACATTCGAGCTAAAAAAAAGCGCAGCGAGAAGCGGACATGTTAAAAAATCAGCACAGTATGTTGTTTTTCCTATGAATCAGCATGTCTTCTTTGCAAAAGTAAATATGATCAAGTTTAAAACAAAGGTAGAAAACAGAAGAATTCATGGGTTTATAAACAGTGAGTATCAGGTGATGGCTGCACTAGAAAGATTCATGTGTTCAATTACATAAATGATAACTGAAATATGTATACTGAACTAATTGAGCAATACTTGCAATAATTGAGCTAATGAAATAGCCAATGAGAAGCAAGTGTCGGTTTTGCTGAGTGTATTGGATTTAAAAATTTACAGTTTGCTTAGAAATTTAACTGCTTCAATCAAACTAACTGAAATGATATTGCTGATATAGTGAATGTAATACATAGTCATACTTTATTGATCCCAGGGGAAATTGGTTTTCGTTACAGTTGCACCATAAATAATTAAATAGTAATAAAAAACCTTAGTACTATACAAGATAGTAATACAAGAACCTTTTGAACCAAAACCATTGTTGATTGCAGAATGATTTAGAATGTTTTAGAATGTTTCAGATTGCAGAATGTTGCAGAATCAAAAGGAAGGGGAGTCCATTTCAGTGTATGTTGCAGAATTGAAGAGATTTTCTCAGTCAGTTAATGATGAGCTTAATGATGCACTGAGAGATCCTTTAGTTTGTGTAATTTTACAAAAAAGCATTCCAAAACTGAAGCATGACTTACATTTAAAAGAGCAGTTGAAATAACTGCACTAATGGAAACAGCAGCCAGAGATGAGTAAAACAAATGGATTTACTGTTGTGGCAGGGGCTCATATACACCATTCCAACGCAGGTTTCCTGGTGAAACTTGCAGAAAAACAACAAGTAGGACACATAAAAGGAGCTTGCCAGGCGGACAAAATAAATAGAATGCAGAAGGAAGAGAAAATGCTAAAAAAAATCAAACTGAAGATTCAAAAAGAGCACTAAACTTTCTGTTGATGAAAAATGTGATAATGATGAGGGTGATGCAGGACTAGGTAGCCTCAAAACTTAAAATGTGAAAATTAACAATAGATAAGCCATATGACTTACACAAGTGAACAGCAAATTTATTAAAATGGAATTGGACACTGGCTCGGCTGTTTGTCATTCCACAAAATGGGTTTGGCTGGCATTTCAACAATACTAAACTGAAGCCTGCAGATATCTAAGAATTTATAGTTAAGAAAATGTAAATCCTGTGGCAATGACATTTGTAACAGTGAAATACAACAACCAACAAGCCACATTGGGCTTGTATGTGGCAAAAACAGGACAGCCACCATTGTAGGGCCATGATTGACTGAGACAACTACAATTTGATAGAGATCCATTGATTATATGTGCCTCACATCCTCTGCAATAGAGTCAATTAAAGGAAATTAAGGAAGGGGCTGGATGATGACACATCTATCTCCATGCTATGCACCATGAACGGTCCCTCAACAGAGGGATAACAGGAGTTGGTTCCAACCTCTGTGTCTCTGATTGGAAAGCATATTGGACCAATGAATTGTGAAAGTGATGAAAGCAGATATCTGACTACAACAATTTTTGTAGGCACCATATCTGAGAAAGCTTCCGATAATGAGGCAGCAACTTGTGAAAACTGGCTGGAAGAGAGTTCAAGGAGCTTCAGGAAACTTGCAAGCATTCGACTTTTTTTTGACTATAAAGAACTATCATCTACTATGTGTGCATTAAGATTATTGCATGAACTTCAAATAGGAGACATAAAGCTGCATGTAAAAGTAGATGTAAAGACCAAAGCCCAGCTCTATGAATGGAAGGCTAAAAAGAAAGAAGTCAAAGAAGATAAAAAAAATCAGATGATGATGTTGTGGATGAGGAAACCAAGAGGACAGATCAGATATTAAAGAAAGCAACAGAAGGACTACTAATAGAATACTCCAGTAACTAAATATACCTTCACAAGATCAAGATGCACTATCTAGAAAGAAGAAATAGGTGAGTAAATGAAAGACAAGAAGTTAAAAAGGGAGGAGAGAGAGAGAAAGAATGAGAACAAGAAAGGGAAAGGTGTGAAAGAGAGAAGGAATGAGAGAAAGAAAAAGAAAGAGAATGAAGTTGGGGTCAAGAGAGAAGTTATTGAAGTAAATCCAGAAAGAAAAGCTGAGAGAAGGAGAAGAAAGGTGTCTAGAGCTGTCAGAACCACTTCCTGCAGTCTCAGAGTCAACTAATACAACCACATGGAGTGATCCCCCTTGTTGGGAAAGTTGTCATCCCACAAAAGTAAGAAAACCTCCACAGCAATTAAATCTTAAGGACTGAATGGGACAATTTAAAATCTACTATGTTGTGGATGCTTGTTTATAGTAGTTGTATTATATAATATACTGTCTATATGCAGTAGTTGAGATGTATTCTATATTGAGTTGGAGTTCATAGCTAAGCAGGGAAGAGTGTTGTGTATTTAATATTTCAGTAATATTTGAGTTATATTGTAAATATATTGTTTGATTAAGCATTCTTTGTCATTTACAAAATGCATTGTGGGTTATATATAAAAGTACTTAAATGGCATACATTATCATGTCACCACTTGATATGTGGTTGCCTCACTTAAAGTAAAACTAAGCTAGACTCACATTTTGGACTCTCCATCTTTTCTTTTAGCTTTATGTTTTGGAGTTGCAAACATGAGAGATGAGGGGGCGGCTCAGGGCCAGATAGGTAGATCCATGAAAAGAGGAGATGATTGGCAGATGGAGTCAAATGGAGGAGGATAGAAATAGTGACAGAGGGTGGGAGATAATAGCCGGACACAACAAAAATGTGGTGGGATGATTTAATCAGATAGGAAAGGGAGCACGGAAATCAATAGAGAAGTGGAAGGGTAGATAGGTATACTGGAAGCATGGGACCCAATGTACATGATAGGCATATGGAGTAGGTGGAAGGAGGTGGAAGAAACTGGGTGATAGGAGATGTGGGAGATTTGTTAGGAAGGAGGGGTATGCATGACAGCATCTGTTTAGATCAGGAGAGAGGAAGGCACAGGGTGGGAGCAGGTTATACAAAATTGGAAAATTCACCATCCGTGCTGTCAGGTTGTGGACTACTCGGGCAGAACGTGACAAGCTGTTCCTCCAGTTTGCACTTAGCCTCACCCTGGTAGTCAAGGGGGCAGAGGACAGGTAGATCGGTGTGGGACTAGGGAGGGGAATATAAATGGCTTTTGAATCAGGAGCTCCACATGGCCACAGTGGATAGAGAGTAGGTGCTGAGCAAAGCAGTCACTTCTCTGGCCTTGTCTCATGAATGAAGAGGAACAGAATAGCACGACATGATCATAAGTTCTACCAAAACAGTCACAGTGTGGTACTTTCTGCTTCAACTTAAGTTGCTGCGAGCAAAAATATGGGAAAAAGTTCATCACAATATTATTTGATAGGTGGCTGATGTCAGGAGAACATCAGACAATTTAATATCGATAGTGCATGGAAAGGCCAGATCCAATTTCTATCAGGCATGAGTTCCTCTGGAACTTATTATTCCAGATAAAATCCTGATTGGACTATATAGCACCCAAGAAACAAAGACTACCTGATCTAATGCTCAGGATGGAAGTTCCTTTATCTGCTAGGACGGAGGGACATCTCTCATGTGGAATTAATGGGAGTTATTGAATAATGACCTCCAAAGTTTACATTTGCACATAGTATAGCATGAAAGCAAACAAACTGCATTCAGTCATTTTCTTTTGTGACATGACGCTGATTAACATTGGCCTATATGGTTCAGTTCACGCTGCATATTGTGCTTGCTGAGAACAGATTGGTTTTAGTGGACGATTTAATGAGGTAACATCCAGAGTTAGGCTTTTTTTTCCACAGAAGTTCTGCTGGATAAATTGGGATAGCAGATAATTAGAGCACAGATAATGGAGATTATATTGCAATTGTCAAAATTCATCAGCATGTCTTAAAGTGCAGTTCCTCACCCGAGTGTATAACCCACTCCTGTCCTGATGTGATTAGTTGCAGCTATCTTGAATTACTCAATCAATGTCTGTCTGCAGCAAGCAGCTTCTCCATCCCCTGTCTGCTCTGGTCTTTTCCCAGCACGGCTGCCAGGGTAAGAAGACCCAGTGAAAGAGAAACAAGATAAGTCAGCTGCTTCACTGGGTTGGGCGAGATCTGGAGTGCACAAACCTATACTGCTCTTTCACCTGCTGCCCTACCTGCTCAGGAAAGCGACAAGACTTTGTGTATACAGCTGCATTGACCAGTGAGAACGGCAAGGTGACAGAGAAGTGGTAGGAGAGGGAATCAAGGTGGTAGAAACTGGTGTAATAACAGAAGGAAATGGCAGGCAAATAAAAGCGGGCAGCCTCCAAGCACTGAGACAGAAGAAAATAATATTGCTCCAAGTTATCAGTTATGAGAAGAAGCATTCCTTCTTTTCAGAATCAAGAGTATGCAATAGTGGGTTAGAACCTGGCAAGTTAATATTAATTATATTTATTAGGGGGTCAATCATGAAAGGATTTTTTTTCCTGGATGGTGCAAGTTTTTTTTAAGATTTCTACTCAGCCAGACAAGTGGAGTGTATTCACTTGTGTCTCTGACCACAGTGCTTGTGTGGCTGTTTCAGTCAAGCTTCAGGCCAGCGATGACAAAGGACATTGATGATGTAAGTAAGGTAATGTGAATGTCAAGAGTAGGAACATACAATATATTCCTGTGGGAGATGGTTACAGAAGGGCACTTTTGGTGTACAAATGTTAATTGCCACTTATCTTCATGAGCACGAATGGTGTCTAAATTCTGCTGCATGCAGGCATGGAATGCTTCACATAACGACAAGCTGCAAATGAAATTGAATACCATACAAACATCGGCAAACAAATATTCCCACTTTTAACCTTAAAATGCAGGAAGGTCATTGAAGAATTAGTTGAAGATGGCTGGTCACAGGACACTGTCCCAAGGAGCTCTGCAATGATGGATTGAAACCTCCAACAACCACAATCAACTTCCTTTCTGTGAGATAAGACTCCACCTACGGGTGTGCTTCCCACTTTACATCCACTCATTTTCAGCACTCCTTGACATTAGGCAAATACCGCTAATCACTTGTACTTCTTATTCAACTACCCTAGTAGCTCAAACCGAACAAGATCAATTACTTGGAGATACTTGTATCAAGCATGTCTGCTGTTCGTTTAGTTGTTAGAGGAAAATCGTAAGTTCATTAATGTGTTTCCAGTCCTTTAATGGATATCATTCTAAAACTGACTGATTGCCCACCTTCTAACTAGGATTCCTAATGGTGGCAATCTGACAGTCCTAGTCAGCACAGTAGGTCCGGGATGGAGAGCCTATAATTGTGTGTGGGCCTTGAACACTATTCTGATACCAGTTTTTGTGGGTGAACATCTCATGTTATTCTCTTTTGTACTGCCTAAAGCCTGACCAACGGCACTGAACATGCCAAAGAGGAGGGGGAGAGGGGGGAGAGGGGGGAAAGGGGAGGGGGAAGGGGAGGGGGAAAGGGGAGGGGGAAAGGGGAGGGGGAAAGGGGAGGGGGAAAGGGGAGGGGGAAAGGGGAGGTGGAAAGGGGAGGGGGAAAGGGAAGGGGGAAAGGGAAGGGGGAAAGGGAAGGGGGAAAGGGAAGGGGGAAGGGAAGGGGGAAAGGGAAGGGGGAAAGGGAAGGGGGAAAGGGAAGGGGGAAAGGGAAGGGGGAAAGGGAAGGGGGAAAGGGAAGGGGGAAAGGGACTTAGGTATTTTATTCTCAACAAAGATCATTTAAATTATTCTTTGTTATACTTCTGGAAGTATTATACATTACAGACAATATTGTAATACTTGGTAATCTTAAAATTATTTTTAAGCATGCACAATGGTTACACCAATGTGTTAGAATTTGATAATGAATGTATAATGTATAATAGTTAATGTATAATGAAGTCTTTAACATTGCTTTGAAGAGCATTTCCTGACTGGCTACAATCCTAATATTGCCTGGAGTTTGCAACAAAATGCTAACAATTCTGTTTGGAACTGCTGGCAATCTCCAACATACATGCTGCCAAGTCTGGGATTCCCCAGAAGATCTTGCATATGTGGAAGTTCTAAACTTGCTGCTGCTTCTACTGGGCTAAAGCCGAAAAAAACCTGCACCATGTTAGACCTGACTCGATGCCAAGTGTCTACACTCATTTGAGATAAGAGGAATGGCTGCAAGGGACCATGGTAAAGAATGGTTAATGTACTTTAAAATTGGTTGAGTAAAGGTTAAAAGTTTGTATACTTTATCATTTGCGTCACCCAGCTCCAGTTGTCATCACAATCTTAGCCTAAACATGGTCGAAAAGAGCTGAATTCCAGATATAAGCAAGAGTGACTGCCCTTAGCATGCATGGCATCACAGTGTTCTAGTAAAACTGAAGTAATAGAGCATTACAAGTCACAGCCGGAGTAGTATTATGTGAGTAACATTGGATCCAAAGAAAAAGAGTAGTGATTGTTGAAGATCAATCATCCGTGCAATCAAAATGTGAATCTGAGCAACCTGCCCTTGAAACACATTACCATGACCCAGTTATCCACCGTCAGCATGTTGCAGATATCAATTGCACAGAAATTCAACTGGACCACCTACATAAGTATCATTACATCAAGGATAGATGAAAGCTGTGTGACTCACCTGCTGACATTTCAAAACATTTCCTCAAAATACAAAGCATAATTCAGGTGTGAAGTGGAATAATCTCCACTTGCCTACCTGAATGCAGCTCCAACCACAATGAATAAGCTTGATACCAAGGACAAAGCATCCAACTTTATTGGAACCCATCATTCTTTGGCGGTTGAACATTTCTTCGGCGGTTGAACGGGGCATGACTGTGCAAGCACATGAAAGTCAGACCGTGAGGCAGCAAGAGAGTTAAAAAGTGAGCAGATTAATGGAGCAGGTGGTGTTGTAGTGGACGACGGAGTAGAGGGAGACAGAGTAGGAAGACTTTGGCTCAAGAGGCTTTGGCGACCAGAGGCTGAGGACCAGCTTCACTCCAAGTGAGGTAAGGCCAGATAAGTTCCTTTAATTAATTTAATTACCTTGAGAGTAGGTAATGGAGGCAGCAGTTAAGGCAGTTGACTGCTCCGTTTGCAGAATGTGGGAAGTCAGGGCGAGCACAATCGTCCCTGATGACTACACCTGTAAAAGGTGCATCCAACTGCAGCTCCTGTCAAACCAAGTTAGGGAACTGGAGCTGGATGAACTTCGGATCATTTGGGAGGCAGAGGCAGAAATAAACAGGAGTTACAGAGAGATAATCACCCCTAAGAGTCAGGAGACAGGTATCTGGGTGACTGTCAGGAGAGGGAAGGGGAATAGACATAATGATCAGAGCACCCCTGTGGCCGTTCCCACCAATAATAAGTATCATTCAGGATACTGTTGATGGGGACGACCTACCAGGGACAAGTTGCAGTGGTTACGTCTCCGGCACCGAGACTGGACCCTCAGCTCAGAAGGGAAGGAGGGAAAAGAAGAAAGCAGTAGTGATAGGGGATTCGATAGTTAGGGGGACAGATAAGAGGTTCTGTGGAAGAGATCGAGAATCCCGGATGGTCTGTTGCCTCCCTGGTGACAAGGTTCGCGATATCTCGGATCAGGTTCTCAGTATTCTCAACAGGGAGGGTGAGCAGCCGGATGTCGTGGTCCATGTAGGGACCAATGACGTGCGTAGGAAGAGTGAGGAGGTCCTGAAAGGTGAGTATAGGGAGTTAGGTGCCAAGTTAAAGGACAGGACTTCCAGGATAGCAATCATAGGATTGCTACCAGTGCCACATGCAGGCGGGTTTAGAAATAGTAAGATAGCGCAGATCAACACGTGGCTGAAGACATGGTGCAGGAGGGAGGGCTTCAGATTTATAGATAATTGGGCAGTTTTCCAGGGAAGGTGGGACCTGTTCCGGCGGGACAGTTTACATCTGAACTGGAGGGGGACAAATATCCTTGCAGGTAGGTTTGCTCAAGAGGCTCCAGTGGATTTAAACTAGATACAAGGGGGGAGGGGAACCAGAGTGTAGGAACAGATGTAGGGGAGAAGGAAGAAAAAGGAGTTAGTAAAGTTGTTTGCACTGTTAGTAATAAACAGAGAGAAAGAGGTGGAAAATTTCTTAAATGCAATTATTTTAATGCTATGAGCATTGTAAGAAAGGTAGATGAGCTTAGAGCATGGATTGATACCTGGAAGTATGATGTTGTAGCTATTAGTGAAACATGGTTGCAGGAGCGGTATGATTGGCAACTAAATATTCCTGGATTTCATTGCTTCAGGTGTGATAGAATTGGAGGGACAAGAGGGGGAGGTGTTGCATTGCTTGTCAGAGAAAATATTACAGCAGTGCTCTGGCAGGATAGATCAGAGGGCTCGTCTAGGGAGGCTATTTGGCTGGAATTGAGGAATAGGAAAGGTGTACTGACGCTTATAGGGGTGTATTATAGTCCACCTAATGGGGAGCGAGAATTGGAGGAGCAAATTTGTAAGGAGATACCAGATATTTGTAGTAAACAAAAGGTTGCGATTGTGGGAGATTTTAATTTTCCACACCTGGACTGGGAAGCCCATATTGTAAAAGGGCTGGATGGTTTGGAGTTTGTAAAATGTGTGCTGGATTGTTTTTTGCAGCAATACATAGAGGTACCAACTGGAGAAGGGGCAGTGTTGGATCTCCTGTTAGGGAATGAGATGGGTCAGGTGACGAAGGTATGTGTTGGGGAGCACTTCGGGTCCAGTGATCACAATGCCATTCATTTCAATATAATTATGGAGAAAGATAGGCCTGGACCCAGGGTTGAGATTTTTGATTGAAGAAAGGCTAACTTTGAGGAGATGCAAAAGGATTTAGAAGGAGTGGATTGGGACAAATTGTTTTATGGGAAGGATGTAATAGAGAAATGGAGGTCATTTAAAGGTGAAATTTTGAGGGTACAGAATCTCCATGTTCCTGTTAAGTTGAAAGGAAAGTTTGAAAGTTTGAGAGAGCTATAGTTTTCAAGGGATTTTGGAAACTTGGTTCAGAAAAAGAGAGATATCTACAATAAATATAGGCAGCATGAGGTGCTCGAGGTATATAAAGAATGTAAAAAGAATCTTAAGAAAGAAATTAGAAAAGCTAAAAGAAGATACGAGGTTGCTTTAGCAAGTAAGGTGAAAATAAATCCAAAGGGTTTCTACAGTTATATTAATAGCAAAAGGATAGTGAGGGATAAAATTGGTCCCTCAGAAAATCAGAGTAGACAGCTATGTGTGGAACCAAAAGAGATGGGGAAGATTTTGAACAACTTCTTTTCTTTGTTATTCACTAAGGAGAAGGATGCTGAATTGTGTAAGGTAAAGGAAACAGGAAGAGAAGTTATGGAAACTATGATGACTAAAGAAGAGGAAGTAATTGAGCTTTTAAGGAAAATAAAAGTGGATAAGTCTCCAGGTCCTGACAGGATATTCCCTGGGACCAAGAGGGAAGTTAGTGTAGAAATAGCAGGGGCTCTGACAGAAATATTTCAAATGTCATTAGAAACAGGGATGGTGCCAGAGGATTGGCATATTGCTCATGTGGTTCCATTGTTTAAAAAGGGTTCTAAGAGTAAACCTAGCAATTATCGGCCTGTAAGTTTGACATCAGTGGTGGGTAAATTAATGGAAAGTAATCTTAGAGATGGTATGTATAATTATCTGGATAGACAGGGTCTGATTAGGAACAGTCAACATAGAACATAGAACATAGAATAGTACAGCACAGTACATGCCCTTCGGCCCACAATGTTGTGCCAACCCTCAAACCCTGCCTCCCATATAAGCCCCCACCTTAAGTTCCTCCATATACCTTTCTAGTAGTCTCTTAAACTTCACTAGAGTATCTGCCTCCACCACTGATTCAGGCAGTGCATTCCACGCACCAACCACTCTCAGAGTAAAAAACCTTCCTCTTGTATTGAGCAGCGGTGCCCGGGGAAGAGGCGCTGGCTGTCCACTCTATCTATTCCTCTTATTATCTTGTACACCTCTATCATGTCTCCTCTCATCCTCCTTCTCTCCAAAGAGTAAAGCCCTAGCTCCCTTAATCTCTGATCATAATGCATACTCTCTAATATCTACAATAAATATAGGCAGCATGGAGTAAATGAGGTGCTTGACGTATATAAAGAATGTAAAAAGAATCTTAAGAAAGAAATTAGAAAAGCTAAAAGAAGATACGAGGTTGCTTTAGCAAGTAAGGTGAAAATAAATCCAAAGGGTTTCTACAGTTTTATTAATAGCAAAAGGATAGTGAGGGATAAAATTGGTCCCTTAGAGAATCAGAGTGGACGGCTATGTGTGGAACCAAAAGAGATTAGGAAGGGGAAAAAAGATTATGAGAGAAAACTGTCAGGGAACATAAAAACTGACTGTAAAAGCTTTTATAGATATGTGAAAAGAAAAAGACTGGTTAAGACAAATGTAGGTCCCCTACAGACAGAAACAGGTGAATTGATTATGGGGAACAAGGACATGGCAGACCAATTGAATAATTACTTTGGTTCTGTCTTCACTAAGGAGGACATAAATAATCTTCTGGAAATAGTAGGGGACAGAGTGTCTAGTGAGATGGAGCAACTGAGGGAAATACATGTTAGTAGGGAAGTGGTGTTAGGTAAATTGAGAGGATTAAAGGCAGATAAATCCCCAGGGCCAGATGGTCTGCATCCCAGAGTGCTTAAGGAAGTAGCCCAAGAAATAGTGGATGCATTAGTGATAATTTTTCAAAACTCGTTAGATTCTGGACTAGTTCCTGAGGATTGGAGGGTGGCTAATGTAACCCCACTTTTTAAAAAAGGAGGGAGAGAGAAACCGGGGAATTATAGACCGGTTAGCCTAACATCGGTGGTGGCGAAATGCTAGAGTCAGTTATCAATGATGTGATAACAGCACATTTGGAAAGCAGTGAAATCGTCGGACAAAGTCAGCATGGATTTGTGAAAGGAAAATCATGTCTGACGAATCTCATAGAATTTTTGAGGATGTAACTAGTCGAGTGGATAGGAGAGAACCAGTGGATGTGGTAGATTTGGATTTTCAAAAGGCTTTTGACAAGGTCCCACACAGGAGATTAGTGTGCAAACTTAAAGCACACGGTATTGGGGATATGGTATTGATGTGGATAGAGAATTGGTTGGCAGACAGGAAGCAAAGAGTGGGAATAAACGGGACCTTTTCAGAATGGCAGGCAGTGACTAGTGGGGTACCGCAAGGCTCAGTGCTGGGACCCCAGTTGTTTACAATATATATTAATGACTTGGATGAGGGAATTAAATGCAGCATCTCCAAGTTTGCGGATGACACGAAGCTGGGCGGCAGTGTTAGCTGTGAGGAGGATGCTAAGAGGATGCAGGGTGACTTGGATAGGTTAGGTGAGTGGGCAAATTCATGGCAATTTAATGTGGATAAATGTGAAGTTATCCACTTTGGTGGCAAAAACAGGAAAACAGATAATTATCTGAATGGTGGCTGATTAGGAAAAGGGGAGGTGCAACGAGACCTGGGTGTCATTATACACCAGTCATTGAAAGTGGGCATGCAGGTACAGCAGGCGGTGAAAAAGGCGAATGGTATGCTGGCATTTACAGCAAGAGGATTCAAGTACAGGAGCAGGGAGGTACTACTGCAGTTGTACAAGGCCTTGGTGAGACCACACCCGGAGTATTGTGTGCAGTTTTGGTCCCCTAATCTGAGGAAAGACATCCTTGCCATAGAGGGAGTACAAAGAAGGTTCACCAGATTGATTCCTGGGATGGCAGGACTTTCATATGATGAAAGACTGGATGAACTAGGCTTATACTCGTTGAAATTTAGAAGATTGACGGGGGATCTGATTGAAACGTATAAAATCCTAAAGGGATTTGACAGGCTAGATGCAGGAAGATTGTTCCCGATGTTGGGGAAGTCCAGAACGAGGGGTCACAGTTTGAGGATAAAGGGGAAGCCTTTTAGGACTGAGATTAGGAAAAACTTCTTCACACAGAGAGTGGTGAATCTGTGGAATTCTCTGCCACAGGAAACAGTTGAGGCCAGTTCATTGGCTATATTTAAGAGGGAGTTAGATATGGCCCTTGTGGCAAAGGGATCGGGGGTATGGAGGGAAGGCTGGTACAGGGTTCTGAGTTGGATGATCAGCCATGATCATACTGAATGGCGGTGCAGGCTTGAAGGGCCGAATGGCCTACTCCTGCACCTATTTTCTATGTTTCTATGTTTCTCTAACCAGGCAGCATCCTGGTAAATTTCCTCCGTACCCTTTCCAATGCTTCCACATCCTTCCTATACTGAGGTGACCAGAACTGGACACAGTACTCCAAGTGTGGCCTAACCAGAGTTTTATAGAGTTGCATCATTACATCACGACTCTTAAACTCTATCCCTCAACTTATGAAAGCTAACACCCCATAAGCTTTCTTAACTACCCTATCCACCTGTGAGGCAACTTTCAGGGATCTGTGGACATGTACCCCCAGACCCTTCTGCTCCTCCACACTACCAAGTATCATGCCATTTACTTTGTACTCTGCCTTGGTGTTTGTCCTTCCAAAATGTACCACCTCACACTTCTCCTGGTTGAACTCCATCTGCCACTTCTCAGCCCACTTCTGCATCCTACCAATGTCCCTCTGCAATCTCTGCAAACTTGCCAACCCACCCTTCTACCCCCACATCCAGGTCATTAATAAAAATCACGAAGAGTAGAGGTCCCAGAACAGATCCTTGTGGGACACCACTAGTTACAATCCTCCAATCTGAATGTACTCCCTCCACCATGACCCTCTGCCTTCTGCAAGCAAGCCAATTCTGAGTCCACCTGGCCAAACTTCCCTGGATCCCATGCCTTCTGACTTTCAGAATAAGCCTACCATGTGGAACCTTGTCAAATGCCTTACTAAAATCCATATAGATCACATCCACTGCACTACCCTCATCTATATGCCTGGTCACCACCTCAAAGAAATCTATCAGGCTTGTTAGACATGAGCTGCCCTTCACAAAGCCATGCTGAATGTCCCTGATCAGACCATGATTCTCTAAGTGCCCATAGATTCTATCTCTAAGAATCCTTTCCAATAGCTTTCCCACCACAGACGTAAGGCTCACTGCTCTATAATTACCCGGACTATACCTACTACCTTTTTTGAACAAGGGGACAACATTCGCCTCCTTCCAATCCTCCGGTACCATTCCCATGGACAACGAGGACATAAGGATCCTAGCCAGAGGCTCAGCAATCTCTTCCCTCGCCTCATGGAGCAGCCTGGGGAATATCCCCTTAGGCCCTGGGCACTTATCCATCCTAATATATTTTAATAACTCCAACACCTCCTCTCCCTTAATATCAACATGCTCCAGAACATCTACCTCACTCATATTGTCCTCACCATCATCAAGTTCCCTCTCATTGGTGAATACCAAAGAGAAGTATTCATTGAGGACCTCTCTCACTTCCACAGCCTCCAGGCACATCTTCCCACCTTTATATCTAATCGGTCCTACCTTCACTCCGGCCATCCTTTTGTTCTTCACATAATTGAAGAATGCCTTAGGGTTTTCCTTTACCCTACTCGCCAAGGCCTTCTCTTGCCCCCTTCTTGCTCTTCTCAGCCCCTTCTTAAGCTCCTTTCTTGCTTCCCTATATTCCTCAATAGACCCAACTGATTCTTGGTTCCTAAACCTCATGTATGCTGCCTTCTTCCACCTGACTAGATTTTCCACCTCACTTGTCACCCATGGTTCCTTCACCCTACCATTCTTTATCTTCCTTCTCAGGACAAATTTATCCCTAACATCCCGCAAGAGATCTCTAAACATCGACCACATGTCCATAGTACATTTCCCTGCAAAAACATCATCCCAATTCACACCCACAAGTTCTAGCCTTATAGCCTCATGATTTGCCTTTCCCCAATTAAAAAGTTTCCTGTCCTCTCTGATTCTATCCTTTTCCATGATAATGTTAAAGGCCAGGGAGCGGTGGTCACTATCCCCCAGATGCTCACCCACTGAGAGATCTGTGACCTGACCCGGTTCATTACCTAGTACTAGATCTAGTATGGCATTCCGCCTAGTCAGCCTGTCCACATACTGTGACAGGAATCCGTCCTGGACACACTTAACAAACTCTGCCCCATCTAAACCCTTGGAACTAATCAGGTGCCAATCAATATTAGGGAAGTTAAAGTCACCCATGATAACAACCCTGTTATTTTTGCACCTGTCCAAAATCTGCCTCCCAATCTGCTCCTCTGTATCTCTGCTGTTACCAGGAGGCCTATAGAATACCCCCAATAGAGTAACTGCTCTCTTCCTGTTCCTGACTTCCACCCATATTGACTTAAAAGAGGATCCTGCTACATTACCCACCCTTTCTGTAGCTGTAATAGTATCCCTGACCAGTAATGTCACCCCTTCTTCCCTTTTTCCGCCCTCTCTATCCCTTTTAAAGCACTGAAATCCAGGAATTGAGAATCCATTCCTGCCCTGGTGCCAGCCAAGTCTCTGGAATGGCCACTACATCATAATTCCATGTATGTATCCAAGCTCTCAGTTCATCACCTTTGTTCCTGATGCTTCTTGCATTGAGGTACACACACTTCAGCCCTTCTACCTTACTGTCTTTACACCGTTTATTCTGCTTCTCTTTCCTCAAAGCCTCTCTGTATGTTAGATCTGGCTTTACTCCATGCACTTCTTTCACTGCTCTATCGCTCTGGGTTCCATCCCCCTTGCAAATTAGTTTAAACCCTCCCGAACCATGCTAGCAAACCTACCTGCAAGGATATTGCTCCCCCTCATGTTCAAGTGCAACCCATCTAATCTGTACAGGTCCCACCTTCCCCAGAAGAGATCCCAATGATCCAAAAATCTAAAACCATGGATTTGTGCGTGGAAGGTCATGTTTGACAAATCTTATTGAATTGTTTGAAGAAGTTACTAGGAAAGTTGACAAGGGTAAAGCGGTGGATGTTGCTATGTGGACTTCAGTAAGGCTTTTGACAAGGTTCCACATGGAAGGTTAGTTAGGAAGGTTCATTCCTTAGTTATTAATATTGAAGTAGTAAAGTGGATTCAACAGTGGCTGCATGGGAGACGCCAGAGAGTAGTGGTAGATAACTGTTTGTCAGGTTGGAGGACGGTAACTAGTGGTGTGCCTCAGGGATCTGTACTGGGTCCAACGTTGTTTGTCATATACATTAATGATCTGGATGATGGGGTGGCAAATTGGATTAGTAGGTATGCAGATGATACTAAGATAGGTGGAGTTGTGGATAATGAAGTAGGCTTTCAAAGCTTGCAGAGAGATTTAGGCCAGTTAGAAGAGTGGGCTGAAAGATGGCAGATGGAGTTTAATGCTGATAAGTGTGAGGCGCAACATTTTGGTAGGACTAATCAAAATAGAACATACATGGTAAATGGTAGGGTATTGAGGAATGCAGTAGAACAGAGTGACCTAGGAATAATGGTGCATAGTTCCCTGAAGATTGAATCTCACGTGGATAGGGTGGTGAAGAAAGCTTTTGGTATGCTGGCCTTCATAAATCAAAGCATTGAGTATAGGAGTTGGGATGTAATGTTGAAATTGTACAAGGCATTGGTGAGGCCAAATTTGGAGTATTGTGTACAGTTCTGGTCACCAAATTATAGGAAGGATGTCAACAAAATAGAGAGAGTACAGAGAAGATTTACCAGAATGTTGCCTGGGTTTCAGCACCTAAGTTACAGAGGAAGGTTGAATAAGTTGGGTCTTTATTCTTTGGAGCACAGAAGGTTGAGGGGGGACTTGATAGAGGTACTTAAAATTATGAGGGGGATAGATAGAGTTGATGTGGATAGGCTTTTTCCATTGAGAGTAGGGGAGATTCAAACAAGAGGACATGAGTTGAGAGTTAAGGGGCAAAAGTTTAGGGGTAACACGAGGGGGAACTTCTTTAGAGAGTGGTAGCTGTACTAGAGAGTGGTAGCTGTGTGAAACGAGGTTTCAGTACAAGTGGTAGAGGCAGGTTCGATATTGTCATTTAAAGTAAAATTGGATAGATATATGGACAGGAAAGGAATGCAGGGTTATGGGCTGAGTGCAGGTTGGTGGGACTAGGTGAGATTAAGCTTTCGGCACGGACTAGAAGGGCCGAGATGGCCTGTTTCTGTGCTGTAATTGTTATATGGTTATTTAGTTGCCCAGACTAATCCAACCTCAACTTTCAAACCTGCAACCAAGGTGCACTAGGGCAGCATATCTTTTGGAAGCATCACCGGCAGACTTTCCTTCAAATTGCACTCCATTCTGACAGCCCCATGTTGTTACTGGGCCTAACTCCCAGTACTCTCTTCCAACAGCCGTGTAATACCTTCACTGGAACCAATTCATCAGTTCACAGTGGCTTAAAATCACCTTCTCAAGGGCAATTACGGATTAGACTAAAGCCAGCAACAACCCAATTCCAAAAATTGAATGAAACCTATAAAAGCAAACTTAAGCCTTTGCTGGACTCTGTCCCTACAAATGTCAACAAGCTGATAAATGTCTCTCTCTCTCTCTCTGCCCAACACAAAGTCATATGTCTCCACATCTCAAATAAATAAATGAAGCAAAGAAAGTAAGATAACTATGGTCTTCTGAAAGGAAACAAAAGGGTCCCACATTTCCCTACACAGATCTCCTTTGTAATGTAAACTACAGGTCCTCCCAAGGTTATGTCAGAGTTGCTTTCCTGTCAACCGTTCATAACCCAAACAGTTCACAAGTCAGAAATGGGATCACTAGCTGGCAATAGAAGTTGTTTGCAGCCCAGCTGTAGTCAAGGAATCCACAGCAGCAAGTGCTAGCAGTGTCGCAAAGGCTCATTTATATACACGGAGAATACAAACATTAGCGTTTGTAAGCTGGAGGGTGGGAGTAGGGTTGTGGAATCTTTACTGACATCTGGACAATGACTTCCGGCTTTAACCCAGAATCAAATTTATTATCACAGCAGCAGTACAATACAAAGAGAAATTTACTGTAAGTTACAAAAATAAATCAAGATTGAAAAACAAAAGGAATAACTAGGTAGTGTTCATGGGCCATTCAGAAATCTGATGAAACACAGTTAGCAGTGTGGAAAGATGTGTGTGGAAGCAGAGTTGGCTTTCTGGTATAATAGAATCAGATTTATTATCACTAACATATGTTGCAAAATTTGTTTTGTTGCAGCAATACAATGTAAAACATAAAAAATACTATAATTTACAAAAAAAGAGTAACAAGGTTCACGAACCATTCAGAAATCTAATTGCTCTGAAGAAAAAGACTTGCTCCTAAAAGCATTTATCATGGGTCTTCATGATTGATTGAGCATTGTGTTATGTTGTAATAGTGGTGTTATTTTAAAATCTGAATTTTTATAGGGGTTACTGTAGAAATAAACATGAAGGCAAGATGGTTGTAATCCAGCAAAATAGCCCAATCCCTTTGCCACTGCTGCACAAATTGTTGGAAAGTATTTTTCTTAAACTGCACAAAGACTCTTTGTTTTCTTTCTTCTACATGAAATCAATGATTGGCTGAACGGTTGGCTAGTCTTGACACAGTTTTTTTAAAAACTCACCTTTGCTCATATTCCGGATCACTACCCCATGGCTCTTGCTGAGACATAGCTGTCAAACCCACCACAACCGAAAAATGATTGAAATGTCCAATCATAGGCAGATGTCAGTCTGTAACCATAACATACTCTTGGCTGACACGGTTCAGCAAATCTTAAAAAGGATATTAGGACCACAGATAAATTATGAAACCCCTTCCACTTCCTACCAACATTCTGTTTCAATGTATTGCACCGAACCACTGCTGTTTTCTCACTAGCTATCCTTATTCTTATTTGAGGGAAGCGCCAAAGGTGATGACTTATTCAAATAGACAAATTCACATCACGTTATACCTCAGCAGCTGGTACAAAGAGGTTTTATTTCAGTGACTACAAATACAAGATGCGAAATAGATAGACAGTACTTCCTACTTCACACCTGGCAATGTCCCCTCATGTCCTGTATTCTCTCTGAAAAGAAAGCAAGCTTCTTTATTAAAAAGTTTCATCATTCTAAAATCTCAGGAAATTCAGTCTTTTCAATTAAGGGGAACATATTTTGCCTATCATAATAATTTAGGACTGGGTTTCATTCTGATAAAGGTTCAAACATTTCAAAGCACATTTATTATCGAGGAATGTATAAATTATACAACTTTGAAATTTGTTTGCTTACAGTCAGCCAAAAAGCAAGCAACCGGAAAGAACCCAATAAAAAGAAAAATAAAATAAAGACCAACACCTGATGTGCACAGAATGGGGAAAAAGAACATAAATCATGCAAACAATAGAAACGAGCAACAACATTCTGAACCAAAATGAGTCCTTACATCGTGAACCCCCAGAGAAGCCTGGAGTAGGCCCAAAGCCTCGGTATCAGTTCATCATATTAGCGGCCATGGAGCATGGAGCACGGAGCACTGTGATAACTGTGAAATGTTAATATTATTTTGAAACCAGCTACTGTTCTAATTGAGTTACTTAAATATTATAAAATTAAAAATAATTACAGATCAGAACAATCTACTATTTTCCTCACTGGAAGGGGAAACTTAAAGCTCAGCAGCAAAATGAGTGAATCTGGTTTATGTTCGAAGACCACTATGGCACATTTTCCTTTGAACAACTGAGACATATTAATTTATCAAAACCATCTCCCAGCAATTTTTATTTACATATTTCATCTGCTCACTAATATCTGTCAATTAAAAGATCAGAGTGAAGGCGTGTAGGATGTATTTTAGCAGTTTATGCCAAGTTATATGCACTTAAAACTAATATGTGTTCATCTTAATATGTGAAGTACAGGAAAATAATTGGAGCTCCTAAAATATTAAGAGGGAAAGTGGAGCAAATTTCAAAGGTACTGACTTAAAAGGAGTAACAATTGCCTTCATAACAATGCAATATTATTTCTTTGAAGAAATCTGGTAATGTTATGAAGCTTTATTTTGCAATGATGTGGAGCTAAAGCTCAAGCTTCATGATTGCATGAATCAGCTGGCATGTCACTGTAGTTTGAGACAAGGAAACATAAGTCTTAATAATTACTATATCTCAAAGGTAAATGTCACAAGTCAACATTCATTCGACAAAAATTGGTTATTAGTCACAACTAGTATCCTATGGGCCTCACCTAACCTTTACAGAATGTTTGGTATTATTTTCTGCTTCTTTTCTACATTCTGCTTAAATGCACCATGCCTCTTGTCTCTTGCCTTACTCTAATAAATGTAATAGCTTTTGTATTGTTTTCTCTTCAATCCTCACTGGGCTAAGTTGTAATTAACTCATATTTAAGGAAGTTTTCTCTTAAACTTCCCCTATTAAGCTTTCTCTTGAAGGATAACTCGTATTTGCATCTACCTCAACCTTTCCACAAACTGTACTTTTCCTGGGACTTCATAATCTTCAGGGGTTTTGCAGTATCAGTTGATCTCACATCATGTCTGTCCGATGAATGAAGCAGGCCACAGGTGGCACATCGGCTTCAGCAAGAAAGAATCTCTCAAACTCCACAACCTGACAGCCTTTTGATAGCTCACTGCTGACTTGGATAATCAGGGATACAAAAATTCTTCTGACATGCTTATCTAAAGCTAACAATCTCAAACTACCAGAAATTATTTTACTTTATGCTTTAAATTAATGAAAAATAAAAGAATCATTAGTCCTCATTGGCCTTTTCATCAAGTTAGTAACCCCCTTCAAATGAATGGAGTTGTAGTACATAATCCAGCTGGAGTAAAGCTTGCGTGTTCATATGGAGGTGGGCGGGGGTAAGCACGAAACGCATTTGGCTCCTCAGCTTACTATGTTAGCTTTCCAACCTGGACTCAATGGCAAATCCAGTACTGAAATGTCCTGCCGAAGGGTTTCGGCCCGAAACGCAACTGTACTCTTTTCCATAGATGCTGCCTGGCCTGCTGAGCTCCACCAGCATTTTGTGTGTGCTCCTCGGAAGGAAGCCTGTTTGACTGATCTGACCTCCAGCTCATCACCATCTTCTACACAACAAAACATGATGCAGAAGTCAGAGATAGGCTAACAAGTGAGGAGAACACAGTTAGTGGTTCTCTACCCAGCCACCAGTTACAGGTGAGCGTATTCCAATGTATTGTTCAAGTCATCTGCTGGGTTTCTGATTTCTAGAGAAGAGCCCACGGCCACGTAATTTTTTGCTGATAGATTTATCCTCTCTTCTGCTACTCTCCTTCCTTCTCCAGGGTTTTATTTTAGCAAAAAATCACAACATTTACAGCTATATGCCATGTTGATGTCATTTCTACAACAGATTCATTCCGCACTTGCATACGCCATGCTTTATACACATTACAATGCCGATGAATGAAAGTAATAAAGATGTAACAAGGGCTCAGCTGAACTGCAATTTGCAGTGAGACTGCCTCACTTTCCTGTTTCTGTCAAAGTCCAGGCTTCATAATGAATGGGAACATCTGCCAATCACTGGGAGGTCATTGCACCAGCTGTCACAGTAATGAACAGCTCTTCCCTAATAGAATTCAACATTTCGCAGAAACAGTCACTCGCAGGCTTTCTATCAAACACTTACTTAACTAAAACATTTCTGGAACAGGACTGTTCAATTGAAAACTTTGCAACCAGATATAATTTCAGAATATCTGAGAGGAAGAACCTAAACATTTACCATGCAACCAAACACGAGGTGAACTGAAAATTTATGAGTGGGTAGAAAGTTGCATGTTGTGAGACACAGACTGAAAATAAAAGAGAAATAAAGTGAGATGATAAAAGGAGGTGAAATAGCACAGAATTCACTTACAAGAATTTATCCTGATTGTTCAATGTATACCATATAGAATGGAAAATCCTACAGAATATACTAGATTCAGTCCAGTACATCACGGGTCAAGCCTTCCTAACTATTGAACACAGCTACATGAAACACTGTCATAGGAAAGCAGCATCCATCATCAGAGATCTCCACCACCCAGGCCATGCTCTTTTCTCATTGCTGCCATCAGGTAGAAGGTAGAAGAGCCTCAGGACTCGCACCACCAGATTCAAGAACAGTTACTACCCCTTAACCATCAGGCACTTGAACAAAAGGGGATAACTACAATCACTTGCCCATCCTTTGAGGTAGTCCCACGACCAATGGTCTCACTTCAAGGACTCTTTATCTCTTGTTCTCATTATTTATTACTATTTATTTATATTTGGATTTGCACAGTTTGTTGTCTTCTGCACTCTGTTTGATCTTTCATTGATCCTGCTATAGTTACTATTCTATAGATTTACTGAGTAAGCCCACAGGAAAATGAATCCCACAGGGTTGTATATGGTGATAAATAAGTACTTTGATAATAAAATTTACTTTGAACTTTGAAGATAACAACCCCAGTTCCCATTGCCATGAGTTGTTGCAGCTTTGTGAAAGAACAATACTCAATGGCTGTACTCCCTTGTAGAGAAGTTATTTATTTAATCCACCATCAGAAATAAAGAAACCAAGTTCAAACCCCCATGATTCAACTCAAGATCCGTGTATACTTCTTTTGGAAGATAGTATTAATCCCTTCAAGGATTGGTGGTCATGGAGGGAAATGCAACGTTTGGGTGCGCCCCCTGCACGTGGGTATTGAAGAAGTTCTGATTCTCCACAAATAAAAGGGCAATGTAGAGTTTCCTTCCTCTACGACTGCCTGAAAATCACAAGATTAAAATGCCAAAAGAGACTGCAACTTCAGTGAAACTAATGAAGTAACAGGTTCATCTGTGGTCAGTTATATACACCTTTGATGTCTGTAATAAGAAAAGACAGTGAGTGAGACAGTGAATGTCTGGCACAGTGCCTGGATTTCCATTTGCTCTATCATCCAGACGTATTTCCATTCCTGATGCTATATCTGTGGAATTAAAAACCTCTCCATGCATGAAATCTTTATTGTACAATAATTATTTTGGAAAGTATTGTATAACATTGATCATTTTAAACTTCCAGAGTGCAGTTATTCTTATCTTTTCTAACAAAATGGAAATTTTAGCAGTAACGAATGAAGGATCTTCAGGCATAAGGTTTCGGTGCAGTTGTGTGTGTACATAAGTGTGAAGGATATTGAAGCAATATGAATAGAAGGAAATAGTTATGCATTGGAGGAAACACAGAGTTAAAGAATATTGGGGAGAACAAGAGTGAAAAATTGCAGTACAAATAAGAAACAAACGTTGGAAGCCTTAAAAAATTTTAATGTCAATCCAGCATTTGAAGTATCAGATTATCTATGGACACTGGGAAATCAAAGAAAGAGAAGGCCTACAGCAGGGTTTCACAAACTTTGTTACGCCAGTGAGCCTTACCATTAACTGAGGGGTCTGGGGACCCCTGGTCCAGAGGAAACATAAACTATGACTGCATATTTGTAGTGATTGGCAGGGAACAGCAGCAGCATATACAGTTTCTTATGAGGCCTAATTATATCAAGAAAGAAATACAAGCATGGAATTTCTCTCATGCAGAGCAATAATTAGTGCTCCACATAATGAAGTGAGAACTGTTGGCAAAGACACTGGAAATGTTTACGGTTTCACTTTGATCAGATGTTACATTGGATTGCCACAACACTCAGGCAAGGTTTCAACTAGCAAGGACGGTACCTGCAACAAAGTGGCTCATCACCACGAGGGCTCGTGTTCTCAGTCCATACTGTAGAGCTTACAGTCGTGCTCTGCTTTTCAATGATACACATAAAGGAATGCCAAAGGTGGTGTGGAACAGAGGGCCAACACTGTAAAATTCTGCAGCAGCAGACTCGAGGTTTCTGCAGTACACAACGGCAGTTAACTGCCGAAAGATCTTTTGTTCATGCTCTCTGGCTCTGGCACCAGTACCAACATACAGTGAGAAGCTTTTGCTTTGCAAGACATTCAGTCAGATCATTTCAAAATGTAAGTACATCAAGGTAGCAAATACGTAACAGAGAAAGTGCAATGCAGACAGACAAATAAAAAGCAAGGGACACAAGGTAAATTTGGAGATCAAGAAGAAGGCCATTCAAGAGCTTGATAACAGTGGCACAGAAGCTGCCCTTGTCTCTGGTGGTCCATGATTTCAGGCTTTTATATCTTGGCACGATGCCAGAGGGGATGGAGGAGAATAATCAAGGTTGGGCAGGTGTCTGAATATGTCGTCTGCTTTCCCCAAGGCAACCGGAAGTGTAGACTGAGCCAATGGGAAAAAGTGGGAAATCAGGAAAGTCTGAAGATTCTGGGTGGTAAGGGGCAACGGAGGTTGATGGCAGATGGGCTGTGGGGGCAGAGTTGAGCTGAAAATGTGGTAGGAGGTCAAAACAAGGCTCAGCCTAGAGGTTGTAGGGCAGGCTTGGATGAAAAGCTCGACAGTCAGTGAGGTTCAGTTAAGTTTCTCAATCTCAGAACAGGAGTCCTGGAATTTGCAATGGGACAGAGGTGGGTAGTCGACTTGTCGAGAACCGTCACAATATGTACATGAAATAGGAACAGAGAGTATGGGAACAATACACATTGTCAAGCAGCAAATGCAGATAAATTCTGACATATCAGATGAAAAGCCCTCAGTGACTTCCCCGGTCTGCAGAGTGCTTCTGACATTTTCTACTTTCATTTCAGGTTTCCAATGTTTTGTAGTGTTTTTTTGTGGATAAAACATTTCAAAAACAAGATTGCTATTTAACTAAAAATACTGCCGACTGCCACTTTAACTCTCCAACCCAGTGCTGGCCCCCTGCACTGCTTCCAAAACTCAGGCTCTTTATTGTCATGTACACAAGTGCAGCGAGCTACAACTATAATGAAACACTCACCTGCAGTGGCATCACAGGTACATCGAATCAAAACAGCACACAGAACATTACCTATACACCTCTTTTTCTATTGCGGTACATTGCAGCCTCAATTCTAATTCAACCATTTCAGATCATTTGCTGCTTTTTTTTTTGTTTCTATTACAAATGGATGGTTTTACTGTAAAGTTATCCATATTAATTTAAGTTTCTCTTTTTCATCAACACTGTCTGATCTGCTGGACGTTTCCAACATTCTCTCTTTGCTTTTGGATCTCACCAACAGTATTTATGAGAACTTACAGCTTTTACGTGTCTCTATTTCCCCATTGTAAGCTCATGCCTTAAAGTTGCAACTAAATGACACAATAAATACCAAATCAATGGGTAGCTCTGAACTCACCCTTTCAGAGTGATGCCCTTTATACAAATAACCACCCATTCACTGCAACCTAAAACTTACTCCATTTCCTAGTTTTGATATTTGAAATTTGATAGAGGTATATAAATTACGAGGGGTATAATGCAAGCAGACTTTTTTTCATTGAGGTTGGGTGGGACTACAACTAGAGATCATGGGTTAAGGGTGAAAGATGAAAAATTTAAGCGGAACATGAGGGGAAACATCTTCACTCAGGGTTGTGAGAGGGTGGTATGAACTGCCACTGCAAATGCTGCATGCCAGCTCAACTTCAACATTTAAGCGACGTTTGGAAAGGAACATAAATGGTAGAGGTAAGGATGGATATGGTCCTGGTGCTGGTTGATGGGAGTAGGCAGGTTCAATGGTTTGACTAGATGGGGCAAAGAGCCTGTTTCGGTGCTGTACTTTTCCATGACCCTATGACTATGACAAAGGGTCATTGACCTGAGCCATTAACTCTGTTTCTCTTTTCACAGGTTATCGAGCAGTTTATTTTGTTACTTGAAGCCTGAAATAAGCAAAAATACTCATGATTGAAGCAGAATCTGTGTAGAGGGAAACAGAGTTAATATTTCAGGATGAGGACCTGTTTCAGAGGCCTGATTTTTAGTTATTAAGTGAACTCAGCAATAAAAGGTTAGCAAGGTCAGTCACAATATAATGGAAAAGTAGGCACTAAGGCCGAAGGTCTTCCATCTGCTTCTACCTTTTATACTTGTATGTTCTGGTGAAAGGACCGATGAAAGAATAGTAGCAACTATGGCTTTCTCTCCATGCATACAGCCTGACCTCATGACTATTCCCAAATTTTCTCTTTTATTACATTTGTTTTGCACAAGTCAATTGGCCTTTAGGAGCAAATCGATCAACCCTTGGAAGGATTGTAAGATTCCATCAGCCTGTAATCTCCACCATAATCCAGGCAACACCAAATTGATTTGGTACTCCTGAACTGCTGGAATGGCTGGAGGCACCGCCACATGCTCAGGCATGGAGCTTGAATAATGGAGGAGAATTCTGAGATGAGATGGTCCTGAGTTGAGTTAAGTTAAGTTAAGGGAACACACTCATCAAGATTGCCTCATTAGGCCAGACAGTGATGGTCCTCATGTCTGATTTCTCCATTTTCAGCAGTATACTGGAATTAACACTATGAAGATGTGGTCAGAGCAACCAAGATGAGGGCTTGAGATGGCTTTGTAAGTACTGCATCTGTTTGTATAAACATGGTTCAGTCTGTTTGTTCCTCCAGTGGCCATCGTGACATGTTGGTGGAATTTGGGTAAAATGTTGTGGTTGAATTCTCCTCAGTTATGAAGGGACTGTCTGGATGCTTGTTTTGTAGAGAGCTGATGATACTGTAACGCTGTCCCAGTGCATCCTTCGCATTTATACCTGGGAAATGCAAACAGCAGTGATGAACACAAGTGTAAACTCCCTGAGCAGGAATATGGCTGCACTTAGTTGTAAGATGTTCAATTGCCACAGAACAGTGACTCCGAACTACGGATGAGTTTGTGCGCCAACCTTTGTTAATGTACATACAATTCCACCTCCTTTGGACTTTCCCCAACAGGGGGATTTGCATGGAACAGAGTCATCCCATCAGGTTGAAACACAGAGTCTGGCATGTTGTTTAGCCATGTTTCAGTGAAAAACAGAATGCAGCAATTTCTTATCCCTTTCGGTATGTTCATTCTCAATCTTAGTGAGTGAGCATTTGCCAGGAAAATTGATGGTACCACCAGCATGGTCAGGTTAGCACTCAGCCTAGCTACACCCCTGGTTCTCCTGTCACGTTTCTGCCTCCTCTCACACCTCCTGCACCTGACATTTCCTTGACTGAGCTACCTAGACCAGATCACTGTCACTGGGTCTGATGTCTGTAGAATCGCCGGTCGGTTGAATGCCACTATTAACTCTGCTGTCAGTGACATAAAAGTAATTTTGTCTAAGAGTTCAGCAGCACTGTTTTTTGTGGAGCTTTGGTACACTGAAATCCCTGACTAGAAACTTTGAAACACTACCTCAGAATTTAAAACTAGCACCATTATTGGGAGCAGGAGCTGTGTCCCAGTGTACCACCATTTTTATGAATTTCAATTACAAAGAAGGCATGACCGTGGCTACTTTATTTCATTAGGAATTTGAGAAGATTATGTATGTCATCAAAGACTCTTGCAGTTATACCATGGGGGACATTCAAACCAGTTGCATCACCGTCTGGAATGGAGGGGCCACTGCACGGGATTGAAAAAAGCTGCAGGAAGTTGCAAACTTAAGGCTGATTTATACTTGTGCGTCAACTCGACGCCATAACCTACGGAAGTGGCCGACGCGCGTTGTGAACATTTATACTTGTGCATCAGTGTGTCTGCATCACTCTGCAATTCGGGCATGTCGCACGTGCGCACACACTTGTCCATGCAAGGCTTCATGCTCATGGTAGTCTTTCTCGGGGTAAGGGTTAAAGCGAGCGTCTTTTTTCGTAAAAGCGAAATGTGTCCATAATTTCGGAGGTCTGTAAAGCTCTGTGGAAAGCATTGCAGCCAGAGTTCCTTCCCTGCCCTTCAGTCGCCCAATGGGAAGCTACTGCAGTGTAGGAGGAAATACGATGCTACCAAGTGGACCAATCACAGCTGTTGCGTTCTGCGTTGCCACAACATGTAGTTTATGGTCACCAGCGTTCCCAGCCTCGAAGATATCTTCAAAAGGTGATGCCTGAAAAAGGCAGCATCCGTTATGAAAGACTCCCATCACCCGAGACATGCCCTTTTCAAAATTGCTGCCATCAAAGAGGGGGTACAGGAGCCAGAGGACACACGGTCAATGATTAAGGAACAGTTTCTTCACCTCTGCCATCAGATTTCTGAATAGACAATGAACCCATGAACTGTACCTCACTATATTTTTTGCTCACTATTTGCACGACTTATTTAATTTACCTCATATATTATTGTAATTTATAGGTTCATATTTTTTTATTATGTATTGCATTTTCTTTTAGTCCTGGGTAAGACTCTAAACTGCAACCGGTGATGAGGCTCTGACTGGGAACTTTCAGAGTGTTGGGCAAAGTGGAGTTACCCCTTAGTCATTCATTGCTCCCAGGGCTGCTCTGACCTGGAACGGCAGCTCCTGTAAAGGTTCCTGCTCAGGATACAAGCAAAGGCCAACAACAGATCTGGCAGGTTCAGTAACTGAACATATGACGGAGAAGGTGGATGAGCTAGGACCTCAAATGATAACGGCTATAGTACAGGCGGATGAACATTTGGGAAGAGAAATGGCGATTTCTTCAGTTCACCCAATGGAAGGCAATAGCAAACAACGGTTGCTAGATACTAGGTTTCCTAGAATCTATTTGCTAAGAAAACCATGGTCAAACTCACAAAAAGTATCGCACAACAACAGCGACAAGAGGATCTTCAAGACAATTCTGAAGATGCTTCGCTCAGTAGGGTTGATTCTGGGCAGCAGGGGATCCCCAACCGTCATCAAGCTACTGCTCATAAAATTCAAGTAACACAAAAGAAAATTATTGCCACTTGGAATGTAAGAACACTATATCAAGCAGGAAGATTGGACAATGTGATAAATGAAATGGAAAGTCTAAAATTAACATCATGGGAATTAGAGAAGTTCATTGGACAGGTGCTGGAACATGTCAGAATAGAAATAAAACACTAGTTTATTCTTATGGAACATTCCATTCTAGTGGAGTAGGAATTCTTATGGATGAAAACATGGCAAAAAGTGTTTTAGGACATTGGGCAATATCAGAAACAGTGCTCCTTGTTAGATTCAGAGGACAACCATTTGATTTAGCAATTATATGGCATATGCACCTACAACAGATGGAACAAATGAGGATATAGATAAATTCTATGAAGAGCTTGAACAGCAAAGAATGGATGCAAATCTCAAAATAATGTTATTGTCATGGGAGATCTAAATGTTAAAGTAGGACAAGGTGCTGATGGAAATACCATAGGAAAATTTGGACTGGGGAAAGAAATGAAAGGGGGTGAGGAATAGGTAGAATGGTGTAAGATGAATTATCAAGCCATTATGAATACCTACTTTAAAAACCATCCAAGACACTTGTGGACCTGGAAAAGTCCGCGTGATAACACCAGAAATCAAATTGGCTTTATTACTATAAACCAAAGATTTAGAAACTCAGTGACCCAATGCAAAATATATCCAGGTGCAGACTGTAATAGTGACCATAACCCAGTAATATGTCATGTAAAAGTAAAACTTAAAAAACTAAAGCAAAGACCTGAACAAACTCTCGACTACTCGCAATTAATTAAAGAAGAAAACTTAAGACAAAAATTTACAATTGAAGTAAGGAATTGATTTCAAAGTCTAGAAATAGAATCTGTTGAAGAATAAAGCAATCAAGTAGAAATGAAGTTTAACTCTCTGAAGATACCTTGGTAGAATCAGCAAAGTTAGTGATTCCTAAAAAAGAAAACAGCATAGAGAATAAATAGATGACAGAAGAAATCAAAAATCTAATGGAAGAAAGAAGATGGAAGAAAGCAAATCCTATAGAATATAAGTCCGTAGATAAAAAAGTTAAAAACTTATGTCAAAAAGCCAAAGAAGAATGGTTAAACCAGGAATGTGAGCAAATAGAAAGAATCCCTATTACTGATCCAAAAAGGGTACATCAACAAATCAAGAATATTACTGGTAAAAAGCTCCTCTGTTCTTCAGGTGGATGTTTGAAAGCAAAGGACGGTACCATTATCATGGAAAAAGATCAGATTATGAACAGATGGACTGAGTATATTCAGGAAATGCTTGAAGATGATCGAGGTGAAAAACCAGAAATTAAGAAGAACATTGAAGGTCTAGGTATTTCAAAATCTGAAGTTCGTAATGCAATAAATAAGATGAAGAAAGGAAAGGCAGCAGGTCCTGATGAATTAGTAATAGAACAAATTATCACCCTTGAAGATTATGAAATTGAAAAACTTACTGATTTAATCAATGACATTTATGAGACTGGAATAATACCAGAAGCGATGAAAAAAATCAGTATTTATCACTCTTCATAAGAAACCTGGAGCAATAGAATTTGAATTACATAGGACCATAAGTTTAATGAGTCATGTTCTAAGATACTTCTAAGAATTTTGATGACAAGAGCTAAAAGTAAGATACAAGCTGAAATAGGTAAAGAACAATGTGGTTTTGGAAAGACAAAGGTACAAGAAATACGATATTGATGTTAAGGATACTATCAGAACGAGCTATTCAAGTGCAAAAAGATTTGTTTGCTTTATCGACTACACAAAAGCATTTGATAAAGTGAAGCACAGTAAGTTATTTGAAATATTGCAGGAAACTTGAGATCTAGATTTGAAAGACCTCCGCCTAATCAGAAATCTGTACTGGGAACAAACTGCTGCTGTAAGAATAGGTGGAGAAGTGAGTCCGTTTACAAAAATCAAGAGAGGCATTAGGCAAGTGTGTCTTCTCCCCTGATTTGTTTAATGTGTACAGTGAAACAATATTACAAAAAATAAGAAACATCTTGGGAATCAAAGTTGGCGATGAAAACATCAATAATTTCAGATATGCAGATGACACTGCGTTAATTGCAAGTACGGAGGAAGAACTACAAAACATAATTGATATAGTTGTTGAAGAAAGTGCAAAAATGAGTCTATCAATCACAAAAAGACAGAATGCATGTTGATATCCAAGAAGAAAGAGAATCCTATCTGTAGACTGAAAATAAACGGGGAAGACATAAAGCAAGTACAGGTACAGACTTTTGCTACTTAGAAAGCTGGGTGACATCAGATGGCAGGTGCGACTTGGATATCAAAAGAAGAATAGGGATGGCAAAAGACACCTTTAGGAGAATGAAGAATATACTGACCAACACTAAACTAGGCATGACAACCCGCCTCAGAGTACTGAAGTATTACGTTTATCCAGTTATGTTATATGGCTCAGAATGTTGGACAATATCTAGTAACATGAGGAAACGAATTGTAGTAGCAGAAATGTGGTTTTTGAGGAGGATGCAAAGAATATCATGGTCGAAACAAATATCTAACGAGGATGTCATGAACAGAGCAAGCACAAAAAGAGAAATAATGTATCAGATCATGAAAAGGCAATGTAACTTCATTGTACATGTGATTAGGAAAGAGGAGTTAGAATGCACGGTAATTATGGGAAGGATTGAAGGGAAGAAAGCAAAAGGAAGGCAAAGACAAATGATGATGGAGACAGCGACCAGAGAACTGGAAATGAATACCAATGAATTGATCCACTTGACCCGAAACAGGGGTGTGTGGGCCATGGCAGTCAAAGCTCAAACTGGGCACGTCACCTGATGATAATGATGATGATGATGATGGTTGCATTTTTTATTAAGTTATGTCCCTGCTGCCACAAAACAAATTTCACAACATATGCCAGTGATATTAAACCTGATTTTGAGCTGCTGCTACTCGATGCTTTCCGTATTAACATGGTGGTTACCTCAACAGTTTGAGATGTAAATAGAATGACACCTGTGTGCTTCAGAAAGAATGCAAACAAAGCTCCAAGAGCAGCCAGTCTGTCAGAATGTTCACATTCTTTCTATTCCTCTGTCCCAGGCTCCTTCCCAATTAGCAGACAATATAAGAAAAGCAGAAGCCAATGTTCCCTCAGCTGGTACCTCAAGCAGCTGACTAATGCTTTCTGGAGGAAGGCCAAGACTAAGTTTTCTTTACCCAAGATCAACAATAATGTCTTGTGGTCTTACGGTCTTATAATGAGACTGATCAATTAAACTTGACAACAGCTTTCCTGAAGTACAAGAGTGCACAGGCACCCACACAGCTACTGAAAGTAATCACAGTTTGGCTGTCCTTAGCCCGCCACAGAGGTAACTGAAAATAGCTTTTTTTTATTATTATAATTTAAAGCCAGAAGGAACAGCGATGTGTTGCCTGGCACCAACACTGGATAACCTTCATTGTCAGGCCAGGATGGTGAGACACCTCATTCTACATTCTGGTCACTTCCTGAGAATCACAGTCTAGCAGTCGTGACTGTGGGAAACAGCTTATCTAGCAAAGGAGAAAGTGGGTTGGGGGAGATTAAGTGGGAGAAGTTAGGTAGGATGATGGATGTTAAAGTCAATCAAGGGCTGTTTGATTGATATAATAAAGTTCCCGCATGCTGTGTCCATGCTGATAAGATGGGGAATAGCCTGCAATTGGGATAATGCAGCAAGTAGCATACTCCCAGTGGTGGGCAACATGCAGGCTGGAGTCTCCTGCAAGGGCTTTTCAGAATATTGAGTCATTGCAAAACAAGAGGACACAGTTGCTTCAAGGCTGCTAACAATGTTGATAATGTTTCTGCTCCAAGAAGTGGGCACTGAATAAGCCAGCAAAACAAAAAGACCTCAATTTCTGCAAGGTACAGCATCAGAACATGACGGAAACAGGAGCTGGCCATTTAGATAATCACAATAACTGCCCTGTCATCCAGTATGATAATGGCTAATGTTTAAGGCAAAAGAAAATCTGGTGGAGAAACTCAGCAGGTCGAAGAGCAAGTGCGGAGGAAAAGAGATAATCAATGTTTTGATCCTCATGGAGGGTCTCAACCTGAAACATTGACTATCCCTTTATTTCAGGAAATGTTGCTTGACCTGCTGAGATCCTCCACACAGTTTGCAGTTTGCTCCGGATTTCAGTACCTCCATCTCTTTTGTCTTAATGGCTGATTTTTTTTTAAACCTCAGTGCCACTTTCCTTCACTAATCCCATAATCACCGTTTTCTTATTATCCAAGGCTGGGGAATAGGTAATGGTGATTAAATTGCAGCCATTACTGGACTGCTACCAAGATAATTGACAACTTCTTGACGAACAGTGCATGCCTCCTGTTTGAACAGCACTGCACATTGCCAGATGTTTCCCTCTGGAAATCAATGTGGATACATTTTAGCACTTTGTCCACACGGCTGCCTCAAATAATGTTCCTTCTACCCATGTCCCAACATAAACCCAACATGCATTTTTGGCACCTTAGGAATGTGAGTATCTCCATGTTATCTGTATGGCAGTTTATTCCAGGCCATTAAACAACATGATTAAAAAAAGTTGGTGTTTCTACATTAGTCAAACAATAACTGGTAACTAATTACTGTTTACTATCACTCGTCAGTGAGGTAAGACAAGGCATGCAAAATTAATAAAGCAAAATAAAAAAAGTAGAAAATTTCTTCTAATGTCTGATGGGTGATACCTAGACCTAAGAACTCAATCTGGTTCGGAATGCTGTTGCCTGCTTCTGTTGTTTTTTCCTCTTTCTCTGCCCTGCGGTTCTGGTCTTCCTTTTCTTAAAAATTGGGTTCTTCGGATTTCATGCTTTTGTGGCTGCCTGTAAGCAGACAAATCTCAAGGTTTATAATTTATACATTCTTAGTTAATAAATTTACCTTGCATCTTTGAAACCTGACAATTAGGGTTTAACGTGGGAAGTTTGAGGTAAAAAGGAATTAAAGGTGGATTATCATCTAAATGGAGTGAGGTTGCAAATGAGAGATGTTTAGAGGGATCTAGGTGTTCTTGTGTATGAATGACAAATTATCATGCTGGGCCAATGAGTAGTTAAGGAAATCACATTTTTGGCCTTCATTACAAAGGGACTGGAGTTTAAGAATAGGTTTCCTACAGCTATACAGAATATTGGCAAGGCGACACCTGGAATCCAATGTACCATTCATCTTGTCTAAGAATATGACAAATTCATCAGGTTAATTCCTGGGATGAGAGGATTATCCTATCATGAGAGGCTTGATAAGTGTATATACATCAGAGCTTACAGAAGTTTGGCAGACTTTATTCAAACATACAAAATCATAAAGAGGGTTTGACAGAGTAAATGCTGAGACCTTTTGGGATTCACAAAGGGACAGAACCACAAAACACGGAGTCAGACATGTAAAACAGAAATGCATGGAGATTTCCTCTCTGTGGGAAGTGAATACCTGGAGTTCTGTACCTCTAAGGGTGGAGGAAGCCGATATTCAGATAAATTTAAGATAGAGATAAATAAATATTTGAAAGATTAAGGAATTAGTCTTGTGGGGAACTGGCACAGAAGCAGAGCTGAGAGCAGCTTGGATCAGCTGTAATATTGAACGGCAGGGTAGGCTTGAGGGGCCAAGTTGCCTTATTCTGCTCCTATTTTCGTGTGCTTTTGTGTAAATAGGATGCCTAGTTCATTGTCCACTCATTAGTTTGCAGAATCTACTTTGGATTTTTTTCTCAAAAGACAATATAAACACCTTGCTTCTATGTTGGGTTACTCAATGATCCTCTAATCCCCTACATCTCTAGTGCTGGATGCAAATCATCCTCCTCAAGACAGATTCAATTATAAAGTCTAATGTTTTAACCCTGGAAAATGCAAGGTTTTTTTTCCCCTCATTTTCACCTTTGAAACAGAAATAAAAAATCTGTCGGGATGGCAATATAGAGCTACGTTTATCTTGTACTACTACCTTCAAAAAGTAACTTCAACCTATAATCTTCTGTAAAACTGGAACTCTGCTGTCAGATTGTGTTTTCTAAACAAGCTGAAATGTCACTTACAGTCATTTGATTTCTTGTTATCAAGTCACGTGGCTCCTAACTGTGGACTTGGAGTAGATAGGTTGGTGTGAATCCTCACAAGCACACGTGCACGAGGAAGCTTCTGTACATTCACTGGGGTCATATGAAAATACATCGCTTGACACCAGAGTGTGTTAGTCTTTAGACTGCTCATTTATTGTTTTAATGCGTAAATGGTTATTAAACGTTGGAGCAGTCAGTACTGGAACATTTGGCTGCTTGGTTCCCTCAGTGTTATAATTGCATATTTACCTGGAATACAGTTACTGAATCCAGTCCTAAATAAAGGTTAACTTTATTAAAGATTAGATTTATTGTCACATGTACATACGATAAAATGCATCATTTTGCATCAAATCAAATCAGTGATGATTTGTGCTGTGCACCATGCTTCCCACATTGATAGAAGATGCCCACAACTCACTAATCCTAACCCATATGTCTTTGGACTGTGGGAGGAAATTGCAATACCTGGAGGAAATCCAAGTGATCATGGAGAACTTACAAACTTCTTACAGACAGCAGCAAGAATCCTTTAAAGCATTTCACTAACCTTTGTGTTACATACAGTAAAGGTGAAGTCTGAAATTTGTAGTCAATCCACGCTGATTATTCACATACATACTCACAGACTCGTATCTCACTCAACCTGCAGTACTGCAAACATTTCCATTCTTTGCATTATGAGTTGATCACTGATTAATAAAAAGTTGTCAGTTATCCTGTTGACTGTCCCAGTGAAGACTGCAATGCAATCAGCATTAATTGACAGACGTTGTCCTCTTGCTAAGCAATATTATTGCTTTCAATTGTAATAGGCATTTAAGGATTTTCCCTTACACTACAATTAAAATAAAAAGCTAGACCGGTGTTGAATAACAATGCTAAATTAAGTTTAGGAAGCAGGTGAACATTACTTAGAAGTTACCTCTTTCATAGCTCAAACCATGCATGGAAGTCGATCTCCCAGCAAAATAAATAGCAAAAGTGGCAGTAAATAAAATCTCTCCGGTTTCTCCTCTTTTGAGAACATTATAGTCCAACCATTGCCCAATTAAGGAACATTTAGTGGTTCTGAGATACTTAAATGGATAGTTTCATTATAAGTCAATTCACATCAGTGCTATACAAGTTAAATACAAACGTTTGGTTCAGGGCATTCTGCAACGCTTACAAAGCGCTCCTCCACCCTCCATTTGGAAAGTCGGATCACTCCTCCATCTTGCTGCAGCTGAGGAGCTGAAACAACAGGTGGCCATAGTTAAAACCGTCCACTGTTGGTTCAACCAGTCGATCTCCATGCTACAGAGTGCTTTGATGACGTCACTGGGAATGCCTTTCATGATGAGGATATCTCCGAGTTCACAGAAGGAGTCACAAGTTTCATCCAGAAGTGCATCAAGGATGTTGTCCCCCAGAAATCGGTCTGGGTCTACCCAAACCAGAAATCCTGGATCAACAGTCCCATGCCATCAGCAGTGATCGCGCAACACAGAGCTTACGTTGCCAGTGACAAACGGGACTCAGGAAATGCAACTACGATCTGCAGAGACTCATCAAGGCAGTGAAACGACAAACAGAGACACAGCTCTTGACTAACAACACATGCAGCTTATGGCAAGGTCTGCACACCATCACAGACTTCAAAGCTAAACGCAGTGGTATTTCCAATGTTGCTGCCTCTCAGCCAGATGAGCTAAATCTTTTTTACACTCAATTCACTGATGCCAACACTGAGCCCCTAAGGAGAGCTGTTGAAGAGATCTGCACCTTGGATATCTCTGAGGCTGAAATACGCAGGTCTTTCCAACAGGTGGACAGTCACAAGGCTGCAGGACCTGACAGCATCCCAGGTCAGGTACTCAGGATTTGTACGGCACAACTGGCAGGTATGTTTACAGATATTTTTAATCTCTCCCACTCCCAGTGTAGAGTGCCCTCCTGCTTCAAAACATCCACCATTGTTCCTGTACCTAAAATGACCAAGGTAACATGTCTGAACAACAGGCGTCCTGTCACACTCACCTCAATAATAAGCAAATGCTTTGAGAGGCTCATCAAGGACTACATCGACAGCTTGCTACCACCCACACTGGACCCCTACAATTCACCTACTGACACAACCAATCGACAGATGACGCAATAGCCACTGGTCTACACACTGTCCTCATACATCTGGAGAAGAAGGACGGTTATATGAAAATGCTGTTCTTGGACTACAGTTCAGCATTCAACATCATAGTTCCATCCAGGCTTGACAGGAAGCTCAGAGACCTTGGCCTTCACCCTGCCTTGTTTAGCTGGATCCTGGACTTCCTGTCAGATCGCCAGCAGGTGGTAAGAGTGGGCTTCCTCACCTCCACCCCACTGACCCTCAACACAGGCACCCCCTCAGGGCTGTGTCCTAAGCCCCCACCCCCCGTTTACTTTCTGTATACCCATGACTGTGTCACCACCCACAGCTCCAATTTTCTAATTAAATTTACTGACGATACTACATTGATTGGCCTAATCTCAAACAATAATGCGGCAGCCTACAGAGAGGAAGTCACCCTGACACATTGGTGTCAAGAAAACAACCTCTCCCTCAATGTTGCAAAAATGAAGGAGCTGATTCTGGACTACAGGAGGAATGGAGACTGGCTAACCCCTATCGACATCAATGGATCTGGGGTTGAGAGGGTGAACAGCCTAAAGTTCCTCAGCATACACATCACCAAGGATCTCACGTGGTCTGTACATACCGGCTGTGTGGTGAAAAAAGCACAACAGCGTCTCTTTCACCTCAAACGGTTGAAGAAGATTGGTGTGGGCCCCCAAGAACTTTCTACGGGGGTACAATTGAGGGCATCCTGACTGGCTGCATCACTGCCTGGTATGGGAACTGTACTTCCCTCAATCACAGGACTCTGCAGAGAGTGGTGCGGACAGCCCAGCGCATCTGCAGATGTGAACTTCTCACTATTCAGGACATTTACAAAGATGGGTTTGTAAAAAGAGCCCAAAGGATCAGTGAGGACTCAAACCACACCAACCACAAATTGTTCCAGCTGCTACCATCCAGGAAACGTCAGGACCAACAGGCTTTGGGACAGCTTCTTCCACTAGGCCATCAGACTGATTAATTCATGCTGATACAATTGTATTTCTATTTATACTGACTGTCCTGTTGTACATACTATTTATTACAAATTACGATAAATTGCAGATTGCATATTTAGATGGAGACGTTAAGATTTTTACTCATGTATGTGAAGGATGTACGTAATAAGGTCAATTCAAATTCAAGTTTAAGTCCAACTTTATTGTCATTTCAACAGTATACATGAATACCGCCAAATGAAACAACATTCCTCATCTAGACCAAGGTGCACAACGCAGTATGTCTAACACATACACAACACAAAGTAATATTACCACTAATAAATTAACCAATAATAAGGTACATTTATATCACAAGTTAAAAAGTAAACAATATAAATTGCTTCATTGAAGTGCATTTTAAAAGGCAATTTAAAGTGCTTCCTTTAGTAGCTTTTGTCAATCTTGGTTTCATCCTGGAGAATGGATTTGTTCTGAATGAATCATTTATTCTGTTAAACATCCAAGAAGTGGCTATTTAAAATAAAGTTCACTTGATTGAGGATTCAGTTTGATAGCATTGGGTATAACCTGCTTAAGTGCATTTCAATTATCATTGTATATCTTCTATGGTTAAAGTAATATCACCAACCTTTCAAGCGTTTTCAGAGCAACTCAAAAAAAAATCACTGGAAAATATTTCCTATTAAAGCTTAGCTATCACATCTGACAGTCTGGTTGCTGTATCTGTTGTCTGGACTGTGGCGGGAACTTCAGCCCCAATACTAATGGGGGGCCAAGGAAAAAGCTACCTGCCCCCTTGCACGCACTTGCTATGAAGCCTACTTGAACTTGGGCAGGAAAAAACTTCCAACCTGCCTGGTGGACACAGGCCATGATGGGGACCTATGGAACTTCCAAAATCAAATGCAAATTAATGCTTGTCTGGGTCTCAATTATGCTACAGTAAATTTGCTGGCTCTTCTCAGTTATTTTCCTTTGCCCCTTAAAACACTTAATTTTGTGTTCCCTTTTATAACCTCTCTCCATCTCATGACCCATTCTCCCCTTGTAGTTCAGCAAACCCTCTCATAGCCTTTAGTTATTGGTTTCTTCACTGTACCTCTGCCGCTAAAGCCTCTTGGCTCTTAAACCTCCCATGCCAGCATCCTCCCCCTTTGTACATCTCTATAACATTCTTCTAAGACTTAATATTACAGCTAGTCGCTTTTACCTCTCCAATGACCCAGTGCCTCTGTCACTCCTTCGTCAATTGCCCTTGTGTTATTCACTAAAAGCTTTGTTTGATTTTCTCAAAGCTTGAGATGTACTGACTTAGGAATGCAAGTTGTTACTGTTGTTCAGACTTCCATTTCCAGGGTTCATCATTTCTCACCTCATTGACTTTTGTAATGTATAATTAATGGGAAAAGAGAAATGGAAAGGCTAAAATGGTTGTTAGCAATGAAATGATATACCCCAGGCCTGAACTTGTCTTACTATGATTTATGACCTTAAGAAAATCTCACTGTACATTAATTACTTTCTCAGTCTGGGAAAGTTTCCCACTGAGTACGTTATCACAATATTTGCAAGTTTACTGAAAAGCATAGGGTGATATGCAATAGCTACAATTATAGCAAACCTACCTCCTTGCAGCCATGTTTTGTTTTATTGGGAGTGGGTTGGAGAAAATGGGAGGTAGTTTCTCATTTAAATATTATAATGAGGCTGATTTAATTGATGATCCAGGCTCACAGCTATCAACCTAGTGACCAAGTTTAGCCACTACCAGTGGTCGCCTGGCTATGGCTTTTGTCGAGGATGACTAGCAGCTCATTTAGAATATCCAAGACGGTTGTCAGAGGGTTATATATAAATTTAGAAGATTCCTCGTGAACAGGCAACACCCCTGTTTAATCTGGCATCCCCCCACCCTACAACCTTTCTCTGCCAAACTGCTCCCATTGCTCCAGAATTGCTTGCCAGATTGATAATATCTGTGCCATTTAACCCACTCATTAACAAAGGGTGCCGTTTTTGAAAGTCTGTGCAATGCCATCAGTAACTTCTTTTCTTTGAAATAAGGATCTTCAGAAAAGATTTTACAATTCAATTAATTTTATTGGAAAATCAAAACCTTTATAAAGAGACATTATCAGACAAGGACATCTCCGCAGTGTGGAACTATAAATGTCAAAGAACATCATTCCTTTCCATTTGGGAGGAGAGAAGATGATGACTCGATGCAGCACGCACGGCCTCTCCGGTGATGAATATCTGTAATCTGTCAAGTAGGACGCTGTGCACAATTCTGATTTGATGGATACAGACATGAAAGCATGGAGGAACATCTGGTGAAACTTCTGAAATGCCTGCTTCGCTGCCGCTGCTGCTGTGTGATCCAAAATCTCTGGAGGGGAAGGCCCCGAATCCTCAGCTTTGCCTGTTGCTTGGCTGCCGGGGCTGGGGTCGAAGTGCTCAGCAGAGATGGTGCTCGGCACTCGGTGTTGCAGGCTCGGAGTTTTCGGACGGACTCAGAGTCGGACTGTGGTCGGGTGCTTCCAGGATTCTGCATCGGCAAGTTTGCGACGCTGGAAGCTCATGGCAGGGAGAGTTTCTTCCTTCTACCATCTGCGTGAGATGTTGGGGGTTATCGGGACTTTGAGACTTTTTTTTTTCTGTGCCCATGGTCTGATCTTATCAAATTACAGTATTGCTTTGCACTGTTGTAACTATATGTTATAATTATGTGGTTTTTGTCAGTTTTAGTCTTGGTCTGTCTTGTGTTTCTGTGATATCATACCAGAGGAACATCGTATCATTTTTTAATACATGCATTTCTAAATGACAATAAACGAGGACTGAGTGTCCTCATAATCTAAAAAATCATCCTTTCAAAACCACCTGCTATTGATGCAGGGCCAGCTCCCATGTCATCCTCAACTGAAGCTTGGACAATTAAAGCCCCAATTAATCTTCACCTCTCCAGGGCAGAGAGGATCACATTCATCAGTTGTGTGGCTCCAATAAAAGCTCTGAAAGTTATGGGCTTCTTCCTAATTAGTGACCAACTGTTGGAGCTCCAACACTCAACAATAACTCACAGTGATCCAGCTCTCCACTCTCCCCATTAGCTTTCACAATTAAATCCAAGTATGAATGAATAGCAAAAATAATGATTACATTTTAAAAAACAAATAAGATTTGGCACATTTTGTCTTCAGAGGTTTTCAATGAATAATGCAAACCATTACAGGCTCATTTATTTCTACAAGCACTTTCGTTTAAAGGAAAAAGGATATTTCACAAACACCTTTAAAAATCATGAATAATTTCATGCAGTGAGAATTATGCTCCTAAACTGGATCTTAAGTGAAGTCAGAAATTGTAATTTTTCAGCCTTGCAAAAGCTGTTAAATTTAATGACTGAAAAATTTCTGATGTGATCATTTTGCGGTTTAGGATTTTGATACTGTACAAAGCAAAATAACTCAAAATTACAGAAGTCACGAGGAGTTAATCCTTTGATATAACTGCATGGCTTAGCACATTTGAATGGTCCTTCTGTAGGGCATGAATTCCACTTTCTGAGGTGATACACAACTCTGTTTCTGCTCTTTTGCTGCAGGCTTTATTTGCCTGTCACCAGTTACCCCCACTATTTTATTGGCCTGGGGGTATCTTTTCTGATAAAAGTGAACTATGATACTCTTTTCTACCTACATAGTGTTAGGGACTTGAGTTACTGCCCAATGACGCACAGGAATGCTCTACAATAGGTAGCTAAAACTGCCCAACACATCACAGCCACTAGCTTACCCACCATCAAGGTCATATATACAAAAAAATGTAGGAAAAAGACCGCAATATCAAGTACTCCACTTGAATGTGGATTTTCGCCTGCTCAGCTCTTGATGGGACGACGTTTGAGATCTAATCTGCCAATGGATGAGAGCCTTCTGAGAACAGAGGAAGGTGAACAAGTGAAAAGATGGAAAGATGAACACAAAGCAAAGCAGAAAATATACTTTGATAGACATTCTCATCCATTACCTGAACTGCATCAGGGAGATGAAGTAGGAATACAAGACAAAATGAACACATGGACACAGAAAGCTACAGTACTTGAAGTAGTACAACCCAGATCATACATGGTCCAAACAGAGGAGGGAGCAGTGGTCAGAAGAAATTGCAAAGACCTCAAGAAAGAGCCTACTTCAGAGGTTCAGTTAATGGATGCAGATGAGACAAAACATGTAAATAATAACAAGGAAACACAAGATCTGTGTGTACCACTTAGGAGGTCTACTCGTGTTCATAAACCACAGAGAGACTGACAGAGACTTGTTGAATTATGTATTTGTTTTGATTAATGTTGTTAATTGTTTCTCTTTTTAAGGAAAGGAAGATGTGGTGATGTCATGTGCAATGATGTGTCAGTACATGATTGGACAGAGCACTGAGCATGCACGGGATTGCCAGAATGTTCCAGTACATGGCTGGGTTAAGACGTGTTTGCTTATTACTGTAAATAAAAGTTATCTAATTCTTCTAGAATATGATTCTTTACTGTTAACCCACGGTACATTTAAACAGAAGTAACATAACAACGAAGGATCCCACCCATCCTGCTTACGGACTGTTTGTCCCACTTCCATTGGGGAAGATCCATGCCAGGACCACTAGATTGAAAAACAGTTCTTTCACCTTAGTCATCAGGCTGATGGACACCTCCACCCATTAACCCACACCAGCAACCCCCACTGTCACCTTATGTACATACAATCAGTCTATGTATATATGGCTACAAGCAAAGGTTACCTGCACATTTTGTTTTAAAGGATTGCTTTTATTGTGTTTTTTATGCTACATCAGATCTAAAGTGATAATCATTTCATTCTCCTTTGTTTGCTGAAGACAGACAATAAACAGTCCAGAATCTTGAATATCCCTGCATTCTCGGATTGGTCAACATGAAGATTGGACAATGGAGGAATGCCTCAAATTTTTGAATCAGTGCTTTATGGGGATTCAAGCTCCAACTGGTCCAAATGGGCAGAATCAACATGAAAAGGTCAGGGGGTTTTAAATATGAAAAAGTTACACACAAGATCATTTATACTTGTGTCTTTGCCATTCATCCAAACTTTCAGTTCACCCAGATAGTCACCCCATAAAACTGATTACCTTCTCAGGACAATTTTCCCAAGTCTTTTTATTCAAGCTGGAGTACAATTCCACTGATGACAAGACTGTAGATAAAAACACTATGCCCGTTTAATACAAAACACTTCCACACACAATTAGCAAGATCTCACTGCTCCCCACCTATAATTTCTTCAGCCCTTCAACTTTTCGACCACATTTTGACTCAGAATCCCACCACTAAGCACATCTTTCCCTCCCCTCCCTCCTGCTTTCCACAGGGATCGCTCCCTACATGACTCCCTTGTCCATTCGTCCCCCCTCCATCCCTTCCCACCGATCTCCCTCCCGGCACTTATCCTTGGAAGCGGAACAAGTGCTACACATGCCCTTTCACTTCCTCCCTCACCACCATTCAGGGCCCCAAACAGGCTTTCCAGGTGAGGCAACACTTCACCTGTGAGTTGGCTGGGGTGATATGCTGTGTCCAGTGCTCCGGATGTGGCCTTCTATATATTGGCAAGACCCGACATAGGCTGGGAGACCATTTCGCTGAACACCTATGCTCTGTCCGCCAGAGAAAGCAGGATCTCCCAGTGGCCACACATTTTAATTCCACATCCCATTTCCATTCTGATATGTCTATCCACGGCCTCCTCTACTGTCAAGATGAAGCCACACTCAGGTTGGAGGAACAAGACCTTATATTCCGTCTGGGCAGCCTCCAACCAAGTGGCATGAACACTGACTTCTCTAACTTCCATTAATGCCCCACCTCCCCTTTGTACCCCATCTGTTATTTATTTGTCTTTTATTATTATTAAATTTATTTTTTTTCTCTCTCTCCTTTTTCTCCCTCTGTTCCTCTCACTATACTCCTTGCCCATCTTCTGGGCTTCCCCCCCCTTTCTTTCTCCCTAGGCCTCCCGTCCGTCTCATGATCCTCTCATATCCCTTTTGCCAATCAACTTTCCAGCTCTTAGTTCCATCCCTTCCCCCTCCTGTCTTCTCGTATTATTTTGGATCTCTCCTCCCCCTCCCACTTTCAAATCTCTTACTATCTCTTCTTTCAGTTAGTCCTGACGAAGGGTCTTGGCCCGAAACGTCGACTGTACCTCTTCCTATAGATTTTGTCTGGCCTGCTGCGTTCACCAACAATTTTTATCTGTGTTGCTTGAAATTCCAGCATCTGCAGATTTCCTCATGTTAGCAAGATGTTGTTTTGTTTTTACATGAAATCCATACGGAAGAATTACAACAAACAATCTGCAGGACGGACTCAGCAGGTCAAGAAGGTTGATGACAATTCCTTACTTCCCACTGGTTTCTTCCAGGAGTTTGTTCATTTCTCTAGATTCCAGCTCTTCTGTGTTTGAAAGATTTAACAATTATTTCCATTCTTGTAGGTTGATAGGCACTAGTAAACACACACAAAATGATTTAGAAATCTACCCAGATCGCTGCGGAATGAAACTAATAAAAAGTTCTCAGTCCTTTTGTTTTAAATCAGATTATAAAAGAGAATTTATTAAAAATATTGTTTTTTTGCTGAGAACATTTTTCGCTGTTTTAATAGAAATATTATTTTGAAATTCACATACAAAAATTACACCTTAATTGAAACAGAGAAAAAATAATTAGGTTTAATGATGCTACTCATTTTGCATCAAACGAAAAAAATTGATAAATTTATAAAAATATTGGGGTACCCAAGTAGTGTGATTTGACCAGTGTGTCCTGACGAAGGGTCTCGGCCTGAAACATCGACTGCGCCTCTTCCTATAGATGCTGCTTGGCCTGCTGCATTCACCAGCAACTTTGATGTGTGTTGTTAGTGTGATTTGAAGTACATGTTGGTTTTACATTTTTAATTTTGTTCAAAGTGATCTGTCCACATGTTCCACAAGTCAGAGTTACAAATGAGAGATTAAGCCATAATACATTAATAGTAAAACATGTAACACAGTGGGAAACCGTGAAGGGAATAAAGCAGGGATGATCTAAAGGTGTTTCAACTAAAACAGATGAGAAGAAAATAGGCACATTAAACAAATTTTCAGTAAATAACAGTTTTGCTTTTGTTGACAGGCTAATAACGAAGTGCAAAGTTCAAAGCCATCTTTATTATCAAAGTATATTTATGTCACCATATACAACTCTGAGATTCCTTTTTTGTGGGCATACTCAATAAATCAGTAGACAAATAACCATAACTGAATCAATGGGAGACTGCCTTACTCGAGCATTTAACCAGAGTGCAGAAGACATTAAACTATGCAAATACAAAGAGAGGAAATAAATAAATAAACAATTAATGTTGAAAATATGAGATGAAGAGTCCTTGAAAGTGAATCCATTAGTTGTGGGAAATTTTCAATGATGGGGCAAGTGAAGTTATCCCCTTTGGTTCAAGAGCCTGATGCTTGAGGGGTAGCAACTGTTCCTGAACCTGGTAGTGAGAGTCTAGAGGCTCTTTTACCTTTTTTTCTGATGGCAACAGTGTGAAGAGAGTACATCCTGGATGGTGGGAGTCCCAGATGATGGATGCTGCTTTCTTGCAACAACACTCTATGTAGATGTGCTCAATGATTCAGAGTAATTCTCATGTAAGGGAATGTCCCAGAATCACTCAAAGAAGCAAGTGTTTGAATTTCATAACTGAAGTAAAAGTACAAAATTTAAAAGGAGAGTGAGTGCCAACAAGCCAACAGTTCAGAAGGCCTGTTTTATTAATCTGTGACATAATGGTGAAAGAAGGCCCTCTGACAGTGCAGTGTGTTTATTATTCAAAGTGTCTACAGAGCTCTTTCAAATTTTTACATAACAAGATCTGTATGATACAGTAAAATAATGTGACATACAGGAAGAAGATGTGATTGAACAAGATAAATAAAGGGCTCACTACTCTGTGCTGCACCTCACTGGTTACAAAGTCCAAGCTTGAATGTGATCCATATATCCATAATCACTGCTTTCAGCTAATTGCAACCCCTCTAGCCACGTTAACATACTACTTCCAACCACTACGATCAAGAGAAGTAACCATTTCTGTAGCACTTTTCTGATAGTCTTTGGAAAATTTTAATATACAACATCTACTTGTTCCCCTCTATCTATTCCAGCTGCTAATTCCTCAATGGTCTCCGATAAATCATTTGATAAACTTATTGCAAATTACCAGATCCAAAATAACTTTTTCCATGGTTGGTTTCCTAACATGTTGCTCTGGGAAACATTCCCAAATGTACTCTAAAAATCCATCCTTATAGCTGCCATTTACACTTAGTCTCACAACTTTAAATGTTCACTCTTCTCCTCTCAATGATTACAAAAGGTAAATGACCAAACTGCTTTAATAAATTTAAATACTACCCATTTTTTCCTATAATTCAATTACATTGACCTAACGAAAGCAAAGTGACCCAACTTTTCAGGTTCTTTAGATTTGAATTTCTTCCCATCACTCAGCATCACCATGAATGTGTTGAAGCTTGATATTTTTCTATGCCACGGAGCCCAGCAATGCATACAGTACTCTACCCAAGGCCTTAAGATACTCTACAAGGTCTAGTCATTACCTTTATGTCATTTTTAAACCTTTAATTTTATTCTACTGAATTCAAGCCACTTTTAACCTGCTTGGGGTGTCAAGAACTTATGTGGCTAATAAGGCCAATAGATTTTTAACAAGTTGATGCAAATAGAATTTTTATCCACTGCAGTGTGACTAGTGAAATATATGTGGCCCTATATTATTCAAGAGCAAGACTTTAGATAATTACAGACGTTTCAAGTATACATTTTCATTAATATGTAACGTCAAAGCTTAAAAAGTCAAATGTTTGAAAGTAGATATCCAATTAGAATAATAAATTACCATGGAATCCATACTTGTGCTGTTTTGAACAAAAGAAAGCAATCGCTTGTTTAATGTCCCCCTTCCTTTCTTCTGAAACAATATCAGCTGCTTAGGAAATGGATATGAAGCAGTTTATTTTTACTGCTTCTTTAGAATAGTCAGGTCCGCAAAAATTCAATCAGTCAAGCAGTACATCTGAATGTCATTGCGTTTAGTACATCCCTACATGCATACTTCTGAGCTGGAGTTTCCCACTTATTCAAAATGAGCTACCCTCTGAGTGGTAATAATGTATTTACAGATGCAGCACAGTACACTAAATGTTCATATTGGTTGATGAATATGAATTTGCACCTATCAAAATGTATGACGAGGTAATTGGTGCAATGAAGTGATGATAATTCAAGCTTTTGTTTGTTTTAATGAATTCAGAACACTTGTTTGCAGCACTCCATGCAAGCATGAAAATAAAAGTGCTTGCAGAGATAAATGTATGAGATAGATGTATTTTTCCCCATTTGCATCCACTTTGTTGTGCTCCATTATTAATTGACACAATACTGATGACAGCTTTTACTAAACTCACAGCACAAAAGGCAGGTGTTTGTCTTCTCCATTGAAATCTACAGTGTCTGATTTTTTAAAGTAGTATATATTTTTGCTTATTTCCAGAAACCTGGCAACAGCTAATCAACAGAAAAGCTGACAACTCAAAACTATCAACATTGTGACATTGCGCTCATCTCCACTGTGGATTCGTTTCACGTCCATTAAAATTAATGAATCGAAAATCATGGACTAATGGCATAACATTCCCATTTATATGCTCCCACGGAGCACAGGCCGGATAATGGGAAACAAAGGCTGTAGGCAAACTAGAGAATAGGTGTTCCAAGTTAAGGTGCACCTATCCTCAATACTGTGTCACTTCTATCGATTGTGGCAATTATCTCTGGAGAGTATTGGGGGGAGAGGGGGAAAGACAGGGGTGATTTCATTCTCTGTGTCATAATTTTGTATGTATCCCATTCATGTATGTGTGTGGCAAGAGTCTAGTCTTTGGAGATGGAAGTGCCCATCTAGTGTGCCCGAAATCTTGTGTTGCCACAACCCCACTTCACCCCACCCCATACCCAGTTCATCATACGTAATCCCAAAAAGCTACATTTTATAATATTTCATCAAAGTGCTCAAATAAGGGATTAAATTCCAGTTCCCTTCACATTCTCAGGATATACCATGGTGCTTTATTTAGATAGAGGGTGGTGAATTTGTGGAATTTGTTACCACAATGGAGACCAGGTCATTGGGTGCATTTAAATGCAGAGATTGATAGGTTCTTGACTGCATGTGGCATCAAAGAATACGGGGAGAAGGCCAGGGAATGGAGTTGAGGAGGGGAAAAAAAGATCAACAATGATTGAATGGTGGAGCAAACTCGATGGGCCAAATGGCCTAATTCTGCTCCTACATCTTGAGGTCTTAAATGCTAATTTCACTTTTTTTTTATATATATATATATTAGTGTGCAAAACCTATGGGATGATTGAGATTGATTGTAATCTTTAGACTGAATACTCCCATATGGGAACTCAATGGCACAAACCAAATCGTTTGAAGACACTTTTACACTGCTTTCCATGAGATACATATTTGTAATTTTACAACTACATCCTGGTGAAGTAGCAAGTCATCATTTCACCCTCGACTCTCTTCAATAATACAAAGTCAAATAAACAAATCTTTTCAGCTTAACACAAGTGTGCAGAAACTGATAAAGTAGGAATCATATAAACAAACATAAAAACAAACTTTTTTTGCTGTCAATTGTTTCTGACCATTTACTGTTGAGTTTGGGGGGGTTCTCTGGCAGCACCCCACAACTTTGACAGCACTCAAGTATCCACAGCCTATAGACTGCCCTGGCACCTCACAAAATTGGCACCTGTCTAGGGACTATTGGTCACTTACCAAGTACCAGGTCTGGTTGATAAGAATGACTTGGAGAATGAGGAACTTACCAGCTCCAAATGCAAGGAGTTCTTGGATTTAAAGCTCCACCTTCATTCAAAGGAGAAGGAAATAGCTTAACAGCATCTGAAGGCAGAGACCCAGCAGAAGAGTTGTGACCTAAGGAACAGAGGATGGAGAGAGTGCAGGAGACTCCACAATTCACTGAACAGCTATGACGAGTATGTTTCTCAGCACTAACACCAAAGGCTCAACCTCACTGGGAGCCAAGAACAGGGACAGGCAGTCAAGATCCAGTAAAAGGGAAAGGGAAATTTGAAGAGCACCTCAAACATGACTTAGACACTGATAAGAGTGCCCTTAATTCCATCCCACAGCAAACCAGTTGAGCAGGTCTTAAAGTCATTCTTGATGCCAACTCAGGAAGGAGGCTATATCTCAACTCAAAATAGTATCTCCACTGAAATCCTGACTCAACACCTACTCACTCACTGAAGCATACAAAAAGTCAGACCTTGCACTCAACATCTGCCTGGGCAACATCCTCTCCCCTCCTGAAGCACGATACTGATTGACAGCAACATCCTGGAAAGTGTGGACTCTACTTTGTGGGCCATCTCTTGACAAAGACAGGTATAAGTGAATAAATTTTCCATGAGTCCCTCAGTGTGGCATCACAGCCTTGATATGTGAAAGTCAAGATTACTGACCTGGCACAAAACTCAGGGAGCACTAGGCAGCAGAGATCCCTATACTCCTATAGACTTCTGCAAACAAGAGTGTAATTGCAGCATCTCAAGTCACCCCTAAGTGCCACTAAGTCCACAAGCTAAGGATATGCAGACCAGCAACAGCATTTATCCTCATCCAGACAAATATCCTCGCACTGAAGTCCTAGATATCCTCAGTTGTTGGACAGGCCTCATCATCCTTATGCCTTACAGCAGACTCCTGAAATTGCCTCTTCTGAGCTTTGTTGCGGGAGAAGACCAGGCAAAGAGAGAAAGATTCAACAGCATGCTCATACTTCCTTGAAATGCAACATGTCCACTGACTTATAAAAACCTTTGGCCCATGACTATTTGAGGTGGAGAAGAAACATTCACTATGGTAATGAGAACATTGTGCAGGTGGAAAACCCTACCTGAACAGAAAGAGTGCACCAGTTCACGAGCTACACACCTACCTGCTCCAATTAAGTTTGTGGACCCCTGTTGGTCTGATCAGCTGCTCGGAACCCATAAAACCAGAGTGGAAGCAACTCGATTCTGTGAGGCTACCTAATGTTTAAATTCAAGGGGTGGGGCAGGAGAAAAAGTACGTGCAAGAAAGTGCAATTCTCTTCTTCCTGGACTTTCCTTGGCAACCATTAAGCTTTGTCTTGCTGAAGTTTTATTGCCATGGGCATAATCATGTGGTACATTGAAGAGATTCAATTAGAGCAGCCAATGTTCCATTCCAGAGTTTCACATTCACCCTGAGTTAAATGGCTTCCAATAATGAACATTTGAGCGTTGTTTGTGCAGCCAATTCTTGGCAAATGAGCAGAAATACTGTTTATTTATGAAACTCACATGGAACTAATTTTTCAAATTATTACCTACGGAGAGATATCAGCTATAGTGATTGCAGATTGGTGTGAACAGGAATTCACTTAACTTATTCTTTCATTTTTCTTCCCTGTATATTTATGAGTAGACTGGATAAATGTTTCTTATGCTATTTCACTGAATCACTTCATATGTTTCCACTTCCACCTTCTGACCATTTTCTAGGTAAAAGCTTACTCATAAATTATTGCATTGAACTTTGGATCTGACATTTATTCTGATATTAAATTAAATTTTTATGAGAAAGAAGAAATTAGTTGGAGATTTTTCGAGGTATGGAATGGAATAATTTACCCAGGATGTTTTTTTTATAGCAGATTGAACAGAAGTGACAAAGAAGACCAGGGAACTGATTGTGGGCTTTCGGGGAGGGAAACCAGAGGTCAATAAGTCAGTCCTCATCAGAGGATCAGAGGTGGAGAGGGTTAGCAACTTTAAATTCCTAGGTGTTACTATTTCAGATGACCTGCCCTGGGCCCAGCATGCAAGTTGAATTGCAAAGGAAGCATAGCAGCATTTCTACTTCCTTAGCAGTTTGCAGAGATCTAAAAATTTGACAGCATGACATCTAAAACTTTGACAAACCTCTGTAGATGTGTGGTGGAGAGTATATTGACTGGCTATATCACAGTCTGGAATAGAAACACCAATGCCCTTGGACAGAAAGTCCTACAAAAAGTAGTGGATACGGCCCTTACAACACAGGTAAAGCCCTCCCAACTATTGAGCACATCTACATGAAGTAGTGCCGTGGGAGGGCAGTGTCCATCTTCAGGATCCCCACCACCCAAGTCTTGCTCTTTTCTCATTGTTATCATAGGTAGAAGGTACAAGAGTCTCAGGATTCATACACCCAGGTTCAAGAGCAGGTACTACCCCTCAACCATCAGGCTCTTGAACAATGTCATTTCAGATCTCCCCCTCCCCCTCCCAAATCTCTTACCATCTCTTCTTTCAGTTAGTACTGACGAAGGGTCTCAGCCTGAAACATCGACTGTAACCCTTCCGATAGGACGCTGCCTGGCCTGCCGCGTTCCACCAGCATTTTGTGTGTGTTATTTTACTCAACATCGTTTGTGCCATCATTGAAATATTCCACAACCAGTGGACCCATTTTCAAGGACCCTTGATCTCATGTTCTCGATATCTATTGCTATTTATTTATACTTGCATTTGCGCAGTTTGTTGCCTTCTGTACTCAAGCTGCGTGCCCTAGTTGGACGGTCAGTCTTTGATCCTGTTACAATTAGTATTCTATAGACTTGCTGAGAATGCTCACAAAATGAAGAATCTCAGGATTGTAAATGGTGACATTTATGTGCTTTGATAATAAAATTTACTTTGAACTTTAAATTGATGGCTCCTTAAGGATGCTTGGACACTTGCTGAACAAAGACTAGAGGGTGATCAATTTAACCATGTCAGAAGGGATCATTTTCCGAGGGAGAAGAAGATGGAGGCGCGACGCAGCTCGCAGCGGCCAATCCGGTGGTGATATCTGTTATTTGTCAAGTAGGGTGCTGTGCACAATCCTGATTTGATGGAGACGGACGTGAGAGCAAGGAGGAACATCTGGTGAAACTTCTGAAATGCCTGCTTTGCTGCTGCTGCTACCGTGTGATCCAGAATCTCCGGAGGTCGAAGCGCTCGGCAGAGGATGCTGCTCGAAGAGGCTGTGTTGGAGGGCTGGTCGGAAGCTTGAAGTTTTCAAACGGACTCAGAGTCTGCTGCGGTCAGGTGCTTCCAATGGTGCTGCATCGGCAAGTTTGCTGCGCTTGGAAGTTCATGGCAGGGAGAGTTTCTCCCTTCTGCCGCCTGCGTGAGATGATGAGGCTATAGGGACTTTGAGACTTTTTTTTTACCGTGCCCATGGTCTGCTCTTTATCAAATTACGATATTGCTTTGCACTGTTGTAACTATATGGTATAAATATGTGGTTTTGTCAGTTTTAGTCTTGGTTTGTCCTGTGTTTCTTATGATATCATTCTGGAGGAACATTGTATCATTTTTAATGCATGCATTTCTAAATGACAATAAACAAGGATTGAGTGTCTTCAATCTAATAATCTGAGAAGATGCAGCTCCAAAAACTCATGATGTTTACCCCCTAAGATCCTGAAAATTTCAATGCCACTTCCAAATAATTGCCTCCATTTCCAAAATAATAATTACACTGTGCTTAAAAATAATCACGAATGTCGACATATTAGCATCAAAACCAATGAAATGAGAATGCTCAACTCATGCTGCAGGTTAACTGAGAAAAGATTGCTAGGGGACTACAAAAACAATAAGAAAGACATGAACCCAAAAGCTTCCCTCACCCCAAGTTGATGCAAGGTCCATGGTGTACTCTATTAAAGGCAATCACACATTCCACAGGTGTGCAGTACAGCACTGATCTTACCACCGAACTACAGAACCATCCGTTCTTATTAGAAATGGATGGATTGTGATGTTTACCAGCCAGTTCCTATAAAAAAGGCAGAAGCACATTGCATTCCAAACACCAGCCCTGCTATCCAGATGAAGTTATTGAAGTCACTCGGAATAGAGACCTCACACGTATCCTAAGGGCATTCTCAGTCTAAGCAGGATTATCCTCATGATTCGGTGCCTCTGGAACAAAGCAAACTGGATGTGGAGAAGCCCAGCACAGAATTCTGATTTGTACTCTACTACCATTGGTCATGACACCAGTGACATTCCAGTTCATGAAAACAATAAGGATACTCACAAGAAGGTTCTTGCTACTGGATTCTTTATGTTTAATTTATTTCTGCTATAATTGTGAAAGCCAGACTTTCACAGATATTATTAGCATTCACATCAATCTTTTCACAGTAACTTTTCGCTGTGGTCAGAAATGGAGTCAGTTTTTCTCCCCTCACAAAACAATACCACATCCAAAGCCTTTAGCACCTTCACACGATTTTAAAGGGAAGCGGTGCAGGTGGAGACCAGCAAATGAGTTCCATTCTCAGCAAACTCAATGGCTGAGTCCTAGATCAACACCATGGGAAATCCTTATGCCACTACAATTTTAACTAGCAGGCAGAATAAACAGCTTTCATTTACTGCTAACTGCTGAGAACACATTGCTTCCCATAAATTATTTATCCAGCTCTGTTTTTGTTTTCCTTCCAAAGGCATCGATAACATTTGGTTTATAAGTACCAATCCATCAATACAGACAGTGGTTCATCTACTCCTCAGGTCTCCCCACTACTTAGCCACCAGGAGATGGCTTAGTCCCAGGTCACAGTTATAAGGGGAAGTGTGCTAGACAAGTAAAGTTGTAAACAGACAGTACAATCAAGGCCAGTTATTTGCATTTCTACTATTCTTGCACATGGAATGGGAAGAGTACCAATAATCATGCTGACTAGCAGCTGGGATTCTAAAGTGTGGTCTAGGCATGATTTTTTAAATGATAAAATATTTTGCTCTATCTTACCAATGCCCTTGATTCACTTGGTCAAAATACACTTTGATAACCTTGAGGTTGGATCTGAGCTCAGCACCTTACAACATACAGGTGACTGGAAATACACACGAGACCCAAAAGTAGCTGGCTGCACAACAGCAGCAATGATCCTTATGGTCATTATCCCCTTACGGTGGGCTTCGGTAGTACAAGGTGCATAGGTAAATTCAGAGTCTGGGATTGAGGCAGACTCCTTGAGTGGGAGCAAACAGAACTGTGGCAAGAAAAGGCTAATGGTAAGTGGCTTAGACAAAAGGGATAGCTAACCTAATATACTCAACACCCCGAATGATGAAGGCAAGCATGTCGATCCACTCGTGTTGTCACTTTGAGGGAGTTATATACTCGCACCTCAAGATCCCACTCTGCATCAATACTCCCACAGTTCCTTCCATTTACCATGCAATTCCCTCCTATATTTAGCTTCCCAAGGTGCAGCATCTCACCTCTAAATCCTGCTAAATCCTTTGACAACCTCCTTACCATCTACAACTCTGCCAATTTTTGAGTCATCTGCAAGCTTATAGTTCAACACACCTACATTTTTATCCAAATATACAGAGCTTCCAGCACTGATCCTTGCGGAACTCCAGCAGCCACAAACCTCTGGTCAGAATAATACCAATCCAGCACCACCTTCGATCCTCTACGACCAAACAAATTTAAAACCCAATTTATCTAGTCTTGGAGGCTCCCACGTGCCTACACCTTGTTGACCAGCCGACCACGAGAAACTTTGTTGAAGGCCTTACAGCATTCACTACCCTATCAGTTTCAGCACCTCCTCTAAATCTCAGTCAAGTGTGTGTGTCATGACCATCACCACATGCAAAGCCATACTCCATATCCCCATGTTACTTCCAGATGCAAGTAGAGCTGATCTCTACAGATCTTCTCTACCACTAGCCTGTAAATTTCTGGTTTATCTCTAATGCCCGTAAACAGAAGGGAAAAATTAGCTAAGTTGCAAGCCTTGATGGACCTCACTCGACACCAAAGATGGTACCGAATTCTCTTTTAAAGCCCCAGTCTTAATCAATAACCTGAAATAGATTCCACCAGGCCTTGGGGACTTATGCAGCTTAATGCTTACAAATGGCCCAACATCATCTGATTCATGATAGCAGCATGCCCTACAATAATGGCATTTGCACCCTGATCTACGATTCTCCCTGTCCTTTTTGGTGAATAGCAAGGTGATGTGATTATTTGAACAAATTTGAAGAAATGAGAAAGGATCTAAAAAGCGTGGATTGGGACAGGTTGTTCTCTGGCAAGGATGTGATCGGTAAGTGGGAAGCCTTCAAAGGAGAAATTTTGAGAGTGCAGAGCTTGTATGTTCCTGTCAGGATTAAAGGCAAAGTGAATAGGAATAAGGAACCTTGGTTCTCAAGGGATATTGCAACTCTGATAAAGAAGAAGAGAGAGTTGTATGACATGTATAGGAAACAGGGAATAAATAAGGTGCTCGAGGAGTATAAAAAGTGCAAGAAAATACTTAAGAAGGAAATCAGGAGGGCTAAAAGAAGACATGAGGTTGCCTTGGCAGTCAAAGTGAAGGATAATCCAAAGAGCTTCTACAGGTATATTAAGAGTAAAAGGATTGTAAGGGATAAAATTGGTCCTCTTGAAGATCAGAGTGGTCAGCTAAGCGCAGAACCAAAAGAAATGGGGGAGATCTTAAATGGGTTTTTTGCATCTGTATTTACTAAGGAAACTGGCATGAAGTCGATAGAATTAAGGGAAACAAGTAGTGAGATCATGGAAACTATACAGATTGAAAAGGAGGAGGTGCTTGCTATCGAGGCAAATTAAATTGGATAAATCCCCAGGACCTGACAGGGTATTCCCTCGGACCTTGAAGGAGACTAGTGTTGAAATTGCAGGGGCCCTGGCAGATATAGTTAAAATGTCGGTGTCTATGGGTGAGGTGCTTGAGGATTGGAGAATGGATCATGTTGTTCTGTTGTTTAAAAAAGGATCGAAAAGTAATCCAGGAAATTATAGGCCGGTAAGTTTGACGTCAATAGTGGGTACGTTATTGGAGAGAGTACTAAGAGACAGAATCCACAAGCACTTGGATAGACAGGGACTTATTAGGGAGAGCCAACATGGCTTTGTGCGTGGTAGGTCAGATTTGACCAATCTACTGGAATTTTTCGAGGAGATAACCAGGAAAGTGGATGAAGGGAAGGCAGTGGATGTTGTCTCCATGGGCTTCAGTAAGGCCTTTGACAAGGTCCCACATGGAAGGTTAGTTAGGAAAATTCAGTCGCTAGGTATACATGGAGAGGTGGCAAATTGGATTAGACATTGGCTCAATGGAAGAAGCCAAAGAGTGGTAGTAGAGGATTGCTTCTCCGAGTGGAGGCCTGTGACTAGTGGTGTGCCACAGGGATCAGTGCTGGGTCCATTTGTCATCTATATCAATGATCTGGATGATAATGTGGTAAATTGGATCAGCAAATTTGCTGATGATACAAAGATTGGAGGTGTAGTGGACAGTGAGGAAGGTTTTCAAAACTTGCAGAGGGATTTGGACCAGCCGGAAAAATGGGCTGAGAAATGGCAGATGGAGTTTAATACAGACAAGTGTGAGGTATTGCACGTTGGAAGGACAAACCAAGGTAGAACATACAGGGTAAATGTTAAGGCACTGAGGAGTGCAGTGGAACAGAGGGATCTGGGAATACAGATACAAAATTCCCTAAAAGTGGCATCACAGGTAGATAGGGTCGTAAAGAGAGCTTTTGATACATTGGCCTTTATTAATCAAATTATTGAGTATAAAAGCTGGAATGTTATGCTGAGGTTGTATAAGGCATTGGTGAGGCTGAATCTCAAGTATTGTGTTCAGCTTTGGTCACCAAATTACAGGAAGGATATTGATAAGGTTGAAAGAGTGCAGAGGAGGTTTACAAGGATGTTGCCGGGACTTGAGAAACTCAGTTACAGAGAAAGGTTGAATAGGTTAGGACTTTATTCCCTGGAGCGTAGAAGAATGAGGGGAGATTTGATAAAGGTATATAAAATTATGATGGGTATAGATAGAGTGAATGCAAGCAGGCTTTTTCCACTGAGGCAAGGGGAGAAAAAAACCAGCAGACTTGGGTTAAGGGTGAGGGGGGAAAAGTTTAAAGGGAACATTGGGGGGGGGGCTTCTTCACACAGAGAGTGGTGGGAGTGTGGAATGAGCTGCCAGACAAGGTGGTAAATGCGGGTTCTTTTTTAACATTTAAGAATAAATTGGACAGATACATGGATGGGAGGTGTATGGAGGGATATGGTCTGTGTGCAGATCAGTGGGACTAGGCAAAAAATGGTTCGGCACAGCCAAGAAGAGCCAAAAGGCCTGTTTTTGTGCTGTAGTTTTTCTATGGTTTCTATTTAGAACCTTACTTAATTCCTCTGGCTCCAGGCATAAATTAGAAATCCAGTAGACTTTGCAAATGTTGGAAATCTAGAGATAACACGCACAAAATGCTAGAGGAACTCAGCAGTTCAGGCAACATCTATGGAAAAGAATAGGCAGTCAACCTTTCACGGCAAGACCCTTTATCAGGAATCGAATGAAAGAAGGATGTAGCTTCATCATCCCCTGATGAAGGGTTTTGCCCCGAAACATCAACTGTTCACTCATGTCCATAGGCGTTACTTGAAGTACTTTTCTTTTCTCCTTGGAACGGCAGAGGATGAGAGGTGACCTGATAGGGGTGTATAAGATGATGAGAGGCATTGATCGTGTGATTAGTCAGAGGCTTTTTCCCAGGGCTGAAATGATTGCCACAAATAGTCATAGTCATACTTTATTGATCCCGGGGGAAATTGGTTTTCGTTACAGTTGCACCATAAATAATAAATAGTAATAGAACCATAAATAGTTAAATAGTAATATGTAAATTATGCCAGTAAATTATGAAATAAGTCCAGGACCAGTGTATTGGCTCAGGGTGTCTGACCCTCCAAGGGATGAGTTCTAAAGTTTAATGGCCACTGGCAGGAATGACTTCCTATGACGCTCCGTGTTGCATCTTGGTGGAATGAGTTTCTGGCTGAATGTACTCCTGTGCCCAACCAGTACATTATGTAGATGGCATGCAACTTGGACAGCATTCTCTTTTCAGACACCACCGTGAGAGAGTCCAGTTCCATCCCCACAACATCACTGGGCTTACGAATGAGTTTGTTGATCCTGTTGGTGTCTGCTACCCTCAGCCTGCTGCCCCAGCACACATCAGCAAACATAATAGCACTGGCCACCACAGACTCGTAGAATATCCTCAGCGTCGTCCAGCAGATGTTAAAGGACCTCAGTCTCCTCAGGAAATAGAGACGGCTCTGACCCTTCTTGTAGACAGCCTCAGTGTTCTTTGACCAGTCCAGTTTATTGTCAATTCGTATCCCCAGGTATTTGTAATCCTCCACCATGTCCACACTGACCTCCTGGATGGAAACAGGGGTCACCGGTACCTTAGCTCTCCTCAGGTCTAGCACCAGCTCCTTAGTCTTTTTCACATTAAGCTGCAGATAATTCTGCTCACACCATGTGACAAAGTTTCCTACTGTAGCCCTGTACTCAGCCTCATCTCCCTTGCTGATGCATCCAACTATGGCAGAGTCATCCGAAAAGGGCACAGGTTTAAGGTGCTTGGGAGTAGGTACAGAGTAGATGTCAGGGGTAAGTTTTTCAATGTTTATTTATTTATTTACACAGAGAGTGGTGAGTGGATTGACTGGGCTGCCAGCAACAATGGTGGAGGTGGATAAAATAGGATCTTTATTTTTTCTTTTCCAATTTTTTTTTATTGATTTCTATATGGAAGAATACAGAATCCAAGAGAATACAGAATTAAAACAAAAGAAAAAATATAATACCAGATACAGTATATTGAATCACATTAACAAACTCCTTACTCTATATTCATATAGATTAGATTAATTCATGTATTAGAATATAAACAATTTTATTTAAAAAAGAGATCTACACCCACTATCAAAGTCAAAGCTGTTTGGGGAAAAAAGAAGAAAAAACTTATCAGATAATATAATATGCTATTAACCAACTTCTGTACTTTAACAAGAAGTCAAAGATCATGAAAATAATTTTAAAACAACCCCAACAAATTTTGAAAATCTTGGTTAGATTCAGAAATTGAACAACCAATCTTTTCTAAATTTAGGCATGCCATAACATCCCATAACCACACAGCATGATTAGGCAGGACAGCATCCTTCCATTTAAACAAAAGCGCTCTCCTAGCCATAAGAGAGATAAAACCCAGAAGGTGCAGATCAGATGTCTTCAAAATGATATGTTCCGTTCCAACAATACCAAATAGGGCAGTCAAAGGATTAGGCTTAAAATTTACTTTAAAGAGAACAGAAAAAGTTTGGAATACTTCCTTCCAATATTTTCGAAGACTTGGGCATGTCCAAAACATATGAATAAATGAAGCTTCTCCATTGTTACACCTATCACAGTAGGGAGATATATCCCTATAAAAACCAGATAACTTATGGTCATATAAGCCCTATGAACCACTTTAAATTGTAGGAGGGAATGAAGAGCACATAACAATGAAGTATTAACCAATTTAAAAATCTCATTCCAAGTTTCTTCAGAGATTGAGGTCTGTAAATCTTGTTCCCAAAGATTTTTGATTTTGTCTAAAGAATTATTTCTCATTCTCAACAATATATCATAAATATTGGATATTGAACCATTATAAAATGATTTCATATTAAGAATCTCATCTAATACATTCTTATCAGGACTATTAGGAAATGTATATAATTGAGATCGCAGAAAATCTCTAATTTGTAAGTACCGAAAAAAATGGGTTTTTGGTAAACTATATTTACTTGACAATTAACAACACACATCAAAGTTGCTGGTGAACGCAGCAGGCCAGGCAGCATCTATAGGAAGAGGTACAGTCGACGTTTCAGGCCGAGACCCTTCGTCAGGACTAACTGAAGGAAGAGTGAGTAAGGGATTTGAAAGCTGGAGGGGGAGGGGGAGATGCAAAATGATAGGAGAAGACAGGAGGGGGAGGGATGGAGCCAAGAACTGGACAGGTGATAGGCAAAAGGGGATACGAGAGGATCATGGGACAGGAGGTCCGGGAAGAAAGACGGGGGGGGTGACCCAGAGGATGGGCAAGAGGTATATTCAGAGGGACAGAGGGAGAAAAAGGAGAGTGAGAGAAAGAATGTGTGCATAAAAATGAGTAACAGCTGGGGTACGAGGGGGAGGTGGGGCCTAGCGGAAGTTAGAGAAGTCAATGTTCATGCCATCAGGTTGGAGGCTACCCAGACGGAATATAAGATGTTGTTCCTCCAACCTGAGTGTGGCTTCATCTTTACAGTAGAGGAGGCCGTGGATAGACATGTCAGAATGGGAATGGGATGTGGAATTAAAATGTGTGGCCACTGGGAGATCCTGCTTTCTCTGGCGGACAGAGCGTAGATGTTCAGCAAAGCGGTCTCCCAGTCTGTGTTGGGTCTCACCAATATATAAAAGGCCACATCGGGAGCACCGGACGCAGTATATCACCCCAGTCGACTCACAGGTGAAGTGATGCCTCACCTGGAAGGACTGTTTGGGGCCCTGAATGGTGGTAAGGGAGGAAGTGTAAGGGCATGTGTAGCACTTGTTCCGCTTACACGGATAAGTGCCAGGAGGGAGATCAGTGGGGAGGGATGGGGGGGACGAATGGACAAGGGAGTTGTGTAGGGAGCGATCCCTGCGGAATGCAGGGGGGGGGGAAGATGTGCTTAGTGGTGGGTTTAGTTGACAATTGTTTGAACGAGGAAAGACTTCATCCAACAAACAGATCCCAGAAACATGTAATGCCTAATCTTTCCCATTGTTTAAAAACATCAGTCATAGAAGGCTTAAAAAATAATTTTAAAAATGGGACTAGAAAGGGAGAATCGCAATAAACCAAAGAGTTTTCTAAATTGTATCCAAATTCACAAAGTATGTTTGACTACCACATTTTCAGTTATCTTACTTAAGGATAAAGGAAGTGAAGATCCCTAGAGAGAAATAATAGAAACTTTATTAACCGAGTTAACTTCTAAAGAAACCCACCTGGGACAATCCTCATGATTAATATAGTATAACCAAACGTGAGATTCCGTGTATTAGCTGCCCAGTAATAAAACCTAAAATTTGGTAAAGCTAAACCTCCATTCTTTTTAACTTTTTGGAGATGGACATTATTCAATTGAGGACATTCATTTTTCCATATGAAAGGGGGACCAATTTGATAATGTTCTTTTTATATAATTTAATAAAGTAAGAAAATTTTCTTTAAATAGGTATTTATAATTCTTAGTAATTGTTTCCCCCAAATAAGTGAATTGGTTTCTGACAATTTTAAAAGAAAGGTTAATAGCATTTACTGGCAAATTATTCAAAGGAAAACGTTCACTCTTGTGTAGGTTCAGTTTATATCCAGAAAACTGACTAAAAGAGAGTAAAGAAAGCACAGAAGGTAACGAAGTTTCGACATTAGAAACGCAAAGCAATAAATCATCCGCATAAAGTGAAACTTCTGTAAAATACCAGTGATATCGTTAGATTCTCAAAAAGCAACAGCTAAAGGTTCTAAAGCCAGGTCAAAAAGCAAAGGACTCAAAGGGCAACCTTGTCTGGTTCCATGTTTAAGTTTAAATGATTTAAACTTAATTCTGAGAATTAGTAAGAACCCAAGCAAAAGGAGATAATTACAGTAATTTAATCCATTGAATAAAGTTGGACCCAAAATTAAATTTTTCTAAGATTTTATATAAATAATGACATTCAACCCAATCAAAAGCCTTCTCAGCATCTAAGGATATCACACACTCCAATATCTCCTTAGAAGGAGAACAAATAACATTTAATAATCCACGAATATTAAAATGAGAATATCGATTTTTAATAAAACCAGTCTGATCGTCAGAAATGATAGATGATAAGATATTTTCCATCCTACGGGCCAGAATTTTAGATAGAATTTTAGCATCAACATTAGGTAAGGAAATTGGTCTATATGAAGAACATTCAGTTGGATTCTATTTTTTTTTAAAAGAGGATAAGCGAAATAGAAGCTTCGGTAAAAGATTGTGGCAACCTACCTGACTTAAAAGAATCTGGAAAAACTGAACATAAATGAGGTATAAGCAAAGAAGAAAAAGCCTTATAAAATTCTCCAGAAAATCCGTCAGGACCTGGAGCTTTCCCTGAATGCAGTGAACGTACAGCCTCGGCAATTTCTACGTGAGAAATACATTGGTCCAACTGTTTTCGGGTATCAACAGCAAGCGTAGGGATATTTATTTGGTCTAAAAAATTATCCATTACAGTACTATCTTTACGAAGATCAGAACTATAAAGTTTAGAATAAAATTCTTTTAAGAGACTTTTGGATATGTACATGGAGCTTAGAAAAATAAAGGGCTATGAGTAACCCCAGTAATTTCTAAGGTAGGGACATGTTCGGCACAACTTTGTGGGCCGAGGGGCCTGTATTGTGCTGTAGGTTTTCTATGTTTCTATGATGTGCTGAGTTTCTCCAGCATTTTGTGTGTGTGCTGCCCAGGTACAAGTTCCCTCCTTTACCCTCCAGACTGATCTCCTGATTACCCTCATTTTTAATTTACCTTGGAGTTCTCTCTAACCTGACTCACCAAAGACATTTTATAGTCTCTTTTAGCCCTCCTGCTTCCTTTACATTTCAGAAAGGGCTTGTCCAACTTTAACTTCCTAAACCTTTCTTTTTATTTAAACCTGCAACCCCATGTCATCCAGTTTAACGAAACCTTGCCATTATCATCTTTGATCCCTCACAGGAATAAGTTAGTACTTAATTCAACTCAAGTCAAGCCTATTGTCATTTCGACCATAAGCTGCTGGTACAGTACACAGTAAAAACGAAACAATGTTCCTGCAGGACCCTAGTGCTACATGAAACAACACAAAATTCTGACCAATGAGCCTTTAACCAAATCAGACAGTGATTTACCCAGTAGCAGCTGCTCCCAGTTTATTCTCCACAGTTCCTGCCTAATACTCTAGTAACTGGCCTTTATTTAATTGTGCACTCAATGCTTCCACCCTTCCTTACCCCCAGCTGGAGGCGAGTCTTATCCTTTTCCATAATTATGTGAAAACTTAAGGAGTTATTATCACGGCTCCCAAAATGCTCTCCCACTGAGACATCAAGCTTATTTCCCCATAAAAGGTCTAGTATAGTCAATTCCTTGGTCAGATCCCCAGAGACGAATATGACAATTTCTACCCCATCCACGTCTTTGATGCTAGGGAGTTCTAGAATTAGAATTAGTTTATTACAGTATTGTCACACATAGAGTATTGAGCTGAGGGCTCCGTCATGTGAAGCACTAGTGTTTAGAATAATCGTGGCAGGGATCTTGCTCCCTATCTTTGTTGATTTCTGTATGTTGGTCTGGAAGACAAGGATCCTAGTCATTATTGGGAAATTAAAGTCAGCGGCTACAACTACTCTGTTCATAATCTGCCTACATATACATTCCTGTAGATTTCTGTGACATCTTACAGGCTGGATGCATGGGGGATGTATCTCCTACCTTAAGTCTAGAAGCAGGGTCAAGTCTCAGATAAAGTAATAGACTATTTAGGATTGGATAAAGAAACACTTTGACTCAGATGATAGTGTATCTTTGAAATTTCCACCTTGAGGGCTGTAGAGGCTCAACATGTTCATTAGAAAAAGAGATCAATAGATTGAAATATTTAGGGAATAAGAAGATATGGACGATGCTGTAAAATGGCCTTCCAGCAAGCAATCAGCACCTTTTTTCTTATATTCTGACTTTTTAAAAAAAAAATCACAATTTGATCATGTTTCTTAGTCAAGCATTCAAATAAATATTTACAGTCATTTCTGGATCCTGCTGCATTTTCTCTTCAGCAGTCATTTATTGCCACGAATAACAATGGTACTCATGTACCATGGTTTCAGTCAAACTCTCGTTTCTTTATTATACTTTAAATAAAATCAAGAGATTTGGCTGATGATAAAATGAAGAGATGGTTCTGTTTGAAATCTGAATCTCTATGAAGAATATCTGTGCACATTTTCCTTTCTGAACCAGTTCAGGTGGATGAGTTAAAATCCTTTCCTTTCATTACACACCTTCCTTGTGTGTTTGGGGCACATTTTATTTCATCAAGTTTCCATTACATCACTCTCAATTAAAGAGCACACCATCAGAGACCTCTCCTGATCAATCCTCATTTGCCACCTGTACTGTGTTCATAGTAATGAAACCAAGAACCTATTACATAGAATACCTTCTGTTTCTAATTTTTAGCAATTTACTCAATACTACATGCAAAACGCTGAAGACATCCAAAACTGTCAAAATTTACCATACTTGCACATAGTGGTTTATAAAGAGTAGTGAATTAGGGTTTACCAAGATTAAGGAATTCAAATTTAAAGAATATAATGAGGTAATGGTTTCATTAACTTACCACCATGCTGACAGCCACTGCTACAAAGGATAATTATAATAAACAGCCATTCTCAATTGTATTTCAAACTGCAGATTAAGCAAACACTTCTTAAACATTTGAGGACAGCAGCTTTGCCATTTGTTACCGATGCACAATATCACACAAAATTGTGGGTAACTTTAAAGCAATTGGGGCACTTTTGTCCAAAAGGCCATCAATATAATAGCTTCAATAATGTATGTCAATTACTTATCAGAGCCCAAACCCAATTTCAGCTTGTACTCCATGGTAATTAATTCAAGAGGTGCTGATCCTAATAGCAATATTGGCACCATTAGTCCAGATGAGATCAGGTGCTTCAGCACCACAGAGTGAATGTGGAGGCCTCTCTCAAATATGCTGCCTGGTTACTCAACTGATAACCTATTAAGTGGACATGTTCTAATGCAAGCAGAGTACCTTCTGTCCACAATTCAGTCAGTCAAGAGGTCGGAGGTGACACACAGCAACCAGTGAACTTGAGAGCAAAGTAATTTATTCAAAAAGTTGCCCAGAAGTTAAATCGTGTAATGCCACTTTCCAGTCCAATGTGATTCAATTTCTATGAAAAGTTTATCATGAAGGAAAATCAGGGTTATAGTACAGTAATTGCTATTCTCATTCTGTACATCTATCTCTTCCTGTCTATCAATTAACATTGGGATGTCCATTTAGAATGGAAATGAGAAGGAATTTTTTTAGCTAGAGAGTGGTGAATTTGTGGAATCAATTGCCATAGGTGGCTGTGGAGACCAAGTCATTGGGTATTTTTAAGGCAGAGTTTGATAGATTCTTGATTGGTCGGGGCATGAATGGATATGGGAGAAAACAGGAGGTTGGGGCTGACAGGGAAATGCATCAGCCATGATGAAATGGCAGAGCTGACTTGATGGGCCAAATGGCCCAATTCTGCTCCTATATGCTATGGTCTTATATAAGGAAGCCCAATATTCACTGTGACATCCAACAATGTATCGCTTGTGGGATTTCCATGGGAAGCCCATGAAACAGCCTTCCAGATCATGTGATCTATTTCTGAACGGGTCAACAGGAAGATCCGTGAATAGTGCTATTCCAGGTCAATGCTGGGACCCAATGTTTTGAGAAGATTAATCTAGCTAAATAAGTTGCTATGTAGATACTCCATATCAAAATGACTTCCTGAAGAACAAGCATCACTGAACAAAGATCAACTAATCTTATTTTTGCTAACCATGATTTATAATCTCACTGGTGTGCAGAACTTCCCATTGAGAATATGTAGCTATCACACCAATCGTTAACTGAATGGGTTGAAACTAACAAATTAAATGACATAAGAGATCCTGCAGATGCTGTAAACCCAGAACAACCCAGAGCTGGAAAACTCAGCAGGCCAGGTAACATCTATGGAGAGGAAGAAACAGTTGATGTTTCAGCCCTTCATCAGGACTGGGAAGGGGGAAGAAGGTGGGGTGAGGGGAAGAAGTACAAGCTGGCAAGCGATAGGTGAAGACAGGTGAGGGGGAAGATGGGTAGGTGGGGTGAGGGGGGATGAAGGGAGAAGATAGGTGAAAGAAGCAAAGAGCTATAGGACAGGAGAGTTGAACATGGGAGAAAGGGAAGGAGGATGAACACCAGAGGGAGGTGATGGGCAGATGAGAAGAAGGGGTAAGACAGGAACTATAATGGGGAAGGGACAAAGAGAAAAGGGGAGAGGGAAGAAATTAACAAAATTAGAGAAAGTGATGTTCACGCCAACTAGTTGGAGACTACCCAGGCAGAATATGAAGTGTTATTCCTCTAACATGAGATGGCCTCATTGTGACATTGGTGGCGACCACAGACCAATAAACTAAATGGCCTCTCATGTTTATACATTTAAAGATTGATAACTATGCCAACTAATCATGGCTACAGAAATCATTGGAGATCAAAGCTTCTCAATCAACTCTATGTTCCACAGCCAAGGCAGACCCAAACATTGGCACTTGCTTTGAAGTCTAATTCAAAGCTTCTGGTACACAAACATCCCATCTTCAGGCAATGCCACACAGCAACTTCAGCTAATGTTATTTTGTGACTGTGTGTGCTATTGTAACAATACGTGTCATGTGTGACTGTTTTGCACTTTGGCTTCAAAGAGATGCTCTTCCGTTTAGCTCTATACATGCATATGGTTGAGTGAAAATTAGACTTGAACTTGAAAAGATTGCAACTCAAAATTATCAACCCCACGTTTGCAATGGTCACTAATAAATGCAGCAGAGAATTCAGGAAAAAATTTACTTTGTAAGACAATGGTCAGAACTTTAAAAACTTGCTTTCGCAAGTTGTTGAAATGAGTAACATGCATGATGCTTGTTGACAGAGTCTAAAGAAATAGTGAGAGAAGCACATGAAGAAGATAAACACCAAGTCATGCTATTTAGTTGGAATGAGCCATATTTGTGCTGCAAATTATATCTCCCAGTCACCGGTCCAAAATCCTACCCAGATTAAAAGAGAAAGAGTTAAATCTAAAGCTCTCAACAGCAAGTCAGAGAATTCAAATAGCTTCAATCATTTCTTCTGAAAGCCTTAAGAATTGAAAGAAAATGAAAATGGTCTGATAAGAGAAAGTAGATAACGAAAAGGAAGTAAATGAACTCTAAAATAGCACAGGGCTGAGATGGAGTCCATTCTATTGCCACGCATGAACATCCAACCATTGAAAACTGCTGATCCAAAACTAATCACTGAAATGACAAACAGTGTTGGTGTGTTGGGGGAAGTGGAAAGCATCCCCTTATTAATCAATGTAGTGTTCTAACAGCTATATGGAGCAGTAGTTGTGTTAAATTAGGGCTCATATCTGCTGTACATATAGCATTCAGTGTTGTTCATATAAAGCTGAAAGCAGATCGCTATAATGAGAAGTTAAAACTAAATATTGTTGGCCCCTGAAAACAAAAATACTTCTTTATAATAGCCTTGGGCCAAGTTTTAATTGGATTCCTACCCGAATTCTAGTATTGAGATAATGGGCATTGCCACAAAGCGGTTACCAAAACCTACAACCATACCACAGCAGTGCAACATCTAACCTAATATGTGTCACAAGCTTTTCTTTTACATTATATTAAGTTTCAGGTGAAGGAAATTACAAAGAGAATTCTGGAAGGAGAGTAACAAAGCAGTGTGTGGTAGTTTAAAAAAAAAAGCTACAAGCAAAATAAATTGGCAAGAGAAAAAGCAAGCAACAACAGGGTCGAAAGTAGAAAAAAATATTAAAATGTTACCTAATAAAGTGGCCACAGGGTGTATGTATGCATTGTTGTAACCCATCCACTTCAAAGCTCAACACTTTGTGTGTTCAGAGATGCTCTTCCGCACACCACTGTTATAATGTGTGTTTACTTGAGATATGATTGCTTTCCTGGCCATTCTCCTTTGACCTCTCTCATTAACAAGGCATTTTCACCCACAGAACTTCCACTCACTAGATTTTCTTTTTGTTTTTTCACTCCACTCTCTGTAAGCTCCAGAAACTGTTCTGAATGAAAATCCCAGGAGATCACCAATTTCTTAGATACTCAAAACTGGTCTGGCACTAACAATCATTCCATGGTCAAAGTTACTTAGATCACATTTCGTCCCCACTGTGATGTTCGGTCTTAACAACAACTGACTTTGTCTGCATGATTTATGCACCGAGTTGCTGCCACATGATTGGCTGATTAGATATTTGCATTGACACTCAGGCATACAGATGTACACCGATGTATACAGATGCCACTGAGTGTAGAGGCCACTTAGGAAGGGCAAGCAAACGTGGTCTAGAACCAAGAGTCAGACTTTAGGAATAAAAGATGTGACACTTCAATTCAATTAAATTCAACTTTAATTGTCATTCACCCATATATGAATATTCATGAAGACAGCCAAATGAGACAGCACTACTCAGGGGTCAAGGAGCAAAACACAGTACTAATAGTCACACACAGCACAAAGCACAGAATCATGGATATTTAAAGGAACCTATCAGTATGGAGATAGTGCAGAAAAATAGCTTTGAGGTAGCAAATCTTCATGAATGCAAGTTTAAAAGATCAGGTGGTCCACTACCAGGTTCTTAACATGTAATGACTATATTAACAAAACAAAGCTATCTTTGTAAGTGTAATATTATAAAGGACATTTAATGTATAGCAACATGAAATAATTCTGCTTTGGGTGACAATGCTGAAGAGTTCAACCATCGTATTGACTCTGAAAACATCCATCTGTTTTAAGAGAGCAGTTCTATTTTAGTTGCATAATATAAAATGTTTCCAAGTCTTACAATAGTCAACAGTGTGTCTAAGCAAGGAAGAATAATAATTTATTTGGTCTCACACCATGCACCATGTAAAATTACTGAGGTATTTACCTGACAGAAAGAAAATACAATCATTCCACAACACTAATATTTTAACTATTAAAATCTGCAAATCAAATATTAATTGTAATTGTTTAAAGAGTGAAAGCAAATTAATATTCTCCCCTCCCCCTTTCAAATCTCTTACTAGCTCTTCTTCCAGTTAGTCCTGACGAAGGGTCTCGGCCCAAAACGTCGACTGTACCCCTTCCTAGAGATGCTGCCTGGCCTGCTGCGTTCACCAGCAACTTTGATGTGTGTTACTTGAATTTCCAGCATCTGCAGAATTCCTCATGTTTGCGTTTTTAATATTCTCAATCATTTCCAAATCTTTTTTTTAAAACATGGTGAACCATAATTCATCTTTAAAATATCTGCATCCTTCCCACATTCTTTCAAACAAAAAGCAAAAAGAAACCAATGAAGGTAATGTATTAGAGGCATCAGAGACTGTAAATGCTGGAAATCTGGAAATCTGGAGAAACACACAAAAATCTGGAGGAACTCATTAGGTCAGGGAGCATCTTCAACCTGTCACTGCTACAAATGGAAGTTCCTGCTTGCTTCAAAAAGACAACAATTATACTAGTGCCTAAGAAGAATAATGTGAGCTGCCTGAATGACCATCGCCCGGTATGACTCACATCGACAGTGATGAAGTGGTTTGAGAGGTTGGTCATGGCTAGACTGAACTCCTGCCTCACCAAGGACCTGGACCTGGACCCATTGCAATTTGCTTATTGCCACAATAGGTCAATGGCAGATGTAATCTCAATGACTCTTCACACGGCTTTACACCACCTGGACAACACGTACACCTACGTCAGGATGCTGTTCATTGACTATAGCTCAGCATTTAATACCATCATTCCTACAATCCTGATTGAGAAGTTGCAGAACCTGGGCCTCTGTACCTCCCTCTGCAATTGGATCCTTGTCTTCCTAACCGGGAGACCACAATCTGTGCGGATTGGTGATAACATATCCTCCTCGCTGACGATCAACAATGGCGCACCTTGGGGGTGTGTACTTAACCCACTGCTCTACTCTCTATATACACATGAATGTGTGGCTAGGCATAGCTCAAATACCATCTATAAATTTGATGATGTTACAGGAAGGATGAGATGAAGGAACACATACCATTCCTTATAAAGGAATCAGAAGTGGAGAGAGTGAGCAGTTTCAACTTCCTGGGTGTCAAGATCTCTGAGGATCTAACCTGCTCCCAACATATCGATGCAGTTATAAAGAAGGCAAGAGAATGGCTACACTTCATTAGGAGTTTGAAGAGATCTGGTATGTCAACAAATACACTCAAAAACTTCTATAGATGTAACCTGGAGAGCATTCTTTCAGGCTGCATCACTGTCTGGTACAGTGGGGGGGGGGGGGGCCTACTGCATGGGACCGAAAGAAGCTGCAGATGGTTGTAAATTTTGTCAGCTCCATATTGGGTACCAGTCTAAAAGTACCCAGGATATCCAAAATATCCATGTCTCAGAAAGGCAGCGTCCACCCAGGGCATGCCCTTTTTTCACTGTTACCATCAGGTTGCAGGTACAGAAGCCTGAAGGCACACACTCAGCGATTCAGGAACAGCTTCTTCCCCTCTGCCATCCGATTGCTAGATGGACATTGAACCCTTGGACACTACCCCACTTTTTAAATATATATTATTTCTGGTTTTTTTGCACAATTTTTAATCTATTCAATGTACATATACTGTAATTGATTAACTTATTTATTACTATTATTTTATTTTGGTTTTTTCTTCTTTATTATATATTGCATTGAACTGCTGCTGCCAAGTTAACAAATTTCACATCACATGCTATCACATGTGATAAAAAACCTGATTCTGATTCATGGAGGGAAATGAACAGTCAACACTTTGGGTCAAGGCCATTCATCCAGATGGAAAGATAGAGAAGACAGACAGCTAGTATAAAAAGGTTGGAGCGAAGGGATGGAGCAAAAGATGTATTTGCTATTTTTTAATATATGCAGTGCCAATTTTACAGGAAGATGATACATACTATCAGTTCCAACCCCACAGGGCAAGATAGTCAGCTGCAACAAAAAAAAATTGACATAACTCATCCATGTTTCAGTCAAGTTCATTACCAGAAAATGCTAGATTCACACTTGAAGCCAGGAGGTTCGAGTGGACCGAAAAAATATATGAAATACTCTGAAGATAACACTGCTCAAGGACAAGATTCACAAAATGTCATCGTGGCAAAGATTACCTAAAAATTTAATTTTGATTTGGCAATTTCATTATAAATACTTCTCTTCATCTGCAAATGTTAGACATATTCCTGTCAAAAGAGCCCAGGGAATTGCAGTAGATAATATTTAAATGTGCTTTAACTTAGTAGAAAGCAAGAATAAATAAGAACTTAATTCCTATTCTCAAGTTTTGCCTTGGCATCATTTCCTTCTATACCTATGAATCATCTTCCACTCCTCTCCCATAGGTACTAGCTTACATGTAGTAGCTGCTCTCTAGCACCTTAACTGCAGTCTGGCATTCTATGCATTCTTGACATGTGACCTCAGACATTGAGATACTGCACTCTTGAAATGAATCACATAATATCTGTGCATGTACACACATACTTTCCATAAGCTGCTTAGAGTGTAATCACAAGCAGTAAATCTTGAATTTCATCCCCAGTCCAAAAGCACGGGAGGTTTATAGCATTATAACCTTTCTATGTGTCCACAGTCTTAATCAGTCAGACAAGGAATTAAATTTCCTGGCTGGCATGATTTTGTTTCATCCTGAGCAATGGACATACCAGATGAGTTCACTGATGAACTGAAAAAATGATATTTCCAGACATTCACACAGTTATTACATTCAAAAAGGTTCCAAGAAAAAGGTTTATTTTATTGTCAAAGTATGCATGTACAAGACAACTCTGATATTTGTCTACCCCATACAGCCATTAAATACAGAAAGACCATGGGTGTTGATAAAAGAAAATACATCAATTCCCCACCCCCGGCATGAAAAAGAGAAGAAACAATACACACAGACCCTGAAATACCAACTTCCTCTGCAGCAAAAAGCAACAACAACAGCCCCCGACCCCCTCACTCGCAGAAAAAAATACAGCCACAACAGCCCCCGACCCCCTCACTCGCAGAAAAAAATACAGCCACAACAACAGCCCCCGACCCCCTCACTCGCAGAAAAAAATACAGCCACAACAACAGCCCCCGACCCCCTCACTCGCAGAAAAAAATACAGCCACAACAGCCCCCCGACCCCCTCACTCGCAGAAAAAAATACAGCCACAGCCCCCGACCCCCTCACTCGCAGAAAAAAATACAGCCACAACAGCCCCCGACCCCCTCACTCGCAGAAAAAAAGTGACAATAACAGTCCATCACCCCCCTCACTCGCAGAAAAAAATACAGCGACAATAACAGTCCCCGACTCCCTCACTCGCAGAAAAAAATACAGCGACAATAACAGTTCCTCACCCCCTCACTTGCAGAAAAAAATACAGCCACAATAACAGTCCCCGACCCCCTCACTCGCAGAAAAAAATACAGCCACAATAACAGTCCCCGACCCCCTCAGTCGCAGAAAAAAAGTGACAATAACAGTCCCTGACCCCCTCACTCGCAGAAAGACCAGCGACAGTAGCAGCAAATCCCCAATCATCCCCCAACACACAAAAAATTAACAGATCACCCACCCACTAATAGGCCAGAAGAAAGATAACACCAAACAACTGAAGGAAACATAAATAAATATAGTCTAATAATTATATAAATCTCAGAATATCAGAAACATCTTTTCATCTGCATACAAGGAGAGCGACCACATGAACTCAGTCCTTCCATAATGAGTGACCGCCAACCCAGGTCCTAACGTCACCGATCTGGGGCCAAACATGCTGATCCGGCTGCAGGCCATCTCTATTGGGAGCCATTGCTTTCACCTCGATACTTCAATCTTTCCTGCCGTTTCAAAATGGAATTGTTCAAGACCCAGCACCTCATCTCTGGTCTTTTCCACAAATCAGCTTCTGTTTTTGGTCCTTTTTGGCAACCCCTCCCCTTTCACCCTCCATCTCTTAATTATGATGGGCTTTAGAATTTCCTCATGTTGATGACTTCAGGAAGTTAAATGATCTCACCTAATTGTTACTCCAAGCTGATTGCCATTAATATCCCACAAGTGAGTTTAATATCTTTTTTCCAAACACACATGTTGTAAATGTCATTTATTTTTCCAGCATAATGTGTTGTTTTACTTCTAATATTTGTGACAATAACTATCTGGGTTTCTGTGCAGGGAGACAGGAAGAGAATGTTGAGTAATGCATTGCAGATCTACACAAGATGAAGTTACAACTATAATACTCACATATTGAACTAGTCATTCGTTTCCTGATATCTTGTTCAATCTCATTGAACGTGCACTGAACAAACTTTTATGAGATGAAGCTTAATAAAAGTTTTAAATGCATTATGTTATGGTGAATTGAGTTACTGAGCAATATTAAATCATTCCTTGGTAAATGAAATCTAAACTGAGCTTTATCTTTGGGTACGATATACTTCCAAGTGACAGCAGGAACCTGCAACAGATGTTCTCCCTTTGGCTCATTGAAAATCAATAAACAGATTAACCTTTCCTATTGAAATGGCTTAACCATTAATCAGCTGAAATCAAGATAACATATGTAGATATCATAAATGCAAGAGATTCTGCAGATGCTGGAAATCCAGAGAAACACACACAAAAATGCTTAAGGAACTCAGCAGGTCAGGAAACATCTATGGAGAGAAATAAGCAGTTATGTTTTGGACCAATACCCTCCATCTTGAGGTGCAGACATCACCTTTTTAAATTTTCAGTTGTTTCCTATCACCATACTCAATCTATCAGTTGAGCTGAGATGATTCTCCATTCAAACTTCCCTTCACAAACTTAATTTCAAGAGGAGGAAAGTCACTGGTTAACGTAGACATTCTGCAAAGTTCCGGTAGCTAATATTCAATCACATTTCGGTACAAAATCAGAGTGATCTGAGGACAGGCAGAAAGATGAGTAGTTGCTGATTAATACCAAAGTTGGGAAGAAAGGACAATACATTAGTTGTTATACAAACTGGACCATCCAAAAAAATCTTCAGTCTACTTGCTATCAATTATTTCTTCAATAAATCTGAGCAATTAACTTCTACAGGAAATTATTTCAGATGTTTGTATGATACTGTAAACCAAAGCTGTGAAAATACCATCCCTTGTGATCTGGCCCAAATATTTCCATTTTTCATACAAGCATTTCATTAAAATTTTCGGAAGATAAATTGATTGAACACTTCAGAGTTAAGACATGATAACAATGGCAGGGTTCATTCTGAGAATAAATGGAATACGGGCAGGAACACACCAAACCATTGTAAGGCTTTTGACAAGGTATGGCATGGGAATCAGATTGATTAGGTGATAGGAAGCAGGAAGTGTTGAAGGGAAGGAAGTATCGATTCCTTACAGTTGGAATAGTGGTGGTAATAGTTGATTTTGTAGATAGAGTTCTGTTTCCAGTGATGTTTCACAGAATGGTGCTGGTAGTATTACTACTGGTTATATGCATTGGTGATGTAGTAGCATGTTTACTATGTTTACAGATGGCATCGAAATTGTTGAATGTTTTAATAGTGAGGAGTGCAGTCTTTAGCCAGAGAATAATATTTAAGATTTGGTAATATAGCAAGGAAATGGCTGCTGTATTTTAATCTGAAAAAAAAAAGTGAGGAGTTTTGCAGTTTAGGAGGACTAATATGGCTAGGACATAAACAATGAATGTTAGGATTCTAGGAAGTACTGAAAAATAGAAGGACCTCTGTGTATGTGCCCAAGAATCCCTGAAGTACAAGCATGCAAGGTAGCTACTGTTAAGTTGTGTAACTCCACAAAATAATTACAAGAAAAAGATGGGATCTCAAGCGAACATGTTTTGCTTTTGTTTTTACTTTAAACGAGGCGTGTATATATGACGTGGTGGCTTGATGACATATGCCATTTACGTACTTTTACATATAAATGGAATGAATTATTTAAATTAAAAATGTTTAAATATTACTGAAATATTAAATGCACAACACTCCTCCCTGCTTAGCTATAAATTGCAACTCAATATAGAATGTATTTCAAATATATACATTGTATACCATCTAATACACACATCCACAGCATAGTAAATTTTAAATTGTCTCATTCAGGTCTAAAGATTTAATCACTGTGGAGGACTTCTTACTCTTGTGGGATGATATCGTTCTTGACAAGGGGCATCACTCTACTTGGCAGAAGATTCTTGTGACTGTGAAACAACCTCAGGTTCTGGGGCCTCCTCCACGGTGGTTGTAGGAGTTGATACTGGGACTACAGGAAGTGGTTCTGACAATCCTGTCCACCTTTCTTCTCTAACGATTGTCTCTGCTTCCTCAACTGATCGAAGTGTAATCCCTAGACGATATCAGATGCAGCCTCCACTGTGCAGGAGAATGGTCTAGTTCTGTCCTTCATCTTTCCAAATACCCACTTTTGATCACCTCTGTAGTTCTTCATCAGGACTTCTTGTCAAGGAAGTGAAACATTGAAACTCCTTGTTTGAGGAGCCTTCAGTTTGTCATGCATACTCCTTCTCATTCTGAAATTGAGTTTGAGGCAATCCAAGAGTGAATATAATGTTGGTTGTGGAGTCTGCTACACTACAATAGGCAAGGAGGTAACTGGCGAGCTTCTGATTCTGTGTCAGTGTAGTGTGTTAACATTGCTCACAGTGCATTCTTTATACTCTGGGCAAACCTTTCTGCCAAGCTATTTGTAGCAGGATGGTACAATGCAAGATGTAATATGTATTATTCCATTCATTTTCAGGAATGACTGAAAATGGATAACAAACTATAGTGCACTGCCACTGACCAAGTATTCTGGAACACCAGCAATGTGAGAGACTGCAGTGGAGGCTATTGGGAACTCTTCTGGCCACTTTCCAGCTGCATCCACTACTACTGAGAAATTTGTGCCCTTGCATTGTCCAGCAAAATCTATTTGAATCCTCTGCCAGGGCATTGCAGGCCATCTCCCAGGGATGGAGAGGCGCTGCTGTTGGCATCTTCTGGACGTGCTGGCATCCCACACAGTGGATGGCAAGCTGCTCTACCTGCAATCTATCCCAGGCTACCAGAAAAAGCTTCAAGCCAACATTTTGTTTTTTTTTCTGCAGCAGTAGTACAGTGCAATACATAAAATTAGTACAGTACTCTGCAAAGGTCTTAGACACCATACTTATACACAGTATATGCCATTTATGTACTTTTACATATAACCCATAATTATTTAAGTAAACAAAAATACTTACAATATTACTCAAATATTACCAAAATATTAAATACATAACAGTTACAGTACTTGCCTTCATTAGGCAGGATATAAAATGCAAGAGCAAATAAATTACATTGTAATCAAAAAATATCAGAGTGGCTACAGCTGGAATATTGTGCGAAGTTCTGGCTAGCACACTATTGGAAGTTGGTGATTGTACTGGAAAGGGTACAAAGGATATTCATTGGGATTTTGCCTCAAATAGAGTCTCACTCCCATCCAGCTTCATCTTAGCAAATATGGATATCTTGCACTGATTGCAAGGCGTTAGGACTATGACCAATTTCACATCCTTCTCCTAGTACCCTGGCCTAGAATATTTAGCCCACCCTAAACGGGCATCTTTCAACATTGGGCAGAGGATGGTGGGCAGTTACAGGACTAATGAAGCTGTGGGGAGAATGGCAGAGATAGGGTTAAAGGGAAGGTGATGCTGGAGGAAGAGAGAGCTTTGAAACCATGCAGAAAGTCAGGGCTTGAAATGATAGAGTGGAGAAATAATGTAGAGATAAGGAAGGTGGAAAATAGAGATGCAGGCAGTGGTCAGGGTCAGCAGATCAGGTGATTGGGGCATGTTGGAAGGATACACACATTAGTTGCAATTTATCATACAGGGTTGCAGTCTAGAACTTAGCTGAAAAGATCACATTGTGTTGCTTCATCCATATATCCTCCATTCAAGCTAAAATCTGGCTCAACTACTTTCAAGGTCTGTTGACGATCATTCCTGGGATTAAGGCTGTTCAATTCCCTGAACATTGTTCAAAAATGGGAGTGCTGAGGAGGATGGCATATCTATTGCGCAGACCCATTTTAGATGCAGAGTGGGTATAGGCTCAACGGATCACCCAGCTATTATTCACCTTCCCAAATGCCATGGCTTACACATCTAAATCAACATTCTAGCCAACACCTTTATCAATGACCTCATTTTTTGCTCAGTCAGGACATTCTTTACTTGGGTTGTAGTAAGGTACAAAAATATGTTCGACATCAAAGAAAAGAAACATTATAGAAACAAATAAGTACAGGAGTACAAGCATTGGAAGTGAAGGAGAATGAAGCATTCCCAGAAATGGAAATACACCCATTAAAGAAGAAACAGGGTTGGCAATAATCCTTTTAATCTGCTATAACTGATGTACAAAGCCAAGATGAGAAGTAGAACCATGGACCTTAAAAGTAACTGAGCCAGGATTCTGGCTTGAATGGAACATCTGTGAATTAAACAACACAGATACTAAAGACCAGCAAATCGTTAATAACAATGCAATAATCTGTAATGGTGCAAAAGAGAAAAATCAAAATCAGCATCCATACTGAAGAAATCAATAGACCAGATTTTTTGATCTCCAGTTTCGAAGGAAAATAATTCAGAAAATACAAAAACCTCAATTTATTTTTCCACCAAACAACATCATTGTTGGGAGAAATTGCAGCCAGTTTAATAAAAATCCCATCACATGATTCCAGTCTAACAAATTAAGTTTCTATCTTTGAATTGGCATTTGAAATAAATTTAATGCTTTGCAAAACTGCTTGCATTGGCATTAATCAAGTTTCAAGCTGATCATTTACTATTTTTCAGGATCTGTGCTGTGCTGGAAAAGCAAGCACCTATTGCCCTCGAAGCACCTTCAATTACTCCAAAAGACTGAGGTTTGGTAAAATACTGAAAGGCTTTTATTCACTGTACAATACAACCTCCACAGTGAGTGTCTGCCCCCGGACTGAGGGGGAGGGACAAGGCGAACACCTTTATACAGGACTCTGTGGGAGGAGCCACAGGGGCAGTCAGCAGAGGTGTGTGTCCAGACAGGTAACCGAGTTACAACATCTATACATGGTTTACCACAGCCCCCAAAATGGGAAAAAATCACCTCAGCCTTTCAGGTGAAGGGACTTTCACAATATTGTTGGAGAGTGTGCTTCAGGACATAGACCCAGAGTGAAGAGACTTCCACAATGTTGTAGGGGCGGGTGCTTCATGATCCAGAGTCAACGAAGGAAGACAAATTTGCTTCCCCGATCAGACAACAAATTGCTCGTGCATCTGAAGACCTGTCCCTATATAATGGAGGAGGACTAAGAATGGGAAGTGTTGTTGTTGTTGTAGTAGAGTAGGTAAGTAGTTATGCTATACTTTGTAATGGTACACAATGTGGTTACTGTGCACCAGTAATGAAGCAGATGAATGTTCAGGGTGGACAATAGGCTGCCAGTCCGCCAAGTCTGGGGTGAATCTGAGCTGCTTGAGACTTGGTGTAGCTGCATTCATGCAGGCATTTCATCACAGTCCTGACAAGTACCCCGCAGTTGGTGGAAAGGTCTTGGAGGTATGTCACGGCAGGATATCCAGTTTTTGACCAGATTTCCATGACACGGTATACATACCTGTGATTCTTTTTTGTTGCATATACAATTCACATTGCCAAGCTCATACTGGAATATTAGTAATAGTACAAGCAAATCAGGCTGATCAGCTGGGTATTGTTTTTGATTATACAAGCTAGATAATTCCCAAACACCTGAACACAACTAACCTGAAATGGGAATTCTCATATTATCAATTAATTATTTCAAAATAGGAACAACGGTAACGTGGCTATGCTTCTTTCTTTTTCTCTTTTTGCATTCCATGAAGCTTAGCACTGCAAAGTGAAAACTGGATTATTCAATTGCAATTCCATTAAAGTACTGTACTTTTCACGCACATTTCTTGATTTATTGAAACCTTCATTTGTGCAGGGATTACTTCTGCATTCTTTTTGGCATGGAAAAAACAAAAAAACAAGAATAAATTACAGAACCTTTATGCTTTCTGATGCAGAAATGCCTGAGGCTGAAATTATGAAGACATTTACCTCTGTCATTCGGATACCATCAGGTTCATTTTTCAAAGCCCTCAAAAGAGTCTACAATATAGTCAATGCCACAAAAAGCACAACTACCGCTTAAAATATTTCCTCAAAGCTTGGTTACATAAGCTATAGTTGAAAGAAAAAAAACATTCTCTTCAATATGAGGGACTCGAGTGAAATATATATATATATAGGTACCCCTCAAGGCAGTTCAGAGAATCAGAATCTGATTTTGATTCGGAGGTAAATCTCAAGGCAGTTCACGTGTACATTGTACTGAACCAAATACGACCACTGCAAAATCTTCCTATTTTCTTTTTTTTTTGAGATCAGAGTTTCACTTCAAAGCCACTTTTTATTGTCCTTCCCCATTTGACCTTCAGAAAGTGGTGCTATGCCATCACCTTCAACTGGCATAGTTCTTCGAATGAAAGTATTCCCACAGAACTTTAAAAGTTCCAGGACATAGACCCATTGGTAATAGAAGAACTACAATATGTAAGAAAGGATAAGGTATCAAGTGGAAAATTACTTCCTAAGTTGACCAACATTATTATTGATAGTAATGAATTTGGTACCTTATCAAAAGTTTTGTTGAAAACCCAGGTGTACTATTCCAACTATTCCTCCTTACCTAAGTAACCAACAAATAAAAAACACTGATATGCCATTCAGACTTGCTGTTTCATGAAAGATGTTTACTGTGCCAACAGATTTCCCCAAAGTGCCCTTTAACAATATCCTTAATAATGTATCTCAGATCTGCTTGACTACATAAGGTTAAGACCACCTTGTCTCTAAGTTTCCTATTATTTCATCTCTTTCAATGCCTGCAACTCATCTACTGCTGAACATTTTAGTCCGCTTTCCCCTGGTTGCCTTGTCCACTTTGGTTCTCATGCATAAATGGTTCAATGCAAGTCCAGCACTTTGGCTTGTGATCCAAATATATCCTCTCAAGTAGAAAACAAAATTCAATTATACATTGATCCCCTCACGCAAAGGATCCATTGCAAATCCATTTTCTTGCTATTTTTGTCTTATTGCACAAGGTGAGCTCTAAAATAACTTGTTGCTAGGTAGTTTCACAATGTATTTCAAGCTGCAGGTCACAATTGTCTTAAATCTAATAATGGGCATGATTTAATGTGGATGCCAAAGGTTAGGTTATGTGTTAACTCTTCTGGTAAATACCTCTTGAAAAATTGAGGCAAAGTTAAAGAAATGTGCCTTTGATGCATTAGTCAACAGTAAAGCATGAGAGAAGGTCAGCCGGTATCTGCATCAGTGATGTTGATGATTAAGTGGCTCAGTTGCTGCAGAAAGAGTCACCCTAACATTTTTTTTTTAAAGTTAAAGTGATTTTCTACAAATCCCCTGCTTGGTGGCAGGTTGCAAATGTGCCAACATAATTTTTGATATAATTTGCTGTTGACAGCACACAGCGGGCAGCGGATTGCCATGGAGCTGAGGGACACAAATATTCATCAGATGACAGCTTCGGAGCATTATGAAGTAATGATTAATTTGATACTGGAATCACTGCTTTAATGTTGAGACAAAAGTGCAACCGAAGGAGTTCTTTGTACATGATGGCACTGCTGATGCGAATAACTGAAACAAACAAAAGTGTCCATTATTGAAAATTATGTCGTGCAGTATCATCACATCTAACGGGATTTGCACAGATATAAACGATTTTAGCATCTTAAGATATGAAAACTATATCCCTTCACCATACCACCAGCCCCACCAGCATCTTTACACGTAATGGGACAAGTGATCATAATATAAGAATCAGATTTATTGTCACCGGCATGTGTCATGAAATTTAACTTCGCAGCAGCAATTCAATGAATACATAATATAGAAGAAAAATAATAAGTAAATCAATTACAGTATACATACATTGAATAGATTAAAAATCATGCAAAAACAAAAATAATATATTATAAAAGTGAGGTTGCCTTCACGGGTTCAATGTCCATTTAGGAATCAGATGGCAGAGTGGAAGAAGCTGTTCCTGAATCACTGAGTGTGTGCCTTCAGGTTTCTGTACCTCCTACCTGATGGTAACAGTGAGGAAAGGGCATGCCCTGGGTGCTGGAGGTCCTTAATAATGGACACTGCCTTTCTGAGACACCACTCCCTGAAGATGTCCTGAGTACTTTGTAGGCTAGTACACAAGATGGAGCTGACTAAGTTTACAATCCTCTGCAGCTTCTTTTGGTCCTGTGCAGTAGGTCCCCCTCCACCCCATTATACCAGACAGTGATAGCCTGTCAGAATACTCTCCACAGTACATCTGTAGAAATTTTTGAGTGTATTTGTTGACATACCAAATCTCTTCAGATTCCTAATGAAGTATAGTAGCTGTCTTGCCTTCTTTATAACTGCATCAATATGTTGGGACCAGGAACTTGAAACTGCTTACTCTCTCCATTTCTGATTAAGGATGAGATATTTTTACCAATCCGCACAGATTATGGTCTTCCAGTTATGAAGTCAAGGATCCAATTGCAGAGGGAGGTACAGATGCCCAGGTTCTGTAACTTCTCAATCAGGATTATGGGAATGATGGTGTTAAATGCTGAGCTATAATTGATGAACGGCATCCTGACATAGATGTTTGTATTGTCCAGATGGTCTAAGGCCATATGAAGAGCCATTGAGATTGCATCTGCCGTTGACCTATTGTGGCAATAGGCAAATTGCAATGCGTCCAGGTCCTTGCTGAGGCAGGAGTTCAGTCTAGTCATGACCAACCTCTCCAAGTATTTCATCACTGTCGATGCTACTGGGCGACAGTCATTAAGGCAGCTCACATTATTCTTCTTAGGCACTGGTATAATTGTTGCCTTTTTGAAGCAAATGGGAACTTCCACATGTAGCAGTGAGAGGTTGAAAGTATGATCAAATTCACCCTGAAATGTGAGGAGGAGAAGCTAAAGTCAGATGTATCAGTCCTACACTGGAGTAAAAGGAATTACAGAGGCATGAGAGGAGTTAGCATTGGAAAAGAACACTGGCTGGAATGATGGCAGAGCAGCAAAGGCTGGAATTTCTGTAAGCAATTCGGAAGCCATAGGACATATATATCCCAAAGTGGAAGAAGTATTCTAAAGGAAAGATGAGACAGCCACTGCTAACAAGAGAAATCAAAGACAACATAGAACCAAAGAGAGAGCATATAATAGAGCAAAAATGAGTGGGAAGTTAGAGGATTTGAAAGCTTTTAGAAACCAACAGAAGGCAACTAAAAACGTCATTAAGAAGGTAAAGACAGAATAGAAAAGTAAGCTAGCCAATAATATTAAAGAGGTTACCAAAAGGTACTTCAGATACATAAAATGTAACAGGGAGGTGAGAGTGGATATCGGACTGCTGGAAAACAATGCTGGAGAGGTCATAATGGGGAATAACGAAATGGCAGCTGAATTGAATAATCGTACTGATGAAGGGTCTAAGCCCAAAATGTCGACAGTACTCTTTTCCACAGATGCTGCCTGGCCTGCTTGGTTCTTTCAGCATTTTGATTTGTGTGTGTTGCTTGGATTTCCAGCATCTGCAAATTTTCTCTTGTTTGGAACTGAATAAGTATTTTGCATTAATCTTCACTGTGGAAGACACTAGCAGTATGGTGGAAGTTCCAGGTGTCAGGGGTCATGAAGTGTGTGAAGTTACCATAAATAGAGAGAATGTTCACAGGAAACTGAAAGCTCTGAAGGTAGATAAGTCCCCTGGACCAGATGGTGTACACCCAAGAATTCTGAAAGAGGTGGCTGAAGAGATTGTGCAGGCATTAGTAATGATCCTTCTAGAATCGCGAGATTCTGGAATAGTTTCGGAAGACTAAAACATTGCAAATGTCACTCTACTCTTCAAGAAGGGAGAGAGGCAGAAGGAGGAAACTATAGACCAATTAGTCTGACCCAAGTGGTTGGGAAGGTGTTGGAGGCAATTATTAAGGATGAAGTCTCAGGTTTCTTGGAGGCATATGATAAAATAGGCCATAGTCAGTATGGTTTTCTCAAGGAAAATCTTGCCTGACAAATCTGTTGAAATCTTTGAAGAAATAACAAGCATGGTAGACAAAGGAGAATTGCTTGATGTTGTGTACTTGGATTTTCAGAAGGCCTTTGACAAGGTGCCACACGAGGCTACTTAATAAGCTACAACCCCATGGTATTACGGGAAAGATACTAGCAGTGGCTGATTGGCAGGTGGCAAAAAATGAGAATGAAGGGAGCCTTTTCTGGTTGGCTGCCAGTGACTAGTAATGTTCCACAGGTGTCTGTGTTGAGACCAATTCTTTTTACAATATATATCAATGATTTGGATTATGCAATTGATGGCTTTGTTGCAAAGCTTGCAGATGATATGAAGATAGGTAGAGGGGCAGGTAGTTCTGAGGAAGTAGAGAGGTTATAGAGAGACAGACAGATTAGGAGAATGGGTAAAGAAATAGCAAATAGAATACAATTTCAGAAAGTGTATGGTCATACGCTTTTGTAGAAGAAATGAAAGGGATGACTATTTTCTAAATGGAGAAAAATACAAACAAACTGATGTGCAAAGGAACTTTGGAGTCCTTGTGCAGGATTCCCTAAAGGTTAATTTTCTGGTTGAGTCTATGGTGAGGAAGGGAAATGCAATGTTAACATTAATTTCAAAAGGACTAGAATATAAAAGCAAGGGTATAATGTGGAAATATTATAAAGCACTGGTGAGGCCTCACTTGGAGTATTGTGAGCAGGTTTGGGCCCCTTATCTTAGAAAGGATGTGCTGAAACTGGACAGGGTTCAAAGGAGGTTCATGCAAATGATTCCAGGATTGAATAGCTTATCATAGGAAGAGAGTTTGATGGCTCTGGGCCTATATTCATCAGAAATCAGAAGAATGAGGGGTGACCTCACTGAAACCTATCAAATGGTGAAAAGCCTTGATAGAGTGGATGTGGAGAGAAAGTTTCCTATGGTGGGAGAGTCTAAGATCAGAGGACACAGCCTCAGAATAAAAGGGCATCCTTTTAGAACAGTGATGAGGAGGAATTTCTTTGGCCAGACAGTGGTGAATCTGTGGAATTCTTTGCCACAGGCAGTTGTGGAGGTCAAGTCTTTATATACATTTAAGGCAAAGATTGATAGATACTTGATTTGTGAGGGCGTGAAGGGGTACAGAGAAGAGGTAGGAGATTGGTGCTGAAAAGAAAATTGGATGAGCCAGAGATGGGCCAAGTGAGCTTAATCCACTCCTATATCTTATGGTCTTATGGTAACGTACTAGTCAAACTCCTTTTTAAAAGGAAACTTAGTTTTAACAGTGAATATGTGACAAGATGTGACTTAACGCAATAGGTACAATTCAATTCTTCCACCTAGCCACAAGGGAAGGAAGTACAAGAGCCTTAGGTCCCACACCACCAGTTATTAGCCCTCAACCATCTAGCTCCTGAATCAGAGTGGATAAGTTCACCCCAACACAGAACTGATTTCATAACTTGTGGATTCACTTTCAAAGACTTTATAACTCATGTTATTAATACTATTTATTTCTTATTTTGTTATTTTTGCATTTGCACAATTTGTCATCATTTGCCCATTAGTTGTTTGTCTGTCTTTGTAGGTTTTCATCGATTCCAGTGTGTTTCTTTGATATACTACCTGAGATTCACAGTAAATACAAAGTTTCAAATGACATTTATTATCAATGGATGTAATATACAACCCTGAGATTCATGTTCCCACAGACAGCCATGAAACAAAAATAACTACGTAACCCATTCAAAGAAAATCGTCAAACTTCCCCCTTACCACTCGCAAAACAAAACAAATTGTGCAAATGGCAACAGAAAAGAGTGAAAAACACAGAATATAAAAACAAAACCAAAAGAGTTCCGGCATATTCCGTAGTTCGGCTCATTGGTCGCTTCAAAATAGCAATAAAAAAAGTGGCCAGAAGCACATCATAACATGAACTACAGAGCCCAATCCACAAACTGTTGATTAAACGTTGCTCAAAAGCAAGAATATATGTATTTTGATAATAAATTTCCTTTTTACTTTGATCTCCTGTCCATTATTCTTCTAGGAGGTAATTCAGCAATGTTACCAGCAAAAGGACAACTAACAGAAAAAGATATTAGCAAATGATGACAAAGATATCCATTCCAACATGGCATGCTGCCTAACATAATGCACTGCCTGGGAATACAAGACACTGACCAAGTGGTTGAAAGAATAATCAGAAGGAAGAATTTTCACCATAAATCAGGAAGTGAAGAGCACCAGGTTGTTTTTTGAAATGTACACATATTCTAATCAAGGTTAGAACTCAAGATATAATAAATAACTTTCTAGAACTAAATAAATAAAATTGCAGAATTTGTGAGCGTTATTCTGAAGGAAACAATGATCTATAACAGTGTAATTAGTTTCTTTTTATGAGCCAGATAAGTTTAAAAGCGATTACATGTTAGCCCATTATGTTAAAACTTTTAAATCTCATTTAACAAGTCTCAATACTTCCAATGGTTTTTTTTTGAAACCCGAATCCTTGCTTACTGGCATTGATCCACAGCATAAAAGATTGGGAACCCCTGTGTTACAGAGTAAATAGAACCGAGAGAAGGAACAGAAAGTCACTGATCTCAGCATTTGCTTGTATGGTTTAACTATACAAGCACAGACAAAAGGAGGCTCTTATCAAGGTTTTACAGACTGCCCATTCTGGGCCATTAATTTACTAATCAGTCTTTAACAACATTACAGGTCGGGGGGGGGGGGGAGGGTGAAGCTCAAAAGGAAATTCACAAGGCAAGTCTTTTAAGAGTGCCAGGTATCTGGGAACACACTGCCAGTCCTTGTGCTAGAAGCACATAGAACAGCAACAGTAAAGAGGCATTTAGACACATGAACAGGCAGCAAATGGACAGATACAGACCACCTGCTAGCAGATGGTATTAGTTTTTGCATTGGCATCATGGTCAGCATAGGCATTGTGGGCTGACGGGCCCATTCCTGTACTCTACTGTATTCAGTCAGTTCAGGTTATATTCATTAAATATAACCATGCCTTCTTTCTTCTGTGTACTGAATGGTGCAGATTTTTGAATCATACATTAATATATGTATTACATAAAAAGAATTAATGTGTTACATGTCCACTCTAAACCAATAACATTAAGTATAGGAAGGATTTTATTGTTGTGGCCTTGTTTCATTATCTATTGTCAGTAACATATGTATCAAGACCTCACATTATTATCTTCTAAAATTCTTTATTCAAGTTTGTACTGGGGAAAAATCCTTGTTATAAATGATTATAAGTTGTTTTTTTTAAATGTCCTTGAAAATCTTATGAATCCCTGCAGCCTATTCAAGGAGCATCAGTCAAAGTGCTGTTTGGCGGTGTATGTAAAAATTCTGTGACTCAGATGGTATTCATGTTTTCTTGTACTACTCTAGAGAGAAACAATTAAAACAAATTAGTCAAGAATCCCACTCCCACCTTCTAGCTAGTGACTCAGACCAACATTTGTAGGTATTGAGTGAGAAGGATCAGATGTAGAATGAAAAGATGAATAGCCACCTCTGGACAGAAAATGGAGCTTCTCAGCACCATGAAAACATCGTACCAGAATTAATCCATCTTTCAGCTCGAAGAGAAGAAACTCAGTAACACAATTCAAGCTATGCAGGCTGTTCAATGCTGGGTTCAGCTAAAAGGCTCTACAGGGCAAGGAATGTCAACATAATTAACAATATTAATAAAACATGAAATATGCAATTCTGAATTTTCTCAGATGAGGAAGTCCCAAAATACTCTTTTGCTGCATTAATTCCCAAAAACACAACTTTTTAGAATCATTAGATTAGATATTCTGCTTCTGTTGTATGCACTTAATTTACATTGAACTTGGCTTATGAAATTTAGTTCCATGGAATGAACACCCATTTTCTCTCACACACACACACACACACACACACACACACACACAAACACACACAGTTGGTTAGTTGTTCCTGGTTGTTCCTCTTACCCCAGACATTATTTATGCTATTCCCTTCAAATGTCTTTCTAGATGTCAATAATCAGAAAAATGCCACAAAGAAGATATAATCCGTACAGAATATTTCACAACAACCCTCACAAGTCTGCTACAAATTATCACCATGCTTTAGTTATTCAAGGACTCCTATTACCTTGACAATTCAAATTATTGGACAGAATTTAGGATATTTTGCACATTGAAGGTACAAGGAGCCTCAGGACTCAAACCACCAGTTTCTGGAAAAGTTATTACCCCTCAACCCTCCAGCTCCTGAACCAGAGGAGATAACTTCACTCAATTTCAATTGACCCATCACTAATCTGTTCCCACAGCCTAAGGGTTCACTTTCAAGGGCTCTTCTTCTCATGTTCTCGATATTTATTGCTTATTTATTTATTATTATTCCTTCTTTTCTTTCTTTTTGTATTTGCAGTTTGTTGTCTTTTGCACATTGGTTGTCCGCCCTGCTGTTAATGGTCTTTCATTGCTTCTGTTATGGCTATTGGATTTATTGAGTATGCCCGCAAGAAAATGAATCTCAGGGTTGTATATGGAGACATATATATATGGATGTGTGTGTGTATGTATATATGCGTGTATATACATATACATACACACACACATACACTTTGATAATAAATTTACTTTGAACTTTTAAACTAATGTTTGAATGATACTTAAATGCATTATTTTTGTTACCACTTTGTAGGGTAGAGGTCAGGTAGTTGTTCATTTTTTGTACACACTACATACTTCTCTTTCATTTCGTACACAGCAAAAAGAATAGCAGCTTTGCATGTATGTTGCTAAGTGATGTGTCCTTTCTTTAAGCATTTATATCTGCCCCCTCTAGTGGGCAGGGCAAGTATGCATCTATTAATTTATTCTGGAAAAGATCCCAATATAGATGTTGTATTTGTGGGACAACAGCAAGATGCTGGAGTAACTGAATAATCAGGCATCACATCCCTGACTGACTGAGTTCCTCAATCATCTTGAGTGTTGCCAAAATCCCAGCATCTTCAGACTCATGTCTCCATGTGATATTCTCAATTCTTTGTCTTTATACTAAAATACAGAGGAAGTGTATTTATCTTCAGTTCTTAGGTTTATTTTCAATCACAAGTGTTTCAGGGATGAGACTAGCAGAACCAAAGGAACAATACCTGCACTTGCACACTCCTGTGATTCTGTTCAACCAAGAAATTGCTGGAAAAATTCTTTTTACTTTTCTATGGATCGATTTCTTTCACAAATCAGCTGTATCTCAGGATCCTGTGCTAAGTGCATGGACTTCTGCACAGAGAAAATGCCACTGCTGTTGTAATCAGCTCCCATCACTCATGTTGATTGTTGATCTACTTAGCACCAGATTAAGCAACAAAATCTTTTCTTTTCAAATCATTCTAATCTTCTCTGGAATAATGAACCTCAGAAATCAATGTTTTCCCCACTCTATGTTTTCAATCATATCCAATGTGACCTACTATGATCCTCAATAATGCTCATCTGAAGCAGGACAGGATGTTTTCCCATGTCGAACAAAACATCACCAACAATCCTATAGAAAGTTTAATCTGCTGTTTATCAGTGAATCCCAACTCAGACTAATTTCTGAAATAAGTGGATATTCCTACATATATGAAGAGAAGAAGTAGAAACATAGAAAACCTCCAGCACAATACAGGCCCTTCAGCCCACAATGCTGTGCCGAACATGTCCCTACCTTAGAAATTACTAGGGTTACCCATAGCCCTCTATTTTTCTAAGCTCCACGTACCTATCCAAAAGTTTCTAAAAAGACCTTATCGTATCCATCTCCACCACCGTTGCCGGCAGCCCATTCCATGCACTCACCACTCTCTGCATAAAAAACTTACCCCTGACATCTCCTCTGTACCTACTCCTAAGCACCTTAAACCTGTGCCCTCCTGTGGCAGCCATTTCAGCCCTGGGAAAAGGCCTTTGACTATCCACATGATCAATGCCTCTCATCATCTTATACACCTCTGTCAGTTTGCCTCACATCCTCCATCACTCCAAAGAGAAAAGGCCGAGTTCACTCAACCTGTTTTCATAAGGCATGCTCCCCAGTCCAGGCAACATCCTTGTAAATCTCCTCTGCACCCTTTCTATGGTTTCCACATCCTTCCTGTAGCGAGGCGACCAGAACTGAGCACAGTACTCCAAGTGGGGTCTGACCAGGGTCCTATATAGCTGCAACATTACCACTCGGCTCCTAAATTCAATTCCACGATTGATGAAGGCCAATACACCGTATGCCGTCTTAACCACAGAGTCAACCTGCGCAGCTGCTTTGAGCGTCCTATGGACTTGGACCCCAAGATCGCTCTGATCCTCCACACTGCCAATAGTCTTACCAGTAATACTATATTCTATAATACTATACTATATATTATAGTAAAATTGGCTTTTGTTTTCAAGACTTTAGAAAAGAAAGAAGTGTTTTAGCGAGAGGCTGGCAGCTTTTCAGTTACAGCCCTATTTTTATCTGCTGGAGTCTTGAGCCAGGAACAAACTCAGAAGGCACAGTGGCCAAATAAGGTGATCAGAAAGTTATAATAATGAAATTAGCTTTAGTTACATGCAGCAACAACCAACAACAGTCAGAGCTGTGCTGGGGAGAGCCCGCAAGTGTTGCCATGCTTCTAGCACCAACATAGCACTCCCACAATTTACTAACCCCGGCCTATACGTCTCTGAAATGTGGAGGGATCCGAAGGAAACCCACATGGTCATGGAGAGACAACAGTGGGAATTGAGCCCCAAGTGCTGTAAAACATTATGCTAACAACTACGCAACACAGAAAATTGAAAGCCATTGGAACTTTCTATCCCATACGGTTGAAGATGCCCAACTTTGAGATATATTTACTCAGAAAAAGAAAACAATAGGACACTGAGGATCCAAAAGGAAATGGGAATCTGGTAGAAAATGCTCATGGTGTTCTAGATCAACATTGAACACCACGGCAGCAATTATGTCTGCGTCCATTTCCTATGCACTTGGTTAATAATAGTAAAATTGTATTTCAAATATTTCATAACATAGTAGCTTCCCAGTCCTTCTGTCCTTTGCTGATCAATCTTACTAGTTCATGCATAATTGGAATGAATGTAGCACCCAAAATCAAAACCAGTAATTCTGAATTGGAATGGGCAATCCTCCAAATACAATCAAACACACTGGGACTGGCAGGAGGAAAAGATGCTCAAAATTGCATCAGCTATAAAGCTTGATTAGTTGAAGTTATTGAGAAATTTTTAACCTTCTATTTGAACAAAACCAAAGCAAATCAGTAACTAAAGAGGGGATTTAATTTTCCATTGCATTCAAGCAAAGACATACTGCATTGCAAGTCATCCCAAATCCACATTATTAGATAAAAGGATACACCGTGACTATTACATTAATTTCATTCACTTTTTAAATTGTCCTAAGTTGCTCATGTAATCACCATTTGAAAATAGTTTTCATAAAATATGAGATTGTTGGGTTCTCAAGTACAAATGAGCCAGCTACAACCATTATTCATTCAGAATCACTGATTACATGAAGGTAGTGATTATTAAATTACTTTGCAGTCACTGTCGATTTATGACCACCAGAGGAAGAGATTGGCATAAAAGGGAATCTCAAAGTTACAAAATCAGATAAACCAATCAGAGCAGAGGGAAGCCAAAAGCAAGGAAAAGAGCGTAGATTAATGAAAAACAATCAATTTAAAAAAAGATTCTGCCTACCCATTATACCCAAGTTTTCATGAAGTAACACCATCAAAAATGGCCAGAGAACAGCACATGAAGAACAGAGTGTAATTATGGTTTAGGAGCAAAACCCTCAGGCAATTCAGAAGAGTCAGGCAGCAGCAATGTGAAATGTTCAACGGCTGGCACCTGCTCTTATCTTCCCATGACTGGCTTAATTCGTTTTTTTTAAAAAAATCACTTCCAGACGTCATACTGATTACGTAATAATCACAGTAGTCACAGGTTGAATTTCCATTTTAGTCTAAATTAATTGATCTCAGCATTAATATAATACTACAATTTGTCTCAGCAAACTTAAATAAAAGGCAGCAAGGCTTCTTCGTCCCGGTTGTTCTCCCGTGACTTCTCCTGTAAACTGCCGCACTTGCGGAAGTCTGGCAAGGCCTTAATCCAATTCAAACTCCAAGATTAGATCTTTGCAGTATGATACTATCCATCCAGACTGATTAGTGAATAGTCACCATTTAGACATTAAATAAGAGCCATCAGTATTCAGCAAGATCTTTACTGAACTACGTTCTGGCAACAGGGGAGAACAGCACTTTCACATAAAACCCTATGGTTAAAATCGGAACTGATAAAATTGATCCTGCACGCCAACGCTTATGACTTCATTAAGTAGCTTCAGGACTTTACCCAGAGCATTGAGAGAAAACTTTATTACATTAAAAATTGGTTTCAGGGGGCTTATTTATTACAAGTGATTAAATATTCTCTTTCCACAACTGGGTCTTTAAGAAGCCTGACAGATAGAGCGCGCCAAAATTTCTGGCATAAACCTCCTGACCTCCAGTGAAGCCTTATGTGTGGTCACAAGTTAATTCACTGAAGATTTACACAGCACTGTTACAGCAAGGGCTCACATAGGAGAGGTGAACAAGTCAAGTGATATTGTTGCAATCTAGAATAGTGGATGTCTCTTTGTGGAGGCTAATTGAATTCATTAATATTGATGACTAATAAACAGTTCAAAAGCTTTGTATTTAACTTGAATTATTTACTCACCCAGGTTTTCCTGAGGATTACCCTTCTGGTGTCTATCCCCATAGTAATTGAGCTGAGAGCCAATTGTGTCACAATGCGCTCAACTTTTGGACCATGCTGCAATAGTTGGATCAAAAGTAGCAAAGGGTTAATTTGAAAACTCTGTCTTTTATTGGGGGGTTTACAATGGACAAGGGAAGTTTGTAAACAATATCCTTATGCCAGCTTAAGCTCGATCCCAACAAAATGTTTAGTGGTGTTGTGAACCTTCAACATCAGAAACAAACAACAATTTGTAACCCCTGGACACCCCACCATCAACACTAATTCAACGAGTGCACAAAGGTATGCTCAGAGTACCCAGTATATCTAAAATTGGCGTGCCAAACTGGTGAGGCTGTAATATTAGCATGTAATGGGCAAAGCTCTGCAGTGCCATCATATTTAGTTATGAATGGTCCTGGACAATCAGAAAGCTAAAAGCAGAAGATAGCTTGATGAATATTTCCACCCTTAATCACGGTGGGGCACAGAGTACAAGTGCTGAAGGATAAAGCATTCACCACATCTGAGGGCCATCTGCAGACAGTCTAGGATTGAAGACCAGCGATATGGACATTGCTACTCTGCTCCAAAGCCGAAGACCAGCAATGTGGACAAGTGATGAAGGACATCCATGGATGTTGGACTGTCCCAGGTCAGGGGGTCCTGGGATCAGATGTCCATGCAAGTTAAATTTTGCAACATACAGGACAGCAACGCTTAGCTTCCAGATGAGTTCAATGCCTCCTAAGCTCGCTTTGACCACCAGAACAGGGGAGGAACCATCACACACCCGCAGTTCTCCTGATGATCCTTTGGTCTCAGTATCTGAAGATGTCATGCAGGCTGCCTTAGAGAGGGTGAATCCAAGGAAAGCATCCTATCCGGATGGAATACCTGGCTAAGTACTGAAGACTTGTGCCAACCAGCTGGCTGTTGTATTGACAGATATCTTCAGCTTCTCACTCCGACAGTGTGTGCGGTACCCACCTGCTTCAAGCAGGCTTCAATCATACCTGTGCCCAAGAGGAGCATGATAACCTGTCGAAGCAATTACCACCCAGTCGGACTTACATCCACAGTGATTAAGTGTTTTGAGAGGCTGGTGTTGAAATGTATCAGCTACTGTCTCAATAGCAACTTGGATCCACTCTAATTTGTCTACGAAGCAACAGGTCTACAGCAGGTGCCAGCTCATTAGCTCTTCACGCAACCCTGGAACATCTGGGCAGCAAAGATGCATACATAAGGATGCTCTTTATTGAATACAGCTGAGCAAAACTAATCAGGAAACTCCAAGACCTGGGCCTCAATACCCTCTTGCGCAACTGGATCCTGGACTACTTTATTTGTAGACCCCAGTCAGTTCGGATTGGCAAAAACATCTCCTCCACAATCTCCATCAGCACAGGAGCACCGCAGGGATGTGTATGTAGTCCCCTGCTCTACTCACTTTATCAGCAAGTTTGCTGATGACACCACTGTTGTGGACTGTATTTAAGGTTGTGATGAATCACCATACAGGAGGGAGATTCAGTACTTGGCTGAGTGGTGTAATAACAATAATCTCTCACTCAATGTCAGTAAGACCAAAGAACTGATTGTGGACTTCAGGAGAGGGAAACCAGAGGTCCATGAGCCAGTACTCATTGGAGATCAGAGGTTGAGAACGTCAGTAGCTTTATATTCCTGGGTGTCACTATCTCAGAGGACCTGTCCTGGACCCATCGTATAAATATTACTGTGAAGAAAGCATGACAGTACCTCTACTTCCTCAGGAATCAGCGGAGGTTCAGCATGTCATTGAAAACCTTGAAAAACTTCTATAGATGTGTGGTGGAAGGTGTGCTGACTGGCTGGTACAGGAACACCAATGCCTTTGAGCAGAAAATCCTACAAAAGGTAATGGATTCGGCCCAGTACAACATGGGTAAAACCTTCCCAACCATTCAGCATATCTACATGAAGTGTTGCCATAGAAAAGCAGCATCCATCATTAAAGATCCTCACCACCCAGGCCATGCTCTTTTCTTGCTACTGCCATCAGGTAGAAGGTACAAAAGCCTCAGGACTCGTACCACCAGATTCAAGAACAGTTACTACTACTCAACCAACAAGTTGTTGAATAAAAGGAGATAGCATTCAGGCTTGCAGTTACAATGATTACTACTTCAACATGTGAGGAACTATGAAGAATTTAAAGGTCATTGACAAATCATCTTGAATATTACAATGAAAATGAAAATTTGGAGGATGTAATCATGAAAAACATTGTTTGAAGACAGCCCATGTTCTGTACGAGAAGTCTGTACTAATTTTGTAACACACACACACAACATGCTGGAGGAACTCAGCAGTCCAGGCAGCATTTATGGAAATGAGTAAACAGTCGAAATTTTAGCCAAGATCCTCTTGTGGCTGTACTGATTTTGTTCATTTACAGTCAATCAAAAGAACATGGCAGCATACACAAATTAATTCCTCTACTGATAACTATTAGGAACTAATACAGTTTTATAGTACTGTGGTAGCATCAGTGGTGTTCTAATTTGTTCTGTATTTCTTCTAAATAATAATTTGTCACTGTTTGTCTTTTTTATACCTTTTTAAATATTTTAATGAAACTTCAGCTATTGGGCAGCCTCTTAATTGAGCCAAAATGTACTAGTCCCGACGTGCCCCAATTAACTGGAATCCACTGTATATAGCAAATGAGAAAATATCGGGCGATGTGGAAGAAGGGGGAAGCCTTCGAGTCCATGTCCAAAGATCCTTCAGTGATTCCTTGACAGAGCCACAAGATAGTTAGGACACAGGATGATCACCCCTCATTTGGTGAGACATTTCCTCAGGTTTTCTCCTTCATCTAATCCTATTTCCTCACATTTCAGCCATTTTCCTCTAAACCTTTACTTTCTGTTGGGGCCCACCTACAATGTTTTTTAGGTGTTCTAACTGTACCAGCTCTATACTTCCTCTGGGAGTTTGTCCACATACTTACCAATTGTATGAAAAAGTTCCCCTATCAGATCCTTATTTATTCTTTAACCTTTCACCTTATATTGATACACTGTAGTTCAGAGTTTTCCAACCTCTTTTTAAGCCATGGACCAGTACCATTGAGCAAGGGGTCCATGCACCCCAGATTGGGAATCCCTTCTCTAGTTTGAGACTCCCCAACCCCCACGCAAAAGCAAAAGACATTTCTATATGGACCTCATGATCTTATAAATCTCTATTAGTCACCCCTCAGCTTCCTACACTGCGGGGAGAAAAATACCAGCCTGTCTAGATTCTCTTTATAACTCAAGCCTTCCAGTATCATCCTGCTAACATCCTCATGAATCTTACCTGCACCCCTTTCAACTTCTTATATTCAAGCAAACAAAACTACACATAATATTCCAAGTGAGCCTGAAATCAGTAGTGGGAAAGTTATTGGAAGGTATTCTAAGGGACCTGATACATAAGTATTTGGATAGATATGAATTGTTTAGCGATAGTCAGCCAGTCTTATAGAGTGTTTTAAGGAAGTTACCAGAGAAATGGATGAAGGCAAGGTAGTGGATATTGTCTACATGGATTTTAGGAAGGCTTTGACAAAGTACCCCACGGGAGGCTGGACAAGGAGGCTCAGTAACTCATCACTCAGATTGAGGCAGTAAATTGACTTTGTGGGAGAAGCCAGTGAGTGGTAGTAGATGGTTGCCTCTCTGATTAGAGGCCTGTGAATAGGGGGGCGTTGAAGGGATTGGTGCTGGGTCTATTGTTGTTTTGTCATCTTTATCAATGATCCGGATAATAATGTGATTAACTGAACCAGCAAGCTCGTGGATGGCAACAAGATTGTTGTGCACAGTGAGATAGGCTATCATGGCTTGCAGTGAGACCTAGACCAGCTGGAAAAATGGACTGAAAAATGGCAGATGGAATTTCATGCTGATAAGTGTGTTGTATTTCGATAGGTCCAAAGAGGGTAGGTCTTACACAGTGAATGGCAGGGCACTGAGGTGTATGGAAGAACGAAGGAATCTGGAAATATGGGTCTATAATTAATTGAAAGTGTCATCACAGTTTGATAGGGTTGCAAAGAAAGCTTTTGCTACATTGCTATCCATAAATCAAAGTATTGCGTATAGGAGGTGGAATGTTATACTGAATTTGTATAAGACATTGATGAGAGCTGATTTGGAGTATTGTGTGCAGTTTTGGTCACCTACCTACAGGAAAGATATAAATATGGCTGAAAGAGTACAGAGAAAATTTACAAGGATATTGCCAGGTCTGAAAGACCTGAGTTATATCTAAAGATTGAATAGGTTAGGACTTTATTCCTTGGAATGTAGAAGATTGAGAGGAGATTTGATAGAGGCATACAATATTATGAGGGATATAGACAGGGTAACTGCAAGCAGACTTTCTCCCACTGAGGTTGGGTGGGACTACAACTAGAAGTCATGGATTAAGGATGAAAGGTGAAAAATTTAATGGGAACATGAGGGGAAACTTCTTCACTCAGAGGGTCATGAGAGTGTGGAACAAGCTGCTAGCACAAGTGGTACACGTAAGCTCAATTTCAATGTTTAAAAGACGTTCGGGTAGGTACATAGATGGTAGGGGTATGGAGAGCTATGGTCCCTGTGCAGGTCAATTGGAATAGGCAGTTTATTAGCTTGGCATGGATTAGATGGGCTGAAGGGCATGTTTCTGTGCTGTACTTTTCTATGACTGTATGACTTCTAGGCATTCTTATCAATGTCCTATACAGTTGTGACCTGCATTGCACTCTTGGACTCCAAGTACAGCATATCAAATGAGGGGCCGAGTGTAAATAGGAAAGTACCAGATCCCTTTGCAAAGGGGTCCATCATCTAGAAGCGTGGGTTTCAAGTCCTTGGTAGAAGAATTAGAAGAACATAAGAAATAAATTTCCCACCAAAAGAGCAATAGAGATCTGGAACCATTATCCAGAAAACATAGTCAAAAGCAGAAACCTTTATCGTAATCAAAAAGCCTTCGGATATTGTAAAAGAGCTAGGACCTGCAGGCAATATGTGAATAAAGGCAGGAAGTGTGAAGAAAGTGCAAGATGTCGGGGTAAATGATTACAAGTTCCTGAAGGCAATAAGACAAATACACTGTACATTATGGTTAAGGCAGGACGTGGAATACCTGCACCATATGTTTCATCCAAAGAGGCAAAAGCAGATGGATGCTGGTATAATCTGTACAAACGTAAATGAGGAACTGTATAAAATACTAACACAAAACAGCAAATGCTGGGGCGAGGGGGATAAGAGTCTGTTTAAACAATGAAAGTGGATGGGGGAGGGAAGACTAATCCAAAAAGATCATGATGGCCGGTGGTGGAGGGACTCGGTTGTTGATGGTAGATAAACTGAATGAAGGGAGTAAGGAGAGAACGAGCAGCATGAAACCTGTAAAATACAGAGCTGTAGGAAGTGATGACAGGTTGGACTACACTAACTGATAGAGAAAACCTGAGCAGCGATACCGTTGTGGGGGGTGGGGGGGGGCGGGGTAGTAACCTACAGCAGAACTTGCCGGTTATGATACAGGGAGAGAAAGCAATTTACTCAAAAGTTGCAAAATTTGTCATGGACTCAGAAAAACTGCAACATGCCCAGAAAGAGGAGCTGCTGCCCCTCAATCCTGCTTTAGATCTCATTATAACAGTATTGAGTCTTAAAGTTGCACACAATAGTTGTAACGGGCCTGAATGACCTCCCCCATCATTGCAAAGTGCTTTGAGAGATTGGTTCTATCACATCTGAAATCCTGTCTGCCCACTACCCTGGACCCCCATCAATTTGCCTTTCGCACCAACAGGTCAACAGAGGACGCCATCTCCACGGCACTTCACTCTGCCCTGACCCACCTGGACAGCCCCAACACTTACGTCAGAATGCTGTTCATTGACTTTAGTTCGGCATTCAATACTGTGATCCCCCTCCAAGCTGATCGCCAGACTTCGCCAGCTTGGTATCAGTTCATCCCTCTGCAATTGGATCCTGGATTTTCTGACTAACAGACCCCAATCAGTTAAGTTAGACAACCTCTCCTCCTCCACTCTCACCCTGAACACCGACGTACCTCAAGGCTGTGTGCTGAGCCCTCTTCTGTACTCCCTTTTCACCTATGACTGCGTTCCTGTACACAGTTCTAACTTCATAATCAAGTTCGCAGACGACAGCACTGTGGTTGGCCTGATCAGAGAGGATGACGCGACGGCCTACAGGTACAACGTCCGGCGCCTGGCCACGTGGTGTGCCGACAACAACCTGGCCCTTAACACCCAGAAGACCAAGGAGATCATTGTGAATTTCAGGCATGCTGGGAGCCACACTCACATCCCCATCTACATCAGCAGAACTGTAGTGGAGTGTACATCAAGCTTCAAATTCCTTGGTGTCCACATTTCTGAGGATCTCACCTGGTCCCTGAACTCCTCCATCCTGATCAAAAAGGCACAACAGTGCCTTTATTTCCTGTGGAGCATCAAAAAAGCTCACCGCTGTCCCAGGATACTGACAGAATTTTACCACTGTACCATTGAGAGCATATTCACCAACTGCATCTCAGTGTGGTACGGCAATTGTCCCGTATCGGACTGCAAAGCACTCCAGTGTGTGGTGAAAACAGCCCGGTGTATTATCAGCACCCAATTGCCCACCATTGAGAACATCTTCCATAAGCGCTGCCTGGGCAGGGTGAAAAGCATCATCAAGGATGCATCTCACCCTAACCATGGACTTTTCACTCTCCTCCCATTCGGTAGGTGCTACAGGAGCCTCCGCTCCCGCACCAGCAGGCACAGGAAGAGCTTCTTCCCCGAGGCTGTGACCCTGCTGAACCTCACATCACAGCGCTAAGCAGTATTGCATCCATATTGTACTGTCTCAGTACTTTTATATTTGTGTGCTGTAGCACTTACTTTTTATTCGCAGTTATATTGCAAATAACACTATTCTTCGCACTTCTGGTTAGCTGCTAACTGCATTTCATTGGCTTTGTATCTGTACTCGGCACAATGACAATAAAGTTGAATCTAATCTAATCTAATGTGCTCTGCAGGCCAGACTGTGGTCTTTGAGCAGTTCCAGTCTCTGCACTACAGAAACTATGTCGTCATGGTGGGTAGTAGTTTCTTGATCTTTAGAATCAAAAGAGACTGCAGGAGTATTTAATTGAGTTCTATAAAATTATCAAAGCCTGGAAAGAGTGAAGCGGAAGGATCTTACAGCCCTTATCAGTAAAGAAAATAACTCATAGATGTGTTGAGTTAATTGATGGAATACTTAAAAAGAAATTGCTTCTTGGAAGTGTATTGGAGGCAAGGACCATTGCATGAGGAGTTGAAAGGCTATGACTTGCAGTGTTTTGAACAGAGTGCTGGGAAGTAGCAGCATAAGATAATAAGAGGCATAGATCGAGTGAACAGCTAGCAATATTTTCCCCAGGGCAATAATTGCCAATAGAAGAGAGTACAGTTTTAAGGTGATTGGAGGGTAGTGGGGAGTGGTAGGTTCCTGTAAAGCACTGCCAGTGTTGGTGGTAGAGGCAGATACGTTAGAGACACTTAAGAGACTTAGATAAGCACAAGGATGAAAGAAAAAAAATGAGGTTTCTGTGGAACAGAAGCGTTTGATTAATTTTTGAGTAGGCTAATAGGTCAGCACAGCATCATGGGCTGAAGGGCCTGTACTGTGCTGTATTATTCTCTTTTCTATGTAACCTAAACAGCTCTGATTTTGTTCACCCAAATGGTCTCCTCCTGTGCTGCAAATATTTATTATACAGTTATGTTTGATCACTTTTATCAAGTTCTTTGCAAAAGTTTAAAAAAAAGGTCAATTCAACTGATAAAACGGATGTAGTGGGCCGGATCTCACAAGCAGTGGCGAACAAAAACAACAGAATTTACTCATGTAAGTTCACCCTGTGCTTACACCTGAAGGTTTGCATCTGGGAGGTAGAATTGCGGGGAAAATGCCTTTTAATAATTCCCTGATTAAACCACACACAGAGTGCTGTGACAAGTTACAAATTTTACATTACAAAAGGAAAATAGAGGTAGATTTCCAGAGACCATGTACAAAATGAGATGATGCCCCGAGGGAACACTGTGGTGGCATTATTTTAAGGAAAGATTTGGAATCAAGTTTATTATCCATGACCTATTCTGTGAGATTTGTTGTTTTGTGGCATAACCTAACAGATGCAATTAAGAAAGAATTTGATAGGGCTAGATGTAGCAAAATGTAGGAAGAAGGGTATAGATGGGGTAAATGCAAGCAGGCTTTTTCCACTGAGGTTGGTTGACACTAGGATTAGAGGTCATGCGAAGAGTGAAAGATGAGATATTTAAGAGGAAACTCAGAGGGTATTTTTTCCACTCAGAGGGTAGTGCAAGTGTAGAACAAGCTGCCACCAGAAGTCGTGGATGCTGGTCTGACTTCATCATTTGAGAGAAATTTGGATATGTACATGGAAGGGATCGGTATGGAGGACCATCATTCAGGTGTGGGTCAATGGGACTTGGTAGAATAACAGTTCAGCATGGACTAGATGGACAGAAGGGCCTACTTCTGTGCTGTAGTGCTCTAATTACTCTATTATGCCCAGAACCATGGAACATTCATCAATCCCTTCTGGATATTTCAGTAAAAAAAACCTCCACCAGACCGACCATATGTGGAATGCATTACTGTAAGATCTCATCATATTTGACTAGATACACTTGAAATGATGAGAGAGGAAGGTGTGCTGATGGTGTAAGAGGCAGCCCATGGAACAAAACAACCATCGTTGAGTCCATTAGGTCAAATGTTACATTTCTGCAGGTTATACAATGAAAATACTGAGTCTTCCTACAAAGATGGAAATTAGTCAGTTCAGATTGCACAATATCTTGTATATACCTGTGATAAATTGCACCAAACACAAACACAGTTTTCAGCTATCACAGTTATTCATGACAGTCTATTAAAAATCACCAATTTAACCACAAAGTGGTTCAGTGCTATCTATGAAAGTGATTAACCAAATTACTGTCAACTTATGAAAAATGGAACACTAAAACTTATACCCATTTTTGGCTTTCAGAAACTAAATCAATAACTTATAAAAGGAAGATTTATGAATTTAGCTCAGTATTTCCAAGTGTCCCTAAATTCCAGTGGCTTTTACATTGCAGTTTAGTAAATCATCTCCAAGCTACACTAGGTTAAAACTCATGAGAATGATACAAAAGCTTCAAAAAGATCCTGACAAAGGGACCTGGTTCTTATCATTGTCATCACCAAGCCCATGTTCAACCTGCAATGAGCTACAGTACTCTCGCCGGGGGAACAGTGGCATGGTAGCTAAGTCATTGGTCTGCAAGTCCAAGAGTTACTTTATTGTCGCCAAACAATTGATACTAAAGCATACAATCATCACAGTGATATTTGATTCTGCGCTTCACACTCCCTGGAGTACAAATCGATAGTAAATATAATAACAATTTAAACTATAAATCATAAATAGAAAATAGAAAAGGGAAAGTAAGGTTGTGCAAAAAAACTGAGGCATGTCCAGATATTTGGAGGGTGCGGCCCAGATCCGGGTCAGGATCCGTTCAGCAGTCTTATCACAGTTGGAAAGAAGATTTTCCCAAATCTGGCCGGACGAGTCTTCAAGCTCCTGAGCCTTCTCCCAGAGGGAAGAGGGATGAAAAGTGTGTTGGCTGGGTGGGTCATGCCCTTGATTATCCTGGCAGCACTGCTCCGACAGCGTGCAGTGTAAAGTGCGTCCAAGGACAGAAGATTGGTTTGTGTGATGTGCTGGGCTGTGTTCACAAACTTCTGCAGCTTTTTCCGGTCTTGGACAGGACAACTTCCATACCAGGTTGTGATGTACCCTAGAAGAATGCTTTCTACGGTGCATCTATAAAAATTAGTGAGGGTTTTAGGAGACAGGCCAAATTTCTTTAGCTTTCTCAGGAAGTAAAGGCACTGGTGGGCCTTCTTGGCAGTGGACTCTGCTTGGTTGGACCAAGTCAGGTCATTTGTGATATTGACCCTGAGGAACTTAAAGCTTCTGACCTATTCCACCTGCGCACCACCGATGTAAATTGGGTCGTGTGATCCACTACTCCTTCTGAAGTCAACAACCAGTTCCTTTGTCTTGCTGACGTTGAGGGATAGGTTATTGTCTTCACACCATGCCACCAGGCTCTTAATTTCTTCTCTGTACTCAAACTCATCATTACCCGAGATATGGCCTACAATTGAGGTGTCATCAGCAAACTTATATATTGAGTTCGATGGAAACTTGGCTATACAATCATGGGTGTACAGTGAGTACAGCAGGGGGCTGAGTACACAGCCTTGTGGGGCACCGGTGCTCAGAGTGATTAAAGAGGACAGCTTGTGAGAGTTAGATTGTGAATCAAGAAATGGAAGTTCAGATTTAAGTGCAATTCATCAATTACAGTAAATCAGAAATTTAAAAAAATACTGCTAACAATATGATGGCAACATGATAGGAATCTCAAACACCTTCAGCTAAAGATATCTGTTATCCTTACTCTCTCTGGTCTAGATATAACTGCAGACTCATCCATGCAGTTGATTCTTAACTGCTTCCTCACCTCATGGCAAGGAGGGGTGGATATTAAATGCCAGTATTAAACTCATACAGCATGGAAACAGGCTATTTGGTCCAACTGCTTGACACCAACTTTATTTCCCATCCAGCTAATCCCATCTGCCCATATTTGACTCATCACCCTCTAAACCTCAATTATCTAGATGGCTTTTAAATGTTGCTAATGTACTAACATCTCAACCACTATACCCTTCCTCAAGCCCATCGCCCCCACTGGGGCTGCCGACAGTAGCTCCCCAGTGTCCTTTATCCTCGGACAGTCTTTCAAATTGTCCCCAGGTGCAGACTTTCTTCGAAGATCCAGCCTCTGCCAGGGATGGGGTCCTGGGGGCTTCTGTTATCGTTTCTGTAGCTCTGGGATTTGACGGGATGGAATTGCTAGTCCTATGCTATATATGACACTCATTCCAAATGCATACAACTTCTTGCATGAAGAAGCTGTCCCTGATGTCCCTTTTAAATCTCTCATCTTTGACCTTAAACCCAAGCCCTCTTGCTATTAGCATCCCCGTCCTATGAAAAGGTCTAAGTGTTCACATCCCGTCTATGTCTGCCACAATGTTAAATACCTCTACCAAGTCACCCCTCAATCTCCGACCTCCCAGGAAATAAAGTTACTGCCAGTAACTGTTTCACAGGATGCGGAATTCAATGAATTGCAGTGTCAGTCTTCATTTATATGAGTGACCTGTTGAAGCTAGCTTCACCAGCCTGTATACTGAAGGCATTCAGCAACGAGATAATGCCAGGACAAGGCTGAATGAGAATCGCAAAACAGATCCTCATCAAGCAGAAATCTAAATCACCGAAGCAGTATTTTCCAAAATTCTGATAGCTACACCATCGCCATCTATAACCTCAGTCAGGCATATTCCTAAATTTGTCATTACTCCCAAGCCAGGCAATCAACTCTGCTTCAATAATGATTGCAGTAGCTCATGTCAGAGACTCATCTGGACCAGCCATTTAAATACTGCAGCTAGCAGAGCACCACTGAGGCTGAATTCTCTGTGGCGAGTGACTCAGCTCCACACTCACCAAAGCCTTTTCACAATCTGCAAGACATGTCAGGGGGAATGCCATGGAACACTTGCCAGCTGTCTGATGAACGCAGCTCCAACAAAACTCACAAATCCTTTGGCCTTGTCAGACAAGGCACCTGATAGAGCTACTCATTCACCATCATAAATATTCATTCCCTCTGCCGGCAGTACAGTAGTTGCAAAATCTACTCTCTGAGACTACTCCAACAGCATCCGACGTCTACCACCAGAGTGGCAAGGACAACAAGTGCATGGGGACACCTTCCCTTCATGTTGTACACCATCCCAATTTGGAAATATATTACTCTTCCTTCAATGCAGGGCATAAATCTCCAACCAACAGTCCGGGTTCTTTCAGCAGAAGAACTGCAGCAGACCAGGGCTGCCCACCACCATTTTCACATGTGCAGCAATGTTTAAGTAATAAATGCTGGCTGAGACATTGGGGCCAAATCTTGTAAAACTGAATTAATTTAAAAAGATACGTTAAAATGTAGTTAGTACTTCAGCAAATCCATATCTATATCAAGAAAAATGTTAGTCAGTCTAGATATCTCATCCATTCGTTACACACTAGAACTCTTTACAGCTTTCAGGTGATATTGCTTGCACTCCTGTACCCTACATTCTGTGCCAAAAGCTGCATGGGTTATTTTTGGGATCCCGCAGGTGATTTCATTAAGTTTAACAAAGTTCAATGTACAAGGCAATCATTATTAAATTATGTTCCTCAAAGTATCCAATTGCCTGATCAACTGCACAACTCTTACCACTCTCTGGAAGCCAAAAGAAATGAATTAATGGGTTGTCTGGTCTGATTGCTATAGTTTGGAAGAGTAAGCAGAAAGCAGTTTGCTTCAGCTAGTTCTGGGTTTGAGAAGGTAAACAGCTTTAAGTTCCTCGGCATCCACATCACCGAGGACTCACGTGGTCTGTGCACACCAGCTGTGCGGTGAAAAAGGCACAACAGCACCTTTCACCTCAGACAATTGAGGAAGTTTGGTATGGGCCTCCAAATCCTAAGAACTTTCTACAGGGGCACAATTGAGAGCATCCTAACTGGCTGCATCACTGCCTGGTATGAGAACTGTACCTCCCTTAGTTGCAGGATTCTGCAGAGAGTGGTGCGGACAGCCCAGAGTTGTGAACTTCCCATGATTCAGGACATTTACAAAGACAGGTGTGAAAAAAGGGCCCGTAGGATCATTGGAGACCCAAGTCACCCCAGCCACAATCTATTCCAGCTGCTACCATCCAGGAAATGGTACCACAGCATAAAAGCCAGGACCAACGGGCTCTGGGACAGCTTCTTCCACCAGGCCATCAGACTGAGTAACTCGCGCTGATCTGAGTGTATTCTATGTACATTGACTGTTCTATTTATTATAAATTATACATTGCACATTTAGACAGAGAGGTAACACAAAGATTTTTACTCCTCGTGTATGTAAGAAATAAAGTCAATTCAATTCAATTCTTTCCAAACAGTTACACAGTTCACTATGACAACGTGCCAAGCAGACAAATCAAATATTACAGAACAATCTACCATGCCTGGTCATACTTACAGCAAAGGCCCCATTTATATACATCTTTGATATAATCCTGGAGGAGCTCACAGAGAAGAAATTCGATAAAAAATGAAGCCAGATATCAGGGACAGGGACCAAAAGTTTTGTCTAAAGATTAAATTTTAAAGAAGGGCTAAAAGAAGGGAAGCCACAGGCAGAGAGAGATTCAGTAGTATGACTTCTACCACACTGAAGTCCAAGGGATGCACACAAGGCCAGGACTAAAAATGTGAAGAGATGTTTGGTTTATTACTGTCATTTGTACCTAGATATAGTAAAAAAATGTTCTTGCATACCATTCATACAGATCAATTCATTACAACAGTGCATTAAGGTAGTGCAAGGAAGAACCAAAAACAGAATGCAGAATAAAGTGTTACAGTTACAGAGTGTGGTGCAACTAAGCAATAAGGTGTAGGGTCATGACAAGGTAGTTTGTGAGGTCAAGAATGCATCTTATTCTGCAAGACGCCCATTCAGCAGACTTGTAACAATGGGGAAAGAAGCTGTCCCTGAGCTTGATGATGCATACTTTCAAGCTTTCATATCTTCTGCCTGATGGCAGGGGAGAGAAGAGGGAATGTGCCAGGTGAGAGAGGGGCCTACTTATGTTGGTTGTTTTCCCAAGGCAGCGAGAAATGTAGATGGGTTCCAGAGGGAGAAACTGGTTTTCCTGATGTGCTAAAGGAGACAAATGTGAGACAGTTTGGGCTGAAGGAGCACATGAAAAAATCCAGGATATTAATATATGCATGCACATTATAAACTGAAGTCCTTTCTGGATCAGAAGCCAAAGTATACAGATAGTAACAAGAATTAATATGAGATTGCACTTGGGCTACAGGAGCTTGGATATCACAGGCCATCAGGGATACCAAGGGAGAAATTGCATCCAGAGTCAACAAACAGCTCAGAAAGGAGTTTGAAGGTAAATCATGCTCTAAGGTAAAGATGGCAAAAATCAGGTGTGTGGAAAAACAACATACATCAAAGTTGCTGATGAACGCAGCAGGCCAAGCAGCATCTGTAGGAAGAGGTGCAGTCGACGTTTCAGGCCGAGACCCTTCGTCATTGTGTGGAAAAACAATGTGTTTGTACAAAGGCAAAAGCATCAGAGACTTTCCAGGGGACACAGTAAGACAATCCAGAATCAGAATCAGGTTTAATATCACCGGCATGTGTCGTGAAATTTGTTAACTTAGCAGCAGCAGTTCAATGCAATACATAATATAGAAGAGAAAAATAATGATAATAATAAATAAGTTAATCAATTACGCATATTGAATAGATTAAAAATTGTGCAAAAAGCAGAAACAATATATATCTAAAAAAATGTGAGGTAGTGTTCACAGGTTCCATGTCCATTTAAGCATTGGATGGCAGAGGGGAAGAAGCTGTTCCTGAATCACTGAGTGTGTGCCTGCAGACTTCTGTACCTCCTACCTGATGGTAACAGTGAGAAAAGGGCATGCCCTGGGTGCTGGAGGTCGCTGCCTTTCCGAGACACCGCTCTTTGAAGATGTCCTGGGTACTTTGAAGGCTAGTACCCAAGATGGAGCCAACTAAATTTACAACCCTCTGTAGCTTCTTTCGGACCTGTGCAGTTGCTCCCTCACCCCCACATACCGGACAGTGATGCAGTCTGTCAGAATGCTCTCCATGGTATATCTATACAAGTTTTTAGAAACATAGAAAACCTACAGTACAATATAGGCCCTTCAGCCCACAAAGCTGTGCCGAAAATGTCCTTACATTAGAACTACCTAGGCTTACCCATAACCCTCCATTTTTCTAAGCTCCATGTACCCATCCAGGAGTCTCTTAAAAGACCCTATTATTTCCACCTTCACTGCCAGCAGCCCATTCCACGCACTCACCATTCTCTGTGTAAAAAAACTTACCCCTGACATCTCCTCTGTACCTACTTCCAGGCACCTTAAAACTATGCCCTCTCGTGTTAGCAATTTCAGCCCTGGGAAAAAGCCTCTGACTATCCACAGGAGCAATGCCTCTCATCATCTGATACACTTCTATCAGGTCAGCAATCATTCTCCGTCGCTCCAAGGAGAAAAGGCCGAGTTCACACAACTATTCTCATCAGGCATGCTCCCCTAATCCAGGCAACATCCTTGTAAATCTCCTCTGCACCCTTTCCATGGTTTCCACACCCTTCCTGTAGTGAGGCGACCAGAATTGAGCACAGTACTCCAAGTGGGTTCTGACCAGGGTCCTATATAGCTGCAACATTACCTCTCAGCTCTTAAACTCAATCCCACGGTTGAAGAAGGTCAGTGTACTGTATGCCTTCTTAACCAGAGTCAACCTACGTAGAAGCTTTAAGTGTCCTATGGACTCTGACCCCAAGATCCTTCTGATCCTCCACACTGCCAAGAGTCTTACCATTAATGCTATATTCTGCCATCATATTTGACCTACCAAAATGAACCACCTCACACTTTTCTAAGTTGAACTCACCATCTGCCACTTCTCAGCCCAGTCTTGCATCCTATCAATGTCCAGCTGTAACCTCTGACAGCCCTCCACACTATCCACAACACCCCCAACCCTTGTGTCATCAGCAAATTTACTAACCCTTCCCTCCACTTCCTCATCCAGGTCATTTATAAAAATCACGAAGAGCAGGGGTCCCAGAACAGATCCCTGAGGAACACCACTGGTCACCGACCTCCATGCAGAATACGGCCCATCTACAACCACTCTTTGCTTTCTGTGGGCAAGCCAATTCTGGATCCATGAAGCAATGTCCCCTTGGATCCCATGCCTCCTTACTTTCTCAATAAGCCTTGCATGGGGTACCTTGTCAAATGTCTTGCTGAAATCCATATACACTACATCTACGGCTCTGCCTTCATCAACGTGTTTAGTCATATCCTCAAAAAATTCAATCAGGCTCGTAAGGCACGGCCTGCCATTGACAAAGCCATGCTGACTATTCCTAATCATATTATGCCTCTCCAAATATTCATAAATCCTGCCTTCCAGGATCTTCTCCATCAACTTACCAACCACTGAAGTAAGACTCAGTGGTCTATAATTTCCTGGAATATCTCTACTCCCTTTCTTAAATAAGGGAACAACATCCGGAACCATCCAATCCCCTGGAACCTCTCCTGTCCCCATTAATGATTCAAAGATCATCATCAGAAGCTCATCAATCTCCTCCCTCGCTTCCTACAGTAGCCTAGGGTACATCCCGTCCGGTCCTGGCGACTTATCCAACTTGATGCTTTCCAAAATCTCCAGCACATCCTCTTTCCTAATGTCTATATGCTCAAGCTTTTCAATCCACTGTAGGTCATCCCTAAAATCACTAAGATTCTCCTCCGTAGTGAATAATGAAGCATAGTACTAATTAAGTACCTCTGCTATCATTTTCGGTTCCACACACACTTTTCTACTGTCATACTTGGTTGGTCCTATTCTCTCACGTCTTATCCTCTTGCTCTTCACATACTTGTAGAATGCCTTGGAGTTTTCCTTAATCCTATCCACCAAGGCTGTCTCATGGCCCCTTCTGGCTCTCCTAATTTCATTCTTAAGCTTCCTGCTAGCCTTATAATCTTCTAGATCTTCTATCATTACCTAGTTTTTTGAACTTTTCATAAGCTCTTTTCTTCTTGACTAGATTTACAACAGTCTTTGTGCACCATGGTTCCTGTACCCCATCATCCTTTCCCTGTCTCATTGGAACGTACCTATGCAGAACCCTACGCAAATATTCCCTGAACATTTGTCACATTTCTTCCGTCTATTTCCCTGAGAACATCTGTTTCCAATTTATGCTTCCAAGTTCCTGCTTGATATTTCCCTTTACTCCAATTAAACATTTCCCTAACTTGCTGTTCCTATCCCTCACCAATGTTATGGTAAAGGAGATATAATTGTGATCACTTTCTCCAAAATACTCTCCCACTGAGAGACCTGACACCTGACCAGGTTCATTTCCCAATACCAGATCAAGTTCAGCCTCTCTTCTTGTAGGCTTATCTACATATTGTGTCAAGAAACCTTCCTGAACACACCGAACAAACTCCACCCCATCTAAACCCCTCACTCTCGGGAGATGCCACTCAATATTTGGGAAATTAAAATCTCCCACAACAACAACCCTGTTATTATTACACCTTTGCAGAATCTGTCTCCATATCTGCTTCTCGATGGCCCTGTTACTATTGGGTGGTCTATAAAAAAACACCCAGTAGAGGTATTGACCCCTTCCTATTCCTGACTTCCACCCACAGAGACCCCGTAATGTATTTGAGTGTATTTGTTGCCATACCAAATCTCTTCAAACTCCCAATGAAGTATAGACACGGTCTTGTCTTCATAACAACTACATCAAAATCTTGGGACCAAATTAAGTCCTCAGAGATCTTGATGCCCAGGAACTTGAAGCTGCTCACTCTCTCCACTTCTGATCCCTCTATGAGGATTGGTATGTGTTCCTTCTTCTTACCCTTCCTAAAGTCCACAAACAGCTCTTTCATCTTACTGACGTTGAGTGCCAGGTTGTTGCTGCAACAGCATTTCACTAGTTGGCATATCTCGCTCCTGTACGCCCTCTTGTCACCATCTCAGATTCTACCAACAATCGTATCATCAGCAAATTCATAGATGGTATTAGAGCTATGTCTAGCCACACAGTCATGGGTATAGAGAGAGCAGGGCAGTGGGCTAAGCACACATCCTTGAGGTGCACCAGTATTGATCGTCAGCGAGGAGGCGATAATATCACCAATCCACACAGATTGTGCTCTTCTGATTAGGAAATTGGGGATCCAATTGCAGAGGGAGGTGCAGAGGCCCAGGTTCTGTAACTTATCAATCAGAATTGTATGAATGATGGTGTTAGATGCTGAGCTATATAATGAACAGCATCCTAGGTGTTTGTATTGTTCAGATGATCTAAGGCTTGTGAAGAGCCATCTGCTGTTGACCTACTGTGGCGATAGGCAAATTGCAATGGGTCCAGGTCCTTGCTGAGGCAGGAGTTCATTCTAGTCATGACCAACCTTTCAAAGCATTTCGTCACTGTTGATGTGAGTGCTACTGGGCGATAGCCATTAAGGCAGCTCACATTATTCTTCTTATGCACTGGTATAATTGTTGCCTTTTTGAAGTGGGAACTTCTACCTGTAGCAGTGGGAGTTTGAAAATGTCCTTGAATATTCCTGCCAGTTGGTTGGCACAAGTTTTCAGAGCCTTACCAGGTACTCCATCCTTGCGAGTGTTGCCAGCTCATCTATTGCCTTTTCCTAAATGATCTCACAGTACAAATGGCATCAGGGTAGGTGGTGAGATGGTGTAGCCTGGGTGTCATTCACATCCAATCAAATACTATCCGCACCTTTTGATGATATCCTTAGTGACCAATGAGGGAGGTGGGCCAAAGGACAGAAACCTTGGGAGGGCTCTAACGGTAATGCGTGCCTATTGGGAACAAAACCATTTGTGGAAATCCTAACTATAATCTGCACTTGTCGAATGACTCGCTCTTTTCATCAATTATTTGGAGAGATGTTAGTCAATGCCCCAGAAGAGGCATCAATTTTGTTCTAAAGTCCAAATTTGGATTTTGGTAAAGAACTGCCTGATGTATTCAAGTGTGCAGTGTAACATGTGCAGAGTGAGCATGCATTGAACTGAAAGTTACTTCAACAAACTGACTGAAGAACGCCAACTACAGTGTCTAATAAAAGCTCTCATGTCACACTCGTGGAAGCTGCGAGAGATTCATTAATGCTCTCTCACTCCAGACAGCCATTTAAAAACAAGTTTAGCCCCACTCAGCATGTCAAAAGAGAATTGAAAGGATGCATCCTTCAATTATGCAGCTTACTACTCCTTGTAAGAGGATACTTTTTAAAATTAAGATTGCGTCATGTGTAACAAAATCATGGTCACAGCTCTCAAGTGGTGTCAGAGCATTATTTTTATTCATTCAAGGATCATGGGTTTCATGGGCTGAGCCAGAATTTAATTACTCCTCCATAAATGCCCTTGAGAAGTCTGTGACTTTCTTCAAATGCTGCAGTCCTTGAGGTGTGGGTATACTCACAATGCTTTCAGGGAGAGCTCCAGGATTTTGACACAGTAACGGTGAAGGAACCGTGATATAGTTACAAATCAAGACCTGGAGGGACACTTGCAGGTGGTCATGTGCCAAGCCCTTTCTACCCTTGTCCTTCTAGTTGGTAGAGGTTGTGGGTTTGGAAAGTATGATCCAAGGAGTTGATGCAATTTGCTGCAGTGCATCGTGCATATGGTACCGACTACTGCTACTGTGCCTCGGTGGTGGAATGAGTCAATGGTCGTGGACGAGGAGCCTACAAAGATGGCTATATCCTGTATTGTGCTGAACTTGAGTGTTATTGAAGCTGCACTTGACCAAGCTACATATTTACCACATATTGGTCTAGGCCTGGATATTGTCCAGGCATTGCTGCATTTCGTTGTGGAATGCTTCATTATCAGAGAGGTCATGAATGGTGTTTAACATGATCCAATCGGCAAGCATCCGATGGATGGATGTCATTGATGAAGCAAATGAAGTTGGTTGGGTCTAGGGCACCAGCAAGAGACAGCAGAGATGTTCTCTGGCGAAGATAACCAATCCTTAACCACAACCATGTTCCTTTGCGCCAAGTAAGATTCCAAAAAGTGAAGTCAGTTTTTCAGTAATAGTGCAAAATGTACAATAATGTTTCTTGCTTACAATTCAGCTGTTTCATCATTGCCTTAATTTATAAAGGTTTTCTTCTAATAGGTAAAGATACTCAGGATTGTTAATATAAATGGTCCGATCAGATAATCACTTTCGTCAAAATCAGCAATTCACACCACACTACCAGCATATGGTACATGCTGACAATTTTTACCTCCCACAATTTCTAAAGGCATCTTCCAGCCCTCGACTCTACTTCAATTTGGCAAAGTTCTAGCATAGAAATTGGACCCAGTCACTCCATTTAACAAAAAATATACATTGGTGTCTAAACTGTATTCTGTGCACATTAGAACAAGCTACTCATCATTTGCTGGTGGATTTTCAACCATCCAGAAAACAACCTGGCTGTGATTCTCATTATGCAGTTGACATTTGACCAGCATCAGTCATAGAGCTAGTGACATCATCACCATGTGGCCTACACTTCCTCCACAGCCAGCAGACATGGAAGCGTTTGGGGAGAAATCATGACCTTCATTATGAACTCAAGCGGAAATTGAAACAGAAGCAAGTTGAGTAGTTTAAGAATGAGATGGCATTTGGAGATTGCATGCAATCACATCAATGTCCTGCACACGGCAACTCCCAGCCTCATATTTCAATGGTCAACATTATGTTAAATTACTGATGTTCCCCTTACAAGACATAACAAGATCAATGCAGATCACGGATACACTACTCACCCGCAAGTAGCCAGTTTCCCCTTTTGTCCAGAACAGCGATAGCCAAATACAGAGGTCATCTGATTAAGCTGAGTGGAGGAAGCTTTATGGGGAGATGTCAGAGATAGGTTTATGTTTATACACACGGAGTGGTAAACACCTGCCGGGTCTAGTGGCAGAGGCTGATGCAATGGAAACATTTAAAAGACTCTTCAGTAAGCACGTGGGTGCAAAAAGAATGGAGGGTCATGGACTGTGTAGGTGGGAGAGGTTAGATTGATCATGGACCTACTTCAGGATGCTGTTCATCAACGATAGCTCAGCATTTAATACCATCATTCCCACAATCCTGATCGAGAAGTTGCAGAACCTGGGCCTCTGTACCTCCCTCTGAAATTGGATCCTCAACTTCCTAACCGGAAGACCAGTCTGTGCAGATTGGTGATAACATGTCCTCATCACTGATGATCAACACTGATGCACCTCAAGAATGTGTGCTTAGCCCACTGCTCTACTCTCCCTATACCCATGACTGTATGGCTAGGCATAGCTCAAATACCATCTACACATTTGCTCACGATACAACCATTGTTGGTAGAATCTCAGGTGGTGACAAGAGGGCACACAGGAGTGAGATATGCCAACTAGTGGAGTGGTGTCACAGCAACAACCTGGCACTCAGCGTCAGTAAGATGAAAGAGCTGATTGTGGACTTCAGGTAGGGTAAGACAAAGGAGCACATACCAATCCTCATAGAGGGATCAGAAGTGGAGAGAGTGAGCAGCTTCAAGATCCTGGGTCAAGATCTCTGAGGATCTAACCTGGTCCCAACATATCAATAAAGGCGGCAAGACAGCAGCTACACTTTATTATGCATTTGAAGAGATTTGGCATGTCAACAAATACACTCAAAAACTTCTATAGTTGTACCGTGGAGAGCATTCTGACAGGCTGCATCACTGTCTGGTATGGAGGGGCTACTGCACAGGACTGAAAGAAGCTGTAGAAGGTTGTAAATCTAGTCAGCTCCATCTTGGTCACTAGCCTACAAAGTACCCAGGACACCTTCAGGGAGCGGTGTCTCAGAAAGGCAGCGTTCATTATTAAGGATCTCCAGCACCCAGGGCATGCCCTTTTCTCACTGTTACCATTAGGTAGGAGATACAGAAGCCTGAAGGCACACACTCAGCGATTCAGGAACAGTTTCTTCCCTTACGCCATCCGATTCCGAAATAGACATTGAAGCTTTGGACACTACCTCACTTTTTTTTAAAACTATACAGTATTTCTGCTTTTGCACATTTTTAAAATCTATTCAATCCACATAATTGATTTACTCATTTATTTATTATGTTTTATTTTATTATTATTTTTTTCTCTGTCTGCTAGATTATTTATTGCATTGAACTCCTGCTACTAACTTAACAAATTTCATGTCACATGCCGGTGATAATAAACCTGATTCTGATTCAGGTCAGCACAACATTTTGGGCCAAAGTACCTGCAGTGTGCTGTACTATATTATCTTCTGTGAGACACTAACACAAAACCAACAATATATAAATTTTAATCATTCATCTGATTAAACTTAGACCAGTAGTCTAAATGCAATAGTGTAAAAAAAAAATGTCTTTAGCCTTGGTGCAAAATGGCCAGCTTGAAGCAGTGCCTAATAAATGTAACACCCAATTGTCAGCTCTAACGCAGTGAATAGAATTTATCATTGGGCCCTATCTACTATCCATGACCACTTTATTACCCACCTCCTGTACCAAATAAAGTGGCCACTGAGTGTATGTTTGTGGGCTTCTGCTGCTGTCGCCCATCCACTTCAAGGTTCAATGTGTTGTGTGCTCAGAGATGCTTTTCTGCACACCACTGTTGTAATGCATGGTTATTTAAGTTACTGTCACCTTCCTGTCAGCTAGAACTACTCTGGCCATTCTCCATTGACCTCTCTCATTAACAAGACTTTTCACCTACAGAACTACTGCTCACTGGATGTTTGTACTTTTCACACCATTCTCTGGAGACTGTTGCGTGAAAAAAAATCCCAGGAGATCAGCAGCTTCTGACATACACAAATCACCCTGTCTGGCACCAGCAATCATTCCATGGTTAAAATCACATTTCTTCCCCATTCTAGTACTTAAACTGAACTTCTTGACCATGTCTCCAAGCTTTTATGCATTGAACTGCTGCCACATGTTTGGCTAACTAGATATTTACTTTAACAAGCAAGTGTACCAAATAAAGTAGCCACTAAAGCATATAATAGGTAACAAATACACATCACGTGCTGTAAAATGCTTGGCTGGTGGATTTTTACTCCTGTATTTCTCTGCTGCAGAAAATAAACAGATGTGGTTATTTTACCTGATCTTTAAGGGCCACCTGTTCAACTGTAGGCATTTGTCCAAGTTCAGAGCCAACATGAGCCTGAACAATTGTGAAGAGGCCCACTACCATTGAAGGAAGCGTGGCAATATTAACAACTGAATCACAGGGCAGCTGTTCTGTGGAATTAAAATAATGAAAATAGCATCAGGAGTCAAGAAAACAATATTCTATTTGAATGCTTAATTGTGGCTTCAGACAAGGCCTTTTAACAGATCGATTATTAATGAAGATGGGTTTTTATTTCCAAACAAAAGGATTGGCAAGGATGAGGAGGTATGCCATGCACTCCAGTTCCTGCTCCATATTCTGCTGTTTACTTCACAGTTTGAGAAAGCTGCTACGATGGAGCAACTATGATTTTAAACATTGTTTTTGACTCCAACAGCAGTATCGTTTGAACAAAATAACTGTATTTTATCTCTAACCAGGCTGCTCCTGGAAATCCTGGAGCTTCATCAAAAACTTGGGTAATGACTCCATTAATTCACTTCAATATCTTCATTGTCTCACCTATCATCTCTGCAGAATCTCCCAAGTTCCACTTGAATGCTTAATTGTGGTTTCAGACATGGCCTTTTAACAGATCGATTATTAAAGAAAATGGGTTTTTACTTCCAAACAAAAGGACTGGCAAGGGCGAGGAAGTATGTCATGGTTGGTGCACTCGAGTTCCTGCTCTGTGTACTGCAGTTTTCTTCACGGTTGGGAAAGCAGCATTATCACCAACCATTGTTCCATACCCCATTTCCTGCTTCCCCTTTATTCTCTACTTCTTGGCCCTGGGTATTACAACTTCACTTGAGTGTCAGTGTCCTGCTGCTGGGGACGGCAGCATTGCCAAACACTCTGGCACTAACTAATCCCAGAAGGTCACATTTCTTTGCTATATTACTGACAGTGTAACTTGTTGTGGTCTTCTTGGAATGCAAAATTAAAACAGCTGGACATTCTAGACAAAGTATAAGAATAATCACAGGAGTGAAACCAATCTAATTTATAAAGCTCCACAGATCTCATCGCAGCGCCACAGTAGCTGAGAGGCAGACCATGGGTTTAATTCAACAAACATTGATCGAACACTAACTGCAGATGTCTCTTTGGATTACTTCAGGTAATTTAAGATTCCTGATGCACGTCCCATATAACTTGCTGGGGCAGATTTGTCCAGTTACTGAAGAGTGGGCAACAGGTATTTAATAAGTCCATTTAAAAGTCAGATCAAGCACGGCTGGTCCATGATTATAGGTGGACTATCAATCTGCTGTGTAAACAACCCGTTTACCTTTCCCCACATACAAACACAAGGAAAACAGCTTATTCTGCACTGGTGCAGCACATTTCTGCATTTAAAAGCCAACAGGCTGCTTTCTCTAATAATAATAGCAGAAAATCTTGGCAAAACTCAGCAGGCCCAACAGCACCCATGGAAAGTGAAGTAGAATCAACATCTTGGTTCTCAGGAAACGGACCTGGAGGATTTGTAATCAGGGCAAATAGCCTCAAAATGAGAAACTGGCCACCTGCGACTGAGCCCAACAGGATTGTCTTTTTGTCAGGGACGTAGATCGCTGGAAATTCAATCACAATATATTCAAGACAGAGACAAATCGATTTTTAAGACGCAATGAAATCAAGGGACATGGGGTTTAGTAGGAACATGGTGAGGAAAAGAATAAATCTTGACGCTAACTGATCCACAGGGCAGGCTAGAGGGCCCACAAGATCCACTTTGGGTTTCTGTTTGTCAGGCTTATTGTATTGTTACACAGTGACAATATTCATTCAGTTTGGCAGATAAAGAATGATGGCCATAAGTGTTTCAGTTTCTCCAGGTCAGAAAGTGCCATCCACCAATAATTGCAGGATCTAACCTGGTTTCTCGGAAGCAGATCTGAATAACCAATTAACAAAGTTATTTACAATGGAACTTCTTCACTCAGAGGGTGGTGAGTGTGTGGTACGAGCTGCCAGCAGAAGTGGTGATGAGAGTTCAATTTCAACATTTAAGATAAATTTGGATAGGTGCATGGTTGGGAAGGTTACAGAACGCTATGGTCCAAGTGCAGGTTGGTGGGATTAAGCAGAATCATAGCTTGCAGACCCTAGATGAGCCAAATGGCCTGTTTCTGTGCTGTAGTGCTCCATAAATCTACAACCAGGTTATAGAAATTAGATTTTGCAAGATGAGTAACGATTTCTGATTGACAGATGCCAATCTGTGGAATTCAGTACGTAAGACTATTGTATTGAAACAAAATGGCACAGGAGTTTCAGAAATCAACAATAGCTAAAAGACAAAGCTGTAAAAATTCGACGTGAAATGGATTACAATATGAACCTCGGCTACAGATCAAAAAGAATGGAAAAGTTTAAGCATGAGGTTCAAAGTTCAAAGTACAATTTATTATCAGAACTCATACGTGTCACCACATACAACCCTGAGATTCTTTTTCTGCAGGCATTCTTAGCGAATCTATAGAACAGTAATTGTAAACAGGATCAATGAATAACCAACTGCGCAAATGCAGATATAAATAAATAGCAATAAATAACGAGCATGAAATAACAAGATAAAGTCTTTAAAATGAGATCATTGGTTGTGGGAACACAAGTAGAATGATTCTGCAGATGTTGGAGATCTTGAGCAATACACACAAAATGCTGGAGGAATTCAGCAAGTCATGCAGCATCTATGGATGGGAATGAACAGTTATTGCTTCAGGCAGAGGCCTGAAAGTACATACGGAGGGTCTCGGCCCAAGACATTGACTGTTTATTCCCCTTCATAGGAGCTGCCTAACTTGCAGAGTTCTTCCAGCATTTTGAATACAAAAGTTTAGTAAGATTTGATTCAGTTGAAAATCACGTGCTGCAGAAGTAGGTGGTAACTAAACAGTTAACAGGTTATGGCAGCAGAATTAGAGGGCTTTTGTTCTTGCTAATGTTCAGTTGAAGAATATTGTAACTTTCCAAGACATACTCGAACAGGCCACACATGGCTGAATATCAGGCAAGAAAAGAGGGAGGAGAAAGAACTGAATGTGCATTGGAAAGATAGTCCCTTGTCTGCAGATGTCACCAAGAGGTATCAGGTAGCATGGGTAGAGTGAGGGCCTTAGACATATCCTTAGGACTTTCTAACAGAGACCCCAGAGACATGAAAGTAAACTTTATTGGTGACAAAGACAAGAGTGGAACCACGCAAAGGCCAAAGTAAATTAGATCAATCTTACAAGCTGCTGACATTGGCTGAAACTACCATGTTGGTACATCTGGAATCTAGGAGAAATGGACAGAAGACAGCTCAGTAAATCTCTTATGCTTTGATCCAAAGGTACACCTGCAGGAACATGAATATATTTCTGTTTATTTTACAAGGAATCCCATTTCACAACAAGGAATATTCAATGAGTGTTATTTTCAAGCAGAAGTGACACAGACAAGATATTTTAATTTTACAATAAACCGGACAATATTATTAAAGATATCACTCAATCTGCTCATTGTGAGTATTCCCCAAAGGGTAGTTGTTCCATTGCTCTCAGATTGTAATATACAGCTGCAGCTCCAGAAATCAATATTTGGGACAATTTTTAAACAAACCCATTTGATAGTGCATCACTTCAAGATTATTTGATTACTGCTACCCCAAGGAATTAACATAGGATGGCTGAATTAACAACTGCTCAAACTGACCACAGGGATCATTACCCAGATGACTTTTTTGGGTTGCACTTTCAGTCAAACTCTGCAGTATGTTATGAAGTGCAATTTTTAAAGTTAAACTTATTTTATAAATATCATGTTTGATGGTAGCAATCTCTATTTGCACAGTCTGATTTCTAAATGGTTATATTTGCACTTTGCATATTTCTAACTAAAACTGCTATTGATTTTGCAACCACTTACGTCCTCTATGAACACTGCCAAAATTGGTGAGGCTTTTATACTGCACACCAGCTGTAAAATACATTTTGCTAAATGACTTTCCATGGATGTGAAATGTAGTGAGTGAGTAAAACAGTTCTTTGAATTCAAATATTTGCCACAGGACAATTCTGCATTGATGCAAGATCATTCTGACAGATGAGTTTGCAGAATGACAGGAAAGAGTGACTACTCAGAATGAGTCAAATCAGAAGGGACATAAAAAGATCCCCTATGCACATCAGAATCTACCAAGTGTTCCTGCCTGCTTACATCAGTAGTTCTCAGTAATCTGACAAGAGAATTACACTATAAAAAGTAACCTTTAACTTTACAAAAGATTATGATTGCAGCCTTGAGGCTTAACAGGATTATTCAATCTCCAGACATACAAGAGAAACAAGCAGTTAAAGCCAATGTGTCAAAAATGCATACAAGTGGCAAGATGGTACAATAGTGCTTACGTTTTACACATCGAGATTGATGTGAGCTGTATCTGGTTTCAACCATAATATGTAATCGTAGTCTATGAAAAACACTACGAGGGCTGTCAGAAATGCGGAGATAAAGGACAAGAAGTTCATTCAATCAACTCCAAAAGAAGGAAGTGCTGTACTGCTGAAAGAAACGGTGAACCCGAGGAGCAACTTTATGCATATTCCTATTGGTTGCCAGAGAATGAAGTAAGACCATCCTTGTTTACTCTCAGAATAACCTGGTTTTGATAAACTGCTAAATATTTTTTTAAAAGCTGAACACATGAAATAGAGCACAAAATACTGGAAACATTCAGGTTATGCAGCACCCATGAAAAACGAATGAGACATTTTGAACTATGTGGGTTTTCTCTGTGTGCTTCACTCTCCTCCCACATTCCAATAACACCCATGTCAGCTAAAGTAAGTTTCTTACTGTGTGCAAATGAATTGTGGAACATCCTGAAATTAATGAGAATCCGGGAACAATAAAATGGGCTCAGGTAGGATTAGCTGTAAAAAAAACTGGGTGCTTAGTCAGCATGGACTCGATGGGTTTAAAGTCCTGTTTCCACGCTCTGATTCTGTGCCGGGGGTGTGTCAGAATAGATGGGATGAATCAAATGAATCAAAATTATGAGGTGCCGAGACTGACCATGTTTCCGCAGGTGGTGCTTGTGATGGAAATGATATCAATTCAGAAGCTCATCCAGGAAACTAATGAGATAGTCAGACTTCAGGATTTAATCCCCCCATGTCGGGAGCTGGCAAGGTGGAAAGTTTTATCATCCTCAATTTATGGGCCCTATAACAAAAGGAGCTTGGAGGCTTGACAGGAACATGGAAGTCAGTGAGAACACAAGAGGACAGCATATGAACAGATCCCTCTGTACATTATTGCTGATAAGGGTCCTGCTCTTAACGGTACACTTTCTCCTTACAACTGACCGCCTAAAGTGCAGGACTTAACACGTGTTCAGATTAAAGTTCATCTACCATTTCTCTGCCTGTAACTGATCTATATGCCGCTGTAACCTTCTACACTCTCCACACCTCCAGCAGTTTTTTTATGTCGTCTGCAAACTTAGTAACCAATCCATCTCCATTCCCATCAAGGTCATATCACAAACAGTTACACTCTGGTAAGCTGGTGGCATGTGCACACACAACAGCTTCTCGGGGGGCCAACGAAAAGTGTTCTTTTCTTTGTTAAATGTGTTTTTCTATGATTGTAAGACTATACTGGACTCCAATAACTATGGGTATAGCAGGTTTACTGCATCAGTGAGCTGCTCGTTGTTCACAGTAGCTGGCCAGGGTGCTGGAGGAGCTGGCTGGTGGTTAGGAGAAGGGGAATGCACCATTCCGACTACTGGAGGAGTACGGGCCGGTCAGACCACTGGAGGGACTGGATTAGGTTCCGAGAAGCTGACCTGGGTGCACACCATGCTGCTGTCTGCTGCTTGAAGCCGGCGTGCAGTGAAACAGCAAGTGGCTGTCTTGGATGTTTCTCTTGCGATCACAAGACCCTGTTGGACATTGATTGCCCTTATTTGGTGGGAAGATAGGTGGAGAGGCAGCAAAGTAGCCTCAGTTGTAGCAAGAACTAGGCCTCAAGCCCTGGGCTTGCCTGCTGCTGCAATAGTTCAGGTGAGGAGACACTGGAGGTCGGCGTAGCATGGCATCCATGCTCAGTTGGGGGAGACCTCTCCCATCAGTGCTGCCCTATGGTGCTTGATCAGTGGAATGATAGGATGGATTGCCAGGAACCATCAATTTGAAGGACTTGTCACTTAGGGTTGCTGACTAAAAAATCTGTTTTCTTACGTGATGATGTTTTTTTTTCCCCCTTTCTCGCTATTTTGAATGCACATGTATGTTTTTGCGTGTTGGCCCCAGAGGAATGCTGTCTCGTTCAGCTGTGTCCATGTATGGTTTGAATAATAATTAAAAATGATTTGATATGATTTGATTTGAGTGACATTCACAAACAGAGATATTTACATACATCCCAGCAGAACACCATTGGTTACAGACCTCCAGCTAGAATAACAAATTTCTTAATCTTAAAATGCCCTAGCATGCTGGTATACCCCACACTAATCTCACTGTCTGCCGTGGCCTTCGCCTCAGTCAATAATGATGCAAAGTGCTAATTTAGTACTTTGCCCACACCCTCTGAATCTCAACATAAATTCCCTCCTTTATCCATGGTAAAGGACTGCCCTCTCCCCAATCACACCGTTGTCTTCAATGTACAATAAAATGCTTTAGGAATTATCTTCAATTTTACTTGGCATGAATATTTCATGTCCCTTTTCCCAGATCCTAATTCCATGCTTTAGATCTTATAGGTTGTTGTTACATTACTTCAAGGCCTTGTCTGATTTCAACTTCCAAAACTTTACATACTGTATATATTCCATTTTTCTTTGTGACTAAATTCACAACCTCTCTTCATCCATGATTCCCATACCTCACCATCTATGTCCTTCCTCCCTACTAGAACGTGCCCGTCCTGAAGTTGGGTCAGCTGGACTTTTAACAGCTGCTCCCAATTTACTCTCCCATGCTCCTGCCTAATAATATTGTAACTTCCCCTGAATTCAGTCTAATACTTTCTTCCTCAGCCCTCATTTATAACTATGTTAAAAATCAAGGCGTTGTGATCATTGTTTCCAGTATGCTCTCCCAGTGAATTGTCAGTCCATTAGCCCTGCTTGTTTATCAACACAAGGCCTGATAGGACCCCTCTTCTCACACATACCCCTTCAAGAAGCCCACTTGGATGCACCTAACAAACTCTGCCCCATCTAAATCTCTTGCACGAAGAAGTCCCAGTCAACAATGGGGAAGTTAAAATCACCCAATACAACAACATTGTTGCTTCTGATCTTTCCATAATATACAAACATACCTGTTCATCTGTCTCCTGCTGACTATTAAGAGGCCTATAGAATAATTGAGACTCTGGACTCATGAATGAAGGACAATGAGAGACATTTTGAAAAGGTTGGGGTGGGCGGGAGGAGGAGAGAAAGGATTGAAGCAGAGGGAACCACTTACATAGTCATTTGGTATGGAGCCTAATAAATGTAGTTCATAGCTTATTGTGTGGGTGGCATAGATAAGCAGAACAAGAGAAAAAGATAAAGCAGAATCAAGGAGCTTAGGTATGGTCCATGAACACATCAACACCACCTCATTTTTGGTATTATCTGTAATTTATGGTGATTTTTGTCCTTGCACTGTACTGCTGCTGCAAAACAACAAATTTCAAGTGATATATGAGACAGTGATGATAAACCTCACTCATCAGCATAGTTAATCATTGAAAATACACGAAAAATCAACTTCAATTCTCTGTTCTGGGGCAAACCACTGAATTATTTATATTCATTTCATACCATAAACAGAAAGTTTCAAAGTGAATTTATTATCAAAATACATACAAATCGCCATGAGATTCATTTTCTTGCAGGCATTCACAGTAAGTACAAAGAAACACTAAAGAATTGATCTAAAAAAAACAAAGACATACAAACAGCCAAACTATACAAATACAAAAAGACAAAACAAAACATTGAGAACATAAATTGAAGAGTTCTTGAAAGTGGGTCCATGGGCTGTTAGAAAGTATTATAAAATATACTCTGATTATAAGAATATTTTCATCCAATTTCCCAAAACCAAAAAAGATTTTTTAAAAATTCAAATTCCTCTAATCCTCCAAAATACTCCATAGGTGGATATATTTGGCTCAGGGCTCAGTTTCAGACCATGCAACCTCTCCACAATAGAGATTGCCTTCTAAGCAATTGACAATCTCTGCTGCCAAAGCCCTTACCCAAGCCCTGATCATACTATGAGACTACTTTCAAATATCATCTTACATAAGCATTCATTTTCAATAAACTCGTCTTTTCTACAACCTCCACATTTATCTAATGGTGCATTCTCCAGCTTGCCATAATCTCAATGGTGTTAAAAATCCCTGTGTGGCCTTGATCGTGTCCAAAATCACTAAAACAGAACATAGATAATGGAGAAGCTTTTGGTGTCTTCCCCTAACAACTCCGTATTAATCTGGTTGTTCTGCGAAAACCATCCTTTTTAGAACAACAAAAGAAGAGTTTTGGTCTCCACTAAAATATCTGTCACTGGTTCAGCACTTGTCGCTTGACCTACATCACTGGGGAGTAGCCTTTTCAAAGTGCTCTACAAATTCTTACAGCAGCTTCAATGCAACCATTTCTGAAGACATCTCGTTCACTAACTCACAAGCTGTAAATAAATTCTTTCCAAAAATAGCACCAACAATTTAAACACTAACAAAGACACTGACTAATATTTTCATCCAGACTTTTCTCTTTACAACATCATACACAAGAACACATTTACAGAAAGCACCTAACCCAGACGATGTCCTCAGCAGTGTCTTCAGATCCTGCACAGATCAGCTGATGGGGATATTTTCAGACATTTTTAACTGCATCTTGTTTCAATCTGAAGTTCCATCTATTTTAAAACCATTAAATGTTTGTTACCCTAGAAAAAGGTAATACGTATACTTTAATGATTACCACCTAGTGGCACTGACACCCACCACAATGCCAGGGTCATGGCACATAACTCCAGTTCCCAGACTACGACCCAAAGCAAATCAGCTACTGCAGAAACAGGTCTATGTCTGACACCAGTTTCCTGGCCCTATACTCATCACTGAAACATCTGTAAAGGCACCTATATTAGACTATTGTTTATTGACTATTGTTTGCCTTCAACATTATAATTCCAAACCATCTCACCTTCCAACTTCCAGACCTGGGACTCAACACATTTCTTTCATCTGGATCTTTAACTTCCTGGGCAACAAATTGCTATTTACCTGTCTGGTGCCACACATGAGGCTACTTAACAAGATAAGAGCCCATGGAATTAAGGGAAAGTTACATACGTGGATAGAGCATTGACTGATTGGCAGAAAACAGAGAGTGGGAATAAAGGGATCCTATTCTGGTTGGCTGCCGGTTACCAGTGGTGTTCCACAGGGATCAGTGTTGGGGCCGCTTCTTTTTACATTGTACATCAACGATTTGGATTATGGAATAGATGGCTTTGTGGCTAAGTTTGCTGACGATACGAAGATAGGTGGAGGAGCCGGTAGTGCTGAGGAAATGGACAGTCTGCAGAGAGACTTGGATAGATTGGAAGAATGGGCAGAGAAGTGGCAAATGAAGTACAATGTTGGAAAGTATATGGTTATGCACTTTGGCAGAAAAAATAAATGGGCAGACTATTATTTAAATGGGGAGAGAATTCGAAGTTCTGAGATGCAACGGGACTTGGGAGTCCTCGTACAGGATACCTTTAAAGTTAACCTCCAGGTTGAGTCAGTAGTGAAGAAGGCGAATGCAATGTTGGCATTTATTTCTAGAGGAATAGAGTATAGGAGCAGGGATGTGATGTTGAGGCTCTATAAGGAGCTGGTGAGACCTCACTTGGAGTACTGTGGGCAGTTTTGGTCTCCTTATTTAAGAAAGGATGTGCTGACGTTGGAGAGGGTACAGAGAAGATTCACTAGAATGATTCCGGGAATGAGAGGGTTAACATATGAGGAACTTTTGTCTGCTCTTGGACTGTATTCCTTGGAGTTTAGAAGAATGAGGGGAGACCTCAGAAACATTTCGAATGTTAAAAGGCATGGACAGAGTGGATGTGGCAAAGTTGTTTCCCATGATGGGAGAGTCTAGTACGAGAGGGCATGACTTAAGGATTGAAGGACGCCCTTTCAGAACAGAAATACAAAGAAATTTTTTTAGTCAGAGTGTGGTGAATCTATGGAATTTGTTGCCACTGGCAGCAGTGGAGGCCAAGTCATTGGGTGTATTTAAGGCAGAGATTGGTAGGTATCTGAGTAGCCAGGGCATCAAAGGTTATGGTGAGAAGGCAGGGGAGTGGGACTAAATAGGAGAATGGATCAGTTCATGATAAACTGGCAGAGCAGACTCGATGGGCCAAATGGCCTACTTCTGCTCCTTTGTCTTATGGTCTTATGGACACACCCCTCTGCTGACTGCCCCTGTGGCTCCTCCCACAGCCCCCTGAATAAAGGCGATTTCACCTTGCTCCTCCTCCTCAGTCCAGCGGCAGACATTCAGCACGCTGGAAGTCACATTTTACTGTGAATAAAAGCCTTTCAGTATTTGCCCTACCTCCAGTCTTTTGGAATTATTGATGGTGCATCACAGTGCACACACAGCTTTTTATATCAAGAGTGATGAGATCAAGAGGATTAAAAGCTTTAAGTTCCTAGGAGTGGAATCGGTAGCATATCCTGGTCCGACCATACAGATGCCACAGTCAGGGTTTACCAGCGCCTCTACTTCCTCAGGAGACAAAAGGATTTTGGATTTTTCCCATCAGCATTAGATACAATAGCCTGAAAGCAGGCACCACCAGGCTTAAGGACAGTTTCTATTCCACTGTTACAAGACTATTGGACCATCACCCAGTTTGATAAAATGGACTCTTGAACTCACCATCTTCTCCTTACAACCTTACACCGTATCGTCCAACTGTAACCCTTCATTCTGCGTTCTATTTTTGTTCTCCCTTCAATTACCTCAATGCACTGTTGTAGTGAAATGATCTGTATGGATGGCACATAAAACAAGTTGTTCCATTGTGTTTTGGTGCATGTGACCATAATAAGGCAATTTACCAATTTTAATATATCAATGTCATATTCATCAATATATCAGTGTTACTTCCAGTCAACACAATGTTGGTTTTAAAAGCAGTTGCTATTATTAAAATTATCAATGAACGATTGAAAGTTCTTTCACTATTGCTTTTCTTTTTCCAATAATTGTATTAATTTATACATAAGAATACACAGTACAGGAAAAAATGTCAATACATTAAACTAAATCGCATATAAAGACTCCTTACCCTATATTTGTACAAATCAATTAGTTCGTAACATTGAAAAATAATATTTTTAATATAAAAAACTAACCCACTACCAAGACCAAAGCTGATTAATAGAGAATAAAAGAAAAAAGATTGTTAGTCATCATCTGTGCTTTAACAGCAAATCAAAGGTTTTGAAAATAATTCAGAAAGAATTATTGCTGACTGGAGTTGTTAATTGTTTGGTTCACAGAGTTTTGATCCAGTAATAAAGATATTTTACTGCAGACCTTTTGTTCTTTTAAGCATCATTGTTTGAGTTTCTAAATCAAAACAGAACATACGATTGTCTTAAGTTTTACCTTACAGGCTCTGGACTTTGCTGCAGAAAACTTTGATAACCCTGCAAGGTCACAGTGATAGTTATTTAGTTGTTGTCATTAAAAAGCAAATGGGAGATTGCAGAAGCAGACCATATTCATTGATGTCAATTAGACAACACTGGATAAAAGTTTTTACTGATGTTTTATACATTAATCTTCCCAATTCTGTGTGCACAACAGCAGATGGTCTAAAAGCTACAGAACGCATTATACACAAATTAAATTATGCCATGTCCTCCATCAACCTCACTAAACGAAGAGGAGCATTAATTTGTGAACTGACTTAAACTGGAGCCAAAATATTCTTAAGATCTGGGGCAAAGTCAAGACAACTGGAGTCATCTTGCAATAGTCGTCATCTATTTCAAGTCTGAGTATTTAAAAAAAATCAAACTGTCCATTTCACACTTTGAAAACTTGAATAGATCCATAGATTTATCTAATAAAAGAAGCTTAGAACCAAACCTGATACTACCTAAGAATGTTGACCTTACTGCACGGAGCTACTGTGTAAACCACAGATCAATTCCAGCATTAGTTTTCCCGAGGCTGCCTAGACCAAACTGAATTAATCCACAAGGATCCCCAATCTTTTGTGTTTATTTCTGGTCAAGATGACACCTGTGTACAGTGCTCCTTTGGTCGACATCTTCTGGATAGATCATGAAACCATCGTTTCACTTCTTTTATGTCTTCCACGGTTGTTTCTGGTCTTGAGTGTGGATTTGGAACTGTTAAGCCTGCGTTTTGCCGCTTGGGGATCGTTCAGGTGCTTCAGCGCTCTGCAGTCTGGGAGAGCATTCCGGGAGGAAGAGGCAGTGTGAGTGAACCTCATGGTGGGAAGCTTGCAGGACGGCACAGGATCTAATGTTTGACCCCATTTCGCCAATTAAAGCTTTCATTGGTCACTGATTAAAGTGACGAGGGCGATTGAAACATCAAAGATAGCGCAGAGTTTGGAGATCGTTTGGGTGTTCCAGCACTCTGCAGTCTCCGAGAGGATTCCAAGAGGCAGGGGCAGTGTGCACGAACTTCGTAGCGGGGAGGTTGCAAGCCAATGGTTGGCTCCATTTTGCTGATTAAAGCTTCAATTGTTCACCGATTGGGGCGACGAGAGCAACTGAGGCATCGAAGCGAGTCCGGAGGGTGAGCACTGACTGCCCGCCTTTTGATCGCTCTGCTATGCTACTGGAGAGAAGAGCGCCTGCACTGCGAAGAGTATTGCCCAGGTTTTCTCTGCGTTTTTGCATGTGGACTTGGACTATAAAATGTTTTTTTTCAGTTTTACAGTTTTTATATTCTGTGTTTTTTTTCCCACCTTATCTTCTCATTCTTTGCGTGTGGGAGGGGGATTTGGGGTTGATATGCCTGTTCCTTTTTTGCAGGGAGGTGGGATTTGGGGGTTGAAAATCGTCCTGCCTTTCTTGGTTTCATGGCGACCTGGAGAAATGAAGAATTTCAGAGCTGCATACTTTGATCATAAAATAAACCTTTGCACCTGTGAATGACACAACCGTCTGAACCTGTTGCGTGTTGAGTGCTGAAGAGGCACAAACTCAGTACGGCTGCCCACGGACAAATAGAACTCATGTATGGAAGAGTACAGACCAATACGGCCCTCCTTCTGCAAAATAATTCACACTCCACAATTTATGCCCGGAGTAATTAAAATAACAACATAATTGGAACAGAATCCATAGACACAAATAATACAAGATTGAACCATGAAAAGTTGACACCATCACAACACAATCTGATATTGCTTCCTGCTATTGGATATAATGGTCAACTTGAACTCTGCCTATATTATAAAATACGCAAGAACTATTTAAAGCAATTAGTAACTGCAAATTTCACTGAGAAGTCATCAGAGATCGCATTAAGAAATTGCGGAAAAATTCTAAAATTTAAGGTAAGTGATTTTTCAAAAAACAAAAAAAGTAACATATGAATGAGATGGAGCATAATGAGGATGGACTGAATGGCTCTCACTCTTGGTTGAAGAAGCTTTGCATATTTTACCTGTTTCAGAACACAAAGACCGCTGTTGGGTGACCCCCATAGCAGGATGGGACCACATTGAGAAGGCAGGCAGACAAGGGTGCTGGCGTCAGAGACAGGTTACAAGGAGAAATTGCCTCATCTCACATCAGAACGGGCAAGGTTAACTTTAAAATCTTACATTGCTGAGATTGTCCCAGTGAGGGAAGCAGTACGTGTTACAACGGAGAAGGAAACCTCCACTGTATATTGTTAAAGGTAGTTATCAAGCTCTTCTGGATTAGCAATCAAATTAAAATATGAGAAAATACTACATCCTAGTTTCAGAAGAAATATTATAGAATTAAACGGCTGTTCAAAATATGGATGAATTCATCCAGCTACCTCAGTTACATCATGATGTATTCAATTCAATGCATAAAGAACAATTAAATAATGGAAATTTAAGATTCTTCTGATCATTCTGCCACTAACCCAGGGGTATATGAGCAAGTTTAATAAAACAGCGATTTAGTCATTAAAATTGTTTCCCATCGCTAATTGATGTATTGCTTGGTTTTGTTGTTGAAATTCTTATGTTTTCATCCTTCCTCATTGTGGAGACCTTTGTACAAGCCAAAGGGACCATTCGTCAATGAGTTGTCAGGCAACTTGACCTCTGGTCAAGGGACAAAATCAAGAGAGTGCAAAAGCTATGACTAAATTTTATATTTTTCACTTTCTTGTTGCACTTTTTGGGAGCAGGACCCTTGAGAAAAAGGGAACCAAAGTGAATGTGCCCCAGTAGCTGGCTAGATCAATTAATGAGACGGAGAAAGCAAAAGCAAACATTAAAAACACCATAAAATTTGTTAGAAAGCAGCAATTATTTTACATCTGCTTAATGTTCCAATCAATCACTCTGGTTTTCAGTATGATGTTATCTGATTAGCATTCTGGAATGAATCTTCTGTGTACGTGCAGCTGAGCTCGGAATACCTACGTGGACTCTTTCGGTATAGTTACAGTATTTAAGCTCACTGTAATCATGATCCCTTTGGATATAGCTTGATCTGAGCACCAATTTTGGCATCGTTGGGACAATACTCCTTTTGCTAAAGTACTTGCTCAGAGATTAAGAATACTAAAGCGATTTAAAAAAACACTACCATGTCATATAAACTTTAGAGTTAAATTTCACAGTCATCAGAAATGTGAAAGAACAAGATCGCTGAGAATGCCTCATGTTGCTTTTTATTGACTGTACAAAGAAAAAAGCGGTAAGTTGTCTCTGTTCTATTCGAGTTTTCCTTCAGCTCTAACATACTACAATGGTTCAACATCATAAACAGCAAAATGTATCAGCTAATGCCTCACATTTTCAGCATCCCAGGATGAATGCTGACCTCCGGTGCCATATGGGGAGATGGTGTCCGACATTCTCCCCATTTCTTCCACGTGCTTTGGTTTCCTCCCACATCCCAAAGATGTGAATTGGTAGTATGAACTCAGCAGGTCGGGCAGCATCCGTGGAAAAGATCAGTCGACGATTCGGGTCGGAACCCTTCATCAGGACCGACCTGAAATGTCGACTGATCTTTTCCAAGGATGCTGCCCGACCTGCTGAGTTCCTCCAGCATGTTGTGAGTGTTGCTTTGACCCCAACATCTACAGATTATTTTGTGTTTTTGAATTGGTAGGTTAATTGTGTATGGAATTATCCCGAGAATATGGGTGAGTGGTAGAATCAGGATATGTGATGGGAAGTCAGGAGAGAAAAAAAAGTTTTTGCAAAAGTAAGTGGTTGATGGTTGGTCAGTGGGCCTGTTTCTTTGCTGTACCAGTCGATGACTATATGAATATCATGAAGTTATTCCATTATTTAACACATGGTTGATCCTTTGTTGACATCCAGCCATGATCATAATCAACCACTGAGCTTCCATTGACTTCTGGAAATAAAGAATTCCTGGGATCTACAACCCAGACCCAATTCTACTTGGCCAAAAAAGCTAGAAGAATAACGTGAGAATCTACAGATCTGTGAAGTTTCAACTAAATTATACTACTGTTTTATTTCAAAGCCAAGTTTAGTATCATATGCACAAGTACATGTCAGCACAAGTGCAAGGAAAAACTTTTTTGCAGCAACATCACATAGGCAGCTTTCACAAGAAAAACAGAATATAAACAAAATGTTTTACAAGAAAGAACACAATTAGAGCAAAAACAAAGTCCATTATAGTACAAAGTAATCAAAGTCATCGTGTTAATAGTGGTCATAATGTTGTTAAGTTCTGGTGAGTAGGGTTCTGTAGGTTGATTTAAGGATTGAATGGTTGAAGGGAAGTAGCTGGTCTTGAACCTGGCGGTGTGCAGTTTCTGTACCTTCTGATCGATGGCACCGGTGAAATGATAGCTTGCCCCAGATGGCGGGGATCTTTAGTGATGGATGTTACCCCTCTTGAGGTAGTGCCTCCTGTAGATACTTCCAATGGTGAGGCTTTTGAACCAATGATGACAGCCTGGCTTTCACTCGGGAGTGAATCCAAATATTGAATCTGCTGATGTGAATCCACAGCTGTCATTTTGGACAAAGTTGGTGCAAAACAATTTCTGCAACAGACTGCCAACTATAATTGCGGTTACCTGTTCCAATATTTGATAAGTGCTGGCCTTGGATATGAAAGTATCCATTGTGCATCATATTCCTCCATATCCCACTGCGAGTAACCTGTTTCTTTTGCTTCTGAATACCATATATCCAAGATTCTATGAAAGTAAAGTGGGTCCACAAATTTGACTCATCCTGACATGACAGCTATTTTATCTTTTTTTTTAAACTCAAACTTCTCAGCAAATATGATAACTGGTTAGGTCACCGAGGTACATACAGTTTGTTATGGATCAGCATGACAACAAGTGACTCAGTGAAATGAAGATTGCACACACTTTTGTGATTCACAGTGACCATGTTTTCTTTTAATAGTTTAGTGTAAATTGGAAATGAGATATCATGATAAAAAGGCACTACCCATATTTTATAGTCAATATTAAGTTGCCCCAATTTACGCAGTATCAAGAAATAAAACAAAATCAAGCAATTCCATTGGTAACTTCAAGAATGCCAGGTGGAAATTCAGGTCCATTCACACATGCATAATTTATCCAAATATTAATTCAATTCTATTGTAATAAAATGCACAGAAATTTTAGAATGCATCCTAGCATTGTACTCAATAGTACAGATTAAGGAGGTCCCACATTATTATTGTATGTATTGGCAATATCTGATTTTGCTGCTACTGCTATGATACGCTTCAGTGGCTCACAACTGGAGGGGTGGAGAAATCTCTTTCATTTTTAATGTTCCATGATTACCAGCAAAGATTAAGGACAGAGCAAGGATCAGTCCCATGACTTTTTGTGCTTAAAAAAAAAATCTACTGCTTTTTATTTGCGGGATTGAATGATAAATTGGACTCACTACAATGCATCACAAGAAGTCTACTGCAGACGCTGTCTCACTAGTTCTCCGCTTTAAGTACCTAGGCAACAGCAAAACACATGTCACGCAGCTTCTGAACCCAGGCCTCTGAACCTCCCTCTGCAATTAAATCCTTGGCTTCTTCATTGATAAGCCATAGTCAGTGCAGAACAGTGATAACCTCTCCTCCTTAATGACAAACAACCAAGGTGCACCTCAAGAATGCATGCTTAGCCCACTACTCTGCCCTCTTTAGACTCATAACTGTGTAGCTAGGTATAGCTCAAATGCCATTTATAAATTTACTGATGATAGCTGCAGTGAGCAGAATCTCAGGTGGTGATAAGATGTTCAGGAATGAGATAGATCTGCTGGTTGAGTGGTATCACAACAATAACTTTGCACTCAGTGTCAGCAAGACTGTGAAATTCAGGAAGGAAATGTCAGGAGGATATCTACCTTTCCTTATTGAGGGGTCAGTGGTGGAAAGGGGGAGCAGCTGAAGACCTTGGGTGTCAACATCTGAGGATCAGTCCTGGGGTGAACACATTGTTGCAGAAGGTACCCCAGTGGCTTTACTTCATTACAAGTTTGAAGAGATTTGATATGCCATGAAAGACTCTTGCAAATTTCTGGAGACTGACTGGTGGCATCATCATTTGGTATGGAGACTCTAGTGCACAGGATATCAAGAGGTTGCTGGTGTTGTAGACTCGCCAGCACCATCACAACATCCTCCACCGTTTAGGCAGCATCTCAAAAAGGCAACATCTATCATTAAGGACCCACAACATCCAAGACATGCTTTCATCCTCTTATTACCATGAGGAATGAGGTACAGGAGCCTGAAGATCCATGCTCAATGATTCAGGACAGCTTCTTCCCTCCATCATCAGATTTCTGGACAGTACACGAACACAACCTCATTATTCCTCTTGCACTGCATAACTTGTGATTTATAATAATTTTATGTCTTTATACTGGACTGCTGATGCAAAATAACAAATTTCATGCCATTTAAGACAGTGATAATAAATCTGGCTCTGATAGTCAACTGGATGAGGAAATAACCCCACACAAATCAAATTCTCTATGGCACTTTCAGTCGTCACCTCTCCCATTATTGGTTATGAATGGTTATAAGGAACAAAACAAAGCTTCGTGGTTGCCCAATCCATCCATCCAATCAATATCCCAAGAATCCAGATGAAGGGTCTCGGCCTGAAACGTCGACTGCACCTCTTCCTACAGATGCTGCCTGGCCTGCTGCTTTCACCAGCAACTTTGATGTGTGTCCCAAGAATCCAATTGGAGAAATATGGTAACTCTTGTCAGAAATCTAATAGGTGTTCCAAACTTACAAACAGATTTCAGATCACCAAGCATCATCCAGTGATTGAGCAGATAGCGACAACATCCATGACCCATGCAACCATCAAGGTCATCATCCCCTCGGGTTGAAAAAGAGGTGTTGGGCTAAGCCACATAAATCTATTTGTGGTAAAGCATGGCGGCGTGCCTCCTAAATTGTTCAAAGATTTGTGCCTATGTCGTAGATATCGGGGGTCATTTCACAAAAAAGTCAACATAAATTAGGAAGCTTATGCTGTGGTTTCACAATGTCTGTGTGAATAGGAAGATTGGCATTACACATGATTTTAACCGGCTGATGAGAATACGAGAATCACAGTGAATGACCCATAGGGCAACATGAGCCATTCAGCCTCAGAGCTCACAGAGAAACGGGAAGCAGGAAATAACAACGTAGTCTTCATCTTGAATACAATTACACCCCATCTGATATTGACCTCAGTTCAAGCTCCCATCTGTTTTCCATAACCCTTAATTCATCCAAAGCTCAATAAATACCTTTGTATCTCAGACTTCACAAATCTCCACTTTATAAGGGCAAACAATTATTTGAAGCTATGTCCCAACCCCTTTCTCGGTGCCTCACAGGGGAAAACCTCCTCTCTGCACCCATCTAGTCAAGCTCTATCAGAATTGCCTCCATTTCACAATGGTCACAATTCAGGCTGACCCAACCCGCTGAATCACTCTTGTCAAGTTAATGTCTTCATCACAAGAATTAACTTTGTGAACTTTTCTGAACAGTTTCAACTGCAAGTGTAGCCTTTCTTAAACAGGGCCAGAATTGTGTGCAGTGATCCCAAAGTGGTCTCACTATTGGCCCAAGATGTAGGAGCAAATAGTTTTTTTTTGTTGAATCCATCCCCCTTGGAATAAAAGGCCAATATTCCACTTGTGTTCTTATTTACCTGCCATACCTGCAGACCAACCTTTTCATGTCCAAGGAGAACCTGGATTCACTTGTACCACAGTATTCCATAGACTCTTTACATTTACAAAGTATTATGCTTTTGTATTCTTCTTATCAAAGTAGATAACTTTTACCCATATTATGCTGTCACCCAAATGTTCGCCCATTTGCTCAAGCTATCTCTTGACAGATATGTCCTCATCATAACTTTGCTTTCCCACCTCACTCTGTACTGTATCTTAATAAATATAAATTGTTTAGAGTTGGTGCCCAGTACTAATTCTTGTGGCAATTAGCCAGTACACCTTGAGAATTGTAAATAACTTATTTAATCAACCACATTGCAACCCCCTCCACTCACTGACTGTTTTCTGTCAGACAGCCAGTCTTGCATCCAAGTCACTTTATCCACCTTGCTAGTTACAGCTTCAGAACTCCAAATTTGTCAAACAATTGCCTTCAAACAAAATCATGTGAATCTGCTCAGCAGTATTTTGATTTTCTTAGCATTCTGTGATTCTCATGAAGACAACTGGTTCAGTCATTTCCCCCAATGTAAATGTCAGGCTAACTGACCCCATATTCCATCCCCAGTTTGCAAATAGGGACTCAACTGCCAAATGAACTTTTCCAGCATCTAGAGAGATTCATTAAATGCCCACCAGGGCATCCACAATCTTGGCAGCCACTGTAATATAGGAGGCAGCCCATCAGGTTCAAGATGCACGTCAGCATTCAGTCTCCATGTGTTTCCTCTCCCTAATGACGATGAGGGTTTAAAATTCCTTCCTTCGTTTTTTCCTTGGATTATCTACTATTATTACTGACATACCACACAGACAGATACAAACAAAAGTCTTTGAGATGAATTCCTCATTCTCAACCTCTGAGGGACCAACATACACTTTATTGATAATGATATACCTGCTTGATATCCCATCATTAAGAATGTCCACCATTCAGGCGATGCTCTCTTCTCATTGCTGCCATCAGGAAGGAGGTACAGGAGCCTTAGGTCCCACATCACCAGGTTCAGAAACAGTTATTACCCTTCAACCATCAAGCTCCTGAACTAGTGCAGATAACTTCACTCACCTCAACACTGAACTGATTCAACAACCCATGGACTCACCCTCAAGGGCTCTACAACTTATGTTCTTAATATTAATTATTTATTTGCAGTTTTTATTTTTAGCTTTTTCATTTGTACAGTTATCCTCTTTGGCACATCGGTTGTCAGTTTTTTTTGTGGGTAGCCTTTTATTGATCATGTTGTATTTCTTTGTTCTACTGTGAATATCCTCAAGAAAATGAATCTCAGGGTAGTATATGGTGACATGTAAGTACATGGATAATAAATTTACTTTGACCTTTGAACTTACCCACTCTTTCTAAATATATCTAAGAATCTCTTACTGCCTGCTACTTGTCCTTTTACTCTTAATTTATTTTCTCCATTTGTAACCCTTCTTTTCCTGGTTTCTAAAATGTTCCCTTCCTCCAGGTTCACTACTAATCCTTACAGCACTTGCATGCCTTTTCTTTCACTTTGATATTATCTTTAACTTTTCTTTGAAGTTAAAAACAGATACAGAATCTCAATGGAATACACCTTTATTGGGAATTATAAGATATTTCCTTACATGTTTGTCTTTGTCTATCCATCTTAACTTCCAATCCATTTTTCCCTATCAGACATGCCAACATACCATATGCCCTTTTTTAATCACCTTACCAATGTGTACAACTGCTTTCAGGAAACTATGGACTAGAAATCCTGTTATAGTCTGGTGAAATTACCTCTACCCTGCAGAAATCAAATCTCACCTCTCAGACACCTCCTCCAACATATTTCTGGACCACGATCCCATCTACCAACATCAGGCCATTGCCTTCCAGATTACACATTTCAACTGGACATCTTCCCTGAAGAGTTTCAGCCAGGGTGTTTCTCCAACCCCACTCTGCCCACTTCATCCTTCTACCCAAGGTCCACAAACAGGACTGTCCTGATAGATCTACAGCTTTAGCCTGCTGTTCTTACCTGAATTCAGTTCTATCTCCTCCATTCTTCTCACCTACATCCCTGATGCTTCAGAAACCATCTGCCATTTTAACAATTTCAAATTACAATAAGCTCAGCTTCACCATATAACCATATATAACCATGTAACAATTACAGCACGGAAAAAGGCCATCTTGGCCCTTCTAGTCCGTGCCGAACTCTTACCCTATCCTATTCCCACTGACCTGCACTCAGCCCATAACCCTCCATACCTTTCCTGTCCATATATCTATCCAATTTAACTTTAAATGACAACATAGAACCTGTCTCAACCACTTCTGCTGGAAGCTCATTCCGCACAGCTACCACTCTCTGAGTAAAGAAGTTCCCCCTCATGTCACCCCTAAACTTTTGTCCTCTAATTCTCAACCCATGCCCTCTTGTTTGAATTTTCCCGACTCTCAATGGGAAAAAGTCAAACCACGTCAAATCTATCAATCCCCCTCATAATTTTAAACACCTCTATCAAGTCTCCCCTCAGCCTTCTACGCTCCAAAGAATAAAGACCTAACTTGTTCAACCTTTCTCTGTAACTTAGGAGCTGAAACCCAGGCAACATTTTTGTAAACCTCCTCTGTACTCTCTCAATTTTATTGACATCTTTCCTATAATTCAATGACCAGAACTGTACGTAATACTCCAAATTTGGCCTCACCAATGCCTTGTACAATTTCAACATTACATCCCAACTCCTATACTCAATGCTCTGATTTATAAAGGCCAGCATACCAAAAGCTTTCTTCACCACCCTATCCATATGAGATTCCAACTTCAGGGAACTATGCACCATTATTCCTAGATCCCTCTGTTCTACAGCATTCTTCAATACCCTACCATTTACCATGTATGTCCTATTTTTATTAGTTCTACCAAAATGTAGCACCTCACATTTTTCAGCATTAAATTCCATCTGCCAGCTTTCAGCCCACTCTTCTAACTGTCCTAAATCTCACCGCAAGTTTTGAAAACCTACCTCATCATCCACAACACCACCTATCTTAGTATCATCTGCATACTTACTAATCCAATTTACCATCCCATCATCCAGATCATTAATATATATGACAAACAACATTGGACCCAGTACAGATCCCTGAGGCACACCGTTACACACCGTCCTCCAATCTGACACACAGTTATCCACCACTACTCTCTGGCGTCTCCCATCCAGCCACTGCTGAATCCATTTTACTACTTCCATATTAATGTCTAACAATTAAACCTTCCTAACTAACCTTCCGTGTGGAACCTTGTCAAAGGCCTTACTGAAGTCCATATCGACAGCATCCACCATTTTACCCTCGTCAACTTTCTCAGTAACCTCATCAAAAAATTCAATAAGATTTGTCAAACATGACCTTCCATGTACAAATCCACGTTGACGGTTCCTAATCAGACGCTGTCTATCCAGAAAATTACATATACCATCTCTTAGAATACTTTCCATCAATTTACCCGCCACTGACATCAATCTCACAGGCCGATAATTGCCAGGTTTACTCTTAGAACACTTTTTAAACAATGGAACCACATGAGCAATATGCCAATCCTCTGGCAACATTCCCCTTTCTAATGACATTTGAAATATTTCTGTCAGAGCCACTGTTATACGTACACTAACTTCCTTCAAAGTCCTAGGGAATATCTCGTCCTGACCCGGAGACTTATCCACTTTTATATTCCTTAAAAGTGTCAGTACTTCCTCTTCTTTAATTGTTATTCTTTCCATTACTACCCTACTTGTTTCCTTTACCTTACACAATTCAATATCAGTCTCCTTCGTGAATACCGAAGAAAAGAAATTGTTCAAAATCTCCCCCATCTCTTTTGGCTCCACACATAGCCATCCACTCTGATTCTCCAAGGGACCAATTTTATCCCTCACTATCCTTTTGCCACTAATATAACTGTAGAAACCCTTTGGATTTATTTTCACCTTACTTGCCAAAGCAGCCTCATATCTTCTTTTAGCTTTTCTAATTTCTTTAAGATTCTTTTTACATTCTTTATATTCCTCAAGTACCTCATTAACTCCAAGCTGCCTATATTTATTGAAGATCTCTCTCTTTATCTGAACCAAGTTTCTAATATCGCTTGAAAACCATGGCTCTCTCAAACTTTTAACCTTTCCTTTCAACCTAACAGGAACATAAAGATTCTGAACCCTCAAAATTTCACCTTTAAATGACCTCTATTTCTCTGTTACATCCTTCCCATAAAACAAATTTTTCCAATCCACTCCTTCTAAATCCTTTCGCATCTCCTCAAAGTTAGCCTTTCTCCAATCAAAAATCTCAATCCTAGGTCCAGTCCTATCCTTCTCCATAATTACACTGAAACTAAGTGTATTGTGATCACTGGACCCGAAGTGCTCCCCAACAAATACCTCCGTCACCCGCCCTGTCTCATTCCCTAACAGGAGATCCAACACTGCCCTTTCTCTAGTTGGTACCTCTATGTATTGGTTCAAAAAACTATCTGCACACATTTTACAAACTCCAAACCATCCAGCCCTTTTACAGAATGGGCTTCCCAGTCTATGTGTGGAAAATTAAAGTCTCCCACAATCACGACCTTGTGCTTCCTACAAATATCTGCTATCTCCTTACAAATTTGCTCCTCCAGTTCTCGGTCCCCATTAAGTAGTCTATAATACACCCCTATAAGCATCACAACACCTTTCCTATTCCTCAATTTCACCCAAATAGTCTCCCTAGACGAGTCCAGTAATCTATCCTGCCAGAGCACCGCTGTTATATAATCTCTGACAAGCAATGCAACACCTCCCCCTCTTGCCCCTCCTATTCTATCACACCTGAAGCAATGAAATCCTGGAATATTTAGTTGCCAATCACACCCCTCCTGCAACCACATTTCACTAATAGCTACAACATCATATTTCCAGGTATCAATCCATGCTCTAAGCTCATCCACCTTTCTTATGTTACGTAAACAGCAACAATGAATATCAATCGAGACAGGTTATATAAAAACAACCAAACATTTATTAAACACGGATAAATGATAAGGAAAAAACAAACGAAAACTTTAACCGGAAGTTAACAGATATGCAGCCGTTCACCAACTTGACACTCAGCTCTGGTTCTTAAAGCGTTAAATGCGAAAACAGTTCTTAAAGCAATAAAGTCAAATATAGTTCTTAAAGCGATAACTTCGAAAGTCCAACAGATTTACACGTTCAATTGGGAGAGACTTCTCTGGAGAAGGATTTCTTCAGACGCAATTTTACTGCTGGTTCTGTCCACAGGATTCACAATGCCGAAAATAAACAGTCTAAATCAACTGACTTTAAATTCCTTGGGGGGGGGGAGAAAAGAGAGAGAGAGAAAGAAAGAGAGAGAAAGAGAGAGAAAGAGAGAGAAAGAGAGAGAAAGAGAGAGAAAGAGAGAGAAAGAGAGAGAAAGAGAGAGAAAGAGAGAGAAAGAGAGAGAAAGAGAGAGAAAGAGAGAGAAAGAGAGAGAGAGAGAGAGAGAGAGAGAGAGAGAGAGAGAGAGAGAGAGAGAGAAAGAGAGAGAAAGAGAGAGAAAGAGAGAGAAAGAGAAAGAGAGAGAAAGAGAGAGAAAGAGAGAGAAAGAGAGAGAAAGAGAGAGAGAGAGAGAGAGAGAGAGAGAGAGAGAGAGAGAGAGAGAGAGAGAGCGAGCGAACCTTTTTGCATGAACTCCTTGCTCTTTGTGGCAAGAGTTATCTCGATGCCGGTAGCTACTCCTCCAGTGAAGACTCAATAAGGTCGATCCTTTATTAAACTGCCAAATGATGCCGACACCTCTTGATCCTTCCATCCTGTAGCTTCAATAAGTTCTTCACTCTCCCTTCTAATGTTGGAATTGAGTAAATCAACACATCTAGCAAAAATTTCCAGTCCAAATAATATGGAATTTTGCAACAGAACGCACACTCCGTTTTAAAAATGAAACTGCATCACCAAAAACAAACACACAACAGAAACGGAGATACAGCACGCTCTACCTGGAAATCTACAAACTAAAAAAAACCCCTGCGTCACCTGGGTCGACCCTTATATAGTCACGAGGCACATGTCATCATGTGACCTCACATCGGCAGGAAAATCACATCAGGTGACCTCCAAAAGACCATTACATCATTCTCACTAAAAAAAACAGATCTCCTTGATCATGTAACACTTACAATGCTAACATTAAAATAGATGCATTTAAGAAACTCTCCCCCTCCCACTCTGTTTATCCATAATTGAGCAAACAACTTTGTTTACACTGAAGAAGTTTAAATCTTTTCTTCGACGGGAGTTCAGTGAAACCATCTCTCACTGCTCCCCATCTGTAATTTCTTCGGCTCTTCAACTTTTCGACCACATTTTGACTCAGACTCGCTATCACCCTTTTGCCAATCACCTGTCCAAGCTCTTGGCTCCATCCCTCCCACTCCTGTCTTCTCCTGTCATTTCGGATCTCCCCCTCCCCCTCTTAAATCTCTTACTAGCTCTTTCTTCAGTTAGTCCTGACGAAGAGTCTCGGCCTGAAACGTCGACTGTACCTCTTCCTAGAGATGCTGCTTGGCTGCTGCGTTCACCAGCAACTTTCATCTGTGTTGCTTGAATTTCCAGCATCTGCAGAATTCCTCGTGTTTGCGTTGTTATCTTCTTCTTTTTCCCTTACATTAACCCTCTCCTAGTCTCCTTAATTTGACTCCTTCCCCCCAACCATTCTAGTTTAAAGTCACCTTGGTAGCCCTCGCAAATCTCCCCGCCAGGATATTGGTCCCCCTATGATTCAAGTGCAACCCGTCCCTTTTGTACAGGTCACACCTGCGCCAATAGTGGTCCCAATGATCCAAAAACCCGAATCCCTGCCCCTTGCTCCAATCCCTCAGCCACGCATTTATCCTCCACCTCATTGCATTCCTACTCTCACTGTCGCGTGGCACAGGCAGTAATCCCGAGATTACTACCTTTGTCATCCTTTTTTTCAACTCCCTTCCTAACTCCCTATATTCTTCTTTCAGGACATCTCCCTTTTTCCAACCTATGTCATTGGTACCTATACGTACCACGACCTCTGGCTCCTCTCCCTCTCACTTCAAGATCTCTTGAACGCGATCAGAAACATCACAGACCCTGGCACCAGGGAGGCAAACGACCATCCGGGTCTCCTGACTTCGTCCACAGAATCGTCTATCTGACCCCCTAACTATTACTACTGCCCTCCTCTTCTGTTCCCTACCCTTCTTAGCTACAGGGCTGGACTCTGTGCCAGAGGCACGGCCGCTGTTGCTTCCCCCAGGTATGCTGTCCCCCCCAACAGTACTCAAATAGGAGTACTTATTGTCAAGCGCCACAGCCACAGCGGTGCTCTCTATTACTTTATTCTTCTTATTCCCCCTCCTAACCTCGACCCATGATTTGTTTAACCCCTTTACACTCCCATCCCATATCAACAAGGTCTGAGGGTCCTCCATTTCTTCTTTGAACAGAGACCAAATACATCAATACATTTTCAATACATCAGTGACTGCATTGCACAAAATCAGAACTCATAAATGTCAACAGACAAAATGCCACAACTCAGTAGCTTAGGCAACATCTATGGAGGAAAATAAACAGTTGATATTTCAGGCCAAGAACCTTCATTAGGGCTAAATACAAGCGGACGGAGGCCAAAGTCAAAATGACACCACTTTTCTGCTAATTTCCACCCTGATCTCGCATCTGCATGATCCATCATATTCAATCTCCTTTCAGTGAAACCATTCCTATAAATCTCTCCACAACTCTCTGTAAAGCATACACATCTCTATGTGCCTCTACATACATAGAGGCCACTTGGTAGAGGTGTACAAGATGAAGAGGCATAAAGAGTGTGGATAACCAGCAGCTTTGTCCAGGGTGGCAATGCTTAGTATGTAAGAATATAATTCTAAGGTAATGAGAGGAAAGTATAGCGGGGTGGTAGAGGTAGGTGTTACAAGAAAGAGTGATAAGTAAAGTGCATGGAACACACTGCCGGGCATTGTAGTCAAGGCAGATACATTAAGAATATTAAAGGAGACTTTTAGATAGACACATGGATGAAGGATAAATGGAATACTCTGTGGGAGAGAAGGGTTAGATTAATTTTGGAGGAGGTTAAAATGTCAGTACAACATCGTGGGCCAAGGGTCGGTAGTGAGTGGAAGTGCTCATTCAGTAGGCCTCGGGGTGCAGTCTGAAGCCAGCCCATCTAGTCAAGAGTGTAACTCTGCTCTCAAAGTGAAAGAGAGGAGCCTCCGAGCAACGACAAAGGTGACAAAGCAATTTATCAGCAATATTTTGAAACCCACATGCAAGACTGAGAGCTGGGAAAAGCACAAGGCTGTGCACTTTTATAAATGATTTCCAATCCTTGCATAATGTAATTTTCAATTCCGAATGCAGTTCTATTGAATCATGCCTCTCACATTAAAAGCAAACAATATCAGTCATTGTTCAGAGATAAGCTGCTGCCATTAATGCAAACCCTGCCATGTCTCAACCTGAAAGGCTGCCAAAGGAATGCTGCCAGCAATAGCACAGAAGCACCATGGATTCAACAGATACTCTTACTTTAATCACACTCCCAACTTTAGAAAGTAACATGCAGTAAGTTTTGAAGCTGTTTAGTCAGGTCTCCGAATGTCAGAATGTCCCTTTAAATGAATACAAATGCAACAAACTAGCCCAAGATTCTCCCAGTTGTATCTGTAAAGGAATCCGTGAAGATCCTAGGTTGTAGCCGAATTGTATGTTTATGCAGAGAAGGGAAGGCACAAATGAAGCACAACTCATAATATCGGTAGGTACGCAGCCGATGCTAGGAACTATCATACATGAAGGAGATTACACAAAAAAGTACCTGGGCCATTTTCCCAATGGGTGCAAATTTCACCCAGTTGCAGTCACTGTTGAGATCTACAGCAGAAAAGAAAACAAATCCACGCTTGATTTGACCACTTGAAAAACAGGTGCAAACACATGCAAATTCTAGGCAACAGAGCAACGTATTAGAGACTAGATCATATCCCCTGACAATGTTGATCCAAGAATAAGTCCTGTCTAGAACACCAGGAATAAGTTATCTGTTGTTCAAAAATAATGCCACGGGATATTTGAATTCAAAGTTCAAAGTTTAAAGTTCATTTATTATCAAAGTATGTATAAATTATACAACATTGAGATTTGTCCCCTTACTGGCAGCCAAAAAGCAAGAAACCTGAAAGAACCCAATTTTTAAAAAAAAAAGACCAACATCCAATATGCAGACAAAGGGGGGAAAAAAACACAAATCATGCAAGCAATAAAAGCAAGCAACAGCTTTCTGAACCAAATTGAGTCTATAGACTAGAATCCCAGCGCAGCCAGAGTCTGCACATAGCCTCGGTCTCAGTTCATCATATAGCGGAGCAAATTACTGCCAAGTTTGCAGACATGAAGCTTGCAGCAGCCTCACAGTGTCACAGCCTCAGCGCTGCGGAGAGAGCAGCAAACAACACAGGAGACCAAGCAGAATTGGCCCGACCCTCAGCTCCAGTCCCAACACCCCGTCTTTCCAGTCTAACTGGCCCAGCGTTTAAATGGTCCAAACACCAGATCATGCCGTGCACCAGGACCCAGGACCTGCTGCAGCAATACACTCTGGGCCTAGACCTTGCCACCTAGCATGAAGTCGTTCTTGACCTTTCCAAATCAGCTCAGTGCTTAGATCAATCTAACCTCAGTCCCGGTTTAGGTGGATGGGCACTGAAACTTCTCCACCACAACTCCTCTCTGAATCACTCCAGCTCCTTTTTTTTTAACTCCGACATCCATCTCTCAAGTCAGCTTCACTTTTGCTTACCTCTTCATTGTTTGTAGTGATAGTTTACAAAAATTTACCTCAGCAAAGAAGTATTAATAATGTTTTTAGTCATAGTTCTTGCCTCTTGAACTACCAGTAAGCTGAAGCCCAACTTTAGTATATTCTCAACCAAAAATCACCACTTCCAACAGGACAGCATATTTGGATACCATGTGAAATTCTAGGCTGGTACTGAGGGCTCTCTTATTCCTGGACAAAGACTTAAATTAACAAACTTAAGAGGTGAAAAGCAGCAGTATGGAGCAGCCTCCCTTTGCCTGACAAGATACATCTGCAATGACGCTCAAAGTTCAATATTGTGGCAACGCAATTATTTCATTTGCAACATAGGTACAGGTCTCCCTTCTACAGAATAGACTACAACTTACTAAGATGCCTTTCTCTCAAACTACAACCACCACTAACCATACCATACATCAGTCTGACTTGATCATGCATTTTCATTAGCTGCAGGACTGGAACTGTATATTTGACCATATCGGAAGAACGTTGTTCACTGCACAAACTGCCTGGTTTCAACATGACAGCACAGCAAATCACCACCTTCTAATAAGTAGGATACGATACAGTGAATACTAATAATTAACACAATATTTTCCAACTTGCACTGTTCCTTGCATTTCGCATTTTTTTTGTTTAAAATACTCTTGTGAATCTTTGAAGCAAATGCATCTCCAGCTCCAAGAAAACTGTCTTTATCGTGATCCTCCATGATGCAAAGCCATGCCATCATCACATGCATCCAGAAATGTGAGCTTAAAACTGTGTATCTAATTTCTTCACATAAACTTTGTAAGAGCAAATTTTCGTTCCATACTCCCATGTTTTTGTTAGTGATTTGTGAATTCAGTTAGGGAGAATTTCTGTTATCCAAACAGCCCTAAAGTGAGGTTTGTATTTCCAATTTCATTAGTACTTTTGAACCTACTGACATTGTTTCCTCAACAAATCAAACAGCACCTATTGTGGAGAGAAATGGATTAATAGTTTAATCAGTAATTTCATAGCAAAACTAATCTTTGCCAGACACTGGAAACAAAAGCTGTTTTGCCCTCCACAGCTGGCCTCAATCCTCAAGTATTTCCGGAATTTTCTATTTCAGCCTTCAATATATTTTCACAGGGATGTGTCTTTATTTACATAAAAAAAAATTACAACAACTGCCACTTGTAAAATCACTTCCATGCAACAGAAACCAAATAATTACCACTTCTATGGTGATAAAAGCATCCCAAAGCCAAGGGAGCTTCTTTTGATTCTCATGTCAAAGACATTACCTTGTGTTGTGCCGAAGTACATCCCTGCCAAAGGGTTTTTGTTGCAGGTTCTATTTTCCCTTTTTCAGTTACAAAGCTTTAGCAAAGGTGAGCAAGGGCCATAACACTTTAAAACATGTTCAATTTGGTTGTGAACAGAACCTGTCAGTCATGCGAAGGTCCAATCCATCCACAATTTCTGATTTTCTCAGCTACACTAAGCAGAGGGTCAGGGTCAATACCAGTGCAACCCTGGCAACTTTTATCTTGCATCAGTCTCCAGACCGAAGTACTGAAAAGACTTCACAAGTGGGACACCATTTCCTCACATGGCAAGTACACACACACACAACATTGATAGAGATGTTCTGTACACCGCTAATAACCCCTACACCTCCTCCCTCCATTCAAGGCCCCAAACAGTCCTTCCAGGTGAGGCGACACTTCCCCAGCAATTCTGCTGGGGTCATCTACTGTATCCAATGCTCCCGGTGTGGCCTCCTGTATATCCGCATCTTCACTCCGTCCACATCAAAAAGTGGGATTTCCCAGTGGCCACCTATTTTGATTCGACTTCCCATTCCAGCACATCAGTCCATGGCCTCCTCTCCTGCCATGATAAGACCACACTCAGATTGGAGGTGCAACACCTCATATTCTGTTTGGGTAGCTTCCAACCTGATGGCACGAACATTAATTTCTTGAAATTTCTGTAATTCCACCCCCCCCCCCACATTGTCATTCTGGATTTCCACTTCCCTCTCACAGATTCTATCCTTACCTGCCCATCACCTCCCTCTGGGGCTCCTTCTGCTTCCCTTTCTTCCATGGTTTCCTGTCCTCTCTTATCAGATTCCCCTTTCTCCAGCCCTTTCTCTCTTCCACCGATCAACTTCCCAGCTCTTATCTACACCCCACCCCTTCTCCCAATTTCACCTATCACCTGCCACCTTGTACTTCATCCTCCCCTTCTCACATCTTCTTGTATTGTACTGGCTTCTTCTCCCTTCCTTTCCAGTCCTGATGAAGGGTCTCAGCCTGAAACATAGATGCTACCTGTCCTGCTCAGTTCCTCCAGCATTTTGTGTGTGTAACATAGAATATATTCAAAAACTTAAATGCTTGCGGCACCCCACTTTTGGCTTGGCTAGTGTTGAAGTCTGACGGACTAAGACTTAGCTTTAACATGGTTAAACATGGCTGTGGATTCAAGCCTTACCCCAAGACTCAAGCACATAACTTAGACTAACATGACAGTACAATGCATCTGTGGAACAAACCATTAAACCAACTTTCTGTCAAACTTTTTATAAGAGACCAAAACAGAGAAGTTCTGCAGACATCTTAGCCAATACTAGATAAAATTTTCTCATCATTCTCTCATGACTGTTTTGGCACCCTTGATTTAGACAAATTTGTATAACAAATATATTAATATATTTGACTACTTTGCAGATGTATATAATTGAATAGAAGACTAATGGATAGCCTTAATGTGTGATAGGCAATGGAATACTTTATTAAAATACTTATCAGCTCAGAGCATTGCTGAGCTCATCTATTAAAGAGCAGTAATAGGCAGCATTAACCAACACTATCCCATAACCCAGCAGTAAGTCTACACAGACACATCCAGATTTTATTAATGATCAACAGCAACCCAGATTTCCCACAAGGAACATTAACTTGGCTACAGGAAATAGGGTTGAAATGATAAGACAAATTGCCGTGAAACACTCAGCAGGTCAGGCGGCATCAGTGGAGAGAGAAATAGAATTAGCACTTCAAGCAGATGACATTTCATCAGGACTGAAAAAATTATAAGATGAAAGAAAAAGAGTGAAGGGAAAAAAAGGAAAGGTTTATGATGTAGTAGAAGTCAGGAAACATTAAAAATCTAGAGTAATAAATAAGACAAAGGAAAGCTTAGAGGACAATTAAACAGAAGAATCTAAAAACTTAAATGCACTAAAAGCATTGAATCATGTAAGACTACTGAATCTGGCTGGAAGTCTTTTGTGCACTACTGGAGATAACAAATAAATCTGAATCTAACATAATATTTGAATAGGTTATTTCACTGCAAACTAATATGTACACGTTAAAGAGAAAAGCTTCACTCGTGGTTCAGCAAGGAGACAGTATCAAGTGAAATGAAAAAGTCTACAGAAAAACAAGAAATAGAAACCCAGCAGAATAAAATAAAATGATAAAATGCAATTAAAATACCAAGAGGGAAGCACAAAGATAGAAAGCTGCAATACCTTATAAAGGCTATTAAAATTTACTGAAAACCACTGACAAAGTGGTAAAAAGGAATTGTGCCCAACACGCAGCATACAGAACTATTGAAAAAGCAACAATTTATCTGATTAACCAAACAGTCTAGATAATTATCAGAGTAGAGAAAGAGAATACAATACTGGGAAATACAAGGGAACCCAAACCTAAGTCAAGGAGAAACAGAGGATTGTATACCCCTTGAAACAGAATTTAAGATAGTCAAATCTCTGGGACCCAATGATTATCATCTAAAGGGGATTAGGGGCAAATTAGAGTTCTTCAGTTTTGTGATTCAGGATGGATAAACTGCAAATGATAAGGTGATCAAATTAACATGATCTCCAGGAATAAACCAAGACTGCTCACATCCCATCAAGTGAATAGAAACAGAATTACATCATGGAAAAAATTTATGACTCAGAAGGGAGCAACATTCATGCATTTTATAAATGTGATGAATGTTTTAATCCATCTTTTCAGACAGCATGTTCCAGACATGTGCATACAACTGGGTAAAACAAAATCCTCATCTCCCCTGCAATTTTCCTAGCAATTAATTTAAAACCATTCCCCTGATATTCCAGCCTCCAAGAGATAGAAGTTCTTCCAATTCATTCTCCCTTAAGCAAGTCTCTTCTCAACCTCCATTACTCCAAAGCAAACCATCCTAACATCCAACCTTTTCTTACCCCCTTGTAATTTTCCAGTCCTGGTAACATCTTTAGAAATCTGCTTTCTACAGTGCAACCACATCCTTCCCATAAGGGGTGATCAGAAATATGCATACAGTCCTCAAGCTGATGGGCATTCAAGCATAAGAGTTAGCATAGACGTCAGGATTTATCTATGAAGTTATGGTGGTCACTAACTTGGTGAATAAGGGAATTGTCAGCTAAATTAAAAAGTGCACAGATTGAGAACAATCTGGATTGCTGAAGGATATAGAATACAGAGGGATGGGGATAAAGGGGTCATTTTAAGATTGATGGAATATGACAAGTGGACCTGTACTGGGGTCTGAAATTTTTCATTTTCATTATGTTAAAGGAATGAAGTAATGGAGTTTCACAAATCTGAATCGGAGATGGACTTAGAGGGACAAACTAATTTATAGAAAGAGGGAGAATAATTCAGCAAGCGGGGGGGGGGAGTAAATAGGCAAAAAATATGGCAAATGGTGTTCAAAGCATGATGTATAGTCAGCCACTTTGGGTTTGCGTTGGACAGATTAGAAAATTTGCTTACTGATTAGAGATTAGGAAAAGTGAAAGAGCGATAAGATTTATCTCTGCATATACAAAACTAAAAGCAAACTCACACATGCCAAATGTAATCATCAAGGTTAATGCATCAATTGTTTTGGGGATTAAAAATTGAGAAGCAATGTTTCACTTGTAAGACAGGCTTGATCAGATCAATTCACAAGAATATGCTTGAGTATGTGCATTGACTCTCAGCAAGATTTATTGATCCAATAGTGAATAGACTGTAGATTCAGTAGAAGGATACTAAGGCTTAAAGTGCACTGATATCCAGATACAAAGTAATGTACATTTATGAATATGGGATTTAACAAAAATAAATATATTTTTATTTTTAAATCTACAGGGTTTAGTTAAGCTTTCCACTAGATGATCCATCACAAGAGGTCATAAAACTTTTAAAATCTGAGCTATTTTACCAGTGGAAAACCAGCATATTTACCATCACCCAGGCAAAGATCAATGAAAATCTGGTGCACTTTTCCATTCCTTCACCATCAAATAAAAAGCATTGATGCTAAGATCATTGGACTTTTCATAACGAATAGATAGAATGTTATTTGGTAAAAAGAATGTAAAACATAAGAAGAGGATGTTAAGGTCCAGATCATCAGTTCAATGGTAGAAAAAGCCGAAGGATCTAAATTGGCAGCAACATCTCTAGCTCCATCACGCTGAGCACTTGCCTTCCCCCACACCCCTACCAGGGCTGTGTGCTCAGCCCACTGCTGTCCATAACTGCTGATGCATGACTGTACGGCTAGATCCAGTTTAAACCAAGTTATGAAGTTCACTGATCACTGATGACACAACAGTGGTTAGCCTCATCAGTAATATTGCCAAGATGGCATACAGAGAGGAGGTGGATCGGCTGATAGAATGGTAAACATAAATTGCTCCTCTATGGAGAGAGTTAGGTGCACTAAGTTTCTAGGAGTGCACATTACAGACAACCTCACCTGGTCCCTCAACACCACTTCTTTGGTCAAGAAAGCATAGCAGCATCTGCACTTCCCGTTGAGATTGAGGTAAGTGAGGCTCCCCAACACCACCCCCCCCGCCCCACCCCCCACCCCCCACCATTCTGATCAATTTTTACAGGAGCGATAGTGAGACTGTCCTGACTAGCTGTATTGCCGTCTGGTATTGGAATTGCAAGACATCTGATTACAAGTCCCTACAAAGGATTGCAAGAACTGCTGAGAGGATGATCAGGGATATTTACCGGAAGTGCTGCATACGCAGGGCCCTTAGCACCATCGATGATCTCTGCCGTCCATCCTACAATCTCTGTGACCCCCTACCATCAGGCGGAAGATACCATAGCATTAGGACAAGGACTGTTAGAATAGGAAACAGCTTCTTCTCCCAGGCTGGGAGATGACTGAACTCTATGCTGCCACCCAGGTCTCATCACTTATGAAGTGCCAGTAGCACTACACGGTTTACTTTTTAAACTTGTGTCATAAATGCACCTTACTATTTGTTAACTTATTTGTGGTAATATTACTTTAAGTGTTGTGTTATATGTACTGTGCATCTTGGTCCAGAGGAATGTTGTTTTGTTTGGTGATGTTTCTGTCAATACTTTATATCCATGGGAGGTACAACTGGAAACTGTGACATGTTGAGTATACAAGCAACGCGGAGGTGGCTGAAGGAGAAGACAGTTTCTTTACAGTGTTTGTACTCCACTAATTGATCAAAGAAATTGCATGAGACTACCTCCATAATTATTGATGGTAAGAGGACATAGAATGCAGTCAGTCAGAAAACAAGAACCATTTGGAAACTAGGCATGGAAACAACAGAAATACAAAATTAGATGAAAAATAATTGGAAAGGACATTTTCTACACTGAAGGAAAATAAACAGTTGTTTCCCCCAGGAGGTCTGTACAAAGCATATTACTCTTTAAATGCCTTGGATTTTGGTACTGAAGCCACGATTCCGACACTTTGAAATGATAATGAGGGGTTTAGTAAACAATAAACAGTCACTGATTTCAGGGGAGATTTAATGATGAGAGTCAAACTACGTCAAATGAAATTTAACAGGCGAAGTCATTGTCACTACAATGAAGAATAGAACTACAAATTAAAAAGGACTCGGGGCAAGTCTGCAGTGATGGAAGCAGGTTCAATTATAATGCTCAAAAACAAACAGAATAAATATTTGGAGCTGCAAAACAGGAGAGGGATCACGTGGAAAGCCCATGAAAGCGTCAGGATTGGTATGATGGGCTTCCTATTATGCTGAGTCAGAGTGTGCTTCCACGTTGATCCACAATCCACAGTGGTAAATATGACCAATCAGGTTTTGAAAGTTAATAACAGTAAATATAAAATGAATTTGTTTTTACATGTTTCTGTAAATGATAGCCCTACAAAATACACAAAGCTTGTTCATAACTAGCATAAAAAGTGTATTTTTTCCTATAGGGATTAGTAGAACTTCTTCAGTTAGCATCCATTCCATTACGTTAGGAGGTTAAACATATAACTCACACTCCAGACACTTGATCACACATCTAATATCTCAGCATGACTGAATGACATGCAGGCTTTTTGATAGGGCATTAAAATCCAAGTAAGCTGTTTGAATCTAAATATCATTAAAAGCAAGAATTCTGGACAATAGTTATTCTCAATTTATCGGCCTAAGCCCAACTAGTATTGAACTGTTCATGGATCCTTGCTTCCAAATTGGCAGCCACATTTCCAGCCATAATAATTCAAAATTACTTCAGCTGTTGGACTCTGTGGGATGTCCAGCGATTAAGTTACTAGCTAAAACAGCAAGCCGCGTGAGCAGGGTGGGCTCTTTGTGGACTGAAAATTACTCTAATTTTCTTTCATTAGAGATATTTATAAAGAATAGCACAGCTGCATCCATTGCATTTCTATCCAACAGTAAATGCACCAATTTGTAAAATTAACTGAATCTCTCATAGTTGGTATAATACAAATTAGGTTAGCATCTGACCTATGTAGACATGATGCATGTATTAATATGACTGCAAGTCATCATCCAGTATACATTTATCTCATAGATGTCGTACTTTATTACTGATGCAAACTAATCTTTCCCTTTGTAACAAAGGAAACTGATGAGGGTAGGGCAGTAGATGTGGTCTACATGGATTTTAGCAAGGCATTTGACAAGGTCCCCCACAAGAGACTCATTCAGAAAGTCATGAGGCATGGCTGTTTGGTAAAAAATTGGCTTACAGGAAGAAAGCAGAGGGTAGTAGTGGAAGGAAAGTATTCTGCCTGGAGGTCGGTGACTAGTGGAGTGCCGCAAGGATCTGTCCTGGGACCCCTGCTCTTTGTGATTTTTATAAATGACCTGGATGAAGAGGTGGAATGATGGGTGAGTAAGTTTGCAGATGACATGAAGACTGGAGGAGTTGTGGATGGAGCTGTAGGTTGTCGAAGGTTACAAGAGGATATAGACAGGATACAGAGTTGGGAAGAAAAGTGGCAGATGGAGTTCAATCCGGATAAGTGTGAGATGATGCATTTTGGAAGGACAAACCAGAAGGCTGAGTACAGGGTTAATGGTCGGTTACTTAAGAGTGTGGGTGAACAGAGGGACCTTGGGGTTCAAATCCATACATCCCTCAAGGTCACTGCACAGGTTGATAGGATAGTTAAGAAGGCTTATGGGATGCTAGGCTTCATTAATAGGGGGATTGAGTTCAAGAGTACAGAGGTCATGTTGCAACTCCACAAGTCTTGGGTGAAACCACACTTAGAGTATTGTGTTCCGTTCTGGTCACCTTATTATAGGAAGGATGTGGAAGCTATGGAGAGGGTGCAGAGGAAATTTACCAGGATGTTGCCTGGATTGGAAAATAAGTCTTATGAGGCAAGGTTAGCAGAGCTGGGACTTTTCTCTTTGGAGCATAGAAGGATGAGAGGGGACTTGATAGAGGTCTACAAGATTATGAGAGGCATAGATAGGGTGGATAGCCAGTACCTGTTTCCCAAGGCATGAATAGCAAACACCAGAGGGCATATGTACAAAGTTAAGGGAGGGAAATTTAGGGGAGACATCAGGGGTAAGTTTTTTTTTTATACACAGAGGGTTGTGGGTGCCTGGAATGACTTGCCAGGGATGGTGGTGGAGGCCAAAACATTAGGAGTATTGAAGAGCCTCTTGGACAGGCACATGGATGAAAGAAAAATAGAGGGTTACGAGGTAGTGTGGGTTTAGTACTTTTTATTAAAAAAAAAGGAATATATGGGTTGGCACAATATCAAAGGCTGAAGGGCCTGTACTGTGCTGTAGTATCCTAGTGTCTAATGATGGGCCAGTCATTGACCTGGATACTGATGCAATTACAACTGTCCTTCAATTGGCTAAGAATCCACAAATGCTCAGATTTTCCTGTCAACAGCAGAAGCCTTAAAAGGCTTCCAGCTAACGAAGCATGTCAAGAGCAAAGAGGTAAACAGCTAAATGCAACAATATGCAGAACCAAAGATTAGGCATGAGCAACAAGAAAATTTTGATTCCATGGGATTTTTTTAAAATAAAATTATGCCAGTTAAACAATAAAAATGAATGGAATGCTCTAGGAAGAGGTTTAGGTGAAGCAAAAACATCAACCAGGTGGGAATATTAACCTCATTCTATGCTTCCATGAAATATGTGGTAATTCAAGTTACCATAAAAACTTCTACTTGCCCTGTGCCTCAGTCCTACATGAGGTGTAGCAGGTCGCCAGTCCCTGCCAAAAGCCCAATGTGCTTTGAACTCGTTACAATTATCTCTAAGTTCAAGGATGATTAAAAATGTCTCTATTCGAATGAAACAGCATTATTTATTTTCTACTACTTAATCAAAAGTCTATTTCAAAAAACAGCTGTAAATTGTCAGTTAGATTGAAACAATATCAATTATTTTCAACTACTTAATCTAAAGAGCTTTCAAAATACAGTAGCTTTAAATCAAAAAGGGGTATGGGAAAAGCCTGATGACTTTTCTGAGCAGGGTCAGTAACTCCAGTCAAGCTAACAGACTGTGCTACCTTCACCAGCCATGCCTGGTATAAAGTCAGGGCCCAGGTGTATCAGAAAGGGTGGGCTGAAACTTTACAATGTGCAGGTACTGAAGGCAGAAACAAGCTGACCCATAAGCTACTGTACTCTGCAAGCTATTAATTCCACCAACCACTGCCCGACTCTGGAGGAGCCTTAGGTTTGTCATTTTAATGGTCTGAACTTGCAAAGCAAATGCCACATTTGTCATTTATCCTTTGACATTGGACTACCACATTCACTTGCAAATAGAATGTCATGTGGGTGACATCAGTGGTATTCAATTTAATGTAATGTATCCTTTGTGCATGCATATGACTTTGAAATTACATCCACTCAAAGAATTACATAGAACTCCTCAGGCCGTATTGCATATAGACAAATGGAGAAAAGGGAATCATTTTGGCTTTTTGGATACATGATAGCTCAGACTGTAGGGAGAAGAAATATCCATGCATGAAAAATCGGTGCAGGCATCAGGAGCAAACTCCTCCTCACTTAAGGTGAACTTATATTTCAAAGGCCTTTTGCTCTTACTGACCTTGCCCGTCTGGAATGTAGAGGCCAAATACATGAATCAGTTTATCACTTGCCACTATCTGCCGTTCAGGAGATTGTAAGCAAACTATAATTGCCTAATACACAAGTGACAGTTTTCCAGTAAATGAAGTCTCCTCTGATGCACATTAAAAATACTCAGAGCAATAATTCAGGTTATATGTTAGTTAACTTGTATTGTACTTTAAGGACAGAAACATAATGTAATAAATAATTAGATCATCCCACATTCTTGTTTTGGCTTCAAAAGCCAAACACAGCCTGCAATCATTAAGGCTTCTTAAATGCTGCATCATGGTTAATGAGTACCCTGGGTGACTGTTGGGCACAGTGACTTGGTGGCCCCCATTCCTCACCAAGTAAATTCTGTGATACCTGGTATTCCTTGTTTGTGATTTCCCAGCCAAATACAAACCAAGATTAGGTTCATGGAGTTGTACAACATGGAAACAGACCATTTGGTCCAATATGTCTACTGGAGCTAGTCCCATTTGCCTGTGTTTACCCTGTATTCCTCTAAAGATCAGATGTGCTCAGTCACTTCCAGATTCATGCCAACTATCTGAAAAACACATTTCCATGATGCTGTTAATATGCAAGTGTACTTTAAACGACAACCCTCTGCAGTGTTTGCCTCTCCCCTCCAAAATATGTAAAATCTCAACAGAGGGAGAATAATTTATGCCAATCAGTTGCTTTGCCACCTGTACCAAAAATAATATACCTTTCAAAAAACAGACACACAACTAAATGTTCAGCTACTTTGTAAATATCTGGTGTCATTTCTCACTGGGGTACCTCTGACAGCCAGAAACTATTGGCCGACAATTAGGCAAAACTTAAAACGATTGTTTCTGTTACAGTTCTTTTGAATTTTTCTTCAGCTCTTATTTGTACCAGTCAAATAAAAATGCGTTTCAAAACAGCAGCCAAATTTTACAGTCCCATGCTAGTGAAGGAAGGAATGTTGTTTCCTTGTGGCTCCTCAATATTGATTGATTATTAGAGACCGACAGGTCAATTTCGTTTGCGACATTAACATAACCTGACATCTCGTTGCTCAACTCACGAATGCTCGCTCCCCATAACATCAACAACCCACGTTCCCCGCCATTGGATTACAGCGCCGTCCTTAGGAAAGCGGTACTATGACTTCAGTGGATTCAGCCCAGGAAGGAAATAAAAAGAGTTATAGTTCAGTCGGCTCGAAATAGCGAGCTCATTGATTCCTTTACAACGGGACCTCCGCCACCATCTATATTGTGACCAATTATCAATCGCTAATCTGGTTATTCACTGCAGATGCCGAGATAATAGTAACATGCCGGTTACACAGTCAGACCTGTGACGACTCCCTGCGCGATTGTTCATTTTTTTTTAAAAAAAGGAGACAACAGTTTTTAATACTCTCCGGATGCAAGATTGTGCCCAATGAAGCTTCCATTAGATCACTCAGTAGAGGGTTAGCCTGTGAGTGTGTATGAGTGAGCGAGAGAAAGACGAACGAGCAACTCTGCGTTAGCAGTCTGAACACATTCTCGACACGACGTCGCATTTTGAGAATGATTTTAATAGTACAGTGATGTAATGGAATTTGTAAAACCGTCTGTACAACCTCCTTTTCCGAACTTTTTAAAGCAATTGATTGTCTGAAATTCAGATGATCGTTTCAAGTCCTTGCCAATATTTGTTTCAGTCTCTCCAGTTAACTCAACAGGTTGGAGCATAGGATGGGTATTTTGTTGGTGGGGTGGAGATGGAACTTGTTTGTTTTGGAAAAAAAATTAAAAAGCCTGAGAGCGGAAGGGTACTGCCCTTGACGTCTGCCCCCCCCATTCATAAAATGGTGACATCATACCTACACCACTTCATCGTCATTCCTGAAAAAAGAATTATATGACCTAACATTCATTCGCTCTCGCGACTGAATTCCAGGAAATCTCCCCATCTCTCCTAGTCAACTTTCTGTTTAGAAAAAGCGGTCATTTAGTTCCGAACGTCAATAAAGGACGTATCTGGATTATAAACCAAAACTTATTCGGTGTTATTCTTAACTCAAACACAAGCCCAGTGAACCTTTGTTGAACCCAGGTGTATTTATTTCGCCTTGTCAATACAACAAGTATTCAGCGCTACAGGCGGGGGTTCACTTGTAATTATCTTCCGATAAAGACATTCGTTCCTTCTATTTTCCTAGTTGGCATCTGCATCTAATTTGTAATCTGATTACTAGGTCACCAGGACCTCTTCAAATATCATTTAAATATTAAATTTTCCAACTACAATGAGAAAAATTTATTATCTCCAATTATAACCAATACATAATGTTCTTGTCCACAAACTTAACCTCACCTCCTCAAAGCTTAAGTCCAGCTTTTACATTGGAAATGTTGGACCAGGTGGGTCTCGTCATCCATGATATCTTTACTGCTTGTGAATACTTCAGGTCCAAACGGCTGCATAATTATTCATTAATTATTAACTAACAAACTGAAACTGGCCCGTTATTGCAATTCCCTTTTCACCAAATTTCCACCCCGGTCATTCTGTTGCGCACAATCCGATGTGCCTTAAACTGCGTAACCTCGTGCGCTTCTTTGTCAAAATGCTTGAACGATATCAAGTATACTACATCTACTAGTTTCCCCTAATGACCCTTCTGGCTACAGCCCGAAAATGCTCTTAATTAAAAATCGTTCATTTTCACACATACCGTCATTCATTTCAAACCGTTATGGTATTATCGCTCGCGTGTATTAAATCGCTTTCACGTAGTGATCTATTTTGGAGCCATCGTTAATAGTCTAATTCTTTAGGAACTTGGCACGTAAAATCTGAAACAGCAATCCCGGTTTCCAGTGTTGTACACAGTGTGCTCAATGAATTGCTTGAGCTTGATCAGTGATTAATGATCTTCAGAACTAAATGTACGCAAGCAAGTTTAAGGTCGTGCTTGAGGAAGGGATTTCGGCATCATGTAACAAACTGCAGCCACCTCATGGATACTTCAAACATCAATAAAATAAAGATGATATTAAATGTACGAGTGTGTACCCAATTAAACAGGGAGCTGATGCCCAGATGAGAGAAACTGCCCCTTTTTGAGGGAAGGCAACCCCGGAAGCCCTTAACACGCGTTATTGCAACTGCGGTTAACATTCCAACAATTAAGCGTCGCGTTCGCAATATTTTTTTCATTGAAAATCCGCATATGCATTTACCACAATGGAACAGCTCGCTAAACAGTTGCTGGAAATTAAAACGTCAACTGGAATTCTATGTTTTTTTAAAAAATACTTTCACTGCATTCGCTCAGACTTGGACGAGGATTTCATTTTTTTTTAAGAATACATTGTTGAAATCCTTGGAGCGTTTACAGATGCGCCGAGTTAGCACGAAGAACAATTCCACGCTGATCACCAAAAGAGAATCGTTTCCATCACAAACTTACCGTACACCCCCTGGGCAGAAATGCCTTCTAGTACAACTGTAAGCAGCCACGAGAGCAGATAAGCACAATCCATCTTCACGTTAACATATCCAGCCTTCGGCGCACTGTTCAGCAATCCCGGCAACCGGGGACCAGCGGCAATGATCCCCTCAGTCCCCAACTGGGCAGAGGGCGGTCGACTACGAGGAAATATAATGGTGTTTTTTTTGGAAGAAATCAAGTCAGAGACAGGTGTCTGTGTTTCGGGGTTAGAGAAGCGGGACTGCGCCCGTTACTGTCCGGGTCGGAGCCTGCAGCCAACCCATGGAGATGGAGGCTGTTATTACACTGTAAGAGGCGAGAGCTTTGCTAGCCACGGCGGTTGTTTAAAAGTAACTCGCTTTGGTCCCTGGAGAACAATTAAGAAAACACGTTCGATCGCAGTTCAGCTGAATCCATTTAGTTCCCGGCCCATTCCGGCAGTCGCTAACATACCCAATGATAAAACGGATAAGAGGAAGGCACCAGCTCCCGGCAAAACTCGGCTTCCTTTTCAACAGCGACGAATTATTCGAGCTGCAACATTTTTTTTCAATGAGAAATCTCTCCGTTTCCTCTACGCACGCACAAACGGACACATACACACATACAGAGACACACAGCTGAATCTGCTCGGAACTCAATACCCATCCACTCCCCAGACCCGGGAGAGGGGGAAGAGAAAAAAAATCACTGAGACGAGAAGTTCAGGACGTGGAGAGAGGCTGGTTCACTGCTGTATCGAAGGCTGGCGGAGTAGAAACATGTCAGCTCGGCAGGGAGAGAGAACGAGAAGGGCGCCGGAGAAGACAGCGACAGTAGCAGCATCCCCATCCGCACCCGATCCGATCCCGCACTACCTCGGCTCGGCGAGACGGCTGCCTGGCTGGGTGGATGTAGGGTTTGGATGGAGGGGCAGAGGCAGACAGAGTCCGGGCGGAATTGTCAGCAGCTGTAGTGGCTGCTAGCGGAGCCCGATCATCACGTTGCTCAGTACGTGCTCGGATAGTGAACATGCAGCTCGCCCGCAGACGGAGACGTACGGGCTGCGTGATTGAAGCTCGTCAGCAGCGAGGCGAAGAAAGCAGATTAAAGGAGTGCTCCATCCCACTCAACGCGCATTTCAGCTGCATCGCCTTTCGCATTTCTACATTTGAGCACGGTTACTGTGTGAATAAAAAGGCGCAAGCGAGCGCGCGCGCACACACGGGCACAGAGATCGGGGCCGCGGCTCGCAGTGCTGAAACACTCTATTCCCCGCCCTGGGCTTTCTGAGGAGGGCAAACAGGGAAATTAGATGATATTAGGACCAACACTTTTTTTTTGCGCACGGAATCGCAATGATTTTATGCATGCATGTTTTAGAGAAGCCCCTTGTTCGTATTAGACAAAGTTCCATAAGAGGCCCTCTAGCAAAACTCCAGGGCACAGCATTAAGCAGACACTTCCTGGGGCAGGTAATCAGAAAGGGGCGCGGCTCCTCGAGACCCCTCTCTTTATAAGAGGTGAGTCGAAGTTTCGTGTTCTCAGATGAGGTCAGTTTCTTCTCGATGACTAGGGCTCCTCTGTATCTCCTCGCAAATAAGCTACTGCTTGGGACGTTTCAGGTTTTGCGCTTACGCGGAAAGTTCGCAAAACCACCGGAGCAGGAGTAGGCCACTCGGCCCCTCAGGCCTGTTCCACCATTCAGTATGATCCTGACAATCTACCCAGGCCTTGGCATCTTCTTTATGTCAAATAACCATAAACCTCCGTCTTTCAAATATAAACCTATCTTCATCTTAACTACTTAAATTATTTCAATTGCGGCTAGACATTTGTTAAATGGAGACGCAAGAGATTGTTGGAATCTGTAGCAAAGAAAAACAAACTGCTTGAAGAACCCATCGGGGCTTCTGTTGATGGAACTGGACCCTTGATATTTCGTATCAAGACTCAAACCTGATAAGGGGCCCCAACCAAAAACATCGACTGTCCATTTTCCCCCACAGGTGCTACCTGGCCTGCCGATTTCCTCTCGTAGTTTTTTTTTGCTGGAAATTTGTTTAAAATATTTCAGTTTTAAAAAAATGATTGTTTGATCAGCTGGGTCCTTGTCACGAACCTGAATTTAAGAGTTCGGAACCAAACTTTTGCGAAATCGGTTCCTGGGGTTTATTTTGCCCCAAACAACGGATCGCTCTGTGCCCAAAGATTTTGCATTTGACTATGCACAGGCAACCCACTGCAGCCAAGGTGAGCGAGGCTTCAGTGTATGCGGGGAAACGGATGGGCTAAGTAACTCATGAAAAACAAATAACAGAGAACGGATATCAACGTGTGGTTTTATTCCAGGATAGAATTCCTTTGCAGTATTCGCACGCAGAAATATCCGGAGCCAGGAAATGAGTCCAGCCTCCAGAAAACACTGCCGACTCAACCTCTGGTTACGGTCCCCTTCTATACTGAGCATCTTGTCCTGTCCAACGAACTGAACGTTGGGTTAATTCAGTGGGCAGTTTTAAATGTCCATTCACACAACCAACCGCACAACAATAATATCTGCCACTCATATCCTCTCCTAAAGACCATAAGACAAAGGAGAAGCACCAGGCCACTCGGCCCATCGACTCTATTCCGCCATTCGATATGGCTGATATAATTATTCCTTTCATCTCTGTTCTTTTGCTTGCTGCCCATCACCTTTGACGCCTCGACTAACCAAGAACTCATCAACCTCTGCTTTAAATATAATGAATGGCTCTACAGCCGCCCACGGCAAAGAATTCCACTGATTCACCATCCTCTGGCGAAAGAAATTCCCTCTCATCTCTGTTCTAAATGGCCATCCCTCTATTTGGAGTCTGTCTTCTGTCTCACCCACCTGGAAGCATCCTCTCCGCAGCCATTCTATCTAGGCCCTTCAAGATTCGATAGGATTCGGTGAGATCCCACTTCATTCTTCTCAATTCCAGCGAGTACGGGCCCAGAGTCATCAAACGCTACTCATATGTCAACCCTTTCATTCCCAGAGTCATTCTCGTGAATCTCCTCTGTACCTTCTCCAATGCTAACAAATCTTTTCTTAGATAAGGAGCCTAAAACTGCTCAGAATACTCCAAAGGGCCGTCTGACCAATGCCTTATAAAACCTCAAGCATCTCATTGTGGCTGTTATATTTTAGTCCTCTCAAAATGAATGCTAAAATTACAGTTGCCTCCTTACCACTGAATCAACCTGCAAGCCAAATTTTAGAGAACCCTGCACAAGGACTCCTAAGTCCTTTTGCGACTCTGATTTTTGAATTTTCTCCACATTTAAAAACATACCTGCACGTTTATTCCTTCAACCAAAGTGCATGACCATAAACTTCCCTACACTATATTCCATCTGCCACTTCTATTTCCACACTCCCAGGCTGTCCAAGTCCTTCTGCAGATTCTTTTCAACCTCAACACTACCTGCCCTTCCACCTATCTTTGTATTTTCTGCAAACCTGGCCACAAAGCCTTCAATTCTGACATCTAAATCATTGACATATAACATGAAATGAAGCAGTCCCAATACCAACCCAATGGAACACCACTTGTCACCAGCAATCAACCAGAAATAAACCTTTACCTTTATTTTGACTCTTTCCCTGTTGCCAGTCAGCTAATCTTCTATCCATGCTAGTATTTTTCCTGTAATACCATGGTCTCTTATCTTGTTAAGAAGTCTCCTATGCAACACTTGTCAAAGGACTTTTGAAAATCCAAGTAAACAACTCCTTTGTCCTGCCTATTATTTCTTCAAAGAATTCTAACAGATTTGTCAGACAAGATTTCCCTTAAGATAACCATGCTGACTTAGACCTACTTTATCATGCACCTCCAAGTACCCAAAACCTCATCCTAGGTAATGGACTCCGAACATCTTTCCAACAACTGAGGTCAAGCCTATTATTTCCTTTCTTCTGCCACTCACTCTTCTTAAAGAGTGGAATGAGATTTGCAATTTTCCAGGTCTCTGAAACCATTCCAGAATCTAGTGAGTCTTGAAAGATCATTAATAATGTCTCCACAATCTCTTCAGCTACCTCTTTCTGAATTCTGGTGTGTAATCCATCTTGTCCAGGTGAGTTAATTACCTTCAGACCTTTCAGCTTCCCAAGCACCTTCTCCTTATGACAACTACAGTCACTTCTGGTCCCTGACACTCTTGAATTTCTGACATACTGCTAGTGTCTTTCACAATGAAGACTGATGCAAAATACTTATTAAGTTTGTTTGCCATTTCTGTGTCCCCATTGCTACCAGTCCAGTGTCATCTTCCAGTGGTCCAATACTCACTCTCACCTCTCTTTGACTCTTTATATATCTAAAAAAGAAACTTGGGTATACTCTTTGATATTTTTTACTAGCTTATTCCATTTTTTCTCTCCTTTTTTTAATATTTGCCTTCTGTTGCTTTTTAAAGCTTCCCAATCCTCTAAATTATCATTACTTTTTTGCAATTTTAAATGCCCTCCCTTTTGCTTTTCCTTGTCACCCTTTGATCTTCCTTATCACCCATGGTTGCCTCATCCTCCATTTTGAATCTTTCTTTCTTCATCTGCCCTGCACTTTCAGAATTGATCTCATAAACAACCACTGCTGCTCTGCCATCATTCCTGCTAGTGTCCCCTTCCAACCAAGATTGGCCAGCTTCTCTCTCATGCCTCTGTAAATCTCTTCACTCCACTGTATTACTGATACATCTACTTTATCTTCTTTCTCTCAAAATGTAGGGCAAATTCTATCATAATATCATCACTGCCTCTCAGGGGTTCCTTTACCTTAATCCCCCTAATTAAATCTGATTTCTTATAAAATACCCCATCCAAAATTGCCTTTCCCCTACTGGGATCACCATAAGCTGCTCTAAAAAAGCCATCTCATAGGCATTCTACATATTTCCTGTCTTGGGATCCAGCACCAATCTGATTTTCCCAGTCTGCCTGTACAATGAAATCCCCCATGATTAGCACAACATTGCTCTTTTGACATGCCTTTTCTATTTCCCATTGTAATTTGTACCCCACGTCCTGGCTACTGTTCGGAGGTCTAGTTATAACTCACATCAGTGCCTTTTTAGCCTTGCTGTTTCTCAGCTCTACACACAAGGATTCTACATCTTCCAATCCTATGTCACTTCTTAGGGGTTTGGTTTGATTTTTTACCAGCAGAGCCACACCACCCTCTCTGCCTACTTCCCTTTCCTTTCAATACAAGGTGTATCCTTGGATGTTAAACTCCTAACTAATAACTTCTTTCAGCCACGTCTCAGTGATGCCCACTACTACCTGCCCATCTCGAACGGCCTTACAAGAGCATTGAGCTTATTTGGTATACGGGTGCATTCAAATATAATAATTTTAGTCCTGTATTCATCATGCTTTCGATTTTGCCCACATTTGACACCACATCATCCCACTGATTGCAATTGTCGCCTTTGTTTGTTTAAGTTCTCAAATGCCTTTTTGAACTATATGAAAAATGTATCTGTATTTAATGCCTTGCGAAGTTGTACACAAACATTTATTACAGGGTAAGGTACCATCTAGCCATCCAAAGCTGGCGGATTAGACCAGGCCTGCTTATCAACATTTTTTTTTAATTCGGAAAGGCCATCTGCAAAGTTTGAAACCTACTCGGCCAATGAAACATCCCCCTTGTCCGAGGACGCAGGCTGGGCGACTGTGATCCTTAAGTTCTCTGTCTGTATTACAGAAAGACGATCCCTGGTTAGCTGGCGCCTTCAAATTCATCTTCCACGTGATAGGCATCATTGCGAGTGCCGGCGTTTACTGTCTATCAGTCACTGTTCCCTAGCAGATTCGCTCGCAAAGCCGTTTCAGAGTAACTGCAATGTTAGGGTCTGAAGTCAAATCTTGGTCAAACAGGAACAAAAAGGTAGATTTCACACTCTCGCGGACATTGTTGAACGAAAAGAGATTCCATACAATCTACAAATTTCATAATCATTATTAAGACCAGCTGACTGGAATTGCGGTGGTGAGAGTGGAACGCGTGTCTTTGGATACTAGCCGTAACGACGATCGTTTTACCCTTCTGCTGCGCACACACGGGAAGCCTTCAGTAACAGCAGTACACAGTACCTTAGGCGGAGAGATGCATGAAGTTACTCGGAAAGGAGGATACCTGGAGAACGGAAAAGGCCCCTGCATTTTTGGTAGTTGCAACAGACTAAACTCCAAGGCTTTGGCGAGAACCATCTAACAGAAAAGAAACAATTATTCCCCTTTGCGGCTGGAACTAACCTACCATCCAAGTCAGTGTAAATCAGACTTGGTGATTCAATAATCTGGTCTCGTGACTGGTTTCACGGAAACTGCTGGTTGCATTAGCGCCTTTCCACTTTATGAATTGATTACAACACATTACTGAACAGTGGACTACAATTTAAGGATCTAGCATATTGTCGTGAAATCTGTTGTTTTGCAGCAGCCACTGCATTGTAATACACAATAATAATTTTTAAAATAAATTACAATAAGAAATATATGTGGAAAAAGTTAAATTAAAGAAGTAGTGCAAAAGAGAGCCTAAAAGAGCAAAAAAAAAATCAGGATTCAGAATATTCATGGGTTCATTGTCCATTCAGAAATCTGATGGTGGAGCGGAAGAAGCTGTCTCTGAAACTGAGTGCAAACACGAGGAAATCTGCAGATGCTGGAATTTCAAGTAACACACATCAAAGTTGCTGGTGAACGCAGCAGGCCAGGCAGCATCTCTAGGAAGAGGTACAGTCGACGTTTCAGGCCGAGACCCTTCGTCAGGACTACGAAGGGTCTCGGCCCGAAACGTCGACTGTAGCTAAAACTGAGTGTGTGTCTTCAGGATCCTATACCTCCTCCTTGATTGTAGCAATGAGAACAGGGGATGACCTGGGTGATGGGAGCTCTTAATGACGCATATCGCCTTTTGTAGATGTCCTGGACGCTAGGAAGGCCAGTGACTGATGCAGCTGGCTAAGTTTTGCAACTTTCTGCAGCTTTTTCCATCCTGTGCAATGCCCCCCCCCCCGCCACCAGACGGCGACGCACAGTTCCAGTGAACCAAGTTCAATCCAGAATTTGATTAAATATCCGTGGGATTTGCGCGTTCTCCCTGTAATCGCACGGGTCTCTTTCGGATGGTTAGGTTTCATCTCAAAGACGTGCCTGTTGGTAGATTAATTGGCCACTGTAAATTGCCCCATGTGTGTAACTGAATGTTAGTATCTGGGGGGAGTCGATGGGAAAATGGGGAGAGTTAAGGAGTATTAGTATAAATGGTGAGTAATATAGCCTCGGTGCCTCCAAGAAATTGTTTTCCTGCTAAATGGTCCAAATTCGACAGGAGAGCGGGAAATTCCGAAAGGATGATACAGGTCGCTTTATCGTCAGGGTCATACTGTAGTGACTTGTAATGCTGTGTCACGTTTACTTTAATAACGTGTTTTAGAGACTCTATGAGATGTAAGGAAGCAAAAAAAAAAGTTATTGTGTTGGGTTGGTCTAAGGTTACGGTTTTGAGGAGCGCAGTGGAGAAGCGAGGATAAAATTGGAAAGGCCAAACGTTGGCAGAGGGAATTCTAAAGCTCCTGGCCTGTATCACATCTCACGTAAGGAAATGGACTACACTCTGTTGAGATAAAGGCCAATAGGGTATGTATTGGTGCAGATGATAGAAAGTTCGTCCGTATGGCTTTCCCGGTGAATGGGAGGAATCTTGCAACTCAGTTAAATTTTAACTGCCCACTCTCGTTAAGCCTGGTTGGTGTTCCGACCATTAACAGTCAGCTAGCCCGTATAACTATGGGCTTAACTTGCCTTGGTTCTCAGGACATGGGGTATCACTTGATGAGTATTTTATTAATAGGCATTGCGTAACGAACAGGTGCTGACGCGTGTTGTAGATCGCGCCATTTCGCAGATTTGCAGCGCCCGTGGGGGGGAGGGGGGGCTTCGTCTTCTTCCTTGCCAACAAATGTAAATTGTAGGCAGGTCAAGTCAAAATCAAGCGGTTCCGTGAAAGGAGATTCTTAGGGATGCGAGAATGCGCCGAAGATGGTCGTGCTCCAAGAAAAATGTGTTGTTTTGTGTTTGAGCAGTGGTGGGGAGTGGGGAGATTCATATAACCTTCCACATACCCCACTCACCCGAACTATCGTCAACTTTATTGGCTTCCGATTAAGCTTCACCTGCATTTGACGCCCAACAGTTGCAGTTCCAAAGGTGACATTCAATATACACAACAGCCATGGAGATATAGATCCCATAGAAAGAACAGAAGATATAAGGAAATCTTCAAAGGGTTTATCACCTTCAGTTCTGTACGTTTTCCGGAGTCGAAATGCACGGGACATTGAATGTATCCGTCAACAGTTTATTGGCAATTTAAATAAATCATGACTTTGAGAATATTGAACATCAATTAAGCCTACCTATAGTAGGCTTCTATGGTAGGGAATGTCGAACAAACGAACAATATTCACACTTCGTTGGCGTGACTCTGGAACAGCAGTGACGCGAAATGTTAATTATTTTGAGTTGGCGCGTTATAAGCTCCAATAGCGCAGTCAATTGCATCAATAGTTGCAAACAGGAACGTGAACGATGTTATCAGTTATTTCATTAATAGCCGCACCATGAATCACTTACTGCACAAATACTCCCGACGGCGGAGTAAGGTGGAGAAGGCAGGCATTTCTACTCTCAGAAAAGAGAAACTTTCTGGGTTTTCAACGCTTCCATTGACGTCCCCTCCCCACCACCCCAAGCTTAATTATTTACTTAAAGTGACAAGGGTGTCACAACAAGGTTCCTATGCATAAATTTGTGAGAAGTCTTCCAAATGGACTCAAGTTCCTGTCATGAGAAGAGTCATGTGCCCTCCGTTGGCAACATCAACTGATTTCTGTGAAAATTCAAACCTCGGTCCCTTAATCAATTAACAATAGGGAATAATTTGCAAAACCTGTCAGGACATTTTGGTGATATTATTATTTGACAAAATAATATTACTTCCTTAATAGGCTTAATTGCCATGCAGTTCGTAGTCCAGCGAGACATTTGGGCTTGCTCTTTGATACAGAGCCTCCTTCACTTAAATCACATTTTTTAAACCAGTTCGTCGGTATCAGCGCGATTTCAGGCTCCACTCCACTGCGAGACTGACACCACTCTCAGCTCGGCCGGCGGCGGGAATAGATACGCTGTCCTCCCTTGAAATCGCATTGATGAAAGCTTCTGACCAAGGCGCTGCCGGAACAGGCTAGGTTGATGGAGCTCTCCGCCCGCTACACGGTTACGGCGAGCACGATCTTTGCCACAGCTGTTGGTTGCTTCTGTAGCATGAACTGTTCACGGGAGCCCGGCTGATTGATCCTACTTGAATGTGAAGAACTGTACGTTCAACCATTTACCTGCAAACACAACTCTATCTGCAATTAGTAAATCTTCGTATGCCAGAACTACTGTTCTTTTCTGAAGAACGCAAAAATATAGAAAATTCCCACCTATCGTCGTCAACGCCCCCCCGCCATTAATTGCTTTTTTAGAATCACTTCAGTAGTAATGTAACATCACAAGTTCTGTTTTTGTTTGTTCTCTGCAAAGTTTTTTCTTCAAAATACAAATAATCCGGGTTATATATTTATCTGAGTGACTGCATGCAGGCAGGGTATGGCGTAGTGTATAGAAACTTAGAAACTCTACAGCACAATACAGACCTTTCGGCCCACAATGCTGTGCCAAACATATACTTTCTTTAGAATTTACCTAGGGTTACCCATAGCCCTCTATTTTTCTAAGCTCCATGTACCTATCCAGGAGTCTCTTAAAAGACCCTATCGTATCCGCCTCCACCACCGTCGCTAGCAGCCCATTCCACGAACTCAGCACTCGCTGCGTAAAAAAACTTACCCCTGACATCCCCTCTGTACCTACTTTCAAGCACCTTAAAACTATGCCCTCTCGTGCTAGAGGGAGAAAAACCCTGGGAAAAAGCCTCTGACTATCCACACAATCAATGCCTCTCATCATCTTATACATCTCTATCAGGACACCTTTCATCCTCCGTCGCTCCAAGGAGAAAAGTCCGAGTTCACTCAACCTATTCTCATAAGACATGCTCCCCAATCCAGGCAACATCCTTATAAATTTCCTCTGCACTCTTTCTATAGTTCCCACATCCTTCCTGTAGTGAGGTGACCAGAACTGAGCACAGTACTCCAAGTGGGGTTTGACCAGGGTCCTTTATAGCTGTAACATTACCGCTAGGCTCTTAAACTCAATTCCACGATTGATGAGGGTCACCGTATGCCGCCTTAACCACAGAGTCAACCTGCGCAGCAGCTTTGAGTGTTCTATGGACTCGGACCCCAAGATCCCTCTGATCCTCCACACTGCCAAGAGTCTTTCCATTAATGCTATATTCTGCCATCATATTTGACCTACCAAAATGAACCACCCCACACTTATCTGGTTTGAAGTCCATCTGCCACTTCTCAGCCCAGTTTTGCATCCTATCAATGTCACGTTGTAACCTCTGACAGCTCTCCACACTATCCACAACATCCCCAACCTTTGAGTCATCAGCAAATTTAGTAACCTATCTCTCCACTTCCTCATCCAGGTCATTTATAAAAATCACAAAGAGTAAGGGTCCCAGAACAGATCCCTGAGGCACAGCACTGGTCACCGATCTCCATGCAGAATATGACCCATCTACAACCACTCTTTGCTTTCTGTGGGCAAGCCAGTACTGGATCCACAAAGCAAGGTTCCCTTGGATTGCATGTCTCCTTATTTTCTCAATAAGCCTTGCATGGGGTACCTTATCAAATGCCTTGCTGAAATCCATATACACTGCATCTACTGCTCTACCTTCATCAACGTGTTTAGTCATATCCTCAAAAAATTCAATCAGGCTCCTAAGGCACGTCTTGCGTTTAATAAAGCCATGCTGACTATTCCTAATCATATTATGCCTCTCCAAATGTTCATAAATCCCGCCTCTCAGGATCTTTTCCATCAATTTACCAACCACTGAAGTTAGACTCACTGGTCTATAATTTCCTGAGCCAACTCTAATCCCTTTCTTGAATAAGGGAGCAACATCTGCAACCCTCCAGTCCTCCGGAACCTCTCCCGTCCCCAGTGATGATGCAAAGATCATTGCCAGAGGCTCAGTCATCTCCTCCCTCGCCTCCCACGGTAGCCTGGGGTGCATCTCGTCCGGTCCCGGAGATTTATTCAACTTAATGCTTTCCAAAAGCATCAGCACATCCTTTTTTTAAAATGTCTCTATGTTCAAGCTTTTTAATCCGCTGTAAATCATCCCTGCAATCGCCAAGATCCTTTTCCGTATAGGATTTTAATTTCGCTCTATCATAGTACCGGTGAGTTGGGTGATTGGCTGCCGGGTAACTTGCACTCTAGTGACCCACGGAGCTAGTGTTTCAATGGTTTATAATGTCAACGTTTTTTGTTGCACGTTCAACGCGCAAAGATATGAAATATTAAGAGATTGACATTCGAATGTGAATCTAAGCGCGAAGAATAAACGCTTACTTCGCCATTCTGTCTCATTCTGGGAGAATTTTAAAAGTCCGATCCGCGATTTACAAAAAGGTTCCGTTTTCCTCTGCCAAAGTGTTTTAGTATTAAGATCAATTCAGATCAATCGCAGCTCGGCAGAGAGTGATATAGTCTGCTCCTCAAGTTTCCTGCTCATGTCACCGTCATCTCCAGTAATTGGAATCCAGTAGGCTTCAAACAATTGAAACTCTGCGGGAAGTAGATAATGATCACCAGTTATCTATACAGCGATTCTCACAACTATGATCAGGCCATCTTTGTAAGTGGTGGACGAATTCTATGCTTTGTAGGTCAATCACTTGAGCCATCCAATCGAAGGTGAGATGTAGATCCACTGAGAGACGGGCAGGACTGACCGTGGTGGCAGTACGGCATCCAACTCATACAAGAAACAAGAACTTCGTTACAAACAAACAAACAGAGGATCAGCAATAATCACCAATAAGACAATTTGATTCCATGTACGGAATATTTCCCACTAAAGTAAATTCTTACATCTCCCCAAATCTTTATGACAGTTAATGTCAATGGCAGTTATCATGGAGAGATGAACCGTTGTAATTCTGTGGATATGGCCAGCTCTTTACTGTATTGAGACTTTTGCAGTATTAATGTGCTGACTGCACTCTACTGGCCAACAGGCTAAGTAACAATCACGGATTTGGAATCTGCACAATCACGTCGCTAGACATAATTCTGCAATTAAAACTGAATTCTTAAATTGCAGAAAATTAAACATCAAATGACCTTGTACGTGGTTTTAATAAAGTGAATGCGATTTTTTTTATTAATCGACCTTCCATTTTTCAAATTCCAAGTGTGCTGTTGTAAACATTAGGACTGTTCAAGGCATAACATATATAAGATTGACACTGAGTGGTAAACACAAATTTGTCGTCGATGCATTCATCCAGGATCTTTGGCCATCAAGGGGTAGACTGCCATCTCCCACCCACGGCTTCGCTTTGTTCTGGAGTGGGGAAGGAGGTGCAGACGCCGATCTGCTGATTTCTAATAGCAGTTCAGCGTAGACACACCTGCCTTTACACAAAATACTTTAGATTTCCCTTTTACAGAGAGTTCTGTAGCAATAAATATCAGCTGTTAATTTTAAGAAGCAATTTTAAACATTGAGATTTATATTCTCCTCAGTTCAAAAAAAATGTGACAAATTGAAGTTCTTCATCCACAGCTATTACCTGCACTTTTGAAATTGTGCAAAAAATAAAACTATGAGAGTTTCACTTGGCTAAATAGTTCAAGATAAAAATAAAAGAATGATTGACCATGGAATCACAAAGAGTTTGAGCCTAATAAAAAGTACACTCTGCAGAAAAGTACTAAATGAGTAAGTAGAACAACGTTATTACATTTTAATGCACGAGATTCGAATGGTTACATATACTGTAGGATAGTGGTTCCCAAACTTTTTTGGGTTACCATCCCTTAGCTCCCAACTGCTTTCCTAGCGCCCCCCCCCACCCCAACACTTTTCCAGCTATTACAAAGTTAAAGAAAACAGGAACTGCAAATTTAAATCAGTGACAAATAATTGCAAACATTATTCAAATCTATTTAAAACTATATTAAAAAATATTTATCTAATTACAATAGAAACAATTTTCAACAGCAGTTTTAGAGCATACATTAGTGGTCCAACTATTCAGTACTTCATTGTTTTTTCACCTTTCAATGAGATGGACAGGCTTGGTGCAGTGACATCAACTTCTCAACATCAGGCTGAATGTCTCAAATCATTCATTCAGTAATTTGCAGTCAGTTTCATTGCTTTGGAAGAAGTTGGGTGACTGCACTGAAACTGTGAGCCACTAAATATGATGTTAGAAAGGCAATAAAGAATATCTTGACCTTTTTCCAGAGTGCAGGATAGCATTCAGAGATCTCTTTCTTGATATGATTTTTCTTTTAACCTCGGCTTCAGATCAAGGTCATTTTGTAGTGAGATTTGTTCTTCCTTCATCCTTCCTGTTAATCCCTCATTACAATTGTTCAGGAATGGATTTATTACCCAATCTGGAATTTGGATTGAGAGAAGATCCTGTTATCTCTCTGACATATCTTTATGCAGCTCACCCAGGTAGGCACAGAATAGTTGAAGATCATTGTCAGGTATTCCTTCTTTCTCTTAAAACTCAGAGAAGCTCAGAAATTTGAAAAGGTCGTGACGGCCAATGTTGCACTTAAATTGGATTAACTTGGACAAATGTGGAGACAAATGTGAAGACAATTGACTTGACTTTGATAAGATTCATATAATTTCCTTGCAATTGAAGACTGATTGCATTAAACTATGTGAATAATTCAGAAAAAATAAGCAAAGTCATGCCAAATATTCTTGAGTTGATTACCAAATGAAGTATTCAAGTCTTCAAAGAATTTTATTACAGTTTAAAAAGTGCATAAAGTGCTTCGGGCAGTTTTCTTTGGAGAGCCATCTGACTTCTGTGTGCAACAGCGAGCAGTCAGATGGTTCATCATCCTCAATACAAACCTCTCAAAATAGTCAGAATTGAGAGCATGAGTTTTGATTTTATTTACTGCTGTAATAGCAATATTTCATGATTTGTGCATCTGATCGCTTAGTTTCTTTTGTGACAAGATGTTCTCTGTGAAAGATAAATATGTTAGGTACACCTTTTTTTCAAGAAAATAATAATGCACAGTGGTGTCCTGTCATTGATGGTGGCACAAGCAAGAAAGTTGGTGAACGGAATGTCCTTCTCTTTGAAAAATTGCTCAGAAACCCAAGATATTGACCCTCCCTTTGGATCTGTTTCTACTCTATTTGCAAGTAACAACTCTCAAACCATGCATTCCTCTTTTATAATGGTTTGTTAACTTATCCAACTGCAGAGCAAATTCTTTTGTCTGAAGAATGTTGTATAATGTGTCTTCCATATTATCAGACATTTCAATTATTCACCTTTGAGCAGAGTTGTCACTGCGAGGAATCGCTTTAATTATTTGGTCTGGAATTAGTGCTTCTCCAATTGAATGGGACTTTCCAGATTTAACAATAAACAATGAAATATTGTATGAAGCACACAAATTATCACTGTTTTTGTTGTGAAATGTTGGCAAACATGTTTTAAAGTGTTTTATATTTGTGGAAGTTTTCATGAAGTGACTGGAAATAAGCCAGTTTATTATTTGTTTTATCAGAGTGGTATTCCCTTCAAATGTTCAGGAGCCTGGATGGTTTGGAGTGGGAGGAGCTAAAGATGGTGCCTGGGATTTTTGCAGACTTGGGCGACTTATTCCATTTTGTCCATGAAGCAGTTTAATTCCCCTCTTCACATGTCTCTTCCTTTCTTTTTCAAGGTGGCTGGAGTCTGTGATCTACAGCTGCAGCTCAAACCGTGCTTAGTCATGGGTGGTGGGTTCTCGGTCTTGGAATTCACCGGGCAGCCTAGTGTTCGATATCTCCAAGTGCAGCCTGGAAGATGTGTGCCTTTGGGCTGTAGCCCTGTGGACAAACCAATTCACGAAGCATCATGGAAGACTGAAACATCGAGACAGCAAGCAGGCAGTATACGCATCTGTTGAAAGAAGGCCTCTGCACTCAAGTGATCCCTCTCGTGTTCTCTCTCTCTCTCTCTCTCTCTCTCTTAGAAGATTGAGGGGGGATCTTATTGAAACGTATAAAATCCTAAAGGAACTGGACAGGCTAGATGCAGGAAGATTGTTCCCGATGTTGGGGAAGTCCAGAACGAGGGGTCACAGTTTAAGGATAAAGGGGAAGCCTTTTAGGACCGAGATGAGGAAAAACTTCTTCACACAGAGAGTGGTGAATCTGTGGAATTCTCTGCCACAGGAAACAGTTGAGGCCAGTTCACTGGCTATATTTAAGAGGGAGTTAGATATGGCCCTTGTGGCTAAAGGGATCAGGGGGTATGGAGGGAAGGCTGGTACAGGGTTCTGAGTTGGATGATCAGCCATGATCATACTGAATGGCGGTGCAGGCTTGAAGGGCCGAATGGCCTACTCCTGCACCTATTTTCTATGTTTCTATGTTTCTCTCAATGGTGAGTGACAGTCTGCTGGTCCCCATGTCGGGGGAATTCAGACAAGCAAATCAGCACATTGCAACATCAAAACAGCAAGCTATTGATCTCCCCTCTCTTTGTGGCAGGAGTGGTATTTCTCTGTCCCTCAGTAGTGAGAGAGAGAGAGAGAGAGAGAGGGAGCCTGTCTGCGATATCAAAATATTGGAATGGACTGTAGTTTCTGATGGAGTCTAAATCATGGTCTCTGGGGGTTTTGCAATTGCTTGCATGGACGGTGGTGGGGTCGATGCTTTTGCTGGAGCCAGTGGGGGGGAGGAGGAGGGGGAGTGTTGATGCTTTTGCTGGAGCCAGTGGGGGGGGGAGGAGTGTTGATGCTTTTGCTGGAGCCAGTGGGGGGGGGGGAGGAGTGTTGATGCTTTTGCTGGAGCAAGTGGGGGGAGGAGGAGTGTTGATGCTTTTGCTGGAGCCAGTGGGGGGGGAGGGGGATGTTGATGCTTTTGCTGGAGCCAGTGAGGGGTGGAGGGGGAGTGTTGATGCTTTTGCTGGAGCCAGTGGGGCGGGGGAGGAGGGGTGTTGATGCTTTTGCTGGAGCCAGTAGGGGGGGGAGGAGTGTTGATGCTTTTGCTGGAGCAAGTGGGGAGGGGAGAAGGAGGAGTGTTGATGCTTTTGCTGGAGCAAGTGGGGAGGGGAGAAGGAGGAGTGTTGATGCTTTTGCTGGAGCAAGTGGGGGGAGGAGGGGGAGTGTTGATGCTTTTGCTGGAGCCAGTTGGGGGGGGGAGTGTTGATGCTTTTGCTGGAGCCAGTGGGGGGGGAGAGGAGGAGTGTTGATGCTTTTGCTGGAGCAAGTGGGGGGAGGAGGAGTGTTGATGCTTTTGCTGGAGCCAGTGGGGGGAGGAGGGGGAGTGTTGATGCTTTTGCTGGAGCCAGTGGGGGGGGGGGAGGAGTGTTGATGCTTTTGCTGGAGCAAGTGGGGGGGGGAGGAGGGGTGTTGATGCTTTTGCTGGAGCAAGTGGGGAGGGGAGAAGGAGGAGTGTTGATGCTTTTGCTGGAGCCAGTGGGAGGAGGAGGAGTGTTGATGCTTTTGCTGGAGCCAGTGGGGGGAGGGGGAGTGTTGATGCTTTTGCTGGAGCCAGTGGGGGGGGAGGAGGGGTGTTGATGCTTTTGCTGGAGCCAGTGGGGGGAGGAGGGGGAGTGTTGATGCTTTTGCTGGAGCCAGTGGGGGGGAGGGGGAGTGTTGATGCTTTTGCTGGAGCCAGTGGGAGGAGGAGGAGTGTTGATGCTTTTGCTGGAGCCAGTGGGAGGAGGAGGAGTGTTGATGCTTTTGCTGGAGCCAGTGGGGGGAGGGGGAGTGTTGATGCTTTTGCTGGAGCCAGTGGGGGGGAGGAGGAGTGTTGATGCTTTTGCTGGAGCCAGTGGGAGGAGGAGGAGTGTTGATGCTTTTGCTGGAGCCAGTGGTGGGTGGAGGAGGGGTGTTGATGCTTTTCCTGGAGCCAGTGGGGGGGGGGGAGGAGTGTTGATGCTTTTGCTGGAGCAAGTGGGGAGGGGAGAAGGAGGAGTGTTGATGCTTTTGCTGGAGCCAGTGGGGGGAGGAGGGGGAGTGTTGATTCTTTTGCTGGAGCCAGTTGGGGGGGGGGTGTTGATGCTTTTGCTGGAGCCAATGGGGAGGGGGGGAGGAGTGTTGATGCTTTTGCTGGAGCAAGTGGGGGGAGGAGGAGTGTTGATGCTTTTGCTGGAGCCAGTGGGGGGAGGAGGGGGAGTGTTGATGCTTTTGCTGGAGCCAGTGGGGGGGGAGGAGGAGTGTTGATGCTTTTGCTGGAGCCAGTGGGGGGGGGAGGAGGGGTGTTGATGCTTTTGCTGGAGCCAGTGGGGGGGGGGGGAGGAGGAGGAGTGTTGATGCTTTTGCTGGAGCCAGTGGGAGGAGGAGGAGTGTTGATGCTTTTGCTGGAGCCAGTGGGAGGAGGAGGAGTGTTGATGCTTTTGCTGGAGCCAGTGGGTAGAGGAGGAGTGTTGATGCTTTTGCTGGAGCCAGTGTGGGGGGGAGGAGGAGTGTTGATGCTTTGGCTGGAGCCAGTGGGGAGGGGGAGTGTTGATGCTTTTGCTGGAGCCAGTGGGGGGAGGAGGGGGAGTGTTGATGCATTTTCTGCTGCTTGTGCACAGGAGGGATGGGGTTTGGGGTTCTTATGTTTTCTTGGTTTTATTTCTGTTTTGTGGATGTCCTTGAAGAATAAGTATTCATTTGCTGATATTAAATTGAACCATTGAACCATTGGCTACAAAGCCTCATTTGAGAAACTTTTTCACACACATTGGCTGCCGTTGGTTGCTTGGTGCTGGTATAAATTCATACTGAAATATTCCACACTAATGCTGACTATACTTACTTTTTGTTTGGTTTGTTTCTGCCATTTTTGTTATGAATTAACAACCAGGGTCAATTGTATATTGTTTAAATCCAACCTTGGGCACACTGGTCAATAATGGAGAACGTTCTGACTTCATAACAGCTCAGGCAAAACCTGACTCCGCCTGAAGTTACATAAAATGGGGAGCATTATCTTGGTTGAACCATAGGCCAGAGAAATGCTGTCAAGACCATTCGAAAAACCAGATTCTGACGTTATCCCATTGAACTCTAATTCTAACTCTAAGCCTTGGATACTCTAATTCACAGGAGTTGTATCACTGCATGGTTAGAGTATGGGAATTATACTAGCTAACAATTTACTGCAGTGGTGAACAGCAATAACATCCAGATTCCTCATGATATGCCAAATACAGAAGTGTCAGATTGCTTTACAACAACTCTAATTCACTTCAAGCAAAGTCTAAAAGAATAGTGAGTTTGCAAGTGATGAGCTAATCATGTGATCAGAATCAGGTTTAATTCCAAAGGCATATGTCATGAAATTTGTTAACTTAGTAGCAGTCGTACAATGCAATGCATGATACATAGAAGAAAAGTTTTAAAATGATATACCATAAGTATTGATATGTATAGTAAACAGTTAAATTAAAAATATAGCAAAAAAAGAAATAATTAAAGAAGGGTGAGATAGTGTTGATGGGTTCAATGTCCATTTAAGAATTGGATGGCAGAGGGGAAGAAGCTGTTCCTGAATCGCGGAGTGTGTGCCTTCAGGCTTCTGTACCTCCTTCCTGATGGTAACAATGAGAAGGCATGTGCTGGGTTGTTGGTGGTCCTTAATAATGGACGCCGGTTTTCTGAGGCATCGCTCCTTCATGATGCTATGGAGGCTAGTACCAATGGTGGAGCTGACTAATTTTACACCTTTCTGTAGATTATTTCAGTCCTGCGTAGTAGCACCTCCCACCGCCGTGCCAGACAGTGATGCAGCCCATCAAAATGCTCTCTTTGAGGCACAAAGGATCAAATGAGTAATTAAATTATTAAAATAAGCCTGTAATCCCTCTTGTTACCAAACTATCCCCCGCTGTCTCTTCTATCTTTATTGCTCCCTTAGAAACCCCCACTGTTCCAGGAGGGGTGTGATTTCACCCACTTTGGAACCACTGCTCCAGGATTATATAACACCCAGATTATTTGTGACCAGGTTTCTTTGCCTGAATGAGTACATAATTATGATGAGAATGGGCACACTGCAAATAGAATGGTGAGAAATCAATGTCTGAATTTAAAGTTGCTAAGAACCGGCCAACCCTATCAGTAGGGCTAGCTGGCAATCCAGATGGGGCAATCTGAGGCTTTTTCCAGTGTACTATACTTGAAAGAGATTAGAATGTACTCACATCTGGTTGTATGAGTGTCTAACCAGACAATAGCTGATCCCTCAGTGATAGAACTATTACCAGACCAAAAGAATAATCTTCAGAATCTAGCTGATTCTTGACAGTGCCCATGAACATCCTACCAGCAAAGTGATTATCACCCAGACATTAAAATTGTGCATATGCCATCACACACAACCTCAACATTTCAATTGATGAACCAAGGGGCTAATGCAACAAAAAAAGGCCATCTACCTACGCAGGATGTTTGCTCAAGGTGTACAAGAGGAGAATAGGAAGATCATGAAGAAATTTTGGAATCACTGTAATATCTACAAGGCCTTCAAGAACTTTGCAGCATCCTGGGCAGAGACTGAGTCAATGATTTTGGAAAAAGTTAGGGGAATGAGTGAGTTAACAGTTTGTAAACAGTTTTAAGGGCTTTAGAAGAAGCCTATGAAAAGTCCAATAAGGTTGTCATGACGATTTATCAACTGAAGCTTGAGGTGGAAATTGATAATATCAAAATTTTGCAGGAACTCTGCTTTCGTGAGCTGAAGAATGAGGACTTAATAAAGTTGGAGAATTCTGAAGTCATTGAAGAGGCTAAAATATGATTCACTTAAGGTTAAACTGTAAGAAAGGTTCACAGTAAAGCACTTGGCCAGGGTATTCAGGCACTTCTCTACAGAACATCAGTGTGGTTGGTCTTGCCTCCAGACCACTTATAATCATCGTACATCCCTCTCTGGATTTTCACAATGATAGCAGAACAGAAATCAGCACCATCCAATTCAGAAGTACCAACACAACCATTGGGAGCCCCATTCTCCTCTTCTACCTCCTCAATATACTAGCCAGCAACCTACCATCACCAGTGCCTGAGCATTTGTAAATTCCTGAAACCAAACAGAGGGCCCCAGGAGAGGGATCAATAAATAATAGAGATTGAATTGAAGGAAATACTTAACAAAATCTTTTAAAGTTAGTGAAGGATCAGCAAGCAAATATAAATTTGTTTTTCACAGAGAAGGAATAGAGAAAAGTTAATGAAGAACAAATAGATGGAATAAATATATTCAGGCAGTGCATGAAAATCACAGTCTAGGAACCAAGAACTAAAAAGCTGCAAAATAAAATAGTAAACATGCATGTGTCTCAATGTAATTTACATCAAATGACCTAGCTGCCCTTTCTGAAACTCATTTGGAAGAACAAGGGTAACTGAGGGAGAAGAAAGGTGGTTGCACCTTGTTCTGGAAAGGGAAGGTGCGGATGAGCCTAGAATCCATGGTGTTAGCTTTGCAATAAAGAAATAACTTGACAGTCAACTTCTGAACTTTCCATGGGGATCACTGAACATGTCATGATGATCCATTTCATGCGTGCCAACAGCCAGATGGCAACTGTCATTATGGCTTACGCACCAACTCTGGACTCACATGAGTATGAAAAAGAAGCCTTCTGCACTTGCCTAGATGTGACATTGTCAAGCATCCCCAAGAAGAATAAGAAAATTCTTTTAGGGGACTTGAATGCCAGGGTCAGTCGGGACTTCAACCTTTGGAGGCGTATTATAGGAAAGGAAGGCATCAACTTGAATGCAGTACGATTTTTCTCCGTATGTGCTGTGCACAATAATATCATCATAAACATTCCTTTCCACCAGAAAAACAAATTAAAGGCATTTTGGCAGTACTTCCAATCTAAATAGTAGCATCTCATTGACTATGTTTTTGTCCAAGCTAAGGACTGGCATGATGTAAATATCACAAAGGCCATGATTGACACATATGAATGCAGGACAGATCATCGCCTGATCTGCTCCACCATGTCCATCACACTCCTAAAAAAGAGGAGGGTTCATTAGAAGCAGCTTGAGAGCCTGCTAGATACTGCCACACAACAGCATCTTCAGATCTCAGTTGGGGAAAACCTCCTAATGGAATATCAGGAGGATATCAACGACACTGGAGTCTGCTTAAATCCACCAGTCCTGATATTTATAAACATCAGGACTGGTTTGATGATAATGGTATGGAGATAGAATAACTTATCTTCCGAAAAGGAGAGACTTTTGTGCTTGGAAGAAAGGCCACAAAAGAAGTGTATTCCAAACGCAAGCCAAATGTCTAGCAGAAGGTAAGGGAACTAAAGAATTCTTGGAGGACTGAAAACCCAGACACTGGGAGACTCTGGTGACAAGCAAGGCTTTTTCACCAAAGCAGGTTAATGGTCCAGTTTCCTGCAGATAACCCTCCTACACTCAAAGGACAGAAAGAATTTGTTAAAAGTTTGGAAGGATATCAGCGATTGATGAAGAGAGGACTTTCAAGAACCTCTTAACTGTAGCAGCACTGCTGAACCAGGGATTACTAATCAAATCCTCCAGAGACCTGTGAAAGAAGAAATGGGAGAACCTCCTGTATGAAATAGGTACATGATGTCATCAGGAGCCTGAAATGCAACAAAACCATTGGTCCTGATGGGATACCAGCAGAGATCCTCAAGGAAGGTGGACCACTACTCCTTCACCATATACACACCATATTCTTCAGCTGAGCATCCAGTATCTGATCCACATGATGTCTCCATGTATGATCTTCAACATCCACTGTGTACATCAGTGGTCCAGTTCTTGTAGCTCTCCCACCGGGTGTCCACTTGTCTTCTCAGTAATCACACAATAGGACTTCCTGTCCAATCTTGAAGATCCTTGCTTATTTACCTGGCAACTGCCTGAACTGCTTTTTCTGCACTTCTCTCCATAGATCTGGTTTCAGGAGGTCTATGTGAGATCTCAGATTCCTGCTCATGAACAGCATTGCAGGTGTTTGATTTGGCATCACATGAACAGTTGCACACAAAAAGTAAGTTGTCCACCTTCTGTTGTAGAGAAATATTCTCCTTGTTCATAGCTTTAATGGACTTCTTGAAGGCTTGGACAAACCTTTCAGCCACCCATTTGTTGCTGGATGTTGAGGAGCTGACTTGATGTCATTTTTCTTCATGAACAGTCAGAACCCTTCTGACATGTATTGTGGTCTGTTGTTCTGGTAAGCCATTTCTGGAGAAGTTAATCCTCAGAGCAGAAACAGTCTTCTCTGATGTGGTTGACTTCATTGGTATGACTTCAGGCCACTTCGAATGAACACCTACAGCAATCAGAAAAATGGAGTTCATGAATGGCCCAGCAAAGTCGCTATGAACTCTTCGCCATGGTGAAGACGGCCACTCCCACTGTGTGGTGTTGGTGGGCATACATTTTGAATTTAGTGGTATCCTGAACAGCTTTTGGCTAAGTCTTCAACTTGTGTCTCTATTCCCAGCCACCAAACGTAGCTCCAGACAAGACTCTTCATCTTGACTGTAGCCAGGTGTCCTTCATGCAGAATTTCTAACACCCTGGTGCACAGTTTGGAGAAAACCACAACATAAGATCCACATATCAGCGTTCTTTGACACACATACAGCTGGTCTCCTCTCATGGAGAGCTTTAGAAACATAGGATTACCATGAGCTGGCCATCGTTGCATTGTGTTTTCATACTTCTGACAATGTTAGGTCATTTCTTGTTTCTTCTTGTATTTCAGAATTTGTTATTGGCAACTGGTTCACCAGTGTTGTGTGGAACACCTCTGTTGGGTCACAGAGTGAAGATTTTTCCTCTTCTGTTGCCAACAGTGGAAGACATGACAAGTTGTCCACATTGCTGTGTTGTTTGGTGCCTTTAAACACTATGTCATGAGAGTGGGCTCCTCGATAGTGCCCAAGATTGCAACTGGGTAGCAGTCATCACTGTGATTCCCTTCCTGGGATTAAAAATGGACACAATGGGCTAGTTGTCTGTCACTAGAGTAAGCTTTTGTCCATAGAGGTGGTGATGGAACTTCTTTATTCCCCATATTAGACTCAGGGCCTCTCGGTTAATCTGTGAGTACTTGCATTCTGTGCTCATCAGTGATCTTGAAGCAAATGTAATCAGACATTCAGATCCATCTTTCATAATGTGTGACAAGATGGCCCAATGCCAATAAGGGGATGTATCATGTGCCAGTCTGATAGGCAGGGATGGGTCATAATGGGCGAGCAGTTCATTAGATGTTATTAGTCTCTTTGTTTCCTCAAATGCTCTTTCAGGTCTTTCTGACAATTCCCACTTTGCTCCTGTCCGTAACAGTGTATTCAATAGATGCAGCACTGTAGCAATGTTTGAGAGAAACTGGTGGTAATAGTTTAGAAGGCTCAAGTATGACCTGAGTTGTGACACATTTTCTGATTTGGGTGCCTGCAGCACTAATTTAATCTTCTCTTGTGACTTGTGTAAGTCATGCTTGTCAATGACAAGTTCACAATATGAGATTTCATTCTTGAAAAACTTACATTTCTCTCTTTTTGCTTGCAGACCATACTCACTCAACCAGGTAAACACTTTGCCAAGGTTCTGGAGGTACACTTCATCATTCTTAACATTCACAATGATGTTATCAAGGTAACATTGCATTCCTGGGTTATCTTGTACACTTGGTCCATTGCTCTTTGCCAAATTGCTGGAGCTGATGCAATGCCAAAAATGGGATGATGATACTGCAAAAGTTCTTTGTGAGTGTTGATTGTGAAGAACTTCCTGCTTGATTCCTCAAATCCATTTGCAGATAGGCTTGTGATGAGTCAATCTTTGGAAACCTCTCCCACCCTGCCAAGGACACAAAAATGTCTTTTATTCATAGAAGGGGAGACTGCAATGTATGCAGCACTGAGTTGATACTCACTTTGAAGATCCCAAATATGGAAACACCTCTGGCCTTTTTATTAATCACTGAGACGATGCTTGTGGCCCAACTGTTCCAATCAACTTTGGAGAATGCCAGATGCCTCCAAACTCTACAGTTCAGCATCCACTTTAGGACACAGTACGTAAGGCACTCAACACACTTAATGAAATCTTGGTGTTGCTGCTTCATCCAGTTCAATTCTGGTCTTCATGCCTTTGAGTTTACAAATACCCTTCTCAAACACCTTTTCATTAGCATTAAGTAGCTGTGATAATCTGTAGTAATTGTTTGGGCTGCAGTTGTCTGTTGATGACACATTGAGAACTTCCATTGTGTGCCAGTCTAGTTGGATTTTTCTCAACCATTCATGTTCAAAAAGTGTTGGCCCTCCAGTTTTCGACAGATATAGCTCCAACTGCTGTGTTTTGCCTGCATATGTCACATTTACCTCCATTTTGCTTTTGGGAGACACTTTTTTTGCCTGTGTATGTCTTTAGCATCACTGAGGCCTTTTTCTAATTGCAGCTTAGAAAACAATCTTCTGTAGTCCAACTCTGAAATTATAGACAAAGCTGACACTGTATCTAGCTCCATTTTCAGTTTCAGACCAGACACATCTATTATGATATATATTATTTTGAAATCTGCTTCAGTAATACCACACAGTTCTTGGCATAACAGCTCACCTTTGTCAGACTCTGTGTTTTCTGATTCAATTGCACATTAAGTCACTTTATGCATTTGTTTAGTTTTGCGTTTGAAACTCTGTGTTTTTTACTCTTTGGTTGTGCTCTTAGTCTGACTTACACACACTCTTGATGTGACTTTGTCTGTGACACTTTCTGCAAACTTTTTCTTTGAACCAGCAGTCATTTGCATCATGGGAGGATCTGCCACATTGATAACATTTTTGGCTTTGTGCACCATTCAGAGTCATTCTGTATTTTCACATTCTAAACTCTTTTTTTGTAGTTCTGTTGCCTCCTTTGCTGTAGTTTCTAATGATATTGCAATGGTAAATGCCTGTTATGTCTCTTTCTAACAGCAGCTTCTTTTGAGTGTTTTGACTATGCGTGCCACGTACAAGCCTGTCCTTTTTAATGCATCAGAAAGTCCATCTCTAACATCACAGTTTGCACAGTTCTACAATGTATTCAGAAATGTGTTCATCCTTTGACTAGTTCCTTTCATGAAATCTAAGTCTCTCAGCTATTACCAGCAGTTTAGGGCTCAGTGATTTTGTAAAATTGTAACAATTTCATCAAAAGTCTTGCTTGCTGGCTTTTCAGGAGTTACTAGGTTGTGTAAGAGCCTGTACATTTTAGCACCCATTAAGCTCAGGAGTGTGGAGCTTTTCTTTTCCTCATCCACACTGCTCACATTACAACACAGTTTAACCCTCTTAATATTCAATTCCCAGACCTCATTAGCTCTATCAAATTTGTCAACTTTCCCAACTATGATCACTTTAACTTTGTTACTTATGTGTCTCTCACTATGTACCATGCGCTATTACCCGTGTCCCTTTGTTAACACCCGTGATGATCTTCTCCATACTGTTTAATTCTTTCCTCTCACTGTCTCTCTCCTTTCATCCAAATTATGTCATTCTGTAACTGTTGGTGCAGTTGGCAATATTCACTAACATCCAGGTTTGCACTCATCACCAATTAGTTGCATCTGCGCAACTACATATCAATTAAAAAAAAAGCACGCCTGTGGGGGTGGCGTTAATTGGTGTATACACATTTCAGTGAGAGAAAAGATCAATGGGCATGCATAGACAACAGATCAATGTGCACAGGTATGTTATCAGTCCATAAATAATGCAAAGGGTGTCATTACTCTAATAGAAATAGATCCATACTGTCACAAGTGCAGAGTACGGGTGAACCCAAATCCAGGACACAAACACGTTTTGTAGCGTTAACAAAAATAGAGTTTATTAATAGTTACTAAGAAAGCAGGGAAGCAAGGATTGTACAGAGAGACATCAAGGAGTGAATGAAGCTGAAGCAGGAGTATGCGTGGCTGGAGTTGGGCTCGGAACCTGGACTTAGACTGGGACTCAGAGCCTGGGCTTGGTCTGGGACTCGGGGCCCGGACTTGGACTTGGCTTGGGACTTGGAACGCAGAACATCGGGACATAGAGCCGGGACTTGGGACTCTTCCTTGGACACGGGACACAGAGCCGGGACTTGGGACTCTTCCTTGGACACGGGACACAGAGCCGGGACTTGGGACTCTTCTTTGGACACGGGACACAGAGCCGGGACTTGGGACTCTTCCTTGGACTCGGGACACAGAGCCAGGACTTGGGACTCTTCCTAGGACTCGGGACACAGAGCCAGGACTTGGGACTCTTCCTTGGACACGGGACACAGATCTGGGACTTGGGACTCTTCCTTGGACACAGGACACAGAGCCGGAACTTGGGACTCTTCCCTGGACATGGGACACAGAGCCGGGACTCTTCCTTGGTTACAGGACACAGAACACAGAACACAAAGAGAGATCTCCACTCAGGGTAGCAGCAAACGGCCGTACCTACCCAGCAGCGATGAGGACACGAAGAGACAGTTCTCAACTCAGGGTAGCGGCAAGCGGCCAGGCCTACCCAGTGGAGGCGAAGACACGAAGAGACAAAACCACACAATGATAGACAGTTCTTTATCTTGGCACGAAGAGGCTCCAAGTAGCGTCAAGCTCTCAGCTCGGCCTCGGAACTACAGACGATGACTCTTGACTCACTCCATCGGGATAACTTGACGGACCTGCTCCGGCGTGGTAGCATAGCGGGCTCGCTCAGGCACGTAACTTGACAGGCTGGCTCCAGTGAGGAGAGGCGACCTACTGGCACTCGCTTCGGGGAGAAGACTTGACTTGCCCCGGCGATGTGACTTGCTTGCACTTGCTTCGGTGACGTGAGGTGACGGTCTAGCGCCGAGAAGCTGTAAGCCGGACACTATATACTGACCGTTCAGCTGAGAATCAAGTGCCTTTAATTATAGAGCCCAAGAAACACGGAGAAACAATGAATTAAAGGAAAACAAGGAGTCAACGGTCCCAATCGTGACACAAAGGAAATTTAAAGGGAACCAGGGAATAACCAATCAGGACCGTGACACATACGTTACATAGATGATTCAAAGATAATATCAAAATAAGCTTGAAGTAATTCAACATTACATCTAAAAACTGGGAAGATGATCCATTTAATAGCTATACCTGGAGGAAATCTGTTCAAGGTGGAGCAACTTTATGTGAGAATGACCTCCTCTGTGTTGCAGGGAACAAATGGCAGCTTCAAAAGGAGACACTGTACAACCAAAAGACCAAACCTCTAATACCAGCCACCCCTTACTGTTGCCCATGCTGTACCAGAGCCCAGATTGACCCCTATAGCCAGCTGAGGACCCATCAATAGACAACCCCTTAGGAGAAGGTCATTATTGACTCACGTGATACACTGCTACTACTATATAAAATTCACGCTTTAAGAATTGAACACTTTATTGATGAGAAACCTGTACATCAAAGTTTTATTGGCACTGCCTAGAATCTCTCAGTGCAACAATATTTCAGATGTCTTCAGAATTACTGGAGCAAGGTAGTATGAATTGTATCATATTAAAAGAAGCTTAAATATTGCCAAGTCGAGTTGTGAGTCTGAGGATTGTTAAGTTCCTAAAACCAGCCAGATAGCCCCAGGAGAAAGATCAATAGGAAGTAGAGATTGAATTGAAGGAAATATTCAACAAAATCTTTTAAAGTTAGTGAAAGACCTTCAAGCAAATATAGATTAGTCTCTCACAGACAGAGGGTTGAGAAAAAAATTAATGGGAAACAAATAAATGGAAGAAAAACATTTTTCTTCAATGAAACACTCGCTTCGCCTAGCAGCTTAATAAAGGGGGTGATAACCCCCTGCCCAGCCAAACTTAAGAAATCTTGTTTGGGTGGATGCTGCACAAGGTGTCCGTTGTTACAAAACAGTACCCCGAAATAATAAAGACTACACAATATGTGATTAAACGATGAAACTTTATCACTCTTACTTTGACTATTTGGTTAGTGGAGAAACAAAATATAAAAGAAAAAAGGCGCCAGTCTTATTAAACAGTCTGTGCACAATAGTTGGAGCTCATGCATTAGTTCTTCTTCTACTATCAGTCCCCTCCAAGTGTCACCAATCTTCGGACCCCCGCTCGGTTCCGTCTGACGGTCTACCGAATCGCTTCATCCGCGTCTTCTCTCTTCATCTCCCACTTGCCCTCTGGCCAAAAGCCTGTGAAAACAACTGCTTCCAGAATCACAAGACAAAACAACAATCCCTGATTGGCTAATAGTCCTGTCATCTCTAACAATAACCCAAACATTGTAATGTTCACTGCCGAGGTAACAGCAAAGAAGCCATTACATTACAGAGATGCCATAACATCAAATTTTAAAAACATGTTCGAACTTTTTTTTTCATTTGTTTTCAAATTGAAGGAATAAAAATGCATTCAAATTTGCAGAGAAGAGTATTCAAATCTGCAGAAACAAAGTGCCCCATGAATGCAATGAAATTAAAGTGATTTATTATTGAAAAGAAAATATTGGAGAAAATAAAAAGATCAAAAGCCAACAAATCTTTCTAACCAGATGATCTAGGCCACAAGGATCACAACATAAGAGCTGGCCATAGAATTAATGGACATGTTAATTGTATAGAGGATTTGTTCCATAGCAAATGAAAGACCATCATTCAAGAGGGAGGGCGAGAGAAAAAAAAAGGGAAGTGCAGACCTATTAACCTAACATGAGCTATATAAAAATTAGAGACCATTATGAAAGATGTATTAACTAACATTTATGAGACCATAATAGAATAAGGCTGAGCTAACATCGCTTTCTGAAAGGGAAACCATATTTGAAAATCTGAATTTTATGAGGAAGGCACACAAAGCTGAAAAGAGATTAGACATTTTACATGAGACAGTCAATAAGTGGGTATGGAGCACAATATGAGAAAGTACAAGGTTATTCATTTTGGTAGGATGATTAGAAGTAAATAAATTTCTCAATGGTGAGATGTTAATAAATGTTGGGCTTTGGAGATCTTGGGCTGCTGATCCATGAAGAGCAGCATATCAACATACAAGTTTGACAAGCAATTAGGAAGATAAATGATGTGTTATCCTTTATTTACAAGCAGGTCTGAGTACAGAAGTAAACAAGCTTTGGTCGCAACTGCAAAGGATAATAGTGAGACCACAACTGGACTATTGTGAGCAGCTTGTGTCTTTTTTCCCCAAGGAAGAATATACAATTCACTGGAAGGTAAGTACCAATAAAACTTTGCTAACGATCCTGGGAAGGTATTTTAAAAGGAGAAACAGTATGACAGGCCAATATATACTGGAGTTTAGAAGAATGACAGGTGATCTCATTGAAATGTATCACATTCTAAAGATTGTATCCCTTGAACTAAGTTTCTAGCATTAGTCTCAGGGAAAGGAATTGAGCATTTAGGACTCAGCAGGTTAAGATTTTTTTTTTAAAATAGTCTGTCTGAAAAAGGCAGTGGATGTTCGAAATTGTGTAAACTCCAAATTAACATCAGCATATTTTTGGACTCCAAGAGAATCAAGGGGTATGCAGATCATGAATGAAAGTGAATGAGATGATCAACAATGATGGATTTCTTATGTTCTAACGTTCTTATATGAGTTTATTTTAATTCAGTTTAGAGATATAGTGCAGTCCAGGTCCTTCCGGTCCAATAAGCCACACCAGGCAATGTACCTAATAACGCTAGTCTGATCAGAGAACAATTTACAATGACCAATTAACCAACTAACCAGTACATCCTTTCGAGTGTGAGAGGAAACCAGAGCACCTGGAGGAAACCCATGTGCTCACAGGAATGATGTACAAACTTTTTACAAAACAGTGGCAGAATTGAATTCCAAACTCTGACACCCCAAGCTGTAATAGTGTTATGCTAACTGTTACATTACTGTGACACCCCTTAATTCTGCTTTAATCAGCAGAAAGCCATTCTATTGTGAATATTAATAACACTGGATGTTCACATATATGAGTGGAGACTATAAACATGACAAGAAGACAATGAGACATAGGAGCAGAATTAGGACATTTGGCCCATCGAGTCTACTCCATCATTTAGTCATGGCTGATCCCCTTTTTTCCCCTCCTCAACCCCATTTTTCCCAGCCTTCTCCCCGTAACCTTTGATGCCATGTCCATTCAAGAACTTATCAATCTCAACTTAAATACACCCAACGACCTGGCCTCCACAGCTGCACGTGGCAACAACGTCCACAAATTCACCACCCTCTGGCTAAGGAAATTCCTCTGCATCTTTGTTTTGAATGGAGTCCTCTCTATCCTGAAGCAGTGCCCTCTTGTCCCAGACTCTCCTACCATGGGAAACATCCTTTCCACATCTACTCTGTCTAGGCCTTTCAACATTCGAAAGGTTTCAATGAGATCCCCTCTCATCCTTCTAAATTCCAGTGAGTACAGATCCAGAGCCATCAAACGTTCCTCGTATGATAACCCTTTCATACCTGGATTCATCCTTGTGAACCTACTCTGGACCCTCTCCAATGCCAGCACATTACTTCTAAGATGAGGGGCCCAAAACTGTGCACAATACTCAAGGTGAAGCCTCACCAGTGCCTTAGAAAACCTCAGCATCACATCCCTGCTCTTGTATTCTAGACCTCTTGAAGTGAATGCTAACATTGCATTTGCCTTCCTCACAACTAACTCAGCCTGGAAGTTAACCTTTAGGGTGTTCTGCACAAGAACTCCCAAGTCCCTTAGCATCTCAGATTTTTGGATTTTCTCCCCATTTCGAAAATAGTTCACACATTTATTTCTACCACCAAAGTGCATGACCATGCATTTTCGAACATTATAATTAATTTGCCAATTTCTTGCCCATTCTCCTAATCTATCTAAGTCCTTCTGCATCCTACCTGTTTCCTCAATACTACCTGCCCCTCCTCCAATCTCCATATCATCTACAAATTTGGCAATAAAGCCATCTATTTCATCAACTAAATCATTTATATATAGCATAAAAAGAAGTGGTCCCAACACCACCCCTGTGAAACACCACTAGTCACTGGCAGCCAACCGGACAAGAATCCTTTTATTCCCACTTGCTGTCTTCTTGCAATCAGCCAATGCTCTAACCATTAGTACTCTTAACTTGGTAAGCGGCCTCATGTGTGGCATCTTGTTAAAGGCCTTCTGAAAGTCCAGATATACAACATCCACTGCATCCCCTTTATCTATCTTACTTGTATTATCCTCAAAGAATTCCAACAGGTTTGTCAGGCAGGATTTTCCCTTAAGGAAACCATGCCGACTTTGTGCTATCTTGTTATTTGTCACCAAGTACTCAATCACCTCATCCTTAGCAACTGACTCCAACATCTTCCCAACCACTGACGTCAGGCTAACCGGTCGATAATTTCCTTTCTGCTGAATTCCTCCTTTCTTAAAGAGTGGAATAACATTTGCAATTTTCCTATCCTCTGGCACCATGCCAGAGTCCAATGATCATTGAAAGATCATTGCTAACGATGCCACAATCTCTAACGCTACCTCTTTCAGAACCCTAGGGTGCAGTTCATTTGGTTTGGTGACTTTCAGCTTTTTGAGCACCTTCTTCCTTGTATCAGTAACTGCACCCACTTCTCTTCCTTCACACACTACAACATCAGGCGTACTGCTAGGTTCTTCCACAGTGAAGACTGATGCAAGATACATATTCAGTTCATCTGCCATCTTCTTGTCCCCCTGCCTCATTTTCTAGCGGTCATATATCCATTTTCATCTCTCTTTTATTCTTTACATACTTGAAAAAGCTTTTACTATCCACTTTGATATTATTTGTTAGCTTGCTTTCATATTTCATTTTCTCCCTTCCAATGATTTTTTACTTGTTCTCTGTAGGTTTTTAAAAACATCCCAATCCTCTGTCTTCCCACTAATTTTTGCTTTGTTGTATGCCCTCTCTTTTGTTTTTACATTAGCTTTGACTTCCTTTGTCAGCCATGGTTGTACTATTTTGCCATTTGATTATTTCATTTTCAGAATATACATGTCCTGCACCTTACTCACTTTTCCCAGGACTAACACCATTGTTGCTCTGCTAACATCCCTGCCAACAGCTCCTTCCAATTTACTTTGGCCAACTCCTCTCTCATACCACTGTATTTTCCCTTACTCCACTGAAATACTGCTAAGTCAGAGTTTACTTCCTCCCTATCATATCTCAAGTTGAGCTCAATCACATTGTGATCACTGGTTCCAAAGTGTCCTTTTACCTTGAGCTCCCTAATCACCTCTGGTTCATTACAAAACACCCAATCCAGTACAGCTGACCCCCTAGTAGACTCAATGACAAACCGTTCTAAAAAGCCATCTCCTAGGCATTCAACAAACGCACTCTCTTGAGATCCATTCAACTTCCATTAGATTATCAGGTCCGAACAGGAAAAATGCTGGAAAACCTCAGGCAGACCGGTAGTATCAATGGAAAGAAAACAGCTAATGTTTTCAGTCAGTAACCCCTTGTCTGAACTGATGGAAGAGTGGAAGGTGTATGGTTTTCAAAGCAGGGCTCTGGGGAGATGCAAGACAAAACACCAGGTGGAGATAGGTTTAGACAGACCATATGATAAGAAGCATGAGTGAAAATCACATTGAATAGATTTCCTTTGTCTCAAAAATGTCTTGTCCACAGCTTCTCTTCATTCTTTGCTGCATCTGTTAGTGTAAAAAGCACCTTTTTCATTTATTTCAGATTTAGAAGACAGAAACTTACCCAGATCTTATCTTCCAAGATACCTCATAAAGTCTGTCATCCCTCATTTTCCTCTAATCCCATATTTCTCCTTAACTTCAGCCGTGGCATATTTTCACTATCACCACTGATCTCCCCTGTTCTGATTCGGAGCCACCAGCCCTTAACTTTGCATGCTATCACTACACCTCAGTGAATTCCAGGACCAACGACATGTCAAGCTCTTCTTCTGCTACCTCTGTGCCCATTAGTCTCTCTAGGAATCCTCATCTTACACCGTGCATAGTCATAGTCATACTTTATTGATCCCGAGGGAAATTGGGTTTCGTTACAGTTGCACCAATCAAGAATAGGGCATAGATATAGCAATATAAAGCCATAAATAATTAAATAATATGTAAATTATGCCAGGAAATAAGTCCAGGACCAGCCTATTGGCTCAGGGTGTCTGACCCTCCAAGGGAAGAGTTGTAAAGTTTGATGGCCAGAGGCAGGAATGACTTCCTATGACGCTCAGTGTTGCATCTCGGTGGAATGAGTCTCTGGCTGAATGTACTCCTGTGCCCAACCAGTACATTATGTAGTGGATGGGAGACATTGTCCAAGATGGCATGCAACTTGGACAGCATCCTCTTCTCAGACACCACCGTCAGAGAATCCAGTTCCATCCCCACAACATCACTGGCCTTACGAATGAGTTTGTTGATTCTGTTGGTGTCTGCTACCCTCAGTCTGCTGCCCCAGCACACAACAGCAAACATAATAGCACTGGCCACCACAGACTTGTAGAACATCCTCGGCATCATCCAACAGATGTTAAAGGACCTCAGTTTCCTCAGGAAACAGAGACGGCTCTGACTCTTCTTGTAGACAGCCTCAGTGTTCTTTGACCAGTCCAGTTTATTGTTAATTCGTATCCCCAGGTATTTGTAATCCTCCACCATGTCCACACTGACCCCCTGGATAGAAACAGGGGACACCAGTGCCTTAGCCCTCCTCAGGTCCACCACCAGCTCCTTAGTCTTTTTCACATTAAGCTGCAGATAATTCTGCTCACACCATGTGACAAAGTTTCCTACCATAGCCCTGTACTCAGCCTCATCTCCCTTGCTGATGCATCCAACTATGGCAGAGTCATCAGAAAACTTCTGAAGATGACAAGACTCTGTGCAGTAGTTAAAGTACGAGGTGTAAATGGTGAAGAGAAAGGGAGACAAGACAGTCCCTTGTGGAGTCCCAGTGCTGCTGATCACTCTGTCCTATGCACAGTGTTGCAAGCACACGTACTGTGGTCTGCCAGTCAGGTAATCAATAATCCGTGACACCAGGAAAGCATCCACCTGCATCGCTGTCAGCTTCTCCCCCAGCAGACCAGGGCAGATGGTGTTGAACGCACTGAAGAAGTCAAAAAACATGACCCTCACAGTGCTCGCTGGCTTGTCCAGGTGGGCGTAGACACGGTTCAGCAGGTGGACGATGGCATCCTCAACTCCTAGTCGGGGCTGGTAGGGGAACTAGAGGGGATCTAAGTGTGGCCTGACCATAGGCCGGAGAAGCTCCAGAACAAGTCTCTCCAGGGTCTTCATGATGTGGGAGGTCAATGCCACTGGTCCGTAGTCATCGAGGCCGCTGGGGTGCGGTGTCTTCGGCACAGGGACGAGGCAGGATGTCTTCCACAGCACAGGAACCCTCTGGAGACTCAGGCTCAGGTTGAAGACATGGTGAAGTACTCCACATAGCTGAGGGGCACAGGCTTTGAGCACCCTGGTGCTGACACCATTTAGGCCTGCAACCTTGCTTGGGTTGAGACGTTTCAACTGTCTTCTCACCTGTTCAGCTATGAAGCCCACCATGTTCGTTTTATGTGGGGGAGGGGTATAGTCATGAGAGCAGGGTGGGGGACTGTGAGGAGGGGTAGGAGTGGAGAGTGGAATATGTGTTGGTTGGGGAGCCGACAACAGATGAATTATGTAGGGGATGGGCAGGGGTCCCAATGTCAAATCTGTTAAAGAACAGGTTAAGTTCGTTGGCCTTGTCCACTCTGCATTCAGCTCCTCTGTTGCTAGTTTGCCAGAACCCAGTGATGCTCCTCATCCCCCTCCACACCTCTCTCATGTTCTGCTGGAGTTTCCACTCAAGCTTCCTCCTATACCTGTCTTTAGCCTCCCTGATCCTGGCTTTCTGGTCCCTCTGTATTGCCCTCAGCTCCTCCCTATTTCCATCTCTAAACACCCTCTTTTTAGCGTTCAGGATGTCCTTAATGTCCTTTGTTACCCATGGCTTGTTATTTGAATAACAAAGGGCAGTTCTTGCCGGAACATTGCAGTCCACACAGAAGCTGATGTAATCAGTGATGCACTCTGTGAGCCCATCTATATCCTCCCCATGTGGCTCACAGAGTGCCTGCCAGTCTGTCACCTCAAAACAACCCTGGAGCGCCTCATAAGTCTCCTCTGACCATTTCCTCACTGTCCCCGAGGTTGCAGGTTTACTCTTCACCAGAGGCACATAGCAGGGTTTGAGATGCACCAGGTCGTGATCTGACCTTCCCAATGGGGGAGGGGAGAGGAGCTGTATGCATCCTTAAAGTTAACATACATCAAATCCAGAGTCCTCTCCCCTCTGGTTGTACAGCTCACATACTGCGTGAAGTCGGGCAGTATTCTAGCCATGGTAACATGGTTGAAGTCACCCGAGATGGTAATTCCTACCATTTCCAGTTTTTTTCCAATCTATCTACTGCAAGTTCCTACTCTGGCCACTTACCCTTCCTTGATCTTTTTTTCATGAATTCTTGCTTCAATTTCTCCACTGATTTCACTCACTCTAAGTTACCTCATTCTACTCACTGCAAATCAATCCGGACTTTGCTACCAAACCACACACAAAAAATTGCTACCGTAATCTGTAAAAATGACCTTGACCCTGTGTAGGGCAAATGCCAACTCTCAGACACATCCTTAGACCTCCCTCAGAACCATGATCCCATCAAACAACATCAGACCATTGTGTCCTTGACAGTCATCTATCTCATTTCATCAGATCTTCCATCCACAGCCTCCAACCCCACACTGCCACTTATATCTCTATGCTTGATCCACAAACAGGACTGTCCCAATAGACCTATTGTTTCAGTCTGCTCTTGCCCTACTGGAAGCATTTCTTCCTATTTTCACTTGATATTTTCCTTTCTGGTTCAATTTCTGCCCACTTGCACCTGCAACACTTCCGATGCGCTCTGCCACTTTGACAATTTCCCTTTTCCAGGTTCCACTCAGTTTACTTTCTCCAGGGAGATTCAGTCTTTTTACACTTCCAACAAAGTTGGTAAGGTTTGAGGGCCTTCCATTACTTTTCCAAACAGAGCCAATTAGTTCCCCTCCACCAATACACTCCATTGATTGGAGAATTTTGTCCTTACACTCAACAACTTCACTTTGATTCAACTGGCTCTCTGCAGATTACACGTGTAGCTGTGGAAACGTCCATGGACCTGTTGTTTGATACATTGAACAGCCCTTGTTACAGGCTTATTCACAACCACTCTTCCACTTCTTTCTCTGATACATTGATCACTGCATTGGTGCTACAATCTGTGACCATACAAAAGTTGAAGATGTCATCGGATTTGGTGCAAATTTCTATCCTGACCACAGCAACTGCAGAGAGTTGTGGACAGAGATACAAAAGCCTGGATGCACGTATGACTAGGCTCAAGGAAAGCTTCTTTTCCACTGGTATAAGACTATTGAGTGGTTCTCTTGTATGATAAGATCTTGACTCTTGACTCCACAAGCTACTTTGTTATGATCTTGCATCTTATAGTCTACATGCACTTTATTGTACATTGTTACTGTTTTACCTTCTATCATCATAAAGCACTGCATAATGATCTGATCTGTATGGATAGTAATGTAAGACAAGATTTTCACTGTACATCAGTACATGTGACAATAAAAAAACAATTCCAATTCCATTTGCATTATTTGTGTGGCCCATCTCCCTGGTACTTCCCTTCCCTTTCCGAATCTCTGATCCATCTCAAAAGATGACTAGCCACAGGCAGAGACCCTTCATCAAAACTGGAAATTAAGGGGAAAGGAACCAGAATAAGAAGCTGAGGGAGGGGAAGGAGTGAGGAGGTTGGGGGGGAGGGTGGTATCAGAAACTACTGAAAGTTAGGTAAATCACTGTTTATGCCATTAGTTTGGTGGCTACACAGGCCGAATATGAGGTGTTGCTCCTCCTACCTGAGTTTGGCCTCATCATGACGATAGAGGAAGCCATGGACAAACATCAGAATGGAAATGGGAAGTTGAATTGAAATGGTGACCACCGGGAATCTTTTCTCATGCTATGGATAGAGCAATGGCACTCAACAAATCGGTTCCCCCCAATCTGCACGAGGTCTCACTGATGTAAAGGATGATGCACTGGGAGCATGAGATACAATAGGTGACCCCAACAGACTTGCAGATGAAGCGTAATTCATTTGAACTTCTCCCAATTTAGTCTAGTATATTCAGAGTTCATAATGCATTGGCGAACTGAAACACTGATGGATAGTTGCTTCGTGGAGCACTTGTACTCTCTCCATGGTGTGATCCTGAGCGTCCGACTGCATGCCACTTTAATCCTCAATCACATTTCCATTCCATCCTGCCCAACTTTGGCATACTTCATTGTCATAGTGAGGTCCATTGTAAAGTCGAAGTACAACTAATTTATCTTCCATATTTGCACTTTGTAAGCTTTTCTAATGAACACTGTATTAACCAACTTCGGGTAAACTGTTTCGGTATTGTTTCTCATAATAATGTTTATAGTATATCGCACCATTTCTATTAAATCCCTTGCTAAAGTTAGTATAAAGATTGTTAATAACTTATGGTTGGCAAACAAATAGCTTTTGTAACATTGGAATTTATTAATTTCAATTTCATGGAATATTTCCTTTGGGAAGTATTTCTGGAATATAATTGATTGATACTACTGAGGATGAAGACAGCTCATTCATCCTTTTACAGCAGAGAACAGAGGGTTTTCTGTGAATGATCATCTCTACTATATTTTACACTTACTTTCTAAAAATGTGTTTAGTAACATGCACAGTCTTTTGCATATTAACAATATAAGTGCATTTCAGAATAACCAACAATTAGTAGGAACCCTTCCCTGTTAGATTTTCAGATTCCATGATAGCAGAGATAATTTTCTTTGGAACCCCACCTACAAATCATTTCTATAGGTAGTGGAAGAAAAGCACAAGTATTTAAAGTAAGTAATTGCATACTGTATCTGTAGTCATGCCCCAAAGGTCAAGGACAGATATTATTTGTCATAAATTATTTCTTCTCAATTTTAAAACTGAATCACCTTTCTCTCCTTTTAAAAAAAAGAAATAAATCCATTTTGTTGCACAATTGCATGTTTTAATATTGCAAGCAGTTGATTCCTGGACTATGCAGGTCTCCACTGAAACAGCTCCAAAAGCAACTTATCCAGTAGAGTGAACTGCTGTTTGATTGATCCCAAGAAAGCAAAGTAATCAGCCTCCTTCTCTGATAAGAGCTGGATAAATAATTACACTACCATACTATAAAGGAGTATGTCTTTCACCATACAGTCTAATAGTATAGGACATTTTATTTATGATTGGTAAAAAGATATTCAGGACTGGTGCTCAGCATCCAGGCACAAATATGCTGAGAGGAGGGGTATGATAGACCTTGCATCGAGGCCCAACTGCTTTACACTGGGAGAATGATGGGTGGATGCTAACTTTATTCAATTTTCATGGAGTCTCTGATTCTATAGAGAAGTGCATAAAAGTGTTGGTTTAAGCTTGCATTATTTTGTTTAAGCTTAATTAATTTTCTAGATTTTGGAGGTGAAATTGAGAAATCTAAATTAAAGAAGAAGAGCGATGTAAAGTGGGGTGGTTAAATGGGTAGTATAATTCAGAGGATACCAGGAAATAACAGAACTTGAAGATGTGAAAGCATGCATCCAATTAGAGTTGGATTAACAAGACAAATTAAGGATTCCTTATCTCAATGCACAAGAAAAGGTGGTGCAAAAAAAATTGGTAATTGGTAACATGGTTTATTATTGTCACATGCACTGAAATACAGTGAAAAACTTGACTTGCGTGCATTTACACTGATCAAGTCATCACACAGTACAGGGGAAAACAGTAATAGAATTCAGAATGAAGTGTTATATTTACAGAGAAACTGCAGTGCAGATGGACAATAAGGTACAAAGTCATAACAAGGTAGATTGTGAGGCAAAGAGTCCATCTTATCATTCTAGAGAATAGTTCAACAGTCTTATAACAGTGGGATAGAAGTAGTCCGGGAGCCTGTATGTTATGCCTTTTCTATCTTTTGCTTGACACAAGGGGCAAGAGGAGAGAATGTCTGAGATGGATGAGGTCTTTGAATATACTGGATGATATGGCAGTAGGCAGTAATAATTAATAATTAAAAACTAAATATGGTTTACATTAAATAAATATGTCTTTCAGGCACAAAAATTCCAACAGGCAAAGTACTCTAGTTATAGCTAACACATGGTTAAACATAGAAGTAGAATATAGGGAAATTTTTTTCTCATGAAGTACAATAGGCTGCAAAACATTAAAATAAAACCAATTATAAAAGTGTCTAAAATATGAAGAAAGTAAAAAGAAATCATAAAACTTAATGTGAGTGCCTGAGAGAATGAGATGGAACAATATATTGGCGAAATGAGGAAATGGCAGTGAAGCTGAACAAACATTTAGGGTCCACCTTCAGAGAAGTTAATAGGAAGTGTAGCCTATCAATCCAGCAGACCTGTTAACTTGCTTCCCAAGGTTTGAAAGTGAAATCTTTCAAGATAATGGATGCAATGGATGTCCTTCCAAAACTCCGTACACTCCAGGACAATTCCCATTGGATTGGAAGCGAGCATGATCCTGAATAAGGGTAGAGAGAGGAAATGGGGAAAATACAAACTGGTTACTCTGACATCAGCAAAATGCAAGAATCTACTATCAAGAAAGTGATAACAGGGCTCTTACAAAATAGAAATTGGATTGGGCAGAGTAAATATGGATGTGTGAAATGGGAATCACATTTTGCAAATCTGTAAAAATTTTTTGAAGTTTTAACTAGCTGAGTAGATAAGAGAACATTGGTGGATGTGGTATACACAACACAAGAGACCTCCAGTAAGGCATCACCCAGGACATTATTAAAGAAGCTGAAAGCACATGGTACTGGGGGTAAAACTGGGTGGATTCAGGGTTATAAATAAAACATAAAATAGAGAACAGAAATAAGTGGCTCATTTCTGGTGGAATGATGTGAATAACAGTGTACTACAGGGATTGGAGCCGGGGGTTCATTATTTGGATGAGGAGATCTAGTGCAAAATATTCACGTTTGCTAATGACACAATGGATGGAGTCAATGTTAGGTGGGAGCATGATGCACAAAAGTTCAAGGTGATATATAAGATAGGTAAACAAATGGAGGAGGACATGAAAGAGGTAAAATGTGAATAAATATGAAGCAGTGGAGCTAACATGGCACCAGAGGGCAATTTCCTCAAGCTCATCTGCAAAACAGCTTAAATTCCTTTCTTTCAGGTCTACCTTTACCTTGTCAAAGTGGCTGGGGTTCTGTCTGAGTCCGTGATCTACAGCTGTACTCAAACTGCGGTTGTTCAAGACTGTGGTTTTCTGCTTTTGAAGCTTGCTGACTGGCCGCTTTTGATATCACCAGGAGTGTTCTGGAAAGACAAGCACCTTCAAGGTATGGCTCTGTGACCCTGTGTTCCTGTGGACTCAATTCCTCACCGGTGTCGCCAGCTAAGGTGTCGCGGGAGAACAGAACATTGAGACCGTGGCCTCTGCACTTGAGCAATATCAATATCTCTCTCTCTCTCCCTCTCTCTCTCCCTCTCGATGGTGTGGAGTGTTTGCTGCCAATTCTTGAGTAGGGGAATCTCAGAATAAAAATTGATGCCGAAGACTGTAACGTCATTAACAGTCACGTGGCTCCCTCTCATTGTGGAAGGGCTGACACCTCTCTGTCCATTTTTAGTAATGGAGACAGAGCCTGTTGCATGTTGAATTGTTGGGTGAACAGTGGTTTTCGTTGAACCGCAGATCGTAGTCTCTCTTTAGGGGCTTGCTATTGCTTACTTGGTGGGTGGTAGCTGCTGATGTTTCCCTGCTGGAACAAGTTGGGGGGGGAGGGTTGATACTTTGCTGTCGCTTGTGCATGGGAGGGGGAGGGGGGCTTTGGGATGCTAATGTTTTTCTGTTACTCATTTCTTGGGGTTTTAATCTGTTTCATGGATGTCTACGAAGAGTAAGGTTGTATGCTGTATACATTCGCTTTAAGTGGAACCATTAAATCGTTGAGTTTGTCTGATCCGTGTCCTAAAGAAAGATACACTTGCATTAGAATGGTTGCAACAAGATAATTTATATTTCGCGGCTACTGTCTTAGAGACTAAATTGAGAATGAATACCTTTACACATAGGTGGAATACTTACAAACAAGAGAAAATCTGCAGGTGCTGGAAATCCAGGTAATACACACAAAATGCTGGAGAAACTCAGCAGGCAAGGCAGCATCTATGGAAAAGAGTAAAATGTCAACAATTTGGGCCTAGCTATTGAGGCTCACCACTCAGCAAATTTCAAATTAAGATCAATATATTTGTGAATACTTGAAGGAATCAAAGAAATCAGGATTGAAGGAATCAAAGAAATCAGGATTAATATGGAAAAGTGGTTTTATAATCAGTGATCTGCTGAGACTTGTTGATCAGATGCAAGGGATTAAATGGCTTATTCCTGCTTCCCTTCCTTTTGTTCCTATGGCAGATGAAGGTTTTTATATCTTTGTCTATGATCATTTCTTCCATGATTCACAAACGACACCAAACAAATATAATGGGCAAATAATGATCTAACAGGCAACTACCTATGTTGGTTATTAGTATGGCCTTCTCGTACGTATCCATGTTTTAAAAAACTTTACATGGATAAATTCTGGAAGTTCTAGTAGATAGCTGGTCATGTGGCATTTCAATGAACAGGCCAATCTACCTGCATCTCTCTCACCAATCAATGTGAAAGACTTTGTATCTAACTTGAATAAATGTACGAGGGTGAAATTATATAGAAAAAAAAGAAAAATAAAGGAAGAAAATAAGAGACAGAGCACAAAATGAAGCCGAATTGTTTTTTTAAATCTCCAAGAAACACCAAAATTTGTTGAATTTAGATTCCACATCTGTTATAACTAATTTTTACTGCCAGAGAGATTGACACAATGATTAACATCCGGTAGCGTTCAAAATCAGGTTGATTATCACTGACACCTGTCATGTAGCTTGTTGTTTTGTGGCAGCAGTGCACTATAAGATATAAAAATTACTATGAATAACAAAAAAGTATAAAATAGGAGTAGTGATGTGGTACTCATGGGGTTCATGAACCACTCAGCAATCTGAACAGGATATTTAGAAAACAATGTTTAAATCAACCTCTTTGTCATATTTAAAAACCATTCTTGCCAAGTCAGGAAAGCATATATTGTATCTTAATAGTCAGTTATCACAAAGTCAAATACAGAGTGGAATCCCCATATGGCAACTTCTGGATTACACAATTTAACAGTGCTTCACCTGATCATTATATGCCATCTGCATAGCATTAACACCTGGTCTTGTTTAGTTTGTCAGTAAACTATGGGCCTTACATTTTCTGGTATTAATTGCTCTTAATGCAAAGAATATTTATTACACAACTGGATATCCATTAAAATATCTCTTTATATTGAAATTGTGAAGCGATGCAAAAGTGCTGGAAGTCCCGTAACAAAGGGTTGCTTTTGCAAGCCTCACTTCATTTTACTGTCAATGAGGTGTTGGTTGAAGTGGTATTAATATTGCTGCACACCATTAATCATATAATATTCAATTCAGCCTGTGCTCAGAACCTTGATCCTGCAATTACACAAATATGGTTCACCGTTTTGTGTTTGGCTCCTGTTGAGCATAGCTGCCAGGAGAGAAAACAGTAACATAAGCCGTGAAAGGTTTTTAAAATTGCAAAAGAAACAAGCATTTGTTAAGATTTGTGAAAATATTAGTAAATTCCTTTGTGAGAAAGATATATCCATGTATAATTGATGTTTTGTGGAATTTTCCAATATAAGCACACCATCTAACAACAAACTACAGTAGTACCATTGAGAAATATAGAAGCACCTTGTTGCAGAATAGGAGGGCTTAATAACCAAAGGCTATATTGACAACATCTATTTCTTGTTTGGGACTTCTATATACAATGGATTGCTTCATTATTTTAATCAGCCCTTTGATAAAGCAGAAATATGCATGATATATTGTATGGATCTAAACTGAATCTCAATCCACAGAGTAATGCATTGTTAAAAACATCAGCACTGCCAAAAGTGACAGACAAACTTTGTAGCTGAGTGAAGTCTGAAGACAATTTACAAACCCACGCCTATCGGAGCAATGAACAACATTCGTCTCTTCAAAGCTGCTGCAGTTTTGTAGCTTGACACCACGGTTGCTGGGCTGAATCACAGTTGGTGCTGAGTCAACATACAGCAATGAGAGAGAACGTTTGATTGAATAGCGCTGCAGAGACAGCCTCACGCCAAAAGTCAGCAAAACCAAAGAGCAAATCCTCCTTCGGAAAGGGGAGGGTGGGAGGTCATGTGCCAGTTCTCACCGGTGGGTCAGGGGTAGTGAAAGTAAACAGCTTCAGATTCCTGGGTGTTACCATGTTGGGTTGATCTGTCCTGGGCTCAGGACATAAATGCAACATGTCAGAGAGTAAGTGATGGATTTTCATCACACCGAGATGAAGTCAAACATGAAACTAATTTTCAGGAAGTTCAGAGGCATAGAAAGTGAGAGAAGGGGGTGTTGTTGTGTGAATGAAGTCACCGGAGAGAAGTGCTGGTTAAGCATTAAGCATTCTCTTTATTTCACAAAATATCACAAATGAGCTGACGACCTTCAGGGGAGGGGAGAGAGGGAGGGGGGAGAGGGAGGGAGGGATCCATGAATTGGGATGAAAGATTTCATGCATATGTAGACAATCTGTTAAATACCTATTTTCTGGTCTACATTTTACTGTTCTGAACTGCATTTTAAATTTAATCTTCAATGCATATTCAGATCTGAAGTTTGGTCCCTGAAGTCAATGTTCACTGTATGTCCTAACCTCCAGAAAGCCTTAACAAGGGGAAAGAACAAACGAGAAGGTCTGTGATAACCTGTGATTAAGTGAGGGATTGTTCTATACATCATCTCTGCCAAATAATGTGCCTTCCTTCTACAATGTACCTAACATGCTGCATACCATGTTGCCTCACCTACACAGACGGGGATACACTGCTCAGATTTATCACTGTTCCAAAGTTCTAAAAACATACACACACCATACTCCATGTTGTTTTATTGCCTTTCTTCAAACACTTCCAGATGTTACTAACAATTTACATACAGTCGTGGTGACAAACCAAGTTATCAGAAGATTGATGCTGATGAGAGAGATAAGTGAGACAATGGAGAAACATTCAAAATGCTAATGAGAGAAGAGAGAGATTAACGAGAAAGAAACACATTTCAGAATATTGACAGACCGATTGCTTTGAACCTGAACTGTTTGAAGTTTGATGGACAGGCGACACCCCAGCAGGGGGATAAAAAGAACAGGTTCGCTAAGGCACGACACACACCACGAGATCACGAGATAACGAGACCCTGGAAGAGCAGTGTGCCCCCACAAGTTGGTGGAGTTGGAGGTCTGGTTCGAGAGAACCGACCATAGACTGACAGGGTGAAAAGGGACGATCGGCGGGAACCTGGTGTGTGTGTCCGTCCTTGCCTGGGTGCCGGGTTCACCGCGGAAGAACGGTCGTATCCGGAACAGAGGGGTCACAGTCAGTGACCACAGATGACATAAAAGGGTTCGCCCGAAAGCTAACTGTGAAGAACATCAAAGGTCTGTTTGAATCAAAATTTGCATTCTTTCTCTCTCTCCAACGGCACAACAGCGATTACTACGAACTGTACTAAGCTGAACTGAACTCTACGTCACTTGAGACTGATCATTTTACTCCTAGACTGCGATAGAACTTGGTTGATTCCCATTACCCTAGTTCTGTGTACATGTGGGTTTCATCATTGCTAACCTGTTGCATTTATATCCTTATGATTAGAGTACTGTGTTACTTATTTCTTTAATAAAACTTTATTAGTTTCTGTTAAACCAGACTCCAACTAAGTGGTCCATTTCTGCTGTTTTGGCAACCCAGTTACGGGGTATGTAACACAGTACATAGCATGCTGCTAATGCCACGAAGGTCAAGTTCAAAATTGTTGTCAGCTGTCTGGATATATACACTATACAACCAAACAAAACAGCATTTCTCTGGACCCACGGTGCACCAACACAACATATATCACACACAGCACAAAAACCAAAATGTTATACTATAAATAGGTTAATAAAATATACTTCAAAATGTATGAGATGAAGTGCACCACTGGTGAACAGTGAACAGTAGACAGCTTGCTGTCCTCATGGCGAGACCTCAGTGGTGGCAGGGCATTCATTAGTCTCACAGCCTGAGGAAAGGAGCAGTCCTAGTCCTGATGCTTCCGTACTTCCTTCCTGACAATAATGGGTCAAAGAGATTGTAGAGATCTTCAATAATGTTTTGGGCCCTTTGTCTGCTGTGGTCCAGGTAAATGTTGCAAATAGGAGGGAAGGGGACCCCAGTGATCCTCTCAGTGGTTTTTATTGTCCTCTGTGGAGTCTGGTGATCTGATACCTTGCAGCTTCCATACCACACAGATGATGCAGCCAGAAAGGACACCGTGTATGGTGCTGCTGTAGACAGTTATTAGAATGGGTGTGGGGAGCTTTGCACGCCTCAATCTCCTCAGAAAGTGTAGATGCTGCTGTGCCTTCTTGACGAGTGCGGAGGTGTTGTGGGTCCAGTTTAGTTAGTCTGTTAAGTGCGCACCAAGGACCTTGTGCTCTTTACTCTCTCCATGGCAGAACCATTGACATGCTGTGGAGAGTGGTCAACCTTTGCCTTCCTAATGTCCACAATCATCTCTTTTGCCTTGTCCACGTTGAGACTGAGGATTAACCAACATGTTGTGTGGGCTGAGCACACAAACTTGGCAGGGGCACTGGTGCTCAGTATGATGGAACTTGAGATATTGCTGGCAACTTGGATTGACTGGGGTCTTTCCATCAAGAAGTCCAAGATTCAGTTACAGAACATTAGAGTTACAGAGTCATAGAAAAGTACAGCAGAGAAATAGACCCTTCAGCCAATCTGGTCCATATCGTACCATCTAAACTGCCTACTCCCATTGACCTGCACCAGGACCATATGCCCTCCATTGCCCTACCAACCATCTATCCATCCAAACCTATTAAATATTGAAATTGAGCTCAATTGCACCACTTGCACTGGCAACTCATTCCACACTCTCATGACCCTCTGAATGAAGAAGTTTCCCCTCATATTCCCCTTAAACTTTTCACCTTTCACCCTTAACCTATGACCTGTAGTTGTAGTCCCACCCAACCTCAATGGAAAAAGCCTACTTGCATTTACCCTATCTATATCCCTCATAATTTTGTATACCTCTATCAAATCTCTTCTCAATCTTCTGAGTTCCAAGGAATAATGTCTGAACCTATTCAGTCTATCCTTATAACTCAGGTCCTCCAGACCTGGTAATACATTTGTAAATTTTCTCTGTTCTCATTCAACATTATTTACATCTTTCCTGTAGGTGGATGACCAAAACTGCAAACAATACTCCAAATTAGACCTCACCAATGTCTTAAACAACTTCAACCTATCATCCCATGTCCTGTACTCAATACTTTGAGTTATGAAGGCCAATGCACCAAAAGCTTTCTTTACAACTCTATCCACCTGAATTATGGACCTTATTCCCAGATCCCTTTTTGTTCTATCACACTCCTCTGTGCCCTACCATTCACTGTGTAAAATCTACCAAGGTTGGTCCCTCCAAAGAGCAACTTGTCTGCATTAAATTTCATCTGCCATTTTCCTGCCCATTTTTCCAGCTGGTCCAGATCTAGCTGCAAGCCATGATAGGCTTCGTTGCTGTCCACTATACCCTCAATCTTGACGTCATCCACAAGTTGCTGATCCAGTTAATGACATTATTATCCAAATCATTGATATAGGACAAACAACAGAGGACCCAGCACCAATCTCTGTGGTACTGCATTAGTCCCAGGCCTGCAGTCAGAAAGGCAGCCCTCTACAACCACTCTTTGGCTTCTCCCACAAAGCCAATGTCTCATCCAATTTACTACCTCCTCTTGAATGCCAAGCGACTGAACCTTTTTGACTGGCCTCCCATGTGGAACCTTGTCAAAGGCCTTGCTAAAGACTATGTAGACAACATCCACTGCCTTGCCTTCATTAACTTCCCTGGTAACTTTTTGAAAAAACTCTATAAGACTGGTTGCACATGACTTACCACATACAAATCTATGCTGACAATCCTAAATCCGTCCATGTCTATCCAAATACTCATAAATCAAGTTTTTTAAGAATACTTTCCAATAATTTTCCCACTACTAATGTCATGCTCACCAACCTATGATTTCCTGGTTTATTTTTTTAAACAGTAGAACAATATCTGCTATCCTACAATCTTCTGGTACCTAACCTGTCACTAAAGATGATTTAGATATTTCTGCTAGGGCCCCATCAATTTCTGCACTTTCCTCCCGCAGGGTCCGAGGGAACACCTTGCAAGGTTCTGGGGATTTATAGAAACATAGAAACATAGAAAATAGGTGCAGGAGTAGGCCATTCGGCCCTTCGAGCCTGCACCGCTATTTATTATGATCATGGCTGATCATCCAACTCAGAACCCCGCCCCAGCCTTCCCTCCATACCCCCTGACCCCTGTAGCCACAAGGGCCATATCTAACTCCCTCTTAAACATAGCCAATGAACTGGCCTCAACTGTTTCCTGTGGCAGAGAATTCCACAGATTCACCACTCTCTGTGTGAAGAAGTTTTTCCTAATCTCAGTCCTAAAAGGCTTCCCCTCTATCCTCAAACTGTGACCCCTCGTTCTGGACTTCCCCAACATCGGGAACAATCTTCCCGCATCTAGCCTGTCCAATCCCTTTAGGATCTTATACGTTTCAATCAGATCCCCCCTCAATCTTCTAAATTCCAACGAGTACAAGCCCAGTTCATCCAGTCTTTCTTCATATGAAAGTCCTGCCATCCCAGGAATCAATCTGGTGAACCTTCTTTGTACTCCCTCTATGGCAAAGATGTCTTTCCTCAGATTAGGGGACCAAAACTGCACACAATACTCCAGGTGTGGTCTCACCAAGGCCTTGTACAACTGCAGTAGTACCTCCCTGCTCCTGTACTCGAATCCTCTCGCTATAAATGCCAGCATACCATTCGCCTTTTTCACCGCCTGCTGTACCTGCATGCCCACTTTCAATGACTGGTGTATAATGACACCCAGGTCTCGTTGCACCTCCCCTTTTCCTAATCGGCCACCATTCAGATAATAATCCGTTTTCCTATTTATCTACCCCACTTTGCCTCAAGGCAGGGTCTGTGAAGTTAGACCATAAGAGATAGCAGAAATAAGCCACTTGGCCCATCAAGTCTACCCTGCCATTCAATCATGGCTGATCCTTTTATCCCCTCCTCAGTCTCACCCTCTGGCCTTCTCCCCATCACCTTTGATGCTGTGTCCATTCGAGAACCTATTAAGTTCTGCCTTAAATACACTCAATGACCCAGCCTCCACAGCAGCCTGTGTAACAAATTCCACAAATTCACCAGCCTCTGGCTAAAGAAATTTCTCCACTTCTTGTTTTAAATGGACGCCCCTCTATCCAGAAGTTTTGCCCTCTTGTCCTAGGCTCTCTCACCATCGGAAACATCCTTTCCACATCTACTCTGCCTAAGACTTTCAACATTTGAAAGTTTTCAATAAGTTCTCTCCTCATCCTTCTAAACTCCAGTGATTACAGACACACAGATATTAAACGCTTCTTGTATGATAACCCTTTCATTCCCAGAATCATTCTTGTGAACCTCCTCTGTATCCACTCCACTGCCAGCACATCTTTTCTCAGACAAGTAGCCTACCGGGCTGCATCACTATCTGGTATATAGGGGCTACTGCACAGGACCGAAAGAAGCTGCAGAAGGTTGTAATCTAGTCAGCTCCATCTTGGGGACTAGCCTACAAAGTACTCAGGACATCTTCAGGAAGCAGTGTCCATTATTAAGGACCTCCAGCACCTAGGGCTTGCCCTTTTAGCAACATAGTAGCATAGAAAACCTACAGCACAATACAGGCCCTTCGGCCCACAATGCTGTGCCGAACATGTACTTACTTTAGAAATTACCTCGGATTACCCATAGCCCTCTAGTTTTCTAAGCTCCATGTTTCTATCCAGGAGTCTCTTAAAAGACCCTATTGCATCCACCTCCACCACCATCACTGACAGCCCATTCCACACACTCACCACTCTCTGCGTAAAAAACTTACCCCTGACATCCCCTCTGTACCTACTTCCAAGCACCTTAAAACTGTGCCCTCTCATGTTAGCCACTTCAGCCCTGGGAAAAAGCCTCTGACTATCCACATGATCAATGCCTCTCATCATCTGATACACCTCTATCAGGTCACCTCTCATCCTCTGCCACTCCAAGGAGGAAAGGCCTCACGGTTACCATCAGGTAGAAGGTACAAAAGGGTGAAAGCACACACTCAGCGATTCAGGAACAGCTTCTTCCCCTCTGCCATCTGATTCCTAAATGGACATTGAATCTTTGGACACTACCTTACTTTTTTTTAAAAAAACACAGTATTCCTGTTTTTGCACTTAAAAAAAATCTATTCAATATACATATAAAGTAATTGATTTACTTAATTATTATTATTTTTTAAATGTTATTTTTTTTCTTTCTGCTAGATTATGTATTGCATTGAACTGTTGCTGCTAAGTTAACAAATTTCACAACACATGCCAGTGATAATAAACCTGATTCTGATTCTGAAAACTGTTCACAATACTCAAGGTGAAGCCTCACTAGTGCCTTATAAAGCCTCAGCATCACATCCCTGATCTTGTATTTCTAGACCTCTTGAAATGAATTCTAACATTGCATTTGCCTTCCTCACCTCTGACTCCACCTCCTAGTTAATCTTTAGGGTGTTCTGTTTGCATCTCAGATTTTTGGATTTTCTCCATGTCTAGAAAGTAGTTTGCACATTTATATCTACTACCAAAGTGCATGACCATGCATTTTCCAACGCTGTGTTTCATTTGCCACTTTCTTGCCATTCTCCTAATCTGTCTAGTTCCTTCTGCAGCCTACCAGTTTCGTCAACACTACCTGACCCTCCACCCAGCTTTGTATCATCTGCAAACCTGGCAACAAAGTCAGCTATTCCATTATTTAAGTCATTGACTGATATACAGCATAAAAAGAAGTGGTCCCAACACCGGACCCTGCGGAACACTACTAGTCACTGGCAGCCAGCAGCCAACCAGAAGAGGATCTTCTTATTCTCACAGAAAGTTGATGGCAATTTGACTCGCTTGCATAGACTCTGTGTCCATCTTCTGAGTAAATACAGATGCAAAAGATTAATTTAAGATCTCCCCCTATCTCTCTTGGCTCCATGCTTGGATTACCATTCTGATCTTCCAGAGGACCAATTTTGTCCCTTGCAATTATCTTGCTCTTAACATATCTGTAGAAACCCTTAGGATTCCCCTTCACCTTGTCGGCTAGGACAAACTCATGCCTTCTTTTAGCTCTCCTGATTTTTTTTCTTTAAGTCATCGCTTACATTTCTCATACTCCATAAGCACCTCATTTGTTGCTACCTGTTTACACCTACTCTGCACCTCCTTTTCTTTCCTTAATCTGGGCCTCAATATCTCTCAGAGAGGGTTGTCGAGTCCCAGTGCGGACAATTCACACTGGCCTCTGAATGATAAACAAGTTAAGTGCTGAGCTGAAATCAATGAACAGCATCCTGGCATATGAAGCATCAAAACTAAGTGTTTTTCTGGTGTGTAACCCATTTCATATCTTTTGTACCATTTATTCCTAGATTTTTAAACTGAACAACTTATCCTCTGGCACCTAATGCAGTTTGCTATAATTCTGACATAATAGGAAGTATGCATTTGGAGCTCCACTCAATTTTCCTGTAAACATATGCTTCAAACACGGGAAATTGTTATTCACTCAGGCCTGTGTTGCCAACATTGAGTTTGATTATTGTATGTTGCGAACATTATGAATAACCTTGAAATCACACTGTCACAACACAACAAAATGTTAAAACCTTTTTTTAAACATGAGCTAAACTCAATTACAGATGTTCAGTAATGTATTTGTGGACTATCAAAATTAATTGGAATATATGCAGCTCCACAATGGACATTTAGAAATCAGCCTTTGTCATTCATAATAATTAGGTCAATCTCTCTGCCAGGCATTCATTCTTTTAGGTCAGCATGAGCACCCAGCTAAACTAACCATTATCAAAGAAGTATTTGTGACTTTTTTTATTATCTGTCCATAATCCCTTTGCCACACTAATTAGGCCTTTTGTTGTAAAATGGAATGTCAGTGGAATAAAGAAGCTTGCCTTAGTTAATGCATATCAAATTAGCAGCTTGTTGTTTAGAGCACACTTTGTGTGGATTGGTTCCTCTGATCTTATGCTGCATTTTCTATTCAAGGGGGACATTAGACTGGCATGTAATTTTCTAAATCCGACATCCTTTTGCATACAAAATGATCTACACTTAGCCAAAGCGTCTGACCTTGAAGTTGGCTAAAACTAATCCAGAGTGACCCCCAATGGAGTCAGATTTAAGCAGTTCACTATCCAGCAATTTTAATTTATCTCTTATTTTGCTTACTCACAGGATCTGGGCTTGGTTGGCATTTATTGCCCACCTCTAGTTATATTTGATAGTTTGGTATTTATCTACCCTCCATCCACTTTTTTTATTCTGGCATCTTCTTCTTTCATTTCCAATGCTGAAGAAGGGTCTTGGCCTGAAATGTCAACTGTTCATTCACTTCCAATTGATGCTTCCTGACTTTCTTCAGCACTTTGTGAGTGTTTCCTTGAACGTTTGCTGCTTTGTGGTGAAGGATTTATGTATCAATCTTGTGGAAGTGACACCAGGATTTAGATCCAATGATAATGAATACATGGTAATATTTTTCTGTCTGGGTGGTGAGGGAAAATGCTAATGGTGGCACCCCTATGTTTCTGCTATTCTTGTTTTTCTAGATCAAGGATTCCCAACCTGAGCACGGACCCCTTGCTTAATGCTATAGGTCCTTGGCATAAGAAAGGTTGTGAACCCCTGTTCCTGATAGTATAAGGCATGGGTGGGAGTAGTGTTGATGTATTGCTGCAGTTTGTTCTATAGATGGTGCACATTATGGCAACAGTGAACTAGTAATAGAGATAGTGAATGTTTGACATGGATGGAGTGCCAATCAATATTTGGAGTGAATGATGCTAGTGAGTGAGTGTGGTTGGAGCTGCATTCATCCAGGCAAACTGAAAGTACTGTATTCTAACCTTCCCTTAGCTCATGCCTCACTGATAGTGGAAAGGCTTTGCAGACTCTGAAGATGAAGCATATGTGATGTTCAGGAATCTGAAATGAGATAAAACCCCTGTGGAATAAGGAGAAATGAAGTTAAAGAATTGAGAAGGCAAAAGGGACCACAAAATGTCCTTGGCAGGTAGAATTAAGGGGAACACTAAGGCATTTTATACATATTTAGCATCAAAAGTTCAGCTATGGAGAGGGTAGGGCATTAGGGTTCAATCACAAACAAGATAAAATCTGCATATGCTGGAAATCCAAGCAACACACGCTAAATGCTGGAGGAACTCAGGAGGCCAGGCAGCATCTATGGAAATGAGTAAACAGTCAACGTTTTGGGCCGAGACCCTTCAGCAGGACTCTTCAGGAGGGCATTAGGGTTGTCTGCATTTGTTAGCCAAAAAGAGAGATAGGATAAACTTGAATTGCTTTCTCTGGAGGAGTGATGTGATTGCAATACATAAAATTAAAGGAGGCATAGATAGGACAGATGTGTCAGAATCTTTTCCCCAGAAATATCAGATACTAAAGGGTATAGAGTAGACAGGAGAAAAGTTTAATGGAGTTTTGCAAGACAAGTTTTTGTTACATAGAAAATTGTCAGCGCCTAGAACATGCTGGCAGAGTTGATAGCAATGTTTAAGAGACATGTATGCATCAACAACAGGAGATGGAGGGATATAGACCATGTACAAACACATGAGATTAGTTAGCTTGGCATAATTGTCCCATGCAGACATTGTGTTCTTATGCTTTAATGTCAGAGACTCATTCTCTGACTACTTTTGTTCCATAACATTAACGTGGCCAGTCAATAAATGGTAATCTCCTAGATGTTGAAGCTATAGTTAAGTTTCAAGCTGGTTAGACAGCCTCTTGCAGGGACTCTTCATTGCCTGCTACTTAGGTAGCACAACATATTTCTCGCACTAGATGTGAATATCGTTCAAGGTTTGTTGCACATGGCCACGAACAGCATCATAATCTGAGGAGTTCCAGTGGAGCAAATAACTCAGTCTCTGCTCTCATGATGAAAAACACATTATTAATGAAGAGATTTATGGCAGTTGAGATATTGCACTGAGCAATAACTGCAACAAACTCCTGAGTCTGAGATGACTTGCCACCAGCATTCTAAAGCTACTTTTCTTTTTTTTTTGTTGTCGTGTGCCTGCATGCATGCGCGTGTGTGCATTAGCATGTGCGTGCAACTGTGATGATGCCTTTTTCGTGGCTTTTTCCAAGGTGCAAAGCGAGAGAGAGTGAGAGAGAGACTGTGTGATGCGCCACTCCTCACGCAGACATTTTCACAGTATTTTTCCCTTTATTTTACGAGGTTAAGTTGCGATCTCGACACTCAACCTGGCACGGATGGAAAGCGAACTCGGGAGCTGACCCGACTGGCTTCAAACCCGGGAACCTCCACTCCCGGGTCTGGCGCCGATGTCATTGTGCCACCAGCCGGCCCCAAAAGCTACTCTTTTGAGTTTGGAATGAATCTAACTAATGTAAAATTTGCTCCTAAATACCAATTGACTCCAACTTTACTTGATTCAATGATACAGTACAGAATCAAAAGTGTGCATTTGTCAATGAATGCTACTCTCTCCTTGCCTGTAGAATTTATCCCTTTTGACCATACTTGTTCAAAATTATTCAACTCTTGATAGAATACGCAAGAGAAGCAAGGTGTCACTTGAATGATTTCAGTCACAGTACTCTTCACTCCCCCTCCTCTTTGCAACTTAAAACATCTTTGCTTCAGAAGCAGAATCTGAATCAGGTTTAATATCACTGGCATATGTCATAAAACTTGCTGTTTTGTGGCTGCAGCACTGTGCAATACATAAAAGCAACTATAAATTACAACAAGGCATATGTGTATATATAAAAATTAAACAAGTAGTGCAAAAATAGTGAGGCAGTGTTCATCGGTTGGCTCACTGTCCTTTGAGAAACCTGATGGCAGAGGGGAAGAAGCTGCTCCGAAAACAATGAGTGTGCTTTAAGGTTCCTGCACTGTACCCCCTCCCTAATGGTAGCAACAAGAAAAAGTTCTAAGTTCAAAGTAAATTTATTATCAAAGTACATATATGTCACAATATATAACCCTGAGATTCATTTTCTCATGAGCATACTCTACAAGTCCATAATAGAATAATAACCATAACAGCATAAGTGAAAGACCATACCAATTTGGGCATGTCCTCCTGAGTGATGGGGGCCCCCAATACTGGATGCTGCTTCTCTGAGGCATCATCTTTTGGAGATGTCCTCAATGCTGGGGGGACTAGTGCCCTTGGTAGAGCTGGCTGAGTTTAGAAAAGCGTTTTCTAACCCTGTGCAGTGGCCACTTCATACCTGATGAGGATGCAACCAGTCAGAATGCACTCCACGGTATATTTGTTAGTGTCTTTGGTGACACACCGAATCTCCTCAAACTCCTTCAAATGCACTTTCACAGCACTGGTGAGGTGTCAGCAATCTGAGACTTTTGCTATTTCTTCCTCAGAATGCTGTATAAACTCTATTTTTAGCACTTCCTGTTTTTATTTCAGATTTCCACCTTAGCAATTACTTGATTCTCAACACTAGATTACTACCTGTAGCATAAACATTTCATCTTTTTGCAAGTGGGAAGCACAAGACAGCTCGGTGCTAAGGTTACTCCAATACCCTTTGATACTTAACACAGAATTAAAGTGCTTCAGTAGAAATAATATTTGAGTATTTCCTCAAGTACAGCTTTACCAATTTTCTTGTCATATTAAGTTGTTTTACTATGAAGGTTTTATGGAAGTAACATCAGTTTCAATTTCTCCAATGGCCTAATTTATCAAGCTGAAAAATCACTTAACTTGCTTCATGTAAATACATTCAGGTCTATTTTTCTATCCTGGTATTAGTTTGATCGATGTCTCACTGATTTAAATTGGGTTTTGATATTTCTGCAGCTTTTTATTCTTTCCAGTAGCAACAGCAAATGCTCCTAAATCAAATCTAAGTTTGACTGCTCATCCTCAACTTTATTCTAACACAAACGTTAAGTGAAGATACCACCAATTATATCATTATTAATTAAGCCATTACGTGGGAAAATTGCTTAAAAGTAGTTTCCAAAATAACTTAAACTATGTTTCTGGCAATTGAGTTATGGTCACAGAAATAGGTCATTTGGGCTAGTGAGTCAGGGCTGACTATCAAGCACCCATTTACACTCATCCCATTTTATTCTCCCCACACTGCTAGCAACTCCCCTCAAACTGCATGTTCTGTTTTTATGTCACTTTTCAGCATCTGTGTTTTTGATTTCATTATTTTTTTTGAAAGGAATAAGTTCTGCTTTTATACTTCTCTGCATTTTTGGAATACAAGCACGCTTTGCGATAATTTCCTGATGTTTCACGAAACTGATTCCACACTGAATTTGTTTGGACAGTTCTTTCCTGTTCCATTCTTCTATTCTACATGCCTGATTCACTTAACCTGGATCAAGTTTTCTCTCCCAAACTCTCTGACTGAGATGAAAAAAATGCAGCTTTTTCTTCACATTCATGTTCCGGCTAAAATGCTGGAGCGAAGTAGTAGATCTGCTTGACCATCTAACGCATTTTAAAATATCCAAGATCCGTATGACCATGGGTGTACAACAGGCACCTGCCTGCTTTATGTTACCTAGTCTGAGACAGGTGTCCATGCATCCTGGTACACAGAGTCACTCAGAATTCTAAGCCTGGACCACCCTGGCTTGCATTTTCAGCAGGTTGCAGTTTGTTTATGCTCCGTTGGATGACGAATAAAGTCTAATCAATAAGGGAACTGTGAGATTTTCCATTCAAGTAAGTGTTGAGCCATTGTGTTGTCAAGGTAACTATAGAGTGACTGGTAATTTTGATTTTAACAGTTCACTGATTTAGTACAGTTATCATGATTGGTAATTCTGAGAAAGTATAAATCTTCCTTTAACTAGCTCATGATTGATGAGTTTCACAGCTTAAAGCTGACTTTCATTTGGAAATATATGTCTGCTAAAATTGAAATGCTGCTCAACAAGTCATCGCAATTTGCACGTGTTTTTAAACTTAATTGGAATTCAATTTTTAATGGAACAATTTATTTCTGATGGAAATTGGCAATGCATTCAGATTCTCATTACCTCTGGCCAAATGATAAAACTACATTCGGACGCTTGGGTAGTGGTCCCCCTTCTCAGACCATTTGTCTGACAGCTGATTTCAGAGAGGCCACATCAGGAAGAGTTCAGCTGCCACAACAGACTCTGGCTCCTTCCGCATCTCCAAGCTCGGCAAGGCTCCCACTGATCCAGATTGCTGACAACGTCAACAATGTATTCAACTAACAGCTCAATTTCCGACCCAATGTAATATTATTATCTCTATCAAAAATATGGACTACTTCCACTTTAGTGCTATTACCACCACCACCCTGCCCCGATCCCCTTGTCCCTTCTCTGACCTTCAACAGCTGAACGCCTTGTTCTTGTTTTTCATCAAGGCTTTCCATCGTTATGTGGCCAACAGTCATCCTTACTCCTCTCTAAACTTCAGCAGACCAGATATGCCACCCAAATCTCATCCTGTATAAAGACTTGTCCATCCTTCTTTCCCATCCCCAGTGCCTCAAATGTTAAAAACGCTTTTCCATGGCCTTGGATGATATCCTACAATCTTAAAAACCTTCTCATCCAAAATTCCCTGTTCCTATCACTCTTTACTCTGAAGCAGTTGCTGTTCCTGCACATGACATTAAAGCCTATGTAAACTTCACCCTTACAGAAACTTTTCCTTCTACAACACCATATCTCAACCTCTCTATCCCACCTTCAGCACCAAACTTGATTCTTCTAAAAAACATTAATTTGCCCAAGGGAGTGCAGGCAATGCAGGTACAGCTAGTTCTGACCCTGATACTTTCTGTGATCATTCTAGTGGAGCTGGGCTGTAGCTCTGCCTCTTGCCTTATTATTATATTTCTCTGGTGTTTCTGCATCCAAAATATCAATGTGACAACAGTAACTGACTTTGAGAGAAAAAAAGCACAAATTATTATTTCATTAATCCAAGGTGACTTGCTGCAGTTTGGAATCATGTAATTTGCAGAAGATTATACATTTTGTGGCTTTGAAACTCTGTTGCTAATGAGTGCTGAAATTAAAATATATTTTTAACTTTTCTTTGTAGGGATAGTTGATGACATTGTCAAGTCTGCTTCTCTGAATTAAAATACAAGCACTTTGACAATCTCTAAGCATGGCACGTATCTTTATCCAATCTTCAAACAGTGGATTAATTATGATGGAAATAATCTATGTTTATACAATGCCTTTCATGTCATGAAAATGACTCTTAATTACTTCAAAGAAAATGGAAACTGTTATCAAAGCATAGTAACCCCCTTTTCTACACATTGTTGTTGTAATGCATGGTTACTTGAGTTAATGTCACCTTCCTATCAGCTTGAACCAGTCTGCCCACTCTCCTCTGACTTATCTCAGTAACAAAGCATTCTCCCCCATGGAACTACCACTCACTGGAGTTTTCTCCTGTTTTCCACATCATCCCAGGAGATCTGCAGTTCCTGAAATACTCAAACCATCTTGTCTGGCACCAACAATCATTCCATGGTCTCTGGATCTTCTCAATGATTTCAAGTTCACTGGCCCCCATTACCTTATTTTTCCTATCGATGTCCAGTCCCGATACACCTCCAACCACCACCAGGGAGGCCTCAAAACTCACCATCATTCTCTGGACTCCAGACCCAACTAGTTCCCCTCCACCACAACTCTCCTCCATTGAGTGGAACTTGTCTACTCTTAATAATTTCTCCTTTGGCTCCTTCCACTTTCTTAAAACAAAAGGTGTAGCCATGGGCACTCGCACGAGTCCGAGCTATGCCTGCCTGTTTGTCAGTGATGAGGAACAGACTATGTTCCAAGCCTGCATTGGTGGCCACCCTGCGCTTTTCCTATGCTACACTGATGACTGCATTGGTGTTGCTTCCTGCAGCCATTCAGAACTTGTTGATTTCATCCACTTTACCTCCAACTACCACCCTGCCTTCATATTTGCCACGTCCATTTCCAACACATCCCTCCCCTTTCTTGATCCCTCTGTCTCTATCTTTGGAGACAGCTTACATAGAAAACACAGAAACATAGAAAATCTACAGCACAGTACAGGCTCCTCGGCCCACAAAGTTGTGCCGAACATGCCCCTACCCTAGAAATTACTAGCTTACCCATAGCCCTCTATTTTCCTAAGCTCCATGTACCTATCCAGAAGTATCTTAAAAGACCCTATTGTTTCGGCCCCCACCACCGTTGCCGGCAGCCCATTCCATGCACTCACCACCCTGAGAGAAAAACTTACCCCTGACATCTCCTCTGTACCTACTCCCCAGCACCTTAAACCTGTGTCCTCTTGTGGCAACCATTTCAGCCCTGGGAAAAAGCCTCTGACTATCCACACGATCAATGCCTCTCATCATCTTATATACCTCTACCAAGTCACCTCTTATCCTCCGTCGCTCCCAGGAGAAAATGCCGAGTTCATTCAACCTGCTTTTATAAGGCATGCTCCCCAATCCAGGCAACATCCTTGTAAATCTCTTCTGCACCTTTTCTATGGCTTCCACATCCTTCCTGTAGTGAGACAACCAGAACTGAGCATAGTACTCCAAGTGGGGTCTGACCAGGGTCCTATAGAGCTTCAACATTACATCTTGCCTCCTAAATTCAATTCCACGATTGATGAAAGCCAATGCACCATATGCCTTCTTAACCCCAGAGTCAACCTGCGCAGCTGCTTTGAGCGTCCTATGGACTTGGACCCCAGGATCCCTCTGATCCTCCAAAAGTCTTGCCATTAATACTATATTCTGCCATCATATTTGACCTACCAAAATGAACCACTTCACACTTATCTGGGTTGAACTCCATCTGCCACTTCTCAGCCCAGTTTTGCATCCTATTAATGTCCCACTGTAACCTCTGACAGCCCTCCACACTATCCACAACACTTCCAACCTTTGTGTCATCAGCAAACTTACTAACTCATCCCTCCACTTCCTCAGCCAGGTCATTTCTCAAAATTATGAAGAGTATGGGTCCCAGAACAGATCCCTGAGGCACACCACTGGTCACCGACTTCCATGCAGAAAGTGACTCATCTACAACCACTCTTTCCATTCTGTGGGCGAGCCAGTTCTGAATCCACAAAGCAGTGTCCCCTTGGATCCCATGCCTCCTTACTTTCTCAATAAGCCTTGCATGGGGTACCTTATCAAATGCCTTAATGAAATCCATATACACTGCATCTACTGCTCTACCTTCATCAGCATGTTCAGTCACATCCTCGAAAAAATTCAATCAGCCTCGTAAGGCACAGCCTGCCCTTGACAAAGCCATGCTGACTATTTCTTATCATGTTGTACCTCTCCAAATGTTCATAAATCCTGCCTCTCAGGATCTTCTCCATCAACTTACCAACCACTGAAGTAAGACTCACTGGTCTATAATTCCCTAGGGATATCTCTACTCCCTTTCTTGAATAAAGGAACAACATCCACAACCCTCCAATCCTCTGGAACCTCTCCCGTCCCCATTGATGATGCAAAGATAGTCACCAGAGGCTCAGCAATCTCCTCCCTCACCTCTCACAGTAGCCTGGGGTACACCTCATCCGGTCCCAGCAACTTATCCAACTTGATGCTTTCCAAAAACTCCAGCACATTCTTTTTCTTAATATCTACATGATCAAGCTTTTTAGTCTTCTGCAAGTCATCACTACAATCACCAAGATCCTTTTCCATAGTGAATACTGAAGTAAAGTACTTACCTACTAGGTTTATTATAAACCTATGGCTCTTACAGCTACCTGGACTATACTTTCTCCCACCCTATTACTTGTAAAAACGCCATCCCCTTCCTCAATTCCTCTGCCTCCACTGCATCTGCTCTCAGAAGGAGGCTTTTCATCCCAGAATGAAGGAGATGTCCTCCTTCATCAAAGAAAGGGGCTTCCCTTCCTCCACTATCAACCCTGCCCTCAACCCCATCTCTTTCATCTCACGCATGTCTGCTCTCACCCCATCCTCTCGCCACCCTACTAGGAGTAGGGTTCCTCTTGTCCTCACCTACCACCCTACCAACCTCCGTGTCCAGCACATAATTTCTGCAACTTCCCCCATCACCAACATGATCCCACTACCAAGCACATTTTTCCCTCCCCCCACCATTTTCTGCTTTCCATAGTGATCACTCCCCCACACAGCTCCTTTGTCCATTCGTCCCTCCTCACTGATCTTCCTCTTGGAACTTATCCTACACCTGCCCATACATCTCCTTCCTCACTACCATTCAGGGCCTCAAATAGTCCTTCCAGGTGAGGTGACACTTCACCTGTGAGTCTGTAGGGGTCATATATTGTGTCTGGTGCTCCCAGTGTGGCCTCTTGTATATCAGTGAATCCTGATGTAGGTTGGGAGACCACTTCGCCGAGCACCTGCACTCCATCTGCCAGATGAAGCGATCTCCCAGTGGCCACCATTTTATTTCCACTTCCCATTTTGATATGTCTATCCATGACCTCCTCTACTGTCGTGATGATGCCACACACAGGGTGGAAGAACAATAACTTATATTCCATTTGGATAACCTCCAACCTGATAGCATGAACCTCGATTCCTCGTACTCCTCCCCCCCCACCACCTTTCACCATTCCCTTTTTCCTCTCACCTTATCTTCTTGCCTGTCCATTGCCTCCCTCTGGTGCTCCTCCCCCTGTTTCTTTCTTCCATGGCCTCTCCCATCAGATTCCCCCTTCTCCAGCCCTGTATCGCTTCCACCAATCAACTTCCCAGCTTTTTACTTCAACCCTCCCCCTCCCTGTTTCATCTATCACCTTGTGTTTCTCCCTCCCCTCCCTTCCCCCCATCTTTTAACTCTTCTCATCTTTTTTTTGCCAGTCCTGCTGAAGGGTCAGGGCCCAAAACATCAACTGTACTCTTTTCTCATAGATACTGCTTGTCCTGTTGAGTTTTTCCAGCATTTTGTGTGCATTCCATGGTCAAAGTCACTTAGACCACATCTTTCCCAAATTCTGATGTCTGGTTTGAATAAGAAATGAAGCCCTGGACCATGTCTGCATGCTTTTATGCATTGAGTACTGCCACATGATTGACTGATTAGATATTTGCATTAATGAGGTGTACAGATGTACCTGATAGTGGACACTGAGTGTATAATCATTCAATTAAATGAATCTGTGGTTTCTTTGCTTTGACAGGCAGGGCTGTGGAATTAGAACACCCTTATCCACATCAGAATTTAAAGCAATAGCTGCCAAACAGAGTTTATAATGTGAGGTCAAATGATAAATAGCTAACCCTTTCAACAGAATCAGGAAGTTAAAGCTTATTAATTTTCAGCAGAGAAAACAATCTCCGTATCCATGGACACCAAGTGATATGTTGGCTATTTCCAGTATTTTTAACATGTAGTTTCAGATTCAGATTTACTTAGCACAGACTTGACGGGTCGAAGAGCCTGTTTTTGTGCTGTACTTTTCCTTGACTCCGTACGTAAAAACAGACAGTGAAGTACGTCATTTCTGTTAACAACTGACACACCTAAGGATGTGCTGGCAGCAGTCCCCAGTGTCACCACTCACTCTAGCCCCAATGTAGCATGCCCACAATGCTCGACAGAACAACACAGACCACAATAGTAACAAAACCATAAGATATCGGAGCAGAATTGGGCCATTTGACCCATAAAGAGTGCTCTGCCATTCCATCATGGCTGATTCATTATCCTTCTCAACCCCATTCTCCTGCCTTCTCCCATATTCTTTAATGCCCTGACTAATCAAAAACCTATCAACCTCTGCTTTAAAGACACTCAATAACTTGGCCTCAACTGTTGTCCGCGGCAATGAGTTCCACAGATCCACCAACCCCTGGCTAAAGGAATTTCTCCAAATTTCTGTGCTAAATGGATATCCCTCTCTGATGAGGCCCTAGACTATAGGCAACATCCTCTCCAAATCCACTCTATCTAGGCCTTTCACTATTCAATAGATCCCCCCTCCCAATTCTTCTAAACTCCTGCAAGTGTAGGCCCAGAGCCACAAATGCTCCTCATATGCTAACACTTTCATTCCCAAAATCATTCTCATGAACTTCCTTTGGACCCCGTACAATGCCACACAGCTTTTCTTAAATAAGGGGTCCAAAACTGCTCACAATACTCCAAGTGCGCTCTGACCAATGCTTTATAAAGCGTCACCATCACATCCTTGATGTATTCTATTCCTCTCAAAATGAATGCTAACATTACATTTGCCTTCCTACCATCGACTCAAGCTGCAAGTTAACCATTAAGGAATCCTACGTGAGGACTCCCAGGTCCCTTTGCACCTCTGACTTTTAAAATTTTCTCCTCATTTAGAATTTAGCCTTTGCCTTTATCCTTTCTGTCGAACTGCATTACCATACACTTTCCTGTACCATATTCCATCTGCCATTTCTTTACCCATTCTCCCAAGATGTCTAAGTTCTTCTGCAGACTCCCTGCTTCCTCAACACTACCTACCCCTCCACCTATTTTTGTATCATCCACAAACTTGGCCACAAAGCCATAAATTCTGTTGTCCAAACATTAACATATACTGTAAAAAGGAGTGTCCCCAAGACTGACTCCTGCAGAACAGCCCCACTTTATTCCCACCCTTTGTTTCCTGCCTGTCAGCCAATCTTCTATCAATGCACGTATTTTTCCCATAATACCATGTGCTCTGATCTTGTAAAGCAATTTCCTGTGCAGCGTCTTGTCAAAACAATAGCATCCCGTCCATATCACTGGACTTTGAATGTGGAGCACAGAGCAAAGGCCTGCCCTTTAACTCCTCCACATCCCTATTCCTAAATCCTAATCAGACCTCTACTCCACCTCCCACATCCCTGTCCCTATACCCTAACCTGACCCCACTTTATCATCCCCAGAACAACCCTACTTACTTAGAAAGGAACTAAGCCTGTGCCACCATCTTGATTGAGACTGCAGCTTGGTGCCACCTCGGCTAATAATTTAAAATTGCAACCTTCTGCTGGATTGTTCTTTTGTTTTAGGCCTCTATCTCTGCTGCTTGAGGAAATCCCTGCTTTACCAAATAGCTAACAAAGTAGTGCAAGCAGAATATTTTGAGGAATTTCTTTGCAGGAAACTTCAGAACCGTAAGTATCTCCATTGAACTAAATACTCTTTCCAATATATTACTAAATTGTCTGAGAGTTCATTATAGTGATAATGCTGAAATAATGGACATTCATCATCATTATACAGTGAACTGTTGGCAGATTTGGAATTTACATACATGTGTAGTTAAAATATATTATTTTTCAACCCAGGAAAAGAAATGTTTTCAAAATTTGTGCATTTGAGGCTGGGAAGAAAAAACTGGTTGTTTATAACTGCTTCCAGTTAACTTCCAGACAACTTTGGTTGTCAATGAAGATGAAGCTTAAAGTCAACCAAACCATTCCCCACTGTTGTTCACAGACAGGTTAGCTGCCATTCCACCTTGTAGTAAGAACAAAGGTCAAGAAAGTGGTCTCTGCAAGCGTTGTGGAACGTGTAGAGCACGACTAGACACAGAAGTCCTGGTCATCCACTGCGCCTAGACCCATCTCCAGTTGTCTCGACTCTTGTCTTGCCACTGGATCCAGGTGGGAATTGGGAAGAGAGAGCGAGGCTGACGCTGCACAACTCTCCCTCACTTCAATCCAAATCATGCGCTAGTCTCAACACCATCATCATCATAACGGTGTCGAGGTCTTCATCAATGACGACGATGGATGAACAAGAATAAAGCCAGAAGGCCCAGCTGTTCACTCGAATGTGTTATAAACTAAGAGTTAGTGTTGATTCAGGTAACCCAGGTGCTAGTTTGGCTGAGGGTTAAAATCAACCCAGATGGTCCACTTCAGTATGGTACCATATGATTTCACATAATGTAATGATCCGATTGGTTCCTGTCCCTACAATTTCCTCCTTGTCGCATACTTCATTGCCTAGATTGGTGCAAAAAGGTACTTCACATTCTGCTAATGCAATACGATTAAGGATATGCTGACAGTCATGGTCCTACAGTCTTTTAAAAGAAATGAAATAGTTAAAAGTTAAACTTCATATACAGGCAATTCACATACAGAAAATTCACAAACAGCATCACTATATGATGAAATATTTTAAGAATTAAAGGGCATATTGTAAATGTGTTCTTCTATTGAAACATTAATAACTTGGATTTGCAGTTTGACCATATTGGTGTAAAAACAAGATGTATGCAAATAGTAAGATAAAGCACATGCCAAAGATACAAATAGCTTAATGTTAGACTTCATTGCATTCTGTTTGGCATCTTTGGCTGAAAGTTCTATTTATCTAAAATAACTTTGATATTCAATTCATCAGATATAAGGCAAGATTTCCTCAGGGAAATCAATGCACAAAATGACATTATTAATACAAGTTTTCATTTGGTTGCCACTCTAACCCAATATATTTTACATTCAGCATCTCCAACAAGGTCAAATTTAAGTTTTAGTTCTGTTCTACTTCTTAAAGAAACTTCTGTCTGTATTTGTCTTCCAAAACTGCTAATTAATATTCTAATTCATAACAGAAATATCTGATTTTGATTATATTTCTTACTTTCTCAGGAGCACAATTACGATCTATGGTAGTTGAAACAATTGAACAGCAAGCGATGATTACTGGATTGCTGCTATGCAATTATTTCATTAGCATTATTGTTGATCCGTATAAATATATATCATGGGGAAAATAATTTTAATTGTTAATTTAATTATTTTAGTTCACATCTTGATTGTTGCCTTTGGTTCCTAATATCTGATTGAATTTAATTTTCTGTTATTCAGCGATGCCATATGAATATCACAGTGCAGTTGAAAAACTTGATTTAGTAATTTCTGTCAGATATGTTACACACTATAGTGAGAATGTCTTCAATCAAAGTGCTTTCTCTCATCACTGGATTACAATACATTTATAATGTGTTATCTATTTCAACTTTACTATCAAACTCAATGTTTCATAAGTTTAAGGAGAAAAATTAGATAGAAACTTGAGGGGCAATTTTTTTCACTCTGAGAGTGGTATATATATGGAATGAGCTACCAGAGGAAGATTTTGAGGCAGGTACAATAACAACTTTTAAAAGACAATTGAACAGGTACGTGGATCGGAAAGGTTTGGAGGGATATGGATCAAATGTGGGTAAATGGGATTGGTTTAGGTGGGTATCTTGCTCAGCATGGACAAACCGGTCCAAATGGGCCTGTTTCCTTGCATTATGACCCTGTGCCTCTGTGACTATTTTGTAATTCGCTATTATTAGATGAATGCTTGATTAGAGGAGAAGATGGCAGGCGGGAGGAGAAGATGGTGACGCGATGCAGTTCGCAGCGGCCACTCCGGTGAATGATATCTGTTATCTGTCAAGTAGGGTGCCGTGCACAATCCTGATTTGATGGAGACAGACGTGAGGGCACAGAGGAACATCTGTGAAACTCCTGAAATGCCTGCTTCGCTGCCACTGCTACTGTGTGATCCAGAATCTCCGGAGGGGAAGGCCCCGAGACCTCGGCTTTGTTTGTTGCTCAGCGGCCGGGGTGGGGTTGAAGCGCTCGGCAGAGATGGTGCTCGGTGTCGGAGGCTCGAAGTTTTCGGACGGCCTCAGAGTCGGCTGCAGTCGGGTGCTTCCAATGCATCGGCAAGTTTGCAGCGCTTGGAGTTCATTGCAGGGAGAGTTTCACCCTTCTACCGCCTGCGTGAGATGATGGGGCTATCGGGACTTGAGACTTTTTTTCTTTACCGTGCCCATGGTCTGCTCTTTATCAAATTACAGTATTGCTTTGCACTGTTGTAACTATATGTTATAACTATGTGGTTTTGTCAGTTTTAGTCTTGGTTTGTCCTGTGTTTCTGTGATATCTTTCTGGGGGAACATTGTATCATCTTTTAATGCATGCATTTCTAAATGACAATAAACGAGGACTGAGTGTCCTTGTAATCTAATCTAAAATCTAGATTGTTAATATTCTCATATTATAATAAATGACAGTAGGTGCTTTTCACAGATATTTCAAAATCTATGTAAATGCCATTCTAGGCATTGCACAAAACTGAACCACTCTTGTATTCCCCTGCTTACAACTGAGCTTCTCATGCCAACATTGACATTCCTTTCCAGAACATTTACATTGTCGCTACCTGAAACTTCCTCATTCCAAGTAGTGATTGCATCTATTTTATATTGAGAAAGCCAAATAGAAATTTGAAGTTCGAAGTTTCAAGTAAATGTATTATCAAAGTACATGTATGTCACCATATACAACCCTGAGATTCATTTTCCTGCGGGCACGCTCAATAAATCCATAGTAGGCAGCCGTCGATGCCAGGGGATCATGGGGTTGCGCCTCTGGTGGACTGTGCCCTCTCCCGGGTGAAAGCTTGTGCGGGAAGATTTGAAGAACCGGCTGTTGCCCGTGCAGCGGGATCCCCCTCTCCACGTCGCTGAGGTAGTCCAAGGGAAGGGCAAGCAGGTTCGTCGCAGAGGTTGCCAGATTGAAGTTGTAAACAATATCAAACAGTAAACAGCATAGAGTCCCTGGCTCCAGATTTCTTCCTCAGGGTTTTCTCCTGAAGCCTTTCTCATGGGTGGGTATGGCTGCAAGGAAGCTAAAGTTTAAAATCATAGTTCTCCTTCTCCTAGACGGGATGCCGTCTAAGGCCGATGGACCCCATCTGCCCAAAACAACTGGTTTTGAGGTGCCAGTGGTCCACCTTTGCCCTTCTCTCGTTAGTAGAAACAGTTCAGTCAGGCCTAGTAATTAAGCCATAGTGTGAAGGCCAAGAGTTGGACTCGGTTCTCAGAGGCTGTTAGAGACACACGCTATTTGGAGCACTTTATATGTACCGGGAGCTTATCCCCACTACCACCCCTGGCTATGACAGCCTAAGGAACCAATAATTCCATAATAGAATAATAACCATAACAGAATCAATGAAAGAATTTGGTGTTCAACCAGTGTGCAAAAGACAACAAACTATATGATTATGAAAAGAAAGAAATAATAATAATAATAATAAATAAATAAATAAGCAACAAATATTGAGAACATGAAATGAAGAGTCTTCGAAGTGAGTCTATTGATTGTGGGAACATTTTAGTGAAGGGGCAAGTGAAGTTATCCTCTTTGGTTCAAGGGCCTGATAGTGGAGTAGTAATAACTGTTCCTGGACCTGGTGGGGTGAACCCTGAGGCTCCGGCACCCACTTGGATAGTGATAATCCTATTCTGATTGCCAATGTGTTCTTGAACTCCATCCAACCTATTTACAATATCAGCTCTTTACCTTTAATATCACACTGAGGCTCATCACATACTCAGAAAACTTCGGATTACTTTCCAAGTCTGAGCTGCTTGACTGTCATGAGTTGATTTTTGAAAACCACAGTTTTGCAATTTCTCCGTCTCCACCGCATCTGCTCTCAGGATGAGGCTTTTCATTCCAGGACGAAGGAGGTGTCTACATGAGGAAATCTGCAGATGCTGTAATTTCAAGCAACACACATAAAAATTGCTGGTGAATGCAGCAGGCCAGGAAGCATCTATAGGAAGAGGTATAGTTGACGTTTCGGGCCGAGACCCTTCGTCAGGACTAACAGGAGGAAGAGATAGTAAGTGATTTGATAGTGGGAGGGGGAGGCGGAGATCCAAAATGATAGGAGAAGACAGGAGGGGGAGGGATGGAGCTAAGAGCTGGAAAGTTGATTTACAAAAGGGATATGAGAGGATCATGGGATGGGATAGAAAGGGGAGGGGGGAAGCGCAGAGGTTGGGCAAGGAGTATAGTGAGGGGGACAGAGGGAGAAAAAGAAGAGATAGAAAAAAAATATATTATAATAAATAAATAAATAATGGATGGGGTACGAAGGGGAGGTGGGGCACTAACGGAAGTTAGAGAAGTCAATGTTCATGCCATCAGGTTGGAGGCTACCCAGATGGAATATAAGGTGTTGTTCCTCCAACCTGAGTGTGGCTTCATCTTGACAGTAGAAGAGGCCGTGGATAGACAAATCAGAATGGGAATAGGACGTGGAATTAAAATGTGTGGCCACTGGGAGATCCTGCTTTCTCTGGCGGACAGAGCGTGGGTGTTCAGCGAAATGGTCTCCCAGCCTGCGTCGGGTCTCGCCAATATATAGAAGGCTGCATCGGGAACACCGGACACAGTATATCACCCCAGACAACTCACAGGTGAAGTGTCGCCTCACCTGGAAGGACTGTCTGGGGCCCTGAATGGTGGTGAGGGAGGAAGTGTAAGGGTATGTGTAGCACTTGTTCCACTTACAAGAATAAGTGCCAGGAGGGAGATCAGTGGGGAGGGATGGGAAGGGGATTCCCTTCCTCCACCATCAACTCTGCTTTCAAATGCATTTCCCCCATTTCACGTACATCTGCTCTCACCCCATCCTCCTGCCACCCCACTAGGAATAGGGTTCCCCTTGTCCTCACCTACCACCCCACCAGCCTCTGGGTCCAATGTATAATTCTCCGTAACTTCAGCCACCTCTAACTGGATCCCACTACCAAGCACATCTTTCCCTCCCCCCCGCCTTTCTGCTTTCCGCAGGGATCGCTCCCTACATGACTCCCTTGTCCATTTGTCCCCCCCATCCCTTCCCACTGATCTCCCTCCCGGCATTTATCCTTGTAAGCGGAACAAGTGCTACACATGCCTTTACACTTCCTCCCCCACCACCATTCAGGGCCCCAGACAGTCCTTCCAGGTGAGGCGACACTTCACCTGTGAGTCGACTGTGTCTGGTGCTCCCAGTGTGGCCTTCTATATATTGGCTAGATGCAACGCAGACTGGGAGACCGTTTTGCTGAACACTTCCAACCTGATGGCATGAACATTGACTTCTCTAATTTCCATTAATGCGCCTCCTCCCCTTCTTACCCCATCCCTTATTTATTATTTTTTCCCCTTTCTTTCTCTCTTTTATCTCCTTCTGTCCATCTCACTATATCTTCCTCTGATGCTCCCCTTCCCCTTTCTGTTCCTCCCTGGGCCTCCCGTCCCATGATCCTCTCATCTTCTCCAGCCTGGTATCCCTTTTGCCAATCAACTTTCCAGCTCTTTGCTCCATCCTTCCTCCTCCTGTCTTCTTCTATCATTTCAGATCTCCCCCTCCTCCTCCCACTTTCAAATCTCTTACTATCTCTTCTTTCAGTTAGTCCTGACGAAGGGACTCGGCCCGAAACGTCGACTGTACCTCTTCCTAGAGATGTTGCTTGGCCTGCTGTGTTCCACCAGCATTTTGTGTGTGTTGCTTGAATTTCCAGCATCTGCAGATTTCCTCGTGTTTACAGTTTTGTTGGCATCACTTTCCATAGAGTAGCAACTTGGAAAATTACTGCAGGTATTCCTTTCTGTAAAGTCCTCCATGAGCTCTGGTGGTGGAAATTGACTCTGAAATGTGTGGACCTGGTAAGGATGTTATGATATGAATGAGCCTCAGGGCAGATACACTAGAAGAGATGCAGACAAATTTTCAGATGCAACAGACAAAATGCTGGTGGAGCTCAATAGGCTGGCCAGGATCTATGGAAGGAAAAGGACAGTTGATGTATGGGTTGTGTCCTTTCATCTGTCCATTTCCCTCCATAGTGGCTGCCTGGCCTGTTGAGCTCCTGCAACATTTTGAGTCTTGCTCCATATTCCAGCATTTACTGTCTCCTGTGTCTCCACTCTCTGAATTTTTGGGTATTTGGATTGTCATTAGATCAGGTGCGATCAATAGGGCAATTGTTTTCTGAACTCTCTGATCACTGAATACCAGGAAAGCAATTGCCTATGGAATTTACTACCAATAAAAAGTTAGCACCCTATGAATCTCATGCTAGAGGTTTCATTATTACTGAACATGATCGCAGCATCAAATGAATTAAGTTGTTAAATTTCATCATCCGAATTTCTTGCTTAATAAAGGGGAAGAAATCTACATTTAAATCAGAGGCTGCAAAAGCTGCACCACACAACTACTAGCATTTACAAAAAGTGAAGTGATAAGCATTTTGAACGAAGCACTTTCTCAGAATGGGAAATCGAGATCTCAGCAAACATCCCAATGAGGTTGGAAATAAAAGGGGATATAAAATATATGGAGAGATGAGGTTTGCACTTTTGTATAAGCTGCTTAGGGGAAAATTAAATGTGGGAAATGACAACTGGAGGAGAAAAACAGAATTAATAATTAGAAGTCTTCAAGGATAGCTTGTGCAGAAGACAATAAGATTGTGTCATTATTTTTGCTGTTAGGAGCGAGCAAAACAGATATTAGTTAATGGTTCTGCAAAGCTCTTCGTTAGTGCCTGCATAGTCAGAATGGAAGAGTAGGCCTTAGTATTCTCTGAATATAATCAGGCTGATTTTGTGTCTGAAGTCTACCCATCCTGTTTGATCTGCTATGCACTTAGCATCCAAAAATCTACCAAACTCTGTCTTGATTACTGAGCATTCATGGTGCTCTGTCAACATGTGATAGGTTTACAACCCTCCAAAAAATGCAGCCTCACTTAAGTGTCTGACCCCTTACTTTGGAATCAATCCCTTTTGTCGTGGTCCCAGCAGCCAAAGGAAATAGCTTCTCAATATCTGAATGGCTTGCATTTATTATGAGGCACATTGCAACAGCATAATCTGTTTTTCATGAGTACATTCAGAAATAACAACATCAATTTGAAGAGATCAAAAAGGCTTCAAAATATTTGAAGAAGTGCTTTTCTTGATGAATGTCTAATGTTTTCAATTTGACAAGGCTGTCACTGCCCAGAAATGCTCCACTGCCTTCAACGATGAAGGAATGGCACTTGTCATTCATTCCGTACAAAGGCACCATCAAATCCAGTTTGTACTAAATTATGTATTTGACTCATTCCATCATTGTTCTAAAACTGATTTTTCAAATTACTTTGATTGCAAATTCAGATAGTATTTCCGAAAAGTATGTCTGTTGTCTATTGCTGTGCTTTCAACTACCTCATAATTCTTTTCCTCCTGCTCAGATCTAACTTTTACCTGTGAGGAATTTTGAGCTGATTTGCTACATACAAGACACTATACAAAAAAAAAACATTCTTCTAATTGAAATTTGGTTCATCAAATGCAAATTACATCAAATATCTGGCGCAATGAAAAATGAAAATGAAATTCTTCCCAGAATTGAGTTTGACATACATCAGGTGCCAGACTCAGCTGGTTTTCAGTTAAGTGAGAAGCTTGATCATGTATGTACATTGGGACCAGTTTGTTACTTGGGAGTGGGGTTTGTATCTCCATGCTAATCTCTTTCTTCTTTGGTGTTTCAACTCAAAATCAAATAGGTAGGGTTAGAATAGTTTAGATAGACCAAATGGCAGCACCCAGAGCATTTAGCAGCTTGCTCCTTCCAGTCATTGGTGCTGGCCCTTACAGCTTGAGAGTAACTTCTAGTATGTTACTGTACTACCCCTTTTGGCTTCCGTTCATGAACCGGCCAATGAAAGCAAGAAGGTGGTCATGAGTGTACTCGGTGATAAACTTTGTTTTTGTCCAGAAGTGATCTAGATTTTTAAAAAAATCTCACCCAGTCAATATTGGATACTGATGCCAAATGGTGCATCCGATCAGATGAAGTGAATGCCTTCAGTCAGGGAAATGGGATGTGCGCAGTCATACAATATTGTCTGACCTAGGTCTGGAAGCACATCTCATCAGTCTCATATCTTCCACACGGGACCGATCGTACTGTTGTACAGAAGCCTCAGTCAGCATAAAACGAATGCATTGAATAACGATTCACGGGGCCCTAATGATTTAGAGATTTGAGTACTTTGTCAGCTTAATGACGGCAAGGAACAGCTCTTGATTTTGTTCCTGACACTTTCCTTGCATCTGCCTGGCAATTACGCACCCTGCGCTGAATGGAAGCTGCACTGCATTTCCAGGAGGATCATATCACTGAGGGGAGATAAGTACAGGCCAACGTGGAGTAGGCCATTCCAGACCTTCAAGTTGCACTACCCCAGCAACCCCTGATTCACCCCTAGCCTAATCACCGGACAATTTACAACAACCAATTATGCAGTTTCATGTAACTTTGCATTACATCAATGGAAATTCTTGTAGGAGAAGCAAAAGCAACTTTTTTTTTTAAAAAAAACAGAGAATTTCTCAATTGTCTACTTATGACTGAAACTTTTGAACTGAAAACTTAATCTGAATGGCAGATTTCATAATATCCTGAGAAAGAATTGGGAACTGAGCATAGTCATAGGCCCTGGATCTGAAATCACTTGAAAACTGAAATTCCTATGTTAAGGAAGTGGTGAGAATTACAGAGTTTCTTCGCTCTTTTAAATCGCTGTTACCAGTCCAGGCAGCATTGCTGTTTGCTCTGCCAATTTGGTCAAAGTGAGATGTGTCAATCTGTGCTTATGATTATGAAGACACATAGTCCTCTTTTATTGTCATTTAGTAATGCATGCATTAAGAAATGATACATTATTTCTCCTGGTGTGATATCACAAAACACAGGACAAACCAAGACTGAAAAAACTGACAAAACCACATAATTATAACATATAGTTACAAACAGTGTAACAATACCATAACTTGATGAAGTCCATGAGCACAGTAAAGTTCAAAGTTTCTCAAATGTCCCACATTATGTGTGTTAGCAGAGACTAACTTACTGTTATTGATACAAAAAATAAAGTTTACTCTGTTGGTGCATGTAATAGGGCAGCACTGTGTTATAGCTCTTTACAATATCAATGCTCACCAATCAGGGTTCGATTCCTACCAAAGTTCGAATTTCAAATTAAATTTATTATCAAAGTACATACTGTGTAGTTACCATGTATTATACAACCCTGAGCTTTGTATTCTTGTTGGCATACTTAGTAAATCCAATAACCAAAATAGAATTAACGAAAGACCAGACCAAGTGGGCAGACAACCAGTGTGCAAATACAAAAAAAGAAAAAAAATTAATAAATAAAACAATTGAATAAATAAATAATAAATAATCAATAAATACAGTTCAGTGATTGGGCAAGTGAAATTGATTGAAATTATCCCCTCTGGTTCAAGGATTTGATGGCTGAGAGGTAATAACTGTTCCTGAACTTGGTGGTGTGAGTCCTGAGACTCCTGTACCTTCTTCCTGTTGGCACAGTGAGAAAAGAGCATGACCTGGGTGGTGGGGGTTCCTGATGGTCGATGCTGCTGTCTGCAAGTAGTTTGTATGTTCTCCCCTGTTTTGTGTATGAGATTTGTTATGTCACCAAAGGCACTCACAGATTTCTTCAAAGAGCAATACCTTAAAAAGGCGGCCTCCGTCTTTGAGAACCCCCGTAACCCAGCACATGCTTTCTTCCTTCTGTTCCTTGCTACCATCAGGGAAGAGGTACATAAGCCTGTAGGCACACATTCAGCAATTCATGAACAGCTTCTTCCCTTCTGCCACCTGATTTCTGAATGGACATTGAACCCATGAACACGACCTCACTTTTCCTTTTGTACTAGTTATATAATTTAACTGTTTTATCTATCTACATATATATATATATATATATATAATACCTGATTCTGATTCTCCAGGTAATCCAGTATCCTCCCTCATTCCAAAGATGTAGAGTTAGGTTTAGTGCGGCCTCCTGTATATTGGTGAGACCCAACGTAGATTGGGGGACTGCTTCGCTGGGCACCTACCAAAAAAAAGTGGGATCTCCTGGTAGCTACCATTTCAATTCTAATTCCCATGGCCTCCCCTATTGCCTTGATGAGACCACACTCAGATTGGAGGAGCAACACCTTACATTGAGTTTGGGTTGCCTCCAACCTGATGGCAAGAACAGTGATTTCTCAAATCTCCGGTAACCCCCACCCCCTTCCCCATTCCCATTTCCCTCTCTTACCTTTTTCCTTACCTGCTCCTTCTCCTTCCTTGTCCGCCATGGTCTTCTACCCTTTCCCATCAGACTACCCCACCTCCAGCCCTTTATCTCTTTCACCTATCAACTTTCCAGTTCTTTACTCACCCTCTCCGCCCCTTCCGGTTTCACATATCACCTACCACCTTGTACTCCTTCTTCCCCTCAACCCACCTTATTGCTCTGACTTCTCATTTATTCTCTAGTCCTGATGAAGGGTCTCAGCCTGAAACATCGACTGTTCATTCTTTTCCATAGATGCTGCCTGGCCTGCTGAGTTCCTCCAGCATTTTGTGTGTGTGTTGCTTTGTACTTCCAGCACCTGCAGATTTTCTCATGTCTGGGTATAAACAGTCAACATTTTGAACCGAGACCCCCTCAACAGGACTGGAAAAAAAAGGGGGCAGAAGCCAGAATAAGAAGGCAGGTGTAGGGGAAGATGTCCAAGCTGCCATGAGTTAGGAGACTCGGTTGGGGGAGGGAGAATGAAGTAAGAAGCAGGAAGGTGTTGTGGAGGAGGTAAAAGGTTGAAGGAAGAATCTAATAGGAGAGGACAGAGGACAGAGGATCAGGGGAAGGGGAAGGGGAAGAGAAGGATGCCCATGGCCTCCTCTACTACCATGATGAGGCCAAGCTCAGGTTGGAGGAGCAATGCTTCATATTCTGTCTGCGTAGCTGCCAACCTGATGGCATGAAAATCTCCATCTTCATCTATTCACTCCACTCTCTCTCCTTCTGTTTTTTTTTCATTCCCCGTTATTATTATCCGTTCTCCCCTTCTCTTCTCCTCACCTGCAGCTTCTTACTTCATCTCTCTCCCCCATCCATCTAATTTTCCCCTCACCTGGTCTCAAATCACCTGCCAACCTGTACTCCTTCCCTTCTCTCCACCTTCTTATTTTCGGCTTCTGTTCCCTTCCCCTTCCAGTCCTGGTGAAGGGTCGCAGCCCCAAAAGTCAACTGCTTCGGAGCCAAGACTCTTCAAAGATGCTGCCCGCCTTGTTGAATTCCTCCAGCATTTTGTGTCGATACTTTTCGCAGCAACCCTTTGCCGTGACATTATCTAGAGTAAACCCCTTTAAGTGACATCATATTTTTTCCACTTTAATTGTCCTTAGCATTTCATTTTTTTCCTCATTTTTATTCAATAGCATACTTATGTGAAGAAATAACTGATAAAATGGTGATGGCTGCAGCAATTAGTTCCTCAGGAGGAAGCCCTGGTTAAACCAAAAATAGAATCCATCAATATGTGTTTGTCATTTACAAGCTGAGACTTGAGTCGTTGCTCACAATAATGAATACTGTTACCATCTGTGATGACACTGCTGTTCTTGGATAAAGTGTATTTTATTGTTAATTTGTTTGTCATTGTCATGTCCTGCTATCAGTGCTCCTCTTATAACTGGGTTACTCTTCTGGAAAGCTTCAGCAATGGAAGTCAAGTAAGGAACTTTGTAGAAGGTAGTATAATTATCTTGATTAGATATGGGTTAGTGAAATTAGTTAACTTGTTCTGCATGTTTTTAATTACTGCTAATACAAAAGAAAATTCTGCAGGTGCCGTAAATTTGAAAAACAAAAGGAAATGATGGAAGCAAACACAAGAAAATCTGCAGATGCTGGAAATCCACAGCAACACACGGGGAAAATGCTGGAGGAACTCAGCAGGCCAGGTAGCATCTATGGAAAAGAGTAAACATTCACCGTTATGGCCAAGACCCTTCATCAGGACTGGGAAGGAAGGGGAGAGTTCAGAGCAAGAAGTTGGGGGGGGGGGAGAGGAAGAAGTACAAGGTGGCAGCTGATAGATGAAACTGAGAGAGGCGGAGGGGTGAAAGATGAAGTAAAGAGCTGGGAAGTTGATTGGTGAAAGAGATAAAGGGCTGCAGAAGGGGGGATCTGATAGGAGAGGACAACAGACCATTGAAGAAAGGGGAAGGGGGAAGGAGCACCAGAGGGAGGAGATGGTCAGGTAATGAGATAAGGTGAATGAGGGAACAGGAACAGGAAATGATGAAGGAGAGGAGGGAGGGGGCAATTACCGGAAGTCTGAGAAATAGATGTTCACGCCGTCATGTTGGAAGCTACCCGGAGAGAATATAAGGTGTTGCTCCTTCAGCCTGAGTGTGGCCTCATCGTGGCAGTGGAGGAGAGCACGAACTGACGTGTTGGAATCATATTGGGAAGTAGAATTGAAATGGGTGGCTACTGGGAGATCCAACTTTTTGTGGCGGATGGAGTGAAGGTGCTTGACGAAGCGGTCTCCCAATCTATGATGGAAGCATTTCGATTCAGATTCGTTTATCACATGTACATGGAAACACAAGTTAAAATGCATTGCTCGCGTACACAAACAACACTACCTAAAGGTGTGCTGGGGGCAGCCCACAAGTGCCTCCACACATTCTGGTGCTAAGACAGCATGCTTGGCAGAACAACACAGAACATAACAAACCAATTTCCCTCCATTGTGACTGTCAGTCCCACTGGTATGTAAAAAAGGCCGTTATTTCATTCACAGAGAAGCCAGATTTTGTCGGCAGTACTCATATTAGGACCAACATTCAAACTGTCTTTGGTCTCACTGGTATCTTTGATTCGCAATAACTTCAAGAATGGACTGGACTAATGTGACCTATAGATCAAGGCCATAATCATCAGCAGCCTAGGGACCACTCCAGCCTAGTTCTGCTCTGGTCTCTGCTGCATCTTACAGATTGCAGCTCAGTGCTGCATTAAACAGAATACCCAAACTCCCGAAAATCCTTCGATTGCATCCTTATCTTATCTTGGTATGCCTGGTGAACTTGCTTCTCAGGCTCGAGCAGAAAAGGCTGTACAAAGGGGAGTCAAGCTCTCAAAAGTTTTGTTCCGCATGAGACTGGACACTGTCTGCACTCTGCTCTGTCAGCACGCCATTTTAACCTTGCCTGATTGTCACTTCCACACTGGTGTTACTCTTTAGAGAGACCTCCCTAGCAAGCTTCTGAAAGGGAGTCAAGGAGACAGCATTTCGGTAATTAGAACATCACATAAGGCACTAAAGGAACTCAACGGGACCACCACATCTATGAATATAAATGGATAGTTGGCACTTTCGTGTTGAGACCACTCATTTGGAACCTCTGACTTCCAATATCTTCAAGAACATTCTTACATTCATGGCTGAACTAATGTGCCCTGTAGATCAAGGCCGAAACCACTCCCAGTTTCCTAGTTTAGGAATCATTTCAGGATGTTTCTGATGAAGGTTCTTGACCCAAAACATTAACAGTCCAATTCCCTCCATAGAAGCTGCCTGACCAACTAAGTTCCTCCTTACATTTTTCTTCTGCAAAGAGTTCCTGGTTTAATGGTGGAGGATCTCTATGGTCCTCTTGGATATACTTGTATCCTACTTTCTGTTCACCACTGCATTAAGGGAGGGAGGAGAAGATGGCGGCGCAACGCAGCGCGCATAGCGTCTCCAGTGAAATGAGATTGTATCTGTTAAATAGGGTACTGTGCACAATTCTGATTTGATGGAGACAGCCGTGAGAGCACGGAGGAACATCTGGAGTAACTTCTGAAATGCCCGGTTCGCTGCCGCTGCTACTGTGCAATCAAGAATCTCCAGAGGGAAGGCCCCAAAATCCTCGGCTTTGCCTGCTGCTGGCGACCGGGGCTGAGGTTGAAGCGTTCGGCAGAGATGGGGCTCGGTGCTCGGTGCTCGGTGTCGGAGGGCTGGTCGGAGCTCGAGTTTTCGGACGACTCAGAGTTGGACTGTGGTCGGGTATGGCAGGGAGAGTTTTCTTCCTTCTCCCATCTGTGTGAGATGTGGGACTTTCGAGAGACTTCAAACTTTTTACCGTGTTAATGGCCTGTTCTTCATCAAGTTACAGTATTGCTTGCACTGTTGTAACTATATGTCATAATTATGTGGTTTTTGTCAGTTTTTCAGTCTTGGTCTGTCCTGTGTTTCTGTGATGTCACACCGGAGGAATATTGTATCATTTCTTAGTGCATGCATTACTAAATGACAATAAAAGGGGACTGCGTGTCCTCATAATCTAATTTTCTGGAAGCGCTATCCTGTTCCTCTTACATTTGAAGTAGATGGTAAAATGCTGTGCTTTGTTGAGTAGCCCCCTTGGGAGCCATCTACTGAGGTTCTGTTGCTAGACTGGGTGCTAACTGATGGTAGCTGAGTTGACTAAGTCTTTACTACTTGGTACAAGAATTATAGATAGGATGAACACACAGTCTTTTTTCCAGGTAAAGAACCAAAAACTAGAGGGCAAAGGTTTAAGGGGTGAGAGGGGAGAGAATTAAAAGGGACCTAAGGGGCAGTTTCTTCATGAAGATTGTGGTCTACCAGCCAGCAGAGAGAGTAGTTGAGCCAGATACTGTAATGACATTGACGAAAGAGGCAGCATTATATCGGAAAGCCAACAGTGCTATTCTAGGAACTTTACAAGTGAAGATTACAATGTTTATGGGGCTTTTAGAAACAACATTAGAGTTGGAATCAGTGGCTAAATTATGGGGTTGATAATAGACCATCTCCTCAGCCTCTGCAATGTTTCATTAGAGGAAATTTCTGCTGATACAATTCGATGGTTGACAGGTAGACTGACAATTTAAGAGACAGTGAAGTCATCAAGACCGTTGGTGATAGGCAGAACTGAGTGTCATCAGCATTTATGTGGAAAGGTGCTCTATCCAAGACTGAGATTGGTGTGGAGCAGCATTGAGATGACAAACAGGAGGGGCCCGATGATAGATCTTCAGTGAAGCCAATAGATTTTGCATGGGATTGATAAAACATAATTTTACTGAGGAATTTTAATGGAACTTTTCACGACTTCTTCCTGATTATCCAGTAAGTACAGTGGGATTCTGCTGCATGGTCTACTGTTAATATTTTATTGGAGTTGATATGACACAGCAACAGACCCTTCAGCCCATTGAGTTCACACTAACCACCACGCACACATTTTACACTGATATTCCCTAACCTATTTTATCAACCCACATCCCCAATAACTACCCCACCGCTGCCCCTTCCCCCAACATATTCGAAATCTTACAATTCATACGCATATTAGAAGAAATTTACAATAGGGTTGATAGGATAGTCTATCAAACCTACCTAGTTCCTTCTGTCCATCACCCATGACCCTGTGTTTCTCCTCCTACCTGGGCTTCTCCTTCTCTATCCCCTCTCCCAATTGATTCTATTCTCTCATTTGTTCCTCCCTCAGCTGGTTCCATCTATTAGCCACCAGACTCTGTCTCATCCCCCCTTTCTAAGACCTTTATGCAGCCTATCTTCCCTCCATGCAAGGTCAAAACACAACCCTTTGACTACATGCATGCAGCTTGGCCTGCTGAGTTCTTCCAGTTGTTTGTTTTATGCCCCATATTCCAACTTCGCTTGTGTTTCCAAAGTTCAAAGTACAAAGTAAATTAATTATCAAAATACATATATGTCACCATATACAACCCAGAGGTTCATTTTCTTGCAAGCATACACAATAAATCCAATAACCATAATAGAATCAATGAAAGACTGCAACAACAAGGCCAACAACCAGTGTGCAAAAGACACCAAACTGTGCCAGTTTAAAAATAAAGAGAAAAATAATAATAGTAATAAATAAATTAATAAGCAATAAATATCAAGAACATGAGATGAGGAGTCCTTCCGTCCATAGGTTTTGGGAACAGTTCAGTGATGGGACAAGTGAAGTTGAGTGAAGTTATTTCCTCTGGTTCTAATAACTGTTCTTGAACTTGGAGGTATGATTTCATATAACCATAAAACAATTACAGCACAGAAACAGGCCATCTCGGCCCTACTAGTCTGTGCTGAATGCTTACTCGCACCTAGTCCCACCGATCTGCACTCAGCCCATAACCCTCCATTCCTTTCCTGTCCATATAGCTATCCAATTTTACTTTAAGTGACAATATCGAGCTTGCCTCTACCACTTCTACTGGAAACTCGTTCCACACAGCTACCACTCTGAGTAAAGAAGTTCCCCCTCGTGTTACCGCTAAACATTTGCCCTCTAACTCTCAACTCATGTCCTGAGGGTCCTCTACATTCTTCTTGCAACAGCAGGAAGAGAGCATGATCTGGGTGATGAGACTCCTGATGGGGGATTCTGCTTTCTTGAGACAATGTTCCATGTAGATGTGCTCAGTAATGGTGAGGGCTTTACCCATGATGAACGGGGCCATTCAAGAGCACTAATGTTTCCATCAAAGTTTGTGTTATAGCCAGTCAATATACTCTCCATTACACGTCTAGAGACATTTGTCAAAGTTTTAGACGTCATGCCAAATCTTTGTAAACTCTTTAGGAAGTAGAAGCACTGATGTGCTTTCTTCATTATTGCACTTACTGTGTGTGTTGGGCTCGGAACAGGACTTCCAAAATGATAACTTTGAGGAATTTAAAGTTGCTGACCCTTTCCACCTCTGATCCCCTGATGAGGACTGGCTCATGTGCCTCCAGTTTCCTCCTCCTGAGGTCGATAATCTGCTCTTTGGCCATGCTGAAATTGAGTAAGAGGTTCTTGTTGTAGCACCACTCAGCCAGATTTTCAATCTCCCTCCTATATGTTGATTCGAACTGACTGGGGTCTGCAAGTGAGGAAATTGAGGATCCAATTGCACAAGAAGGTAGTGAGGCTTATTGATTCGGGGATGATAGTGTTGAACCTTGAGCTGTAGTCGATAAAGAGCATTGTGATGTATGCATTTTTGCTGTTCAGATGTTCCTGGGTTGAGTGAAGAGCTAACGAAATGGCATCTGCTACAGGCCTGTTGTGCCGGTAGGCAAATTGGAGCGGATCCAAGCTGCTTCTCAGGCAGGAGTTGATATGTTTCATCACCAACCTCTCAAAACACTTCATCACTGTGGACGTAAGTGCTACTGGATGACAATCGTTGAGGCAGTTTACCACGTTCTTCTTAGGCACAGGTATCACTGAAGCCTGCTGGAAGCAGGTGGCTACCTCAGACTGCCGAAGCGAGAGGTTATTGATCTCAGTGAACATTCCAGCTAGTTAATCAGCACAGGTCTTTAGTACCCAGCCAGGTACCCCATCTGGGCTTTCTGTGTGTTCACTCTCCTGAAGGATGCTCTCAATTTGGCCTCAGAGACTGAAATCACAGGATTATCAGGGCCTGTGGGAGTTTGTGATGCTTCCTCCATGCTTTGATGGTCAAAGTGAGCAAAGAAGGCATTGAGCTCATCTGGAAGTATAGCCCTTTTGTCATCTATGTCCTTTGATTTCACTTTGTAAGAGGTATGAGCGTTCAAGCCCTAACAACCTACCAACCTGCACATTTTGGAGTGTGAGAGGAAACGGAAGGAAACCCATACAGTCGTAGGCAGAATATACAAATTGCACACAAACAGCACAGGAAGGCAGGATTGAATGTGGGTCCTAGAGCTGTGAGAGAGCATTTCCACTAGCTGCATCACAGTGCCTCCTATTGTTTGGCCTTGTATACACAGTTAAATTCCTCACACACCTGAGATACAGAACACACTGCAAGCAATCCTTGCCACTTTTGATTGGCAAATGTTCTAATATGCGAAGATATGGATATTGAAAAGGTTACTGGTTATATAATTGCTAATCACTGCATGAATATAATTACAGCACATGCACATTTTAACTGGAGGTTTCAGATTTACTTTAGAATTTTACCTAAATGCCTAGTTAACTCATTCAGATTAACAACAATAATTATCATCTGTGTAATAGCATTAATGTGGAAAGAATTCTGAAGGATTAAATGGCATTTTATAAAATAAATGGTGATCTCAAAGTAGGAGAACTTAGAAAGATCACAAATATTGAAGTACAATAGTGAGGTATATCATTGTTCTGCTGATCTCTGCTTTTTGACAGATTTTGCAAGTGAAGTCCTCATAAGACTGAAATGTTAATTTCTGACGCACAAACTTATTGAATGTTCTCAAAAGAGTTCAAACTTCAAAGTAAGTTTATTATCAAAGTATGTACATATACTACCGTGAGATTCATTTTCTTGCAGACATTCACAGGAAAACAGGGAAATACAATGGAATCAATGAAAAACTACACACAAAGATTGACAAACAAAATGTGCAGAAGACAAACTATACAAACAAAATTAAATGAATCATTTAATTTAAAAACCATGAGATGTAGAATCCTTGAAAGTGAATCCATTGTTTGTGGACGCAAACAACAGGAATTCTGCAGATGCTGGAAATTCAAGCAACACACATCAACGTTGCTGGTGAACGCAGCAGGCCAGGCAGCATCTCTAGGAAGAGGTACAGTCGACACTTCAGGCCGAGACCCTTCGTCAGGACATTGTTTGTGGAATCAGTTTGGAGTTCAGATGAGCGAAGTTATCCACACTGGTTCAGGAGTCTGATGGATGTAGGGTAATAACTGCTCCTGAACCTGGTGGTATGGGACATAAGGCTGCTGTTCATCCTTCCCGATGACAGCAGTGAGCAGGGAGCATGGCATGGATGGTGGGGGACCTTGATGATGGATGCTGCTTTCTTGTGGCCGCTCTCCTGTAGCTGTGCTCAATGATGGCATGGGCTTTACATATGATGGACTGAGTTGATCCACTACACTTTGTAGACTTTTCCTATTTATTCTAAACATAAATGTACAAATAAAACGTGCCAAAGACAAGTTCAGGAAGCTTGCTATTCCTTTCCCATTCCCACTAATCATCTCAGGGTCTCTCTCACTTTTCCATTCCTCCCCCCCATCCTTGTCTTTAACAAGATTCCTCACTCTACCTCACATGGTTCCTTCCTCTTCTCCTCTCCTTCCCGCTCAGCTCTGATGCCTAATTTTTCATATATTTCACCCATCGCTTACCAGCCTCTATCTACACCCTCTCCCTTTCCTGATGTCTCACCAAGTTTCATTCGTCTATCGTTCTTTCCCATCCTCCCTTCCACCACTTATCTGATTCAACTATAATTCTCCCAGTCTCAACACTCCCCCTTACCCGTTGTCTCACTAAGCTTGATTGGCACATTGTTCCTACCCTCCCTCCACTATCTAATTGAACTCTCACTTACTAGCCTTTGACGAGAACCTTAAAAGAGGGCAGCAGCGTGGAGGCACTTCAGGAGAAAACTTGAAGAATGCATCACTTGCGAAGATCCTAGTCATCAATTCTAGTGCAGAAGAGGAATAAACATACCCATGTGAAGAGAAGCGCTTACAGGGCTGCAGGAAGCTCCAAATAGTGGAAGGGATGAGACCAAGGATAAATTCATGTATAAAGATGAGAATCATTATCGTAAACTGCTGTTAATTGAAAGAGAATTTGGAGCAAATGTGGATGAGGGGAATGAGTAAACTGAATGTGGTTGTAAGGGCTTTGAGCACAATAGTGTAGGTAAACCAAACTTCATGGAGGTTGGAAGTTGAGAAATTGGCAGATCAAGTATTGGAATGGTTGATTTGGAAGTATCAAAAGCAAGTATGCTGCAGGGACTTTCCCACAGATATTTTTCTGTTGATTGAAAATAACTTACTGGATACAAGAGACTGCAGAAGCTGGAATCTGAAGCAACAAGCAACATGCTGCAGGATCTCAGTGGGCCAAGTAGCATTGTGTGTGTGTGTGTGGGGGGGGGGGGGAGGAAGAGGAAGAATTGTCAATATTTCAGTCAAAATCCTGCAACAAGATTCATGCACTGCCCTGATGCAGAGTTTCAACCTGAAACATCAGAGATTCCTTTTCACCCACAGATGCTGCTCAACCCAATGAATTCTTTCAGTAGATTTTATGGACAGTAACACTTACAGTGGCATTGCAGACCTAGCACGGGCCATGTTTTTACTATCACGCCATATCAGCCCATACCGTTTACTTTTTCTTACTAATTCAACACTTGGACACTTTTTCTGAACACAATAGAATAGGAGCAGGAGTAAGTCACTTTGATCTTCCAGCCTGCCCCACCATATAATGACTACTAGGAACTATTACATTTTCAGCTGTTAAAAATGCATTTAAAATCAAGAATGACCATTTTCCCTGGCTTCTTACAGCCTATAGTGTGCTTTAGAAATATTTTTTTCCCCTCTAAAAGTTAGCAAACCTTGTGAATGAGTTTGTGATTGGATTTGCTAAGCTTCCTACTTTAATACAATTTTTGACAGATTTTGCAAGTAAAGTCATTGCAAAGCCCAGGTATCAATTTATGAATCTTTCATATCAAGGATTATTTCAGGTTCGGAGATAAAATTTTTTTGGTTGACATTGTATCATTTTGGATAAATGTGTAACTACAGTTAAATCATGATTTGATTTGATATTACTTTAATATATGACTAAAATATAAACTAGGTTGAATTTAATTCAAAGTAATCCAATTTGCTTCCCACTGTGCCCTGCCAGCCATGTACATCAAGGTATTACAATTATACCTTTTTATTTACTGAAGTCTATAAAGATTTGTTACCGAACACATCCTTCTGGCAAACCCTCTCGCTGAAGTGTAAAATAACTTGGAAATTAAGAATAATTTTGGTTTTAAAATTTAACAAGTATACAGGTCTTAGGATACCAGTGTAAAAGAGTTCTGTTAAAAGCAAAACTCCGCTGATTCAGTTGGAGTGCAAGAATGTAAAAGAGCTTTCATAAGGCACTCATAATGAGTAGTGGTTTAGTGAATGCTCATACTTATTTTTAATTAAATCATACTTGGAAATATAGCAAGATTTTCATACAGCACAAGAACGATTAGAATTAATGGGCTTATTCCCTTTGCTGCATTTACAGGGGCTGGGTATTAATGGACTAAAAGGTACTACAACCAGTATGCCCCCACCACAGACTGGCACGTAATTTTTATATCCAGCCTGTCACAGTAATGGAGCGGAGTAGGTAGGAGTGAATCAGAATCGAATCTGTAGTACATGCCTGATGCACCATCAATAACCATCAAAAGACTGGAAGTAGAGTAAATACTGAAAGGCTTTTATTAGCAGTAAAATGTGACCTCCATCCTGCTGAGTGTCTGCCCCTGGACTGAGGAGGGGGAGCAATGGCGCAATCGCCTTTATTCAGGGGTCTGTGGGAGGAGCCACAAGAACAGTCAGCAGACAGGTGTGTCCAGACAGGTAACTCAGTTACAACATCTATATGTGGTTTACCACAATGCCATCCTACTTAATGTAGCTGAACATGATGATAACACTCTAAATACTGTATGCAGGCAGGGAAACAGAGTTAACACTGCAGGCTGAAGACTCTTTCTCGGAACTGGAAAGTTGATATTCTTAAGTTGCAAACAAGGTAGAGAAATGGTGTATCACACAGATTGGGGCCAGGAGCTAATATTTTACAATTTATATGCATGACTTGAATGAAAGCACCAAAGGAATAGTTGCTCAGTGTGCTGAAGAAGCAAAGAAGGTTTGGAAAGTAAATTGTGAAGAGAACATAAGGGAGCTAAAATTAATATAGGTAAGCTAAGTGAGTGGACAAATATTTACTAAATAGAGTATAATGTAAGAAAATGAAAAAATCCATTTTGACAGGAAGAAAATAAAGAGAATGACAGGAGAATACAGAGCTCTGAGATGTTGAGAGGGGGCACGTGTTTGCATAATTCAGATTTAGAATCTCGTATTTACACATACGGATTGAAACAAATGGTGAAGTGTGTTGTTTGCATTAGCAACCACACTACCTAAACACGAAATGGGACCAGCCTGCAAGTGTTGTCATACACCCTCACACCAACACAGCACATCCACTATGCTCAGCAGAACAACAAAGAACACAACAAGCAAGAAAACAGCAGGAGTAAAGCAATCTCCGTTCCTCTCTAGCACCCACCCACACACAGGGAGTCCTCTAAGCCCAGGTCAGGCTTCCAGGCCTCCAGGCCTTCAGCTTCCAGTGGACTTGTAGACTTCCAAATAACAGGCCTCCAACCCCACAAGTGGCCTTCACACTCATTGACCCAGGCCTTCAGCCAGCTGGCTTCAACTTCTGGACTTCCGATCGATCTTTGGGTTTCAATTTTCAGTATCAACCCCAGGACTAGACACTAATGGGATCCAAAGCTCCAGGCCTCAAACTCCAGGCTAGCTGAAGATGAGATCCAAACTTCAGGCCTCGAACTTTGAATTCACTAACTCACTTACTTGGGGTGGGGGATCACCAGCCCTCGTGCTTCTTGTTTGCACGGACTTCCAATTCTGGGACACACTGACCTAGGTGGACTCACTGACCCAGTGGACCACTAGCCTTTGTCCTTGCTGGTCCTTGTCCACAGCACCTGCTAGCCCAGCATCCACGGGTGTTCATCAGCACATGACCATGTTGCAAACTTTTGAGCACAGAGCAGAGGTCTAAACTCAGGATGTCCTTTGTCAAACGGTCATGTCACTGTACTTCAAACACGAAGCGTGGATTGAAGGCCTAGTCCTCAGCCTGACCTCTAACTCCTCCACATCTCTGTCCCCAAATGCTAACCTGATCCTTAACTCTATCTCTATCCCCCAAAACCATACCTACAAACTTCAAAAAACAACTAAGTCAGAGCCATGACCTTGATGGAGAACACTGCTCAGCACCACCAGATCACAAAAGCTTAATGTGTGTATACAGCAAGTAATTGGAAAGATGCTGGTTGATCCATTTATCAGCAGGATTCCCTTCAATTCTCACTCCCACACTCACCTATCTATCTTCAGCACCTCACATTGCTCCAGTTATGGCCAATGTAAGCTCAAGAATCAGCACTTCATCTTCCATCTGGGTGTGTTACAAACTTTTGGGATTTATAGTGATGTTAATGATTTCAAGCTACCGTAAATTCTGGTGTATAAGCCGAGAATTTGGCTGTAAATTTTGGTCCTAAAATTAGGGGACCGGCTTATACAGAGGGTGGAAACTTTGGAAAAACGAATACATGGAAGACAGGTTGTATTTATTGGCTGTTTTTAAGTCAAATACAAAAGAAAGTACAAACACTTATGAAATCTACACAGAAGAAAAAATCTACAAAACACTTTCTGTTTCTCAATTTATTTGTACACACTGTTGTTGTCAAAACTGCAGAGCTTGAAACTCTCACACTCTTCATTATCAGACTCTCCGAAAATCACGTCCCATTCTTCGGCAATCACCATATCGTCGTAAGGTTGTCAACTTCTGCTTCGACATTGTCATTTGTAGCTCTACTGGCTGCCAAATAGCCATGGTCTTCTTCCCAAAGCAAATGATCTTCAGTGCCATTCAAAGCATTGGTGATGCTGCACTTCTTGAAAGCCTTCACAATGCACGCGGCCTTCACTTCCTCCCACGATTGCACTACCCGCTCGCAAACTATAGCTAGAGTTGTGGCCCTCATGTTTCCCACTGGAGTGAATGACTGATTACTAGACATCATCTATTCATCCCACTGTCGATGCATGAATTCTCTGAATGGTTTGTTTAAACTCTCATCTAGTGGCTGGAACATGGATGTCAAACCACCAGGGATGACTGCAATGTCCGTATTTTCAGCTTTCAATGCTGCTTTTGTCTCACCTGACGAGTGCGCTTTGAATACGTCCCAGACAAGTAGCGACTTTTCCTTCCTGAAACCTTCGGGACGTCGATGCCACACCTCTTTAACCCGCTTCGTCCATCCAGCCGCATTCTTGAACGTAAATGTAAGGGGTTTCTTCTTTTATGTTACTACGTAGGCTAATGGCTTCTTTGTTATGTTATAATTAAAATGGCTTCTTTACTACATTAACTGCTGAGAAAGTCCTCCCACTAGTAGCTTGTTTGGATTATGTTATTGATAAGAGGAAAAACAAATTAATTGGGGTAGATGTTATTCTTTCTAGTGCATTTGTAAGTTATTGTGATGCACGGGTTTTGTGGCAGAAGGCACGAGAGAGAGAGAGAGAGAGAGAGAGGATGGACAAGGTGCTGTGAGTTGGCTAACGGGGTCAGACCCTGAGCAGGAGTCCAAGGTCCAGGGTGTTCGGCGAGGAGAGGAGACGGAGACAGACTTGTGTGGAGCGTCTGGTTGACCACAGTTGTTGGTCCCAGGCGGCAGGTCGAGGTGGTCCGAGGCGATCGCAGGGTGAAGAAGGAAGGTCCCAAGATCCAACTGTTTGTGCACGAAGAGATTGAACTTTGATAAGTGTGGTGCCTTTTGTCTTCCTTTTATATTTTATCTCTATTAATTATATAGTTCCAGTAATATCTATAAACTGTAATTCATTTAACCGTATCTGGTGTATTGTCTGTTGTTTGGTGGGGTGGGGTACATCACACAGCATCCACACAAACTTTATTAGCAAGTTTGGCGGGGCTGGGGGCTGTTTCCCTAGACAACAGCGAGCTGAGCGACCCTGAGGCTTGCCAGGGAGGCTACATAAACAACAACACCCTGCGGGATTTTTCTTTCTTTGGGAATGTTTTCCTCTTAAAAATCACAATCGGTGGTAGTTTGGTCCCAACAGCCATACACGTTAACACGACAGTAAAGTGTTGCTTCTGGTGTCCAGTTGTTTTGACAAGGACTGTTTTCTCCCCCTTCTGATTGACAGTGCGGTTGCCAGCAAAGTCAAAGAACATTGGTGTCTCGTCCACGTTACCAATCAGTGAGAGCGGGTAAGAATGTGCCTTTCAATGCTTGAGTACAAACGATTGGAAGGCCGTAATCTTATTCTCAAGGTCGCTTGGCAACTTCTGAGCAATCTTTGTTTTTTGTCTCAACACAAGATCACATCTATTCGTAAATCGGGTGCATCAACTTCGCGTAGCTTTGAAATTTTCGCTGACCTCACGGAGTTTTTTGGCCCATTTCAAAGCTTGAACCCAAATCATTTCTCTGGTAACAATGTATCCAGGCGATCGCTGGTAATTCACCCACTCTAAAACTTCTTTTTCCAGTTCTGGCCACTGGCATGTTTTCCCGCGGTTTGCACATTTCATCTTTGGCATTTTCCCTCAGCATGTCCTCTGCCTTTCTCCACTCTCTCACTTGTTTCTCGTTTACAGTAAACTTCTTAGCAGCTGCAGAATTATTCGTTCCTTTAGCAAAATCAACGACCTTCAGCTTGAAGCCAGCATCATATCGCATTCATTTTAATCTTTTGTACATGGTGGTCGCAAACTCAATACTGAGTACACGTACTGATCCCGCCACCCAGTGTTTTGTTTTAACGAGATTACGATGGGCGCTAAATGGTTTCACAGGGGGTTACATTTCAGAGGATTCTTTACCATTGGGAACCTAATCCAAAACTTCCCTCCCTGATTTATTTATTAAGAATTTGCTTATAACGCTCTACAATGTGTAGGCCTATTTTCTTAGCAGATACTGGTTCACAAAATTTTCAGGTTCCGGATCCGGCAAAGCTAAGTACTGGCATGTGAGATCTTGTGATCTTTTCTGGATAAATCAAAAACCTCTACAAAATGGCTCGGCTTATACAAAGGTAATATGAAAAAGTCACTTTTTTAACCTTGGAAATGGGGGGTCGGCTTATACTCCAGGTTGACTTATACACCGGAATTTACGGTACATCCCATTTCTCTGCTCTTGCCACAAATATGCCATTTCATGTGTTTCTTTTTTCTTCTATTTGTTTTAATGAAATGACTTTGGTTTCCATCCTAGAACCCACCCTATAATCCACACCTTCTCCTTACTGCATCTAAAAGCACACATTTTCTCACTTTACCAGTTCCGATGAATGGCTCTTGCCCTAGATCGGTGACTGATCTTCCTGATGCTGTTAAGCCTGCTATGTATTTCTACTGTTTTCTGATTTTGTTAAGAATATTATCACAACAACCAGTCTTTTCCGAGCTCTGTCATAGGAGTATATTACCTGGCAGACAGAAGTTAAAGACAGTGATCAAAGCTTTGTTGATGAAATCAAATCAAATAAAGTTTAATTATCATTCAGACCATACATGGATACAGTCGAACGAGACAGTATTCCTCTTGGGCACAGGTGTATAAAATACATTCAAGATAGTGAGAGAGGAAATAAAACACACACACATCATTACACCAGAAAACACATGTATAGTCCAAGTCCCTGAGGGACATGCAAATTGATGGTACAGCTCCCGGCAATCCAGGCTGTCCTTCTGCCGGTTGAACACTGGAGGGCAGTGCTGATGGGAGTGCCAGGCTCCACGCTACGCCATCCCCAGTGTTGTCTCAGCTGGACTGCAGCAGCAGGCGAGCCTGCTTGAGGCCTCATCCTCACCACACCCGAGATGACACTGCTGCCTCGTCGCCTGTCTCACTGCCAAAGAAGGGAAACAGGCCTGCAGCATCGCACATTACCAATGTCCAACAGGGTCTTGCAAACACAAAAGAAATGTCTAAGACAATCATTCATGGTTACATTGCACAGTGCTTTCATGCACCAACTCTGATGTCTGATGAGTAGCAGGCAGCAGCATGGTCTGTACACAGTTCAACTCCTCTGAACCTTCTCTGGACTTCCTACTGGCTTCACCTTCTCTGGCCTGTCCGCCGGCTTCACCTTCTCCGGCCTATCCGCCGGTTTCACCTTCTCCGGCCTGTTTGCCGGCTTCACTTTCTCCAGCCTGTTCGCCAGCTTCACATTCTCCGGTCTGTCCACCAGCTTCACCTTCTCCGGCCTGTCCACCGGCTTCAACTTCTCCGGCCTATTCGCTGGCTTCACTTTCTCCAGCCTGTTTGCCAGCTTCAGCTTCTCCAGCCTGTCCACCAGCTTCATCTTCTCCGGCCTGTTCGCCGGCTTCACCTTCTCCGGCCTGTTTGCCAGCTTCAGCTTCTCCAGCCTGTCCACCAGCTTCACCTTCTCTGGCCTGTTTGCCGGCTTCACCTTCTCCAGCCTGTTTGCCGGCTTCACTTTCTCCAGCCTGTTTGCCAGCTTCACTTTCTCCGGTCTGTCCACCAGCTTCACTTTCTCCAGCCTGTTCGCCAGCTTCACCTTCTCCGGTCTGTTCACCAGCTTCAGCTTCTCCTGCCTATTCACTGGCTTCACTTTCTCCAACCTGTCCGCCAGCTTCTCCTTCTTTGACTTGTCCACAGGTTTCACCTTCTCCGGCCTGTTCCCCGGCTTCACTTTCTCCAGCCTGTCCGCCAGCTTCAGCCTGTTCACCAGCTTCACTTTCTCCGGCTTGTCCACCGGCAACACCTTCTCCGGCCTGTTCGATAACATCACCTTCTCCAGTCTGTCCGCCAGCTTCTCCTTCTTTGGCCTGTCCACCGGCTTCACCTTCCGGCCTGTCCACAGGCTTCATCTTCTCCAGCCTGTACACCGGCTTCACCTTTTCCAGCCTGTCCACTGACATCACCTTCTCTGGCCTGTCCGCCGGCTTCACCTTCTCTGGCCCGTCCGCTGACATCACCTTCTCTGGCTTGTCCACTGGCATCAGCTTCTCTGGCTTTCTGCCAGCTTCACCTTCTCCTGTCCCTCCACCAGCCTCTCCTTCTCCTGGCCAAGTGCCAGCTTCATCTTCTCTGACTCATCCAATAGCTCCTTCGACACTCTGGCCAGTAACTCTGTACAACAAACAGTGCAGCATTACTCCTGGTAATCATTGGCCTATGACCACACAAAGTTTGTAAAGAGCATTCTGGATAGTACTAAGAACCTGAGGTCTGTGGATCAGAAGCCCAGAGAAGCTCTGAATAAGAGGCAGAAGGAGCAAATCACCTCACCAGACACCCCTTACGCCTTGCATGGACTTACATTTTTCTCTTTGTAGCAATCATTTTTCTTCCTTGAGTATTGCTTTTTCCTTGGTTCAATATGCTATCCAAACAGAGGCACAGAAGTTGGCACCAACAGCAGTTTGACCTCTGTTGGGTAACAGTTCATGGTGTCCTGCATGGAGGCAGTTGTAGCATCATCCAGTACCTTTCTTAATTCACTTTCAGTTGACTCTTTTGCAGGGGATATAGCGTGCAAATGGTGGATGGATCTGCCAATCATCTGAGCCAACCATGTCCTCACAAATCTGGCCCCCTGACCTTCTCACAAACAAGCCCAATTTGGCTTGTTGGTTGTTGTATTTCACTGTTATAAATGCCATTCCCACAGGAGTTATCTTATCTCCAGTGTAAGTTGTAAGTTGGATATCTGCAGTTTTCAGTTCATTTTTTTTTTCTGTCTGACCTACATGCTCATTGTAGGTGTCCTATTTTGTGGCATTTTCTGCAATTTTCACATTTAATCCTGTATTGGGCTGGTGTATGTGAGCCCTGTGCCACAATGGTAACACAATTTGTTCAGTCAGACTGGTTTCTGTTTAAACATTGCAATTTTGCTCAACTCATTCTTGGCTGCATTTCTGTCTGCAGTTTCCATTGACACAGCTACTTCAACTGCTTTTTTGAAAGTAAGTTGTGCTTCAGTTAGGAACCATTTTTGAAAGCTTTCCTGTAAGATTGCACAAACTAACCGATCTCTCAGTGTATCATTCAACCCAATACTGAACTGACAATGCTGAGATAATCTCTTCAATTCAGCGATGTAGACTGAAATGAAATTCCCTTCTTTTGATTCCACCTAAAGCATTGTACAATCAACAATGCTTTCAGTTCTAAATGTTCCTGCATTACTTTCAAGATAGCAGCAAAGCTCATTTTGGCTGGTTTGATTGGAGTAGTCAAACTTCTAAGCAAGCTGTATGCCTTTAAATCTAATGCACCCAACAAAATTGGCACTTGCTTCTCATCAGCTATTCCATTTGCTTTAAAATACTGCTTAACTTGCTCTGTATAAAATATCCAGTTACCTGCTGTGTAATCAAATGCAGCAACCTTTCTGATGTAACCAGCCATCTCTCCTCTTTTTTTATGATTATCATCGCCCTGTACTTACTGTTTATGAACCTGTGAATTCATCCATTTTCTGTCTTTTTAAAAATTGTCATTTTCTCTCCTGTGAAGAAAGAGTGCTGCCCATTTTTTTAAAATTTGAATGTATTGCTCTGCTTTTTTTAACTTGAACATCTCACTGTGTTTCAATAAGTAGGTAGTCAATTTGGCTTTGTTTAAAACTTCCTTTTTGCCACTGTTATGCTTTGTAACTCCAAAACATTAAACAAAATTAAAGAAAAGCACAGAGCCAGGAAGATCTTAGTTTTGTCTTTACTTTAAGTGAGATGCACACGTATGGTGTGGTGACATAATGACATATGCCATTTACATACTTTTAAATATAACCCACAGTGCATTATGTAAATAACAAAGAATGCTAAATCAACAATGTATTTGTAACATTATCCAAATGTTACTGAAGTATTAAATGCACAATATCATCCTTCATTATCCTTAGCATTTGTTGGCATTTAAAAGTAATGATCATGGGGTTACTTAAAGAAAAGATGAGAGACAGACGTGCAGACGGGGGTTAAAAGCAGAGGGTCACAAGTTAACAAGTGTGCAAGTGAATACTGTAAGCCATCGGGTAACTAGACGCATAAATATTTGGGTCTCTGCAATCATTCAAGATACCATTTGTGTCTTTGATGAGGACAGCCTTAGAGGAACCGCCAAAGGGCTTTTGGATGGAGAGTATTGTAGGAGCAATTTACAAGTCCTTTTGAGCTCTGGAGAAAATAGCTGATGAAGGAATTGCATTATATTATTAATTCACAGCCCTACTGAGTAAATTTATGTCCCAGTTGTAGATCATCACCAATGTCAATCATACCAACAGTTGACTGTATTTTTCCAGCAATGATTCTTATGGAAATTGTTTTTGTTAACAAGGACAAAGGTAAAATGCCCATTTATTGGCAAATGTTTAATGATAATGTCTTTCTTGTTTTTGCAGCAGTTACCTGAACTAATAACATATCTAAACTCTACTCATGGAGAATTAAAATATTTATATACAATATCAATGTTGAATTGCTGAAGGTGTGCCTTTACCTTCTGAGGTATACCTAACAATTTCCCCCAACTGCTCTCAGTGCTCAAAGAGTCCCTGAGTTGTCCAAAATAGCATCCTAAGCTGCAAAATCATTTTGGCCCATACTTAACTCAGACTGCCATACAATATCTTTAACTGACTACCAAAGCCTTCAGCAAAATGCAACCCACAGACTATGAACCCATTTAAATGTTTTTTCTCCAAAGGCCATTAGCTCCATTTTCACACACAAAATGCTGGAGGAATTCAGCAGGTCTGGCTGCACCTATAGAAACAAATAGCGCTGGTGTTTTGGGCAGAGAAGGGTCTCAGCCTGAAACGTTGACTCTTTATTCCTTTCCATAAACTCTGTCTGACCTGCTGAGTGCAAAAGCATTTTGTGTGTGTTACTCTGGATTTCTATTATCTTCAGAATCTCTTATGTTTATGATTAACTGCATTTCCAATTTGGATTTATTGCTATTCCTCCTGCAACAGACACATATGGTTTGTATAAATATAATTCTCAATTTTGAGTACATTTTTTCATTTAAAATTAGTATATACAGCAGAGTTGAGATAGAAATTAAAATGCATTATGAAACCTAGTGAAAATTTAAGTCGGTGCTCATACTTACAGCTATAACCATCTTATATTTGGAATCATTTGAAACATTAAGCCCAGGAAGCTAATGACGTGGAAGAGTTCTCGTCTGATTTTTGGGATTCTTCAATGGGATATTTGAAAGATATTGCAGCAGTAACTGGGCTGACCATAATTTCTGCCCTGTTCCTTTTAAACTGGTTTTAAGATTTGAAACATGACATTTGCAATTTCCTCAACAGTGGGAACGTTATTTTATCTATTTTTAGAATTTTTTTATGCAGATTAGGTCGTCAACCCGCTCTCAGAATGCTTTCAAATCTTGGCTCCCTGGCTGTTTCAATTTATAAGTCAGCTTCCTCATACAAACACCCACTTGTAATTCCACTTTCAAAATTGTTTTTCTACATCTTCAGCATCTACATAGAAGGACATCCATTACACATCAAAAAAACCATCCTAGTTAAATATTTATTTTAAAACTCCCATCTATACCATCAACAAATAAATATAAATTAGCTACAGCCATTACTTATTCATACTAATAAAAATGGTCTGAAAGGAGCAGACCAGAACAAATACAAATCTTCATTACACTAAAAAAAACATTTAGTTACCATGAACAAGAGAGTTGTGTTTGCTAAAAAGCTACTAATAAGGATGTGGAAATGCAAAGTATCACCATTATTTAAAGCGCCCATAGCTGTACATTATTTCATGCATATATTTACTTATTTAAGATATTTATGGTATTTAATTGGTGGTAGGAGAATGCATGGAGCTGATGAGCATGTGAGAGAGAGCAGGTTTTTGGGAAACAAACAGGAGAATCAGATTTATGGGATTAATGTGACAGCCATGATAGATTACCAATCTTGTGAATCTTGCTGATTGGATAATAGAGTAGAGCACTAAAAAAAAGTAATACCTCCAAATATTAACCCTCAGTAATAGTAATAGCTCTTAATGTCAACTGATTTTATTTTAATTCTGTTTATTTTGGCCAATCTTAAAGGACTAAATAAAAATAAATTCCAATACGCTAAATTCAGTGTAGTGGGACAGAAATGAGATAATCAGTATTATTTTTGCCAGTGTTATCTCTCTGTTTACTTACTGTTACATTTAATATACAGAAGAAAACATTGCCAGTTGACAAAGATACAAGAGGAAAATAATTATCCAGTATTCCATAAAAATCACAGATATGAAACTCTGGCATTGCTTTGTTTTTTCTGCTGTGTGGCTTCATGTCTGCCTTTCAGTCAACAGGTAGGACTGCCAAGCTCCCAGTGTTGGCCTGCATCTGCCAGGAACTGAAGATCAATCTTCAGCACATTGCAGTGAGCGATCCTGGATAAAATCCCAGCATATCAGAATAATTGTGTGTTCGAACATTTCTATCCATCAGTTTTAAAAACACAGGAGGTGAACGATGAGATTAATAATTCAAATACCCAATTGAGTAAAAGCAGGATCCTTTCATTCTGTAATTTAATGCAGAAGATAAGACACCATTAGAATTGATGTGTGGGCAGCAATTCTGGAGAGGGGAGTAGTCACACTCCAGAAATCCTGTGCTGCAATCTCAAGGGATACTTTGGATCGGAGACAGCATCTCCATGCTCCAGGACACCATGGGGCATACATTCGTCTGCATCCTCAGATGGATGCAGATTGGCTGAGCTTGTTGGCTATCTGCCTTTGCACTACTCTGTGCCATTGTGGTTCAGGATACAAATTTCCTCTGGGAAACCAACTCCTAGCAGATGGACAGCACCCAGAACAGCTCAGTACAGTGCAGGAACTCTCTGAGCACCCACGGAAAGGCTGGTGATCCCCTCCCCAAGGCTCTCCAGTGGTCAAAGGCCATCACAGAGATTGAATTGCAGAAACTGTTGCATGGCTGCTGAGAGCCTTGAATATTCACCAATTCCTTTCATTAGTCCTGCACTCCCTCTACAATGATAAATGATAAGTAATTGCAACTGCCAGTTTACTCTGGGATACTTGTTAGTGAGATTCCGCAACAGGTGTCCATAAGAACATTTAAAGTCAGCAAGCAAATTCCAGAGCTGTGTTCCCAATCCCCTGATAACATCAAATTGAGAAATCACTTATTTGTTTCTTGATTTTTGTCTGGAGACCCCTCAGTTTGTTGATGCAAACAGGATATGATTGTATTGGTACATTGTTCCTTTCCTCTTCATTTCTGAGATAACCTCCTGTGATTAAGGATGACTTGTTTCCCTCCCAGTTTGTGGGTGCTGAAATGGCTAGTGCAGTAAGTGCAGACTCTTCAATAGACGGGGCAGGAAGAGGCTTATGAGCTGTTGAGCTCCTTCTGCTGCTCACGCAAGGCTTCTGTGCACACCTCAGTCTTGGACTTGAAATTCTCCATTCAATATCCTTCCTTACTCAGCGTAGTCATGGACCAGGGTCTCCCAGGAGCCAGTGAGGACATTACACTTCTTCAAAGAAGTTTTGGGCATCTTCTTAAATCTTTTCCTTTGCATGTAAATTTCTTTCAAAGACAGGGCCTGGAATAGAGTGCTTTAGGAATTCGGTTCCACTGCCACTCTGCTTTGTACTTCTGCTGAATGGTAAATTGTGCTGACGTGACATTTGACTGCAATTAAGGCAATCATTTCATTGCCTGAATATTAGTCTTTTACTCTTTTCATTGAATAAGAGTCAAGTGGCACAGACTTGGGCAAATTATTCTCTATTCCACCCAAACCACTGAAGCTGATTATGATATCCTTACTGTCATCTCAGCTGAAATCAGCTGTCTCAGCACAGAAAGATCCACATGGTCTGCATAGATAACAAGTGGCAAGGTCACCACAGGAGCTACCCAGAAAACTCACTAAGAGATGATGTTTAATTAATAGGCTATCATGTCACTTTCTTCCACTGAGTATTCTCATGGGATAATAAAGTGCTAATATCTACATGATGCTCCCAGGCCACAAGCCAAATGAACACTCCTTGTGCTTAAACCAATACAAAACCAAACCATGCCATTGTGGCTTGTCAAAGCTAAGAGATTACAAAGAAGCAAATAGACTAATATTTATGTTAATTAAGAAAGTAGTATATTGGACAAGGGAATAAAGAGAAATTATTTTAGAATGAAAAAGCTTTTTTATTAATTTTCGTGGTTAAAGGTAAATTCACCAATTATATGGAAAGCGATATTTTTTATTATCACGCCTATTTCCCCATTGAGCTTGCCAACCCAAATTTCTTTACACTTCACCCAGCAAAACATTTAGCAGAAAATCAGAAGACAAATAGGTAATTGATTATGAGTTTGAGTTTATTAAAGGGGTATTAATAACAATCTCTTCCTATAAGTAGACCGTTTCACTGAATACCTACGCTCTGCCCGCCAGAGAAAGCAGGGCCTCCCAGTGGCCACACATTTTAATTTCACGTCCCATTCTGATATGTCTATCCATGGCCTCCTCTACTGTCAAGATGAAGCCACACTCATGTTGGAGGAACAACACCTTATATTCCGCCTGGGTAGCCTCCAACCTAATGGCATGAACATTGACTTCTCTAACTTCCATTAATGCCCCTCCTCCCCTTCTTATCCATCCCTTATTTATTTATTTGTTTGTTTGTTTGTTTATTTATTTTTTCCCTTTCTTTCTCTCTCTTTTTCTCCCTCTGTCCCTCTCACTATATCTTCCTCTGGTGCTCCCCTCCCCCTTTCTTTCTCCCTCGGCCTCCCGAACCATGATCCTCTCCCTTCTCCAGCCTCGTATCCCTTTTGCCAATCAACTTTCCAGCTCTTAGCTCCATCCCTCCCCCTCCTGTCTTCTCCTATCATTTTGGATCTCCCCTTCCCCCTCCCACTTTCAAATCTCTTATTATCTCTTCTTTCAGTTAGTCCTGACGAAGGGTCTCGGCCCGAAACGTCGACTGTACCTTTTCCTAGAGACGCTGCCTGGCCTGCTGCATTCCACCAGCATTTTGTGTGTCTTGCTATAAGTAGGCTGATAGCTTTCCTGCAGAAATATTTTACATATGAAGTAACATCCTTGAGAAAACAAACCATGTCAGATATTGAATAAAGAAAATGGATGGTTCAGGACAGTACAGTATTTAAATTTTATACTCCAACAGATTATTAATTTTATGTTTATTGCAAGTCTCCATAGGGATCTTTTATATTTAACTAGGTTTGTTGTAGGCCCATCATGAACTGATGATGTCTGAAAACAGCCACGATTCTGTCAATTTAGAAATTAACAGCATGTGAAATTGCTGCAAGGACAAGGAGGTGAAATAATAAAGCAGAGATTCTGATGTTGCCGCGTAAATCTACAATGCTTGTGAACTATCACAGCATAGGTATCTATATCAGACAGCCGCTGTATGTCTTACCAACCCTGGAGATGTTAAATTTGTATATACGACATTCTCACAACGGAGATGTGACACCGCTTCTCTTCATTTTATTTGAAGTAGCTTCCTCCAGCAAATATTTCCTGCAACTATCCTCAGTTTCTTATGGTTCAAGGTTATATTTGATCATTTGTGAGTCCTGCTGATATACTTTTCTATCCATTGTCACTCTCCAGTTTTCAGACTTAGGTTCTGATCTACCGTTAAATGTGCACATCATGGATGATCCCATTTGGTCCATCAACACCACCTGTTTAGTCGAGAAAGCACAACAGCGCCTCCCCTTCCTGAGGAGATTCGGGTGAGCGAGACTCTCCTCACCCTTTCTAGCCACATTCTACTGGAGCTCCATCAAGTATATCCTGACCAGCTGTATCACCTCTGGTATGACAATTGCAAGGTAACTGACTGTATGACCCTGTAACGGATTGTAAGGACTGCTGAGAGAGTAATCGGGATCTCTTTCTCCACCTCATCCAGGATATACCGGAAGCGTTGCATTTAGAGTTCTCACCATTGTCAAAGACCCTTCCCATCCGTCCCACAATCTCTTTGGCCTCCTATCGTCAGACAGAAGGGACTGCCGTATAAGAACAAGAACTGTCAGGCTGGGTAACAGCTTCTTCCCCCGGGCTGTGAGACTGCTGAACACCTTGCGACCATCCAGAATACATTATTTATGACAGCAAAATTAGCATTATACTGTTGTATATTTAACTATATGTCATATATGCACTCCATATCAACTTGTACATTTACAGAATATCTTTATTATCTGTTAATATTATTGTCTTAAATTTACTCTATGTGCTGTACATGATACATGTACTGTGTTTTACACTTTGGTTCCTGGGAAACATTCTTTCCTTTAATTGTATACATGTGTACTGTTGAATGACAATAAACTTGAATTTGAACCTTTTTCCTATTTCTCTGTCAGTCTGTCCTACTCACTGCCGCATATTCCCGTTCACTTTAACACAAGCATCCCAGGAGAATGGCTCTGAAATTTTAGTTGGGATTGGCAAAGTCACTAACCTCAGAGAGAGTACAGCTTGACCTCTCATCGATCCTGTCACAATGGAGATCCTTGCCACAGTCGACAAAAAAAGTGGATTTGAAACCGTGAGGAGAGAATTTTGTCACAGAGGAAAGCATGGTGAACATCACAATGTAATATCTGTAAATAGCTCTCAAGATGGCAAATATAAGCCATTCATAAGATCATAATACATAAAGCATAGGAACAGAATTAGGCCCATTGAATCTTCTCCCCTGTTCCATCAGAGCTGACATATATAGATATATATCCCTCACAACTCCATTTTCCTGCCTTCTCCTCATAACCTTTGATGCCCTGAATAATCAAGAGCCTATCAACATCCGCTTTAAATATACACACTTGGCCTCCACAGCTGTCTACAGCAGTGAATTCCACAGATGCACCTCCCTCTGGCTAAAGCAATTCCTCATCATCTCTGTTATAAAGGGATGTCCCTCTATTCTGAGGATATACCATCTGGTCTGAGACTCTCCCACTATAAGAAACATCCTCTCCACATCCACCCAATCAAGGCCTTTCAATATATGAGAGATTTCAATGAGAATCCCCCCCCCCCAACCCATTCTTTTAAACTCTAGTGAGTGTAGGCTCAGAGCCTTCATGTGAGGCACATTGTCTGAAAATCCAATTAAACAACATCCACTGACTTTCCTTTGTGTATCCTTACAAAGAATTCCAACAGATTTGTCAGGCAAGATTTCTCCTTAAGGAAACCATGCCAACTTTGTCCTATTTTATCACATTCCTCCAAGTACACCAAAACCTCATCCTTAATAATGGATTCCAAATTCAACAACAAGGTCCATTTACATTGTGCCTCTTGATAAGGTAAAACATTCCAAGCTTTTTTTAAATTAAATAACACTAAGCAATTTCAGGAGATGTCCTAAAGCAGAATCTTGCAGATCCTGCAAATCTGAAATAATACAGAAAATGCCAAAATACTCACTGAGCTAGGCCGCATCTATGGAAAGGGTCAGTGTTAAAATTTCATTTCTGATGAAGGATCTTCAACCTGAAATATTAACTCTTTTTCATGTTACTCTGCCTGACCTGCCGAGCATTTAACACTTCTGTATTTTTATTTGATTTGAGGGCATGGATTATTTTTCAGGACTAGGATATTGTGGCCATAACAGAAACAAGGCTGAGGTAAGAGCAGGACTGGCAGCTCGATGTTCCAGAAGGCCGATGCTTTAGATGAGACGAGTAACAGAGAAGGAGTTTTGCCTTTCTGATAGGGGAGGATATAGCAGCAGTGCTTATAGGGGATTTTCTCGATGGATTATCTAACGAGGCTATTAGTGTAGTACTTAGAAACGTTATTGTTGACAAAACACCTGCCAAACCTGCTACTATTCCACAGGTCCAGAGGCGCTATCCTGAAAGAAACAGAACACCACACAAAAGACTGAATCTTTAGAACTGTAAAGTTAGTTATGGACTTTTAATGCATAACCATGTTTAGTTGGAAACATGGGTAAAAGATTTATGGAAGGGAAATTGAACGTTTTGTACATATACAGTTTTATATTATATTAATCTACAAGGGGGAGGTGTGATGTATGGATTTATTTCTTTTAGAGCAATGATGCCCCCCAGCACTACATACTGATCTGTTGTCTGCGCATGTGCTGTTGTCTATACATGTGTATTTTTTTTTACACAGACACACACACACCCCGATGTGAATACCCCAGGTAAAGCCATCTCCCAAGTGCATGCCTTTATTTAATTGCTATGCAATTGTGCATAGACACAACATGGTGCATCCAAGATAGTTTCCTCATGCAATATATAGAGGAACCTACTCCAGAAAGAGAAATACCTGACCTCCTCGGAGGGAATAAGGTGGGTCCAAGTAACTAAAGTGGCAGTTGGGGAGCACTTTAGGTCCAGTGATGATAATAGTTTTAGAAAAAGATAGAATTGATAAACAAGTTAAAACACTGAAATGGAATTGGGTTAACTTTGAGGGCATCAGGCAGGATCTAAATGGGGTCGACATGCTCATTTTATGTAAAGATAAACGAACAGTTGGCAAGTGGCAGGTTTTTTAAGGTACATATCAAGAGTTCAGGGAACACTGGCTTATAAGAAATAGCAAGGCTTTGGTAAGGAAAAAGAGGGAAGCTAACATCATGTTTAGGCAGCTGGGTAGGAATGAATACCTCGAAAAATATAAAGGTTTAAGACCAGCCTTAAGAGGGAAATTATGAGAGAGAAAAAAAGAGTACAAGATGGATTTGACAGGCAGGGTTAAATATATTGCCAAGGGATTCTTCATTTACATTAATAGTAAAAGGGGAAAACTAGGTCCTTTTAAAGACTCTCAGGGCTACCTATGTGGGCAGCCATAGGAGATGGCTGAGATACTTAACTTCTATTTCTCCACGGTGTTTACAAAGGAGAATATCATTGGTGCTAAAGAAATGAGGTCTTAGAACATTTGCTTATTATGGGGAAGGAGGCATTTGCAGACTTGAAGAGTATTGAGGCAGGTAAATCCCAGGGCCTCATGGGAGGCCAGGGAAGATATTGTGGAGACCTTTGTCGAAAAATTTGCTTCATTATTAGCCACTGGTGATGTTCCAGAAGACTAGAGGGTTACTAATATTGTTCCATTGTTCAAGAAGGGAAGCAAGGGCAGGCCAGAGAATTACAGGCCGGTGAGCACGACTTCAGTTGAAGGGAAGTTACTGGTGGGAATTCTGAGGGACAAAGTCTACCTCTTGGATAGTCAAAGCTTGATCAGGAAGAGTGGCATGGTTTTATTTCTGGTGGGTCAATGAAACTTTTGGAGTTCTTCAAAGAGGAAATAAGTGGATAGTTGAAGGTAGGACAATGGAGGCTATCTATATGGACTTTAGTAAGGCCTTTGACAAGGACTTGCATGACAGTTGATCTGGAAACTTAGGTCACATGGGATTCAGGGGTGCTAGCGAGGTGGGTTCAGAATTGGCTCGAAGATAGGAAGCAAAAGGTAACGGTTAAAGGTCGATTCTTCAGTTAGAGGCCATGACTATAGTGTCTCCCAGGAGCCTGTGTTGGAGTCTGTTATTTATTACTTATGTAAATGATTCGCATCTGAATGTACATGACATGATTAGTAGCCTGGCTGATGATACTAAGCTGGGGGTCTTGCTTATAGTGAAACACGTTACAATGAATTACAAAGAGTAAATTTATTATTGAAATATATATCACCATATTGCTTGAGATTCTTGCAGGCATTCATAATAGATACAAAGAAACACAATAGAACCAATGAAAAACCCACGCAAAGACAGACAAACAACTAATGTGCAAAAGAAGAAAAGCTGTGCAAAAAAAAAGATAAATAAATAAGTAATACTGAGAACAAGATTTGTAGAAGTCCTTGAAAGTGAGTCCATAGGTTGTGGAATCGGTTCAATGTTGAGGTAAGGGAGGTTATCAGTTAAGGTGGTGGGCTGAGGTATGGAAAATAGTTTTCGCATTAGATAAGCGTGAGGCGATGCACTTTGACATTCGAACCAGGATATATTTATGTAGTGAATGGCAGGGCACTGACAAGTGTTATAGAACACAGGGATCTAGGAGTACAAGTGCACAGTACACTGAAAGTGGCCATTCCATTTGACAGTGGTGAAGAAGGCATTAGCAATCTGACCACCAGTCAAGGCATCAAGTTTAGGAGCAGGGTATGATGCTGCAGTTATACAAGTTATTGGTGAGACGGCACTTGCAGTTTTAAGGACAGGACGGGTTTGAAGTCCCCGTTAAGGGAAGCAGATTGTCAAGCTGGAGAGGGTGGAGAAGAGATTTATGAGGATGCTGCCTGAACTAGAGAGCTTGAGTGTAATGATGAACTCAAGCAAGCAAACCAGGTGCAGAGTAACTTGAGATTCGAGTAGAAAACACCGATGAGAGTTTATTCACAGAAGAATTAACAAAGGTGCACTGATCGCTGGGAATGAACGTCACTGTGGAAATGCTAGATGAAGACTGAGCAATGAATGCTCAGCTCGCATAGCTTAAATAGCACAAGGTCACACACGAAACCTGCAATTACCAATAAGGCACAAGAAAACTTCAGGGGAGCAATTAATAGGTAAATTAAGCCACAATGAGGTAAATTAACAATACTCTAGTTGCCCCATTAATAGTTAACTCAATTGGTAGGTTTTGAGCCATGAAGACCAGACAAGGTGAGGAATTTCCTGGATCCCCTCCATGTTCCCTTTCTCCTATGGTCCACTCTCCTCTCCGATCAGATTCATTCCTCTCCAACCCTTTATATTTCCTATCCATCTGGCTTTACTTGTCATCTTTTAGCTATCTTCCTTTACCGCCCCCCCCCCAAACCTTTTTATTTTGGCATCTTGCCTCTTCCTTTACAGTCCTAAGGAGGAGTCTCAGCCTGACACGTCGACCGTTTCCTTACATACTGCCTGACTTCCGGAGTTCCTCTGGCATTCTGTGTGTTGGTTTGGATTCTAAGCAATTGCAGATTTTCTTGTGAAGTTAATCCTGTAAGGGCTTAAATAAGTTTTACAATAGTCCACTTGCTTCATGGTTTTGGTTATTGAACTAGCTTTACTTCTCAATTTATTTATATGTAGTTAAATTCCCCAGCTGCTATTGTGGATCAAACTCATAATCCAGCCATTGGCTGCATGCCTATTAATTTAGCCAGTGCTGCAATAATCGCTGAATAAACCACACAAGGAATTGCTCGTGAAATAAGAAAAGCTAACTGGGGCCTCCAATGGTGAGTCCTGAAATTGCCTATCTACGGATCGACTTCAAAATCAAAACCAAGATCAGTCAATATATATTTCCATGAATTTCAAATAAAGGACCGTCTGATTCGTGATGCCCAGGGAAAAGGTATGATTGACTACCAAGGTCAGAAGATTCGTATTGTTGAAAATTTTTCATCAGAAGTTACGGTTTCGATCCTTATAGATAATGAAGTTCCCTTTGTTCAACATAAAGTAATTTATGATACTAATGGGCATTTTGTCATAGTATCAAGGAAACTAAATAACAAACTAATGGTATTTGCCAATGTGTATGCTCCGAATAAAGTCTCTGCCTTTGATTGATCATGCTCACAGATCGCCTATCTTCGGATTGACTTCAAAATAAAAACCAAGATCAGTCAATATATGTTTCCATGAATTTGCTGTGGAAGACATTCTGCCTCGTCCCTGTGCCGAAGACACCGCGCTCCAGCGGCCTCAATGACTACAGACTGGTGGCATTGATCTCCCACATCATGAAGACCTTGGAGAGACTTGTTCTGGAGTTGCTCCGGCCTATGGTCAGGCCACACTTAGATCCCCTCCAGTTCGCCTACCAGCCCTGACTAGGAGTTGAGGATGCCATTGTCTACCTGCTGAACCGTGTCTACACCCACCTGGACAAGCCAGCGAGCACTGTGAGGGTTATGGTTTTTGACTTCTCCAGTGCGTTCAACACCATCCGCCCTGCTCTGCTGGGGCAGAAGCTGACAGCGATGCAGGTGGATGCTTTCCTGGTGTCATGGATTCTTGATTACTTGACTGGCAGACCACAGTACGTGTGCGTGCAGCACTGTGTGTCCGACAGAGTGATCAGCAGCACTGGGGCTCCACAGGGGACTGTCTTGTCTCCCTTTCTCTTCACCATTTACACCTCGGACTTCAACTACTGCACAGAGTCTTGTCATCTTCAGAAGTTTTCGGATGACTCTGCCATAGTTGGATGCATCAGCAGGGGAGATGTGGTTGAGTACAGGGCTACGGTAGGAAACTTTGTCACATGGTGTGAGCAGAATTATCTGCAGCTTAATGTGAAAAAGACTAAGGAGCTGGTGGTAGACCTGAGGAGAGCTAAGGTACCGGTGACCCGTTTCCAACCAGGGGGTCAGTGTGGACATGGTGGAGGATTACAAATACCTGGAGATATGAATTGACAATAAACTAGACTGGTCAAAGAACACTGAAGCTGTCTACAAGAAGGGTCAGAGCCGTCTCTATTTCCTGAGGAGACAGCCGGATGATGCTGAGGATGCTCTACGAGTCTGTGGTGGCCAGTGCGATCATGTTTGCTGTTGTGTGCTGGGGCAGCAGGCTGAGGGTAGCAGACACCAACAGAATCAATAAACTCATTCATAAGGCCAGTGATGTTGTGGGGATGGAACTGGATTCTCTGACGGTGGTGTCTAAAAAGAAGAAACTGTCCAAGTTGCATGCCATCTTGGACAATGTCTCCCATCCACTACATAATGTACTGGTTGGGCACAGGAGTGCATTCAGCCAGAGACTCATTCTTCCAAGATGCAACACAGAGCGTCATAGGAAGTCATTCCTGCCTGTGGTCATCAAACTTTACAACTCCTCCCTTGGAGGGTCAGACACCCTGTCAAGCTGGTCCTGAACTTATTTCCTGGCATAATTTACATATTACTATTTAATTATTTATAGTTTTATTATTATTTAATTATTTATGGTGCAACTGTAACAAAAACCAATTTCCCCCTGGGATCAATAAAGTATGACTATGACTATGAATATAGATGACCCAGGTTTCTTTGAGCATTTTTTTCATTTTTGCCAAATCTAAGTCTGTACTCATCGGTGATGGGTGGAGATTTTAATTGTTGCTTAGATCCAGCTTTCGATCGTTCATCTTCTAAACTAATGATACCAAATAAATCAGCTGTGTTTATTAAATCTTTTTTAATGAAATGTGGTATTGTTGATGCTTGGCATTTTTTTCATCCAGTAGACAAGGAATATTCATTATTCTCTCATGTCCATCATACATATTTCAGGATTGATTTTTTTTTATTGATGGCTAAATGAATAATATATATTCATCTTTATATTCATCAGCTCAATCCTGTGAATATAAAGAGATTGCTGTCTCAGATCACGCTCCTGTGCTCCTATCTTTAAATCTCCCTGGTCTTCTTCAAACAAATAGGTTTTGGCAATTTAATTTAACTTTGTTATCTGATAAAGATGTTTTAAAGTTTATGGAGAGACAAATTACTCTTTTTTCTGGAAGAGAATACATTAGAGGAGACTTCTAGTCTTATCAGCTGGGATGCCTTTAAGGCGTATTTTAGAGGACAAATTATTTCTTATACTGCAAGTATAAAGAGAAAAGCTAATAAAGAGAGAAGTGATTTAGCTAATCAGCTGAAACAATTAGACCAAGAGTACACCTTGGCTCCAGAACCTGCCTTATAGAAAAGACATGTTGAAACTAAAACTAAATAAGATCTCCTTTTAACCCATCCAATTGAATCCCAACTCCTAAAAGATAAAAGACAATTTTATATTCATGGAGATAAAACAGCTAAATTATTGGCTGATCAAATTAAAACCTTCATAGCTAAAAAGCAGATTAAAGAAATATGCAAAGCTAATGGTGATAGGACAACTGATTATTTAGAAATAAATGATACTTTTAGAGAATTTTATTCTAAACTCTATAGTTCTGAATCTTCTAAGAATAACACCGTAACGAACAATTTTTCAGACCAACTTAACGTTCCTACAATTTCTGCCGACAACAGAAAGTTGTTGGAGCAACACATTTCTTTTGAGGAAATTGTTGAGGCTGTGCGCTGATTACGTTTGAGGAATGCTCCAGGTCTAGATGGATTTTCTGGAGAGTTTTGCAAGGTCTGTTCCTCACTGCTTATACCTCATTTATGTTCAGTTTTTTGGGATTCATTCAAGTCGGGCAGACTCCCTCAATCTTTGTATGAGATTTCCATTTCGCCTATCCTTAAAAAGAATACGGATCCAACTGAATGCTCTTCTTATAGACCAATTTCTTTACTTAATGTTGATACTAAGATCCTATCTAAAGTTTTGACCCATAGGAGTGAAAATATTTTACCATCTGTCATTTCTGATAACCAAACTGGATTTATCAAAAACCGATATTCTCACTTTAATATTTGTTGGTTATTAAATGTTATTTATTCTCCTGCTAATATGATATCGGAATATGTGGTATCCCTAGATGCTGAGAAAGCTTTCGACAGAGTCGAATGGAATTGTTCATTTAAAATATAAGAAAAATTCAATTTTGGACCCGTTTTCATTCAATGGATTAAATTATTTTATTTAGCTCCTTCCACTAGGGTTATCACTAATTCTCATAATTCCAAACCATTTAAGCTTCACCATGGCACTAGTCAAGGCTGCCCGTTGGGCTCTTTGCTTTTTGATCTGGCCTTAGAACCTTTAGCCATTGCCTTTCGAGAATCTAATGATGTCACTCATATTTTAAGGAGAGACACTATTCACAAAGTCTCGCTGTACACTGATGATCTGCTGCTATTTATTTCTAATGTTGAGACTTCATTTCCCCATGCGCTTTCTTTACTCTCCTGTTTTAGCCAGTTCTCAGGTTAGAAATTAAACCTACATAAAAGTGAACTTTTCCCTTTGAATAATTTGATACCAACAAATTCTAACCTTCCTTTTAACATTGTAAGAAACCAATTTACCTACTTAGTTGTAACAATTACTAAAAACGATAAGCGTTTATTTAAAGAAAATTTTCTTACCTTATTGAATCATGTAAAAGGGATACTATCAAATTGGTCGCCTCTTTTGTTATCGCTGATCGGCCGAATTAACTCCATTAAAATGAATATATTACCTAAATTTATATATCTTTTTCAGGCATTGCCTGTTTTTATTCCTAAATCTTTCTTTGATTCTCTTGACTCCATTATATCTTCTTATATATGGAAGAATAAGCGTCTGAGATTAAATATAATTCACCTTCAGAAAGATAAAAAGAATGGAGGATTAGCCTTACCAAACTTTAGATTTCATTATTGGGCAGTTAATATAAGAAATCTTACATTTTGGTTATATTACATTAATCGTGAGGATTGCCCGATGTGGGTTTTTTTTTAAAGAAGCTAACACTGTTAATAAATTTTCTATTATTTCTCTTCTTGGATCCTCACTTCCTTTGTCTCTGAGTAAGTTAACTGCTAATCTGGTAGTTAAACATACTATGAGAATTTGGATACAATTCCAAAAATACTTTGGCTTATTGAGATTTTCTCTTTCGAGTCAGTTTTTCTAGTTTTTTTTTAAACCTTCTATGATTGGCAGGGCTTTTAAAGAATGGGATAGATTAGGTATTAAATGCATTCAGGATTTGTTTGTAGAGGGAAGTCTCTCTTCGTTTGAACAACTGTCAACTAAATATAGTTTACCCAAAACTCATTTTTTTCAATACCTACAAATGATAGAGTTTTTAAGGTCTCAAATAAGTACTTTTCCTAACAGGCCTGCTAAGAATCTACTAGATGTAATTTTTAATTTGAAAATTTTTTATAATGGATCTATATCTAATATTTATAATATGCTGTTGGGAATGAGAAGTGTTCCTTTAGATAAAATCAAAAATCTTTGGGAACATGATTTACAGACTTCAGTTTCTGAGGAAACTTGGAATCAGATTTTTAAATTGGTTAACACTTCATCATTATGCACCCGCCACTCTCTCCTACAATTTAAGGTGGTCCATAGGGCGCATATGACCAAGGATAAGTTGTCTCATTTTTATTTAGATACATCTCTGTATTGTGATAAATGTAATATTGGAAAAGCTTCACTCATTCATATGTTTTGGACATGTCAGAGTCTTGGAAAATATTGGAAAGAAGTACTTCAAACTTTCTCAATACTTTTCAAGGTAAACGTCAAGCCTGATCCTTTGACCGCTTTATTTGGTATTGTTGGAGGAAAGGATATTATTTTGGGAGTCATCTGACTTGCACATTTTGCCTTTATGTCTTTCATAGCCAGAAGGAAGTTCTTGCTTAAATGGAAGGAGGTCATTCCACCTACTCACACTCAATAGTTACGTGATATGATGTCATGTTTAAATTTAGAGAAGATTTGATGTTCAATCTCTGAATCTAGCCAAGACTTTCAAACATTTGTTGTTAAAGCACAGATGATGACTAATAATTTTTTTCCCCTTTTTTTGTCTTTACTGATGAGCTTCAGTCTTGGTATTGGGTTAGATTTTTTTTTATAATAAAATTACTATATTTCAATGTTACAAATCAATTAATCTGTATGAATGTAGGGTAAGGAGTCTTTATATGTGATTTAGTATAAGGTATTGATATAAGAATATAGTACAAGGAAAAAATATGTAAAATTAATAAAAACATTGGAAAAAAAAATTCTTCATCTCCATTCTAAAAGGAAGCCCCTTTATTCTGAGGCTGTGTCCTCTGGTCTTGGACTCTCCCACCGTAGGAAACATCTTCTCCACAGTCACTATCAAGGCCTTTCACCATTCAACAGGTTTCAATGAGGTCACTGCAAATTCTTCAGAATTCTAGTGAACACAAGTCACAGAACCATCAAATGATCTTCATATGACAAACTGATTCCAATAATGACATCCTGGAATCATTTCATGAATCTCCCTAGAACCATCTCCAGTTTCAGCACATCCTTTCTAAAATAAGGGGCCCCAAAACTGCTCACAATACTGCAAGTGAGGCCTCACCAGTGCCTTATAAAGTCATATTACATCCTTGCTTTTATATTCTAGACCTCTTGATATAAGTGGTAATGTCACAGTTGCCTTCCTCACCGCAGACTACCTGCAAATTCACCTTTCGGAATTCTGCACAAGGACTCCCAAGTCTGTTTGCAACTCATTTTTTTTATAATTAATTTCCCCTCCATTTAAAAAAAAACAGACACTTCCCAACATTGTACTCCATCTGCCATTTCTTTGCCCATTCTCCTAATCTGTCTAAATCCTCTGAAGCCTCTCTACTTCCTCAAAACTACCTGCCCCTCTACTTATTTTCATATCATATACAAACTTCTCATCTACAAGCCTTCAATTCCATCATCCAAATCATTGACAAATAACAAAAAGAATCAGTCCCAACACAGACCCCCATGGAACATCTCTAGTCACTGGCAGTCAGCCAGAAAATGCTCCTTTATTCCCACTCTTTGCCTCCTGTTAAATCAGCTACTGCTTTATCTATGCTGGAATCTTTCCTGTAATACCATGGGCTCATAGCTTGTTAAGCAGCCTCATCTGTGGCACCCTGTCAAAGGCTTTCTGAAAATCCAAGTACATAACATCAACCAATTCTCCTTTGTCTATCCTGCTTGTTATTTCTTCAAAGAATTCCAAAAGATTTGCCAGGCAAGATTTTCCCTATTTTATCATGCAGCTCCAAGTATCCCAAGACCTCATCCTTAATAATTGACTCCAACATCTTCCCAGGCATGTATTAGGGAGCTGGAGCAGGGATCTAATCACAGAGTGCACACAGTGATATTAATTGAGTAACAAATCCCAAAGTGCAAACAAAGTCAGCATCAAAGTTCAGGCAGAGATCAGAACATCCAGAGAAATCCAAAAACCAAAATCAGGAAACAGACAGAGTCAATATTCAAACAGATAGAGTATAGATACAAATGCTAGAAACACTCAGGAAACTTCACTGGCACAATCTGGCAACAAACAAGTGAAAACACAGGACTGAAATACACTGAGCAATAAACAGAGAGGCAGATGATAGGTGGAGCACAATGAGACACAGGTGGCAGCAATACAGGTAATAATGAGAAACAGGTGAGAGACAGGGTACTCAGTAATACAGGGGCTGGAGTAGAGCAGGAGTGGCGACAGGAGCACATGGCAATACAAAACCACAGACTGACAGCTAGGGGAAAACATACAAAGACAGAGTTCAACTGGAAGTACTGACAGTACCTCGCGGCACCCCCCCCCCACCACCTCTACAGATGCCTCCTGGTGTCACGGCAGGTAGTGCTGGGTGCTGGCAATGAAAGTCCCTGATGAGAGAGGGGTCCAGGATGTTACGGGCAGAGACCCAGCACTTCTCCTCAGGGCCATAGCCCTCCCAGTTCACAAGGTACTGGAGGCCACAGCCCTGGTGATAAATGTCCAGCAGCCAGCTCACTGTGAAGGCCTCTGACCCATCGATAAGCCGTAGGGGAGGGGGTGTTGGGGACAGGACACGGGGGTGGCTCATGAAAGGCTTGACGCGGGGCACATGGAAGGTGGGATGAATGTGGCGGAGAGTGGAGGGGAGCTTGAGATGGACGGCAGCAGGGCTGATGACTTTAGCAATGGGAAAGGGGCGGATGAAAAGAGGGGCAAGCTTGCAGGGATCCACCTTGAGGGGCAGGTCTCAGGTTGAAAGCCACACATGCTGTTCCTTGCGGTAACATGGAGCCTTGGAGCAATGGCTGTCAGCTTAACGCTTGATCCTAGTAGGGGCACGGAGAAGGGCAGAGCGAGTGCACCTCTATTTCCACTGACAATGGTGGATGGATGCCTCAGGAGATGGAATGCCAACCTCCTCCTGGGCAGTGGAGGTTGGTAGCCAAGGCGCTACTCAAAAGGGGACAGACCAGTGGATGAGGGCGGATGAGAGTTTATGGCATACTCGGCCCAGGGTAGCCGCTGACTCCACACGGAGGGGATCTGGGAGACCAGCACCGCAATACTGTCTCTAGCTGTTGGTTGGCCCACTCAGTATGGCCATTGGTCTCTGGGTGGAATCCTGAAGACAGACTCACAGAGGCACCCCTAAGATTACAGAATGCCCTCCAGAAGTTGGATGTGAATTGAGAGTGGTCTGATACAACATCTATAGGTAAACCATGTAATTTTAAAACATGCAGTACTAATAATTTAGTAGGCTGGGAAACCATTTCGCTCAACACCTACGCTCTGTCCGCCACAGAAAGCAGGATCTCCCAGTGGCCATATATTTTAATTCCATGTCCCATTCTCATTCTGATATGTGCAAAAATGATGAAACTATATACAGGGAGGAGGTCAAACACCTGGAGAGTTGGTGCAGGGATAACAACTTGATGCTTGATGTCACCAAAACCAAGGAGATGATCGTCGATTTCAGATGGTCTCAGCCTGAGCACACACCCCTCAGCATCAGTGGTTCCACAGTGGAGAGAGTGGAAAACATCAAGTTCCTTGGGGTGCAGATCTCGGACAATCTCACCTGGTCCAAGAACACAACCGGGATTGTGAAACAGGCCCGGCAGAGATTGCACTTTCTGAGGAAGCTTAAACAAGCATCACTCCCCGCTAACATCTTAACTACATTCTACAGAGGCGTGGTTGAGAGTGTGCTGACCTTTTGCATCACAACCTGGTACTCCAGCTGCAGTGCTGTTGACAAAAAAGCCTTGCTGAGGGTGGTTAGGGGAGCAGAGAAGGTTATTGGGGTCTGCCTACCTTCTGTCCAAGACCTCTTTCAGAGTCAATGCCTCCAGAAGACACGGTACATCATTAAAGACCCCTCACACCCTCTCCATGAACTGTTTGTTCTTCTGCCAACAGGCAAACGTTACAGGAGCATCAAAGCTAAAACCACAAGGCTACTAAACAGCTTCCTCCTACAGGCAGTCAGACTGCTAAATAGCTGCTCTACCTGACTCTGCTTTGGACACTTTTATCTTTCACTGGACACTTATAACTTGATTTTAACTGACATGTGGCTGTTGTGTTTTACTATTTATTGTTATGTTTATTATTTAGTGTTGCGTTTGTTATGTTATGATTGCACTGCCCCTGAGAAACGCTGTTTCATTCTGCCCTGCAGAGCTGATGTATGGTTAGAATGACAATAAAGTTTTTTGAATCTTTGAATCTTGAATCTATTCACGGCCTCCTCTACTGTCAAGATGAAGCCACACTCAGGTTGGAGGAACAACCTTATATTCCGTCTGGGTAGCCTCCAACCTGATGGCATGAAGATTGACTTCTCTAACTTCCGTTAATGCCACTCCTCCCCTTCTTACCCCATCCCTTATTTATTTCCTTTTTCTTTCTCTCTCTTTTTTCTCCCTCTGTCTCTCACTATAACTCCTTGCCTGCTCTCCACCTTCCTCTGGGCTCCACTTCCCCTTTCTTTCTCTCTAGGCTTCCTGTCCCATGATCCTCTCCCTTCTCCAGCCTTGTACCCTTTTTGCCAATCAACTTTCCAGCTCTTGACTCCATCCCTCCCCCTCCTGTCTTCTCCTATCATTTCGGATCTCCCCCTCCCACCTTCAAATCTCTTACTATCTCTTCTTTCAGTTAGTCCTGACGAAGGGTATTGGCCCGAAACGTCGACTGTACCTCTTCCTATAGATGCTGCCTGGCCTGCTGCGTTCCACCATCATTTTGAGTGTGCTGCTTGAATTTCCAGCATCTGCAGATTTCCTCGTGTTTGTGTACTAATAATTTGGGTGTTTCTTTGGCAGAGGGGAGTTTAGATAAAGGAATGAAGTGTACAGACTTGGAGAAACGACCAACTACTGTGAGAATGGTGGTGTTACCATCTGATGGGGAAAGATCAGTGACAAAATCCAGGGCAATGTGAGACCAGGGTCTCTCGGGGATAGACAGGGGTTGTAACAGACCAGCAGGTGACTGGTTAGAGTTCTTGCCTTGAGAACAGACCGAGCAGGCTGAGACAAAGTTGTGGATGTCATTTCCCATGGAGGGCCACCAGAACCGCCGACTGATGAAGGCCTGAGTACGCTTGGTTCCAAGGTGACAGGATAACCAGGAGGAATGACCCCACTGCAGTGCCTGTGAGCGGACAGAGCTGAGAACATAAACACGGTTAGTGGGGCATTGACTAGGGGCTGCCTCGCTCTGTTGAGCAGCTTGCACAATGGATTCAATGTCCCATTGTGCTGCACCCACGAGACAGTGAGCAGGGAGGATGACATCAGGTACTTCAGTGGTCTCAGATGAAGGAAATCTTTGGGGGAGGGCATCAGGTTTTCCATTCTTGGAACCGGGGCAGAAGGACAGTAAAATTGAATCTTGAGAAAAACAAGGACCAACGAGCTTGATGGGAGTTGAGACGCTTGTCCGTACGGATACATTCCAGTTTCTTGTGATCAGTCCAGATTACGAATAGCACCTTGGCTCCCTCCAGCCAATGCCTCCAATCCTTCAGAGCTAGCTTCACAACAGCAGCTCCTGGTTTCCGACATTGTAATTCTGTTCCGTGGGAGTGAGGTGGAGAGAGAAGGCAGCACAGGGGTCTACCTTCTCATCCTTGGCCGAGTGCTGAGAGAGAACAGCTCCTACACCAATGTCAGACACATCCACCTCCACAATGAACTGCTGGTCAGTGTCGGGTTGAATCAGGATGGGGGCAGAGGTGAAACATTCCTTCAGGTCAGAGAATGCTTTTTCAGCAGCAGGGGACCAGGAGAATCTGACAGATGAAGTAAGAGCAGTGAGAGGTGCAGCCAGTGTACTGTAATCACTGAAGTAGCGACAGAAGTTAGTGAAGCCCAAGAAGTGTTGTAACTCCCGGCAATTCGAGGGTTGGGGCCATTCGACCACCACCTGACCTTCTGTTGTTCCACCTGAATGGAACCGCCTGAAATGACATACCCCAGGAAGGAGACGGTATTGCGGTATTTCACAGACTTCACAAAGAGCTAGTTCTCCAGAATGTGCTGGAGAACTTTGTGGACATGACCTGTGTGTTCAGCAAGGGACTTAGAGAAAATCAAAATGTCATCAAGATACACAAAAACAAATCGGTTCAGCGTGTCCCTGAGAACATCATTTACCAGGGCTTGGAAGATGGCAGTGGCATTGGTGAGACTCATAATGGCCTGAGGTGGTGTTGAAGGCCGTCTTCCACTCGTCCCCCTTGTGGATGCAGACAAGATGGTAGGTGTTACGGAGATCAAGACTGATGAAAACTGAGGCTCTTTGCAGTAACCATATAACAATCACAGCTCGGAAACAGGCCATCTCAGCCCTTCTAGTCCGTGCCGAACTCTTACCCTATCCTAGTCCCACCGACCTGCACTCAGCCATAACCCTCCATTCTTTTCCTGTCCATATATCGATCCAATTTAACTTTAAGCGACAACATATAACCTGCCTCAACCACTTCTGCTGGAAGCTCAATTCCACACAGCGACCACTCTCTGAGTAAAGAAGTTCCCCCTCATGTTACCCCTAAACTTTTGTCCTCTAATTCTCAACCCATGCCCTCTTGTTTGAATCTTCCCCACTCTCAATAGAAAAAGTCTAACCACGTCAGCTCTATCAATCCCCCTCATAATTTTAAACACCTCTATCAAGTCCCCCCTCAACCTTCTACGCTCCAAAGAATAAAGACCTAACTTGTTCAACATTTCTCTGTAACTTAGGAGATGAAACCCAGGCAACATTTTAGTAAACCTCCTCTGTACTCTCTCAATTTTATTGACATCTTTCCTATAATTCGGTGACCAGAACTGTACACAATACTCCAGATTTGGCCTTACCAATGCCTTATACAATTTCAACATTACATCCCAACTCCTATACTCAATGTTCTGATTAATAAAGGCCAGCAAACCAAAAGCTTTCTTCACCACCCTATCCACATGAGATTCCACCTTCAGGGAACTATGCACTATTATTCCTAAATCCCTCTGTTCTAAAGCATTATTTAATGCCCTACCATTTACCATATATGTCCTATTTTGATTCGTTCTACCAAAATGTAGCACCTCGCATTTTTCAGCATTAAACTCCATCTGCCATCTTTCAGCCCACTCTTCTAACTGTCCTAAACCTCTCTGCAAGTTTTGAAAACCTACCTCATCATCCACAACACCACCTATCTTAGTATCATCTGCATACTTACTAATCCAATTTACCACCCCATCATCCAGATCATTAATATATATTACAAACAACATTGGACCCAGTACAGATCCCTGAGGCGCACTGCTACACACCAGCCTCCAATCTGACACACTGTTATCCACCACTACTCTCTGGCGTCTCCCATCCAGCCACTGCTGAATCCATTTTACTACTTCCATATTAATGCCTAATGATTGAACCTTCTTAACTAACCTTCCGTGTGGAACCTTGTCAAAGGCCTTACTGAAGTCCATATAGACAACATCCACTGTGTTACCCTCGTCAACTTTCTTAGTAACCTCATCAAAAAATTCAATAAATTTTGTCAAACATGACCTTCCACGCACAAATCCATGTTGACTGTTCCTAATCAGACCCTGTCTATCCAGAAAATTATATATACCATCTCTAAGAATACTTTCCATCAATTTACCCACCACTGACGTCAAACTCACAGGCCGATAATTGCCAGGTTTACTCTTAGAACCATTTTTAAACAATGGAACCACATGAGCAATACGCCAATCCTCTGGCACCATTCCCGTTTCTAATGACATTTGAAATATTTCTGTCAGAGCCCCTGCTATTATTATACTAACTTCCCTCAAAGTCCTAGGGAATATCTTGTCCGGACCCAGACACTTATCCTCTTTTATATTCCTTAAAAGTGCCAGTACCTCCTCTTCTTTAATTGTCATACTTTCCATAACTACCCTACTTGTTTCCTTTACCTTACACAATTCAATATCCTTCTCCTTGGTGAATACCGAAGAAAAGAAATTGTTCAAAATCTCCTCCACCTCTTCTGGCTCCGCACATAGCCGTTCACTGATTCTCCAAGGGACCAATTTTATCCCTCACTATCCTTTTGCCACTGCTGTGTACATACATCTATTGATGCTTCTGGACACATCTTCAGTGATGTTCCCGGAATCATCGGGTGTTTCGGGTCTTTCAACATCATACAACCTCCTCCAGGTGACCCAGCCGGGACTGATCAGACCCCAGCTTGTGTCCAGATGGCTAGCTACAGTTCTGCCACTAACAGAACTGTAGGAACCCTTTGTAGTTCAAATGCTGAGGTCATGAGCAGAAGAGGGTAACGGTTCTTAATGATGACTTCATTCAGTCCCCGGTAATCAATACATGGACGGAAGGAGCCATCCTTCTTTTCAACAAAGAAAAAATCGGCATCAGCAGGGGCAGAAGACGGCCGGATGATGCCTGCAGCCAGCAACTATTGAATGTACTACTCATGGCTTCTGTTTCAGGTATGGGCAGGGAGTACAGGCGGCCCCTTGGGGGAGATGTGCCAGACAAGAGGTCAATGGTGCAATCATATGGACGATGAGCTGGCAGGGAAGTGGCCCGGGACTTGCTGAACACAGCCTTGAGGTCCATGTATTCAGGAGGGATGACACTAAGGTCCGAAAATTCGTCGGGAATATCTGGGCTTGGAGACAAGGAGATCTGAGCATGGCAGAGGCAGTGGGAGTGAGAATGGGCTCCAGCCTACAATCTTGCAACTGAGCCAGTCAATGTGGGGGTTGTGTTTAACTAATCAGAGATGGCCCAGGACAATGGGAGCTTGAGGAGAGTCAATAACAAGGTTAACTGTTCATGATGGTTGCTGGATAAACTAAGATTCACCGGGGCCATGACATGGGTAATGTTAGCCAGTCTCTGACATTTCAAGGCGTGGCCTTCAATGGTGACTGGAGAGCAGTTGTGGGTAATCCCCACTGGGCAGCCAAGCTGGAATCGATAAAACAACCCTCCACACCAGAATAGACCAAGACAGAGATACTTGCTGTTGGACGCCCCACTCCAGAGAAGCAGGTATGAGAGTGGGTGACGAGAAGGGCCGGACAGGTGTCATGCTCACCAGTACCCCTCGACCAACTGGTGAGCACTTGGCTTTTACTGGGTAGGTGGAGATGAAGTGGTCTGGTTGGCCACAGTACAAACAGGAACAGGTGCTGACTTTCCTTTGTCTTCCAGTCGGCATCAGGTGGCTACAGTCAACCTTCATAGCTTCAGGCTCTAGAACGGGGATTGTAGATGGGGGCAAATGGCAGGGCAATGTAGACTGACGATGAATTTGGAACTCACCCAGTGCCCCCAGGGACCCTCTGGAGCCTCTCTCTCTGTGGCACTGCTGAAGGCGAACATCAGTACAGATGGTCAAATTCACCAGGGCTTCAAAGGTGGCAGGAAGGTCGTGGGTGACCAGCTCATCTTTGATGTCTTCGGAGAGGCCATTCAGGAAGGTGTCCTACTGTGCCTCTGAGTTCCAGCCACTGGAGGTGGCTAGGGTCCCGAACTCTGTGGTGTAATCTGACACAGATCTGCACCCCGGTGCATGTGCAGAATTTCATGGGCAGCCTCTCTCTCATGTTTGGAGTGATGAAACACTTTTCTTATCTTAGAAAATAACTGAAAACTTATGCAGAAAGGTGAGCCTGCCTCCCAGACGGCTATTTCCCAGTCTCTCGCCTGACTGGACAGTTGGATGATGACGTAGGCTATCTTGGCTCAATCAGTCAGAGATGTTGTTGGTTGCAATTCAAAAATGAAGGTGTACTGGGGAAGAAAAGAGCGGCAGGTACCGGGCTCACCTGAGTACTTTTCTGGAGGAGGCAGACAGGGCCCTTGGATGGGAGGAGCATGTGGGGACGCGGAGGGCAGGGCAGCAGATGCAGTTGCATAATGTTGATGCGGCTCTGGGACAGCTGGAGTGACTGAGTCTGGGCCACAAGATCAGCTACATTGGCAGAAAGTGACTCCACTGCCCTGATCACAGAGTCCAGCTGGTTCTGGTGTCTCCCCAGCATCACTCCCTGTTGTTCCAGGGCAGCTCTCTGACAACCGGGGTCTGCTGGATCCATTCTGGCCAGATTGTACCATGGAGCAGGGATCCTATCACAGACCCAGTACTGTGTACATAGTGATATTAATTGAGTAACAAATCCCCAAGGTGCAAACAAAGTGAGCGTCAAAGTTCAAGCAGAGATCAAAACATCCAGAGAAATCCAAAAACCAGAATCGGGAAACAGGCAGAGTCAATATTCAGATGGACAGAGTACAGATACAAATACTGGAAAGGCTCAGGAAAACTCACTGGCACAATCTGGCAACAAACAGGTGAAAACACAGGACTGAAATACACTGAGCAATAAACAGAGAGGCAGATGATAGGTGGAGCACAATGAGACACAGGTGGCAGCAATACAGGTAATAATGAGAAACAGGTGAGAGGCGGAGTACTCAGTAATACAGGGGCTGGAGTAGAGCAGGAGCAGGGACAGGAGCACATGGGGCATGAAAACAAACAACACCACATGGCAATACAAAACCACAGACTGATGGCTAGTGGGAAAACACACAAAAAGACCAAGTTCAACTAGAGGTTCTGACACCACGGAGGTCAGACTAACTGGCCTATAGTTTCCTTTCTTCTGCCTCTCTCCCTTCTTGAAGAGTGGAGTGATATCTGCAATTGGAGCATCCACTCTTAAAGACACCATCACTGATAGAGGAGATACTTTCAGTTTCCTCCTCGCTTTAGTTGCTTAATTGAACTGTGATTTCTTGTTCATTCAAAACCCCTTGTCAATCCCAATTTTGGAATGCTAATCCTTATTTATAAATATAATCTAATCTCTGTAATTTCTTCTATTCTCTATAACTTCTGTACTCTTAATCTTAGTTTCCTGTGTATCCACTCAGTTAAGTATTCCAACACTACTCAGTTCCCAAAGATAGAGGTTTGGTACAGCACTCCACATTTCTGATCTCTTTCCAGACTTTCCTCAAGTCAATCACTCTCACACAGTATCCGAATGTTCAATTTTGTTTAACTTTTCTGTGAAGCACTTTGTAATATTTCATTATTAAAATGTACAATGAAAATGCTTTTTTTTTGTTATTTTACCTTAATTACTATAGTTTCAAAGTTCCTATTGTACATGAAGACTGGGCTCTTTGAGTATGACGCCTCAGTGACTTCACTCAGAAAGCAGAATTTGTTTTGGTTTATTATTGTCATACGTACCACGATACAGTGGAAAGCTTGTTCTCACTTCCTCACTTGCAGACCCCAGTCAATTCAGATTGGCAACAATATCATGTCCACAATCTCCATCAGCACAGGTGCACCACAGGGCGATGCGCTTAACCCCTGCTCTATTCGCTTTACACTTACGACTGTGAGGCTAGGCACAGATCCATTGCTGACAACACCACTATCATAGGCCGAATCTAAGGTGGTGACGAACCAGCATATTGGAGGGAGATTAAAAATCTGGCTGAGTAGTGCCATAACAACAACCTCTTACCCAATGTCAGCAAGACCAGGGAGATGATTCAGGAGGAGAAAACGGGAGGACCATAAGACAGCCCTCATTAGGAGATCAGAGGTGGAGGGAGCAGGCAACTTGGAGTTATTATTTCAGAGGTGGAGGGGGTCAGCAACTCGGACTTATCATTTCAGAGGATCTGTCCTGGGTCCAGTACATAAGTGCCATTACAAAAAAAACTCTACTTTCTTAGGAGTTTGCAAAAATTCGGCATGTCATCGAAAACTTTGACAAACTTCTACAGATGTGTGGTGGAGATTATATTAACTGGTTGCATCATGGCCTGGTGTAGCAGCACCAATACCCTTGAACAGAAATGACTTCAAAAAATAATGGATACAGCCCAGTCCATCACGGGTAAAGCTCTCCCCACCGTTGAGGACATCTACACAGAATGCTGTCACAGGAAAGCATTCATCATCAGGCACCCCACCATCCATACTCTCTTCTCGCTACTGTCATCAGGGAGGTGGGACAGGAGCCTCAGGACCCACACCGCCAGGTTCAGGAACAGTTATTGACCATCAAGTTATTGAAGCAGAGGGGATAACTTCACTCACCCCATCACTGAACTGTTCCCACATCTTATGGACTTTCAAGGACTCATCATCTCATGTTCTCGATATTTATTGTTTATTTATTTATTATTATATTTCTATTTTTTTCTTTCTTTCTGTATTTGCACAGTTTGCTGTCTTTTACACATTTGTCCATCCTGTTGGGTGTGGTGTTTCACTGACTCTTGTGTTTCTAACATTTAATGTGAATCCCACATAAAAGGAATCTCGGGATTGTATATGGTGACATACATGTACTTCGAGAATAAATTTACTTGGAATTTTGTCTTGCATACTGTTCATACAGATCAAATCATTACACAGTCCATTGAGGTAAAACAATAACAATGCCCAGTGAAGTATAAAAGCTACAGAAAAAAGTGTAGTGCAGGTAAACAATAAAGTTCAATATAATAATCAATGTGTGACAGAGATTAGCCAATCCTATTGGAATGATCCCAAGATTATGAAGCTGTGAGTTCACATTGTTCTTAATGGGTAAACAGTCCAGACACAAATGCACTGTTGTGTTTGACATTGCAGGAGACCACAAATCTCAGTAAGGAAGAAATTGCTGACCCTTTAAATAGCACAATTTCAGGCAAAGCAGGGCTGTAATATTTAGCTCTTCAGTGACTAAGTAAGATCTGCCTCAGGTTTTCAATTGCACTAATTTTTCATACATAGAAATGTCAAGGGCAAGATGTTTTACTTCAGTCCTGATTAATTGGACATCATTATATCCATTATATGCCAATAAAATAGATATAACTATGATGAATTTAGGGTCCATTGACTGTAATAAATTCTTTTCTCTGCATCAACAATTAAACAAAGCCATGGATAGTGTAAAAAATTGACATGAATATTTTATACTATATCTGAAGCTGTACTTTTAGATGAGTGTTACTAGTTAACAATGTAATTATTTTTCATTTGATACCTTTCAATAACACATTGTTTATTGGATTGTCTAATAGGAAGACTCCCAGTTTTTCATTTTATATCTGCAAGACAACAATTATATTAATCATATCTGAAGGCAGTGCTTCCCACAAAAATTCTAAATGGATGTCACACTAATTTATCTTTGGGTCAAGCACTACCATTGAAATATGCAGTGTGAGAATGCATCAGTAAGGCCAGTCACTAACTACTGCATGGAGCACCGATGAAATGGTGGAAAAGCTGAGCAGGAAAAGGAAGTTGACCATCCCACACCACCTATAAATTCCCCTCAAATTGATCTCGAACTATTCATCACCAGACATTCCTCTGGATCTAATTCTTGGTTCTCTGTCCAGAAGAATTGTGGAAGCACCTTCCTCAGAAGGATTGCTGCAGGCCTAGAAAGTGCTTGCTTCTTGCACATTTAATTTAATTTATATACATATACACTCAGGTACACCTAATGCAAATATCTGATCAGCCAATCATCTGGCAGCAACTCAATGCATATAAGCATGCAGACTTGTCTAAGCTGACAGGATGGTGTCAGCAACTCAAAGAATAGCACGTTACAATAGTGGTGTGCAAAGGATCATCTCTGAACGCACAAACGTTGAACCTTGAGGTGGATAGGCTACAATAGCAGATCACAAACATGCACCCAGTGACTACATAATTAGATACCTTCTGTATCTAATCATGTGGTCACTGACTCTATATTTCTTATTGTAATTTATAGTATATTTTATGTCTTGCACTGTACTGTTGTGAGAAAATAGCACATTTCATGACATATGTCAATAATCAGAAAACTGATCTGAGAAAGTGACTTAGCCCTACCTACCAAGGTCAGTTCAGCATGGACAACCAATGCTGGCTTTATTAATGATGCTAAGTTGCACAAAAAATAAATATTAAGTGCTAATAAGCTGCTGTAGCTCACCATGACATAATTAATTATTGCTAAGTTATGCAGAATTATATAACTAAGTTTCATGGTCATTGGAATTGAACAAATCAAATTCTATTAAGTATCCAAAGGCTGGCAAGTTAAGTAGAATTTCTTCGTGTACAACTTACAGCAACTTAAGAAGAATTGTAATAATGTTGTGTTACAGGGAATGTGTTAGTTCAAGAGACCATACCAATGAGCACAGCAAGACAGAACAAGGATTATATTAGATCTCAAAAAGACATGCTGACAATTTTACTTTAACTAATCCACATTTTCACACTGAGATCAAGCCCCGCTGCTGTAACAACTTTTCACTGCATAATATTTAATCCTCCTGCAGAGCTGAAATGCTGAAACATGAATTCTTAGTCCTGTGAGAAAAAGTGCTTCCATAAAAATATACTATACCATGTAAAAGTCTTAGGCACATTTATATCTAGCTGGGGTGCCTAAGACTTTTGTAAAGTACTGTTGTAATTTTATGTATTGCACTTTACTGTTGTCACAAAACAAAGTCAATTTTCTGACTTGTGAGTGATGATAAACCTAATTCTGTGATGGGTCTCTTCTGTGGACTGAGAGTGGGGAGGGGGCAGGGAGAGGGGAATCATGACTGGGAAAAGGGGAAAGGAGGTGGGGGGCGGGAAGCACCAGAGAGACATTCTGTAATGATAAAAAAAATTGCTTAAAATCAAATGACCTTGCCTGGTGTCTCAGGGATGGGTGTGCCTACACCTGTGTCAGTCACACCCTTCCCTGCCCCGGCACTCTTGCCACAGTGTTCCACCCTTGCCATTCCCAACTTCCTTTGCTCCAGCCAGATTTACAAATGCACTCTCTGCTCCATGTTGATAAATATTGTGCAAAAGGCTTAGACACCCTAACTTATATATATATATATATATATATACATATATGTGTGTGTGTGTGTGTGTGTGTGTGTGTGTGTGTGTGTGTATATATGTGTGCGCGCGCCTAAAACTTTTGCACAGTACGGTAGTATGGTACTTTGGTTGAATCCTGGGGGAATACTAAGCAATTAGGCCCCTTTTCCCAGTCACTAGACACTATTACAGGTCTGGTTTTGGAAGATTATTGTTACCAGTCTCAGTCTCTTTGTTACTCAGGGTTGAGGGAGGTTTTGATTTGGTGGTATCCCAAGACAAAGCCGAAACATACTCAGACATCCCACCCTGCAAAAACTCATGTCAGGGAGGTAGCGCCATCAATTTGCGGGAGACTCCCAGAACTTCCGGGAGAGGTGGGATGTCTGCAATAGAGTAGCTCCTTAGCAGCTAGCCAGCTAGTTTAAATAACGTTAGCAATGCTAATGAACGAATGACACCTGTTAAACTCACCTCAACATGTCTTGTACAGTCTTAACCCACCATGGGCAATAGAAAAGTCACTGTTGCAAACAGTGCAGCGAGCAACACTGTCATTATTTTTGACCCCTATTAGGCAGGGGTACACTTTAGTGTAGTCTGGGGTGACGTACGTTTTATATTTTCTTTTTTTGGAACACTCTGCCATGGCACGCTCTCACTCACTCGCTCTCTCGTGGTCGCTCTTGCGCTCACTCTCTCGCCCTGTCGTATGCTTTCTCTCCCGCTGTCTTGCACGCGCGCTCTCGCTTGCTTGCCCTCGCTCTCTCTTTCGCGCGCTCTCTCTCGTGGTCACTCTCACACTTCCTTGCACTTTCTCTCTTGCTTTCTCTCTCTCGCTTGCTCTCAAAAAAATTGATTTCCGTGATATTGTATATAATTTGCAGGCATCAGGGAGCCACTATTAATATGTGGGAGACTCCCAGAACTTCCAGGAGAGGTGGGATGTCTGCATATTACAGGCCTTTGTGTGCTAACATCACTGCAAAAGTTAATACTTGAAGAGCAAACACCAATTAGCCAGTTTTTTTGTATAAGAAAGCATCTCAACTAAAACATTAAACTTTTTTCACCATGGAACATTTTAAATACATATATATTATCCATGGATGCTATATGATTATAATAGGCCCAAGTGTGTGATTTTTTTCCACATGTAACTTCTGCTGGTACTATTCCATTTATATTCAATACTGCATGCATAATTCACACAAAAATGGCTGTAATTAAAGATATTCTAAAGCATAAAACCTGCAGCTTTATAATCAGCAAAATTCCTCACCTTGATAACTTTGAATTACATGGCACAGGAGGATGCCACTTAGCCCTTCTGATCTGTGCCATTTTATGAAAGGGCTATCAATTTAATCCCACTGGCCCCTATGTAAGTTCCTGTAATAGCCTTAAATTACATGTGGTAAATCATAATAAGTTAATTTTCAAGATTAAGGTGTTAAAATGGCAGCCTTATATATGATTTTGTCCCAAAGATCGATAGTGGTTATAGTCATAGTCATAGTCCTACTTTATTGATGCCGGGGGAAATTGGTTTTTGTTACAGTTGCACCATAAATAATAAATAGTAATAGAACCATAATAGTTAAATAGAAATATGTAAATTACGCCACTAAATTATGAAGTAAGTCCAGGACCAGCCTATCGGCACAGGATGTCTGACCCTCCAAGGGAGGAGTTGTAAAGTTTGACGGCCACAGACAGCAATGACTTCCTATGATGTTCTGTGCTGCATCTTGGAGGAATGAGTCTCTGGCTGAATGTACTCCTGTGCCCACCCAGTACATTATGTAGTGGATGGGAGACATTGACCAAGATGGCATGCAACTTAGACAGCATCCTCTTTTCAGACACCACCGTGAGAGAGTCCAGTTCCATCCCCACAACATCACTGGCCTTACAAATGAGTTTGTTGATTCTGTTGGTGTCTGCTACCCTCAGCCTGCTGCCCCAGCACACAACAGCAAACATGATAGCATTGCCCACCACAGACTTGTAGAACATCCTCGGCATCGTCCGGTAGATGTTAAAGGACCTCAGTCTCCTCAGGAAATAGAGACGGCTCTGACCCTTCTTGTAGACAGCCTCAGTATTCTTTGACCATTCCAGTTTATTGTCAGTTCGTATCCCCAGGTATTTGTAATCCTCCACCATGTCCACACTGACCCCCTGGATGGAAACAGGGGTCACCAGTACCTTAGCTCTCCTCAGGTCTACAACCAGCTCCTTAGTCTTTTTCACATTAAGCTGCAGATAATTCTGCTCACACCATGTGACAGTTTCCTACCACAGCCCTGTACTCAACCTCATCTCCCTTGCTGATGCATCCAACTATGGCAGAGTCATCCGAAAACTTCTGAAGATGAGAAGACTCTGTACAGTAGTTGAAGTCCGAGGTGTAAATGGTGAAGAGAAAGGGAGACAAGACAGTCCTCTGTGGAGCCCCAGTGCTGCTGATCACTCTGTCGGACACACAGTGTTGCAAGCACACGTACTGTGGTCTGCCAGTCAGGTAATCAAGAATCCATGACACCAGGGGAGCATCCACCTGCATCGCTGTCAGCTTCTCCCCCAGCAGAGCAGGGTAGATGGTGATGAACGCACTGGAGAAGTCAAAAACCATGATCCTTATGGTTGGGGATCAGAAAGAAAAGCCAGTCAAATGCGCACCTTGGAAGCTGACCGACCCCAATAAATAATGGCTGAAGCCTCTTTTTTAAATCTTAACATAGTTAGTATACTTTCTTCATTCGGATGCTGTTTTAATTTGAGAGACCCAAAATTTGATGTAATCTGCAAGTTGGCATTTAGTGGTACTGATTAATTTCCCTAGAGATATAGAAACAATCTAACAGAAGCTGCCTTCTTTGGAATTCTGTCCTTGTTTGCTGCCAGCCAAATATAGTGATGTTTAAAACCCTGGTCATTTCCTCGTGTATGAGGCTCCATTTGGAGAAAACATGATTTTTTACATAGATCTATGTATAAAATAAATTCACTTTCATGCAAATAACTAGTGAGGAAATGTATGATTATTTGTCATCAGTAACCAGGTATTTCATTCTTGCTGAACACCTTCCTACTGTCTCCTGCAAACTAATAGTCAGGTTATGTAGATGATTCTTTGGCTACTTGCCTTTAGGTTTCTGTTGGATTGCTAGACCCTTTTTGCTTCCTGATGTTTTGATGTCCTCCAAGTACCAGGCAGTTTTTCATTTCGTCATCTGTTTAATACACCCATGTTCTTCAAGTATTGAAATGCCAAGGAACTGCGACTGTACTTTTCTCTTCATGGATTTCTCGTTTTGCAGACTGACTTTCACAAATTTTCACTTCAAATGGACCCATTAGACCTATGAACAGATTAAGTAAGAACTGTCCACGGTTTTAAGCATTATTTGGCTGAAACACACTAGGGTAAGATTCCATAAGTGCAATTGCTGCTAGTTTTGTTTTATTTCCCCAAGGAAATTGTTCGGTTCCGCATGTCACAACTTGCAGATCAGATCTGTGAATTGTGAAAAAATGCACTAACTATATTCCAATTGAAAAAGAAAGACATTAAACATCGCTTTTTACAGACACTTCAGTTTAGAAGTATTCATTGGCAGAGATTTCACTCTGGTCTTGGATCATAAACTGTTGACCTTTCAGCTAAAGTCAGCCATTCCAATGATGATACATGACACTTATTAAGATATCAGACCATCTTAATGTTTTATTTTTTAAAGTAATCTTACTTTGATTTCCAACAGATACTTCCAGACCATATTAGGAACTTGCATCGCTACAGGGCAGTGAGACTAAATTGATAGCCCTTTCAATAAGTGGCACACAGAGAGTGGGCTGAGTCTCTCCTGCCGTGCAATGAGATTTCAAATTATCCATTGAAGGAATCTTGCTGCTTATCAAACTGCACATTTTATGGCTTGGAATATCTTTACTTACTTCCCATTTTTGTGAGAATTAAGCAGGCAGTACACAGGGTAAGAGGAAAAGGTTCAAATAAGAATTGTATGAGGAAAACATCACATACTCAGACCAATTCTGTTCATGTAATATTCATGGATTACAGCTTAAAATATGGAGCTGCAGTTCCATCTGCATCACAGTCTCATGCTGATGGTTTTCCTTCCTGGTTTCATTACATTATGGTTACCACTTAGCCATCAGACCCCCACAATCACACTGCTCCCCACTGACACGTCAACACCAACACAACTTCTGGCTACTCATTGATCACCTGATAAATAAATGGTCAGTGCCAAAAATTCATTCTCATTCCCAACACGAGCCTTAAATTGTTTGAAAAAATATTTGAACACACAGGCAGAAGCAGCTGAAGTCCATTCATCCGTAATTATTAGATATAATGATTAAAGTCAGCAATTTCTCACAGAAACTATGACTATTTGGTATCCAATCACAACTCTATTTCCTAAGATTAAGATAAGACCATTGTTAATTAGTTAATTGCTTAAATAGTCCTTGCAAATTATTTTAAAGTTTTCTTTCCATCCATTTTACAGTCAGCAGGCAAAATAACTTTAGATCATAACTGTACCAATAACAGATGTTGATTACACTCTCACATTCAACACCCAGAGCTGTGAACAGAGAAAAATAACTCAATGTCATTATTTTTTGCACAAATGTTGTCCTCTTCAGGTTCTGTTGCACTCTATTTAGCCACACCAAGCACAGGTTAAGTGCTTTCCCAGTAGGAGGCTGAGGAATTGGAGGAAAAATTGCCTGGACTGTAGCCAGTTGCTGAGCATCATTAACAAGGGGCAGCAGGAGGCTTCGCTGTTGGCTGGGGAATAGACTGCATGTGAGTCTCTGTGTGTGGGTTAAGCCAATAAAATCTCAGCATATCATCAATTACAACATTTACCACACTGCACTGAATCTATGGGCTGAATAAAGTTGGCTCGTACCAGTAGCTCACTTGCTCCAAGGCAAATAAGTCCTGGACCTGCTGTAAATGTGTTATGAGCTGAGTGATCACATAGAAACATAGAAAGCGTACAGCACAATGTTGGCCCTTCGTCCCACAATGCTGTGCCGAACATGTACTTTCAAAATTACCTAAGGTTACCCATAGCCCTCTATTTTTCCAATCCAGGCAACATCCTTGTAAATCTCCTCTGCACCCTTTCGATAGTTTCCACATCCTTCCAGTAGTGCGGTGACCAGAACTGAGCGCAGTACTCCAAGTGGGGTCTGACCAGGGTCCTAAACAGCTGTAACATTACCTCTCGGCTCTTGAACTCAATCCCACAGTTGATGAAGGCCAATGCACCGTACAACTTCTTAACCACACAGTCAACCTGCGCAGCAGCTTTGAGTGTCCTATGGACAGGACCCTAAGATCCCTCTGATCCTGCACACTGCCAAGAGTCTTACCATTAATACTATATTCTTCAATCATAGTTGACCTACCAAAAAGAACCACCTCACACTTATCTGGGTTGAACTTCATCTGACACTTCTTAGCCCAGTTATGCATCCTATCGATTTCCCGCTGTAACCTCTGACAGCCCTCCATACAATCCACAGCAACCCCAACTTTTGTATTATCAGCAAATTTACTAACTCATCCCTCCACTTCCTCATCCAGGTCACTTATAAAAATCACAAACAGAAGGGGTCCCAGAACAGATGGGTGAGACACACCATTGGTCACCGACCTCCATGCAGAATATGACCCGTCTACAACCACTCTTTACTTTCTGCGGGCAAGCCAGTTCTGGATCCACAAAGAAATGTCCCCTTGGATCCCATGCCTCCTTACGTTCTCAATAAGCCTTGCATGGGGTACCTTGTCAAATGTCTTGCTGAAATCCATATATACTACATCTACTGCTCTACCAACATCAATGTGTTGAGTCGCATCCTCAAAAAATTCAATCAGGCTCGTAGGCACGACCTGCCTTTGACAAAGCCATACTGACTATTTCTAATCATATTATGCCTCTCCAAATGTTCATAAATCCTGCCTCTCAGGATCTTTTCCATCGAATTACCAACCACAGAAGTAAGATTTGGCTCTCCCATTAATGACACAATCATGTGAGTAATTTCCAGCTCTGTACAATATATAGATAAAATAAGTTATGAAATTATCAGCTGTTTATGTTTACTTATTTTACAATTTTACATTTTTAGTTTTAGTTTTAAATGTTTTAGTTTAAAATGTTGCTATGTTTTTAGTTTTAAATGTTTTAGATCATTTTTGTTGCATTTAAATATCAGAATATCAGAGGTAATTAAAACCTATTACAGAGCATTAACAGATTAAGGTCTGTGCTCTCACCTTGTCTTTGGTCAATGACTCTTAAGGAGCAAGGTCTTATCTTTGTAGTTTCCTATTTGTTGCTGAGGTTTTGCTACATTACAGCAGATACCTTGATGGGATGGGAGGAATGGAAAAGAGGTGAAAGTGTTGGGGGTGATCAATTACGCTTGGTCCCTGGCCTGGATAAAGACAAGGAAGCGCTCAGTTAAGTTCAGGGGTTGGGAAGAATCTGGCTCAATTTAGCCCATTGTATGTACAGCTATCTTTTCTGTGATCACACAATAGCAGCATAAAATATGTCTGACTAAACGTTATGTGGAACTTAAGATGTTCCTGATATGCAGAAGTGAGAGAAATAAATGATAGTAATGGTATAAACATTGAAGGTTTCATACTATAAGACGGAAGATTAGATGAAAACTTTGGAGTTTTGTTTTGCTCACCTTTAGGTGTAGGGAGAATATTCAGGTTTCTTTAGGTAAAAAGCAGGGCTCAGGCAGAGACTACAATAGAGTAAGTTGTATTTTGTAGTCAAAGTAGACCAAATATGATGGTATATTATAGCATTAATGGTAAGACTCTTGTCAGTATGGAGGATCAGAGCGATCTAGGGCTCTGAGTCCATAGGGCGCTCAAAGCAGCTGCGCAGGTTGACTCTGTGGTTAAGAAGGCATACGGTGAATTGGCCTTCATCAATCGTGGAATTCAATTTAGGAGCCAAGAGGTAATGTTGCAGCTACATAGGACCCTGGTCAGACCCCACTTGGAGTACTGTGCTCAGTTCTGGTCATTTCACTACAGGAAGGATGTGGGAACCATAGAAAGGGTGCAGAGGAGATTTACAAGGATGTTGCCTGGATTGGGGAGCATGCCTTATGAAAACAGGTTGAGTAAACTCAGCCTTTTCTCTTGGAGCGACGGTGGATGAGAGGTGACCTCTGTTACATGCTCAAGGAGATCTGTTTTTTTTTGTGAGAATGATGTAATGGTCTTTTGGAGGTCACCTGATGTGATTTTCCCGCCGATCTGAGGTCACATGATGACATGTGCACCATGGCTATATAAGAGTTGACCCAGGTGACACAGTTGGTTTTTAGTTTGTAGATTTCCAGGTAGAATGTGATGTGTCTCCATTTCTGTTGCGTGTTTGTTTTTGTGATGCAGTTTCATTTTTAAAATGGAGTGTTGTGTTCTGTTGCAAGATACCATATTATTGGACAGGAAATTTTTTCTAGATGTGTTGATTTACTCAATTCCAACAGTAGAAGGGAGAGTGAAGACTTTATCGAGGTACAGGATCGAAGGATCAAGAGGAGTCGGCATTGTTTGGCAGTTTAATAAAGGATCGACCTTATTGAGTCTTCGTTGGAAGAGTAGCGACCTGCATCGAGGATAACTCTTGCAAAAAAGAGAAAGGAGTTCATGCAACGGTTTGCTCTCTAAAAGAATTTAAGGTCAGTTGATTTAGACGGTTTATTTTTGGCATCGTGAATCCTGTGGACAGAACCAGCAGTAAAGGTGCGTCTGTGAAGAAATCCTTCTCCAGAGAAGTCTCTCCCAATTAAACGTATAAACCTGTTGGACTTTCGAATTTATCGCTTTAAGAACTATATCTGACTTTATCGCTTTAAGAACTGTTTAAGCATTTAACGCTTTAAGAACCAGTGCCGAGTGTTGATTTGTTGAACGGCTGCTTAACGGTTAACCTCTGGTTAAAGTTTTCATTTGTTTTTTTTCCTTATCGTTTATTCGTGCTTAATAACTGTTTGGTTGTTTTTATATAACCTGTCTCAATTGATATTCATTGTTGCCGGTTACATAACACCTGACAGAGGTGTATAAGATGATGAGAGGCATTGATCGTGTGGATAGTCAGAGGCTTTTTCCCAGGGCTGAAATGGCTGCCACAAGAGGGCACAGGTTTAAGGTGCTTAGGAGTAGGTACAGAGGAGATGTCAGGGCTAAGTTTTTTATGCAGAGAGTGGTGAGTGCATGGAATGGGCTGTCAACAACGGTGGTGGAGGTAGATACGATAGGGTCTTTTAAAAGACTTTTGGATAGGTACATGGAGCTTAGAAAAATAGAGGGCTATGGGTAAGTCTAGTAATTTCTAAGGTGGGGACATGTTCGGCACAACTTTGTGGACTGAAGGGCCTGTGTTGTGTTGTAGGTTTTCTATTTTCTATATGTTCTATGTTAAATAGAAAGAGCAACTTTTCCCCAGTTGAACGTTTGCAACTCCAATTTCAAAGGAAAAACAGAATTGTGAAAGCAATCAGATTCTTCCATGTTCCTGATGAACATGAGGGAGAGTTATCTAAATGAGATGATTTCATATGTTTTATTGGCAGCCATTGGTTTTCATGAGAAATTGTGGTAGGTCCCTATTTCCAAACACTACAACTCTTCTAGGGATGCATTTGTACTGGTGGTAGGTGGGCAAAGTCCCAGACTTCTGACCCCAAGATGACAGTGAATGAACAATCATGCAGTCATGATGTGATGATAGTGGTAGAAAACCATGCAGAATCCAGAAGTAGGGATCAACTGGAAGGCATGGTGCTGATGTCGCTGTTGTTGGATGATGGTATAATTACCCTCATTCTGGTGGGCAATGACTGCTCAAACACATCACTTGGCATCAATGAGGATCAGGTTTTGAGCTAACGGTAGTATACCCAGCTTCCATTATGACCTGGCCTTTTTAATTGGCAGACTTAGTAACACCAAAGCATCTTTAGTCAACTTACAATATCTTAGTCAAACATGGTCCCTTGGGTCTCTTGAAAAGCAAAGGGGAGACAGCGGGATTTTTTCTGCCCAAGTTTGCTGTAAGTTAGTTTGACTGCTCCATTATTGGAGCAACATAAATAGATTGAACACTAATTCCTTGAATAAGCTGGCATGAGCCCAATTTTGTTCCACAGGGAAGGTCATTGAATGATGCATCTCCGTATATGTGGACAGGATGTGGTAAATATTAAAATGAATGCCAGTAGGCAGGTTAAAGGAAAGTCAAATTCAAAGTTTCGAAGTTAAGACCTTGGGTCTCTAATACTATTGAGAGAAGTTAATCTAATTGCCTAGAAATAATATTGTTGATGATGTTGCATCTTGCTCTGATGCAGGAATGTGAAAGTTCTAATGTTATTTCACTATTACATTTTACAGAGCTCATTCAGAGCCATTCTTACCTCTCCTCTCTCTGCTTTCCTCTTCCTTTCTCTCTGCTCCTCTCCTTTGAGGTTCAGTGAAGCTGTGTGGTGTTAGTGTGGCTTTTATTTATATACAACTTTGAGCAACACCCAAGTATGACTGCACACAAGCATGACTTCCACCAGTTAATGGGCCCTGGCTGATATTCATCCTTCAAATTTAGACCTGCCTGGACTGTATGTCTCACTTCTCAGTGAAGTTGCAACATTTTGAAATATTAGCTGTCAGTTTGATAGGAATATCATTCTCCACCCCCCCCCCACAATCTGAGATGAAAGTATTTTCTGCCAGAGGATGATTCCTCCATGACTCTAATTAACTTTTTCATGTGGTGACAGTGTGGTACCATCAATTAATATCTCCTGGTGTCATCAGACTCTGCAAAGAGATACCTTCCATATTGTACATCTTATGAAAAGTGATACCTTGAACTGATCTCAGTGGCCTGGATGTCAGGGATTAATTCTATTTCAATGGTGAGGTTTTATCCAGTGGAATAGTACCAGGAGCATAGACATATATTTTACCATTGATACTTCATCTTTATCACCAGAAACATGAATGAACTATTTTGTTAACTAAACTCTTAGGCGGGGATCAGAGTGACTTTATACCATCATTGATTGATCTTTTCACTGTATCCCAGTACATTTGACAATCATAAACCAAAGCCAACAGAAACAGAGCATTAGATAACACAGTGCAGGAACAAATCTTTCAGCCTATGATGTTGCAGCAAACTACTTAAACTAGTTCTTAAACACCTAACTAAGATGATCCCTCCTTCCTATACAGTCCATAACCTTCCATTCACTGCACATTCATATGCCCATCTAAGAGCATCTTAAATTCCTCTACTGTATTTGCCTACCTCCTCTCGCAGTGCATTCCACGCACCCACCACTCTCTGTAAAAAAAAACCTTGCCTCACACACCTTCTTTGTGTAACATGCTGTAAGGGTTCACTGATAATGTAATGGCTTCCCTCTAATGTTCACTGCTGAGGTAACGGTTTCTCTGTAGCAGCAATGTTTGGGTTATGGCTGGAGATAACAGGACTGTGGTATGCATGTTAGCCAATCAGAGATTGTTGCTCTGTCTTGTGAATCTGGAAGGATGTTTCTTTTGTGGTCTTTGGTTGAGGAGAGATGAAGAGGGAAGACGTGTGTGGAGAGAGCTGGTAGACCACTGGACGGAGTGGACTGGGATCTGAGGGTCTGAAGGTCGGCCACGCTGGGAGGAGACCAATGGTGGAAGAATGACTACTGAGTGAGCTCCAATGTGAACTTTTGACTTTTCCTTGAATTGGGCCCTTTTTTATTTTCATTACTAACCCAATATTCAGATTAAAGTTCATAAAGTTCAATCATTTAATTGTATTTGGTGTACTGTCTGGTATTTTGCGTTGTGGGTTTGTAACTGGGTGGTACATTACACAGCATTCACACAAATGTGATTTCCCAGTTTGGCGGGGCCAAAGGCTCTTCCCTTAGATGACAATGAGCTGGCCGAGCCTGGGGGTTACATCTGAATTTACCCCAACTCACCTTAAATGCATGCCCTCTAGTATTAATTTTTTTCATTTCCTCTCATCCCAGATGCTGCAGTGATAGCCTCCTCAGCTTTTAAGCTTAAACTCATGCAATTGTTTACAGGGAAAATACTACTTTTAAACCTGCCACATCGATCTTGATTTTTCAGAAACAACCTCATTTTTGAGATTAACATGTTGAGTGTCTATATTTCTGTTATTCTGCTAAATAAAACTAGCAATTAACCTTATGGCACACCTAAAGCTTATTACATCAGCAGTGTGACTAATGCATTCAAGGCTTGTCAAATTAATGCTGGTCCTCAGTATTTTTTGGATTTAAGTCTGTGCATTTCATATTTGCATGTTATTCAGACTTCCACTGTTAGTTGCAGTTTGACAAAGCGAAAACACTAAACAAGTTGTGAATAGAAATTTAATTTCCTTCTGAAAATGTTCTAAAGAGATATAATTCACAGAAATTCATGAAACATACTTTATATTATAATTTCCTGGCATAAGGCAAATAAAAATAGCAAATAAGGATTTACAGATTACACCATAAATATTGATCATTCTGATGTCTGAAGATCTGTTCTGGGCCCAACATAGTGATGGAATTACAACGAAGGTGTGTCAACGGCTCTAGTTCGTGAGGAGTTTGAGGAGATTTGGTATGTCACTGAAGACTCGAGCCAATTACTACAAATGTGCCACGGCGAGCATTCAAAATGGAAGCATCACCATTTGTAATGGAGGGGCCGCTGTACAGGATTGGAAAAAGCTGCAGAGGGCTGCAAACATAGCCAGCCCAGCAAAATGGTGGCGTCCGTCATTAAGGACCCCCATCATCCAGGATATGCCTTCTTCTCATTGCTACCTTCAGGGAGGAGATACAGTAGCCTGAAGACGCACATTCAACATTTCAGGAACAACTCTTTCCGTTCCATCATCAGATTTCTGAAAGGACAATGAACCCATGGACACTACTTCGCTATCCTCCCCCTCCTTTTGCACTACTTATTTAAGGTTATTAGAGCCGGGGGTGGTAATGAGGACAATCTTCCACTACCTGTTAAATGCTCAAAAAGCTGCTGACAATCAAGTCCAGCTCTGGGCCTTCACAAGTGGCTTAGCTACTAAACCCGGTGGAGCTGCTTTTACTGACAGGAGAAGAGGCAAAGGCAGGTTACTGGCACCTTAAAACCAGTCACTTTGGGTAGATGGGGCTCATCAGCCATGGTTGGCAGCTCATCTAGGAGAAGGAAAACTCTGATCTCAAACCTCTGCTGCCTTGGGGAAGGCTTCGGGAGTAAACCCAGAGGGAAAAATCTAGAGCTGGAGTCCCTAAGGTAGTCCTACATTGTGTTCAATGCTGACTGGCAACTTCTGCAACACGACTGGTACCAAACTGTATCGGTCTCTGCCATTCCTTTGGGTTCAACAGATGCATGGAGAGGGGGAGCTTGCTACATGGGGAGTGGAATTTCAGTGGAATACCCTCATGGAAGTTACAGTGCATGAGTGGGGAACTGGCCAAAGTTGACTAGAAAGGGACACTAGCAGGAAGGACAGCTGAGCAGCAATTATTGGAGTTTCTGTGAAAACTGAAGAAGTGCAAGACAGATATTTTCCAAATAAGAAGAAATTTTCAAATGGAAGAAGAACACTACCATGGCTGACAAGTGAAGTCAGAGCCAAAGTAAAAGCAAAAGCGAGGGCAAAGAAGGAAGCCAAAGCTAGTGGAAAGATAGAGGATTAGGAGGATTTTAAAAACTTACAGGAGGAAACTAAGAAGGTCATTAGGAAGGAAAAGATGAATTATGAAAGGAAGCTGGCGACTAATATCAAAGAAGATACTAAAAGCTTTTTTAGGTATACAAGGAGTAAAAGAGAGTTGAGGGTAGTATTGGATCAGTAGAAAATGATGCTGGAGATATCGTAATAAGATACGCAGAGATGACAGAGGAACTGAATGCGTAGTTTGCATCGTCTTCACGGTGGAAGACACCTGCAGTATACCAGCCATTCAAGTGTGTCAGGGAAGTGAAGTATGTGCAGTGAAAATTACGACTGAGAAGGTACTCAGGAAGCATAGTGGTCTGAGGGTGGATAAATCTCCTGGACCTGACGGAATGCAACCTTGGGTTCTGAAGTAAGTAGCTGGAGAGACTGCGGAGGCAGCAACAATGAACTTTCAAGAATTGATAGATTCTGGCATTGTACCGGATGACAGGAAAATTGCAAAGGTTACTCCACTATTTAAGAAGGGTGGGAGGCAGCAGAAAGGATCTATAGACCTGTTAGCCTGACATCACTGGTTGGGAAGTTGTTGGAATCAATTGTTAGGGATGAGATTACGGAGTACCTGGTGGCACATGACAAGCCAGCATGGTTTCCTGAAAGGAAAATCCTGCCTAACTAAACAACTGCAATTTTTTGAGGAAATTACAAGCAGGATAGACAAAGATGCAGCAGACATGGTGTACTTGGATTTTCAGAAGGCCTTTGACAAGGTGCCGCACATGAGGCTGGTTAGCAAGATAAGAGCCCATGGAATTACAGGGAAGTTACTAGCATGTGTGGAGCATTGGCTGATCGGCAGAAAACAGAGAGTGGGAATAAAGGAATTCTAGTCTGGCTGGCTGCTGGTTACCAGTGGAGTTCCACAGGGGTCAGTGTTGGGACCGCTGCTGTTTACAATGTATGTCAATAATTTGGACTATAGGATTGATGGATTTGCAGCTAAATTTGCCGATGATCCAAAGATAGGTGGAGGAGTGGGTAGTGTTGAGGAAACAGAGAGCCTGCAGAGAGCCTTAGGTAGTTTAGAGGAATGGGCAAAGAAGTGGAAAATGAAATACAATGTTGGAAAGTATATGGTCATGCACTTTGGTGGAAGAAATAAATGGGCAGACTATTATTTAGATGGAGAGAGAATTCAAAATGCAGAGATACAAAGGATCTCCTCCACTCGGGTCCTTACTAACTTTCAGAATTCTAAACCAATTAAACCCCAATGTGGAACCAGACAAGGATGACTGTTGAACCCTTTGCTTTCTGATTTGGTATTAGAACCTTTAGCAATTGCCTTTCGAGAGTCTGAAGATATCACTGGTATCTTAAGGAAAGGTACTATTCATAAAGTTTTGCTTTATGCTGATGACCTATTGCTTTTTATATCTAATGTTACAACTTCTTTACCCTCTATGTCTCATTTACTGTCTAATTTTAGTCAGTTTTCAGGTTATAAATTGAATTTACATAAGAGTAAATTGTTTCCTTTAAATAATTTGATACCAATCAATACTAATCTTCCTTTTAAAATTGTAAGAAAACAATTTACATATTTGGGTCTAACAATCGCTAAGAATTACAAAGATCTATTCAAGTAAAATTTTCTAAACTTAATGAATTATGTTAATAAAACACTTTCTAATTGGTCGCCTCTCTCTTTATCATTGATTGGTCGAATTAATTCTATAAAAATGAATATTTTACCTAAATTTATATACCTTTTTCAAGCTGTACCTGTTTTTATTCCCAAGTCTTTTTTTGATTCTTTAGATTCAATTCTTTCTTCCTATATATGGAAGAACAGAAAACCCCGATTAAATAAAGCACACCTTCAAAAAATTGTAAAGAATGGAGGCCTTGCCCTACTCAATTTTAGGTTATGTTATTGGGCAACTAATATACGAAATCTTACGTTCTGGTTATATTATATTAATCGTGAGGATTGTCCAATGTGGGTCTTTTTGGAAGCCAACTCTGTGAATGAAATTTTCTATTATTTCTCTTTTTGGATCCTCTCTTCATTTATCTTTAAATAAATTAACTGACAGTTTGGTGGTTAAGCACACTTTGAGGATCTGGCTACAGTTTAGAAAACATTTTGGTTTATTGAGATTTTCCCTTTCTAGTCCTATTTTTTCTTTTTTTAAACCATCTACGACTGCTCTGTTTTTTAGAGAATGGGATAGATTAGACATTAAACGATTTCAGGATCTGTTTGCTGGAGGGTATCTTTTTTTCTTTTGTGCAGCTCTCAGTGAAATATAACCTATCAAATACCCAACCCTTTTTAATATCTACAGATTAGAGATTTTTTAAGATCTAAACTACATATATTTCCTACCAGATCAGATAAGAACATAATAGATGTAATTTTTAATTTGAAATCTTTTGATAATGGCTCAATATCTTATATTTATGGTCTGTTGTTGGGACTGAGAATGGCTCCTTTCGACAAAATTTAAAAAAGATTGGAAAAAGAATTTACAGACTTCATTATCTGATGAGACCTGGAGGGCTATTTTCAAAATGGTCAATTCTTCATCGTTATATGCTCGTCATTCCCTCCTACAATTTAAAGTGGTACATAGGACTCATATGTCTAAAGACAAGCTCTCTCGTTGTTTTGCAGATATATCTCCTCATTGTGACAGATATAATAATGGGGAGGTTTCATTAATTCATATGTTTTGGTCATGTTCGAGCCTTGAAAAATATTGGAAAGATGTATTCCGAACTTTTTCTGTACTTCTTAGAGTTAATTTTAGCCCAGTCCTTTGAGCGCCTTATTTGGTATTGTTGAGGAATTTTGGAGCCTTCTCATTTGCGGGTGCTGGCTTTTATTTCTCTTATGGCTAGGAGGGCGATCTTGCTTAAATGGAAGGAGGTTGCCCTCCCACACATACTCAATGGTTATGCGATGTTATGTCATGTTTAAATTTAAAGAAGATTCGTTGTTCGATTTCTGATTCTAATTAAGATTTTCAAACGCAATGGGGATCCTTTCTGAACTATTTTGAAAATCTTTGAATTGTTATTGTTATTGAAATATAGATCTGGGCTATTATTATAAAACACTATATGGTAAAGTACTCTTTTTATCCTTTTGCTTTTTACCAACCAGCTTTGTCTTGGTAGTGGCTGTAGGTTTTTTAAAATGATATAATTAACCCTATTATTGTATTTCATAATTCAATTAATTTTATTTGATTGATTATGAATATGGGATACCGTGATTGTATCAGTGTGATTTATGTATAGTGCATTTTGTGCTACCTTATTTTGATTTATAATAAGTATCCTTATGAATTCTGTATTTGTGTATATGAAATTTAATAAAAATATTGGAAAAAGAAAGAGATGCAAAGGGACTTGGGAGTCTTTGTGCAGGGTACCCTAACGGTTAACCTCCAGGTTGAGTCGGTTGTGAAGAAAGCGAATGCAATGTTGGCATTCATTTCTAGAGGTATAGAATATAAGAGCAGGGATGTGATGTTGAGGCTCAAAATAAGTACTCATGAGACCACATTTGGCGTATTGTGTGCAGTTTTGGTCTCCTTATTTTAAAAAGGATATACTGACATTGGAGAGTGTTCAGAGAAGATTTCCAAGAATGATTCCAGGAATGAAAGGGTTACCGTATGAGGAATGTCTGGCAGTTCTTGGGCTGTATTCCCTAGATCTCATAGAAACATTCCAAATATTAAAAGTCCTGAGCAGATTAGATATGGCAAAGTTATTTCCCATGGTAGGGAGTCTAGGACTAGAGGGCATGACCAGGATTGAAGGATTTCCATTTGGAAAAAAGAAGCGGAGAAATTACTTTAGTCAGAGGGTGGTAAATCTGTGGATTTTGTTGCCACAAGTGGCTGTGGAGGCCAAGTCATTGGGTGCATTTAAGGCAGAGATAGATAGATTCTTGATTAGCCAGGGCATCAAAGGGTATGGGGAGAATATAGGGGAATAGGAATGACTGGAAGCATTGGATCAGCCCATGATTGAATAGCAGAGCAGACTCAACAGGCTGAATGGCCTACTTATGCTTCTATATCTTATGGTTTTATGGTCTTATGAGCCACAGATTGCTTTCCATATTGTACTGCCTAGGCCTGTGTACCTAGACAGCTCAGACGCAACATCTATGGTCAATTCTGGTCAACTATGAATATCGATATTCATCGTTTTCTTTGTATTGCACTGTACTACTGCAGCAAAATGACAAATTTCACAGCATATGTCAATCATCTTAAATCTGATTCTTATTCTGAGTCTTTGCCAGATAAACTTTAACAATATAATATCTCACCCTTGTTAATGTATGTTGATCAGTATCCTCTCCAGCCACAGACAAGGTCCCAGAGGACTGGTAAGTGGATAATGTTGTATCTCTATTTAAGAAGCGAACAAGGGAAAATCCTGGGAACCATAAACCAGTGCATCTCACATCATTTGTGGAGAAATTACTGGAGAAAATTCTTAGAGATAGGGTATATGAGCATTTGGAAACCCACAACCTAATTCAGGAGAGCCAGCATGACTTTGTATGTGGCAAGTCATGCCTTACCAACTTGACTGAGTCTTTTGACAAGATGATGAGAGAGATTGATGAGGGTAGGGCAGTCGATGGTCTCTATATGGATTTTAGTAAGGCGCTTTGCAATGTCCCTCATGAGAAGCTAATCCAGAAGATTAAGATACATGGGTTCTGCAGCAAATGGGCTGCTTGGATTCAGAACTGGCTCGCACACAGAAGACAGAGTGTAGTGGTTGAAGGGACTTATTCAAACTGGAAGTCTGTGATTAGTGGAGCTCTGTAGGGATCTGTGCTGGGACCTCTGCTGTTTGTGATGTATATAAATGACCTGGATGAAAATGTAGATGGAGGGGTTAGTAAGTTTGTGGATATCAAAATTGGTGGAGTTGTGGATAATGTAGAAGACTGGCAAAGAATACAACACGCCTTGGATCGGTTGCAGATTTGGGCAGAGAAATGGCAGATGGAGTTTAACCCAGATAAATGTGAGGTTTTGCACCTTGGTAGAGCAAAAGCAAGGAGAAAGTCCACTGTTAAGGGCAAAATCTGTAACAGTGGTGCCAGACAGAGAGATCTTGGGGTCCAAATTCATAGCTCCATGAAAGTGGCTATGCAAGTCAATTAGGTGGTTAAGAAAGATTATGGAATGTTTGCTTTTATTAGTCAAGGCACTGAGCTCAAAAGTCAAGAGGTTATGTCACAACTTTATAAAACTCTGGTTGGGTCACATCTGGAGCATTGTGTACAGTTCTAGTCACCCCACTTTAGGAAGGATGTTGAGGCTTGGAGAGGGTGCGCAATAGGTTTACCAGGATGATGCCTGATTTAGAGGGCATGAGGTATCACAAGAGTCTGGATAAACTTGGTTTGTTTTCTCCTGTTTCCCAGGGTTGAAATATCTAATACCAAAGGGCATGCAATGAAGGTGAGAGAGGGTAGGTTCAAGGGGAATGTGAGGGGCAAGTATTTTATTCAGATGGTCGTGGATGCCTGGAATGCGTGGCCTGGTATAACATTAGAGGGAAATACATTAATAGTTCAACAGTTCCATTTAATATCAGAGAAATGCATGCAATTTCCACTGGTGGTGCAGTGAGATCAGCGCCGGGCTCGAGAATGGAGGTTCCCGAGTTCGATCCAGTGACAGACCGCTCCCGAGCCTGCTCTCCATCCGTGCCGGGTTGATGTCGAGCTTGCAACTCGACCTCGTAAAAAAAAAAACACTGTCACCTCCAGTTTAAATTCTCACGCGGAATTTGTGGAGGTTCAAATACCCAAACCCAAACCCAATTTACATCCTGAAGTTTTTTTTCTTCACAGATATCCATGAAAAAAGAAGAGTCCCCCAAAAAATGAGTGACAACAAAAATGTTAGGACCCCAAAGCCCATGCTACCCCCTCACCTCCCACGCACAAGCAGCGGCAAGGCAACAACCCTCCCTCACCCACTTCTGCGAAAAAATGCATCACCACCCACCAGGTTTGTAATAGCAAAGCCCCCAATAAAGACCATTATTGGCAGTACAACAAAAAACTATCATTCACCCAACAATTTAACATACCACAGGTCCTCCCTTTCTCCCTAATAAGGGTAAAAAAGGAGTTCTCCACAGTGAGAGGGAATGTAACAAAACAACTCGCTGATTTGCAATGATAACATCTATCATGTTGCTTTTTTCCCAAGTTCTCCAACTCAAGAATCGGCAACAAACTCTCCTCCACCAATGAGAGAAAGGGAGAGTGCGATTCATGAATACAGAGCCTCTAACAGCCAATCTGCTACTCCTGATACTCTATTTTCTTCCGTTGGTGGCACTGGCATAGAATCACAGGGCCGGGATATCTCAGAACCCTGCAGGTGTACTCATCTTCTAGGCCGCACCACTGAGATCTAGAAAAGCAGCTGGTCGTGAGCCCCCAGGAGCGGATTCCACCACTGCAAAGAACCAAAATCTTAGTGTAAGTCCAGGTCAGGGTCATCAACAGAACTTCATCCACCCAGAAAAGGAAAAAGACAGACATCAAACATAGAAATTAATTTGTTTCCCCAGATGAGCTTGAAGGAGTCACTACCGAGTGCCGTTATAACTCCACCCCTCTGGAAAAGCCTCCATTAGAGGCTTTTGAGAGATGTTTGGATCGGCACAAGGGTGTAAGCAAGATGGAGGGGTGTGGACATGGTGTAGGTAGGAAGGATTAGTGTTTGGGTGTTTTGGATTTGCCTTTTAGCAGTTGGGCACAACATTGTGGGCCAAATGGTCTGTTCCTGTACTGTTCTACGTTCATGTTGCGGCTTTATTACAGATAAGAGGAAAAGGCCTGGAAACTATATGGAATCTATTATGGTAGAGTAACGGGCAGTGTAAGTTTGGATGACAGATGCTGATTGAGAATCTGCTTGCTCACTGTTTCAGGAAGCCCAAGGCATTAAATATTGCTTGATAGGTCTTGCGCTTTTTGCTCAAGGGTTTTGTGACAGTGGAGCACACAGAAAGGTATCAGGTGTATCTGGAATTAAGGTGGGAGGATTAGAAGGTGTGTCTATAAGGCAGAGAGACAATGGTATGGAGGGGATTGTGGACTTCAGGAAGGGTAAGACGAAGGAACACATACCAATCCTCATAGAGGGATCAGAAGTGGAGAGAGTGAGCTGCTTCAAGTTCCTGGGTGTCAAGATCTCTAAGGATCTAACCTGGTCCCAACATATTGATGTAGTCATAAAGAAGGCAAGACGGCTGCTATACTTTATGAGGAGTTTGAAGTGATTTGGCATGTCAACAAATATGCTCAAAAACTTCTGTAGTTGTACTGTGGAGAGCATTCTGACAGGCTGCATCACTGTCTGGTACAGAGGGGCTACTGCACAGGACCAAAAGAATCTGCAGAAGGTTGTAAATCTAGTCAGCTCTGTCTTGGGCACTAGCCTATAAAGTGCCCAGGACATCTTTAGGGAGCGGTGTCTCAGAAAGGGATACCAAATCTAATGCCATCATCTATTGTTCAGTCTGTGATTCTGTGGGGAATGGTTCTTTAAGCAGACATCTATCTGCTGAATAAGTTTGAAGACAACTTCTGCATATGCCAACCTTTCCAGCAGTGAGTTCCAGAACCCTGCTATCACCTGATGAAATTTTTAATTCTCTACTCTTGAACACTTCCAGCAATTGACTCCTCTAATTAAGAAAATATTTTGTTCCTATTCACTCCAAAAGGCTGCCTCCTAATTTGTTAATTTAGTCTCCAGTTGGCCACCTTTGTTCTGTAGAAATGAGCACAGCTTATGCTAAACTTTCTCAGTGCTACAATTTTCCAGCCCTGGCAACATTTTCATAGCATACTCCAACCTCCCTGTGCAAACCAATCCTCGATTTCCTCACTTGCAGACGCCAGTCAGTTCGGATTGGCAACAACATCTCCTCCACAATCACCATTAGTACAGGTGCGCCACCAGCCTGTGTGCATAGCTCCCTCTCTACTCAGTATACCTATGTCTGTGAGGCTAAGTACAGCTCCATTGCCATACTTCAGTTTGCTGATGACACAACTGTTGTTGGCCAAGTCAAAGGTGGTGATGAATCAGCACATAGAAGTGAGATTGAAAATCTGGTTGAGTGGTGCTACAACAACAATCTCTCACTCAACATTAGAAACACCAAAGAGCTGGTAATTAACTATAGGAGGAAGAAGCCGGAGGTCCATGAGTCAGTACTCATTAGGAGATCAGAGGGGCAGAGGGACAGTAACTTTAAATTCCTTAGCATTATCATATCAAACGTTCTGTCCTGGGACCAGCATAGAAGAGCCGTCATAGGAAGGCATGGAAGTGCCTCTACTTTCTCAGAAGTTTGTGTAGATTCAGAATATCATTTAAAACTTTGATAAACGTCCATAAATGCACAATGGAGAATATCCTGACTGGTTACATCACAGCCTGGTATGGAACTATCAATGCCCAGGAATGGAAAAGTCTACAGAAAGTGGTGGATACAGCCCAGACCATCACAGGCAAAGATGTCCCCACCATTGAGCACATTTATATGGAGTGTTGCCACTAGAATGCTCTCTTCTCACTAGTACCACGGGGCAGGAGATACAGGAGCCTTAGGTCTGACACTACTAGGTTTAGGAACAATTATTACCCTTCAAACATCAAGCTCATGAACCAGCATGGATAATTTAAGTCACCTCAACTCTGAACTTATTCCACAATCTACAGCCTCACTTTCAAAGACCCACAAATTCATGCTGTCGGTATTATTTATTTTTAAAATTTTAATTTGCACAATTTATCTTCTTTTGCACATTGGCTGTTTGACAATTTTTGCTTATGTATAGTTTTTCATAAATTCTATTGAAATTTCTTTACTTTCCTTTAAATGTCTGCAAGAACATGAATCTCCAGGTGGTGTACGGTAATATATACATCGAAAATAAATTTACTTTGACTTTAAATCCTCTCTGCACCTTTTCCTGTACAATCAGCTCTTTCCTATAAATGGTGATCAGAAATGCATGGATTATCGAGGCATTGCATTACTAACGTTACATGTAGTTTCAGCGAAACTGTTCTGCTCTTAGCATTCTTTGCATTGGCTAATAAAGGAAATGACTCCATGCATTTTTTACCGATTTACTAACTTTTAAAATCTGACAAGTAAAGCAACCCACTAACTACACTACACTAATAAACTACACTAATATCCATGAGACTTCATCTGTGCTGTGTATAGGAGGTAGAGTAGGGGACTGACTACACATCCTTGTGGAGCACCAATGTTGAGGATAATTGTGGTAGTAGTGTTGCTGCCTATCCTTACTGCCTGTGGTTTGTCGGTCTGGAAGTCAAGGATCCAGTTGCAAAGTGAAGTGGAGTCCCAGTCTAGGAAATTGGAAGTGAGCTTGTTTGGTTTACAGTATTGAAGGCAGAGCTGTATTCAATAATAAAAACATGTTTGATATTGGTGTCTTTACTGTCAACATACCCCAGGAATGTAGGGACAGGGAGATGGCATCTGTGGTTGACTGGTGTTTGGCAGTAGGTAAGTGCACCAGGTTAAAATTATCTGGAAGGCTGGAGCTGATGCATGCTATGACCAGCCTCTCAAAGCACTTCATGGTGGTAAATGTCAGTCACCAGGGTAAAGCACTTTACCTTATTGTTCTTAGGTACCAGGATGATACTGGTCTTCTCCAACAAGTTCTGAAGTACAGCCTTAATAAGAAGTTTAAATATACATACAGTTGAGATATCCCTGTATCTCATGATGTAAGATCATGGAATGTACAGCACTGAAACAAACCCCTGAGCCCACTATGTTCATGCTGGCCTTTTGGCCCATCTACATGAATGCATCAACTCCTGGTGCATAAGGTTAGCAACAATGCTGCATTTAAATATTTCCGTACTGATTAGAAATTAATTATTGTTATAATTTTGCAGCATCTTTTCGTATCCAGCAAAAAAGCATTTTCTATTGCCTTCTAAAAAAGCAACTATTTTTCAATGCTTGCCCATATAATAATTACTTTCTGAGCTAGGTACACAATTAACATACCAAAATACTGAGTCAGAACAATAAGTAACAAATTGAATGTTATGTTATTGGCAGTTAAGTGTAAGAATCTCAAGCAATAATGAGGCACCTGCAGAAATTAGTTATCACTCTGACACAGTAGTGTCAAGGAAACAACCTTTCCCTCAGTGTTGCAAAAACAAAGGAGCTGGTTGTGGATTACAAGAGGAATGGAGACAGGCTTACAGATCTGGAGTTGAGTGTGTGAACGGCTTTAAGTTCCTTGGCATACACATCACCAAGGATTTCACGTGGACTGTACATACCGGCTGTGTAGTAACAAAAGCACAACAACACCTCTTTCACCTCAGACAATTAAACAAGTTTGGTGTGAGTCCCCAAACTCTAAAGACTTCCTACAAGGCCACAATTGAGAGCATCCTGACTGGCTGCATCACTGCCTGGTATAGGAACTGTACTTCCCTCAATTGCAGGACTCTGCAGAGAGTAGTGCGAACAGCCCAGTGCATCTGTAGATGTGAACTTTCCACTATTCAGGATACTTACAGAGGCAGGTGTGTGAAAAGGGCCCCGAAGGATCACTGGGGACACGTCACTCCATACCATAAACTGTTCCAGTTGCTACTATTCAGGAAATGGTACCACAGCATAAAAGCCAGGACCAACAGGCAGCTTCTTCCACCAAGCCATCAGACTGATTAATTCACACTGATGGACAATTGTATTTCTATGTTATATCGACTGTCCTGTTGCACATACTATTTTTCACAAATTACTATAAATTGCACATTGCACATTTAGACAGAGACATAACGTAAAGATTTTTACTCCTCAAGTATGTGAAGGATGTAAGAAATAAAGTCAACTCAATTTCAAATTCAGATTCAAATTCAGAATCAGCACACCTACCATTACAAGTGTACATGTTCAAAAATCACTGGCTTCTCTGATGAGAACAATCAATGGTCTTTAATATGTTTGAGTTCCAGATTGCTTCTAGCACCAATTTCAATCTGCAACAGTTGATGGAACCATGATGTTTGTGTTGCTGCGTGAGCCAAAACATTGACAATTGATGACAATAAAACCTTGTTACCATGAGACTTACGCAACCAGTTCACTTGAAGGTTCAACAGCATTAAAAAAAAGACTTCTATCAAAAGACAAATCAATATGATATGGCATTGGTTTGTGTTCTATAAAAACACAAACCAATACTATAAATTTTGTTCTGCAACATTACTAACAAATTAATTCAGATTGAATTTAACTCTCCACACTTTAATGTAAGTTTTAATTCTGTTCTTATATGTTGAGTAATTACTTTTGGGGATGTATTTTGGTATGGGGTGCTCAGTGAGCAAACAGCAGGAATGGTAAAGAAAGATAGCAGCTTGGTTTGTCTGACAGTATATGTTATTAAACATTGACGATCATAACATTGAATGCCTGTAGGTCTGATACTGCTGACGTAGTGGAATTAAGACACTCCTGAAGTTAAGCAATAACTTTTATTTTGTCAAATCTGAAAAGAATTTTATATCAACATCATTCTTCATGAAACTGCATCATAACCATTTCTCACATCTTTATGAATCAGCCAGCCAAATCCACCCCAACAGCATTCCAGCCTGAATGTACGGATAACAAACTATATAGTGCACCTTTTGAAAATATTGCAGTACCATTAGAAATTTAAGATTCTCTGCTTATCACGAAGAATTCATGAGGAAATCTTGTTCTGAATCTAGAGAAACTGTGTATAATCTGTTTGAAATTGAAATAATTAGGTTGCAGTAAATGTTCCTTTTAAAATCCACAAATATAAAACTCTTCATGAGCCAATACATCGGTACAGGGTAGTGGACCTTGAATCCATGTTTCAACAATGCTCAGAAACCCACTGTAAGGAGTAAAGGAGTACGCTATTTCACAAACCACCGCCAACCTGTCCCATCAGGTAACTTTTGCTCCATCTGTGAGTCCCACATTGGCCTCATCAGTCACCTCACAACCAGAGTCATGTCATCAACAGAGGCAAGGAGCTGTCTGAAAAGAAACGTAGAATATATAATTTACTTATTTTCTTTTCCTTTAAAAGCAATTTCCATGATGAACAAAAAATGGTAACCCGCTAGAGCCTGGTTGAAATGATCAATAATGTTTTCAAGTGCGAAAGACAAAATGTTTTTGATGAGTAAATCAAATCCAATTCCCATTAATAACCAGATTTTAAAATCACTGTCAATGATATTAAAATGCTGAATAGAACAGTTTAATAGTTTCATTAATGTACACAAGACATTTTCTCAGAATCAGTTTCAGGTTTAATATCATTGGCATATGACATGAAATTTGTTGTTATGTGGCAACAGTACATTTCAATACATAATAATCTGTGTACATACATCAACTGATGCTTCTGGACACATGTTTAGTGATGTTCCTGGAATCATCGGGTTTTTTGGGTCTTTCAACATCACACAACCTCCTCCAGGTGACCCAGCCGGGGCTGATCAGACCCCAGCTTGTGTCCAGATGGCTAGCTACTTATGACTCCATGGCTCCCCTCTTTTGAGCCACAGCCATCTTGAGGCCCTCTCTGCCGCATCGGTGGTACTGCGGATGGATCTCCTCTTCCTCTCTCCCTCGATGCCCAAAATGCTGAAGGCTCTAACTAAAGAACGGGCTGCAAATCCCCTACAACCAACCTCCACTGGGAGACACCTCGCTCTCCATCCAGCCTGCTGACAGTTGCTGACCAGTCCTGCGTACTTGGAGAGCTTCCTTTCAAAGGCCTCCTCCAAGCGATCTTCCCATGGGACTGTCAGCTCCAGCAACACCACTTGCTTAGTAGACTCAGACACTAGGACAATGTCTGGTCACAGGGTGGTGGCTGCGATATGGTTGGGGAACTTCAGCTGCCGTTCGTGGTCCATCGACAGCTGCCAGTCCCTTGCAGAGGTCAGGATGCCTGCAGATGTTCTTTTGGCAGGTACTGGCTGCTCCCCAGCTCTGACAAAGGCAATGGTCTGCTTGGAGGGTCGAGACCACTTCACCCACTCAACTCCTGCGCTGATGGCTTCAGCGATGATCTTCACGACCTGATCATGCTTCCATCTGTACCGTCCCTCATCAAGTGCCCTTGCACAGCCGCTGAGGATGTGCTGCAGGGTTCCTCGCTTGGATCACAGTGGGCACGCAGATGACTCTGCCTTGCCCCATGTGTGCAGGTTTGATGGGCTTGGAAGCACATCGTACACTGTCTGGATGAGAAATTGGATACAAGTGTGGTTCAGCTTTCGAAAGTATCACAATGGGGTGCTGGTAGCAGACCCAAATGCGAGACACAGACACCAAAGTACAAGGAACAAGACTTGACTAGAGTAGGGATGTGACAGGATACAGACAAGGAGCAGGGACAAGAACGCAGACTTGGGCTAGGGCATGAACAAGCCAGGGAACCCAGATAAGGAACTATGCACTAAGAGCCTGGGCTTCGGCTCCGAGCCAAAGACTGGACAAGGACCCAGAACCTGGGTCTTGCCTCAGGCTCAGGCCCCAGAACCAGGACATGACATGACTACAGGATAGGATGAGGCTGGGGCCTAGAGGCTTGGGGCTGCAGGCTGGAGTCTTTGTCTTGAGGCATGGAAGCCGGGGTCTTGGTCTTGGCTTGGGATCCTCAAGGCTTGGGTTCTTGGAGCTTGGCTTGGCATCCTCAAGGCTTGGGTTCTTGGAGCTTGGCTTGGGATCCTCAAGGCTTGGGTTCTTGGAGCTTGGCTTGGGATCCTCAAGGCTTGGGTTATTAGAGCTTGGCTTGGGATCCTCGAGGCTACTTATATTCCAAGACCCAAGATGGGAATCAGGTGCCTATGCTTAACTCAATCAAAACAAGGGACAGCTGGAAGACCCGGAGTTCTGAGTCCAGGGACCGGACGGTGAACCGGAATGCATACTTCATGGACTGGACCTTGACACAAAGATCAGCCCAGGTCACTTTCCTCTCAACTGCATTCTCCCATCTTGTCCAAGCTCCCTGTTGCTTCATTCCCACCGCCTTGCAGGCTCTCGTCTCCTCCACTACTGATCTCACCTCCTCCTGAACTAGGCGATGCCTTTCCTTCCCTCTGGTGTCCATTTGGGGAGTTGGACAGGATCCTAGCCCAGCTCGGCCTCGTGTGACCACTCCCACCAGCCTCCTGTGACGCAGCCTCACCTCTGCTTCCTGAACAGCTTCCTCTGCCCTCCACTTCCTGCCAGTCCTCACTTGGATCCCTGCTCTAGCCACCTTCGGGTCACTTGATAAAAACTGTGAATTATGGTATATACATACATATGTATTAGAAAAGTTAAATCAATCGAATAGTGCAAAAAGAGAAAAAAAATGTAGTGGGGTAGTTTTCATGGGTTCACGTCCATTCAGAAATCAGATGGCAAAGGGGAAGAAGCTGTTCTTGCATTGTTGCGAGTGCCTCTTCAGGCTTTTGTACCTCTTCCCTGATGGTAGCAATGAGAAGAGGGCATGTCCTGGGTGATGGGTGGCACCGCTCCTTGAAGATGTCCTGGATGCCGGGTAAGCTGCTGCCCATGCTGGAGCTGACTGAGTTCACAACTTCCTGCAGCTGATTTCGATCCTGTGCAGTGCCCCTCCCCCATACCAGACGGTGATGCAGCCTGTTAGCATGCTCTCCATGGTACATCTGTAGAAATTTGTGAGTGTGTGTACCAAGTGTCCTCAAACTCCAAATGAAATTTTACTGCTGTTGTGCCTTCTTTGGATCTGCATCGGTGTGTTGAGCCCCGGAGAGATCCCCAGAGATACGGACACCCAGGAACTTGAGATTGCTCACTCTTTCCACTTCTGAATCCTCTATGAGGCCTGGTGTGTGTTCCCTCGTCTTAACATAGAAACATAGAAACATAGAAAATAGGTGCAGGAGTGCAGGTTAATAATAATATTCTCTCAGATATGAAAATATTTCTGAATTATTCTTCTAGCAACTGTAGTTTAAAGAACCTAGTTGAACCAGGTAAGTTTCGATTATAATAACCTGACCAGTTTTGTACATCTTGCTTGAACCAGACAAGACAAATCTTAATCAAATCGACAGCTTTTAGAATAACCAAGTGTACTGTGTGTTAGGAGTTGATTGACATTGTTTATTTGGTTATAGTATCTGAGGATTATAGGCAAGGCTGGCATTCACTGTCCATCACTAAAAGCTGTTTACAGATGGTAATAAATAACACAGCTCTCTGGTGCTTTAGGCTCAGCGATGTTAATTCTAAGTCAGGATGATGGGTGGCTTGGAGGGGGACATGCCGATGGTTCTGATCCAAAATACCTATTGCCCTAAAATTCTATGTGGTAGAGATCATGCAGTTTTGTAGGTTCTGTCAGATGACTATGATGAGTGGCTACTCGGAACTTCCTGAAAGATATACACTGCTGCAATTCTGCATTGGCATGTGAGGAGTGAATATTTTGGCTTTGTACTGGCTGGTTTGGAGCACCTTAGAGCTGTTGAAGATACACTTATCCAGGCAAGTGGAAAGTAATTCTTCTGATTAATATTCCTTAGCCTCTTTCACTGTTACAGATTGAAATGTATGCTCAGAGTGAAAAGTAACAATTGGAAACTGTGCTACTTTATTTAAGCAACTACATTAATGCTGAACAATGTCTGAATGCAATACAAATGTTAGACTATGCTTTATATGGCAGAACATACCTGATGTGTCCAGACTGATTATTTCTTGACTAGAGCTGGATTTCCTTAAATTTGGAAAGTGCTGAAATTTTCTTTTGCATTTAAAAAATGGATTTGGCTTTGGATTTGTGATTACAATAAATACAGTATTCCTGTCAGAGTAAAAAAAAATAAATTTAGAACCTGTTGTACTTCCTTAAGAACTTGACTCTTTAAGAATCCATAGCAATTGCTTAATTGCAAAACAGTTATCATATTTGATTTATATCATGAAAGATCCAAGTAATCAGTGTATTTCACTCAGCTGAAATCAGAGGTACCACTGCATCCGGTTAAAGTATAGAGCCCTTAATATCACAGTGAATTATTAATTACTCCATTGACTGAATTACTTTTCTAGATTATTAGTTCTAAATCTGAAGTAGTAAATGGAAATATATTACATTTTATAATTTAGTCAAAAATTATATATGTACAGATAGGCAAATTGAGAAGTGATTTATAATATTTGACAGGGAAGCAACATTTACACACATGAGGTCAGTCAAATGTATCTATAAAATGACAGGGGTATATTGGGGTATCCAACACACCTTTAGAACTGCAGAAGAGTTTGCATTATACCAAGTATAATCTCCCTGAAGCCTTGCTTTTTATATGTGATATCAAATACACTGTTACTATTTATAACTCCATCGATAGATGCAGATTAGAAGGAAGATGTGTTCAATCTGCCAAGAGCACCTTAACCATTAGAAGAACCTGGTTGTGCCAATACATGACCCATTAATGTTCATAGAACATCCGTAGGCTGGGTAAAAATGTTTATGGAGGTTAAAGAGATACCAAATGTCTGAAATCACCCAGAAAGTTTCAAGCCGATGTCCTATAAACAAGGGTAGTGCTCGGACAAAATGCATCAGGCTCTGATTAAAACATTGTGACTGTTACGAGAATACACATAAAATTAAGATGTTTGCTGGCCTGGGCTAGCATCAGTGGCATCAGCAGTTGGTCTGCCACCTGCCCTCAGGGGAAGGAGAGATAAGGAACAATGGAGCAGCGTCTGGAGATGTGTAATGAAGGGATGTGGGAGGAAGAGCTGTCTGGAGCGGCTCCCCCCTTTGAGCCCTGAACTGTTTGAAGTGATGGACAGGCGATACCCCAGCAGGGGGATAAAAAGGGACAGGTTCGCTAAGACAGACACACACGCCACCCGAGGTAACGAGACCCTGGAAGCGGTGCGCTTCTCACGAGTGGGTGAGAAGTCCCAGACAACGACAAGGGTGGAAAGGTACGATCAGCGGGAACCCGGTGTGTGTCCGCCCTTGCCTGGGTGCCGGGTTCACTGCAGAGGATCGACCGCATCTGGAGGAGGGGTCACAGTCGGTGACCTCAGGTGACATCACCAAGGACCTGCCCAAAAGCTGTTTGTGAGCCATCTCGCTGGTCTGTGAGCCATCTTGCTGGTCTGTGAGTGAAGCCGTTCTGAATGATGAGTTGTTCCTATTCTATCTCTCTCTTCCCCCACGTTGTCCACCGCCATGGCAACGATTACTGCGAACTGAACTACTAAACTGGACTGAACTTTGAGTCATTTTGAAATTGGTCATTTACCCCTAGACAACGATAGAGCTTGATTGATGCTGTTATCTTAATTCTGTGCACATGTGTGTTTATCATCACTGAACTGTTGCATTTATTATCCTTTCGATTACTGTGTTGCTTGTTTCCTTAATAAAACTTTCTTAGTTCTAGTACTCCAGACTCCAACTGAGTGATCCATTTCTGCTGGTTTGGCAACCCAGTTACGGGGTACGTAACATAAGTGGGGTTCTCGTCCGCGATTTTGAACGCTAAATTTGGGACGGAGTAAATTGATTGGGTTAAAATTCCCGAAAGAAAGAAAAGACAAACAGCAGAAATGGAGGTTGAGGAATTTATAAAGGCGCCGACCTTGGAGGCATTAGAGGATGCCAGGAAATCGGAATTGATAGCTGTGGCCAAACGGGTGAATCTTGCTAAGGTGAAGTCGACAATGAGGAGAGAGGAGATACACAGAGCTATTGTAGAGCACTATGTATCTAAAGGTGTGTTTCCCCAAGGTGAGCTGGGGGAGGTGTCTATTGAAAAACCTGCTGGAGACGCGGTACAGGTACAGCTTGAAAAACTGAGACTCGAGCACGAGTTCCGGGTACGGCAGTTAGAACACGAAGAGAAGCAGTTAGAAAGGCAGGAGAGAGAGTTAGAAAGGCGGGAGAAAGAGAGAGAGTTAGAAAGGCAGGAGAAAGAGAGAGAGTTAGAAAGGCAGCAGAAAGAGAGAGAGTTAGAAAGGCGGGAGAGAGAGAAAGAGGTAGAAAGGCAAGAGAGAGAAAGACAGTTGGAGAGAGAGGAGAAACAGAGGGAAAGGGAATTTGAGCTGGAGAAGTTAAAGATAAGGGCCGAGCAGGGGCTCGTGCCGAACCAAGGTGGAGGGTTCCGGGCGACCCAGGAGGTTAGGCTGGTTCCCCCATTTGACGATACCGATGTGGATCGGTACTTTCTCCACTTCGAAAAAGTAGCTATAAGTCAGGAATGGCCGAGGGATAAGTGGGTTGTCTTACTTCAGAGTGTACTGAAAGGGAAAGCCCAACAAGCTTACTCAGCTTTATCCGCGGAAGATGCCCAGAAGTATGAGGTGGTGAAGGAGGCCATCCTCAGGATTTATGAGTTGGTCCCGGAGGCATACCGGCAGAGGTTCCGGAATGCGAGGAAGCGGTGGGACCGCACGTATTTGGAGTTTGCTCGTGAGATGCAAACATATTGTGAGCGTTGGTGCGCCTCGAAAGGGGTAGAGGGGGATTATGACAGACTGCTGCAACTGGTTCTGATTTAGCAGTTTAAAGGTTGTGTCCCTGAGGGTATGAGACCCTACCTCGATGAGAAAGAGGCAGCCACGTTAACCGCAGCTGCTAAGTTAGCGGATGAGTATGCGTTGACGCATAAAATGAAGGTTGCCCCGAGTAAAGGCTACCAGAAGGGTAGTCAGGACGGCGGGGAGAGTCCACCGGAAAAGTCAGAAAGTAAGCCGGGGACTAGTGAAAAGGATAAGGTAGACCGGGAGCAGCCTGGTAGGAAGTCTCCTGGGGTCGTCTGTTATAATTGTGGGAAAGTCGGACACTTTGCGTCCAGGTGCTTTGCCCCAAGGAAGGAGACGGGGAAAGGAAAAGCGGAAATTTGGAATGGCTGTATTGAGCTGTTAAGCGAACCGCTAGGGAAGGGACAGAGTCAGTCCCTTTGCACCAGATACATTTACAGAGCAACCTGGTCTCTGGACTAGTCACGATCGGGGTGAGGTCCGAATTACCGATGAAAGACGTGGAGGTCTTGCTCGGTAATGACATCGCCGGAGGAATCGTGTTCCCAGTCGTGAGATTGACGGGTCAGCCTGCCAGCATGGAGGCCCCGCCCGCGATGGTGAATTTGGCTGAAACATTTCTGCCAACCTTGTATGAGACAGGGTGTAGTGAGATAAGTGGTAGTGAGGGAGCTGGGACGGACGTAGCAGTAGCCGGGAAAGAATTTGTGCAGACGCAGGAGCGAGACGAGGGGCTGATGGTTTTTGCCGAGACCGCTCTCTCTGACACAGCCTTGACAAGCTATTGTGCGGATAAGGAGGTGCTAAGGAAGAAAGGGAAATCAAGTACAGCATCCGCAGATGAGGAGTGGGGGGTGGTGCAAAAGAGTTATGGGGATGAGGTTTTTAACATGGCCCACGAGGTACCCCCCGGTGGACATTTTGCGGTGCTGGAGGAAACAGTTGGTGGAATCATGAAAGAGATTTACCGGCTGCCCAGGGGGAAAAATGTTATTGATCATGACCGACGCGAACTGAGACGGTCACCGGCTTTTGATATGCTAACAAACCTAGTCGGTGTTAGCGTGGAAATCAATGAAGCGAGGGGCCCCCTGCTAAGAGAAAAAAACCATTTTGAAAAGATTAGGATGGGATCGGTCAGATGGGAGAAGGCTATTGTTTTGGCCAGGTCTACTGATAAGGTCTCTCCCTTAATCCCCGAAGGAGTAATTAAACGACTCGCACCCATGTGTTTGATTGTCCCGAGGAAATGCAAAGAACTGGGACGTTGGGTTATGTCGGTTACAATAGGGCGGCCAAGCAAACAACACCCATATTTTTCGAGTAATTCAGTGACTAAAGGGCTGATGAACACAGAGGTGTGTATTGGCAATTTAATACGGCTGTCTGAAGCCAGCGTGATAGTGAGCCTTGGAAAAAATGAATTCGGCCACACGAATGTCACTTACCTGGGAATTGTGGTGACACAGGGGCAGCTGGCAGTGATGCAAGCTACAGTGCAGGCTATCGCTGACCTCCCAACCCCGACAGACAAGAGGGCCCTCAGAAGGCTTTTGGAGATGGTGGGGTACTGCAGGAAGTTTTGCAATAACTCTGCGGTCAATACCCGTCCCCCTCCTACTAAGCCCTTGCGAGGGAAAATTGAGTCGGAATGGGACGACCCTTGTTGTTGTGGTCCGGGACAAAACCAAATGAGAGGTTACATTGGTCGCAATTCATCAGTGTTTTTGGCCACTATGAAGTTTGCTGAGTTGGAGCCTGGTCTAAGGGATTATTAATAACACGTGTAAAAGGAACAGAAAATGTGATGACTGTCTGTCAAGGTGTTGACAGCTTCAAATTCTCTGTATTAGCTAAATAACTGTTAAAGATGTATATTGTGTATGTATCAGATAATGTAGTCATGTTTGTAATTTTTACCTCCCGGTAAAAATCCTTAAAGGGGGGAAGTGTTACGAGAATACACATAAAATTAAGATGTTTGCTGGCCTGGGCTAGCATCAGTGGCATCAGCAGTTGGTCTGCCACCTGCCCTCAGGGGAAGGAGAGATAAGGAACAATGGAGCAGCGTCTGGAGATGTGTAATGAAGGGATGTGGGAGGAAGAGCTGTCTGGAGCGGCTCCCCCCTTTGAGCCCTGAACTGTTTGAAGTGATGGACAGGCGATACCCCAGCAGGGGGATAAAAAGGGACAGGTTCGCTAAGACAGACACACACGCCACCCGAGGTAACGAGACCCTGGAAGCGGTGCGCTTCTCACGAGTGGGTGAGAAGTCCCAGACAACGACAAGGGTGGAAAGGTACGATCAGCGGGAACCCGGTGTGTGTCCGCCCTTGCCTGGGTGCCGGGTTCACTGCAGAGGATCGACCGCATCTGGAGGAGGGGTCACAGTCGGTGACCTCAGGTGACATCACCAAGGACCTGCCCAAAAGCTGTTTGTGAGCCATCTCGCTGGTCTGTGAGCCATCTTGCTGGTCTGTGAGTGAAGCCGTTCTGAATGATGAGTTGTTCCTATTCTATCTCTCTCTTCCCCCACGTTGTCCACCGCCATGGCAACGATTACTGCGAACTGAACTACTAAACTGGACTGAACTTTGAGTCATTTTGAAATTGGTCATTTACCCCTAGACAACGATAGAGCTTGATTGATGCTGTTATCTTAATTCTGTGCACATGTGTGTTTATCATCACTGAACTGTTGCATTTATTATCCTTTCGATTACTGTGTTGCTTGTTTCCTTAATAAAACTTTCTTAGTTCTAGTACTCCAGACTCCAACTGAGTGATCCATTTCTGCTGGTTTGGCAACCCAGTTACGGGGTACGTAACATGACATGCAATAATTGAGTATACAGCACTGAAACACAAATAGCTTAACTGCATAAAAATGCAAGTACCTGATTTGTGTTGACCAGAACTGAGGGATTTCCAGTTTGGAAATTCATACTTACTTCTGCCAATTACAATTTGAAACAGATTCCTTCCAGGTCCTGCTTTATATAAAAGGTGTGTTGAAATTCAAACTAAATATGATCTTCTTTTAACATATTCAACTGAAACTCAACTTTTAAAAGATAAAAGTCAATTTTATATCCACAGAGACAAATCAGGTAAATTATTGGCTAACCATTTAAAAACCTTTATAGCTAAACGGCAAATTAAAGGAATTTGTAAAGTCAAAGGTGATAGGACAACTGACCATTTAGAAATAAACGATATTTTTAAAGAATTTTATTCTAAACTTCATAGTTCTGACCCTCCCAAAGATAACACTGCAATGAATGATTTTTTAGATCAATTAAGCATTCCTACACTTTCTGTTGATAACCGAAAACAGTTGGATCACCCTATTTCGTATGAGGAAATTGCCAAGGCTGTACGTTCCTTGCACTCGGGGAAGGCTACGGATCTTGATGGATTTTCTGCAGAATTTTATAAGACTTTTTCCTCACTGCTCATGCCTCATTTATGTGCAGTTTTTTCAGACTCCTTTAAGTCGGGTAGGTTGCCACAATCTTTTTATGAAGCTTCTATTTCGCTTAAGAATAAGAACCCAACCCAATGCTCTTCGTACAGACCAATCTTTTTACTTAATGTTGATACTAAAATCCTATCTAAAGTTCTGGCCTGTAGAATTGAAAATATTTTACCATCTATCATTTCTGATGATGAGACGGGATTTATTAAAAATCGATATTCCCACTTTAATATTCATCATTTATTAAACGTTATTTATTCCCTTTCTAAGGAGATATCGGAATGTGTGATTTCTTTGGACGCTGAGAAGGCTTTTGATCGGATTGAATGGAATTATTTATTTAAAACTTTAGAAAAATTTAATTTTGGGCCCGATTTTATTCAATGGATTAAATTATTTTATCTATCTCCTTCTGTTAGGGTCCTTACTAATTTTCAGAATTCCAAACCTTTTAGACTTCAATGTGGAACCAGACAAGATAGTCCCCTAAGCCCTTTGCTCTTTGATTTGGCTTTGGAACCCTTAGCCATTGCTTTCCGAGAATCTAATGATATTATTGGTATTCTAAGGAGAGGGACTGTTCATAAAGTTTCGCTTTATGCTGATGACCTATTGCTTTTTATTTCTAATGTCGAGACATCACTACCTCCTCTGCTTTCTCTTCTTTCTTGTTTTAGCCAGTTTTCAGGATACAAACATAATTTACCTAAGAGTGAACTTTTTCCTCTGAATAATTTGTTATCAATTAATACTAACCTTCCTTTTAAAATTGTAAGAAATCAATTTACCTATTTGGGTGTAACAATTACCAAGAATTGTAAATACCTATTTAATGAAAATTTTCTTACCTTACTGAATTTTGTAAAAAGGACACTATCAAACTGGTCGCCTTTTTCGTTATCCTTGATGGCCGAATCAACTCTGTTAAAATGAACATTTTACCTATACCTTTTTCAGGCGTTACCCATTTTTATTCCTAAATCTTTTTTTGATTCTCTCGATTCTATTATATCTTCTTATATATGGAAAAGCAAACATTCTCGACTAAATAAAGTTCATCTTCAGAAATCAAAGAATGAAGGTTTAGCTTTACTAAACTTTAGGTTTCATTATTGGGCAGTCAATATATGAAATCTTAAATTTTGGATCTATTGTATTAACCATGAGGACTGTATGATATGGGTTTCTTTAGAAGCTAACTCTGTTAATAAATTTTCTATTATTTCTTTTCTCGGATCCCCACTCTCTTTATCTTTTAGTAAACTAACTGAAAATTTGGTAGTTAAACATACATACTTTAACATAAAAGTGTGCATGTGCCAGTCATGCATGCAGCCTGGTACAGCCATTCCGATCTATTCTTACTTTCTTCTTCTTACTTTTTAACCTACGTTATTTTTTTGTATTTTTTTCTCTCACGGTAACACGTCGAAGCTGCACCCTCTCTAACATGCTGGCAGACAGAGTTTTATTTGGGTCTTTTTTAGCGCTGGAAATGGTTACATCCCGACACGTGAGACGGAAGCAAGGTCGCATTGTGTATTCCGGGGACCAGCTAATGCCGGCTGGTTTAGCGAGCAGAGCGGCGGACACCCCTGCTGAAATCCGGAGGAAAACACACAGAGGATGCAGAGGGGGATCACAAAGTGAGGAAAGAGGACCGGGTTGAGACAACAAAGACTTTTGGAGAAGAGGAGTTCGGTGGGTAATACCGTTCGGGCTGACCAGAAGTGCACTGAGAGCGGTAAGCGCAAAGGAGTTGGGTGCTTATTGATCTGGTTAACAACAGATGGTGCAATCCGGGGTATATTACGATCGAGGAACGTGTTTGTAGACCGGATATTGAACTTTTTACTGTTGGACTTCGGCCACATTCCACCGAGATACAACATTGGGTGGCATGGGAGGTCGTTCCTGCCTGTGGCCATCGAACATGCAGCTCCTCCCATGGAGGATCAGACACCCAATAGACTGGTCCTGGACTTATTTTCCATCTGGCATAGTTTGCATTTTGTTGTTTGATTGTTTGTGGTTTTTGTATTGCTATATTTACGCTCTATTCTTGGTTGGTGCGGCTGTAACGAAACCAAATTTCCCTCGGGATTAATGAAGTATATCTATCTATCTATCTATCTATCTATACTTTGAGGATATGGGTACAATTTAGGAAATTCTTTGGTCTATTGAGATTTTCTTTGTCTAGTCCCATTTTTTCTATTTTTTTAAACCTTCGATGACCGATGCAGTTTTTAAAGAATGAGATAGATTGGGTATTAGATGCTTCCAGGATTTGTTTGTGGAGGAAGTCTTCTTTTGTTTGAGCAAATGTCAGCTAAGTATAGTTTACCCAAAACTTACTTTTTTCGTTATTTACAAATTAGAGACTTTCTGAGTTCTCAACTATATACACTTCCTATCAGTTTCGATAAGAACTTATTAGATGTAATTTTTAATTTGAAACCTTTTTATAATGGTTCAATATCCAATATTTATGGTATGTTACTAGGAATGAGAAATGCTCCTATAGACAAAATTAAAAATCTTGGGGAACAAGATTTGCAGACTTCAATCTCTGAGGAAACTTGGAAAGAAATTTTTGAATTGGTTAACACTTCATCGTTATGTGCCCATCATTCCCTCTTACAATTTAAAGTGCTTCATAGGGCTCACATGTCTAAAGATAAGCTATCTTGTTATTATTCGGATATATCTCCTTTCTGTGATAGATGTAATAATGGAGAAGCTTCATGGATTCACATGTCTTGGACATGACGGGCCTTGAAAGATACTGGAAGGAAGTATTCCAAACTACCTCAGTACTTTTCAAGGTAAATTTTCAGCCTAACCCTTTGAACACATTATTTGGTATTGTTGGAGGAAAAGACTTTATTTTGGAGACACCTGATTTGCATATTTTGGCTTTTGTCTCTCTTATAGCTAGGAGAGCGCTCTTGCTTAAATGGAAGGATGCTGTTTCGCCTACTCATGCTCAATGGTTAGGTGATGCTATGTCATGCTTAAATTTGGAGAAGATCCGTTATTCAGTTTTTGAATCTAGCCAAGACTTTTATACATTGTGGGGACTATTTGTGTGTTATTTTCAAAACCTTTGATTTGTTGTAAAAGTGCAGATGGTGGCTGATAGTATATTTTATTATATGATAAGGGTTTTTCCCCTTTTTTCTTGCTTTTCCTAATAGCTCAGACTTTGGTAGTGGGTTTAGATCTTTTTTTCTGTATAACAAAATGATTATATTTCAATATTACAATTTAATTTAATTTTTATGAATACAGGATTGTGTGATTGTAACTGTATTTTTAATACAATGTATTTGGTACTATTTTATTTTTTTCTTTTGTCTTATAATATATATCTTCTTGTACTCTGTGTTCTTCTATGCAGAAACTAATAAAAATATTGAAAGAGAAACAGATTCCTCAGTGGATAAGACTCAAAGATCAGGAAGATCTTATGTTTGATCCCTGGTGTGTTTTGAACTTGCAAATTTCATTTTGTGCTAGACAGTGCTGAAAGCACACCAGGGTGTTTCATAAGAACACCCTGAAAAATAGCAGCGGGAATGGGTTGCCTGCTCTCTCAAGCAAGTCCTGACTGTCAATATGATCATGACTTATCAGGTTAGGTTCATGGTCTTTATAACCTGGACTGTATGAATTTGAGAAGTTTTGCACTGAAAGCTGTGAGCTATTAGACTGTTGCTTGGGAAGTGAGAGATGAAGAAAAAGCATGAGAATTTGTAACACACCAGCACATTAACAGAGCAGGTTTGATGGGCTGAGCAGCTGATCCATTCTATATTTTTCTGCTCTGGTGATTACTGTTAAACTCTATAGGTGCTGATCAGTGATTGTTGAATTGAGAGTTGAACTGATTTTATTGTTCAAAATATTCTCATGTTGTCATTTAGCTTGCTGGAAGTCACCATCATTGAATGATGACTGTGGTAAGGTATTGAATGACTACAAGAAAGAAAGAAACAGTCTTTGCTATGAGAAGGATGGGGAGAACATTGTCAGAAAAATAAGGCAAAGAATTTAGAACTATTGGTGCATAAACTCACAGGAAAATTTTCTTCACTGTATGCAGAGCAGATGTAGGAAGACTATGCCGTATATGTTGTTTCTTAGCTCCAGAAACTTGAAAGTGATCTCCAGAAAGAGATTTCCTTCATGACAAAAAGTAAATTGCACAAAAGAGAAAAAATTAAGCTATTTGTATTTCAAACAACAAACCCCTGGGTCCTTTTCATTATGTTAGTTCAAAACTAATTACAGAGGATTTGGAGGGGAAAATGGTACATTGTCCCATCCAATTTCTGTGCACAAAAAGAACACGTTTTTGCTTGTCTTGACATGATGTGCAATTATTACAAAGAAACACAGGAGGTAGAATGTTCAAGGCCGTATAAGGTAAAATTAGACAAGGAATTGATTTCAACTGTCACATACAAAAAGCGATAGTCTGCACTAATTGGTAGTTGAAGTCTTTTGTGTAGGTATTTTTTATGTTTTTTTATTATATTGGTTGCTGGAATGAATTTCTTCAAAGATCATGGTAAATTCATTTAATTGTAATAATTTAGGAAAATTTGTCTCTTGCTACATCTCTCTTAGGCACAATTCACGTTTCTGAACTGTGGCTGATGCTGACTCCAACTGATTTCCCAGAACACAATGCCTTGAGTTACCTCACAGCAAGAAATTATTCTTTTTTCTCATTTGAATTCGAAGATTCAGGAAAATTTGAAGTGTGAAAAAAAAGATTAGTTCGCAATATCGAATCAGGCCTTGTCCAAAGGCTTGGCCAAAGAATGTTTGATGGCTCTGGACCTGTATTCACTGGAATTCAGCAGAATGAGGGGTGATTCAATTGAAACCTATCGAATGGTGAAAGACCTTGATAGAGTGGACATGAAAAGGAAGTTTCCTATAGTAGAAGAGTCTAAGATCAGAGGATGCAGCCTCAGAATAGAATGGCATTGTTTTAGAACGGAGATGAGAAATAATTTCTTTAGCCAGAGAGTGGTGAATCCATGGAATTCTTTGGCATTGGAAGCTGTGGAGGGCAAGTCTTTATGCATATTCTTTTTATTTGACGTGTGCCTGCGTGGGTGCGCGTCGGTGTGTGCGCGTCTGTGTGTCCGTGATGATGGATTTTTCATGGCTTTTTTTACAAGGCGCTGAGTGAGAGAGAGGCTGTGTGGTGCACCAATCCTCAAACAGACATTTTCGCAGTATTTTCCATTTATTTTACGAGGTCAAGTTGCGATCTCAACTCTCAACCCGGCACGGATGGAAAGCGTAGTCGGGGGCAGACCCGACTAGTTTCAAAGCGGGAAACCTCCGGTCCCGGGTCCGGCGCTGATGTCATTGCGCCACCAGCCGGCCCGTCTTTATGTATATTCAAGGCAGAGGTTGAGAGATTCTTTGATTGGTCAGGGCATGAAAGGGTACGGGGAGAAGGCAGGAGACTGGGGCTGAGAGGAAATTGGATCAGTCATAATGAAATTGTACAGCAGACATGATGGGCCAAATAGCATAATTCTGCTCCTATATCTTATGGTCTTCTGGTCTCTATTTCAAAGTGACCATATTTTCAAAATGTATAGTGAAGTCAACCAGCCCGACAGGAGGACAACAATAAACAGATACTTGTGTGGCGTCTAAGTACCATTGTTTTTCATTGTTTACAAAACATTCATTTCAACCTGTCTTTCACAAATAAAATTCTGGCAGCAAATGCCTGTAGCTGATCAGTAAGACCTGAACCAAATGACCCAGGCTAACCAAATATTCTAATCTTGTGAAGAATGAGAACCATAGAAGGAGGCCATTGAGAAACTGTTTTTGCTCTTGCATGAGGTACAGAAGCATTAGGTCCCACACAGTCAAGTTCAGGAACAGTTATTACTCTACAACCATCAAGCTCCTGAAATGGTGTGGAAAAATGAGCCACCACTACTCTGACAACACACATAAAAGTTGCTGGTGAATGCAGCAGGCCAGACAGCATCTGTAGGAAGAGGTGCAGTCAACGTTTCAGGCCGAGACCCTTTGGCCTGAAACGTCGACTGCACCTCTTCCTACAGATGCTGCCTGGCCTGCTGCGTTCACCAGCAACTTTTATGTGTGTTGCTTGAATTTCCAGCATCTGCAGAATTCCTGTTGTTTGCACCACTACTCTGAACTGATTCTACAACCTACAGACTCACTTTCAAGGACTCTTTATAATACATGTTCTCAGTATTATTTTTTATTTGCATGCACAGTTTGTCTTCTTTTGCACATTGGCTGTACAGCCAATGCTGTGCAAAATTTGTCAGATAATGCATAGTTTTTCATAAATTCCACTGTATATCGATACTCCCCATAAACATCTGCAAGTAAGTAAATCTCAACACTTACAAATATTGATACTAAACTTACTTTGACCTATGAATATTGGTTCTTTGAAGAACTAGTTAGAACTTTCCACATAATCCTTGGTCTATTCCTTCAACTTTGCAATTGCTTTTCCTTTTCAAGTATGAACTGGTATCCCTTTAAGGACTACTGTTAGCTTTGTTTCCATTATCCGTTCCATGTAGTATATTTTGGATAAGAACAATTTTGATCTGTTTTTTCCCCCAATTATCTTAAATGCATCCCAAGGCACATGACAAGTGGATAAAACAATGTGAAGAGATCTGGATCAAGCCATTGGAGGAATAACCAGAAGTGGCTGTGTGACCTTGGCTTCACTAGAAGAGAGATCAAGTCAACCAGCAGGGCTGTAGCTGAGGCAGCAGAGAAAGGATCAGCATGGGTGTGGACCAAGTATGTCCAGAGGGGCAGATAGTCAGACAGTGTATACATATCTTGCAAACCCTTCAGTAGTTGCATAGACACCTGAAGAGCAGACTATCTGTTGGATGGAAGTGACCAACAACTCTGATAGAGGCAGATGTCAAGTTTTTAAGCTCACCAGTGGGAGGTGGTGCTTTAGCACTGCTGGCCCACCACCTCGAGGGAGTCTTGATCATAAGCGGGCCGAAACTCCTGAAGACAGGTGGCAGATCAACTGATGATCCCACAGGTGATAGCACAGGACAGTTAACATCTTAGTCCATGTGTATTTTGTAACTCTGCATGAGCAGCCAAAATGTAAGTCAAAGAGAGGAGCTGCAAATATTTTTAAGGGAGAAAGGCAGGAATTGATGGAGAAATCTTTGCACAGAGCTCTGCTTCTAAACGAGGAGGGAATAGTGAAGGTTTTATGCAGTCGGAATGGAGAGGATATATGAATTGCTTAAATCTATGTGGTTGGAAAGACATGAGGAGACTTAGAATTTAATTTAATATACTGAAAGGCAAAGGTAAAATAAGGGCATGGAGAATTTCTGCAACTCACTGGTCGAGGGCAAATAAACATTAAAAACTAGACTTCATTAGCTCTGGACTCATAAATGAATTAAGAATCAAATTACAGACTCTGCATGTGCAAACCAGGCAGCAGATTCAATGATTTTCTTGTGACTTAATGATTTTTAGACCACTGAGCTCAAAAGTGCCAAAAAAAATTGGCGTGGTCTTTCAAGAATGAAATAAAGATTTGGATCACAAATGATCCAGACTTCTCTCTTGCTTTAACTGAATTCACATCATGTGGAAAATCACAGGCATCGTCTATTATTTTACCGGAGTTCCATCCATGCTGGCTTTTCTTTCTTGAGTTCATTTGGTGCTGCAATGAATTGCAGCAAGGCAATGAGAAACTAACTCTGAGTTTCAGTGTGAAACAATGCATCCCTCCCCAATAAGTTCAAGACATCCCATGCACATTTCAGACAGAAGTGACACAGTTGGGTAATGTAATTGGTGGAAACGTACGTAAATCACAACTACTGACATTGAGTTGGGGTTCACTTTTGGAGGCTGGTGTGACGTGAACACAAAAAGCGTGGTTACAGAACTTCATGTAATACATCATAAGAACATCAGTTCTTATGTTCTTATGATGATTTACGTGAAGCTTTATTATGGCGCTTTTTGTGTTTAGTGTCTGAATACAATAAATGAATTGTTACGGTTTTTCTTCAACATAAAACTGTGTGAGGTGTTTTTTTATTGTGAAAACTTACATTGGTGACTCCGAACATGATTTGAACGTGCAGCCTTCTGATCTGGAGTTGTTGTGCACCAACAGTTGCTCTCTTTGCCTGGACTCAGAGATGCTAAGTCATAGGAGCTAATGGACCATGTGCTGCCTCTCCTGGGAAACTACCATCCTTGTTTTATTTTTAAAGTACTCTTCATGCAGTGAATGCCAGATCACATTTCCACAACTGGACTTCCACTCCGTCTGCGTACATAGACTGGACCCAGAAACACAGGCAATTGCAAAGGCTGAGGTTGCCAACACGGAAAGGCTTGGCATTGTTCACTGGTCAAAGAGTCCTTGGGCTTCACCTCTCCTTATGGTCCATAAGTCCAATAATGGTTGCTGCCCATGTGGTGATTACCAACATGTTACTGAGGTCACCACCTCTGAATGTTACCCTGTCCTACACGTCCAAGACTTTTCAGCACATTTAGCCATAAATTCAATTTTTTTCCCAAAGGCAACTTAGTTAGGGGCTAACATTATGTTCTTGTGTGCTCAGAGGACAGTCCTAAAAAGGCTGTGATAACCCTGTTTATCTTTTTAAATGTCTATGCATGTCGTTTAGACTGAAAAATGCAGCACAGACTTTCCAATGGCTGATAGACTCTGGATTAAAAGATTTAGGTTTTCTTTTTGTTTACCTGAATGACCTACTTGTTGCCAGTGCATCCAAATCTGAACAGGTATCTCATCTCCGTACACTTTTTGAGCACCTAAGCCAATACAGGTTGATTGTTAACCCTGCTAAATACCAGTTTGGGTTGTGAACCATTGACTTCCTCGGCCATCACATCTCCACAGAAGGCGCGACCCCCCTCCCATCAAAAAGTAGCTGCTATTATGGATTTCCCACCTCCCCACACTACTAAAAACCTACAGGAGTTTTTAGGTATGATGAATTTGTATCACCACTTCTGCTAAACTTGTACTCCCCCTGTATAGTACACTTTAAAGGACATACCCCTAATCATGTGCTTGACTAGTCAGCAGATGTGACCAGGGCATTTGATGATACCAAACAAGCTCTTTGCAACATGCACTTGCTCCCCAATGCACCTGTAGCCATTAATACTGACGCTTCAGACTGTGCTGTGGGTGTTGTGCACGAACAGTTGTTCAGAGGCATGTGGCAGCCGCTCACATTCTTCAGCTGGAAAGAGAAGCTCACGTCCCTCCAAAAGGAAGTGTAGCATGTTTGACCGTAAGCTTCTCAGTCTCTATCTGGCTGTCCACTATTTCCATTTTCTTCTAGAGGGTCGCCATTTCACAGTGTTCATTGACCACAAACCCCTCGTGCACACGATAGTGAAAATATCAGACCCTTGGTCGGCACGGCAGCAGCACCACCTGGCCGACAGAGATTACAACTGATATACAACATAGCAAGGGAAAAATACTGCCGTGGCTGATTGCCTCTCACGACCAGCCATTGAAGCCGTACACATAGGGGTTCACTATGCTGATATGTCCACTGACCAAATTACTGATCCAGAGGTTCAGACTTACTGGACAGCAGTCACAGGCCTGCAGTTGGTTGACATTAATTTCAGGGAAGCTGGGGTTCAGACCTCTGGGCTGCGATGATCCAGAACCTCAGCAAGAGGTCCTAGCGCACCAAAGGGTATCAATGGCATGCATACGCAGTTTCACTGTTTCTTAGAGGCTTCTCTGAGGGCTTCCCTGATGGATGAGTGTTGGCATGGTCATCTCCCGTGGGTCTTGTTGGGATTAGAACAGCTCCTAAAGACAGGGGTTACAGAGAGGTAGTCATAGCCATAGTCATAGTCATAGTCATAGTCATACTTTATTGATCCCGAGGGAAATTGGTTTTACAGTTGCACCATAAATAATTAAATAGTAATAAAACCATAAATAATTAAATATTAATATGTAAATTATGCCAGGGAATAAGTCCAGGACCAGCCTATTGGCTCAGGGTGCCTGACCCTCCAAGGGAGGAGTTGTAAAGTTTGATGGCCACAGGCAGGAATAACTTCCTATGATGCTCAGTGTTGCATCTCGGTGGAATGAGTCTCTGGCTGAATATACTCCTGTGCCCGACCAGTACATTATGTAGTGGATGGGAGACCTTGTCCAAGATGGCATGCAACTTGAACAGCATCCTCTTTTCAGACACCCCTAGATTGCAGGAGACAAGTAACTGGGTGGTTGTCAGGAGAAGGAGGGCAAATGCACAGCCAGTACAGATAGTATGAAGGGGGATGACCTACCGGAGAGAGCCACAGTCACCAGGTCTCTAGTCAGCAGTCACCAGAGTAGAAAGGTGAATAGGACTGTAGTGTTGATAGGAGTTTTCTTAATCAGAGGACAAAGACCAGGTTCTGTGGGTGTGATAGAGACACCAGATTGAATGTTGCCATTGCCTTCCCAGTGCCAGCATCAGGAATATCTCGAATCATGTCCATCGCATTCTCAAAGGCGGCCAGAAGCCTTGGTACATATCGGTACCAATGACACATACAGGTGAGGAGGTCCTGAAGAGAGATTTTAGGGAGCTAGGTAGAACACTGACAAATAGGACCTCCAGGGTAGTAATTTCTGGATTGCTGTCTGGGCCACATGCCAGTGAGGGTAAGAATGGTATGATTTGGAAGGTGAATGTGTGACTGAGAAACTGGAGCAGGGGGCACGAGTTCAGATTAATAGATCATTGGGTTCTCTTCTTGAGAAGGTATGACCTGTACAAAAGGGATGGGTGACACCTGAACCCGATGGGTCTAATATCCTTACAGGCAGGTTTGCTGGAGTTGTTCGCCAGGGCTTAAACTAACTTCGCAGGGGGATTGGAACCAAAGTGATAGTGCTGGCGATGAGGTAGTTGGTTCACAGACAGAGGAAATGTGAAGTGAGACTCCTAGCAAGGAGCAACTGATGATAGGGCAAAATTGCAGTCAACAGGATGAGTTGCAAGACAAAAGGAGAACTAAATCAAAAAGAGTGAAAACAGGACAGAAGGTGTTATATTTGAATGTGTGCAGTATACGGAATAAGGTCAATGAACTTGTAGCACAGTTACAGATTGGCATGTTGTAGGCTTCACAGAATCATGGCCGACAGGAGATTATAGCTGGGAACTTAATGCACAAGGATACACATTGTATCGAAAGGACAGGCAGGAAGGCAGAGGTGGTGATGTTGCTTTGTTGGTAAAAAATGAAATCAGATTATTAGAAAGAGATGGAATAGGATCTGAAGGTGTTGAATCGATGTGCATAGAGATAAGGAGCTGTAAGGATAAAAAGAACCCCCAGATGGGAGTTGTGTACAGAACCCCCAGACAGTAGTAAGGATGTGGTTCTACAAATTACAACAAAAGAAAGGAAATGTAGGCTAAAGGGCAATGTTACAATAGTCAAAGGAGATTTCAATATGCAGGTGGATTGAAAAAAATCAAGTTAACATTAGATTCACAGAGGGCGAATATCTATAATACCTAGGAGATGGCATTTTAGAGCAGCTTGTGTTTGAGACCACTAGGAGATCAACTATCCTGGACTGGGTGTTGTCCAAAAAGACCATAAGATATAGGAGCAGAATTAAGCCATTTGGCTCTTCAAGTCTGCTCCGTCATTTCATCATGGCTGATTCAATTTATTATCTTGTCCTTTTTAATTCCCTTAATCCACTGTAATACTGATACATATAAGTTTAGCTTCTTCTTTCAAATTTACAGGAAATCACAGAGGCATGAGAAAGGAATTGACCAGATTTGATTTCGAAAAGAACACTGGCAAGGATGATGGCAGAGCAGCAATGGCTAGAATTTCTCAAAGCAATTCCAAAAGTACAGAATATAAACATACCAAAGAGGAAAAAGTATTCTAAAGGCAAGATGACACAACCGTGGCTAACAAAAGAAGTCAAAGCCAACATAAAAACCAAAGTGAGGGCATACAATAGAGCAAAAACTGGTGGGAAGTTAGAGGATTGGGAATATTTTAACTATCAGCAGATGGCAACTAAAAAAGTCATTAAGAAGATAAAGATGGAATACAAAAGTAAGCTGGCCAATAATATGAAAGAGGATACCAAAACATCTTCAGATACATAAAGTGTAAAAGAGAGGCAAGTGGATATCAGACTGCTGGAAAGCGATGCAAGAGCAGTAGTAAAGGGGGATAAGGAGAGACGGGGCACCACACGATCAAGTTTATCTATGCCTGCTCATGTTGTTTCTATGCCTGATGCGAGAACCTACACATTGGATAGACGCTTCCTTCACTGTGCTATCAGAATTTGGAACAGCCTTCCAGATGCTGTGGTTGGAAACATCTGCGATGATGGGGTCCAAGCCATCAAGAGTCGAGTGTACAAACACCTATCATCTCTGGGAGGGTGCTTCTTCATAAGCTATCATGAAGGGGACCAGGATGGCAATGCTTGGTTGTTGGTAGGTAGGGTTAATACCTGACTTTCAAGAGAACTTGCTGAACTGAGTCCTTAAATGGCCGGAGAACAGTGCGGAATGAACAAGTGCTGTTTTCTCCCAGTAGGGATTAATTTTTAGTTCCAACTGCTCCTGCCACATTTTGTCACCCTGCAACCTTATCCTTCAATCTCTCTGAATTATGGAGGACAGCATGTGTATAAATGTCTCTCTCCAGCAGACTTCATCATGATCATCATGACTCCAGTATTTCTACTCTTTTTTAATGTTTCTTGATTGTACATATGACTTTTTTGTGTTCTATCGCTGAGCAGCAGTGAACCATCTGATTAGCCTATCAGAGTTCTTTTTGGGAACTAGTTGAGTTGATCAGCATTTCTGATCTGGCTATTGTTCACGATTGCACTTAATAATGAAAAAAAAAGGAAATAGCGGACAAACTGCATCAGTCTTCACTGTGGAAGACACTAGCGGTATGGTGGAAGTTCCAAGTGTCAAGGATCATGAAGTGTGTAAAGTTACCATTACTAAAGAGATGGTTTTGGGAAACTAAAAGGTCTGAAGGTAAATAAGTCACCTGGACCAGATGGTGTGCACCCCAGGGTTCTAAAATGGGTAGCTAAAGAGATTGTGGAGGCATTAGTAAAGATCCTTCAAGAATCACAAGATTCTGGAATGGTCTGGAAGATTGGAAAATTGCAAAAGTCACTCCCCTCTTCAAGAAGGGAGAGAGGCAGAAGAAAAGAAACTATAGGCTAGTTAGTCTGACCTCTGTGGTTGGGAAGATGTTGGAGTTGATTGTTAAAGATGTGGTTTCAGGGTACCTGGCAGTACATTATAAAATAGGGCACATGGATTCTGCAAGGGAAGATCTTGCCTGACAGATCTGTTGGAATTCTTTGAAGAAATAACAAACAGGATAGACAAAGGAGAATTAGTTGATGTTGTGTATTTGGACTTTCAGAAGGACTTTGACAAGCTGCCACACATGAGGCTGTTTAACAAGCTATGAGCCCATGGTATTACATGAAGGATTCTATCATAGTTAAAGCAGTGGCTGGTTGGCAGGAGACAAAGAGTGGGAATAAATGGAGCCTTTTCTGGTTGGCTGCCGGTGACTAGTAGTGTTCCACAGGGGTTTGTGTTGGGACTGATTCTTTTTATGTTGTTTCTCAATGATTTAGAAGATGGAATTGATGGAAATTTTGCAAAATTTGCAGACAATATGAAGGTGAGCATGAGGGTAAGTAGTTTTGAGGAAGTAGAGAGGCTGCAGAAGGACTTAGACAGATTAGGAGAACGGGCAAAGAAATGGCAGAAATACAGTTTCAGGAAGTGTACGGTCATGCACTTTCTTAGAAGAAATGAAAGGGTTGACTATTTTCTAAATGGAGAGAAAATACAAAAATATGAGGTGCAAAGAGACTTGGGAGTCCTTGTGCAGGACTCCCTAAACATTAATTTGTAGGTTGAGTCGGTGATGAGGAAAAGGAAACGCAGCAGTGCAGCCAACATTGCTGCCTTACTCCCGGACGAGCTAGATGTCTTTTATGCTCAATTTGAAGTTGGTAGGACTGAACCCCTGAGGAGAGCCACCGACGAGACCTGCACCTCGGTCATCTCTGAGGCTGAGGTACATAGAACATTCCAACGTGTCAATAGCCACAAGTTAGCAGGGCTGGACAGCATCCCAGGGCATGTCCTCAAAGTGTGTGCTGATCAGCTGGCTGGTGTGATTATAGACATTTTTAATCTCTCCCACCTCCAGCGTGTAGTGCACTCCTGTTTCAAGTCATTCATCGTTGTCCCTCTACCTAAGAAAGCCAAGGTTGCATGCCTGAACAATTGGCACCCTGAAGTACTCACCTCAATTGTAAGCAAATGCTTTGAGAGGCTGGTTAAAGACTACATCTGCAGCATGCTACCACCCACTCTGGACCCTTACAATTTGCCTACTGATGGAACCGTCTGCCAATGAGGCCATAGCCACAGCACTACACACCGTCCTCACTCAGCTGGAGAAGAAGGATGCTTATGTGAGAATGCTGTTCCTGGACTACAGTTCAGCATTCAATGCCATAATTCCCTCCAGGCTCGACAGGAAGCTCAGAGAGCTCAGTCAGCTGGATCCAAGACTTCCTACTGGATCGCCGACAGGTGGTAAGGATGGGCTCTCTCACCTCTACCTCCTGTCACCTCAACACAGGTGCCCCCCCAGGGTTGTGTCCTGAGTCCTCTCCTCTACTTCCTTTACACCCACGACTGTCCTGCCACACACCGATCTTCAGATTAAATTTGCAGCTGACACAACTTTAATTGGCCTCATTTCTAGCGGCGATGATACAGCCTATAGAGGAGAGGTTGACACTCTGAAACAGTGGTGCCAAGATAACAACCTCCCCCTCAATGTCCAAAAAACAAAAAAGCTAATGGCGGACTACAGGAGGAATGGAGACAGGCTCGCCTCAATCAGCATCAATGGGTCTGCAGTTGAGAGGGTGAGTAGTTTCAAGTTCCTCAGTATGCTCATCACTGATGATCCCACCTGGACTGTACACACTGGCTTTGTGGCAAAAAAGCACAACAGCATCTCTTCCACCTCAGGCAACTGAAGAATTTCGGCATGGGTCCCCAAATCCTCAAGACCTTCTACAGGGGCACCACTGAGAGCATACATCGACTGGTACACAAAGTGCACCGACCTTGATCACTGGGCACTGCAGAGTGGTATGGACACCCCAGTGCAACTGTGGATGTGAACTTCCCTCCATTGGGGCCATTTACAGCAGCAGGTGCAGAAAGAAGGCCTGGAAGATCATCAGGGACACCAGTCACTCCAATCATAAACTGTTTCAGCTGCTTCCATCTGGCAAACACTACCACAGCATAAAAGCCAGGACCAACAGGCTATGGGACAGCTTCTTTCTACAAGCCATTAGACTTTTAAAATTCACATGTCTGTACATTGCATGGAGTCATAACACAAAGTTTTTTACTTCCTCACATTGAAGGACAGATGTAAGATTCAAATAAATTCTGAATTCAGCCTTCGAAGAAGTTTACTCTCAGTAACCAAAAGGATGTTGTGCTTTATAAAGGTAGAAACATTTACCTTAGCACCATGCGATTACAGCTCAGGGTGTCGGAGTTCAGAGTTTAATTCCAGTGCCGTCTCTAAGGAGTTTGTGAGTGCGTGGGTTTTCTCCCACTGTCCAAAGGCATACCAGTTAGTGGTTTAATTGGTGATTGTATATTGTCTTGTGATTAGGCAAGTGTTAAATACATGAGTTAGAGAGTACTGTGCCTCATTGGGCCAGAGGGGAATGTTCAGCATTGTGTCTCTAAATAAATAAAAGTAAATAAATTAAAGCTGCATTAAGAAATATGAGATCTTCCCTCACCAGTCCTTTACCAACAAATTCCCTTCTCATGTCACTACCAGAATATTTATCCCTGTTATTAGCTTTTTCTCCCCCGCACACATACCTGCCTCACAAATGTGTCTGGGGAGAAACGATTCTTCACTGCTAGTGCTAAATAGCTGTGAGAGTTGGTATGGCAACTCTGTGCTGAAGTCAACAGACCCAGGATTGATGGTACACTTGATGGCTGATACTCCCTTGTGCCCATTTTGTGAACTTCTCCCTGTGGTCTCATTCACACACTGCTTGAACAGAATGTTTCTTTCTGTCTGCCTTTGAAATTTTTATATTTATTTATTAGACTTCTTCTCACCATAATCTTTCGTTTTTCCAACGTTCCTTCTTCACAGCTTTTCGTCTCCCTCTCTTCCTTGGAAATAGCTGCCTCCTGTTTTATTGGGGTGGTCCCTTGCGTTTGGTTTTCTGACTGCCTGCGGATCCTCTGTTGGCTCCGCAGGGCTAAAGCCAGATGTCCTTTCAATGATTCCGAAGGAAAGAGTATTTTTTTAATATAAGGAACTCATCAGGAGAAACTTCATTATTATCTTGACAGGTGTAGTGGTTGGTTGTTGCTGTTGAGTGTCATCGAGTCGTTGTCAGCTGATGACGACCCTATGGATAATGTAGTTGTCCACTGGGTTTTCATAGCAATATATGGAAATAGATTACCAGGCCTTTCTTCTGCACAGGTACTGCTGCTGCTGGATTCGAACACAGGACCATCCGCTTTGAAGTCCAAGGTTGATGCCTCTACACCACTAGGCTGCCTAGTGGTAGGTGGGATTGATAAACCCCCAATAAGTTCCAATCTACATTTCTTCTATTAGTACGACGTACATTTTAGACCTCAGCTTACATAATCTACGAAGTTTGTATATTATAAAATGCAACAACTGATGTGTTTCTCAATACTTTCTAGTTGTCCACACATTTTTCATTGGCAATATTGATGCCAACTAATATCCAGTGCTTGTTTTCACACAGTTAAGTATGCAACACACTCACATTAATGCTTGGAAGTGTAAGGTAGCAATTTAGTGGAAAGGCTGGACAATTTTCATTTTCCTAAACTAGGGTTACTGAGACTAATTTGAACATCACCAGTTTAGATCAGTTCATCAATAGACAATAGACAATAGGTGCAGAAGTAGACCATTCGGCCCTTCGAGCCTGCACCGCCATTCTGAAATCATGGCTGATCATCTACTATCAATACCCAGTTCCTGCCTTGTCCCCATAACCCTTGATTCCCCTATCCATAAGATACCTATCTAGCTCCTTCTTGAAAGCATCCAGAGAATTGGCCTCCACTGCCTTCTGAGGCAGCGCATTCCACACCTCCACAACTCTCTGGGAGAAGAAGTTCCTCCTCAACTCTGTCCTAAATGACTTACCCCTTATTCTTAAACCATGCCCTCTGGTACTGGACTCTCCCAGCATCTGGAACATATTTCCTGCCTCTATCTTGTCCAATCCCTTAATAATCTTATACGTCTCAATCAGATCCCCCTCAATCTTCTTAATTCCAGCGTGTACAAGCCCAGTCTCTCTAACCTCTCTGTGTAAGACAGTCTGGACATCCCAGGAATTAACCTAGTGAACCTGTGCTGCACCTCCTCCACAGCCAGATGTCCTTTCTTAACCCTGGAGAGCAAAACTGCACACAATACTCCAGGTGTGGTCTCACCAGGGCCCTGTACAAATGCAAAAGGATTTCCTTGCTCTTGTACTCAATTCCCTTTGTAATAAAGGCCAACATTCCATTAGCCTTCTTCACTGCCTGCTGCACTTTCTGATTCACCTTCAGAGACTGATGAACAAGTACTCCTAGATCGCTTTGTATTTCTCCCTTACCTAACTCCACACTGTTCAGATAATAATCTGCCTTCCTGTTCTTGCTCCCAAAGTGAATAACCTCACACTTACTCACATTAAACGCCATCTGCCAAGTTTCTGCCCACTCACCCAGCCTATCCAAGTCACCTTGAATTCTCCTAACATCCTCATCACATGTCACACTGCCACCCAGCTTAGTATCATCAGCAAACTTGCTGATGTTATTCACAATGCCTTCCTCTAAATCATTGACATAAATCGTAAACAGCTGTGGTCTGGTCCCAATACCGAGCCCTGTGGCACCCCACTAGTCACCTCCTGCCATTCCGAGAAACACCCATTCACTGCTACCCTTTGCTTTCTAGCTGCCAACCAGTTTTCTATCCATGTCAATATCCCCACCCCCAATGCCATGAGCTCTGATTTTACCCACCAATCTCCTATGTGGTACCTTATCAAATGCCTTCTGAAAGTCAAGGTACACCACATCCACTGGATCTCCCGCGTCTATCTTCCTGGTTACATCCTCGAAAAACTCCAATAGATTAGTCAAGCATGATTTGCCCTTGGTAATTCCATGCTGGCTCGGCCCAATCCTATCACTGCTATCAAGATATGCCGCTATTTCATCTTTAATAATGGACTCTAGCATCTTCCCCACTACTGACGTTAGGCTAACAGGGTGATAGTTCTCTGTTTTCTCCCTCCCTCCTTTCTTAAAAAGTGGGATAACATTAGCCATTCGCCAATCCTCAGGAACTGATCCTGAATCTAAGGAACATTGGAAAATGATCACCAATGCATCTGCAATTTCCAGAGCCACCTCCTGTAGTACCCTAGGATGCAGGCTATCTGGACCTGGGGATTTGTTAGCTTTCAGTCCCATCAGTCTACTCATCACTGCTTCCTTCCTAATGTCAATCTGTTTCAGTTCCTCTGTTACCCTATGTCCTTGGCCCATCCATACATCTGGGAGATTGCTTGTGTCTTCCCTAGTGAAGACAGATCCAAAGTACTTGTTAAATTCGTCTGCCATTTCTTTGTTTCCCATAACAATTTCTCCCAATTCATTCTTCAAGGGCCCAACATTGTTCTTAACTATCTTCCTTCTCTTCACATACCTAAAAAAAACTTTTGCTATCCTCCTTTATATTCCTAGCTAGCTTGCGTTCATACCTCATTTTTTCTCCCCGTATTGCCTTTTTAGTTAAGTTCTGTTGCTCCTTAAACATTTCCAATCATCCGTCTTCCCACTCACCTTAGCTCTGTTATACTTCTTTTTTAACGCTATGCTATCTCCAACTTCCTTTGTCAACCACTGTGGCCACTTTCCCCCCTTTGAATCCTTCCTTCTCCGGGGGATGAACTGATTTTGCACCTTGTGTATTATTCCCAAGAATACCTGCCATTGCTGTTCCACTGTCTTTTCTGCTAGGATATCCGACCAGTCAACTTTGGCCAGCTCCTCCCTCATGGCTCCATAGCCTCCTTTGTTCAACTGCAATACTAACACTTCTGATCTGCCCTTATCCCTCTCAATTTGCAGATAAAAACTTATCATATTATGGTCACTACCTTCTAATGGCTCCTTTACTTCAAGATCACTTATCAAATCCTGTTCATTGCACAACACTAAATCCAGAATGGCCTTATCCCTGGTCGGCTCTCGTACAAGTTGCTCCAAAAATGCATCCTGTAGGCACTCTACAACCTCCCTAGCCTGGGGTCCAGTACAAACCTGATTTTCCCAGTTCACCTGCATGTTGAAATCCCCCATAATTACTGCGACATTTCCTTTGCCACATGCCATTGTTAACTCCCTATTCAACTTGCACCCAATATCCATGCTACTGTTTGGGGGCCTATAGATAACACCTGTTAGGGTCTTTTTGCCCTTACTGTTCCTCAGTTCTATCCACACTGATTCTACTTCTCCTGATTCTATGTGCCCCCTTGCAAGGGACTGAATCTCATTCCTCACCAACAGGGCCACCCCACCTCCTCTGCCTACCTTTCTGTCCCTTCGATAGCACGTATACCCTTGTACATTCAATTCCCAGGTCTGATCCCCCTGCAGCCATGTCTCCGTTATCCCAACAACATCATAGTTACCCATTCGCACCTGAGCTTCAAGCTCATCCGCCTTATTTCTGACACTTTGTGCATTCAGATATAGAATTTTTTAACCCATTTCTCCTCTCTCTGTTTAAATCGCTGCCTATTGTGCATAACCCAGCTCCCCGAACTCTCACCGGGCTATACGCCCCTTGAATTTTGTTGTCCTTCTTAAATTTACTCTTTCTGCACATTTAACTCCATGCTCCATCAGACCATCCTTCTGCATATGTATCCTCCTTATCACTCGTTCCACCTCACCTTTCTCTACTTCACATTTAATATTCTGGAACCGTGTAACCCCACCTGTCCTTTATACTTCATCTCGCTATCCTCTCTCACATTCTGGATCCCTGCCTCCTGCAAATTTAGTTTAAACCCCCCCCAAGCAGCACTAGCAAACTTTCCTGCAAGAATATTAGTACCCCTCCAGTTCAGGTGTAAACAGTCCCGTCGGAACAGATCCCACCTTCCCTGGAACAAAGCCCAATTATCTAAAAACCTGAAGCCCTCCCTCCTGCACCATCATCTCAGCCACGTATTGATCTGTATAATCCTTCTGTTCCTCGCCTCACTCGCACGTAGCATAGGTAGCAATCCTAAGATTGTTACCCTGGAGGTCCTGCCCTTCAGCTTCACACCTAACTCCCTGAACTCACTACGCAGGACCCCCTCACTCTTCCTACCCACGTCATTGGTCCCTACATGGACCACAACATCTGGATTCTTGCTCTCCCTCTTGAGAATAACCTGCACCCGATCTGAGATGTCCTGGACCCCGGCACCAGGGAGGCAACATACCATCCGAGACTCCCGATCTCCCCCACAAAATTTCCTATCTGCCCCCCTGACTATAGAATCCCCTATCACTACTGCTGTCCTCTCTTCCCTCCTCCCCTTCTGAGTCGAGGGTCCAACCTCGGTGCCAGAGACAGGACCACTGCAACTTGTTCCTGGTAGGTCATCCCCACCAACAGTATCCAAAACGGTATACTTATTGTTGATGGGAATGGCCACAGGGGTGCTCTGCTCTCTCTGCCTGCTCCTCCTCCATCTCCGGACAGTCACCCAGTTGCCTACCTCCTGTATTTTCGGTGTGACGACCTCCCGATAACTCTTATCTATCTCTGTCTCTGCCTCCCGAATGATCCGTAGTTCGTCCAGCTCCAGCTCCAATTCCCTAACTCACTCTGATAGGAGCTGCAGCTGGATGCACCTTCTGCAGGTGTGGTCATCAGGGACAACTGCGTTGACCCTGACCTCCCACATACTGCATACGGAGTACACCACTGCTCTAACTATCTCCCCCATTACCTGATCCCAGATTAATCAGAATAAATGAAAAGGTACCTACCAACCTTACCTTTTTTCCTCAGCAAGCACGTACTCAGGCTCACTGATTACCCCTCACCGAAGACCCCCTTACGCTGAAGCCCACTGAGCCAAAGCCCAGCACTCTGCTCCCGCACACTCTGCTGCCCACACCGACGCTGCCCGCACCTGAAAGTGGGCCTCTTTTTAAACTCCGCGTTCGCTGCTGACGTCACCCGCGCCTGCGCAGTTTTACCTTCCTCCTCAGGTAATGTCTAGGTAGTCCCGATCTTCCTCGGCCTACCTACAATGGCTGATCCTCCGATCCTCCGATCTCCAGTCGTCCATCGACCTCGAGCACTCTTTGCTCCCGCACCGCATCATCCGAAAGAAGGATCAAGCAAAATTTTTGTTCAATAGTTCAATGGTTCCATTTAATATCAGAGAATATATACAATATACAACCTGAAATTCTTGTTCATCGCAGACATTCACAAATACAGAAGAGTGCCCCAAAGAATGAGTGACAGTAAAAATGTTAGAACCCCAAAGCCCCCCAGACACCCAGGCACAAGCAACGGCAAGGCAGCAACCCTCCCACACCCCACTTACTTCAGTAAAAAAAAGCATCAGCACCCTCCACCAACCAATCATGCAATAACAAAGACCATGATCTGCAGTAATCGTTCACCCGACAATTCGACATACCACAGGCTCTCTTTCTCCCTAATAAAGGGAACCCTTTCACAACGAGAGGGGAGACCAGCAAAGTCAAACAACTCACTGATTTATCGTATTAAAGCCTAGCACATTGCTTTCTCCCCCACAAGTTCTCTGACACGCGAATGGGCAACAAACTCCCCCACTGATGCGAGAGAGAGAGAGATAGCATGATCCAAGTACAGAGCCCACGGCAGCTGACCCACTGTTCGGTTTTCTCCCACGATGCTTCATTCGGTGGCAGTGGCATAGAATCTGCTCGTCCCCAGGGCAACAAAGCCTCAGCACTTGTCGTGTAGGCCACGTCCTTGCGATATCGATAAACAGCCGGTCGCAAAGAACTGTAGTTTGAGTTTAGCTCTCTTTCAGGGTCTTTTGCAGAAGCCCATCCACCTTGAAAAGGAAAAAGAGAGACGTTAAAGGTAGAAATTAAGCTGTTTCCTCAGATGAGCTTGAGGAAGTAGCTGTCAAGTGCCATCATAGCTCTGCCCCTACTTGTCTAATTTGCTCAGCTAAGTGCTCCTTAACTAGCTAAACCACCATATTGCAGCTCAAAAAGAGGGTTTAGTAAGTAGTTACTGAAATGGATAGTAAAGTGGATCAGTTCTAGTTATAGCAGAACATTTTTCAAATGGAATTTAACAGCTGGAGTGCCTTTATGTTCCATTAGTAACAATGTTAACAATGCTGATTAATAGCAAACAAATAAACTAAGTAGGTTTTCTTAACAAAATAGACTGCCTCTACCTTTTACACAGCTGTTTTTGGCTTACAGCTAAATGCATGTTTGAGGGACTATATACAATTTTTAATGTAATTTAGTGGATTTGACCACTGACAGACTTCAATACTGTACTAAGAGTTTTAGAGTGGAATAGTTTATTTATTTTTATTACACTGATGCAAAGGCAATGTGTCTTTTTTAATTTTGTGGTCAGATATCTTCGTTATTTTCTTACAGCACAAAAGAAAGACATCAGCCTATCAAATAACACATACAAAATGCTAGAGGAATTCAGTCAGTCAGGCAGCATGTACTGTGAGAAATAAAAAGTCAATGTTTTGGGCAGGAAAGGAAGGAGAAAGAAGCCAGGATAAGAAGGTGGGGGGTGGGGAAGGAGTACAAGTTGGAAGGTGATAGGTGAAGCCAGGTGAGGGAGAAGGTATGTGGTGGGGGAGGGGGGTGAAGTGAGAAGCTGGAAGAAGATAGGAGGAAAAGGTAAAGGCCTGCTGAAGAAGGAGGAATCTGACAAGAATATGATAGCCCCTATCAAATTCCTCCATCTTCAGCCCTTTACCATTTCCACCTAACAGGTTCCATCTTCTTCAGTCCTGTAGCTCAGTATAAAAAGCATCAGTTTCCAAACTGATATTAATTAATTCTTGGCATTCTCTACCTCAGAGGGCTATGGATACTCGGTCACTGAACATACTCAAAGTTATTGATGGTAGAGTTTTAATTTGTGATCAATTCAGATGACAATAGAGATTGTGAGCAAAAGTGGATGAAGTCAAGGATTAGCCCATATCTCTTTGAACAGTGGATTAGGATCAAGAGACTTTATAGACTTCAATTTGTTCTGTTAATCACTTAGAATATTCAGAAGTCTGGATTATGGAGGTACTGAATTATTTTGATAAACAAATTATTTAATAGGTTACATTACAGAGATAATTAGAAATGAAAAATCTACTTAGATTGTCATTTAGCTACATTAAACATCAGTAGAAAAATCATCTGTTTATGAGATATTACTGTCTCATTCCGTGGATCTACAGTTACATCCTTACCTCAAGTATATCTTCTCCATGAAATAAAGTATTCAAATGAAGTCATTGCTGCAACACGATTGTTCAATGCAAAACTTCAACAAGACATGTTAATATTTTTTTCAGGCAATTATCTACAACAACTGGTCCTGATGGAATAATAGATTTACTTCAAGCAAAGTCTTTCTTTGAAATGATTCTTGCACTACCTTTATGCTTCCTTTAAATATGAATTAATAAAATTGAACAACTTTGCTTTCTGTAGAGTAATGAACCTTCATGAGAACAAAGGAAATAGATGAAAGGATAGCCTCTAGATCCTCCCTTTACCATCCAATAGTCTGGAAAATTAGAGCCTAAGACAAAATGAAGTTTGTTGTCATATGCACCAGCCAACTTATGCACAGGTGCGATGAAAAACTTACCTGTATCAGCATCACAGTTTTGCTGATGATGAGTGAGAGTTTGTTTTACACCACTCAACCAGAAGACCCATCTCATTCTACTTAACAAACTCATAATCTCCTCTGACGTCCAACAGTAGTAGTGTTGTTGGTGAATTTGAAAATGGCATTGGAGCCGTGCTTAGCCACTCAATGGTGCGTAACGGTACAGACAGCAGTGCTAGGGCTATGCACACAGCCCTAAGTTGATGGAGAATGAGGAGGAGATGTTGTGTGGTCTGCTGATGAGGAAGTAGAGGATCCAATTGCAGAGAGAGGTACAAAGGCCCAGTTCCTGAAGCTTGATGAGTATAGACGGGATGATTATATTGAGCTGTAGTTGCTGAAAAATAGCCTGATGTATGAGTTCCTTTTTTTCCCAGATGGTCCAGAGCAGAGTGAAAAGCAAGAAAGACAGCATCTGCAGTTGACCTGTTGTGGCCAACTGGAGGAAAAGAAAGTAATATTTGAAGCAGCTGGCTTGTGCCATAAGCAATCTCTCAAAGCATTTACTCTATTTACGGTTGCTGTAACATGACCATTGAGACAATTCACCACGCTCTTCTAGGAAATAATACAATAGATGCCCTTTTGAAGCAGGTGGGAATCTCATATTGCAGATGAGAGAGGTTAAATATGTTTGTAAGTACTCCAGTCAGTTAGTCCACGCAGATCTTTAATACTCAGCCAGGTACACCATCTAAACCAAATGTCTTTTCTGGATTCGCCATCTGGAGGGATGCCCAGATATGGGCCCCGGTGACTGAAACTGCCGGGTCATCTGGAGACATGAGGGCTTTGTGTGCATGTGTCATAGTTCTCCCTATCAAATGTGCGAAAAAGGCATTGGTCTCATCCAGGAGTGAAGGGTCATTTGCACTTAAGGTACTCAATCTCAGGTTGTAGGAAGTTGTGCTGTGAAAGCCCTTCCACAGCTGTCGAGAGTCCATCCTGTGATTCCAGTTTAGTCTGAAATTGCTCCTGCACTTGCCATGGCCTTCTGGAGGATGTCATTGAATTTATTATATATCCCTGGGTCACTAGTCCTAAACCACATGGAACTAGTCCTCAGAAGTTTACAAATCACCTGCTCATTCCAGGGCTTCTGATTGGGGAAGACTTTGAATGTTTTTGTTGGTACACACTCATACATGTTTTTATGAAGTCAGCAGTGACTATGGCATATTCATTTAGGGCCGCTGACGGATTCTTGAACCATTTTTCATAGCCGTGTTGGTGTCTATATGAGGTGAGATATAGACTGCAGTCAGGACGAAGGCGGCGAACTCCCGTGGAAGGTAGAGAGGTCAGCACTCCACTCCCAGACGTTCCAGGTCAGAGGAGCAGGAATGGGACAAGACAACTATGTCTATGCATCACAACAAGTTTATCAAAAGCACGTGATGATGCTTTACTTGACACAGCTATCCAGTTCATGAAGTGGATTGTAAAGCCCTTGGACTGGATCGCTGTGTGAGGGAAGTTGAGAGGGAGCCATGTGTCTGTGAAACAGAGTAGATAGCAGAAAAAATGCTACAGTGCTTTGCCATTAAGTATAATTTATACTTCTAACTTTATCTTTTTAATAGATATGTATATAGTTTTCAAAAATGCTGCAATTGTTGTCCAGACAACCACATTGACATTGGTTGTTTGTCTTTTGTATGATTTTTCATTGATTCTGTTGTGTTTATTTGTATTTATCATGGATGCTGTCAGTAAAATGAATCTCAGAGTAGTATACAATTACATATATGTACTTTTATAATAAATTTACTTTGAACTTTGAACTTTTCTAAGTATCTAAAAGAACTATTTACAACTTAAAACAATGGAATGGGAAATAAGCTTTGTGAGCTGTAGTTTGCCAATGTTGTCAGCAGATGGCATATGATTTCTGGCTGTTTTCGCGTCAACAAAATATATAAAGTTTACTTACACAGTATTGTTTATAAATAGTCCTGTTTTCCCCTTTAAGAAATCACTCAAAATCTTGTAAATTGCAAAAAAATGGATATATTTATTTTAAGGAAACACATATCACTGTGTTCCCAACACATTTTACATCAATGGAGTAGCAAGGCATTCAAAGTGCACTCCGCTTGATTTGTAATACTCAGTTAGTGATTTGCACTTAAAGCCACTTTAATTGAACAATAACTGGGGACCTCCGGGCATGTAACTGGCAGACTTCTGCCATTCCAGAGACTCCAAATTTCCTTAACTATCCTAAGGATAAGACTGGATAAGCCCCAGAGCCTGTTCAGTCCTTTCTGTCAGAAGTAGAGCACTGATTCAGAAAGGAAGTCAGCTAACATGGAAGGGAGAGCGGGTCGTTAAAACCACTGAAACTGTGAGCACTAGAGGGAAGCTCGTGACATCCCACCAGCTTCAGTACTTCACTCAGTGCATTAACCTAAGGAGAGCCTCGCCAGAGATTGACTGGTGGCCACGGTCTTCACGATCGCCAGTAGCTTAGCTGGAGCAGCATTACAACATCCTTCCAAGTTTAATATTGCTCCCGTGAAATTTACCAAGAGCACACGACCCATTGAGGAGGAGGGGGGAAGAATTATGCTTTTGCATTGCGGTGATCACACGTTCCTTTGGCACTACGAGAAGACTTGCCACTGCTGTAAGGTTGAAGTCTATCAGGCATAAGAGCTTCTGCAGCCCTGGAAGCAGAAGATCTCTCCCCTGTTGGAGTGCTGATTACACATTGGCATCCTGAGTAAGGGTGAGTAGTCTAAAACATTAAGCCAAAATCAGCACAAATGCTTCAGTGCAATACAAGGAAGGTGCTGCACGGTTGGGAGTGCTGGCTTTCATATGAGTCACTTAAATTGAAACGCTGCCTGCTCTCCCAGGTGGATAAACGGAATTCCCTGTGGCTCTGGTTCGAGAATTGTCTCCTCTATTTTGATGAATATCTTCCAACCAACATAAGCAAAATAGATCATCTTGGTATAATTGCATTGCTGCTTGTAGAAGCTTTCTCCATTTCCTATATGACAATAATGTCTATATTTCAAAAGTACTTCCTTGGTTGTAAAGCACTTTGGGAATCCTGAGCTTGTGAAAGAAACTATAAATTCAGACCCTTGGTTTCTTTCTGCCCATTCCAGGCACCCCTCTCAAAGCTTAAGTCTGGAGCATTCTCACTCAGATACCTGTCGATATTAAATACACTGAAGCCCTCTTCCACTTGACATTGAACTCTGTGAAAGACTGCACTTCAGAAGTGTAGCCCAGCAGTAATACATTTCAATTTTCTATGTATGTGAATGGACTGTGAAAGCCATTTTCTGTACAACAGATACAGTTGCTCCCCTGATAATTGCAATTTAGATAAATTGTAGATTTTCTTTCCATGCTGGGATTAGTTTATTGCAATAAACAGAAGTAAACTTCTCGCAGTTTAACTCTGTTAGGACTGCCAAGGGCACAGAGCTGTCGCTGTATGTTGGTAATATATTACTATTCAAAGACCAATTAAAGTTCTAGTGCCAACCACGTATTGGAAATGTTTGCTGTTCTATATTGCTAATTGAAGTGACTAAAAACTGAGCAAATTAAAGTTAACTAATTTATTCAGTGCATGATAAGCAAACTTCAGAAGAGATAAAGCACTACTTCCCTTAAACCATTCAGTTTTTGAACCAACCAGCACAGCTCTAATTACTATAACACCCTGACCACTTTGCACTATAATAGAATGTGTAATTTGTATAAATTAAGTCTAGTTCAGCTTTTGAAGGCCTGGAGGTCGGTAACCAGTGGTGTTCTGCAGGGATCTGTTCTAGGACCACCTGCTTGTTGTGATTTTTTTATAAATGACTTAGATGAGGAAGGGCAAGACTGATTAGCAAATTTGTAGATGACATGAATGTCGGTGGTGGTGTAGACAATGTAGAAAATTGTCGTAGGTTGCAATGGAACATTAATGAGATGCAGAGCTGGTTTGTGAAATGGCAGACGGAGTTCAATCCAAAGAAATGTGAAGCGATACACTTTGGAAGGTCAAAAGCAGTGTATAAGGTTCTTAGTGGTGCAGAGGAACACGTGGAACTTTGGGGTATGGCCACAGATCCCTTAAAGTAGCCATACAAGTTGATAGGGTGTTTAAGAAGGAATATATTGTTTGACCTTCATTAGAACCATAGAACCATAGAACACTACAGCACAGAAAACAGGCCCTTCGGCCCTTCTAGTCTGTACCGAAACATTATTCCACTAGTCCCATTGACCTGCATAAGTCCATAACCCTCCAGACCTCTCCCATCCATGTACCTATCCAATTTATTCTTAAAACTTAAGAGTGAGCCCACATATACCACGTCAGATGGCAGCTCATTCCACACTCCCACTATTCTCTGAGTGAAGAAGTTCCCCCTAATGTTCCCCCTAAACCTTTCCCCTTTCACCCTAAAGCCATGTCCTCTCGTATTTATCTCTCCTAATCTAAGTAGAAAGAGCTTATTCACATTTACTCTGTCTACACCCCTCATAATTTTGTAAACCTCTATCAAATCTCCCCTCATTCTTCTACGCTCCAAGGAATAAAGTCCTAACCTGTTCAATCTTTCCCTGTAACTCAACTCCTGAAGACCCGGCAACGTCCTAGTAAACCTTCTCTGCACTCTTTCAATCTTACTGATATCCTTCCTATAGTTAGGTGACCAGAACTGTATACAATACTCTAAATTTAGCCTCACCAATGTCTTATTCAACCTCCCCATAACATCCCAACTCCTATACTCAATATTTTAATTTATGAATGGCAGGATGCCGAAAGCCTTCTTTACAACCCTGTCTACCTGTGACGCCACTTTCAGGGAATTATGTATCTGAACTCCCACATCTCTTTGTTAGTTGGGTAATTGAGTTCAAAACCCTTGAGGTAATGTTACAGCTCTATAAAACTCTAGTTAGACTACACTTGGAGTAAGTATTATGTTGAGTTCTGGTTGTCTCATTATAGGTAGGACGTGGACACTTTAGAGATGGTGCGGAGGAAAGAAATTTACCTGGATGCTGCCTGGATTAAAAAGCATGTATTATAAAAAAAGGTTGAGCAACCTATGGCTTTTCTCTTTGGAGTGAAGGATGATAGGAGGTAACTTGATCATGGTGTATGCGATAATAACACTGGACAACAAAGATTTTGCTTGCTGAAAACTTCTGGGCATATCTTATGGATTTGGGGGCTGCTGATCATGAAAATCATCATCAACTGCATTGGTGTTGCTTCCTGCACCCATGCTAAGCTTGTCGACTTCATCAACTTTGCCTCCAACTTCCACTCTGCCTGCTAATTTACCTGGTCCATTTCTGACAGCTCCCTCCCCTTCTAAATCTCTCTATCTCTATCGCTGGATCAGTCTATCTACCGATATCATTTATAAACCCACTGATTGTCACAACTACCTGGACAATACCTCTTCCCACTCTGTCACTTGTAAAAATGAAATTCCCCTCTCTCTGTTCCTCTGTCTCCGCCACATCTGCTCTCAAGGATGAGGCTTCTCGCTCCAGAATTAATGAAATGTCCTCCTTATTCAATGGAAGGGGTCCTGATGAAGGGTCTCGGCCTGAAACATTGACTGTGTACTCTTTTCCACAGATGCTGACTGGCCTGCTGAGTTCCTTCAGCATTTTGTGCGTGCTGCCCCAGTTCTGTTTCAGTTCTGTTCAGACCTGGAACACCACACAATCAAGTGTCATCCATTTTATCTGATGCAGGAGATTTCAGAGATCATCTTGGTTGCGGTGTATATCACACCTCTGGCCCGTGTCAAACAGGCTGTAGACGAAGTGAGCGATGCAATCAGCAGGCATGAAACAGCACATCCTGATGCCTTCCCCAACATTTTGGGGGATTTTCACCAGGCCAGCTTGAAAAAGTCTCTAAATAATTATTACCAACAAATCATTTGTAATACTGTAGGAGCCAGCACACTGGACCACTAACATCAAGAATGCTTGCCGTGCCATCCCATGTCCGCACTTCGGAAAGTCTGATCATCTGGTTGTATCTCTACTCCCTGAGTATAGGCAGAGACTGAAGACTGCAGCACCAGTAGCGACGTTCAAGAAGGTCTGGACAAGGGAGGTGCAGGAGCACCTACAGGACTGCTTTGAATCGGCGGACTAGACCGTATTCAGGGATCCAGCTTCAAGTCTGAATGAGTACATCACAGCTGTCACTGACTTCATTAAAACCTGTGTGGATGAGTGTGTGCCTACTAGAACATACTGTACCTACCCAAATCAAAAGCCGTGGATGAACTAGGAGATTTATGGTCTACTGAGGGGGAGATCCGAGGCACTCAAGTCTGGTGACCCATGTCTGCACAAGAAAACTAGGTACGACTTGTGGCTATTTCAAGAGCTAAGGAACAATTTTGAATGAGGTCAGAGGTGAAATCAGATGCATGTCAAATCTGGCAGGGTTTGCAGGCCATTACCTCCTTCAAAGTGAAACCTAATATCATGAATGGCTGTGATGCTTCAATCCCAGGCGAGCTCAATACCTCTTATGCTCCCTTTGAATGGGAAAATAAAACTACAGCTGTGAGTACCCCTGCAGCATTCAGTAACACTGTGATCTCTGTCCACCAGGCCGACATCAGGTTGTCCTTCAAGAGGGTGAACTCTCACAAGGTGACAGGCCCCAGTGGATACCCGGTAGGGCTTCAAAAACCTGTACTAACCAAGTGGTGGAGGTGTTCAAAGACATTTTCAATCTGTCATTACTGCAGTCAGAATTTCCCTCCTGCTTCAAAAAGGCAAGCTTTATACCAGTGCCCAAGCTGGGCAAGATGAGCTGCCTGAATGACTATCACCCAGTGGCACTAACATCTATGATGATGAAGTGCTTTGAGATGTTGGCTATGGCTAGAATTAACTCCTGTCTCAACAAGGTCGTGGACTCACTGCAATTTTCCTATTGCCACAATAGGTCTACGGCGGATGTGATCTCATTGGCTCTCTATGTGGTCTTGGATCACCTGGACAATACAAATACCTATGTCAGGATGCTGTTTATTGACAACAGCTCAGCACTTATCACCATCATTCCTACAGTTCTGATCAAAAAGCTCCAGAACCTGGGCCTCTGTACCTCCCTCTGCAACTGGATCCTCGACTTCCTAACCGGGAGACAACAATCTGTGCAGCTCGGAAATAACATCTCCACCTCACCGACAATCACACCTCAGGGATGTGCACTTATCCTATGATCTACTTTCTCTATACCCATGAACGTGTGTCTAGGTAGAACTCAAATGCCATCTATAAATGTGTTAATGATACAAGTAGGTTGGCAGAACTTCAGGTGGTGACAAGAGGGAGTACAGGAGTGAGATATATCAGCTAGTTGAGTGGTGTCACACCAACAACCTCAATGTCAGTAAAACCAAAGAACTGATTGTGGACTTCAGAAAGGGTAAGATGAGGGAACACACACCAGTCCTCATAGAGAGATCAAAACTGGAAAGAGTGAGCAATTTCACGTTCCAGGATGTCAATATCGCTGAGGATCTAACCTGGACCCAACATCTCGATACAACTACCAAGAAGGCATGCCAATGGCTACATTCCATTAGGAGTTTGAGGAAATTTGGTATGTCACTTGGAAATTTCTACAGATGTACCACGGAGAGCATTCTAACTGGCTGCATCACCGCCTGGTATGGGGGTGGAGGTGGCTACAGAGTTGTAAACTTTGTCAGCTCCATCATGGGTACTAGCCTGTGTAGTATCCAGGACTTCTTCAAGGAGTGATGCCTCAAAACGGTGGCATCCATCGTTACGAACCCCCAACAGCCAGGGCTTGCCTTTTTTCGTTGCTACCATCAGGAAGGAAGTACGGAAGCCTGAAGGCACACACTCAGTAATTCAGGAACAGCTTCTTCCCCTCTGCCATCTGATTTCTGAATGGACATTGAATCCATGAACACTACCTCACTACTTTTTATTTCTATTTTTGCACTACTGTAATTCTGTTTTTATTCTCTATTATTATGTATTGCATTGTACTGCCTCAAAGTCAACTCATTTCATAACATATGCCAGTGATATTAAACCTGATTCTGAAATTTCCTTATCACACATCATTTTTTTGAAATTGCCTTTATTTGTTATAATTCAAAATTCAAATCATAATAATAGATGCTAAGATTAAGGAAGGTACACAAATTAAACAGGTTTGCTGGCTGGTGGCGTAGTGGCATCAGCGCTGGACTTCGGGCCGAGAGGTCCCAAGTTGAATCCGGCCAGCTCCCTTGCACACTCTCCATCTGTCCTGGGTTAACAGCTGGTGATGGCTTTAAAAAAAACTCACCCGGTAGAAGGCAATGGCAACCCACTGCTGTAACTTGCCACGTTCATGATTTCCCAATATGTCGGAGTGGCGTGGAGGGAAATCATTCGCCAACTAGTAAATTTCAGATGCGACCTACCGACAACGAATCAATGACAGGCAATTCAAAAAACTTCTAGTGGGACTGGAGTAAATTGCGTGGAAGGAACTCAAGGATGTTGTTGAAAATTTTCTTGGCAACTATCGAGCAGCAGACTACGTGCAGCTGGTTGACAACATGCTTCAAGCATACAAAACTATAAAGTGCAAACGTGTCACTAGAGATTCATTTTCTGCATTCCCATTGCAACTTCTGCCCTGCAAACCTTGACACTATCAGTGATGAGCATAATGAAAGGTTTTACCAGGATCTTGTGCTCATGGTGAAACAGTAGCAGGGCTACTGGAATCCATCAATGCTAGCTGATTATCGTTGGGTGCTTAATCGAGAAGCCTCAGACACTGAGTACAAACAAAAGTCATCAGCTGAACATTTTTAGCTTAGTTGAACTATTTTTAAATAAAGTGTTGGCACCATCATGCAATTAAACACATGCATTAACTAAAAGTTAATGTCTTATTTCTCCAAATTTCTGCGTGATACAAGTAGTCTGAAATTATAGCAACACACATCAAAGTTGCTGGTGAACGCAGCAGGCCAGGCAGTATCTCTAGGAAGAGGTACAGTCGACGTTTCGGGCCAAGACCCCTCGTCAGGACTAACTGAAAGAAGAGCTAGTAAGAGATTTGAAAGTGGGAGGGGGAAGGGGAGATCCAAAATGATGGGAGAAGACAGGAGGGGGAGGGATGGAGCCAAGAGCTGGACAGTTGATTGGCAAAGGGGATATGAGAGGATCATGGGACAGGAGGCCCAGGGAGAATGAAAAGGGGGAAGGGGGGAAAAACTCAGAGGATAGACAAGGGGTATAGTGAGAGGGACAGGGGGAGAAAAAGGAGAGAGAGAGAGAGAGAAAGAATGTGTTTTTATAAATAAATAACAGATGGGGTACGAGGGGGAGGTGGGGCATTAGCAGAAGTTTGAGAAGTCAATGTTCATGCCGTCAGGTTGGAGGCTACCCAGACGGAATATAAGGTGTTGTTCCTCCAATCTGAGTGTGGCTTCACCTTTACAGTAGAGGGGGCCGTGGATAGACATATCAGAATGGGAATGGGATGTGGAATTAAAATGCGTGGCCACTGGGAGATCCTGCTTTCTCTGGCGGACAGAGCGTAGGTGTCCAGCGAAACCATCTCCCAGTCTGCGTCGGGTCTCGCAGATATATAGAAGGCCATATCGGGAGCACCGGACGCAGTATATCACCCCAGCCGACTCACAGGTGAAGTGTCACCTCACCTGGAAGGACTGTCTGGGGCCCTGAATGGTGGTAAGGGAGGAAGTGTAAGGGCATGTGTAGCACTTGTTCCGCTTACAAGGTGTTATGTACCCCGTAACTGGGTTGCCAAACCAGCAGAAATGGACCACTTAGTTGGAGTCTGGATTACTGAAACTAAGAAAGTTTTATTAAAGAAATAAGTAACACAGTAAGGATAGTAAAGATATAAATGCAACAGGTTAGCAATGATAAAACACACATGTACACAGAACTAGGATAATAGTATCAATTAAGCTCTATCGCAGTCTAGGGGTAAAATGATCAGTCTCAAGTGACACAGAGTTTGTTCAATTTAGTTCAGTTCGCAGTAATCGCTGTTGTGCCGTTGGGGAGGGAGAGAGAACGAATGAATATGCAAATCGGATTCCAATCAGACCTTCGATATTCCTCGCAGTTAGTTTTCGGGCGAGCCCTTTGTAATGTCTTCTGAGGTCACCAACTGTGACCCCTCCGTTCCAGATACGATCGTTCTTCTGCGGTGAACCCGGCACCCAGGCAAGGGCGGAAACACACACACCGGGTTCCCGCCCGACCGCACCTTTCCACCCTGTGCGTCTATGGCTGGTCCCGCTTCAGACCTCCAAAACATCCACCAACTTGTGGGGGCACACCGCTTCCAGGGTCTCGTTACCTCGTGGTGTCGTGTGTCTTGCCTTAGCGAACCTGTTCCTTTTATCCCCCTGCTGGGGTATCGCCTGTCCATCAAACTTCAAACAGTTCGGGTTCAAAGCAACGGGTCTCTGACAATACTCGGAACTGTGTCTCCTTTCGGTAATCTCTCTCGCCTCTCTCTTATTAGCATTTTGAATGTTCCCCCATTGTCCTCTTATCGGCATCAATCTTCTGATAATTTGGTCTGTTGTCACAAAGGATAAGTGCCGGGAGGGAGATCGGTGGGGAGGGATGGGGGGAACGAATGGACAAGGGAGTCACGTAGGGAGCAATCCCTGCGGAAAGCAGAGAGAAGGGGGGACTCTATCCGCTCAGGAGATCTCCCATCCATTGCTACCAACCTTATAGTTCCCACACCCTGCACTTCCCGCTTCTACCTCCTACCCAAGATCCACAAACCTGCCTGTCCTGGCAGACCTATTGTCTCAGCTTGCTCCTGCCCCACCGAACTCATTTCTGCATACCTTGACACGGTTTTATCCGCCCTTGTTCAATCCCTTCCTACCTATGCTCGTGACACTTCAGGACGAAGGGTCTCAGCCTGAAACGTCGACTGTATCTCTTCCTAGAGATGCTGCCTGGCCTGCTGCGTTCACCAGCAACTTTGATGTGTGTTGCTTGAATTTCCAGCATCTGTAGAATTCCTGTTGTTTGCGTTTTCAATGATTTTAAGTTCCCTGGCCCCCACCGCTTTATTTTCACCATGGATATCCAGTCCCTATATACTTCCATCCCCCAACAGGAAGGTCTCAAAGCTCTCCGCTTCTTTTTGGATTCCAGACCGACCCAGTTCCCCTCTACCACCACTCTGCTCCGTCTAGTGGAATTAGTCCTTACTCTTAATAATTTCTCCTGTGGCTCCTCCCACTTCCTCCAAACTAAAGGTGTAGCTATGGGCACCCGTATGGGTCCTAGCTATGCCTGTCTTTTTGTTCGCTTTGTGGAACAATCTATGTTCCAAACCTATTCTGGTATCTGTCCCCCACTTTTCCTTCGCTACATTGACGACTGCATTGGCGCTGCTTCCTGCACGCATGCTGAGCTCGTTGACTTCATTAACTTTGCATCCAACTTTCACCCTGCCCTCAAGTTTACCTGGTCCATTTCCGACACCTCCCTCCCCTTTCTAGATCTTTCTGTCTCTGTCTCTGGAGACAGCTTATTCACTGATGTCTACTATAAACCTACTGACTCTCACAGCTATCTGGACTATTCCTCTTCTTACCCTGTCTCTTGCAAAATTGCCATCCCATTCTCGCAATTCCTCCGTCTCCGTTGCATCTGCTCTCAGGATGAGGCTTTTCATTCCAGGACAAGGGAGGTGTCCTCCTTTTTTAAAGAAAGGGGCTTCCCTTCCTCCACCATCAACTCTGCTCTCAAAAGCATATCCCCCATTTCACACACATCAGCTCTCACTCCATCCTCCCGCCACCCCACTAGGAATAGGGTTCCCCTTGTCCTCACCTACTACCCCACCAGCCTTCGGGTCCAACATATAATTCTCCGTAACGTCCGCCACCTCCAACGGGATCCCACCACTAAGCACATCTTTCCCTCCCTCACCCCCTGCTTTCCACAGGGATCACTCTCTACGCGACTCCCTTGTCCATTCATCCCCTCCATCCCTCCCCACCGATCTCCCTCCCGGCACTTATCCTTGTAAGCGGAACAAGTGCTACACATGCCCTTACACTTCCTACCTTACCACCATTCAGGGCCCCAGACAGTCCTTCCAGGTGAGGTGACACTTCACCTGTGAGCCGGCTGGGGTGATATACTGTGTCCGGTTCTCCCGATGTGGCCTTCTATATATTGGCGAGACCCGACGCAGACTGGGAGATTGTTTCGCTGAGCACCTACGCTCTGTCCACCAGAGAAAGCAGGATCTCTCAGTAGCCACACATTTTAATTCCATGTCCCATTCCCATTCTGATACGTCTATCCATGGCCTCCTCCACTGTAAAGATGAAGCCACACTCAGGTTGGAGGAACAACACCTTATATTCCGTCTGGGTAGCCTCCAACCTGATGGCATGAACATTGACTTCTCTAACTTCCGCTAATGCCCCCACCTCCCCCTCGTACCCCATCTGTTATTTATTTATAAACACAGTCTTTCTCTCTCTCTCTTTTTTCTCCCTCTGTCCCTCTCACTGTACCCCTTGCCCATCCGCTGGGTTTTTTTCTCCCTGGGCCTCCTGTCCCATGATCTTCTCATACCACTTTTGCCAATCACCTGTCCAGCTCTTGGCTCCATCCCTCCCCCTCCTGTCTTCTCCTCTCATTTTGGATCTCCCCCTCCCCCTCCCACTTTCAAATCTCTTACTAACTCTTCCTTCAGTTAGTCCTGATGAAGGGTCTCGGCCCGAAACGTTGACTGTACCTCTTCCTAGAGATGCTGCCTGGCCTGCTGCGTTCACCAGTAACTTTGATGTGTGTTGCTTGAACTTCCAGCATCTGCAGGATTCCTCGTGTTTGCAAGTCTGATATTATATTTGTGTTCAGCTTCAAGTGGTCTACCATAAACAAAAATAATTCTGAGGAAGCAACACTTTTGAAAAAATTGTTGTCCAGTGTATGAAGCATAGATAGAGTGGCAGCCAGTGCCTTTTTTCCCAATGGCTGATATGAAAGGAGATAATTTTAGAGTGATCGGTGGAAGGTATGGGGGGTGGTGGATGACCGGGAGTGGTAAGTGCATGGAACACGCTTCGTGGGGTAGTGGTAAAGGCAGATACATTAAGGGACTCTTCAATAGGAATATGGATGAAAGAGAAACGGAGGGCTATGTGGGAGGGAAGAGTTAGATTGATCTTAGAGTACATTAAAAGATTGGCACAACATCTTCGGCCAAGAGGGCCTGTACTGTGCTGTACTGTTCTATGTTCTATCTATATGATGCTACATGCCTCACCTGCTGCTGTTAGTAGGATTTCATTGCACACCTGTGCACGTGATAATAAATTTAGCTTGAACATTGACTTTGTCAATGGGTAAGATGCCTGGCAATGGAAAGTTGAGAGATTAAAAGTGTAACTGTAGATGGCGGCTGTTCGCACGAGGCATTTATATCCTGCACCTCACCTGAAATTATACCATATCTTTCACCTATGGAATTGTTTTGTGGAACTGAACAAAGAGGCACTGAGTCCCTAAATAAATAAATATAAATAAGTGTGATCCATTGATAGTTGCTTTATTGGAGGCTTCAAAGGAAAGGTAATGCTCTTAAAAAGAAATGGAAAATAAATGACATCACTTAACATGCCCTCTGCTCTTCACTGCCAAAATGTTACCTCCCAGTTAGGATCGCAGTTGATTTACATATATACAAATCTATTGACCACTGTGTAAATCTCAGGACATGAGATAGTTGAAAAGAAAATACATTTTCAGAGGAGTTGAAAAGATGTGAAAAGTGACTGGACACAAAAAAAGGCTTCTGACTATTCCTCAGCTTTAGCCATGGGAAGTTTCACAAACAGCGGAAGCACAAGATCGACAAAAGTTTAACATATGGTCTAAATGTCAGCATTTTGAACAAAGAAACTCTAATACTACACCACACCAAAGCACTCTACTACTGTACCCAGAGGAAGGGTTAAATACACTACTCACTCTATCCTGGGGAGAATATCTAATTGAGCTGCAATGAAGTCTAAGGAGACAATAGAAAGTGGACTGCTGATGTCTCTTCAATTCTGAAGAGTAATGATGCAGCAATTGAAATAATAGTCTCAATTTTGGAGCAAAAAGTACCAATTTAAAAAGAAAATATTAAGCATATCAGAAATTAGTTGAAACATATGATGTCCCCAGAACACTCCCCCATAGACAGTTCCCAAAAGCATTCCCCCATAGACAGTTCCCAAGAACACTCCCCCATAGACAGTCTCCTTCCAATACCAGTGTCAGCATGCACCTCTATACACCTGCAATTCATACCATCTCACTAAACCTTGTGTGAGATAATAACTCAACATCTCCCAGAAGTCCCTTCTGCTCTGTTATTTGACTTCACTGGAAAAGACAATCTATTTCCAACAAGTTTGCACCATATTTGCATTAAAGTTGCTCCAGACAAGCAAGGGTAGCTCCAATGAAATTGTGAGTGTGTTTTGTCATGCACCGTTCGAAATCTAATTTAGATTGAAGTCCATAATGTGTATTTATTACATCTAATGCATCCCTCAACTGCACTTGCTTTATGATGGATATTCATAGCAAATATGCCTGGCTGCTTTACAATGCCTGATTCAATAAAGTTATTAAAGAATTGAAAAGCAATTCGTGCCCCAAACCCATTTTCCTTCACAGTTCAAGACTTATTATTATTATTGCCACCCACCCAACACTGCCTCTGCTCCTAACAGGAGCTCTTGTTATGTCAACTTCACCTGATGTTGTGATCCCTGAATCCAATGACGGTTCATTATGAAAGCTTTTCTGAGGAAGGTGGTCCCTTCAGACACAACAGGTTTTTAAAAGTTCATGGCAGCCCATCCCCACCTAACTTGTCATCAGAGATAAGTTTGATAAGGATTGACAGTATCCCTAGAAGTACTGATGGTGGAAAGACCCTAAAACATACATGAGCTTCGTGAAAGGGAAGTCCTGCGACTCTCAGAGGCACTTCCTCATAAAGCCCCACCTTTCTGGTTTGTTTCACTTGCCACGCTGCAGACACATGCTGATTGAGGTCGGATCACTGACTTTTCAATAGATCTGGACTAGAATAGGGTTTAATAGGTTTAAGCAATGCAAAGGCAGGGAAAGGAGGGAAGACAAGAGATTTAATGGCAAAAGGAAAGCTGGTGCGAAGCAAGAGTAGAATATAATGAGAAGAATTAAAGACTCTTAACACAGGAGCCCACAGCAGTGAGAGTTTGTGAACAATGTCAACATTACATGAGCTTCAGCAACAGCTGAGATTTCAACTTGCTTGACTTTTCCTCCTGTGATCAAGGCTCATTTTGATTTAATAATTAAGAAATTACTGCACTGCTTTAATAGATTTATGATCAATATTTTATAAGAACGCTATTCAATACAATCTATTGGAAATAGAATGTAATCAGCTTCAAAGGACTGAGATACAAAGGCAAGGAAAAATAATTTATTGACACTTAAAAATCAAACTATGCTCCCAGAAAGAGTGGTAGTTCTATTTTAGCTTTTACTTTAAACTATCATTTTATTACAGCTTTGCAAGTAACCATTTCCTTGGAAAATATATTTGAAGTATCTGTTGAACTGCAATCCTTGTTATGTTGCACATGGACCTCAAGAATAATTGTTATTCTTATCAATATGTGTCAACCCTTTGTCAACAGAGGCAGGTTCTGCGAGGCAGCCAGATTGGTTCTAATCAACAGGTGTCTATACTGTGGCAAATCAAACAAATCAGAAAGGTACATCTGCTGAAACAAATCTTCTACTCCCAGCTTAAAGAAGGTAAACGTAAGAGAGGCGGACAACAGAAGAGATTCATAGACGTCTTAAAAGCCAACATGAAGAAATGTAACATCATCATCAATAATTGGGAAACCAATGCCAAGGACAGGAAACTCTGGAAAGCCATCATCTGAGAAGGAACAGCAACTTTCGAAGCCCACAGATGTGCAGAATTAGAAGAAAAGAGAAGAAAATGGAAAGAGAAGCAGCAACAACCAAAGCCCGATCTGCCATCTGGAACTACCTGTCTGAATGCGGAAGAACTTTCAAAGCCAAGATTGGACTCATAAGCCACTTGAGAGCCCATAAGTAGATCAACAGAACAAAGACCATCATCCTCGACCTTGAGGGATAGCCACCACGACGACAATAGTGTGGCAAGTCAAACAAATCAGAAAGATGCAGCTTTGTAAGAAAGTGCTCTGAGAACAATAGGACTTCACTTTTCATAAAACTAAGCGAATGTTTCAGCATTGTTTCTTCTAGGATACCATCAGGTCTCATCAAGGAATTCCCGTTTCAAAACCTGCTGAAGATTCTCAAACGGAAATTAACACATAAGATTAATATCATCAGAGAAATACAATAAACTTTGTTTCACTGTAACAATAACAGAAGAACAGCAATGTAATCTGGATTGATATCTGTGTCACCTATTGAACTGTAAAACACATGGGCTGCTTCAGTTCCCAAGCCAAAACCTGGCATTAGTCCAAGTGGCAGATCATTACTGAGTTCAGCAACACACTAATTAGAACAGAAAATGCTGGAAACACACAGCAGGTAGGGTAGCAGCTGTAAAGGGAGAGAGAGGGAGACATTTAAGGTCATGTTAAGGCTAACACTTAAGATCAGACTTTCATCAGAGCTTGGAAAGCATCCAAACATTCTCTTTTGCTGTTTCTCGGGCCACAGATCTCTCCGGATCTGAGTGTTTCTCCCGCTTTTCTACTTTTCTAACAGAATTCCACAGGTTTTGATTTCCAATTGATAAGGATAAGTACTTCAACAGGTACCTACTGTTGTTGCGTGAACAGTCATCAGAGAGACGCAGTTGATAGATACGAAACACTGTCTTTTTCATTTGATACACACACACTCACAAATAAGCTGACAGTCTTTTGGAGGAGGAGGGGGAGAGGGGGTGAGAGAGAGCGGTGGAGAGAGAGGGGGAGAGAGAGGGGGAGAAAGTGGGTGGAGAAAGAAGGGGAGAAAGAGGGGAGAGAAAAAGGAGGGAGAAAGGGGGGAAGGAGGAAGACAGGGAAAAGAGGGAAGGCGAAAGAGGGGAGGGGGAAAGAGTGGGGAAGGGGAGAAGAGGAGGGGGAAAGAGGAGAGGGAAAAAGAGGGGGGAAGAGGAGAGGGAAAAAAGGAGAGGGGGAAAGAGGAGGGGGAAGAGGAGGGGGAAAGAGGAGGGGGGAAGAGAAGTGGGAGTGAAAGGAGAGGGAGAGAGAGCAAGATCCAAAACTACACAACATTTTAAATGTTAATGATCAGAGGATAATTCCATATTTACAATGCTTCATATGGACTACACACACCACTGTTGCACCTCCCTCTGCACCCACACAACAGACACCCAGATAATGGATTTAATCAGCATTGTCTGGTCTTCCAATTAACCGTGGTTCACGTCTGAGGAACCCATTGCTTGGAGCTGCATTTCAGATTTAATCCACAGTTCATATTTGAGTCTGAGGGCTGGTGACTGAAGCCTGTTGCTGAAGTTACTTGCTGTTTGTGCTAACTCCAAAAGAACCCCTAACACTTACAGCACTCTGCATTGGTACAGAAACCCAAGGCTAAAACCATTTGATTTTCCCCCGTGTTTAGCTGCTTTCTGGCATGAGAATCCTGGGCATAAATGTTCAGGAAATAGAGGAGATTAAAGTGAGGGCAGCATCAATAGTGGAAGGAAGGAAACCTTTTTTTGAAAGTGGAAGATATCTGTCATATCCTGGAATGGAAGGCTGTGTCCTGGGAACAGATGCGGCAGAGGTGAAGGGACTGAGAAAAGGGAATAGAATTTTTACTGGAAATAGGGTGGGAAGAGGTATTTTCAAGGTAACTGTGGGAATCAGTTGGTTTATAAAATGTATCAGTTGACAGTTTGAGAAAGAGGAGGAAGGTCTCAGAGATATACCAAGTGAATTTAAAGGCAGGGTAAAAGTTAGAAATGGCCAAACATTTTAATTCCAATCTCCATTCCAGACAGAAGGGATTAGTTCAGTCCGCTATTTGATTACAAATTTATTTGTTTTGGTACAACATTGTGGTCCTGTTCCTGTGCTGCACCATCCTATGTTCTATGTACTTTAAGTCTGTGGATAGATTACGTATTCTAGGAGGAAAATACTAGAACTAACCAATACCACCACACTTATCACCAGCATTGAAAATAAGTTAATTTCCAATAATAAACAAATGAACCTTATGATCGATCGAACTCTTAGTTACTGTGGTCTTTCCAGAATTAACAATGAAAAAAAATATTTCGGGAAATCATCCAAATAGATCAACTGCACCCTTAATTGCTACCAGATGTTCCACATCTCTGTGTAATGGAATCCTTTTGAAACTTTTTCAGAGCAATACACCTGCAGCCTCCTGTGTGTAGTAAGATTAGCATCAGTGGAATTATAAAATCATTATAGCATTAAAAAAGTAATTTTACTCACAGTCTTTTTCTGCTTATAACAGGGAAATCTAGTGAGTCCCATTCAACCGATGTTCTCCATAAGCCGACATTAATCCTCTTCTGCTTCCTTGTATATCTATTTTGAAAGCTTTTTCAGGCTTCAGCCATCTCGTTTTCAGACAATGCATTCTGGATCATAACCACTTACTATAGTTAACAGATTTTGTCCTGCTAGCTGAATTAATGTATCTTAGTATAGTTATAACAAAACAGAAGGCCATCTACAGAGCAACGCAGACAAAATGCTCAAAGATTCAGCAGGCCAGGCAGCATCAATGGAAATAAATAAACAGTCAATGTTTGAGGTCTCAACCCTTCATCAGGAAGGTGATGAGTCTTGATGAAGGGTTTCGGCCCAAAACATTGACTGTTTATTCATTTCCATAGATGCTGCCTGACCTGCTGAGTTACTCCAGTGTTTTGCACATGCTGCTCTGGGTTTCCAGCATCTGCAGTATCTCTAGTATTTAGGAGGCTATATAACAGACTGAATTTATCTGTTCTTCATTACAAACCAACCAGATCCATTCCAAGCCCAGTGGTCTCAATATTGACTCTAAAGGCAGAGAATTAACCCGCAAGCTTCGCCCTCACTAGATCCCCCTGAATCTAAGAGTTGGCATTCTTTTTGGCCTCTGATCTTTCTCCTCTTGCTGTTCCTCTATCTATATAGTGGGTGTTTGTGATTCTGTTGTTTTGCTCACTACCAGTTTTTCTGCATGCTGTCTCCTTGCCTGTCATATTTCCTTTTTCACTTCTCAGAATCAGAATCAAGTTTAATATCTCCAGCATAAGTCATGAAATTTGTTGACTTTGCAGAAGCAGTACAATGCAATGCATGATAATAGAGAAAAAAACTGTGAATTGCAGTACGTGTGTGTGTGTGTGTGTGTGTGTGTGCGTGTGTAACTCTTGCTTCGGCTAGCGGCTTAATATAGGGGGTGATAGCCCCGGCCCAGCCAAACTTAAGGAATCTCATTTGGGTGGATGCTGCGCGATGTGTCCCCTGTTACAAATCAGTACCCTGAAATAACAAACAGTACACAATATGCAATTAAATGATTAAGCTTTATAATTCTTACTTTGACTATATGGTTAGCAGAGGAACAAAATAAAAGAAAAAAAGGGCCCAATCTTATTAAACAGTCTGTTGCGCAAAGTTGGAGCTCACTGATAAGTCGATTGTTCACTATCGACCTCCTCCGATCATCACTGCCCTTCGGACCCTCGCTCCAAGTCCACCCTGTTTGGCGGTCTACCAAATCTCCCCATTCGCGTCTTCTCTCCTCATCTCTCTCCAGGAAAAATCTACTTCCAGATTCACAAGACAGAGCAACAAAATCTCTGATTGGCTAACATGCATAACCATAGTCCTGTTATCTCCAGCATTAACCCAAACATTGCTGCTACAGAGAAACCGTTACCTCAGCAGTGAACATTACAGAGAAGCCATTTCATTAGCCTTAGCAGTGAAACATTACAGAGAAGCCATTACAGCGCGTTACACTTTCCCCGCACCAAATTTAGTCATGTCCTCATGATGTTGAGATAATTCGCCAACCATTCCTGCAAAACACAAAGCCCGATCCAGATGCAAAAGGCAGTGACATAGCTCCCCGAAATGGTAGCTATCACGCCCTGTTCCTCTGGTGCTACATAGGCCAACCTATCCGGTGGTCTCCTAATTCTCTGAGACCTCTGTACCTCCTCACCTAACTCTTCTGGCTCAGACACTACTGGGGATACTTCTGGTCTACCTGGCGAGTCCTCCCCCGACCTGTCACCTGTGCACCCCTGCAACTCAGAGCCCCTGTCCCATGTGCAGGCCCTGCTTCCTCTCCTTCAGGGTCCTGCTGTAACCCAGGCTGCCCGCAGATACCCCCCACCCACTTCACCTGACTCAGCGGGAGAAGGGTCGGGAGTCTCTTCCTCATTCACTAGGGAGTTAGTGAAAGGCAGTATATACCACACATCTAGGTCCTCATCCTCTGAATCAGTATTCCTCTCAGGGGTGGGGGCCGGCCTAACCTCGCCTGTTGGGGGCCCTGCAGTCGCTCCGCGTTTCTGCAGAGTCCTCTTACTAGGTGTAGGCTCTAAGTCGGGCTCTGGGTTTACTTTCCCATTCAAAGCGTGCATAAAACGTATTGAAATCATCTGGTAGGAAAGCATCCCTACCATTCATGGTGTTAGGTTTCACTTTGCAGGAAGTAATGACCTGCAAACCTGCCAGATTTGCCATGCATCCAATTGCACCTCCAACCTCATTCAGAATTATTCCTCAGCTCTGGAAATAGCCCTTCACAGATCATACCTAGTTTTCTTGTACAAGATTGGGTCACCAGACTTGAATGCCTCAGATCTAGCCGTCAGTAGACTACAAACCTCCTGGTTCATCCACCACTTTTGATTTGGGTATGTGCAGTAAGTTCTCATAGGCGCACACTCATCCACACAGGTTTTAATCAAATAAGAGACAGCTGTGGTGTACTCATTCAGATTCGAAGATGAATCCCTGAATACAGCCCAGTCCACCGATTCAAAACAGTCCTGTAGGCTCTCCTGTGCTTCCCTTGTCCATACCTTCTTGGTCCTCACTATTGGTACAGCAGCCTTCAGTCTCTGACTATACTCAGGGAGTAGAAGTGCAGTCAGCTGATCAGACTTTCCAAAGTGTGGGTGTGGGATAGCACAGTAAGCGTTCATGGTGATGGCGTAACAGTGGCCCAGTGTGTTGATTCCACTGGGAATACAAGCGATTTATTGGTATAATTATTTAGAGATCTTTTCAAGCAGGTCTGGTTAAAATGCCTCCTAATGATGGGGAAGCTATCAGGGTGTGCTGTTTCATGCCTGTTGATTACGTTGCTCATTTCATCTCGAACCTGTTAGACACTGGCCTGAGGTGGGATGTACCAAGGTGATCACTGAAATCTCCTGATAAAATGGATGACACTTGATCGTGAGGTGATCCAGGTTCCGTGAACATGACTGGGACAGCACCACAACATCTGTACACCACAAGGAGTTGGTCATGAAGCATACTCCACCTCTTCTGCCTTTGAAAATCCCAGCTGTCCTATCATGGTGCTGTATTGTGAGCCCATCAATCGGTATCGCTGTGTCTGGAATGGAAGGGGTTAACCAAGATTCCGTGAAACAAACTCTAGCTCTGAGACCTTCAATTTTATTTATCAGAGACTGTACATTTGCCAACAAGATAGTCAGTATTGGGAATCGAAATCATCTGAACTTTATGTAATCAGCCTGGTTCCCAGTCACGTTTACAATCTGCCAGCTGTTGTATATTCCTCTTACTCTATACTTTTCCCTCTATCTTTTCTGTCATCCAGGGAATTCTGCTTTAATTTTCCTGCCCACCTTCGTTGGAAACGAACTGATACGGTAGTTAAAACTTTTCTACTTTAAAGACCTCCCATTAGTCAACCCCTGCCCAAAATGTCGACTGTACCTCTTCCTAGAGATGCTGTCTGGCCTGCTGCGTTCACCAGAAACTTTGATGTGTGTTGGCTGAGTCAACCCCTGAATCTTTTTCTAATCATTGTGGTCTTTGACAACTGGTGAAAAGCCAATAGTCATCGAAGGTGATCTCAGTTCATATGTCACTGATGCTAAATAGCTCACTTGTATGGGAATGAAAATTAAGTATATTCTGCAATCTTGTTAAGGAATTAATTGAAAGTGTCATAAATATCTTTCAACTACTGCCTCATGGCCGACCACTGTGAAGCAGATGCCTCCACATCAAACACTTCTCTTGCTAAACACGTTGCTGTATGCATCAACTTGGCTAAAAGATTTTTCTGTGTGAACTGTATTTAACCTTATTTCCAGTGTGACTTGTAATGGAAGACAATAACATAGATATGTGATCTGGAAAATTGCTCTTTGGTTTCTTTTTGTCAAGTCTAATCCTTAATGATCAGTCTAATTGGTATTTTTGTCATTACGCACTAATGAATTACAGCTGTGTTTAACTAGCTATGGAACATGGAAGTATGAGGTAATTATGGCAAAGTAGTTTTCCTGCCAAAATAACCATTTTGCTTAAGAATAAACAAGGGGCAAGGTTGCAGAAGACAGCAAGATTGAACTTTGCGTTGACTAAATCATGTTCGAGTCACCAATGACTGTTCTGCACTTATGCAATGTAAAAGCTTTATATGATTCAACCAGAGAATGAAAAGGGAAAATACATTTCCCAACACGTCCTACTTCAAGCTTTTAGGTGTGGGGCAATTCCAGGAAATGTGCAGCTCTTTCCGCCGCTGGGGGCAATCTATCTCATCCGACAAGCTATTGTTCAGCCTCCTGAACTTCCCTCAGGCTGCACGTGCCCCTACTCTGACTGCTGAGATATTATCGCCTGAGATTCTTGGATTTTTGAACCTGTGACGTCCTCTCTAAGATTTCCCTCAGCTGCTTTTATCCGGCACTGACTCAGGCTTGGGGAAATGATTTCAGGTCCAGGTGCAGGGTTAGTATGAGGATGGTAATTATGACAGTGATCTTAACTGCTAAATTCCTCACCAAAGTATACTAGTGAAACAAATGAGATTTTTTTTGATAACATGGTCATATTTCTGACAGTATTTTTAGTTCTAATTTACTAGTTGAACTCAAATTCTACAGTTACTCTGGTGCAATTAGAATGCATGTCTCCTAGTAACGGAAGCATTGGGACTAACCCCATTAATAGAGACAAATAAATGAGATGATGGAGTAAGGCTTTTAAGGTAAAATGAGGAGATGGATTGATGCACATAGCAGAATATGTTAATCTGTACCCATGCTCACTCTTCTGAGCCGCTGAGTTCATTAATGGATCTCCTACACTGAATCCAGAACTTTGGTGAAATGTTGCTGCAGCCACTGTTGATGCACCAGCATGATTCATTCTTTAATAGGTTCAAAAGATCAGCCGCTTACGGATCCTCACTGAACCTAGAAATATTACAAGCATTGTTATGACAAGATAGCATCCTTACACACCCTGAATCCATGACATTACTGGTTAAATCCCCAACTTCTTCAACGTTGTATTGCAATCTCATCATCCAGGCTCACACTAAAGCCATCATGTGCCTTGAAGGGAATGGCCAGATCCAGCTGGCTTTGTCTGACAGTTCCATTGGAAACCTCTGGCATGCAGCTGCTCCTAGGTAGGTAAGTTCTAGGCTTAGACAAAATGCATGAGGCAAGTTACATGATATCTCACTCCAGTCTGTTGCTGAATTCCATGTGGAGTTCAACGGCAGAGCTCATATGTTCTGGAATCAACTGGGCAAATCTACCGTTTGTACTTCTGTGATCACAAACCAGACAGACATGATGTAGGGTAGGAAAATGGCTCCTTACACATCTTTATTCCAATTTAAGGAAGGATACTGGAGATGTAAAGTTGACGGGGAAAAGTTATCAAGTTAAGTTAATTGTTTCTTAATGTTTTAAGTTCTTAAATGTCTGTCTGTCTAGGTACCATATCTGATGCGGAATTTGGTGACCATGGTTTTCCACATAGATCTATCCTTCGTTTTTTGGATGACTTCCATTTCCTCAATGTGTAGCCATCTGGCTATGCTTTTGATGTGCATAAGCTGAGGTCTTCCTCTAGGTTTGCTCCCCTCAATCTTTCCAGAGAGCATGAGTTTTTCTAGTTCATCTTTCCACGTGATGTGTCCTATTCTTTCTCTTATTGTTGGTATGAGTGATCGAACTGCTTGGGCTCTTCTGAGAACTTCATTTGATGTGTGTGTGGTCCGTGATATTTTTGACATTCTCCTGTAGAACCATAATTCAGCTGCTTCTAGTCTCTTTTCTGCTGCTGGAGAAATACAAAAGCATACAAAAGTTTTACTTTAGAAGTTCCTAAATGGGAACTTCTAAAAAAAAACTTTTGTATGTTTCCAAATATCCATCAGATATGCACCCCTCCGCATCAGGATGGGAGAAAAGTTTAAGTGGTTGCATTCAAATATCACAAGCTAGTATGATCAAAAGACCATAAGTCATTGGAGCAGAATTAGGCTATTCAGCCCCTCGAGTTCTCCAGCATTCCAGCATGACTGATTTATTACCCATCTCAACCCCATTCTCCTGTCCTCTCACTGTAACCTTTGATGCCCTGACAAATCAAGAACCTATCAACTTCCGCTTTAAATATACCCGTGATTTGGCCTCGACAGCTGTCTGTGGCAATCAATTCCATATATACACCACCGTCTGCCTAAAGAAATTTGTCCTCATCTCTGTTCTAACTATAGTAGCATAGCAGTTAGGAAGATGCTGTGGGTGTCAGAGTTCAGAGTTTTATTCCAAAGTCACCTGTAAGGTGTCTGTATGTCCTCCCAATGGAATGTGTGTGTTTTTCCCAGGTGTTCCAAGTTCCCTCCTGCAGGTCAGTTGGTTAGTTGGTCATGGTAAGCTGTCCTGTGAATATGCTAGGGTTAAATCAGGGTTCAAATCAGGCCTTACAATGTTCATAACTTTCCATGATATCCCACCCCCACCACCTACATTTTTCTAAACTCCAGTAACTACAATCTCAGAGCCATCAAACATTTCTCATACGTTAATCCTTTCACTCCCAGAATTGTTCTTGGGAACCTCCTTTGGATCCTAATGCCAGTACATCTTTTCTAAGATAAGGGGACAAAAATTGCTCACAGTACTCCAAGTGTAGTCTGACAAATACCTTATAAAGCCATAGCATTACATCCTTGCTTTTATATTCCAGTCCTCTCTAAATGAAAGCTAATGTTGCATTTGCCTTTCTAAACATTGACTCAATTTACAAGTTAACCTTCAGGGAATTCTGCTCTCGGACTCCCTAGTCCCTCTGCATCTCTGATTTATGAGTTTTTCCCTATTTATAAAATATTCTATGCCTTTATTCTCTCTACTGAAGTGCATGATCATATACTTGTCTATACTACATTCCATTCACCACTTCTTGCCCATTCTCCTAACCTGTCTAAGTCCTTCTGCAGACTCCCTGCTTCCTCACCACTACCAGCCTCTCCAACTGTCTTCATATCTTCTGCAAACGTGGCCACAAGCATCAATTCTATCATCCAAATCATTGATAATTAACGTGAAAAGAAGTCCCCTGCAGAACACCACTAGTCTCCGCCAGCCAACCCTTTACTTCCACTCTTTGCCTGCTGCCAGCCAGCCAATTTTCTATCTATGCCAGTATCTTTCCTGTAATACCAAGGGCTCTTGTCTTGTTAAGCAACCTCATGTGCAGCACCTTGTCAAAGGCCTTCTGAAAATCCAAGTAAACAGCATCCACTGACTCCCCTTTGTCTACCCTTCTTGTTATTTCCTCAAAGAATTCCAACAGATTTGTCAGGCAAGGTTTCTCTTTAATGAACCCATGCTCGCCCACCCTGTCTCCTGTATATCTTGACGATACCTTTTACCACCTTCTCTCCTGTAAAGATGATATTCCCTTTTCCATCACCTTAACTGCATCTGGTCCCAGGATGACACCTTCCTTTCCAGGACATCAGAGATATCCTCTTTCTTCAAAGAACAGGTTTTTCCTTCCTTCACCATTGATGCTGCTTTCTACTTCATCTCTTCCATTTTCTAAACATCTACACTTACCCCATCTTCCTGCCTCCTTAAAAGGGATAGAATTCCTTTCGTGCTCACCTACCATCCCATGAGCCTCTGTCTTCACACATCCTTCTCCACAGTCTCCGCCATTTTCAATGCTATCTTACTACCAAACACATCTTTACCTCCCTCACTCTCCGTTTTCCTCAGGGATTACTCCCTCCATGATTCCCTTGTCCATTTGTCCCTCCCTACTCATCTCCCTCCTGGCACATACCCTTGCAAGTGACAGAAATTCTATATCTGTCCATTTACTTCTTCCTTACCTCCATTCACCTCCAAGAGGACCACAACCTTGTCGTGGTTTGCAGGTTTGCATGCCTCAATGACCTCGAGAGCTACGTTGGCTGGAATCAGGGCTTTATGCTTTGGCTCTTTGTAGAGTCACTGATGCAAAAAGGTCAAAAGGTAGAGGACAGATTAAGAGTGGTCCACCGGACCTGCAGTTTCAGGAGTTCAGCTCAGGGCTAGCAACCCTGACCGGTAAAACAAAATTGTTACAGAAACAGCAATGAAGTATCCTCCTAGATCTGAGAACAACAGTACTCCTGAGTCTCCACCTAGTGACTGACAGTAGTGAAAACCAAGAGTCAGCTACTGACATGATGAAGGAAGCCTTGAACACTGTGCTAGAGATGGACTCTTCACCTGCGAATCTGTTGGGGTTATTTACTATATCTGGTGCTCCTGATGTGGCCTCTTCTACATGAGTGAAACCTGATGTTAATTTGTGAGTGCTTTGTTGAGCACCTTCGCTTTATCTGCCAAGATTTGAACTATCCATTGGCCAACCGTATGAATTCCCATTCTGACATGCCAGTCTATGGACTCCTCTTTTGCCACGATGAGTCCACTCTCAAGGTGGAAGAAAAACACCTCATATTCCATCTGGGCAGCCTCCAGCCTGATGGTATGAACATAGACTTCTCCTTCTGGTAACAATTCCCCTCCCCCTTTCCTCTTCTTCTATTCCACACTCTGGCTTCTTGCCTCATCTCCTTACCAGACTGTCACCTATGTCTGAAGCCCACCCTACTTCCCTTTGTCCCAAGGTCCACCCTTCTCTCTTATCAGATCCCTGCTTTTCCAGCCCTTTACATTTCTCACCCACCTGGCTTCACCTATCATCTTCTAGCTCTTCTCCTTCCCCTCTCCCCCCCCACACCACATTCTTATTCTGCCTTCTTCCACCTTCCTTTCCAGTCCTGAAGAAGGATCTCAGCCCAAAACATTGACCTTTTATTCATTTCCAAAGAGGCTGCCTAACCTACTGAGTTCCTGCACGATTTTTTGCGTGTTTCTCTGAATTTCCAGCATATGCGGCATCTTTTGTGTTTATGACTTTGGCCTCTTTTACCATGTGCCACCAAGTACCCTGAAACTTCATCCTTAATAATGGACTCCAGCATCTTCCCAACCACCGAAGCCAGGCTAACTGGCCCATAATTTCCTTTCTTCTGCCTCCCTCTCTTCTTAAAGAATGAAGTAACATGTGTGATTTTCCAGTTCTCTGGAACCATTCCAGAATCAACTTATTCTTAAAAAGATCTTTACTAATAGCTCCACAATCTCTTCAGCTATCTTTTTCTGAACCTGTGGTGTAGTCCATCTGGACCTGGTGACTTCTTTACTGTCAGACCTTTCAGCTTCCCAAGCACCTTCTTTAATGTAATTGTAACTACACTTACTTCTGCTCCCCACAATCAAATTTCTGGCATACTGCTTGTGTCTTCCACAGTGAAGGCTGATGCAAAATGCTTACTAAGTTCATCCGCCATTTCCTTGTCCCCTGTGGTACATGGAGCTTAGAAAAATAGAGGGCTATGGGTAACCCTGGGTAATTTCTAAAGTAAGTACATGTTCAGCACAGCATTGTGGGCTGTATTGTGCTGTAGGTTTTCTATGTTTCTATGTTTCAATCTCTTCATTGTCATTTTCCAGCAATTCGATATCCATTCTTGCCTCTCTGTTACTCTTAGTCTGAAAAAATTTGGTATCTTCTGTTATAATATTGGCTAGCTTTTCTTGCCCTGTCCTCAACCCTAACACTCCAGTTCCCATCCCCTTGCTAAATTAGTTTAAACCGTCCCTAACAACCTGCCCACAAGGATGCTGGTCCCCCTCGGATTCAGATATGACACATTCTTTTTGTACAGGTTATACCTTCCCCAGAAGAGTTCCCAATAATCCTATACCCTGCACCTCAGCTAGACATCCATCTGCCAAATCATCCTATGCTCACCCTCACAGGCAGCAAACCAATGATTACCACCCTAGTGATCCTGCTTTTCAGCTTTCTATCTAACTCCCTATATTCTCCTTTCACAACCTACTCCCTTTTCCTACCTATGTCATTGGCAAACTGTGCACCACACTTCTAGCTGCTCCTCTCTCCTTTAGAATGCTGTGGACCCGATCCCTGGCCCTGGCACTTGGGAGGCAACATACCATCTGGTGTCTCTTTTGCGTCCACAAAAACTCCTATCTGCTTCTCTCTACCTGTGGAATTCCTTATCACTGCGCCCCTCTTCTCCCCACTTCCTTTCTGAGCTGTATTTTCTTCTATGTTTCTGTAGTGTGCTGAAACTCTTTCTGGATTTCTAATGCAATATCAGAACTTATTTCATAAAGGTAAATTCAAAGGCCAAGCCTTCAAAGAGTGAGAAGCATAGATCATTTCTCTGATTAGGAGAAGCACTTACCATGAAAGGTCAGTCAACAGTATCTGAAAACTACCATAATTACCAATGAGTTTGAAACATTAGTTTGTTACGAAGTATTGCTCTCCAGTGGTGGCTGGGATCAACCATGTTTCCTCAGATTGTCCAGGGTGTATTTGGATACCTTGATCCCAATAAACACCATGGTGCACTGCACTGGAATGGGGTAAAATTACATGTTCCACTTCTCATTTAATAATCCAGTTTATTAACCATCTCAAAATAAATCATTGTCTACCACCTAAGACCAAATCTCTTCACCTTTTCACACGTGATTTTTCTTGAGTTTTTTTTGGAACTGTTCTTGACCTCAGCATTAAGAAATAAGTTTGTAATGAAAATTCAAGGACAGCACAGTCATAAAAAATGTGGTGGGGATAAATATTTTATTGCTTTTCAGAGACAGTTGTGCATTTCTATAATCATGAATAAAAACTAAAATTAGAAATAAATAAATAATAGGTAGCAGGCTGCAAACATCCAAAGAATACAGTGCAGGAACTGGCCTTTCTGATCCCAATCTTGTGTCGAATTAATTAAACAATCACCTAATTAAACTAATCCCTTCTAACTACACAAATGCCACATTCCATCATTATCTACACATTAATATCTGCCTCTCTAAGAGCTTTTCGAACATTTGTATTTGATTTCACCACCACCCCTCGCATTGCATTCCGAGCACCCATCCAGCTCATCTTCTTTGAACTTAGCCCCTCTCACCTTAAATGCACGCCCTCTGGTACAGGCTCTTTTTTCCATCTATGCATCTCAGAATGTTATCACCCTCTATCAGATTTCCCCTCAGCCTCTGCTGCTACAGATAAAACAATACAAGTTTCTCCCACCTCCCCTTATAGCACATGAGCTCTAATCCAAGCAGCATCCTGTAAAACCTCTTCTGCACCCTTCTCGAAGTCTTAACGTCCTTCCCATAATGGGACAACCAGAACTGAATGCAACACTCCAGATGAGGTCTAACTACAGTTTTATAAAGCTACAACATAATTTCCTGACCCTTGAACTCAATGTCTCGACAAATAAAGGCAAGCATTCCATACACCACCTTTACCATCCTATCGGCCTATGCAGCTTCTTTCAGGGAGCCAAGAACTTGGAGCCCATTATTCCTCTCTAGATCAATACTATTAAGGGTCTTGCCATTAACAGCGTATTATTTCTTTACAATTGATCTCCCAAAATGCAACACCTCACTTTTGGCCAGATGAAACTCCACCTACAATTTTTTTCCACTCATGTGAAACTGATCTATAACCTGCTGTATCCTATAGCAATTTTCAGCACTACCAGTCTTTGTATCATCTGCAAATTTACCAATCCAGCCGTCTAATTTTTTTAGTTCCAGCAAAACCACTACCCTCTATCTTCAATGTGCAAACTGGTTCCAAAACCAAGCAGTCAAATCACTGTGGATCCCATGCATCTTAATCTTCTAGATGAGCCTCCTTGTCAAACATCTTAGTAAAACCACAGCTATACCTGCATGAATCACCTTTGACATCTCCTTGAAAAAATATCAATCAAGTTGGTAAAACAGGATTTGCCCCACACAAATCCTTCTTTGTTGTTGATTGGGAATAGTGTATGTTATTTGGTATAGATTCATAGTTAATAAATAAAATATTATCCAAAAAAATCACTGACCTGAAACATTACATTAATAAGTAACATTAACAAATGAAATAAACTGAAATTCTCTGTAAGCATAGGATAGTGAAAAGTTTTTATTGCAGTGTTATTTAAATACCTACTGTCATATGTATTGATCTTAAAGTACTAATGTAAAGTTTTCAGTGTGCATTCATACTTCATACGTGACAGTTGAGCTCAGATTCAGAGTTTGTGATTCATGCTGCTCCAGTTTAATAACAGATGGGCTTTAATTTGTGCATGAGGTGAAATCTAAATGCAAGATGCTCAGTGTTACTTAAAACATTACCAGACAGGGTAATGTTGTCTGAGTTGCAATGCAAACAAACTGAGCTACCTACTTTCAACCACCTGCTGTAGCCAAAACGAAACAATGCTTTGAATTTCTAAAAAGTTAAATCTTTCCCTGAAGAGTGACAGTCCAAGTACTTTGTTTTCAAACAGTATGGTTTAGAAATGGATATTGTGATAAAAGGATGATTTGTTTTGTGGAAACACACACCAAGTTTTCTGCAGCATTGGTCTATCATCTTGCTCCATTGTCTCCACCTGCTGTTACCTTTTAATAATATCCCTTTTACTTCATATCATCATTTTACTTAGGTGCTTTTTTTCTCTCTTGAAGTTTTCCATGTTTGTTGACGCTGTGAAATTATTTGCCTTTTGCATCTCCTCTCCTCCATTTCTCATGCCCTTTCTGGTGACTGTGAACAGCATTGTGACTCCAGGCAAGGCGCTAAGTGATGATATGAGAAGCTACAACCTATGAGGGTGTTCATGTGATAGGGCCAAACTTTCTGTAAGTTTTGGGCTGAGATCCAGCAACAAGATCACAAAGTCCACTAAGAATCATATCAAGCTTAGAAATGGAATTTTATCTAAGCGCTGTCAAAAGTACCTGTCTAAATCACTTACTAAACTTCAAATTATTATTAAACTATGTTTATAAATTCATTGCAAAAATAGATGTTACTGAAGCAATGTAATAGTGCAAAGCAGTTTGATTGAATTGTCACAGTCCATGAACTTTCAGGTTTGTCGTTCATGATTCCGTACACTACTTCTCCATTAAAAAAACTTTGATGGCACTTAGTCTGTTCAGTGAAGCATTCCGCTTTGAGTCACTCATTTTTCATTCAAGGTAACTGAGCTGTAGAGGTTACATTCAGTGGCGAAGTGCCATGCACACATTATCTGAATATTTGTACCAGAAACCAGTCTTGCTGCGCATATAATACATGAGCTGTGAGTTTACCAGATGTCACTTTTTAATGGTATCATGGTTTCATAAAGTCGAATGACATTGTCAATAAATTAATAGATTTTGTTCTACCTTGCATTGCTTGTGATGGATGTCTCTATCGTATTAACAAATGGTTGGATGACGGCAGCTATTTTCAATTTAGCAAGAGACTGTTGCTGCTTATCAATTTTGATAATGAGTTTTTTTCTCTTCCCTTCAGCCTTATTTGTGTAGCAGACTAATTACTAGACTACTACAGAAAGCAAAACAAATTCTGTTTAATTATTGATTTACTGTTGATTCATTCATGAACTTTAAAAGGACAATGCAAATAGAATTTAGAAAATAAAAACAAGGTGTTGACCAATCACCCCTTTGAGCTGAGAACATGGCTGCCTTTGGCCTCAACACCATTGTCCCATTCCATCCCCATGTCCTGACTGGCCATTTTTAAACCAGCAGCAAAGTTTTGCAAATAATCTTTATTGCTTTGCTTGTTTCTAATTTCATATTCAATGTAATAATTCTTTCAAATGTTTATAATTCCTATAAAACTAGTAAGTTAATCAGGACAATACTTTGCAGTTAATGTTGAACACTTGCAAAGTTTATTTCATTGTTCTATTTTAAAGTTTGAATCTACAGCATAACAGATGAAGAGACAGTATAATGGACTGAAGCGGGTTCTGAAGAAGGCATTGATTGCGTGGATGGCCAGAGGCTTTTCCCCAGGGCTGAAATGGCCAGCACAAGAGGGCATAGATTTAAGGTGTTTGGAAGTAGGCATAGAGGAGATGTTAGGGGTAAGTTTTTTACGCAGAGAGTGGTGAGTGTGTGGAATGGGTTGCGGCCACCGGCAGTGGAGGCGGAAACGATAGGGACTTTTAAGAGATTCCTGGATGGCTACATGGAGCTTAGAAAAATAGAGGGCTATGGGTAAAGCCTAAGTAGTTCTAAGGTTGGGACATGTTTGGTGCAGCTTTGTGGGCAGAAGTGCCCGTATTGTGCTGTAGGTTTTCTATGTTTCTAAGGGTCTTGGCCTGAAACGTCAACTGTTAACCCTTTTCCAAAGATGCTGCCTGAACTGCTGAATTGCTCCAGCATTTTGTGTGTGTTGCATTGGATTTCTAACATCTGCAGACTTTCTTGTGTTTAGTATAATGGGCCTATAGTGTAAACACAGGAGTAGTGATATTAATTAGATTCATCTTACACCCACAGAGAACAGCTGCCCAGAAATGCAAACAATGCATTTCACCAAGAATGACAACGAATGAAATCTTTCGTCAGGTACAGGTTTTACTTGTGATATCCTCACTTAAATTTGCACACATCTTAAAATTAAACAAGAACCATGAATCAGGTGCTAAAATATTTGAAGAAACACACTTTCCCATAATTAGCTACCTAACCAGTTACTCATAAGTTATTTATACTTATAGGCAGAAATCAAATTAACCAATGGAAGAACTTGGAATGGTTTCTACTTTTACTAAATAAATAGATAGATAGATAGATAAATAAATAAATAAATAAAAAACATACACACACACACACACACACACACACCATTTCATTGATATTTCCCCCTTCAATCTGGGTGATAGCTATTGAATCTGAAATTGGAAGTAGTTTATTATTGTCTCATGTATTGAGATAAAATAAAAAGTTTCAAACATGATGAAGTCTGCAGATCCTGAAAATCTAAAGCAACACACAAAATGGAACTCAGCAGGTCAGGCAGTATCTTCTGTCTGGAAAAGATCTACGGATCTCTTTTCCAGCAATGCTGCCTGACCTGGTAAGTTCCTCCAGCATTTTGTGTGTGTTACAGTGGAAAGGTTGTCTTGCACACTGTTCGTATAGATCAGATCATTACACAGTGCATCGAGGTAGAACAAGGTAAAACAATATCACTGCAGCATAAAGTGTGACAGCTACAGAGAAAGTGCAGTGCTATTTGGACTTCTCAACCTCTATGCTATTATATTTCACATGCTATATTATTTATTTCATTTGTGTTTTAAAGAACAGATGTTCCTTATATAACAATTCCTAATGACGTACCCATTGTAGTTTAGAAAAAACTTCTGATCAACTGCTGGTCTATGTTATATAGCCCAGTAACACAATGATCCTGCAATTCAGGCAGGATTGAAAATGGACTACGTTGTTGTAGCAGAACAGTAGCATAAGTGCTTGAATCTATCAACTTCATTAGTCAGTGATTACTCTAATTTACTGAAAGTGAAATCGCATTCCACAAATTTAACAGTATTTTGGAGTATGAGAGAACAAAGTGGATGTAGGGGAACCGGTTACTGTCACGGTGTGCACTGGCAATGACTGATCCCAGGTGTGGAGGAACGACAGATTCCCATGAAGAGACGGAAACAAGAGTTAATTCAAAAGAATTCCAGCTGAACCTTGGAGGCTTGACTGAGCGACATGACGAGGCGACTCACACTCTAAACATGCAAGGACCCAGCACTAAGCGCTAATCAGGAGCCTGCTTTAAATAATCACAGTACGCAATAAACCCATGCCAGTTAAAATAAACTTGACAAGATTAAACAGAAAGCACAAGGGCTTAATGACTGTGGATAAGACAATGCTGAACACATATAGATGCACGAGCCCGTGGGACTCATGATGGTTGCTGTGGTACTATACGGTATATTTGAATAGACAAGAAATGCAGATGATGAAATCTAGATCACAAACGTAAAACAAACTTCTGGAAGAACTCGGTGGGTTATGCAGCATCCACGGTGGCAAAAAGAAAGTGAGCATTTTGGGTTGAGATCTGCATCAGTTTTAGTTCTGGCAAAGTTCTGAGCTCCTCCAGCAATGGTGCATTTTTATGGGTTTTCATATTTGGATATCCAGATAGCTTTTTATATGCCACATAAAGGGGTGTTGCAGAGGGATAGAGCGCATGGCATTAGGTGGAGAGGAATGGCCAACAGCCAGTAAATACTTTCAGATCATCTCTGTATCCAGTGAGGTGTGACATGGATCTATGATAAAACCCAGTCCTTTTCATGCAGCCCTTCATTTTCTACACTCCCAGGATAGTTCCACAGAGTTTTCATTTGGTCAATTGCATCAAAGTAGGCCATCATGTCTGTCCATCCAAATCCTACCTCAAAGTTCAAAGTTGAGATTAAATTTATTGTCGAAGTACATATGTCCCCAATTACTACCCTGGGATTCATTTTCTTGCAGGCATTCACAGTAGAAGAAAGAAATATAAAAGAATCAATGAAAAACTATACACAAAGACTTAAAGGAACCCATGTGCAAAAGAAAACAAGCAGAGCAAATACAAAATAAACAAATAAATAATCCAGACAACATATGTCATAGAGTCTTTGAAAGTGAGTCCATAGGTTGTGCAGTGTTGTGGTGAGTGCTGATTCAGGAGCCCAATGGCTGAAGGGTAATAACTGTTCCAGAATCAAGTGATATGGGGTCTAAGGCTCCTGTACCTCATTCCCAGTGGTAAAAATGAGAATTAAGCATGGACTGGATGGTAGGGGTCCTTGATGATAGTTGCTGCTTTCTTATAGAAATGTTCCTTGTAGATGTGTTCTATGGTGGGGTGGGCTTTTCCAATCATGGACTGTGCTGGATCCAGCACTTCTGTAGCCTTTTCCATTCTTGGACACTGGTGTTTCCATATCAGGCCATGGTACAACCAGTCAGGATACTCTCCATTGTGCATCTGTAGGAGTTTGTCAAGGTTTTAGATGACATGCCAAATCTGTGCAAGCTTCTGAGAAAGTAGAGGTGCTACCATACATTCGTTATAATAGCACTTATGTGCTAGGCCCAGGACCTCTGCAGTGTTAACGCTGAGGAATTGAGAGTTACTGACTCTCTCCATCTCTGATCCTCTAATGAGCACAGACTCTTGGAACAACAATTTTTTTCCTCCTGTAGTTAATAATGGCACCGCTCAAAACAGATTTTCAATCTCACTTCTGTATACCAATTTGTTGCCATCTTTGATTTGACCAAAAACAGTGGTGTTGTCAGCAACTTAAGTATGGTGTTGGAGCCTCAATTAGCCCCACAATCATGGGTGTAAAGCTCGTAGAGCAGGGGGCTAAGCTCACTGTGCTCACCATCTGTGCTGATGATGATTATGGATGAGATGAGGTTGCCAATCTGTACTGACTGGGGTCTGCAAATGAGGAAATTGAAGATCCAGTTGCACAAGGGGGTGTCAAGGTCCAGGTCTTGGAGCTTATTGATAAATTTTAAGGGGACGATAATGTTGAACGCTGAGCTGTAGTCAAAGAAGTTTATCCTGATGTATGCACCTTCACGATCCAGATATTCCAGAGCAGAGTGAGAGCCAATGAAAAGGCATCTGCTGTGAACTTGTGATAGTAGGCAAACTGCAGCGGATGCAAGTCACTTCGCAGACATGAGTTGATATGTTTGTTGACCAACCTCTCAAAACACTTCATCACAATGGATGCAAGTATTACTGGAGGATAGTCAGTGAGGCAAGATACCACATCTGCCTGTATTAATTCAATATTCCTCTATGTCTTGTCCATTCAAGTTCTTGTACAGATGGCACGTAAGTATCCTCTTATTCCTGTTCCTGTCACCACCACCTCCTCTGGCATCACATTCCAGATACCAACCACTCTTTGTATGAGAAGTTTATCCTCAGATTCCTTTTCTCCTTCTTCTCACTTTAAAAACCTAAGTCCCCTAAATTTCGACATCCCTGTCAAGGGAAACAAAGTCTGGCTATCTACCCTGTCTATACCCCTCCTAATTTTATATATACCTCTGCATGAAAAATTTTCTAGTACTTTCCCGATGTATATGATGAATAAACTCTTATCGGGCTTCTGGCCGGGAACAGGTATCAATTATAACCAACGTTTCAATGACAAACTCTGCCATCTTCATCAGGGATGATGCCTGGGTGTGTCTAGACTGATGGCACTATAGGCCCATTGTCCATCCCTCCTGATTGGTTAGTCCAAATCAGGTTTGCGCTCTTCCACCATGTTTACAAATGAATTCCTGTTATCCCTATATTTTCATGGTTTCTGGAAGGATTGCCAAGATCAAGATTAATACCATCCATAAACTCATAAGGAAGCTCAAGTCACAGCTTATGTGGGTCAAAGATGACCTGGGACTAAGATCAGCTGGCTTCCCTGTGAATGTGAAGCAGAGTATATCAGCCAGACTGGACACATGGTGGAAACCCACATCAAGGAGCACAGGAGGTGTATCTGTTTGGGTTACCTGGGGAAATCAGCAGCAGCAGAACACTACATTGGCAAAGGCCATAGGGTTGACTTAGATGGCACAAAACTACTGTTCCGCATCAATGGCTTTTGGGATCACTTGGGAAAGGAAGCCATTGAAATGAAACTAGAGGAAAAGAATTTTAAGAAAGGCAAGGGTCTCACTCTAAGTAAGTACTGGAATTCAATTTTAAACAAGGTGGGAGAACAGAAAGTGTGGTTGTGTGAGATCCATAATCAACCATGATGGAATGACAGAGCAGTTTCAATGGGCCGAATGGTCTAATGCTGCTCCTATGTCTTATAGTCTTGTGAACTTCAGGGGTATAAATACCATTGGTCTAGGCCTACTCAGGAAGAATCCCTGAAGAAGATGGCACAGTCTGTCAATGAAATATTGGTTATAATCAATACCTGTATGTGGCTGGAAGCCTGAGAAGAGTGTATTTGTCTTTCCTCTATCATGTCACGTCTCTCCTTGTAACTGAAGCCTCAAAATCCAGGCACTATCCTTGTGTAACGTGGGAGAGAGGTTCAAGGATCTAAAGAATTGAACGGGAGACACTGATTTAAAATGGGAGTGTGAGGTGTTTATTTAACCAACAGCGAAACACTAAATTGGGTGTCTAGCTAAAAAGGTATTTGTCTAAGCTATCCAAAACCACTACAGTGCATATTCAGCTAACCTTTAAATGAAAAGATACTCTGCTAATCCTCCTCAATCTACAAAACCCAAGAAGTAAACAAACTGGGGGGGAGGGCCATCTACGCTCTTTCTCAGTGGTCCTTCAGAACTGGTCACAAATTCAGCATGAAGTTGGGCCCCGTGGGTGGCAGAAAAGAAAGAGAGTGGTCCCTCTGCATGTGCTATCTTTTAAACCTCAATGTGCCCAGAACCAAAGATGGGCTCCATTGTGCCCAAAAATGGAGGTCAGGCAGCATTATGGAAATGAACAAATGGTCAACGTTTTGGGCAGAGATCCTTCTTCTGGACTGAAGTGCAAAGGGCTTCAGAATAAAATGTTGGGATGGGGAGGAGGGGAGGGCTAGCTGGAAGGTGATAGGTGAAGCCAAGTGACTGAGAAAGGCAAAGGGCTGGAGAAGAAGGAATCTGATAGGAGAGGAGAGTGAACCACGAAAGAAGAGGAAGGAGGAGGAGACCCAGGGGGAAAGTGATAGGCCAGTGAGAAGAGATTAAAAAGGCAGAGTGGGGAATAGAATAAGAAGGGAGAAGTAGGAAAAAAAATATCAGAATGAGAAATCAATTTTCACGCAACCAGGTTGGAGGCTAGTCAAAGTTACTCTTTCCATCATTTGAATAACACTATTTTGCCTCCTCTTAATCACTTTCTGCTCCAGGGAGAACAATCCAAATGTGAATTAATTTTGTATTAATACCAAGTATTGCTGTGGAAAAGATAACCTTTCTATCAAACCAATAATCGACGTATGAAAGACACTGAAGCCAAGAGTAGGGTTTTGGTAGAAATTATTTGGGAATTACTCTATTTTATGCATATTTTATGTTAATTTATATTTCTGTAAATTACAGTACATGTGGATAGGGAAAGTTAATAATAATAAAGAACTGAAGAGGCCCAGTTAATTGACTACTGTTCATTAACTGAAAAGCATTAAGGTGAATCAAAGGCACCCAAGGGTCATATACTATACATATTTTTGCAATATAACAAACTATCCTTGGCCCACATGCAGATTCCATTCCTTGTGATGCTTACACATATTCACCCTGTTGATTTTAAAGTCACCATCTCCTGGACCTTGACAGCTACGATGAATACAGGAAGCCAATCGTTATTTAATTTACACCTGTTCACATGAAAGCGCTATCCTTCTCTGCTTTCATCAGAGAATCCATGTCTCAATTTCAGGAAACTTCATAGCACTTCAAAGTACTTTTGCATCTGTTCCAAAGTACAATAAAATTAACGCAGTTGAACCAAGTTTAAGTAATGCTCCATTGGATTAATATAATTCAATTGTAGATAAATAGACAGAGGACTGGTATCTTCAGCAACAAAAAATATTATTGATTTTGATTATTTGAATATACATGTTAAAACAAATTTATTGCAATGGTTTCCATCAATAATTCTAGCTAATAAATGTCAGTAGACACACAAACTAAACTAGGAGACCCTAACTTTAGCAACACCAAACTAGTGTGAAGTCCACAACTGATCTGAAAATAAGCCATCAGACGAAGTGGTGTTTTTCTGATGCTTCTACGTGCTTGAAGAGCAGAAGAGCTGTTCTGATGGAGGAAATAAATGCTTGGTGCCAATGTGCCTTTCTGGCTTGGAAGGAAAGTTTAAATAATGTAGGAATGTGTGAGGCATAGGATACAACTTGCATCTGTCACTTAACCTGGTGAGCTGAAGCAAGGAAATAGCTTTATTGGAGGAGCAAAAACTGTTGGGAGCTCCTCCACAATCAGAATATCACTCTTTAAACAATTCCCTGTGAATTCACACCACTAAGTGATTGATCACATGGAACCCTTGTGCATTATGAATAATATTGGTTCAACTAAAGTTCCATGGAGAGTTCTGTTTGTCAATGATGATGTACTGATCCTGGCCTAGCCAGCCAAACACATCTCCAAACATCTACTCATTCAGACTTCCATCCTCACAAACAAATTGAAAATAATTGTTGGCTCAGCCTGGTGATGTTACGTGAAGCCATTTGGAAGACACTCAAATGTCTCAAGAAGCAACCTAAAAAGATCCGGATAGACAACAAAAATGAGGGTGGTAATCACTTTTACAATTTTTATTGTAAAATTTACTATTGTAATGGTAAAAGAGATCACCATTATTGAGTACAGTAGGAGGAAACAGGAGCTTCTTATCAGGGGCTTGGCAGTGGAGAGGGTCAGCAACTTTAAATTCATTGGTTATCATTTCAGAGAATCTGTCCTGGGATCAGCATTTAAGTACTAATAGAAAGAAGTCAAGGCAGAAGTTTGCACAAGTTTGGCATGTCATCCAAAACTTTCACAAACTTCTATAGATGCACAGTGGAGAGGATCCTGACTTATTGTATCGTGGCCTGGTATGGAAACACCACTGCCGTTGATCTGAAAAGTCTACACAAATTAATGGATACAGACCAGTTCATCACAGGAAAAGCCTTCCCCACCTTTCAGCACATCTGCAAAGAAGAGTGCCACAAGAAAACAGCATCTGTTATCAAGGACTCCCACCATCTAGGGCATGCTCTGTTTTTTACTACTGCCATACAGAAGGAAATACAGGAACGTTTGGACCAACACCACCAGTTTCAGGTACAGTTATTACCCTTCAACAATCAGGCACCTGTTACAGAGTGGATAACCCCTCTCACCTCAAAATTGAATTGATTCCATAACCTAAGGACTCACTTTCAAGGACTCCACAACTTGTTATCAATATTATTTATTATTTATTTGTTCAATTTTTTTTTGCATTTGCGCAGTTTCTCTGCTTTCGCACATTGGTTGTCTGTCCATCTTTGCGTGTAGACCTTCACTGATTCTATTGTGTTTCTACTGTAAATGCCTGCAAGAAATTGAATTTCAGGATAGTAGATGATAATCCCCATTTTGTGACACACCTCACTGTGTTGACCATGTATTGTTTTCTCCCGTTTCTGTTGCTGATTGTCACCCTGTTACTATTCCGTGGCCCAGAATATTTTAGACACTTATCTCAACCATGAGTTTAAATGTCCATCCACCTGGCCAAAGTGCTGAACTTGGACACAAACTGAAGTATCAGCAAAAGGTTGTAAACAAAGATGCACGGATTAATAGGCTCCACACATCAAAGTTGCTGGTGAACGCAGCAGGCCAGGCAGCATCTATAGGAAGAGGCGCAGTCGACGTTTCAGGCCGAGACCCTTCGTCAGGACCAGGATTAATAGGCTAATTAGTCACATGGGTGTAATTTGGTGCTGAGGGCTCATTCGACCAGAAGGGCCAGGTACTGTGCTGTATTTCTAAATAAATACATTTTTAAAAAGTTCTGTTGATTCTTCTTGTCTGGCTTTTAATGATGAGTCTTAGGATTCCTGTGAAACCCGTAGTTGTCATCTCAGAGTTAAAATCTCGTGAAAACCTTGTTCATCTTGACTCATTAAAATATTATAAGAAATGATCTGCCTCTCCAGAGAGAATCATGCACTTGCATCAAAACATGCCTACGTTAAGTCTGCAAGAAAACCCACATGCTCTATAATATCAAGGTTTTCTCCTGTGGCTGAAAATATGCTACAGTGAACTACAAGGGGAATACTGAACACCAAGACATAAAGCAACAGGAGTAATTACCGTGGAGAGAAAAATCCATCAGAACCACAGATAACTCCAGCTATGTCAAGGCTCACATAAACTGCAAATACTTTAATGTGCAAAATGTTTACTTTTATAAAGCCATTCTATGTACTTCTGAAATAAAGCCAACAGCTAATTTGGAAGTAGAAACCAGTTCTCATACATATAAATTATTTATTGATTACACATAGTGAAAACCCTGGGACAGTCAGGCCTCTGCCAGTGGGAACTGCATTAAACACGGTCAGCAGTCCTTTTATTTTAGGAAGATTTTTTTTACAGATATGCTGAAAAGCATTTGCTGAACGATAACATGAAAACAAAACTTCAGAAAAGTGTTGCCTGAAGTTTCGTACCTGGTGGTAATTACAGGCACGCCATATTGGCATCAGAATGTGTAGTGACACTTGTGGGCTGCCCTCAGCACAAAAGACCATAAGACCATAGGGCATACGAGCAGAATTAGGCCACTTAGTCCATCGGATCTGCTGTGCCACTTCTTCGTGACTTATCCAATTTTCCTCTCAGCCCCAGTCTCCTGCCTTCTCCCTGTATCTGTTCATGCTCTGACAAATCAAGAATCTACCTTCTGCCTTAAAAAACACGTAAAAATTTGGCCTGCAGAGTTGCCTGTGGCAATGAATTCCACAGATTCACCACTCTCTGGCCAAAGAAATTCCTCTTCATCTCCATTCTAACAGGAAGCCCCTCTATTCTGAGGCTGTCCTCTGGTCTTAGACTTCCCTGCCATAGGAAACATCCTCTCCACCTTCATTCTATCAAGGCCTTTCACCATTCGATAGGTTTCAATGAGGTCACCCTTCATTCTTCTGAATTCTAGCAAATACAGGGCCAGAGCCATCAAACGCTCTTCATATGGCAAGCCATTCAATCCTGGAATCATTTCTGTGAAGCTTCTTTGAACTCTCTCCGCTTTTAACATTTTCTTTCTAAGATAAGGGGCCCAAAACTGCGCACAATACTTGAAGTGAGGCCTTTCCAGTGCTTTATAAACTATCAATATTACATTGTTGCTTTTATGTTCTAGTTCTCTTGAAATGAATACTAACATTGCATTTGCCTTCCTCACCACAGACTCAACCTACAAATTAAACTTTAAGAAATTGTGCACAAAGACTCTCAAGTCCCTTTTTGCCTGAGTTCTTTGTATTTCCTCTCCATTTTAAAAATAGTCTACCCTGTCATTTTTTCAACCAAAGTGCATGATTATACAATTCCCGTCACTGTATTACATCTGCCACTTCTTTGCTCATTCTCCTAATCTAAGTTCTTTTGTAGTCTCTCTACTTCCTCAAAACTACCTGCCCCTCCACCTGTCTTCATACTGTCTGCAAACTTTGCAACAAAGCCATCCATCATTGAAATTATTGAAATATAATATAAAAAGAATTGGTCCCAACACAGAATCCTGTGGTACGTCACTAGTCACTGGCAGCCATCCAGAAAATGCTCCTTTTATTCCCACTCTTTGCCTCCTGTCAATAAGCCACTGCTTTATCCATGCTAAAATCTTACTTGTAATACCATGGGCTCATAGCTTGTTAAGCTGCCTCATGTGTGGCACCCTGTCAAAGGACTTCTGAAAATCCAAGTACACCACATCAAGTCATTCTCCTTTATCTATCCTGCTAGTTATTTCTTCAAAGAATTCCAACACAGTTGTCAGGCATGATTTGCCCTTGAGGAAGCCATGCTGACCACAACCTATTTTATCATGTGCCTCCAAGTACCAAGAGCTCATCCTTAATAATGAACTTCACCGTCTTCCCGACCACTGAGGTTAGACCAACTGGTCTATCATTTCCTTTCTTCTACCTCTCCCTTCTTAAAGAGTGGAAACACATTTGCAATTTTCCAGAACCATTCCAGAATTTAGTGATTCTTGAAAGATCACTACTAATGACTTCACAATCTCTTTAGTCACCTCTTTCAGAACTCTGGGGTGTACACAATCTGGTCCAGGTCACTTATCCACCTTCAAACTTTTTGGTTTCCCAAGGATCTTCTCTCTAGTTATGGTAACTTCACACACTTCATGACCCCTGAAACATGGATATTCTGCCATACTGCTAGTATCTTCCACAGTGAAGACTGATTCAAAATACTTATTCAATTCATCTGCTATTTCCTTGTCCCCCATTACTACAACATTGTTTACCTGCATTCCAACATCCACTCCCTCCTCTCTTTTACACTTTATGTATCCGAAGAAATTTTGGTACCCTCTTTAATATTATTTGCTAGCTTACTTTCATATTCCATCTTTGCCTTCTTAACGACTTTTTAGTTGCCTTCTGTTGGGTTTTAAAAGCTTCACAATCCCATTAACTTCCCACTAATTTTTGCTCTATTATATGCCCTCCTTTTGGCGTTTATGTTGGCTTTGACTTCATTTGTTAGCTACGGAGTTGTCTATCCCAGCATATGACAACAGACTCCGGCAGATTGAGCGGATGAGACCAATGGAAGGTCCAACAGTCAAGAAGGCAGTCTCTGCAAGCATCATGGAACGTGTAGAGCAGGACAAGACACAGAAGATGTCCTGGTCATCCACTGCGCCTAGTCCCATCTCCAGCCATCTCGACTCTGTCTTGCCATTCGATCCAGATGGGAATTGGGAAGAGAGAGTGAGGCTGACGCTGCGCAACTCTCCCTCACTTAAATCCAAATCATGCGCTAGTCTCGACACCATCATAATGTTGTCGAGGTCCTCATCGACGTCTACGATGGATGAACACAACACGGTTGTGTCATCTTGCCTTTAGAATACTTTGTCCTCTTTTGGATGTATATATCCTGTGCCTTCCAAATTGCTTTCAGAAATTCTAGCCATTGCTGCTCTGTCATCATCCCTGACAGTGTTCTTTTCCTAATCAATTCTAGCCAACATCTCTCTCATGCCTCTGTAATTCCCTCTACTCCACTGCAAAACTGATACATCTGACTTTAGTTTCCCCTCTCAGATTTCAGGGTGAATTCTATCATATTATGATCACTCTCCACTAAGTGTTCTTTAACTTTAAGCTCTCTAATCAATTCTGGTTCATTGCACAACACCCAGTCCAGAATAGCTGATCCCCAACTGGCCTTATCCATGAACTGCTCTAAAAAAACTTCTCGTCTGTATTCTAGAAACTCCTCCTCTTAGAATCCAGCAACAACCTGATTATCCAATCTACCTGCATACTGAAATCCCCCATGACTATTCTAACCCCTTTTGGCATGCATTTTCTATATCCCATTGTAATTTGTAAACCACATCCTTACTACTGTTTGAGGGTCTGTATACAACTCTCATCAGCATATTTTTACCCTTGCAGTTCCCTTAGCTCTATTCACAATGATTCAACACCTTCTGACCCTATGTCAGCTCTTTCTAATAATTCGATATCAATTTTTACCAACAGAGCAATGCTGCCCTCTCTGTCTTCCTGTCTGTCCTTTTGATACAATGTGTATCCTTGGACATTAAGTTCCCAGCTATAATCTTCTTTCAGTGATGCCTACAACATCATACATGCCAATGTGTACTGTGCTATAAGTTCATCTAACTTATTCTATATACGGTGCACATTCAAATATAACACCTTTAGTCCTGTATTCACCCTTTTCGATATTTTCTGCCTTTTACATTGCAACTTACCCTGTTGACTGTAATTTTGCCCTATCAACAGCCTCTCCTCACTACACATTGCCTCTGTTTGTAAACCAGCTACCGTATCTTCAGCACTCTCATCTGTTATTCCTACGATACTTTTTCTATTGAAATATATGCAGCCCAGGTCATAAGTCACACCATGCTCAATCTTTTGATTTCTAACTTTGTCTGAGCTCTTACCAATATCTCTCTCCACAACCTCTCCACTCACTGTTCTGGCACTGGTTCCCATCCCACTACAACTCTAGTTTAAACCCCACCATGCAACATTAACAAATCTTCCTGCTGGGATATTAGTCCCAGATTGTTGATTCCCAGATTAATGCAGATTGTTAGAAGTTGCAGCCGGATGCACTTCTCGCCGCTGTAATCCTCAGGGACACTGGAGGTCTTCCTGCCTTCCCAAATCCCAGAAGAGGAGAATTCCACTCTCCTGCCTGGCATCTCTACTGTCCTAGCTGAGAAGAAATAAAGAATCCTTAGCTTGTGCTAGTTGTTAAGACAAACAACAAACTTCACTGTATGTTTCAATATACATGTGATAAATAAATCTGAATCTTGTTTGCATTTTAATTAAAATCATATGCAAATATGAAATAATTTCATAAACCATTTGCACAAAATATTATTATGTTTCCATTTTTTGAGTAGACCTTAAGTAATTTTATACCACATCCATTCTCAATAAGAAGGAAAAGGGATCCATTGCTCCAACATCTTCCCATAAAACCCCTAAAGGTCCCTCGGGAAACTTATTCAATGGGAAAATTAACCACATCTTCCAAATGATATCAAAGATGATGCCTGGATGGTCTGTTAAGATAAGAGAAGAATTTTCACTCTTATCTTCACAGCTTAGTATGTGTTTGGGAACATGGAGTCCTTGCTTACAAATCCAATTTCAATTCGATAATAACACAAGTGAACGTTCTCAGTGAAAATCAGCTGCTTATGTTGTGTCAGTGAAGCCGGACTTCCATTGCTAATTAAATAATATGTACGAGTACCATTGTGAACCCTGTTGAAATGTTCACTGCCATCACTAAGCTCCTGTGGCAGCTGTGCCTACAAGAATAGGCAACGGTAATGCAGCGACCTCCACCCCACAACCCCCACCCTTCCTCCAACTCCCCGGTCCCACCTGTTCAATTTTAAGGATACGTTAATTTGCTTTATAAACTGTGCTCTTAAAATGTATGAAGCACCATGGCCACTGCCACAGTTACTAAGGTGGGTAAAACCTGGAGTCCATCACAGCAGATACCAGATCAAAAGATGTCTGAAGTTACATCCTAATGTCAAGCTACTCTCTGTGGTTTCGCCTAAATGTAGAAATAATGATCTGAGATGGTAGGTAGAAAACTAAAATCTTAAAAATCTCTGATGTGACTCAACATGAATTTTATCAATGGCAAATTTATTTCAAAATTAACAGAATAAAATTCAGCAATAGCTCGCTCTTCCCCACCATTAACCCCAAATCTCTACACCTCTCTCTAGCTCTCTGCTTCCCTCACTCTTCCCCTTTACTCGTCCTTCTGTAATTTTTATACAAATATGCTTTTAAAAGAATGATTGAATCCCTAAAGCACACTCAGCATACAATTCAATGTCTTCCAGCTCCTACTTAGATCAGTGACATCAAGCACAGATGACAGAGATCAGATAGGCACCCATTTTCTGACTTTATTTGCTCTTGCTCCTTCAAAGTCTGCTTTATTGTAGACATCTTATCTCCATTTAAATTAAATTTAAAATTCACTGCAGCTGACATTCATTCTAGATATACTCCTCTGAATAGATTAGAGACCTGAAGGTTTTATGTAAGTGATAAGCAGCAAGTTCAATAATTATACCCTACATTTTCTGGAAAAAGATACCTTTTTTTTTGCCATGGAATTAGATAGTACATTAAATATCGCAGGCTGAAATTTGAATAGGGCAAGCTTAGAGCCAGGAGTTCAAACTTTACCAGGTATACTTTTATATGTTATCATCAAAAAGTTTATTAAGCCACAGGGTCAATCTTAGAAGGAGAACATGTTTCAGAAACTGCTTACTGCAGCAATATTGTTAATTTGCACCTGATACAATAAACTGAAACCAAATAACAGGAGCTGGATTCTCTGCACAATAGAAACTTCCACATGTAATAGTCTTCTTCCAGCATTCAATTGTTTTAATTATGTTGCAGCAACCCTAAAAATTTAATTTTTTTTGAAATTTTATCAACTATATAAAGTATATACATATATATGATCCCAACCTATGGAATTTTCGCCTGATTTCATTCTTTGTACAGTTTTTTCTCTTCCCGGCCCCCCACCCCCACATATCCAACATTGTTCTCTCTATCCATACATTTTCCAGCTGGTCAAGTTCAGGATGATTTGTCAACCAGTTCACATTACCTATTATGTGTGTCTGGGTAGATATTTCTTCCTCAATGTGAAAGTCAAATTCACATTATGTGTAATGACTCTGAAATTCCACAGGGCTACTGAGCCATTTCAGTGAGGGCTTCTGATAGAAAGAATGTGGAAAGAAGCAGAGTCATTGAAATTGCTCACTGCACTCTCCCCATTCTGCACAGGTAGAACCTACACTTCAATAAAAATTAAAGGCAATGTGTGGGAATGAGGAAAGATAACAGCAAAGTTGAAGAATTCGAGAATTCCCTCAAAGAATACAGCACACGTACAGTGGGCTGAGCTGTCTCCTTCAATGCTGTATGATCCATAAGAGATGGGAGAAATAACATCTTTTGTCTTTAGCAGCAGCTTATCAGTTAAAAGTGCAACACACACAAAATGCTGGAGGAACTCAGCGAGTTCCTGCCGAATGGTTTCGGCTCGAAACGTCGACTGTACTTTTTTGCATAGATGCTGCCTGACCTGCTGAGTTCCTCCAGCATTTTGTGTATGTTGCTTGGATTTTCCACATCTGCAGATTTTCTCTTGCTTGTGAGCTTGTCAGTTAAAAGTGCATTAAGATTTAGTGATTGTATGTTGGAGGTACAGGAACAGATGCAACTGTTATTTAGTATATTCCTACAATTAACACAGGCAGTGAACAGATGATGAGGACGTGAATGTGCTGATGCTGTACAAATGGTTAAGGATCCAATATGGGTAAATCCATATATAGAGCTTGATTTTTAAAGTATTTTGCTATAGGCATACAAGGGTGATTGATAAGTTTATGGCCAAAGGTACAAATGAGTTATTAACCTCAAACTTTCTGCATAATCACTCAAAGCATTGAACTGCATGTGCATGTAACGAGAGCCGTATAACTCATCTCCTTCTACCTTAGGTCACGAACTTATCAATCACCCCTGCTGTGGACACTTTCTGGAGGTCCAAGATCCGTATGCTCCGCAACCGCTGGACTAAGTGTGTAAATGTAGGAGGGGACTATGTTGAAAAATAAATATGCTAGTTTTTCTAAAATTGAATCCTTCTACCTTAGGCCACGAACTTATCAATCACCTGTCGTATATCACTGATGTAGAGAAGGAAGAGTTACAAGGTTCAAAGGGAACTAAACTATTTTTTGAATAAAGAAAATAAAATTATATTTCCTTTTGCAGTTGTGTTTTTTCCAGTTATTTTCAGCAGCAATTGACAATTATTCTAAAGGAGAGCAAGTCTTGATGACCAATTTCAGATGTAGACAAATTTGAGATTGGGCTGGGCTGAACAAAGTAGAGATAGCTCTCTGTGGAATTAATCTAAGCTTGATTTATTTATTATGGCATCAAGATATCAGAAATACAGAAGTTTAACAACACAGTCTACAAATGAACAACTTTAAATGAGATGAAGTTTCACTATTTCCATTTGAAGATGATGGGTTTTCCACTGTGTATGCATTACGGCAGGATCATGAAATAAGTAACTCAAATCTGAAATGACATTCATAGTTTTGCACTCCACCCTTTGATGGAAACTGCAGAGAAGGCACTGTGTAATGGTCTGCTGTAAGGCTAAATAGAGAGCTTGCTCTTCTCCTGGATGCTCTATCAAACTGCTCTAATATATCTTGCTTAGCAAAATGCCCACTGAATGAGTTGAGGATGAATTGGTTTGTTATTGTCACGTTTACTGAGATACAGTACAATATTATAAAATGGGATAGAAGCTGTCCTTGAGTTTGGTGGTACGTGCTTTCAGGCTTTTGTATCTTCTGCCCGATGGAAGGGAAAAGGAGAAAGACTGACCAAGGCGGCTGGGGGTTTTGATTATGCCCGCTGCTTCATCGAGGAAGTGAGAAGTATGCATAGAGTCTGAGGAAGGGAGGCCGATTTCCATGATGTGCTGAGCTGTGGCCACATCACTCTACAGTTTCTGGAGCCACAGGCAGAGCAGTTGCCATGACGACCTGTGAGGCATCTGAACATGATAGAACTCCAAAACACACTATAATCCTGCAAATGTGAAGGGTTACAGTTATAAAGAGATTTGATGAGTTTTGTCCTTTTAAATATTATATAGTGGACAGCATTCCAACAGTCTGCTATGTGGGGGTCGGGGGGGGGGGGTCACAGCACAGGACCGTAAGAAGCTACAGAAAGTTGTAAGATTAGCTTTACAAGTAAAATTAGTTGTGAAGATACCTCCGTAGAATCCAATACATCTTCAAGGAGTGGTGCCTCTGAAAGTCAGCATCCATTATTAAGGACCCCCATCACCCAGGACTTTCCCTCTTCTCATTGTTACCATCAGGAAGGAGGTACAGAAGCCTGAAGGCACACACTCAACAGTTCAGGAACAGCTTCTTCCCCTCTGCTGTCCAATTCCTAAATGGACATTGAATCCTTGAACACTACCTCACCTTTTTATATTATTTCTGTTTTTTTAATTTAACTATTTAATATGGGCATATATACTTAATGTAATTGATTTGGTAACTTTTTCCTCTATATTATCATGAATTGTATTGTTCTGTTCCAACTAAGTTACCAAATTTCACGACATGTGCCGGTGACATTAAACCTGATTCTGATTTTTTTTTAAATGAAAGTGAGCTGGTATTTGGGATTATAGGGATTGTTCTTAAGAAATAGTTGATAATCATGAGAGAAAAAGAAAAGCTTTCATGTATACAATATATATTCATATACATTTGTTGCTTTACAGATAAGCAAGTTCTACAGTAATGCAGGTGAAGCAGTACCCAGTTTGCACTCTGAAACTTTCAGAAACAGCCCTATAATATTGATCAGATTACTGTTGTGATTTTCATTGAAGAATAAATATTGGAAGAACAATAAAAGGAAAGATTATAAAAAATATATTTCTTTGCAAAGATGGTGGAGGGATCATCTGCCAGAAATTATTATTAAAGAATAATAATAAATCTGTGGTGGTAAATCTGTGGAATTTGTTGCCACGAGCGGCTGTGGAGGCCAAGTCATTGGGTGTATTTAAGGCAGAGATACGTAGATAGGTCCTTCATTAGCCAGGGCATCAAAGGGTATGGGGTGAAGTCAGAGGAGTAGGGATGACTGAAGGAATTGGATCAGCCCATGATTGAATGACGGAGCAGACTTGATGGGCCGAGTGGCCCACTTCTGCTCCTATATCTTATGGTCTTTAAAAGAAAATTTGATGGTGAAGTGAATAAAGAAGTGCAGGTAATAAACAATAGTATGCAATTAGACTGGGTGTCTCACATGGAAAAAGCTCTTGTGCAAGATTGATGGGCCAAATATCCTAATTCTCTGCTATATTATTCAAGATACCATAGTATTGCAAATTATGGAGATTTCAAAGTTCAAAGAAAATTTATCAATGTACATATATGTCATATTTCTGCATTTTTCTATTTTTCATTGCTGGTTACAAACTAGAAACAATGTTAATATTGCCTGCCTGGCATTTTCTGCAGGATTTCTTGCAATGTGCCTAAGCTACTGACAGAAGATTGGCAGAGATGCAGGAGAACATCCATCTCTTCCAGTTTGCATTTATCTTCAGAAATCAGATAACTCCCCATGGATTTAAACTGGATAATATGTCCTCAGGTTTGTAGAATGCCTCAGATTTAAGAAGCATTACTTCACTGATTTAGGTGCAAACACAGAAACTCTTACAAGTTTGCACTTAAGACCATCAGTATACATGAATGTCATGGATAAATGTAATTTTGGTATACCCTTCAGAAGTTGCCTTAAGTCATTTTCTACAACTACATTAAAGTTACTGGAAAAAAAACTCTTTAAGACTTCAGTTGAAGTCTTAAAGAATAGTAATATATCTGTAGTGGTAAACCTGTGGAATTTGTTGCCACGAGCGGCTGTAGAGGCCAAGACATGGGCGAATCAAAGTACACAGAGTACAGCTGGAATATTGTTTTCAATTCTGGTCGCCTCATTATAGAAACATAGACATAGAAACATAGAAAATAGGTGCAGGAGTAGGCCATTCAGCCCTTCGAGCCGGCACCGCCATTCAGTATGATCATGGCTGATCATCCAACTCAGAACCCTGTACCAGCCTTCCCTCCATACCCCCTGATCCCTTTAGCCACAAGGGCCATATCTAACTCCCTCTTAAATATAGCCAATGAACTGGCCTCAACTATTTCCTGTGGCAGAGAATTCCACAGATTCAACACTCTCTGTGTGAAGAAGTTTTTCCTAATCTCGGTCTTAAAAGGCTTCCTTCCCCTTTATCCTCAAATTGTGACCCCTCGTTCTGGACTTCCCCAACATCGGGAACAATCTTCCTGCATCTAGCCTGTCCAATCCCTTTAGGATTTTATACATTTCAATCAGATCCCCCCTCAATCTTCTAAATTCCAACGAGTATAAGCCTAGTTCATCCAGTCTTTCATCATATGAAAGTCCTGCCATCCCAGGAATCAATCTGGTGAACCTTCTTTGTACTCCCTCTATGGCAAGGATGTCTTTCCTCAGATTAGGGGACCAAAACTGCACACAATACTCCAGGTGTGGTCTCACCAAGGCCTTGTACAACTGCAGTAGTACCTCCCTGCTCCTGTACTCGAATCCTCTTGCTATAAATGCCAGCATACCATTCGCCTTTTTCACCGCCTGCTGTACCTGCATGCCCACTTTCAATGACTGGTGTACAACGACACCAAGGTCTTGTTGCACCTCCCCTTTTCCTAATCGGCCACCATTCAGATAATAATCTGTTTTCCTATTTTTGCCACCAAAGTGGATAACTTCACATTTATCCACATTAAATTGCATCTGCCATGAATTTGCCCACTCACCTAACCTATCCAAGTCACCCTGCATCCTCTTAGCATCCTCCTCACAGTTAACACTACCGCCCAGCTTCGTGTCATCCGCAATCTTGGAGATGCTGCATTTAATTCCCTCATCCAAGTCATTAATATATATTGTAAACAAATGGGGTCCCAGCACTGAGCTTGCGGTACCCCACTAGTCACTGCCTGCCATTCTGAAAAGGTCCCGTTTATTCCCACTCTTTGCTTCCTGTCTGCCAACCAATTCTCTATCCACATCAATACCTTACCCCCAATACTATGTGCTTTAAGTTTGCACACTAATCTCCTGTGTGGGACCTTGTCAAAAGCCTTTTGAAAATCCAAATATACCACATCCACTGGTTCTCCCCTATCCACCCTACTAGTTACATCCTCAAAAAATTCTATGAGATTCGTCAGACATGATTTTCCTTTCACAAATCCATGCTGACTTTGTCCGATGATTTCACCGCTTTCCAAATGTGCTGTTATCACATCTTTGATAACTGACTCTAGCAGTTTCCCCACCACCGATGTTAGGCTAACCGGTCTATATTTCCCTGGTTTCTCTCTCCCTCCTTTTTTAAAAAGTGGGGTTACATTAGCCACCCTCCAATCCTCAGGACCTAGTCCAGAATCTAAAGAGTTTTGAAAAATTATCACTAATGCATCCACTATTTCTTGGGCTACTTCCTTAAGCACTCTCGGATGCAGACCATCTGGCCCTGGGGATTTATCTGCCTTTAATCCCTTCAATTTACCTAACACCACTTCCCTATTAACATGTATTTCCCTCAGTTCCTCCATCTCACTGGACCCTCTGTCCCCTACTATTTCCAGAAGATTATTTATGTCCTCCTTAGTGAAGACAGAACCAAAGTAATTATTCAATTGGTCTGCCATGTCCTTGCCCCCCATAATCAATATACCTGTTTCTGTCTGTAGGGGACCTACATTTGTCTTAACCAATCTTTTTCTTTTCACATATCTATAAAAACTTTTACAGTCAGTTTTTATGTTCCCTGCCAGTTTTCTCTCATAATCTTTTTTCCCCTTCCTAATTAAGCCCTTTGTCCTCCTCTGCTGAACTCTGAATTTCTCCCAGTCCTCAGGTGAGCCACTTTTTCTGGCTAATTTGTATGCTTCTTCTTTGGAATTGATACTATCCCTAATTTCCCTTGTCAGCCACAGGTGCACTACCTTCCTTGATTTATTCTTTTGCCAAACTGGGATGAACAATTGCTGTAGTTCATCCATGCGATCTTTAAATGCTTGCCATTGCATATCCACCGTCAACCCTTTAAGTGTCATTTGCCAATCTATCTTAGCTAATTCACGTCTCATACCTTCAAAGTTACCCTTCTTTAAGTTCAGAACCTTTGTTTCTGAATTAACTATGTCACTTTCCATCTTAATGAAGAATTCCACCATATTATGGTCACTCTTACCCAAGGGGCCTCTCACGACAAGATTGCTAATTAACCCTTCCTCATTGCTCAATATCCAGTCTAGAATAGGCTGCTCTCTAGTTGGTTCCTCGACATGTTGGTTCAAAAGACCATCCCGCATACATTCCAAGAAATCCTCTTCCTCAGCACCCTTACCAATTTGGTTCACCTAATCTACATGTAGATTGAAGTCACCCATTATAACTGTTGTTCCTTTGTTGCACACATTTCTAATTTCCTGTTTAATACCATCCCCAACCTCACTACTACTGTTAAGTGGCCTGTACACAACTTCCACCAGCGTTTTCTGCCCCTTAGTGTTATGCAGCTCTACCCATATCGATTCCACATCCTCCCGGCTTATGTCCTTCCTTTCTATTGCGTTAATCTCCTCTCTAACCAGCAACGCCACCCCACCTCCTTTTCTTTCATTATAGGAAGGATGTGGAAATTTTGCAGAGGGTGCAGAGGAGATTTACCAGGATGCTGCCTGGATTAGAGAACATGTCCTATGAGAAAAGATTGAATTCACTCTTTGGAGTGAATGAGGATGAAGTGTGACTTGAGAGGTGTACAAGATGATAAGAGGCATAAATTGAGTGACCAGTCAAAGACTTCCCCCTCCCCCCAAAAGTGGAAATGGCTAATATGAGTGGGCATAATTATAAGGTTATTGGAGGAAAGCATAGGGAGGATGTCTGAAGTTGTCTTTTTTTATATTACACAGAGTGGTAGGTGCCTGGAAGATGGTGTCAAGGGTAGTTGTAAAGGCAGATACATTAGGTACATTCAAGAGACTATTAGATAGGCATGTGGATGAAAGAAAAAATAAGGGCTGCATGGGAGGGTTAGATTGATGTTTAAGTGAAAAAGTCAGCACAACATTGTGGGTTGAATGGCCTGTACTGTTCTATAATATCAAAAATAAGAAGATAAATAAAAATGGACACCTGTTGCCACAAAACATATCATATTAAAGTTTTATTTAGTCATTGACTGCTTCTATGATTATTGTAAAACAGCCGTGTGAAAAGTGTGATAGTAAATCTGTTTTACAAGCTGGCCTTAGTAGCTTGTAACTGTGCAATGTGAGTAGGTTTCACATTGAATCTGTCACTCTGTTGCAGCTCCAACTTATGAAAGGATATTAGAATATCATTTAAACTACAGTACACTACTTGTAAGTGCGTGAAGAGTTAATCTTTAAATTTCACAGGTTGACCTGTTAGCTGATAATAAAGGCAGGCAATGAATGTACTAAAATGTCAAAATATCTTCGTTGCTGTAACATTAGTAATAATACTGAACAAAAAAACACTTTCAGTTTTTATTGCTCTACATTAATTCATCTTTATTCTGTCTCTATTTGGTACCTTGTACAAGTTAAGGACTCAGACATATTCCTTTATTCTTTGATTCTGTCTCTAAGAAAATAGTTGGTGATGTAAATTATTAAGGGTACTTTATTAAGCAAAATAAAAGCTTATGGTAAGGGGCAGTAGCAAGGGCTGTGGCAGGGCAAGGGACTGATAGCCAGGATTATTGCTGGACACTAAGAGACTTCTAGGATCCAGCAGCAAAAGACTAAAAAGTTCATAAGAAAGGAAAGAAATTCAGTTAGAGAGAAAACTTGTGTTTATTAATCAAAACAAGCAGTAAGGGCTGCTATGGATATACAAGTAGAAAGGCATCCAAGGTACGTATGAAACCTCCAGAAAAAAGGAAATAAAGGAAAGGTAGATATGTTAAATGCATTTTTTGCTAAAGGTCTGCACTGTGGAGAATGGTGCAAATGGCCCAAACAGATGGGCTAACTTCAACTAATATAAAGGAACTTGCAAAAACCCCAATCACAAAGGATAAAGTATTAGTGAAACCCATGAGGCTGAAGGTAGACCAATCACTGAGAACTAATAGCCTGCACCCAAGGATTTTCAAGGTTTCAGAGATCATGGACTCATTTTCCAAAAATTTTCAAAACTTGCTAAATTCCAGAAGGGTACTGGAAGATTGTGAAACAAAAAGCAATGAAAGGCCCCTTGTTCCAAACGGGAGGAAGATGGAAGTTGCACAACTATCGGCAAGAGAAATGAGCATGTATTGATAGAGAGAAACATGGTGACATAGTGTATTTAGATTCCAAAATGCCACCTAAGAGTCCGGTGTATAAGTTAAGAGCCCATGGCATAGGAAGAAGTATATTAGCATGGATTGAAAACTGGCTGTCACAGAAAGTAGTGGACTAAATGTACCCCTTTCTAGCTGGAGGGATGTAACTAATGGAGTACCCTGGAGATCAGTTCTTAGCCCACCATTGCTTACTATTTACACTAATGCCCTGGAGGAGGAATCAACATGAAAGGTTTCATATTTGCTGATGATACAAAAATAAATGAAAGGGTGTTTGCAATGGGGGATTTTGTGATTCTGCAGCAGGGTATAAGTAGTTCTGAAGAAGGGTCTCAGCCCAAAATGTCAACTGCTTGTTCATTTCCATAGATGCTGCCTGACCTGCTGAGTTTCTCCAGCATTTTGTGTGTGTTGCTTTGGATTTCCAGCAGCTGCAGAATTTCTTGTGTCTATGTTAATGGGTTGACAGATTGGGCAAAAACCTGACAAATGGAGCTTAATGTGGGGAAATGTGAGGTCATTTACTTGGATAGGAGAGATCAAAAGATGGCTTATTATCTAAATATAATGAAACTGCAAAGGAGTGAACATAGAACATAGATCAGTACAGCATAGTACAACATCTTCTGTCCGCAATGTTGTGCTAATCTTTTACCCTCCTCCAAGATCATTCCAAAGTTTCATTCCCACATATCCATCCATTTTTCTTTTATCCATGTGCCTATCAAACAGTCCCTTAAATCTCCCTATGGCTTAGAGGGCTCTAGGCATTCTAGTGAATAAATCACAAAATGGCGGCTGACAGGTTCAGGAGGTATTCCAGTAGACAGTCCAAGATAGCATTGGCGATATACAGCAATGTTTTGAGGGCAGCTCACAAAGATGCACTTCTTCTAAACTACAATCACTGCAATTCACAGCCTATAATTTTCCTTTAAGAAATGTACTTCTGTACTGTCTAAACATATTAGTGATTTACAGTCTCTGAAGGATTTGGCGAATTTGACTCTCAAGAATATAGGCACGGCCAGGGTGGCCATTGCTGGGGGTAGATGCTGTGTTGAGGCTTGAGAGCGGAAATCAAACCCGTGCTTAGCTCTATAACTCCATGCCAATTAAAGTGTCGAGCAGATTAAAATCATTGAGGGTGAGAGCAGAAGTGTTCAGCATCATCTGCCTGCATTTCACCCATGTCCTCCTCTTCTCACTTCCGCCATTGGGTGGGAGATAAGGGAGTCTTGGGTCTCACACTGCCAGGTTCAGGAGCAGTTCTTGCTCTGCGGCCATTAGGTTCCTGTACCAGATTCACTCGCCTCGGCGCTAAACTGACTTTGCTGTTGTGGACTCACTTTTGGGGTTGCTGCAGCTTCATGTTCTATGTGTCATTTGTTTACTTTTTATTCTATTTGTGTGATTTATCCTCTTTTGCGCATTGGATGTGTGTCGGTCTTTATCGTGTGTGGTTGTTCATGTATTCTATTGTGCTTCTTTGTTTTGTGTGTGCCCACAAGAAGATGTACTGTATCTCAAGTTTGTATGTGGTATTTGACAGTAGATTTGAATTTGAGGTAGCTAAGATGGTGAACAGCTTTTTGCCCTTAGAGCTTAACAAAGGAAGGTTGTGTTACAATCGTTAAGGGGTTGGTGAGACCACACATGACTAACATGCACAGTTTTGGGTCAGTAGCATTGAGGCACCCCAAAGGAGATTACTCAGGCTAATCCATGGGATGAAAGATTGACCCTTCGAGACAGGCTAAGAATGGAGTTTAGAAGAATGAAGGGTGGCGTAAGCCAATCATACACAAGAGCGACTTGACACGGTAGATGTTGAGATGTTGTCAAAGGCACTTGGGGGCATGGTAATCAAAAAACTGAGGTGCATGGAAATTTCTTATCCTGGAGGGTAGAGACTCTCTGGAATTCTCTGCCTCAAGAGTGGTGGAGGGCAGATTATTAGATATAGTCAGGAGGAGACAGACAACAATTTGAATGATCAGAAACAGAGAGTTATGTGGAAATAGCATAGAAGGAGAGCCGATTTCACCATTAGCCATAAAGGACCTGGTGACCTACTTCCCCAATTTTATTGTGACAGAAAGCATTTGTGTCACACCACTGGTTGCAGGGTTTAGAAGCATCACTTTGCTGATATTACTTGTTGCAACATGTACCACCTTAACTCAACAACATAGCATGCTGCCTCCTGTAGCACATTCTACCTCTATTGCTGCGCCTGGCAATCAGTGTTCAGTGTAAATTTCTTAGCTCCATTCAGCATCACTGTAACCATGTATTTTTATCTCTCCCAAGACACTGAAAAAGTGATTTGCATTAACAAAAGAAAAGCTTACAATGAGAAACTGTTTTGCCCTGCTTTAACCTGAAGCACTCACAGTGATGCACACTTAGCAGTTGTAACTCTAAAAGCGGACACACCGTAGACAAATACCCTGCACCCATTGCCTTCTGTGCCTCAGGCTGGGCATAAAGCAACTTCCAGAAAACCATCTTTAGATTGTCAGAAGCCAAAATAGAAAGATACCAGAAGATGCTTACCAGGATGTTGCCTGGGTTACAGGGTATGATCTATAAGACTAAATAAACTTAGGTTGTTTTCCCTAGAACATTAGAATTCAAAATTTTTAAACCTGATAGATATTCCTAAAATTATGAAAGGCATAGATGGTGTAGAGAGTCAGAATCTTTTTCTCTAGGGTAGAAGTATCAAAAACAAGAAAACGTGTTTTTTAAGGCTTGGGAGGTGGATGTGGGAGATCCGATTTTTTATGCTGAGAGTGTAGGTTACCAGGATTAATAGTGAAAGCAGGCACTTTTGTGTTTATGCAACACACATCAAAGTTGAATTTCCAGCATCTGCAGAATTCCTGTTGTTTGCAGTTTTGTGTTTAAGAGGCTTTTAGATAGACATATAAATATGAAGGGAATGGGAGGATATGGATGATACACAGGAAGAGAATGTACAGTACAAACTGGCAACAAGATTAGCACAATATTGTGCGCCAAGTAGCCTGTCCAGTTTTACCTATGACTTTGTGTTTCTTCCTCCCTTCCCCCCCCACCTCTATTTGACTCTAGTCCCAATAAAGGGTCTCAGCCCAAAATGTCAACAGTACTCTTTTCCATAGATGCTGCCTAGACTGCTGAGTTCCTCCAGCATTTTACGTGTGTTGCTCGGATTTCCAGCATCTGCCGACTTTCTCTTCTTTGTGTCCGGTAGTGTACCGTGTTCATTGTTCTATGTTCTATAGTAAGAAGAGAAGGCCATTTTACTTGTACTGACATTCAGTGACATCAAGACTGATCTCTGACCTCACTTATTACACCTTTATCTTTCCAGTTAATGAATATGTATCAACCTTACATTTATAATTAACAACTTACTCACATCAACTAAGTTTCAAACTCTCCCCGTCCTCTACTAATCAAATCATCTCTTTGTTTCACACATGGAAGGCCTATTTGTAATTACTGCATTAAGACCTATATCCTCGAATTGTCAGCCCACTGAAATAGCATTATTTAGTCACTGTCCTATCCGTTCCTCTCAATAATTGAAAACTTTGATCATATAACCCCTCAATCTCCTACATTCTGGGGAATAAAAAACGTCCTCATGTAATCTTCTCCTCCTGCTAAAAATAAGACAAGAAAAAGTGACACTGGTTTGCTCACAGCTAAGTCACATCGAACTGCTGCACTACTCTTCAATATCCAGATCTGTGAAGCCTATAATTTTCTATCCAATTGGTCTTTTACTGACAATGCTCAGATGGAGTGTTTGAGCTCCAACTCGAAAAACCAATTTTTGTTTTTTATTAATAACTTTTAATACTCCCTTTTTGAAAAATGTAATTCATAGTCATGTCTAGTCATATAGTCATATCACGTATAGTCATAGACAATCTGTTAATGCACTAGTACATAACATCAAAAACAATACTCTGAATTTATATAGCATCAATTAACAAATGTATATTTTTTACTAGAGAAAAGCCTATTCAAGTATGAGAGAAGATTCGACAGCAGTCGACGTTTCAGGCCGAGACCCTTCGTCAGGACTAACTGAAGGAAGAGTGAGTAAGAGATTTGAAAGTGGGAGGGGGAGGGGGAGATCCAAAATTATAGGAGGAGGGGGAGGGATGGAGCCAAGAGCTGGACAGGTGATTGGCAAAAGGGATACAAAAGGATCATGGGACAGGAGGTCCGGGAAGAAAGACATGGGGGGGGGGGACCCAGAGGATGGACAAGGGGTCTAGTCAGAGGGACAGAGGGAGAAAAAGAAGAGTGAGAGAAAGAATGTGTGTATAAAAATAAATAACAGATGGGGTACGAGGGGGAGGTGGGGCATTAGCGGAAGTTAGAGAAGTCGATGTTCATGCCATCAGGTTGGAGGCTACCCAGACGGAATATAAGGTGTTGTTCCTCCAACCTGAGTGTGGCTTCATCTTTACAGTAGAGGAGGCCGTGGATAGACATATCAGAATGGGAATGGGATGTGGAATTAAAGTGTGTGGCCACTGGGAGATCCTGCTTTCTCTGGTGGACAGAGCGACAGATCTCCCAGTGGCCACACATTTTAATTCCACATCCCATTCCCATTCTGACATGTCTATCCACGGCCTCCTCTACTGTAAAGATGAAGCCACACTCAGGTTGGAGGAACAACACCTTATATTCTGTCTAGGTAGCCTCCAACCTGATGGCATGAACATCGACTTCTCTAACTTCCGCTAATGCCCCACCTCCCCCTCGTACCCCATCTGTTATTTATTTTTATACACACATTCTTTCTCTCACTCTCCTTTTTCTCCCTCTGTCCCTCTGACTAGACCCCTTGTCCATCCTCTGGGTTCCCCCCCCCCCGTCTTTCTCCCCAGACCTCCTGTCCCATGGTCCTCTCATAGTCCCTTTGCCAATCACCTGTCCAGCTCTGGGCTCCATTCCTCCCCCTCCTGTCTTCTCCTATCATTTCAGATCTCGCCCTCCCCCTCCCACTTTCAAATCCCTTACTAACTCTTCCTTCAGTTAGTCCTGACGAAGGGTCTCAGCCTGAAACGTCGACTGCACCTCTTCCTAGAGATGCTGCCTGGCCTGCTGCGTTCACCAGCAACTTTTATGTCTGTTGCTTGAATTTGCAGCATCTGCAGAATTCCTGTTGTATGAGAGAAGATTCAGTGTAATTGAGTTTCTTTTTAATACCAAACTACAGTATATCCAAACAAGACAACACTTCTGTGTACGTACACAGCATCCCCAATATTGAGCCTGTCGGCAAAGGTAGATTAATGGTTTTAATTTCTAGGCTTTCCCATCGTCTTTCTTTCCTAATCAGGATCCATATACTGCACCTAGATGACCTTTGGAGTAATGCAAAACAAGCACAAGGAAATTAGCAGAACTTTTTCGATCCAGCTTGATTTTCCTATCCATTGAAACAAAGTCAATCTACGGGCCTCTGTTTTACGTTATCAGCAAGGTTAAGTTTTTACTTACATGAAGTTAATAGTGCTTAAGTATATAATTGAATAGAATGATATATTCCTATGAAAACAAGTTTTTTTTAGAAACTCCGACTCGAATAAGTAAAAGTTAGTTGTGCTTTATCTCTTTTGGTTGATAATAAAATGTTTAACTTCATCAGCCATTTTCTAAATTAAGCTTTTCCTGAATTTGTCCTCTGATGCCAAGCACAGAAAGGATGGACACATTGTAATTAGTTAATATTATCCTAATAAAACAGCAACAAGAAGTATAATTATGGACTTCAGATTCATGACAGGATTTCTATTCATAGATTAAATGGTCATTTTTGAAAGACCTGTACAATAAACATGATGGGTCAATAGTAGCCTTAAAATGACACAAATTCAGAAAATAAAGTTTATTTTTTGTGAAAGAAAATTATAGGCTAAAATAAATACTGTATTATATTCTTGAAGGGATCTATAATGGAAGATCATATGGCAAATTTGAAGACCTGGGCAGTGGAACTGATGGGCCAGTATTAGCCTTAAAATAGCACATATTCAGAAAATAAACTTAGTTGCTTTAAAAAAACAATCATTGCAAATTAAAATACAGTGTTGTATTTCTAAGCAGAGGGCCACGATGCATCATTTTAAAATCTATACTTCAATTGTTCCCAAACCCAAAATTAAAACAAATATATATGATTGGGCTAGAAAAATTATTTTAAATAGCTACTGTTGAAGGAAACATTCAGCTCATACCCGGATGTGATCTATGTTTTAGTTGTGATAGGATCATTGGTAAATAGCAGCAAGTGCAGCTGTGATCTTCAAAGCAGCTGTCACACAAATTGACACAGTATTAAATCATTGTGCTGAAGTTATTTTAAAGCTCATTCAAGTCCATACAGAACATTCCCTTAGTATTCCATTCACTCATGGAATCATTGATAATCAGTAACATTAAAAAATGAATAGACAGCTATATTAAGAGGCTCTCCATGATGCTTAATGAAGGCTCAATAAATCAGAAGAAAAAGAAGAAGAAGAAAGCCCTTAACTCTGAGTGGAGTCATCTGAACGCCATCATGAGGGTGATTTTTTAGCAGACTTTCTATTTTTATGAGGCCGAGTTGCTAGCTCAAAGCTCAACCCAGCATAGATGGAAAGCATGCAAGGGAGCCGGCTGGATTCGAACTTGGGAGCCTTCGCTCTGAAACCTGGTGCTGATGCCACTACGCCACCAGCCGGCCAATAAATTAGTGACATAGTTAATCTGTGGAAAACTCTTTACCAATGAAGCAGAATCTATTTATGTGGCAGGTCCAGTCCCTGTACTCACTGTAGGACTTCTTGACCATTGTGGAAGAGCACAACTAACTTCTTCTCAGTACTATATAGGTCTGGAAAATCCTGAGCTCTGTTTTCATTCTTATGGTTGGGAAGCTAATGCAAAAATATTATCCAGAGTTTTTTAACTTCTGGAAAGTATTACCTGAGAAGATAGTGTAAGAAGAATGAGAATCAGAATCTGGTTTTGGATGGCAGAGGGGAAGAAGCTGTTCCTGAATTGCTGAGTGTGCGTCTTCAGGCTTCTGTATTTCCTACCTGATGGTAACAGTGAGAAAAGGGCATGTTCTGGGTGCTGGAGGTCCTTAATAATGGACGCTTCCTTTCTGAGACATCACTCCCTGAAGATGTCCTGGGTACTTTGTAGGCTAGTACCCAAGATGGAGCTGACTAGATTTACAACCCTCTGCAGCTTCTTTCGGTCCTGTGTAGTAGCACCCTCCGCCATACCAGACAGTGATGCAGCCTGTCAGAATGCTCTCCACAGTATATTGAAAGACAACTTTCCAAAGTTACGAACATAAAAGGTGGGTCATTTGACTAAATTATGTGGCTGTATTCAATATGACTGGATGAGTCTAAACCGATATGAATTCCTGAATAACTTCCTATTTACCACAAGCAGAATGCATTCCCCATCCTAAGAAAGTGCAAGCTGCATTAGTGCAATCCAGCTTGCAATGAGGTTGGTAAGTCCCAGCATGGGCCCCTGTTGGTGCATGAACCAATACATTTTGCCCTGGTTTCACTTGACAGTCATGGTAAGCAGCAGATACTATGAAATTGAGAGGCTGCCTGTATCACATGGGCAGAGTGATTATCCTCATAATCCTTGTGCCAGTTTTCTGGAACTATCCAGTTATCCAGTCTTCCCTCAACTAATCTCCCAGGCTGCATAATCAAACTATTTCCCCTCATTTTAAGGTCAGTATCTTACACTTTAACAGCTAAGAAACATTTGTTTTAAAACAACAGCATTTACTTAGAATTCTTCGGCGAAAGTGTACGTAGATGCCAAATAAAAAGCAAAGGAATACATGAGTGAGCAAAAGAACATGACAGGAAAATTCTTCCAGATCTGTAACCACCTTCTTTCAGTGGACACCACTATTATTTGCCTTAATCGACTTCACCTGCTCGCCGTCCTATCCTATCCTAACCCACTATAAACTCAACAAAGACATGAGCTTGAATCTAACCCATCAGATGCAGAACACATCAGCCTGTAAGGTTAACTCTATGGATACTGCCTGATTTTCTGGCTATTTCTATCATTCTGCTTTCTTTCAGATTTCCTGACCCTCACACATTCTGTACCTCACAGTCCACTCTCTCATCCCTCTGCTCACACCTGCAAAGAGATTAGAGAGATTACCTGCATTGACAAATCCTCACTGGACTCCACCAGCTAGCACTAGTCTATAATGAGTATTTTCACCTGGTCTCTGACCTATTGCAGATATCCCCTTTGCTCATCCTCTTCTTCTTCTGAACTTTAATGGTGAACTTAAAGTTAAACTTAAAGATCAATTGCCACTACCAACTGGACTGGTGTGTGGTGGAGAGAATTGCAGAAAAAAAGCACCTATTACTTCTCTTTCAAATGAAAGCCAGATTACCCCAAACAGCCCATAGATTGTAAGTGATGAAAGACGATACTGTGAATTAAAATAAATTCTCTCCCATAACTTAACAAGTTTTTAAATAAAAACTATCAACCCTAAAGATGATAATGAAGCCTGCAGTTGATTTCTTTCAACCTTATATGCTTCACACTGTAATAACATATGTTCAGCTGTTTCATAATGATGACAAAATCTACATAACCCAGAATGATGTTTTCCAAAAAGATGATACAAATAATTAAGCATAGTATTCCCAGTTCTAAGTCGTGTCAAAATAGTTCCTTCTGTTTTTTTGTTTTTCTCCCTTCTTCCATAAACCAAACAGTTTTATATATTCTATAAAAGTGTCTTCCCTTGTATCCATTATCTCACAAGTCTTGCCATAACCCCCCTAATTCTTAATCCTACCAACACCTTAGCTTCTGATTTGTTAAGTAGAAGGTCTATATCCACTGTTAAGCTTTTAACAGCTTTCTTAGCTAAACAATCATTCCCCTCAGCAATTCTATGCACAGGGTTCCATAAGAAGCAAACATATAAACCTACCCTCTGTATATGAAATAATGCTTGACGAGTTTTCAACAGTAAATCTGACATACTACTAGAATGACCTGTTTTAAGGCTCATCAAAATGGAAAAGGAATCTGAACAAATTACAACTTTACAAGGACAGATTTCCATTTTAGTAAGCCTAAAATGATGACAATTTATTTTGTTGTATATACTGATCAATGGTTCATAAGTTATTTCCTTATTGTTCTTCAGGCACAAAAACAGCCACACCACATAGCACACGGGTATGAAAGAGGCAGATTATATGCATTCATCTCTACTTAAAACTGCTATACTGAAATGTTTGTTCTGACTCCCTGAATCAACCCTAGTGATGATTGACAGACACTCTACTATTCCATCTGTTTCAGCGTTGCTTGGGTTCAGGTTTTAAATTTTCATATTTGGCATAAATTTTAACCAAACACAGCTGACAGAAAACCAGTGGGCCCACAGCATTTGCCTTGATACACCTTAGACAACTTGTTCTTTCATGTGGGTACGCTGAAATGGTATCCTCTAATTCTTGATCAAAACTTAGTCATAGTCATAGTCATAGTCATACTTTATTGATCCCGGGGAAAATTGGTTTTTGTTACAGTTGCACCATAGTGTCAATTCATCCATGTGCTGTCATGGTCCGGTCCGTGAAGTCCGTATTCCGGTTCACCGTCCGGTCCATCAACCCTTGCTCCAGGTTTTCCTGTCTACCCTGTTTCTGTTCTTGTTGAGCTCTAATTGAGGCAGCTGATGCTCATTGGGGCTGGCTGGATAAATACCTCCAGAGACCAGGTCGTGGCTGCTGGATTGTTCTTGTCCTTACTCCTTGTATCCCTTCCTCTGCCTTCTGTTTCCTCGCCTGAAGCCCTGCCTTGTCTTGCCGGTAACTCTCGCTTCGCCTGAAGTTCTCGTCTTGTCTTGCATTACCTGAAGCCTTGCCTTGTCTTGCTGGTAACTCTCACATCGTCTCGCCTGCAGTCTTGTATTGGATCCACCCCGTACCTAGCTCTCTTCCTGTTCCTTGCCTCCGCTGGGTAAGCCAGGCCGTATTGCCGTTACCTACGGTTGGTTCTGTCCCTTCCTGTCCCTTGCCTCCGTCAGGTAAGCCAGGCTGTATTGCCGTTACCTACAGTTGGTTCTGTCCCTTCCTGTCCCTTGCCTCCATCGGGTGGAGATCCGTGCCCTGCCCAGGAGAACTGCACCCTGCCCAGGAGTACCATGCCCTGCCGAGGGAAACCGCACCCTCCCCAGGAGGAGCCTCCAGCCTCCAGCCACAAACCTCGCCTCAAGTCTCCTGCCTCCTGCCAAGCCTCATCTTGAGTCTCTAACCTCAAGCCTGAAGAATCCAGCCTACTGCCTCCTGCCAAGCCTAGCCTCGCCTCAAGTCTCCTGCCTCCTGCCTAGCCTCGCCTCAAGTCTCTAGCCTCAGGCCTGAAGACTCCAGCCTCGTCCTGCCTGCCAGTCAAGCCTCGTCCTTGCCTAGTTCTGGGGTCCGAGCCAGAGACAAGACCCAGGTACTGGGTCCTTGTCCAGTCTCTGACTCGGAGTCCAAGCCTGAGCTTCTAGCTCTCTTGTCCAGTCCTGTTCCGGGTTCCCGGTTTCCGTGTCCATGTCCTTGCCCTCACCCTGTATCCTAGTCCTGTCCCTAGTACTTCAGTGTCTGTGCCTTGCACTTGGGTTCGTTCCCAGCCACCTCCTTATGACATGTGCAAAGAGTCAAAGAGCACAGAAGCTGGCCATTCCACCCACCAGGTTTGCATCAATTCACCAACGTCCATTTACATTAATCTCGCACTAATCCAATTTCTATTCTCCCTGATTCCCAGCAACTCTTCCTAGATTCCACCATTCACTTAAACGTTAGTGCAATTTACATATGCTATTAACCTACTAAATGGTAGAACCAGTGCAAGTTTGCAGCAGGTTAGTGCACCTAGTAGGCAGGTCTGGCATGTGACGGAAGAGTGAAGTATGTCCTGGCTTGATCTTTGTGTCCCTCCAGTGCTGCAGTTGGAGCACAGTCCCTGAAATGGTTCTAATAAGTACTTACAGTGATTCAAGTAAATGGCAAAGTTCTTTGAAACCAATGTTACTTTCAAGGGAAGCCTTCAACTATCCTGGAGTTTGCTTATTACAGCTTTGATGCAAAGAAAAGAGAAGACATAATTATAGGAATTCAAGTGGAGCACTGTGATTCTTAGCTCCCTGCCAGTTCAGTATGTTTTGTTTACTTGGAATGTTCCTCATCAAGAAATGATGCCTTGCAAGGTGACCAAGCTGGTTTGGATTGGTACTTGTATGCTCAGATTTTCATGGTAATCATCTATCAAGTTACTTTCATAAAAAAAATCTACTTGTATACGTGCCCAGTGGTGTCAAGTGACAGGGTGACAACTGAAGCAATATTAGGAAATATGTCTCTAATTGCTCCTGGAGTCTCAGATAAAGACTGCAACTATCAAAGCCTGGTAAACCCAGTCCCTCGATTGTCATGCCACATAGACCACTTATCTTTCTTTCCTTCAGGCTTACATTGATGAACCTCTCTAAAGATCAAAGTTTGGATTAATATTTCAGGTTGATCCTGAATATATCACTGAAAATTAACATCTGTCAGAACCTTCAGAGGGAATTAGGTTTTCTTGGAGGGAATAGGAATATTTTCATTCCATCAGTAATTTGCAAACGCCCCAGCTCATTAAACTTTTCAAAAGTGAATGACATTTAAAACACCACTGAATCAGTGATGATATCTGGCCTATCAAAATTCATCTTTGTAATATTCTAACTTTAGCATTATATTATCAGGCTAATAAGGAAAGTAACCTCACTAGTTTTGCTCTTTTTTTGCACTATTTGTTTTATATATACATTTCTTACTGTAATTTATTGTTTTTATGTATTGCACTTTATTGCAACCACCAAACAACAAACTTCGTGGCATTCAGCCGTGGATAATTTACTGTATGTCTGCTTCCTACTACACTTTTGTTTTAGCTTCAAGAACAGATGTGACAAGTTTACATACAATTTTGATACTGAGTAGTTTATCTAGCTTTGAAACAACAATAGTCCACGTTCCAAGTACTGCCCTTTATATTAGTCTGCCTGACAAATCTCCCACTCTGACATGATCTTTCTTTAAGCACACTGAATCCAGTACCTCAGAGTCAAAGCTCTACCCTTGATTCCAGTAGTTCCATTTTTGAAGTTGGACAGTTCCTTGTGGACTTTAGTGCCAGACTTTAAAAAATGAGCTGGACCTTTCAGGACTTGTCAGCGGAGTGGGAGATCACTTGGGTTAATAGTAGCTAGGTTTAGTTAGCAAGGACCAATGAAAAGAAGCAGGACTTGAGGAGAGTGGACATTGTTGGAGCAGCCATTGTGAGTGTGTTTCAAGACAGATATTTCAGATAAAAACAACGGCTCATGCGCACCAACTTTAATCATCTGCTCACGAGTGCATGTACAAGTATATCATAACATCCCGCCTTTTATCAAAACAAAGAAAAGGAACAATTGTATTAACAATTAAACTCAATCATGCCTTATGTCTCTTATGCCTGTCACAAATACATACCACTCATTATTTCCGTTCATATGAGCACATATACAAAATATAAAACATACTAAAATTCGACTTTAACTTCAAACTACAAACTACACAACCTCAAATAGGGCATGGTCCTTCTTTGAGTATAAACATTACATTAAAATGCCAAATAGTGTCACAGACTTATTGTTCAATTGTTCATGCAATTATTCAATGTGGGACAAAGTCTTCTAGATATATAGACCTCTTCACTGTGCGGCCAGAACGAGTTTTAACTGTTTTGTCCGAATCCTGTTGTTTGTTATTTGAATGTTTCAACTTTTGTGTTATTGTTTGTGTTGTGTCATTAGCCTCTGCTAGTGTTCGGTTGTGTGCATTTGATGCGGTAGGCACACTGTGGTCATTGATCTCGGTTGTTTGACCTAGTTTTGCCGTTCATATGTGACTAGCTTTTCAGGCGGTTCCTCCGCCTTCTTTCGTAGATCTGTGCGATTACGTCGGTAGATCCCAGAAGGGGTTTGAACTACATATGAACGTTCATCAAGGTGCGACAGACAATTGCTTTCTCCCAATTCTTTTTACCTTGCACCAGCGTTTGCATGCACATGATATCCCCTTCGTCGAGTGGGGCAAGATCTTTGGCTGATTTGTTGTACTTGTCGGCCTGCTGCTAGACGCATTGTTTCATATGCTCGCGTTCGCGTACAACTCTGGGTTCCGGTAAACTCGCTGTTGTAGACAGGAGTGTGCGTGTGTGGCGATTCATCAAACGCTGGGCAGGACTCGTGCTGAGCCCTTGCAGAGGTGTGTTGCAATGGTCTAGAAGTGCGGGGTAGGGATCTGCTCGCGATTTCTTGTTCTTTGTGAGGATCCACTTAGCTGTTTTAACTGCTGATCCAGCTTTTCCATTCGCTTTACTATTTCCGGGGCTGCTACACAAGTGCTCAAAATCCCATTCTCGTGCAAATCTGTGAAACTTCACTGACGTGTATTGTGGCCCATTATCACTAACCACTTGTGTTGGGCTACCATATCTCGCAAAATGAGCCTTCAATTTGCGAATAATAGCTGTGCTGGTCGTATCACAAAGAAGATCTACCTCGAAGAAATTGCTGCAGTAATCAACGGTGACGAGGTGGTCTTTTCCCTCGAATGTAAACAGGTCGGTACTTATCTTTTCCCACAGACGAGCAGGTACCTCATGACTCATAAGCAATTCTTTCTGCTGTGTGGCAAATATCCCCCACAGCAATATCTTGCTTGATGTCGCTGCTCATGCCTGGCTGATGTCCATTCTGGAGGAGTGCTGCCCCTAGGCCTTTGTTGCTGGCGTCACATTGGATGGTTAGCTCTTCCTTAGAATTGTAGTTTGCTAACACCAGTGCTTCGGATACCATCCGCTTGATCTTGGAGAGAGCGTTTTGCTGCTCAGCTGACCACTCCCATGCTACATCTGGCTTTGTCAGCTGTTTTATTGGCTCAAGGGTATCTGAGAGACTTGGTAGAAAATGGCTCAGGTAGTTGACAAATCCGATCAATCGCTGCACTCCCTGCACATCCATGGGTGCTGGCATGTTGAGGACGTCAGCGACCTTTTTAGGATCAGGCTGAAGTCCCTCATTTGTGATGAGATGCCCCAAAAAGGGTATCTCTGTCGTCCTGAAGACAGGTTTGTTCTTGTTGAGCCTGATATGCTGCCCTGCACAACGCTGAAATAGCTGCTCAAGTTTCACATCATGACCGACGATCACCTTTTCCTGCGTTTCCCCTTTTCCATACACCAGAATGTCGTCTACGATGCAGATCACGCCCGGTAGTCCTTCTAGCGTCTGATGCAGCCTGCGCTGGAAGATCTCTGGTGAAATGCTGGTTCCAAACGGGAGTCTGAGCCATCTATACCGCCCGAAAGGTGTGTTGACAGTGGTGAGCACGCTTGATTCACTGTCCAATCTCACTTGTCGGAATGCAGAACTCATATCAAGCTTGCTGAAAACCATAGCATGATCAAGATCTGGCAAAATGTCCTCTATTACTGGAAGGGGGTAGTGTTCTCTCCTCAGCGCTTTGTTCAATGGTCGAGGGTCAATGCATATACGAAGATTGCCGTTCTTCTTCTCTGCGACCACTAACTGGCTAACCCACCTTGTAGGTTCATGGACTGGAGATATCACCTTGCAGTCTACCAGTTGATCAAGCTCAGCTTTCACTTTCTGCTTCATAGCGTGAGGCAGATGTTGTGGGGGTAACACTGGGGGTTGAACTTCCTCATCAATCTGCAGGTGGGCTGCACCTGGAAGCTCCCCGAGCACATCATCGAACACCTCTGCATAGCGTTCTTCTGGTGTGCATTGTTTCTCTTTAAGTGTAGATGCATGCACACTGCAAAAGTTGTCTTCGTTGACCGTAAACAGCTTCATTTGCTGGCTGGCCCTACTTCCCAGCAATGGTGTAAAGTCGTCAGTGTCTGCGACAAATTCGACAGAGTACTTGTGGTTTGTCATGGGGTTACGCAATTTCACTCTGCACATTCCTTCTGCATCCATGGTGGTCTTGTTCCACATCATCAGCATTTTTATGCATTGCCTTAGTGTGTGGTCTACTCCCTCCAAGTATTTGCGGGGTAAGATGTTAATGCTCGCCCCGCTGTCGACTTGGAAGTCTATTGGCTTTCCATTGATGAGCATCTGTGCGAATACATCATCCTTGTCTTCAGACTGTTGCCCACCAGTACGACATTGTCGATAAACTCGGTGCGGCTGTCACTGTTGGTTTGGTCGTCACTTTGTGCTTCCACTCCACGTACGGGCTTCCGCTTGCATACCTTTGCAAAGTGATTTTGAATGCCACACGCCTTGCACACCTGTCCCTATGCCGGGCATTGTTGCTTGTCTCTTGCATGTTCCGTGCCACAGTACTTGCAAGGGTACACCTTGCTTCTGTGGCTGTTCAAGGTGCCTTTTGCTCTGGCTCAATCTCTAACACTAGCCTTCTGTCCAGGATGCTTTGAACCTTTCTTGTTAGCGCGAGGTTTAATCCCATGGACAGTAGCAGACCTGCTATCTGCAGCTGTACTGAATGCTTGTAGGTGTGATTCAGCCACTTCTGTGCTTTTACAGATGTCAATGCAGTCACTGAGCGATAGCTTTCTCTCTTGTAACAGATGTTTTCTGGTTTGGGAGTCGTTAATGCCCAGTACGATCTTGTCTCTCAGCAGACTGTCTGACATACACGAGCAAAAATTACTTGTCTTTGCAAGAGATCCAAGGCTGGCAAGAAACGATTCAAAGGTCTCACCTTGTTCTTGTTGCCGCTTGTTGAACAAGTATCGTTCATATGTCTCATTTTTCTCACCGATAGCATATCTGTCAAATGCAGCTAAAATCTTTGTGAGGCCTTGGCCCTCAGCTTCACCTGCGAACACAAAGCTGTTGTAGACCTCAAGTCCTGACAGTCCAATTGTATGTAAAAATAATGCCATCTGGTATGCTGGATCTTGTTTGTGCAGTTGTGCTACGACGCTGTAATTAGTCCACATCTGCCGCCATATCTTCCATCCGTCTATCAGTCCGCGGTTGACTGTCACAGACGGTGGTGGGCGAATGCGCTGACTGGGAGAGGACTTCTGCCCCGACCATGGTTCCCTGGCACGGGGTCGCCCGCGGGTACTGGGTGCCACTGAGATTCTGCTGTCTCACCTCCCGGCATTGCTACTGCACCCGTCTCTATTTGCGCTGGTTGCTGATCTCGGTCGACATTTTTCTGCTCTTACACTCAGTCTCCGATGTTTCAGAGTTGCGCTATTATTATGCTGCCAACTACAAGTTGAAAAAAATCGGGCTGTGCGGTTGAAAAAGCAATTTTCTGAGCCCCACCGCTGCCACCATGTTTCGAGACAGATATTTCAGATAAAAACAGTAGCGCATGTGCACCAATTTTAATTGTCTGCTCATGAATGCATGTACAAGTATATCATAACCTGCGTGTTCTGAAGGAAGTAGCTGTGGAGATTGCGGAGCCATCGGCGATGATCTTTCAAAAGTCGATAGATTCTGGCATGGTTCCGGAGGACTGGAAGATTGCAAATGTAACTCCGCTATTTAAGAAGGGGGCAGGGAAGCAAAAAGGAAATTATAGACCTGTTAGCTTGACATTGGTGGTTGGGAAGTTGTTGGGGTCGATTGTCAAGGATGAGGTTACAGAGTACCTGGAGGCATATGACAAGATAGGCAGAACTCAGCATGGATTCCTTAAAGGAAAATCCTGCCTGACAAACCTATTACAATTTTTTGAGGAAGTTATCAGTAGGCTAGACAAGGGAGATGCAGTAGATGTTGTATATTTGGATTTTCAGAAGGCCTTTGACAAGGTGCCACACATGAAGCTACTTAACAAGATAAGAGCCCATGGAATTAAGGGAAAGTTACATATGTGGATAGAGCATTGGCTGATTAGCAGGAAACAGAGAGTGGGAATAAAGGGATCCTATTCTGGTTGGCTGCCGGTTACCAGTGGTGTTCCACAGGAGTCCGTGTTGGGGCCGCTTCTTTTTACATTGTACATCAACGATTTGGATTATGGAATAGATGGCTTTGTGGCTAAGTTTGCTGACGATACGAAGGTAGGAGAAGGGGCCGGTAGTGGGGCTGAGGAAACAAAGAGTCTGCAGAGGGACTTGGATAGATTGGAAGAATGGGCAGAGAAGTGGCAAATGAAGTACAATGTTGGAAAGTGTATGGTTATGCACTTTGCCAGAAAAAATAAATGGGCAGACTATTCTTTAAATGAGGAAAGAATTCAAAGTTTGGAGATGCAACGGGACTTGGGAGCCCTCGTACAGGATACCCTTAAAGTTAACCTCCAGGTTGAGTCGGTAGTGAAGAAGGTGAATGCAATGTTGGCATTCATTTCTAGAGGAATAGAGTATAGGAGCAGGGATGCGATGTTGAGGCTCTATAAGGCGCTGGTGAGACCTCACGTGGAGTACTGTGGGCAGTTTTGGTCTCCTTATTTAAGAAAAGATGTGCTGACGTTGGAGAGGGTACAGAGAAGATTCACTAGAATGATTCCAAGAATGAGAGGGTTAACACATAAGGAACGTTTGTCCGCTCTTGGACTGTATTCCTTGGAGTTTAGAAGAATGAGGGGACACCTCATAGAAACATTTCGAATGTTGAAAGCATGGACAGAGTGGATGTGGCAAAGTTGTTTCCCATGATGGGGGAGTCTAGTATGAGAGGGCATGACTTAAGGATTGAAGGGCGCCCATTCAGAACAGAAATGCAAAGTAATTTTTTTAGTCAGAGAGTGGTGAATCTATGGAATTTGTTGCCACGGGCGGCAGTGGAGGCTAAGTCATTGGGTGTATTTAAGGCAGAGATTGATAGGTATCTGAGTAGCCAGGGCATCAAAGGTTATGGTGAGAAGGCGGGGGAGTGGGATTAGATGGGAGAATGGATCAGCTCATGATAAAATGGCAGAGCAGACTCGATGGGCCGAATGGCCGACTTCTGCTCCTTTGTCTTATGGTCTTATAACAAGTGGACTGTGTTAGAGTCATCAGGCTTTGGCAAGAACAGGCGCAGGCTAGAACCTAAGCTTCAGATGTTAGAAGCATAGCAAATGTAGGCAGGACGGTAGTTCTGGCAGTGGAATGCTCCTCCTGAAAGATGTGCCGATTAAAGCATCAAACAAGATTGAAATGATTGAGAATGAGAGCGGAAAATGAACAGGCGTGTTCAGTGACTTCTGCCTGCGTTTGAGCTGTCTCGCACTCTTCTCGCTACTACACTCACAACACGCTGGAGGAACTCAGCAGCATCCGTGGAAACGATGAGTCGACGTTTCGGGCCGGAACCCTTCGTCAGGACTATAGAGGGAAGGAGCAGAGGCTGTATAAAGAAGGCGGGGGGAGGGTGGGAAGGAAAAGCCTTCTCCTTCCCACCCTCCCCCCACCTTCTTTATAAGGCCTCTGCCCCTTCCCTCTACAGCCCTGATGAAGGGTTCCGGCCCGAAACGTCGACTCATCGTTTCTTGCTACTACAGTCAGCCGGGAGGTGCAGGAGTTTTGGGTCCCATGCCGCTCGGTTTGGGAGCAATTGCTGCTCTGCAGCCATCGGGCTCCTGCACCGGCTTCACTCGCCTCAGCGCTGAACTGGCTCCGTGGCTGTAGACTCACTTTCAGGCACTCCGTGGTTAATCTTCTCTGTGTTATTTGTTTACTGTTTTATATTTTGCGTGACTTGTTCTTTTTTTTCAAACATTGGGTATTTGACGGTCTGTGTCGTGTGGGTTTTTTAAGGGGTTCTATTGTGTTTCTTTGTCTGTGGCTGCCTGCAAGAAGTCAAGTCTCAAGGTTGCATGCAGTACGCATACTTTGATAGTAAATATACTTTGACATTTGAACTTTGAGTATAGAGATACAGCATGGAGACGGGATCATCGGCCCAGCAAGTCTCCATGCCAACCATCAATCACCTATTTACGCAAATCCTACATTAATCCCATTTCCTATTCTCCCCACATTCGACCATTCACCAGTGCACTTGGGGCAGCTTACAGTGGCCAGTTGCCCTACCCACCACACATGTGAGAAGAAAACAGATGCGGTCACAGGGAGAGAGAGAGAAAACTCCACAAAGACAGTCGCTGAGGTCAACAGCAGCTCCACTAGCGATGCCATTGTGTAAACTGTGGACAGACAAGAGGTACCCACCTGGAATAAGTTCCTCCCTGCACCTTGTTTGGTGCATCGGGCAGCAACTTTGCTGCTTTTTTAGCATTAGTCTGTTTTACGAGGCCAAGTTGCTCGCTCGATGCTCAACCCAGCACGGATGGACAGCGTGCAAGGACCCAGCCGGATTCCTACCCGGGACTACTCGCTCCGAAGTCCAGTGTGGATGCCACTACTCCACCAGCCAGTCAACCTGCCTGGAGTGGGGCCTTTCTTTTGTTCTGAAAATTGAAAATTGAAATATCACCCAAAGTAAGCAAGGTTAGCAATTAATATTTGAGCAAGACACACAAAGATGCTGGGGGAATTCAGCAGGTCAGGCAGCACCTTTGGAAGTGAATAAGCAGTCGACGTTTCGGGCCAAGGTGCATCTTCGGGACTGAAAAAGGAAGAGGGAAAACGCCAGAATTAAAAGGCGGGGAGAGGGAAAGGATGACCAGCTAGAAGATGATAGGTGAAGCCTTCGAGTGGGAAAAAGTAAAGACAGAAAATATTTAAAATGCTCAGGAGATCGAGCAGCATCTGCAAAGCAGGAAACAGTGTTAACATTTCAGACTTTTCATGATATCTTTAATGGCCTTTCATTCATCTATCAGATTTCTGGCACTTCATTGAATCACAGAATAGAAACAACATGGAAGGACAGAATTCAATCCATTGAGTTTATACTTCCAATCCATTTTGTCCCATCCACCCTTTGCCCTATAAATTCTTTCCTTTCAGAAAGAAATCCAGGTTCCCTCTGAATGGGACAATTGCATCTGCACGCACTACTATCCTTTCAACAGTGAAGTCTGGACCTTAGCAGTTTACTGTGTTTTAAAAAAAATCTTCATGGTTGCTTTTGGTTCTTTTGCTAACTATTCTCACTATATGTCCCTCCAACAATTGTCTATGCAGTTCATAATTGTATAAGCCTCCTATTCGATTCCTCTTAACCAAACTTCCAAGGTAAAATGCTCTGCTCTCTCATTCTGCAATATTTTGCCATTGTATTCTCAGAGAGACACAGCCTTTCAGCCATTCAGGTGTCCACTGAATATTATAATGGAGGCTTTTTATGCTGAAGAGATAAACTTAACTGACTGAACAGCCTTGCTCTTCAGTATGCAGCTTATGAGCTTATTCTGTCTTCATCCATCATAGAAATTTGTCGTTTAAGTCAAGCTGTCTCAACTGGTGATATCTTTAGTCCATTCTATTAAATATCTTGCCACACCAAGAGAAAACATTCACTGCAGAGACATCAGTCTTCCTTATGACCACAGCCTCACCTTCTTTCCCCAAATATAAAAGCTAATATGAGTACAAGTTAACAACAAAAACAAGATATTCTGCTGATGCTGGAAATCTTGAGCAACACACACAAAATGCTGGAGGAACTTGGCAGGTCAGGCAGCATCTATGGAGAGGAATAAACAGTCGATATTTCAGGCTGAGATCCTTCTTCAGGATTACAATGGAAGCGGGGAGATGCCAGAATAAGAATGTGGGAGCAGGGGAAGGAGTACAAGCTATCAGGTGATAGGTGAAAGCAGGTGGATGGTGGAGAGGGGAAAAAGGTAACAAGCTGGGGGGTGATAGAAGGAAAAGGTAAAGGGCTGGAAAATATGGAATCTGATCGGAAAGGAGAGTGGATCATAGGAGAAAGGGAAGGAGGAGGGGCACCAAAGGAAGGTGAAAGGCAGGTGAAGAGAAGAGGTAAGAGGGAGGCCAGAGTGGGGAATTGGAGAAGGGGGAGGGGGAAAAATTACCAGAAGTTGGAGAAATCCATGTTGATGCCATCAAATTGGTGACATCCCAGATTGAATATGAAGTGTTGCTCTTACAAGCTGAACAAACATAGAACATAGAATAGCACAGCACAGTACAGGCCCTTCAATGTTGTGCCGACCCTCAAACCCTGCCTCCCATATAAGCCCCCACCTTAGATTCCTCCATATACCTGTCTAGTACTCTCTTAAACTTCACTAGTGTATCTGCCTCCACCACTGACTCAGACAGTGCATTCCACGCACCAACCACTCTCTGAGTAAAAAACTTTCCTCTAATATCTCCCTTGAACTTCCCACCCCTTAGCTTAAAGCCATGTCCTCTTGTATTGAGCAGTGGTGCCCTGGGGAAGAGGCGCTGGCTATCCACTCTATCTATTCCTCTTATTATCCTGTACACCTCTATCATGTCTCCTCTCATCCTCCTTCTCTCCAAAGGGTAAAGCCCTAGCTCCCTTAATCTCTGATCGTAATCCATACTCTCTAAACCAGACAGCATCCTGGTAAATCTCCTCTGTACCCTTTCCAATGCTTCCACATCCTTCCTATAGTGAGGTGATCAGAACTGGACACAGTACTCCAAGTGTGGCCTAACCGGAGTTTTATAGAGCTGCATCATTACATCACGACTCTTAAACTCTATCCCTCGACTTATGAAAGCTAACCTTTCTTAACTACCCTATCCACCTGTGAGGCAACTTTCAGGGATCTGTGGACATGTACCCCCAGATCCCTCTGCTCCTCCACACTACCAAGTATCCTGACATTTACTTTGTACTCTGCCTTGGAGTTTGTCCTTCCACCTCACACTTCTCAGGGTTGAACTCCATCTGCCACTTCTCAGCCCACTTCCGCATCCTATCAATGTCTCTCTGCAATCTTTGACAATCCTCTACACTATCTACAATGCCACCTACCTTTGTGTCGTCTGCAAACTTGCCAACCCACCCTTCTACCCCTACATCCAGGTCGTTAATAAAAATCACAAAAAGTAGTGGTCCCAGAACAGATCCTTGTGGGACACCACTAGTCACAATCCTCCAATCTGAATGTACTCCCTCCACCACCACCCTCTGCCTTCTGCAGGCAAGCCAATTCTGAATCCACCTGGCCAAACTTCCCTGGATCCCATGCCTTCTAACTTTCTGAATAAGCCTACTGTGTGGACCCTTGTCAAATACTGAGAGTGGTAGCAGAAGAGGAGGCCAAGGACTAACATGCTGGAATGGGAATGGGGACGAATTAAAATGGTTGGCTACCGGGAAATCATGCTTTTTGCAGAAACACAAAATGCTGGAGAAACTCAGAAAACTCAAAAGTTATGAATACCAGCATAAGCTATGTTTGTGTCAATAAAGTTGTTGCTGCCATTAATAATTCTATTTCATTCAGTTTAATTTGTAAGATGATCTGATCACAGTTTTCAACTCTAGAAATTCAGACACCATTGTGCACACAGCAACTCAGAGATTACGCTCCTGTTTACATCAATAGCCTGGAGGTCAAGAGGCCTGAGAGCTTCAAGCTGCCAGAAGTGGAAACACCAATAGCCTGTCTGCAAATGACGATATTCTCACGCATGTGGAGTTGGCTTTTCATTCCATTCATCTGAATGCTAATTTGATGGGTTGGAAAACCTGCTCTTCATTGAGTCTGTCTGAAACTATAATGGTTGTGTGGGTGACATTTTCTGCATGAGATGCATAACAGTAATAGGTGAACGTCTACATCTACCCAATAAACTGTAAGTATTGATATGGTAACGATTCCAGAAGAACAAAGAGTCCTTATCAACATTTCTTTTCAAACAGCAAGACAAAAACATGCTACTGATTATTCATTTCTCAGTTTTTCTGATCTGCCATTAAGAAATGATCATGTAATCCCCCTCTCAGCAGTTCCATAAATAAACAAACTCCTTATTCGTTTTCAATGGAAACGTCAATGGGAATTCCAATGTACATCTTGAAAGAGCAGGCAGAATTAAACCAAAGAGAGCTATTCTCAGGCTTCCTACCTCTGCCACCAAGGGCAAGAGCAGTAGGGCCATGACAACATGATCTCTTCTCCCCCTGAGTGAAGAATTTCCCCTTCATCTTCCCCTTAAACACTTCACCTTTCATCCTTAACCCATGACGTCTAGTTGTAGTCTCACCCAATCTCAGTGGAAACAACCTGCTTACATTTAGCCTATCCATACACCTCATAATTTTGTATGCCTCTGTCATATCTCCCCTCAATCTTCAATGTCCTGTGGAATAAAGTCTTAACCTATTCAACCTTCCTCTAAACCATTCTCACGTCCCGGCAACATGATTGTAAATTTTCTCTGCATTCTTTCAGTCTTACTTACATCTTTTCTGTAGGCAGGTGACCAAAACTACACACAATACTCCAAATTAGGCCATCTCCTGTTATGTTTATATATTATGACTTATGAAGGTCAATGTGCCAAAAGCTTTCTTTATAACCCTATCCACCTGTGACACCACTTTCAAGGAATTACGGATCTGTATTCCCAGATCCTTTTGTTGTAACGCACTCCCCCGTGCCCTACTGCTCACCGTATAAGTCCTATCCTGATTGGTCCTTCCAAAGTGCAACACCTCAGACTTTGCTGTATTAAATTCCATTTGCCATTTCTCAGCCCATTTTTTCACCCTGTCCAGATCCCACTGCAAGCTTTGATAGACGTCCTCGCTGTCCACTACAATCTCGATCTTGTGTCATCCACAAATTTGTTGATCCAGTTTGCCACATTATCAGCAGATCAATGAAACAGATTTCAAACAACAGCGGACCCAGCCCCGATCTCTTTGGCACACCACTAGTCACAGGACCTCAGTGAGAGTGGTGACCATCTACTACCATTCTTTGGCTTCACCCACGAAGCTACTGCACAGAGTCTTGTCATCTTCAGAAGTTTTCTGATGACTCTGCCATAGTTGGATGCATCAGCAAGGGAGATGAGGCTGAGTGCAGGGCTACGGTAGGAAACTTTGTCACATGGTGTGAGCAGAATTATCTGCAGCTTAATGTGAAAAAGACTAAGGAGCTGGTGGTAGACCTGAGGAGAGCTAAGGTACCGGTGACCCCTGTTTCCATCCAGAGGGTCAGTGTGGACATGCTGGAGGATTACAAATACCTGGGGATATGAATTGACAATAAACTGGACTGGTCAAAGAACACTGAGGCTGTCTACAAGAGGGGTCAGAGCCGTCCCTATTTCCTGAGGAGACTGAGGTCCTTTAACATCTGCCGGACAATGCTGAGGATGTTCTACGAGTCTGTGGGGGCCAGTGCTATCATGTTTGCTGTTGTGTGCTGGGGCAGCAGGCTGAAGGTAGCAGACACCAACAGAATCAACAAACTCATTCGTAAGGCCAGTGATGTTGTGGGGATAGAACTGGACTCTCTCACGGTGGTGTCTGAAAAGAGGATGCTGTCTAAGTTGCATGCCATCTTGGTCAATGTCTCCCATTCACTACATAATGTACTGGGTGGGCACAGGAGTACATTCAGCCAGAGACTCATTCCACCGAGATGCAACACAGAGCGTCATAGGAAGTCATTCTTGCCTGTAGCCATCAAACTTTACAACTCCTCACTTGGAGGGTCAGACACCCTGAGCCAATAGGCTGGTCCTGGACTTATTTCATAATTTACTGGCATAATTTACATATTACTATTTAACTATTTAAGGTTCTATTACTATTTATTATTTATGGTGCAACTGTAACGAAAACCAATTTTCCCCGGGATCAATAAAGTATGACTATGACTATGACTAATGTCTAATCCAATTTACTACCTCATCTTGAATGTCAAGCAACTGAACCTTCTTGAGCAAGCTCGCATGCAGGACCTTATCAAAGGCCTAGCTAAAGTCCGTATAGATAACATCCATTGCCTGCCCTTCATCAACTTTCCTGACAACTTCCTTGAAAAAGATCTACAAGATTAGTTAGAGAGGACGTACCACTATCCCTAATCAGTCCCTGTCTATCCAAATACTCATATATCTGACCCCTTTGAAAAACTTCCAATAACTTTCCCACTACTGTTGTCAGGCTCACCAGGCCTTTATTCTTAGAGCCGTTCTTAAACAATAGAACAACATTAGCTATCCTTCAATCCTCTGGCATGTCACTTGTAGCTAAGGATGTTTTAAATATCACTGCTAGGGCCCCTGCAATTTCTGCATTAGCCTCCTTCAGGGTCCTTGCCAGGCTCTGGAGATTTCTCCAACTTAATTTGCCTCAAGACCTCAAATACCTCTTGCTCTGTATCTGTATAGGGTCCATGATCTTACCACACTTTGCCTCACTTCTATAGACCCTGATCCTGATCCTGAGTATTTATGACTTATGACCAGGAGGGTACATAAATATCTGCCTGGTACTTATCCTTGCAAGCAGAACAAGTGCCACACCTGCCCCTACACCTCCTCCCTCACTATCATTCAGGGCCCCAAACAGTCCTTCCAGGTGATGGGACACTTTACCTGCAAGTCTGTTGGAGTCACCTACTGTATGAAGGATCTCAGCCTGAAACTCTTTTCCATAGATGCTGCTTGGCCTGTTGAGTTCCTCCAGCATTTTGTGTGTGTTGTCTTGATCCTGAGTGCTTAGGCTAAAGTTTGCAGGAGAGTTAAGTTTGCCTGTGATGATCCCACTGCAATTAGTAGGCAAATATTTATATCTTGAAAATGTACATCAATGTTTTGCTGCAAAATGCCAACCAGCCTGTGTCATTCTTTACAGACTGGTTATCTCATGTGTACTAGTACTAGCTTGGTGCCTGTCTGTATAATGCGAGTGAAGGAATTTGCATGTGATGCATGAAAGTCAACTCGATTTACTGTGGATGTGCCCAGCAGGTGCTGAATAAAATTTTTATTGGGCTGTGACTGGCACAAAGTTTCCCTAGGGATTCTATGCGAAAATAGTCCCTCTTACTTGGATCTGAAAGGGTTTTAGATGTTTAAATAAAGTGTTACTTAAAGAGAAATTATTATTTATTTATATTTACCCCCCCCCCCCCCACTCAAAGCAAGTTAGATAGAAAATTTTACCTTCCCAAATCCTTTACAACTCCATAATCAAAGAATCATGATTGAATTAATAGTCCCCTTCTGGGTTAAACTTGGGAGATGGCACAATAGTGAAGTGGTTAGCATAACACTTTACAGCGTACAGCTGTGAGATCGAAGATCCATTCCTGCTGCTCTCTAATGAGTTGTACATTCTACAGGTGACAACGTAGGTTTCCTCCAGACACTCCCGTTTCCTTCCACATTCCTAATGAATGAGCTGGGCTTGGTAAATTGTGGGCATGTTATGTTGGCACCAGAAGTGTAGCGACATTTGAGGGCTGCCCCCAGCACTGTGTTGGTCATTGACACTAACAGTGCATTTTATTGTAGTTTTGATGCTTTGATGTAAATGTGACAAATACATCTAATCTTTCATCTTTTAATATTTAAATTCTGCTGCACGGAATATACATTTATGCTTATCTTATGCTTCTGTTCAGATACACAGTCCCCTTGCTTTCAGTCCAGCACCTGTTCTCAGCCCATGTTTCCTGTAATAATTTTGAAGGAAGACTGGTGTTTTGTTAGAATTAAAAATAATTTGATAATTTCATTGGTTAGGCCCAGTGGAAGATTTGTAGATAATGGAAAGTTTTGACACCACAGTAAGAGCTGATTTGGAATATAAATCCTAAATCTGAAAGTCGTCTTCACGCGCCTCACCCAATACAGAACTCTTATCATATATTTTTGTGTGACTGTATGTTTACTGCTATCTTAGTGTGTTATATGTGCCTTGTGCTGTAAATGACTGTTGGTACTGTGCTTTGCATCTTAGCCCCAGAGGAAGCCTGTTTCATATGGTTGTATACGAGGGTATTTAACCATACACATGAATACAGCCAACAAAACAGTATTCCTCTCGGGACAAGGTACCGAACACAGTACTAACAGTCACACAGCACATAGAGCATACATAATTACAATAGCAGAAAAACATGCAGTCACTCATAAAAATAATATAACCCAAGTCCCTGAGTGTCATGGCCTGTAGACTGATGGTGCATGGGATATTGTCCTGGAGCCACATTTCTGCAAGAACAAGTACAGAACAGTTCCTTATCTTGCACTGGGTCAGCTGCAGATTTAATTCAATCCAAATTGCTTTCCTAAGAGCAAACACTAGAGGGCAGCATCGATCGAAGGGTCCAGCCCCCAACCCGGTACAGGCTCCAGCTCTCTCCCATACCAGCTCCAGCATCTCTGCCATCACAGAACAGTAGATCAAAATATTTAATATCATTTGTCCCATGAATATGAAATTTCATAAGACTTATTTCATTAATAATATTCAATTATTTTTCTTTTGTTCCCTATTATCACGTATTAAATTAGTAAAATTTTAGAAAGTTTACAAAATATCATTAATAGGTAAATGAAAAAATAGAATTCCAACTGAAATGAAGAAGAACATGCTGGGATTCTCATCAGCAGCTGTGAAGAGAGTACTGATTTACCCTATCAGCTTCAACTACTAGAGCTGTCATTTGCATTGCCTTTGGTACAGAAGTGGGAAATTATTGAAGAACAATGTCTCCAGATCAATTTAACCATGCTTAACTGCAGGTCCGCATTTTGTAACACCTCTGCAGTATTTTTATTGCTGTGCTCATTCCATTCTTCTTTTAAATTTTTTTTTCAGATAATGTGTACTTGTTTGTCTAGACCCAGGTCTTTATACTGGAATTAGGGAGCAGCCGTTTGGCTCGATCTGAGCCATCCACAATGTTGAGCCATGAATGCCTTTTAGTATGAGAGTGGCAAGCTCTGTTCAACTTTAAGGAGTCCTCGGTAAGTTTATTGACTCAAAAGCTTCATCTTTTGGCCCACCACCATTCCAGGGAAAGGAAAGATGATCAAAGAGGGACTGCTTGGAATGGGTGATGGAAATGAAGGGCAGGAACCAGGAGAAGGTGCGAGGCTGAGACAAGTAAACCTTCAACACAATGAAAATGTGTTGGATCAGAATGATGCTTGTTTAGGATTCTGATATGGAGTTTAAGGTCTGGTCGGGAAATGACAGGGACAATAATTAAAAAAGAACATTGAAGGCAGTGATCAGAAGAGGCAGTTGAAGAGGTAATCACAGCATCACAGGATAATATAGAGTCTGTTTGATTGTACCCAACACTGAAAAAGTGTTGCAGAATCCAGCCACCCTCTGTGCGAAGATATTCCCCTCAAATTCACCCTTAGCCTCATAACTTTAAATCTACAGCCTCCTGTTCAAGACACCACTACTTCAAGAAAAGTAGTTTTGCTATCTAATCTCTCTGTCCGCACCATAGTTCTGTATGCCTTTATCAGGTCAACCTCCTGCACACCAGGGTAAATGACTCCCAGTTAATCTCTCCTTACAACCGAAATGCTCCTATCCAGGCAACATCATGGTGAATCACATCTGCACCCTCTCCAGCGCAATCACATCCTTCTTACAGTGTGTCACACAGCATTTCAGGTGCAGTCTAACAATGATATAACATTCCAGTTCTTATTACCATCACTTACCTGTCCTCTTACTCGTTTTTTCCAGTAATACTGCTTATCTCTGCCTGGTTAACTTCAGAATTTTCCTTACGTGTGATCCTACGTTGGTAAGAGCATTGAATATCAAGGTGTGTTAATGAAATTCTTTCTCGCTGGAGATAGCAAGAATATTATTTGCCAGTTATCAACCCAAGACTGAAGATGATTCATTTGTTGACACATGTGGGAATGGATTTCATCATTGTAGAAGTTGAGGTGCAACTGAACATTGTACAATGATAAGAAAACAACCCTACTCTGCCTTTCTGCTGGAGTGGGGAACATTAAAGATTTAAGATAGATGGATACGATTTTGAACTAGCCTCTAACAAGCACAATCTTCTTTCTTCATGCAGGGTGACTCTAGCCAGCTTATAGAGTTTTCCCTATTCAATTTAATTTAAGTGCATCTTTTTGAAATAAGATATCCTGTACGATGTTGTTAATCTTGATGTGATTTTAATATCTTTTCTTTTTGTTTCTTTCTGGGAGAAAAATCAAAATTTAATTAAAATATTAATTATATGCTTCATTTTTCTCCTGTATTCCACAGTCATAGTTTTAATGAATTTACAATTTAAAATAAGCTGTGGAGATCTAGAAATGTAATTAGGAATTTAATGCTTCAGCTGTACAATGGAGCACAATATGTTGAAATTCTGTACACTTCGAAACATCACATTTGTTCAAGCTGTGTAGCAACCATAAAATCATATTCTTTATACTTACTGAGCTAACCTGTCAAGTAATATGGAAGGCAACACTGCATCTTAAATCAATGATGTAAAGAAAATTCCGTGAGGTAGAAATTCATCCTAGATTTCTGTCAAAAAACGGATAAAAGAATATTGGTTGTCCATCGTACTCCCCTCCTGACTAAATGTGTGCATGGACTTTTTCATTATCTATAGAGCTGCAAATGAGCTGAACACTCTGTCACCTTAAGCAAATATGATGGAAGGATGTGACTGGTTCCATTGAAATCTAGAACAATGCATGCAAATGAAAATCCTTAAGCCAGAAATTGTTTAACACCAGTGACTCAGGATAATTTCTACCTCCGATTAATTCAGTTAATGGAAGTGAGAACATGGACAGGATTGATGCACATGGAAAACCATTAACTTCCTAACTCCAGAAACACAAATCCCTGAGGTGGTTTAGATAGCGGGTAACTTTATATCCATAATATATCATGCTGTTGTCAAATCACATAGATAAATTAATAAATTTATGCTATTATGATTAGAATTAATCCCAAGATTATCTGAAAAGCCCTCCTTTGGTGGATTCTTAATGTTATTAAGGCTGCACTACAAAAATTGCTACATACTAATGTAGCCTTGCAGTCCTCCCCCTACCCCAGCACCAAATCACCACCCACCCACTTTCTCATCCTTCACTGCCCGAGAGGCACTGAACCAAGAAGTCCTTGAAAATTATTCTTGGACAAGGAATAATTATTCTCTGACAAAGCAGTTCAAAAGGAAATAAAGATCTGGCCCGAAGGAAAAATCTCAGTATTACAGGACTGTTTTTCAAATGGAATATATTCAAGGAGGTGGCTTCCTATGACCATTACATTAACATCGAGGAATATGCAAGATCTGTGACTGGCTAGATTGAGAAATGCATTGAGTATGTTATTGTTAGTAAACACTTGAGGGCAAATCTGAAGCTGTGGTTAACAGCATAGGTCCGGGCACCCATGAGAGATCAAGATGCTACCTTCAGTTCTGGGAGTAAGATGTCTCTTAAGTCAGCAAGGGCAGTGCTTTCCTGCGCCATCAGGAAGACAAAAAGTATACATCTATTTCTGTGACACCAGAAACATGAGGCATTCAGACCAAAACAGTCTGCAAGTGCACCCACGCATCAATGACAGTGATGTCGCTCCTCCTGATAGGCTGAACGCTTTCTATCCACGGTCTGATACATGGAACGAGGTGCCAACGAGGAGGGCTTCCTCCACCCAAGGAGCAGGCACTCAGTCTGGCTGCAGCTGATGTGAGGAAGACCCTAGTCAGGGTCAACCCTTATAAAGCTGCAGGGCCTGGTAACATAACTGTTCAGGTGCTGATGGACCATGCAGCCAGGTTAACAGAGTCTCCACCAGACATCTTCAACATCTCTCTGGGGCAGACCACTGATTCCATAGGCTTCAAGGCAGCCTGATGCCCAAGAGTGTGACAGTAACCTGCTTTAACGACTACTGCCCAGTGACTCTGACCTTAACAGTAATGAAGTGCTCTGAGCGGCTGGTAAGAGATTTCATTAAAACCCATCTTCCTGCGACATTGGATCCTTTGCCTCTACGTTCCACTCCATACTGACCCACTTGGAAAATGGAACCTTATACGTCAGGATGCTGTTTATCGACCAGGTCGACATTTAATATGATCATCCCTCAGAAGCTGGTCGGTGAACTGCCCTCATTAGGTCTCAGCACCTCGCTGTGTAACTGGATCTTGGACTACTTGAAGACTGACTACTGTCAGTCCATGCTAGCAGCAACATCTCTAGCTCCAATACGCTGAGAGCTGGCGTTTCCCCCCCCCCCACCCCCGCAGGGGCTGTGTGCTCAGCCCGCTGCTGTTCACACTGCTGACGCATGACTGTACTGCCAGATCCAGTTCAAACCGAATCATCAAGTTCTCTGATGACACAACAGCGGCTGGCCACATTGACAATGATGATGAGACGGCGTACAGAGGAGGTGGAATGGCTGGCAGAATGGTGCGAGCACAACTTGAGTCTCAAAGTGGACAAGACTAAGGAGATGACTGTGGACTTTAGGAAGATGCAGGCGGAGCACTACTCCATACACATAAAGGGCACCTCCGTGGAGAAAGTTAGGAGCACCAGGTCTCTGGGAGTGCACATAATGGATGATCGCTCTTGGTCCCTCCACACTACCCTTTAGTCTAGAAAGCACAGCCTGGCCCCTCAACACTACCTCTTCAGTAAAGGAATCACACTGATGTCTTCTCTTCCTGAGGAGATTGCAGCAAGCTAGGGCCCCCACGCCCCTTTCTGACCAATTTTTACAAGAGCACCATCAAGTGTCCTGACAACTGCATCAGCATCTGAAATGGGAATTGCAGACCACAAGACCCAACGAAGGATTGCAAGGACTGCTGAGAGGTTCACTGGGGTCTCTCATACCCCCCCATCTGAGATGTTTATAGGGAGCCCTGCCTATGCAGGAGATACCATTGCATTAAGACAAGGAGAGTTAGCTTGGGTAACTATTTCTTCCCCCAGACCGTGAGACTACTGAACTCCCTGCAGCCATCCAGGTGTCATTAGGTATGAAGCGCCAGTAGCGTTACTCTGCTTATTGCTTAACCTGCTTCATAAATGCATCTTGTGCTACATGTCAATCTTCTGGAGTATACAGTATTTTATCATTAGTTAATTTATTTGTGGTAATATACGTTATGTGTTGTATGAGAGTTGTATGTATAGCGCTGTGCACCTTGATCTGGAGGAATGTTGTTGCATTTGGTATTCTGCATGTATGTAGTTGAATGACAATATACTTGACCTTGATCTTGAATTTGAATCCCTATCTCTTCTAATTCCAGCCCCTACTCTCTACTCCCATCTTGCCTACACATAAAAGCATATAGATAAGTATTACAAACTGTTATTGTATAAAATTATGTTTTGTTATAAGGAATTGTCTAACCTTACACATTGCTGTTTTGTGGAAAATTGGCAATTTCATTCTGATCAGTGATAATATGACTTTACTGAGGTGAGGACATGGGATTATGATGATGCTTCAATTTTCAAATTGTAAAAACATTAAGCCATATCTCCTCTGTGTTCTGCCACTTTATTAATAGTTGATCATATAACTCACTGTGTGGTGATTACATTAGTGAAAGGCTTTCAGTAAATGTAAAAACTAAATCTATCCTTCTTCCATAGCCGTTATAAGATAGTTAAGGAATAAATGCTGAATGAAAAATATAAAAGGTAGGAATATGTGAATGTACTTATTATCAGTTACTAAGCCAAGCTTGAAGAAATTAGATTAAAATTCACTTAACTGGATGAACTGAAAATGTGGGTATTCCCATGCATTTTGCTCGTTTGCTAAGCCAGTTCCAATGACAATATAACTTGATTCAGCAGTGAAGATGCACAAACTATAGAACATTTGGTTAGGTGTCATTTAGGTACTGTTCTGGTTTCTGCATTATCAGAAGGATGTGGAAGTTTGGAAAGGGGACAAAAGAGGTTCACCAGGATATTGTTTAGATTAGAGAGTTTTGGGTATAAGCAAAGTTTATTTCAACTTTGTATTGTTTATTTTCAAGTGTTGGAAGCTGAGTAGTGACATGAGTGATCTTTCCCTCAAAACTAATTAACAAGTGTCAAGACGTTGGCCACAATATATCTTTGTGCAGTTGGATCCTCAATTTCCACACTTGCGGATCCCATTAGGTTCTGATTGGCAACAACATCTCCTCCACAATCTTCACCAGCATAGGTGCACTACAAGGCTGAATGCTTCGCCCCCTGCTCTACTCTCTTTACACTTTCGATAGTCTGGCTGAGCACAGCTCCAATGCCATATTTAAGTTGGCTGAGCACACCACTGTCGCTGGCCAAATCAAAGATGCTGAAGAATCAGCATATAAGAGGGAGATTGAAAATATGTTGAGTGGTGCTGCAGCAACAACCTCTCTCTCAATGTCAGCAAGAACAAGGAGCTGATTATTGATTTCAGGATGAGGAAACCGGAGGTCTATGAGCCAATCGTTATTGGGGAATCAGTGGAGGAGAGGGTCAGCAACTTTAAATTCCTTGGTGTTATCATTTCAGAGGACTTGTCCTGTGCTCAGTGCAATTAAGAAGAAAGCACAGCAGAACCTCCACTTCCTTAGGAGCTTACGAGATTTGGCCTGACATCTTAAATTTTGAGAAACTTCTGTGGTGGAGAGTACATTGTCTGGTTACATCACAGCCTGCTATAGGAATACCAATGCCCTTGAATGGAAAATCCTACAAAAAACAATTGTTATGGCCCAGTCTATCACAGGTAAAGCTCTCCCCACCACTGAGCACAGCTACATGAAGCTTTGTCGCAGGAAAGCAGCATCCATCATCAGGGACCGCCACCACCCAGATCATGCTCTCTTCCCACTGCTGCATCAGGATGAAGGTACAGGAACCTCAGGACTCACACCACCATGTTCAAGAACAGTTATTACCCTTCAACCATCAGGCTCCTGAAGCAGAGGGGATAACTTCACTTAGCTTCATTTGACCCTTCACTGAACTGTTCCCACAACCAATGGACTCACTTTCATGTACTCTTCTTCTCATGTTCTTTATAATTATTGCTTATTTATTTATTATTATTATCATTATGTCTTTTTTCCTTTTATATTTGCAGAGCTTGTCTTTTGCACATTGCTTGTTTGTCCATCTTGTTGGATGCAGTCATTCATTGATTTTATTATGGTTCTTGGATTCACTGAGTATGCCTGAAAGAAAATGAATCTCAGGGTTATATATGGAGGATAATAAATTTCCTTTGAACTTTGACCTATCCAAACATATAAAATTATGATAGGACCAGATAGGGCAGATAGAGTCTTTTTCCCAGGGTGGAGATGTCAACTAATAGATGGCATAGATTTAAGGTGAGAAGAGGTAAGTTCAAGGGAGATTTGGGAGGTTATCATTTTACATAGAGAGTGGTAGGTGCCTGGGATGTGTTGCCAGGGGCAGTAGTGGAAGCAAATACAATAGCAACATTAGACAGGCACGTGGTTGGATAAGACCATGTGCAGGCAGGGATTAGTTTAAATTGGCATCACAGTCGAAAGAGCCATTGTGGATCAAACGACATGTTATTGTGCTGGATTGTTCTATGCTTCACGTTCTGCAGATATTGAACCGGATTTGTAAAGCCTTTATTTTGTCTCAGTGTAGTTTCCTGATGAAACCATTGACCACTGCAAATAGGAAGTGTGGAGTGCACTCTGCCAACCACTCAATAAGCTGCAATCAGTTCACAGATCCCCTTTCTGCCGGCATTGCTTAAGCAGGGTTCAAGGTGTGCGGTGCTGATAAATTGAATCCCTGTTTCCAGCCAATCAGACATACCATTTCTGTCACATTTCCCATAGCTAACTAAAACCTCTTCCATCTTTACCATTATTGTATTCATGGTCGAGTGAGTGCTTCAGGCAATTGATCAAGTAGAAAATTAGTTTGTTTAGCTTCTGATTTAGTGTGTCCAAAGAGTAACCATGCAGTAACCATGAAAAATACATTTATTTTTATTTGTAGCAACAAGTAATTAAAAGAACTTAACTGGTCAACGAACTGGGCATCTCAATTATAAAGGTGAGTGTCAAGTGCCAAAGGTACACTGCTCATTTGTACTCCAATTTATTAAGCAAGGTACGTTAGGGTCTAGGAGAACAAAACCAGAGTTACATTAACATCAGGCTAAGAAAAATTGCAGACCTAATTGATTTGGTTTGGCTAAGCAGAGCCGCAAATCCTTGGAACTTTAAATTTCTTCTGAATTTTACTTAGTTTTTCTTTAGACTGCTAGTAGTGGGATTAAGTCTTAACCAATTGAAAGTCATTTGATAATTCCGTTTCCTGAAGGTGAATCCACAGGTTTTGCTTCAACTGCGTTTTGAATAACCTTGTACCAAATTACTCTGAAAAAAATTGTTATTCAATACCAAAACAATTGCAACAACAGATTTTACAAGAAAATAAATTGTGGGCCAAGTAGAGAAGTTTCACCCTTCTAGATTTTGGTGAACATCTTTTATCAAGTATCCAGATCTAAATTTCTGATATGCAGTCTTTAAAATAGGTGAAAATGATCAGTTACATGAATAATCATATGTTTTACTGGCAATAATTTTACCGTGAAATTTATTTCCTGTCTTTTAATTTGACATCTACATATCTCTATTGGTCAAACAAAGTTGATTTGATTTGTGAAAGGGAATTATTCAGAAATGCCCGGGGGAGGGGGGGTTGGGGAGTGTTCTTTGATGCCAGTCATTATTTATGGGAAGAAAATGCAAGGCAAATATTAAATCTTATTCTGAATAAAATGATAATTTTCAGTAATTTGAGAAAATGAAGGAATTGATGGACTGTTTAAAAACACTTAATAGCCCTTAATCAGCAATACTAAATATATAATGGTTTCCTCGGAATGAAGGAATCATCGAGATTCCATATAAAATTAAACCAGATTTTCTGCAACTCTGTAGGCTTGGTTTCCTTTAATTTTGTTCAAGGTCTTAATATTATGCTGTAGGATTTTGCCTGATGCAACATTTAATTAGCTAGTTCGTATTTTGAGCATGATAACGAAAATCATTAAACAGGTCAAAATATTAAATGATCTGATGGCTAAAGGAAGAATTGGAAATAGATTTTTTTTATTTCATTTGCTCATTCCCCTGCAGAAATGAAATGCAGGATAAGACAGCTAATACAATCAGCACATCAGCTTCTGCTTGCAATAAATCTCCAACCTACAAGGGAAGATGTGTTATGAAGAAATAACAGAGGAGAGGGCACTGCACATAAAATGCCGGAGGAACTCAACAAGTTAAACAGCATCTATGGAGAGGAATAAACAGTTGACCTTTCAGGCCGAGACCTAATGAAAGTCACGGCCTGAAATATTAACTGCTTACTCCTTTCCATATGTATTGCCTGACTTGCTGAGTTCCTCCAGCATTTTGTATGTGTTCCTCAGGATTTACAGCATCTGCAAAATCTCTTGCGTTTGTGGAAAGGACACTAACTAGATTGCCCTCTTATTGGACCAGATGGTGCACACCATGGAAGCATAGCAGTTAGCATAAGGCTTTACAGTACCGCGATCAGTACTCAATTTCCGCAGCTGTCTGTAAGCAGTTTGTACGCTCTCCCTGTGACCCTGTGGGTTTCCTCTGGGTGATCTGGTTTCTTCCCACTTTCCAAAGATGTACAGGTTAGTAAGTTGTGGGCATGCTGTGTTGGCGCCAGAAGAATGGTGACACGTGTTGGCTGCCCCCAGCACATCATGCACTCTGTTGGTCAGTGACACAAATAACATATTTCACTGTGTATTTCAATGTTTCGATGTACATATGACAGATAAACTAATCTTTCTTGATGGGTGCCGGCATAGCGTAACACTATTAATGCACCAGTGAGCTGGGTTCAACGTAACCACTAGGGAGCTCGTATATTCTCCCAGTGACCGCGACCGTGTGGGTTTCTTCTGGATGGTCCAGTTTCCTCTCACATTGCAAAGACATAAATGTCAGTAGCTAACTGGTTACATCATTGTAATTGAACAGTGTGGGTTCGTTGGGCAGTAAGGGCCTATTGAGTGAGTATGCTGAGTAAAGAGCTGGTTCGGGCACAAGCGGCCAAATGGTTTTTGGCCTGTACTATTCTAGGTTTTTATAGATTCTAAAAGTACAAACATTTTAATCAAAGATTGCATTGGAATAGTTTTAGAGCATTCAGCATGGCTATTAACCAGAATAGACTGGAGATGATATCGCAGGAAGAAAATGACACTGGCTTGCAGAGGACTTTCAGCCAACTCTAATTTGAATGAGCATATGAATTCTACAGTGCCAGACTGCTTCCCACTTGAGAAGTCTGTATCTTGGAAGCCAGCAACATGGACATCAAAACACGAACATGTTGTGTTTCTGTGATCAATCGACTCAGAGAATGTAAATGAGTGAATGGATTTAGTTTGTGGTTTGAGACATTAAACTCAGGGTCCAGAGTCCTATTATTATACTCCCAGCAAATCTGGAGCATGAGCAATATGTAAAGCAATGTTGAGATTCTTTCCCAGTCCAACATTACCCACATTAAAGCCTCGGTTACTCACAGACAGACACATTGGGCTAATCAGGTCGTTCGCTCACCCGATATCAGACCCTCAAACTTGACACTCTATTCTGAGCCATGTCGTGGCTGGACATTACCTGGCTCCCTTGAAGAAGGGGAAGTGACTGCACTTCCCACACAGGCTGCCCCTAAACCCACAAAAAGGTGTGGAAGCAAGTCTTCTTCGATTCTGAGAAGAAAGAGAAGATTACTTTCGTATCTCAGTTATAATATCACGATTGACAATGGAAGATTATTTCGAATCACCTCAGATCAAGACTTCATACTCTAAAGTATAGAATTCTGTTTTTGTCTGAACACTGTTCATCGATTACTGAGACAGTAAACTGAGAGTATTAACTAACGGTTAACTTGCGTAAGTGTAGATAGAGTGAATTCTCTCAAGTGCATTCAAGGTTCATATTTGTTTCTTGTCATTTATCAGTACATAAGTGCAAAGATGAATTAAATGATTGTTACTCCAGATCTGATGCAGCATAAAAAAGCACAATAAGCATAAGGAACACAATAAAAGCACAGTGAATATAAACACATAAGATAGCTTCTATACAGTACATAGATTGATTGCATGTCCATAAAGTGATGCTAGGTACAGGAATGTTTGTACATAAGGTGACTCAGACAGGAAATGATAAGGTAGTGGTGGAGGGGTGGGTTAGTGGGTGGAGGTGTGATGCCTTGGAAGAAGTAACTGTTTTTGAATCTGGTGACATTGTGTAGCTTCTAAACTGATAGGAGTGGAGCAAACTGTTGAGCAGGGTTGGTGGCCCTTTCCCAGCATCTTTTAGTAAATACTGTATGTTCCTGATGCTAAATAGCTGGTGCTGCTGATGCACTAGGAGGCTTTAACTATCCATTGTAGAGTCCTTCTGTATCCCGCAATGAAGTTTCTATATCACACAATGATGCAGTTTGTTAGCATGCTCTCAACTGCATGTCTGTAGAAGATTGTGAGTATTGACGTGCATAGTCTAGCTCTCTTTAGCCTCCTTAGAAAATAGAGGCATTGATCATCTTTCTTGACTGTGAAGGATATGTCCTGGGGCCATGAGAAATTGTGGAAGATGTGAACTCCCAGGAGGTGAAACTGCTTGTAGTTTCCACTGCTGTGTCACTGATGTAAATGGTGTATGACATGAGTGGTTCAGGTTTTCCGTAAGTTGATAACCATCTCCCTTGTCTTGTTGACATTGAGGAAGAGATTGTTTGCCTGGCACCAGGCCTTGAGCTCTTCCACCTCTTCACATCACTTTTGGGGATGAGCCCCACCACAGCCACGTCATTGGCGAACTTCACAATATTATTGCTTGTGTGTTTGGCCATGCATGAACAGAGTGTACAGCAGTGGACTAGTCACACAGTCCGAGGGGGGGCATGGGGGGAGAGGGGCAACCATGTTCAGGATGAGGAGGAGGGAGGACTGTCTATCTGAGGTCTGTTGGTTAGGAAGTCCAACCCTCAATTGCACAGTGGTGTATTTAGACCAAGGAGTTGTTCACCAAGGTCCATGGGACAATAGTGTTGAATGCTGAACTGAAATTCAGAAAAAGCATTCTGCCACTTTATTAGGTATGCCTGTACACCTTCTAGTAAATGCAAGTCTCTAAACAGCCAATCATGCATCAGCAACTCGATGCAGACATGGTGAAGAAGTACAGTTGTCATTCAGACCAAACATTAGGATGGGAAAGAAGAAGAGTGATCTAAGTGACTTTGATTGTTGGTGCCAGATGCTGTGGTTTGAGTATCTCCTGATCTCCTGGGATTTTTACACACAACTGTCTCTAGAGCAGCCTTTTTTAACCTTTTTGCCATGAAGGAAACCTTGAAATAATTTCCACTCTCTGGGAATCCCTGCATAAAAATTATTATATCTACAGCCCATGGCACGTTAGCGTGATCAGAAGTTGTAGATTTAATAAACCAAAAATAATTATCAATGCTCTTTTCAGTACAGAATGAATTTTTTAGCCAACCTTTCTTGGAAAAAAAAAGGTAGTTAAGCTTAGCTTACCTTTCTAGAAATTAATCTCTTTATTTCCCTTTCATAAATTTTAAAAAATCATAAGGCAAACATAATAAATTTCTGTTAAAGAACTGGCTTAAGCCAAAATGGGATTTAATTTTTTTAAAGTAGGCTCGATAGATTTAATTTAAATAAAGGTTGTAAATTGATTTTAATTAATGCTATTTACAGCATGAAGATTTGTTTACAATGTTGAAGTGTTATGACAACGTCAGGATTTTCTTTTTTTTCACAAGAGAAACAAAACCTCTCCTGGTGCCAACCATTGATGGGGCACCATCAGTACAGATGTCAACACAGTTCCTCCACTACAGACCTTTTGTTTCCAGATGTGAAGACAAAACATTAAATATATCTTGGCCTTTGCTTGTTTCAGGCAGCTCTTTGCAACAGAAAAAGCTTTCTTGAATTTCACCATCATTTACAAATCTTACAAATGCTATATATATATATTTATTGGTGAAATCTGTTGACTCATCAACCTGGATAGAGAAGCTGATGTTTTTCAATAGTGTTGCACTAAGTTCAAAAAATGATGCTCAGTTTTTTTAAACACAGCCCCTCATGGAGCCCTGGTTAAGAAATCCTGCTCTAGAGTTTACAGAGAGTGGCGTAAAAAAGACATGCAGTGAGTGGCAGTTCTGTGGGTGAAAACACCTTGTTAATGACAGAGGTCAGAGGAGAATGGCCAGAATTTTTCAAGCTGACAGGTAGGTGACAAATCTACCTGTGTTGATTTCATTAGGTTGCCAATATCCATGTCACCCAGATGTAACAACTGCTTCTGAATCACGGAGAGCGGTCCTGCTCTAACATTTTCTCTGGTCCTGTACACTACATCAGCCATAATCTATCTGTCATACCAGATTTCCTCTGTTGGTGACAACCAATACTGCAGCAAAGCTTTGCAGTATACATACAGACTGAATCATATATCACTGTTGATTTTAGGGGGATTACCTCTGATGAAATAATCGATCTAGCGGTGGGAGCAAAAGTTCACAGTTAGCTCATACATTTAAAAGTAATACTAAGGGTATACTTTCCAGAGAAAGTTCCTTCAGAGACCTTCAGTAAGCCACATTTTATGTTTGTGTTGTATGTTAACACAGCGTCTATGTTCTTGAGCAAGGTTTTAAACACATGCGGTACATTGCTTAAAGGCCATTCTAATGCTGATGATTATGAGATTACATTACTGTTTTTTGCTAGATTGCAGGGGATGTTTTGCATGTCGTCCATGAAGATGCTTTCAATAAGTTATCTTCTTCAATACATTTCTAAATTCTTGCTTTTTTGCCAAATTCATACTTGCCTGCCTGTTTCTGATCTTTGAAGTACATTTATGTCTCTGAGACACCTCCCTGATATTATAACCTGCCACAATCCTCAATAACATTCATAATAATATTCACCATTTTCTCCTTAGTCATCTTATATACAACTCTTATATCATAATTTCCAGCTGAGGGCATAGCCTGTTCTGGGATAATTTCTGAACTCAATGATTATCGTTACCCTTTCTGCTTACTTGCCTTTTGTTTCTTTCTTTCAGTTCATAATCAAATAACTTGCTTACTTCTAATTTTATTTTGTTTCTGTCCTTATTTTCATATCACTATCACTTCATTGATAATGATAACTTAGTAAATTTGTTTTTATTTGTTGTGAGTTTTATTTTTCTTGTTTAGCTTTTGTGTTTCCAGGAAATAATCATGTGAATAACAGCTTTAATGGAAAGAAGCTTCAGGCTAACAATTTCAGTGGATATTTTATAATAAAAAGTGAGATTTATTTTCTTCAATATACTTTGGCTATACTTTGCCATATCACAATTTGGAAAATATTACTCATTATCCCCGAGAGGGACAGTTTAATCATTTGGCATTTAAATTTTTATCTTGTGTCAAAAATAATTTTGATTTAACTACCAGCATGGACATGAAGGGATAAATTTCTACTTGCTTTGCTATAACTGACATCATTCTATGAAGTCATGTCTATCATAAATACAGTCTACATATTTTCTCTAGGTGGATGGATTCCAAGATCGTTTGCTACTTTTAAAAATAAGTTTTCTTCCTCTACCTCGAAAACATAAGAAACTACAGATGCTGGAACCTGGAGCAAAAGACATATTTTGCCTTTTATCTGACACCTCTCCTCAGTGTACCAATCATCCTGGCTCTTTTTCTCATTTTTCCCCTTCTCCTCTTTGTACAGGCCATCTTTCCTCTCCACTCTCTGGTCTGGATGACTCTCTCGACAGATCCTTTCCTCACACAGATGCTGCTCAATCTGCACATCAGAATGCTTTTGGCTGCCTTTTTTTTCCTCCTTCGATTCCACGAACTTCCTGGGAAAAATGGCTATTTCTGGACCACACACAGGTCAACCACAGGCCTTCTTCACTCAGGGTGGTGCCAGTGTCATGGTCACATGCAGGTTCAATTGTAACATTCAACAGGAGGTTGGACAGGTACATGGACGGCCGAGATTTGGAGGGATATGATCCGTGTGCTGGTGGATGGGATCTGTGGGTGATTGGCAGAGGTTAGGTTAGCATAGGCCAGATGGACTGAAAGGCCGTTACTGTGCTGCAGTACTCTATGTTTCTACTTAAAGGTGTAATGCTCCACCTCTGCTTTCGGAATTAATGCAGCTGCACAGGGAAAGGACCCTTCAGCTGTGCTGCGGAAACAAAGTCTCAGGTTCTCTGAAGCTATGTTTGGAGTCTTTTTGAAAGAAGCCGAGCTAAACATGCTCTTCTTCTTTCTAACACCTAAAAGGTTCAAAGGTTTACTTCATTATCAAAGTACACCACGCTGAAATTCTTCAGTTCTCTGGGTAGCCATGAAACCAAGAAAGGCAGCACGATCATCAACCCCTAAAGCCCACCTCCCCACAAAATAAAAACAAACTAAAATGGAACAGGCACGTTAACCCCCAAGTCCCTCCTCCTGCACAAAAAACAAACAAAATGACACATCGACCCCTAAATCCCTCCTCCTGCACAAAAATACGGACACATCAACCCGCAAATTCCCCTCCTAGCAGAAAAAACAATGAGAAGATTGGGTGAAAATACATAGAATATAAAAACTATAATATTGAACAAAAAAAATTTTATAGTCCAAGTCCGCATCCAAAACACAGAATAAACCTGTGCAACGCTCTCTAGGTGCAGTGGCAGGCTCTCCCCTCTCCGGTACAATGTTTTTATCGCCTTAATTGGCAAAATGGTGCCAAGCATTAGCTTGTGCCCCATCCTGCAGCCTGACCAGTACGAGGTTTGTGCACACTACCTCTGCTTCCCAGAATCCTCTCAGAGACTGTAGAGTGTCAGAACATCTGAACCATCTCCAAACTTCAGCACTCGCATTGATGTTTGAATCCCCTTTGTTGCATTAATTAGTGAACAATGGAAGCTATAACAGGCAAAATGGGGTCAAATATCTGCTTGTGCACCAGCCTGCAGCCCTCTTACCACGAGGTTCCATAACACCATAAGATATGGGAGCAGAATTAGGCCAATTGGCCCATCGAGTCTGCTCCGCCATTCAATCATGGCTGATCCTTTTTTTTCTCCTCCTCAACCCCATTTCCCGGCCTTCTCCTCATAAGCTTTGATGCCACGTCCAATCAAGAGCCTATCAAACTCTACCTTAAATACACCCAATGACCTGGCCTCCACAGCTGTATGTGGCAACAAATTCCACAAAGTCACCACCCTCTAGCTAAAGAAATTTCTCAGCATCTCTGTCTTGAATGGACGCCCCTCCATCCTGAGGCTGTGCCTCTTCTCCTAGACTCTCCCACCATGGGAAACATCCTTTCCACATCTACTCTGTCTAGGCCTTTCAAAGTTCGAAAGGTTTCAATGAGATCACCCTTCATCCTCCTAAATTCCAGCGAGTACGGACCCAGAGCCATCAAACGTTCCTCGTATAATAACCCTTTCATTCCTGGAATCATCCCTGTGATCCTCTTCTGGACCCTCTCCAGCGCCAGCACATCTCCTCTAAGATGAGAAGCCCAAAACTGTACACAATACTCAAGGTGAGGCCTCACCTGTGCCTTATAAGACTCAGCATCACATCCCTGCTCTTGTATTCTCGACCTCTTGAAATGAATGCTAACATTGCATTTGCCTTCCTCACCACCAACTCAACCTGCAAGTTAACCTTTAAGGTGTTCTGCACAAGGGCTCCCAAGTCCCTTTGCATCTCAGATTTTTGGATTTCCTCCATTTAGAAAATAGTCTGCACATTTATTTCTACTACCAAAATGCATGACCGTGCATTTTCCAACATTATATTGTTCACTCACGCTACCTCTGCCTCCCAGAATCCTAGTGGAGACTGCAGAGCACTGAAGCACTCAAACGATCTTCAAACAGCAGAACACTGACGCCAACCATTCCAGAATCACATTCAAGATGAGAAACAAATGTAAAAGACATAAAAGAAATGAATCCATCCAGGAGATGTCACCCAAAGGAGCATTGTACGCAGGTGCCAACTTGACTGGAAGTAAAAGAATCCCAAAAAAACAAATCCTCCAGGTATAGAGAAACTCCACAGCTCCAGCATGTGCAGGAAGGACTGCGTTATTATATAAGCATCATAAAGAACTTCAGTTCCCAGCAATAAAATGTTCTAATGTAAACCCACGCCAAGCTTGTCTTTATTAAGAACAAACATAACGTGGTGTCAGAAGACGGTGTGAGGTGCAAACATGGACAGTGAATAAATACCGTGCACGAATAAGAAAGTGACTGTGTATGTACGAAAGGTAGAAGCAGCATGTGTTGGAGAGAAGCGGGCCAGCGAGATGAGTGAGCACTTTGTTCCCAAAGTTCACCGGATTCACCAAGAAATGCAGGTGGGAGGCCAAGAGCTCCCGACATGGATTAGCTAAGTCCTTCTGCACCTATGCAGTTTAGTGGCAATCTAACCGATAACTGGAAATGCTTCAAACAGTGATTCAATATATATCTAGCTGCTAGCAGAGTGAGGGGGCAGATGAAAAATTGAAAGCGTCTATTGTTGGTGTAGGAGGGAGGCATAAGAGTTTTGGATCATTGGGCTCTCTCACAGGAAAGGTGGGACCTGTACAGAGGAGATGTGAACTGGAACAGGACTAATATCCTAGCAAGAAGGTTTGTTAATGCCCACGGTGGGGTTAAAACTAGAGTTGCGGGGGGATGGGAACCAGAATGCCAGAACAGTTAGTGGAAAGATTGTAGAGGCAGATGTTGGTAAGATCTCAGAAAAAGTCAGGAATCAAAAGGTCGAGCATGGTGCAGCTAGTGTCATGAGCTGCCTGTATTTCAATGCAAGAAGTATCATAAAAAAGGTGGATGAGCTCTGGGCATGGATCAACATCTGGAATTAGGAGGTTGTAGCCATTAGTGAGACTTGGTTGAAGGAGGAACAGGACTAGCAGCTCAATATTTGGGGCTTCCTTTGTTTCAGAAATGACAGAGTGGGAGGGATTAAAGGAGGAGGGGTGGCATTACTAGTCAGGGAAAATGTCATGGCAGTGCTCAGTCAGGTCAGACTGGAGACTGGTGTTATGAGTGGAATTGAGAAATTAGAAAGATATGGCACATTAGCAAATTAATGGATCTATATTACAGGGAGTGAGATGAACAAATTTTTAGAGAGAACGCAGACTGTTGCAAGAAACTGTCATGGTCCGGTCTGGTCCGTGAAGTCCACATTCCGGTTCACGGTCCGGTCCGTGGACTCAGGACTCCGGGTCTTCCAGCTGTCCCTCGTTTGGGTGAGTTAATCATAGGCACCTGATTCCCATCTTGAGGCTTGGAATATAAGTAAGTAGCCTTGGAGTTGATTGTGGGCTGCTGGTTTGTCTTGTCAGTTCCCCTGGGAGTGACTTGCTGGTGGAAGGCTAGAGCGGCCACTTGTCATCTTTAGGCTGTGTTGGAGAACCATTGCTTTATTGAGCCTTGCTGTTGGTAGTTGGAGCTGTCTTTGTGGTATGGATTTGGCTGTTTCCTGGGCCAGCTGAGTGGCTGCCAGCCACTCTGAGCTAGGTAGGGATCTGGCTGTTTCTGTAGCCAGCTGAGGTTGCTGGCCAAACTGAGACTTGGAGCTTCCCTGGAGCAGAGATGGCACTGTCTGTTGTTCTTTGGTGTTTGTCTCTTCTTGTCTTTGCCTCTGTGGGGTAAGCTGGGCTGTTTTGCTGTTGCCCTGTGGGGGGATCTGTCTTGTCCTTGCCTCTCTGGAGTAAGACAGGCTGTTCTGCTGTCTTGTCTTGTCCTTGCCTCTGTGGGGCAAGTCTGGCTGTTCTGCTGTTACCTGATGGAGGGATCTGTCCCACCTTGGTGTGGAGATGAAGTTGAGTCCTGGCTTGTCTTAGGATAAGTCCTGGCTCTATGTCTATGTTCTGTCCTGTCTCACGTTAGTGTTGTGTTAAAGATGAATCCTGGCTTATTGAAGGATAAGTCCTGGCTCTATGTTGATGTTCGGTTCCCAGTTTGTCTCTGAGCTCCAAGAACCCTAGCCTCGACGATCCTGCAGCCAAGCTCCAAGAACCCTAGCCTCGACGATCCCGCAGCCAAGCTTGAGACCCAAGACCCCAGCCTGCAGCCATGCCATGTCCTTGCCTGGTTTTGACGTCCGGGCCTGAGACAAGACCCAGGTTCTGGGTACTTGTCCAGTCTCAGGCTTGGAGTTGAAACCTTGCCTCCTAGTCCATAGTTTTTAGTCCTGGTCCTGCTTTCCCTAGCCCAAATTTGTGTTCTTGTCCCTGATCCTTGTCTGTATCCTGTCACGTCCCTACTCTAGTCAAGTCCTGTTCCTTGTATTTTAGTGTCTGTGTCTTGCATTTGGGTCTGTTACCAGTGCCCCACTGTGACAGAAATATAAGGTTGTTATCCTAGGTAGTTTTAATTTTCCACAAATTGACTGGGACTCCCATACTGTAAAAGGACTAGATGAGATCTTGTCAAATGTGTTCCGGGAAGTTTCCTTAGTCAGTACGTAGAAGTCCTATTGAGAGTGTGTGCAATGGATAATCTGCTATTAGGGAATGAGAAAGAGCAGACGAAAGAAGTTTGTGTTGGGGAACATTTTGCATCCAGCGACCATAATGTCATTAGTTTTTAAAGTAAACACACGAAAAGACAAGATCCCGCATGGGAGGCTGGTCATAAAGTTTCAGTTGCTCGGCATTCAAGATGAGTTAGAAAATTGGATTGGACATTACCTTTCTGGGAGAAGCCCGAGAGTAGAGGTAGATGTCTGCCTCTCTGACTGGAGGCCTGTGACTAGTGGTGTATCGCTGGGATCAATGCTGGGTTCGTTGTTGTTTGTCATCTATAGCTGTGATATGGATGTTAATGTGGATAATTGGACCAGCAAACTTGTGGATGACACCAAGGTTGGGGATATGGTGGACAGCAAGAAAGGTTATCATGTCTTGCACAGAGTTACCTGCATCAGCTGGAAAAATGGGCTGAAGGATGACAGATGGAATTTAATGCAGACAAGTTCAAGGTGTTGCACTTCAGTAGGACCAACCAGTGTCGTTTTATACAGTGAACGGTAGGGCACTGAGGAGTGTTGTAGAACAAAAGGATTTGAGAATACAGGTCCATAATTGAACACAGAAACACAGGTAGACAGGGTCATAAAGAAAGCTTTTGGCACACTGGCCTCATAAATCAATGCATTGAGTACAGAAGATGGGATGTTGTATTGAAGTTGTATAAGACCCTGGTAGGCCTAATTTGGAATATTGTGTACAATTTTGGTCACCTACATACATGAAAGATATAAACAAGTTTGAAGGAGTACAGGGACCTGAATTATAAGGAAAAATAAATAGTTTAGGACTTTATTCCTTAGAACATAGAAAATTGAGAGAAGAGTTGGTAGAGGTATAGAAAATTATAAGGGATATAGATGGGGTAAATGCAAGTAGGCTTTTTCCCCAGAGGTTGGGTGGGACTACAATCAGAGATCATGGGTTTAAGTTTAAGGGGAACATGAGGAGAAGCTTCTTCGTTCAGAGGGTTATGAGAGTGTGGAATGAACTGCCAGCACAAGTGGTCCATGCAAGCTCGAGTTCAACGTTTAAGTGAAGTTTGGATAAGTACATGGCTAGCAGGGTTATGGAGAGCAAAGGTCCTGATGCAGGTCAATGGGAGTAGGCAGGTTAAATACTTTTGGCAAGGACTAGATGGGCCAAAAGACCTGTTTCTGTGCTGCACTTCTCTATGGCTCTGACTCTTGGTTTTCCTGTAACCAGTATAGCTTCGACTGATACTTAGCTGAACTGCACACACTGAGTAAGTCCTGTGAATTTGGAAATTTGAGAGACACATTGGTGTGTCTGTTTCAAAGCTAAGCTGCCATTGTGTTTTTTTTTATGTTGCCCCACTTTAAGCACCCACTCACCCTCTAGTATATCAGGTAAATCAATCTACTTCAAAACCATAAGTAACGTATCAGATATTTAATCTATTCTTAAAATTTATTTGTGCAGTTCGAAATTGTATCCCCATTTAGAATCATCCAAGCCATGTCTGTTACAATATTGGATCTGTCAGCCCTACTCTTTCCCTTGACTGTAAAATACGCTGTCCTTCTAATTCCCACCTTTGTTCCTTCATTTGGCACAATGACAATTCTCCTCCATCCTCTCCATTCTGTTTCTGATCAAATCACTCCTATCCTTTGGTCAATCATCTTCTGTATTCTGGCCTTTTCTACCCATCGTCATCCTTTTCTCCATAATTACTTAAACTCCTCTAATCACTGTTATCTGCTCTGACTAAAGGTCATTGAACAAAATGTTAGTTTTGTTTCCCACTCCAGAGGTTGCCCAATTCCTGATTTTCACTTTGACTGGTTATACCTAACATGCAGTATAATATATACAGTGACAAATATGTTTTATGTCATTGGAAATGCTATATATTAAATTTAATACTGGCTTGAATGAAAACCAGCAGTTATTGCACCCAAACTTAAATAACTATATTTATATATGCATTGCATGAATAGTGCATCACATGTCCCCTTTCTGTTAAAATCCTTTTCTATTCTTGGGAGTTCCCCTCTGATCCAAAGATTCATCATGTTATCTCTATCCCACTTAAGGGACCTTGTCAAATACTTCTGCAAAGTCAAGAGTTGTTTTGCATTTTCTTTTTCCAACAATTCAAATACTTTCTCTGGATTTGCAATTAATTTGTTAGCATGACTTTCCCTTCAGGAAGCCAGTTTAGACTTTGTTTATTACCTTCAATGTTGTCAGATGATCTGAAATGGTTCCATTGTAACACACTCTTGCATCTTTACTATTATTGATGTTGAGCCTGCTGTCCAATAATTCTTAGGGACACTTTGTCCTTTGCTGAAAATTGAAGTGCCATTCATTATTTTCAACACTTCTAATTTTACATACGACACAAGTCCTCAGCTTGGGTCCCATATGTTTTTCCTTGCTTAAGACCCCCTATACGCTGTCCAATGCAATTTCCTGAAGGGTGATCATTGACATTGTCTTCAGAGCCACTCTGATGTAAATTTGTTTGGTGTGTAAACTACATCCTGTAAACAATAAAATAACCCTGAGATAATATAATTTTGAGAAATGTATATAATGATACCCTCAAACAAAGGAATGCATTCAGTGACACTTATTGATTGCCATGTTGTTTTGCAAGAATGTTTGCTTTCAGTAAGCTTTAAAAGTAAGTCTAACAACATAAGGCTATGAGACCATAGCTATGGGAGCAGAATTAGGCAATATGGCCCATCTTGTCTGCTCACCATTTCATCAAGGCTGATGCATTTCCCTATAGCCCCAATCTCTTGCCGCCTTCCCGTATCTCTTTATGCCCTGACTAATCAAGAATCTATTAACCTCTGCCTTAAATATACCCAGTGACTTGGGTTCAACATCACATCCTTGCTTTTATATTCTAGTCCTCTCGTAATGAATGCTAACATTGCATTTGATTTGCTCACCTGAATGTAACGTTCCGTTATATTGGCTCGTGTATGTCTCGGGGAAATCCAGCCCAGCACCCGCCTCAACACTCCCCACAGTGTCGGTTGCTGCCCGAATCAATCATCAGCCAGCACACCCAGTGAATTTTAACAAATACACTTTATAGATATTACTAATTCTATGACATTAATATACATTTGATACAGAGGAAAGTAATGAAAAAAAAGGCGCCAACACTTATCAAAGTCCAAGTTCTTCGCGCGCTACCGTTGGAGCTCAATTCGACTTCAGACGACCACCCGAATTCCGTCGACTCATGGCTCGGGACCACCCTGAGTGATCGACCGGAGCCTCTCCACCCGTCCGTGGTCTTCCTCGTCTCTCCTCCGACTCCCCGCCAAAACTCAGTCCACAGTCATATCATACAGCATGGCATCCAAAAACAAAACGATACATAACCACCCATTGGCTAATAGAACTCTGTTATCTCATTTTAAAGTAAAACAAACTGTTAGCGCAAACTCTCTTCAGCGTTAAAGCACAACAAAGCCGCATTCCCCAGATTAACATAACAAAATCGCCATTTTAAATGTAACAAAAGTAAGATCCCGTACATGAAAATTACCTTTAGGACAAGAACTCCCAAGTCCCTTTGCACCTCAAATTTTTGAATTTTCTGTCCATTTAAAAATTGCCTACTTTTTCATTTATTCTACAAAAGTGCATGACCATACACTTTCTGATACTGTATTCCATCTGTCACTACTTGGCCTATTCCCTCAATCTGTCTAAGTCCTTCTGCAACCTCTCTCCTTCAACACTACCTGCCCCTACACATATCTTCATGTTGCCGGCAAAGTTAGCCACAAAGCAATCAACTCCGTCATCTAAATCATTTATATATAATGTAAAAAGAAGCAATTCCAACACAGACCACTGTGGAACACCATGAGTCATTGGCAATCAACCAGAAAAGGTTCCCTTTAATGGAGCTCTATGCCTCCTGCCAGTTAGCCAAAGCTCTATCCATGTTAGTAGCTTTCCTGTAATACCATGGGTGCTTAACTTGTTACATAGAAACATAGAAACATAGAAAATAGGTGCAGGAGTAGGCCATTCGGCCCTTCGAGCCTGCACCGCCATTTATTATGATCATGGCTGATCATCCAACTCAGAACCCAGCCTTCCCTCCATACCCCCTGACCCCTGTAGCCACAAGGGCCATATCTAACTTCCTTTTAAACATAGCTAATGAACTGGCCTCAACAGTTTGCTGTGGCAGAGAATTCCACAGATTCACCACTCTCTGTGTGAAGAAGTTTTTCCTAACCTCGGTCCTAAAAGGCTTCCCCTCTATCCTCAAACTGTGACCCCTCGTTCTAGACCTCCCCAACATCGGGAACAATCTTCCTGCATCTAGCCTGTCCAATCCCTTTAGGATCTTATACGTTTCAATCAGATCCCCCCTCAATCTTCTAAATTCCAACGAGTACAAGCCCAGTTCATCCAGTCTTTCTTCATATGAAAGACCTGCCATCCCAGGAATCAATCTGGTGAACCTTCTTTGTACTCCCTCTATGGCAAAGATGTCTTTCCTCAGATTAGGGGACCAAAACTGCACACAATACTCCAGGTGTGGTCTCACCAAGGCCTTGTACAACTGCAGTAGTACCTCCCTGCTCCTGTACTCGAATCCTCTCGCTATAAATGCCAGCATACCGTTCGCCTTTTTCACCGCCTGCTGTACCTGCATGCCCACTTTCAATGACTGGTGTATAATGACACCCAGGTCTCGTTGCACCTCCCCTTTTCCTAATCGGCCACCATTCAGATAATAATCTGTTTTCCTATTTTTGCCACCAAAGTGGATAACTTCACATTTATCCACATTAAATTGCATCTGCCATGAGTTTGCCCACTCACCCAACCTATCCAAGTCACCCTGCATCCTCTTAGCATCCTCCTCACTGCTAACACTGCCACCCAGCTTCGTGTCATCCGCAAACTTGGAGATGCTGCATTTAATTCCCTCTTCCAGGTCATTAATATATATTGTAAACAACTGGGGTCCCAGCACTGAGCCTTGCGGTACCCCACTAGTCACCGCCTGCCATTCTGAAAAGGTCCCGTTTATTCCCACTCTTTGCTTCCTGTCTGCTAACCAATTCTCCACCCACACCAATACCTTACCCCCAATACCGTGTGCTTTAAGTTTGCACACTAATCTCCTATGTGGCACCTTGTCAAAGGCCTTTTAAAAATCCAAGTACACAACATCCACTGATTCTCCTTTGTCTATCCTTGTTATTTCTTCAAATAATTCCAACAGATTGGTTTGGTGAGATTTTCCCTTAAGGAAACCATACTGACTTTGGCCTACTTTATCACGTCTCCAGGTATCCTGAAACCACATCCTTAACAATCGACTCCAACATTTTACCAACCAGAGGTATGACTAACTGGCCTATAATTTCCTTTCTTCTGCCTATCTCCCTTCATGAATAGTGGAGTGACATTTGCAATTTTTCAGTCCTCCAGAAACATGCCAGAATCTATTGATTCTTGAAAGGTCATTACAAATGCCTCCACAATCTCTTCAGCCACCTCTTTCAGAAACCTGACATGTAGACCATCTGGTGCAGGTGACTTATCTACCTTCAGAGTTTTCATTTTCCCAAGAATCTTCTCCTTAGTAATGGCAACTTCACTCAATTCTGCCCCCTGACACCCTCGAACTTCTGACATACTGTTTGTCTTCCACAGTGAAGACTGGGATGCAAATACTTCAGTTCTTCCACCATTTCTTTGTCCCCCATTCACACCTCTTCAGTGTGATTTTCCAGCTGTCAGATATAGACTCTCACCTCTCTTTTACTGTTATTGGCTAGCTTACCTTCACATTATACCTTTTCCCTCAATTACTTTTTTAGTTGCCTTTGGTTGGTTTTTAAAGCCTTCCCAATCCTCTAACTTCCCACTAATTTTTTTTTGTCTAATATATTCCCTCACTATGGCTTTTATGTTGACTTTGACTTCCCTTTGACTTTGACTTAGCCATGGTTGTGTTATCCTGCCTTTAGAATACTTCAACTTTGGGATTTATCTATCTGGCACCTTCCAAACTGCTCCCAGAAATTCGAGTTATTACTGCTCTGCCACCATCCCTGCTAATATCCCCTTCCAATCAATTTAGGCGAGCTTCTCTCTCATGCCTCTGTAATTCCCTTTACTCCACTGATACATTTGACTTTAGCTTTCCCTATGCATATTGCAGGGTGAATTCTATCATGTTATGATCACTGCTCCAAAGGGATCCTTTACCTTAAGCTCACTAATGAATTCTGGTTCATTGCACAACACCCATTCCATAATAGCTGATCCCCTAGTGGGCTCAACTACAAACTGCTCTAAAAGCCATCTTAGATATTCCTCCTCTTAGGATCCATCACCAACCTGATTTTCCCAATCTACCAGTGTATCGAAATCCCACATGACGATCATAACATTGCCCTTTTAATATGCATTTTCTACCTCCTTTTGTAATTTGTATTTCATTTTTTGTAACCAGCAGAGCCACGCCACCCTCTGCCTACCTGCCTGTCCTTTTGATATAATGTGTGAAAGGGTTTTTTTTGTCACTGTGTAGTCTAATTAAAATGGCTTCTCTGTTATGTTATAATTGAAAGGGCTTCTTTATGTTAACTGCTGAGAAAGTCCTCCCGCTAGTAGTTTGTTTTGGATTATCTATTGATAAGAGGATGAATAAACCAATTGGGATAGTTGTTATGCTTTGTGTGTCTGTAAGATATTGTATGCGCGGGTTTTTGGGCAGAAGGCGGGAGAGAGAGAGAGACAGAGGATGGACCAGGTGCTGTGAGTCTCCTAACGGGGTCGGACCCCAAGCAGGAGTTCGAGGTCCAGGGTGTTCGGTGAGGAGACGGACTCCTGTGGAGCGTCTGGTTGACCACCGTTGTTGGTCCCAGGCGGCAGGTCAAGGTGGCCCGAGGGGGTCGCAGGGTGAAAGAGGGTCCTGAGCTCCAACTGTTTGTGCACCAAGAGATTGAACTTTGATAAGTGTGGTGCCTTTTATTTTCCTTTTTATACTTTATCTCTATTAATGATATAGTTCCAGTAATATCTATAAACTGTAATTCATTTAATTGTATCTGGTGTATTGTCTGTTATTTTGGTGGGGTGGAGTACATCACACAGCATCCACACAAACTAATTACCCAGTTTGGTGGAGCCAAGGGCTGTTTCCCTAGATAACAGTGAGCTGAGCAACCCTGAGGCTGGCCAAGGGGGCTACATGTGTATCCTTGGATGATGATGAACCATCAACACGCTGGAGACTGCACACCCAGAGGTTGCCTTCATCATCATCAGTGACTTTAAATGAGCTTTGCTGACGAAAGCCTCAAGTTTTGTCAGCACATCCAGGTGAGCACTCGTGGAGATAACACACTTGACCACTGCTTCACTCCCTTCCACAACACTTACAAAGCTCTCCTTCGGCCAGCTTTTGGAAAATCAGGTCTCTTCGATACTGCTTTTGCGGACGTACAGGCAGAAGCTGAAACAAGAGGCGGCCATAGTTAACACCATCCACTGTTGGTCCGACCAATCAGCCTCCATGCTGCAGGACTGCTTTGATAACGTCCACTGAAATGCCTTCCATGATCAGGATGTCTCCAAGTTCACTAATGGAGTCACGTGCTTCATCCAGAAGTTCATCGATGATGTTGTCCTGCAGAAGTCTGTCAGGGTCTTCCTGAGCCAGAAACCCTGGAAGTATAGTTCCATGCAAGCAGCACTTACCACATGACATAGAACTTACATTGCTGGCAATCAGCTGGAGCTCAAGAAAAGCAGCTATGATCTGAGCAAAGCTATCAAGGCTGCAAAGCAACAATATACGGACAAGATTGAGTCAAGATCCACAACAGACAACATACATGATTTGAGGAGGCCTGCATATCATCACAGACTTCAAAGCCAAATGTTGTGCCGCCAACATTCACAGCCTCTCTTGCAGTTGAGCTCAATTGCTTTTATGCTTGGTTTGATGTCGCTAACTCTGAGCCTCTGAGGAAAGCCACCGCTACAGCCTGCAACCTGGCCATCTCTGAGGCTGAGGTACGCAGATGTTTCCAACGAGTGGACAGTCGCAAGGCTGTGGGACCGGATGGCATCTCAGGGCGAGTACTCAGGATGTGCAGCACAACTGGCAGGTGTGTTTACTGACATTTTTAATCTCTCCCTCTCCCAGTGTAGTGTGCCTTCCTGCTTCAAATTATCCACCATTGTCCCTGTACCAAAAAAGACCAAGGTAACATGCCTGAACGACTGCCGTCCTGTCGCACTCACCTCAATAAGCAAATGCTTTGAGAAGCTGGTTAGGGCTTACATCTGCAGCTTGCTACCACCCAAACTGGACCTCCTACAATTTGCCTACTGACACAGCCGATCGACAGATGATGCAATAGCCACTGCTCTACATACTGTCCTTACACATCTGGAGAAGGAGGAGGCTTATATGAGAGTTCTGTTCTTGGACTACATCTCAGCATTCAACGCCATTGTTCCATCCAGGCTCGACAAGAAGCTCAGAGACCTCGGCCTTGACCCTGCCTTGTGCTGCCGGATCCTGGAATTCCTGTCAGATCGCCAGCAGGTTGTAAGAGTGGGCTCCCTCACCTCCAACCCTCTGACTCTCAATACAGTACTGAGTCCCCTCCTTTACTCCCTGTATACCCATGACTGTATCACCACCCACAGTTCCAATCTGCTACTTAAATTTGCTGACGACACTATATTGATTGGCCTTATCTCAAACAATAATGAGGTGGCCTACAGGGACTGACACAGTGGTGTCAAGAAAACAACCTCTTCCTCAATTTTGCAAAAACAAAAGAGCTGGTAATGGATTACTGGAGGGATGGAGACAGGCTGACCTCCATTGATGTCAATGGATCTGCAGCTGAGAGGGTAAACAGCTTTAAGCTCCTTGACATCCACATCACTGAGGACCTCACGTGATTTGTACACATCAGCTATGTGGTGAAAAAGGCACAATAGTGCCTCTTTCACCTCAGACAACTGAGGAAGTTTGGTATGGGCCCCCAAATCCCAAGAACTTTCTACAGGGACACAATTGAGAGCATCTTGACTGGCTGCATCACTGCCTGGTATGAGAACTGTATCTCCCTTAATTGCAGGACTCTGCAGAGAGTGGTGTGGACAGCCCAGCACATCTGTAGTTGTGAAATTCCCATGATTCAAGACATTTACAAGGACAGGTGTGTGAAAAGGGCCCATAGGATCACTGGGCATTTGAGTCACCCCAACCACAATCTATTCCAGCTGCTACCATCCGGGAAGCAGTACTGCAGTATGGAAGCCAGGACCAGCAGGCTCTGGGACAGCTTCTTCCACCAGGCCATCAGACTGATTAACTCATGCTGATTTGAGTGTACTCTATATTACATTGACTGTTCTATTTATTATAAATTACTATGATTGCACATTACACATTTAGATGGAGAAGTAACAAAGATTTTTACTCCTCATGTCTGTGAAGGATATAAGAAATAAAGTCAATTTATTCATTTAAATATAACACCTTCAATCCTGTATTGATCACTTCATCACCCTTTTCAATTTTGTTGCCCTTGTACATTGCAACTCATCCTGCTGACTGCAATTTTACCCTAACATCAGCCTGCACTTGCGAGCATTTTCACTACACAGTGCCTGTTTGTAAACCATCTGTCCCATCCTCAGTCGTATCACTCCAGTTCCCATACCCCTGTCAAATTACTTTAGCATCGAGAAACCTAAACTACACGATAAATGAATAATGCATGGTAGTCACTGAAATAATGCTGTCAGTTTATCTGTGTTGCATAGGCCTATAAATTTCCTGTAATATAGTTACAAGCAAATAGCTTGTGGCATATTTCATATCCATTGTCATATCTACTTGCTATAGGACATCTTGAGATCCCATCACTTATACAGTGGCTTCAGGTAGGTCCTCTGTTGTTTACAAGTGAGTTTTATGGAATTTGAAGATGGATTTGATTCTTTCAGCAGCCCTACCCCCCTCCCTCAGGCACTGTGCATGGCATTCCTGAAAAGTTTGTCCTCCAGTAGAGCAGTGCAGGATTTGGCAGCTTTAACTCACCAGCTCTTTAGAAATTTATTACCAAACGCTTTGCTGGTTTGATTTTAAACTGTAAGAGCTAAAGGCTTGATCAGGCCTGTTCCTTAAGTGGACCCTGACATATGAATACTTAAATTAAAGTTGGAAAAGAAGTTCGGGCAGCAATGTATAATCCTCCTCATTCCTTCAGCCCCACAATCTGACCTTTGCTGTTGGCTAAATCACCTAGAAATCACTGACCATGAGATCAGTGCCGGACTCCCGACTGAATGCTCCTGAGTTCGAATCCAGATCGGGCCACCCCCGAGCACGCTTTCCATCCATGCTTGGTTGAGTGTCATGCTAGCCACTCGGCCTCATTAAAAAAAATACAAGGATCGAGTCAGGATCATTCATAACGTGACCTGGTTAATCCTGACACCACGTGCCAGACAAGAATGGCTGAATGTCTGGTATGACACGCTTAAAAAAAAATCTGTCAACGAATTTTCAATCTACATCAATGTAATATTATAAACTTAATTTTGCACATTCACTTCTTAAGTGTTTTGGTGAATCTGCTTTAGCACATAGACTGTGAAAATTATATTAGTAATAAACCAGTGGTCTTATGTTTAGACCCTATGATGGTCATTTGAACTTGATTTGAAAAGAAAAATAGTTAGAAATAAAATGACCATGAAACAGTAGGACTGTTATTAAAGTCCTTTAATGTCCATGGAAATAATAATTGCTGAATTTATCTGGTCTGGCCTGTATGTATCTTTGGCTAATGTGTTTTGTTTTTGTAATTGGCTTTTCAGTTGCAGGAATAATACATTATAAATGTTGGTCTTCCTACTGATATCAGCATTCCCAGGAATAAATTAAAACCTGTTAAATGAAAGCATTCCATCATGTATTTGTGTTATATCTTTAACTTCTCTTTTATTAGATTTGTACTTTTATATCATATTCCTCCTGAAGCAATGAGCAGATTGAGGATATTCATTTTGTTTGATAAAGAAGGTACCATTCCATGTCTGAGAGCACTGAAATGACTTTCAACTCTTTCCTGTAACAAAATCAGAGCATACATTTAAATTATGAGGTAAAACCTGTTTTAGTCTGAATTCAATTTAATGTTAACACCTTTTGGCATGAACTAATAAAGCTATCTGTAGAAGTGTAACACAAAAAAGCAGTATTATAGACAATGATGACAAACAAAATACTTCATGTTTATTCATTGTTTAGAAATTCTTTCTGTGTAACAAAATGTTTTCTTGGGCCCTATGAGCAAGAACTTTAATCATGTTGTAGAGTTGTAAGCAAACTTACATACACAGTGATGTTACTGAGCAGTCTGGAGAGAGAGAGAGAGAGAGGTGTTTGAAATGGTTTCTGCCTTTTCAAAGATGTAACTTCACCTCTCGGTGCAGTTTCGAATGCAGAAAGTGAAGAATGTTGTTTTGTATGTCATGGCTGCTTCCACAAGAATGCTTTGCCTCAACGTCTTCCAATCCTAAAGTGCTTTGGAAGCTTCCTGTGTGTGCTGCATAAATCCCAGACTCAATCCATGGCTCTGATGACCATGGAAACGAACGGCCTAATTCTGCTCCTATCTTTTATGGCCCCTGTCTGTCCAAGAATTTGCTCGCAATTTTCTGCAGAAGTACTGGTGAACTTAATGGTTCTAATCAGTATTAATGTGCAACCTTTCTTTATCGTACATTGCAAAATGATACCTTTTTAATGAGAAATTATATTTCTCCAACCTTCTGAAAAAGAGGTGCTCCTTACTTGCAGTTAAATTGTATGTCATTCCACAGATATGGAAAGGTTGGTGGATGCTATGACACATCATACAGTACACAGACACTCCACTCAATGAATTTATTTATCTATGGGGCACCAGCTCGTTGTGCACCTCCACCCCATGCATTAAAAGTGGAATTTCCCGATGGCCAAACACATTAATTCCAAATCTCATTCCCATTCGACAGGTCAGCACATGTCCTCCTCTTGTGCCTCGAAAAGGCGACCCACAGGAGCAACGTCTTATATTCTATTTGGGTAGCTTCCAACCGGATAGCATAAATATCAGTTTCTCCTTCTAATAAGAAAAATTCCCTCCCCCTTCCCTCTTCTTCTATTCCCCACTCAGGCCTCTTACCTCTTCTCATGTGCCTATCACCTCTCCTGGTTCCCCTCCTTGGCATTCCCCTGTGCTGCACTCTCCTCTCCTAGCAGATTTCTTCATCTCCAGCCTCCTAGCTTCACCTATCACCTTCTAGCTATCATCCTCCCCACCCCCCTCACCTTTTTATTCTGGCATCTTCCCCCTTCCTTTCCAGCCCTGAAGAAAGGTCTCGGCTCAAAACATTGACTATGCGTTCGTTTCCTAGAATGTTGCCTAACCTGCTGAGTTCCTCCAGCACTTTGTGTGTGTTGAATTTCTTGTGTCACGGATTTATTTATATCCCTTTATCCTTGAAACACAGTGTCCTTACTATTGCGAAACCTTCCAAAATTGTGCTACGTACACCCGAATAAATAATAAACATTATCTTCTTTATTCTCAGCACTCACTATGTAACGCTAAGTCTAAATGTCATTAGCTAACTTTACCTATTGTAGATAACGGTGAAGTTCCAAATATCAGTTTTTATGGGTACATCAGGATTTTCTCTGACTAACAGTCACTGTACACTACTTGGTATTTTAAAAAGTAAACTTTCAATTTTACTATAAGACTATAAGACCTTAAGACATAGGAGCAGAATTAGACCATTTGACCCATTTAGTCTACTCCACCATTTAATCATGGCTGTTCCATTTTCCTCTCAAACCCATTCTCTTGCCTCTCCCCATAATATCTCACGCCCTGACTTATCAAGAATCTATTAACCTCTGTCTTAGATACACCCAATGACCTGGCCTCCACAGCTGCCCCCGGAAACGAATTCCACAGATTCTCCACCATCTGGCTGAAGAAGTTTTTCCTCATCTCCATTCTAAATGGACGTCCCTCTATTCTGAGGTGGTGCCCTCTGGTCCTAGACTCCCCTTTCTATAGGAAACATCTCCTACACATCCACTCCATCCAGGCCTTTCAACATTCGATAGGTTTCAATGATACCCCCCACTATTTTTCTAAATTCTAGTGAGTACAGGCCCGGATCCACCAAACGCTCCTCATATGATAAGCTTTTTATTCCCAGAATTATATTCGTGAATTCACCCCAAAGTCAGCACTCCTTTCTTAGTTAAGGGGCCCAAAACTGCTCACAATACTAAAAGGGAGATCTCACCAGTGCCTTAAAGAGTCTTATTACATCTTTGTTTTTATATTCTAGACCTCTCGAAATTAATGCTAACATTGCATTTACCATCCTCACCACTAACTCAACCTGCAAGCTAACTTTTAGGGAATCCTGCATGAGGACCCTTTGTATCTCTGTTTTTTGAATTTTCTCTCCGTTTAGAAAATAGTCTACACTTTTATTCTTTCTACCAAAGTGCATGACCATACACTTCCTGAATCTATATTCCATCTGCTACTACTTTATCCATCCTCCTAATCTTTCTAAGTCCTTTTGCAGTTGCCCTGCTTCCTCAACACTACCTACCCCTCCTCCTATCTTTGTATCATCTGCAACTTTAGCCACAAAGCCATCAATTCTGTCATCCAAACCATTGACATACAATGTAAAAAAAAAGGCAGTCCTAACGCCAACCCCTTAACAGAAGGACACCACTCGCAAAAGCCAACCAGGAAAGACTCCCTTATTTCTGCTCCCTGTTTCCTGCCAGCCACCCAATGCTCTGTCCATGCTGGTTTCTTTCCTGCAACACCATGGGTTTCAAGCTTGCTGAGCAGCCTCATGTGTGGCACCTTATCAAAGGCCTTCTGAAAATCCACACAACCAGTTCTCCTCTTTCTATCCTGCTTGTTATTTCCTCAAAGAATTCCAACAGGTTTGTCAGGCAAGATTTACCTTTAAGGAAACCCTGCTGACTTTGGCCTACTGCATCATGTGCCTTGTGCTGTAGGGGTCTCTGGATAGATGTGGTACCTTTGATGCCTGGCAGCTGTACTCTACCGAGTAGGGTGGACGGACATCACTGGTCCTCATCCATTTCCTACATCTCTCGCATCTGCCTCCAAGTGGCACGTTCCTGGTACACCGCTTCAGCTGGTGGGCTAAGCAATGTGAGGGGGTGCTTTAGCACGGCACCACTGGATGAAGGAGCTCACCAACAAAGTCACCAGTCAGGGTGGATAAGATTCCCAAAGAACTACCACGGCCGCATGTTCAAGACCAGGGCGAGCTACCGAGTTGTAGGATATTCGCTGTGGTCTGGCCTGGAGAGGGATGGGCGCCACCAGGCCTCACCAGCCCAAGACATGTGATGTGATGGACATAGCAACAGACCCTATACTGACTCGGTCACCGCATGGGTCACCAAGGACCACAGCGTCTGTTGCACACCAGGGCAGAGGTGTTAAGTATGCTACTGGTGTAACCTCACCACAAAATGTCCATGGGAGAGATTACATCTCATTAGCCACAGGGAACATGAGAAGACTTGCTCAAGCAGGGAAACTGCAGGAGCTCGCTTATGAGCTAGAGATGTGTACCTGGCGCATTGTGGGACTCTAGAGACAGGTGGGAAAACCTCGGTGAACTGAGGAAGGCCATATACTCTACTACAGTGGAGAACTTAACAAACATGCCAATGGTATAGGATTTCTTGTCAACAAGAGCATCAAGAACTCAGTACTTGGGTAGCACCTAGTATTCAGCAGGCTTATCTCCCCATCTTAGAGCAGTGCCTTCCCACATCACAGTAATACAGGCCTACGCACCAAAAACTGACTATGGGGATGATCAAGTGGAGGAATTCTACACCCAACTCCAGGGCATTATTGACAAGGTGGACAAAAAAGACATTCTATTTATCCGGGGGCGGGGGTGGTCTGGAATGCCAAAATGGGTGTAGACTAGAGGAAAGTCTGGAAGGAATTTTGTGGCCTCTTCTATAATGCCATAACCAATGAGCGAGGATTACACCTACTCAAGTTCACCAGCTACAACATCATGGTGCTTGCGAACACCCTTGGAGAGCATAAGGCGTCATGATGCTGGGCCTGACATGCGCCCTATGGAATACATCGTAGGTAGACTGGTGATAATGAACTTTAGAATCAGCCTGAAGGAAGTCAAGAAGCCCAAGAACATCAGAATGAAATTCAACTTGGACAGACTGAAGGACTTCTCCATCGCCAGATCCTTCAAATCTACAGTAGGTGGAACATTTGCACCAATGCTGATGCTTGCTAGAGATACTGAAGCATTGGCAGCTAAATTCATTAAAGTGATTACAGAAACAGTCAATGAGATACATGGAAAACACCACCAGAAAACCCAACCCTGAGTGACAGAGGAGGTCCTGGAAATCTGTGACACCGGAAGAGACCTGAAGAAAACTAAGAACACAACAACAGGAGCTGTAGCGTACAGAGAGATCAGCAAGAAGATCAGGAAAAAGCATGATCACTTAAGAATGCTAAGGACTCGATCCAAAATATCCCAGACTCTGGCACCTGGGAAGCATTCTTGTTCTCACACACAGAACCTCCTGTCCATTCTTTTAACTAATGCAACCCCTATCACCACAGGGTGCCTTTTCTCTCCCTTCCCTTCTGAATCTCAGAGGCAGACTCAATATCAGAGACTCAACCTGTATAACTTTCTTCTGTTAGGTCATCCCCCAACAGTATCCAAAGTGATATACCTGTTGTTGAGGGGGGTGGCCGCAGGGATACTCTGCACTGGGCTCCTAACCTCTTTCCCCTTCTTGACTGTCATCAGTCTCCTGTGTCCTGCACCTTGGGTGTAGCTACCTCTCTATATGTCTTATCTATCATCCCTTCTGCTTCCTGATCGACCCGGAGTTCATCCAGTTCCAGCTCCAACTCCTTAATGCAGTTTGTTAGAAGTTGTAGCTGGATGCAACTTCTCGGAGTTGTAGTCATCAGGAACACCGAGAGTTTCATTGCCTTCCCACAACCAGCAAGACAAGCATTCAACTATTCTGCCTGGCATCTCTACTATTCTAACTGAGCAAATATAAAGAAGGGAAGGGAAAAAACTTAACCTTGAGCTTTTCTTTCGCGGAAGCATCGAAGAGCCAAAGCCTCAAGATCACCACTCTGACTCTGTCCACTCAGACTGCCTTCCTTTAACTTGCTCTTGCAAAGCAATCACAAATACCGATTGGTCACTGGTCAAAGCACTTTTTCACTGTACTGACCCTCTGCTGCCTGATTGAAGTCCTCTCCCCTTAAAATTTCCAATGTTTGGATTGGCCACTGGTCAAAGCTCTTGAATTTTTTGGTCTTTTATTATAAATTTTTAATAATTTTTTTTTGTTAACCACCTGTTTACTGCAAAACTACAAGCAACCCCTTTGTTCCTGGAAAGCAGTCTCCAACTATGTACCAGGTATTTGACACTTCCTTGTCAACATCTAATCTGCTCAGATCATGAGGACCCTTCCATGCAGGGTCACGCTATTCCATTGCTTAATTTTTTCTTCTATATTGATAATTTCTTCATTTTTCTGGGTTGTGCTTTCCTTTAAGATTAGTGTCCTCGCACCCACACTGTTCAGCATGATGTTTTCTGCCATGCTGAATGATGCCTTCCAGGACAGTGATGCTGGAATTAGCCTCAAGTACAGAGTGGATGGGAAGCCCTTCAACCTGGGGAGACTTCAAGCTATTACCAAAGTGAAGGAGACTGTTCTGAGAGACTTCCTTTTTGCCAATGACTGCGCCCTGTATGCTGGCTCGGAGCCAGAGATGCAAGTCAATATGGACAAATTCTCCATGGCTTGTGACAACTTTGGACTCACCAGCAACATCAAAAAGACCGAAGTCATGCACCAGCCTGGCCCTCATGCACTGTACACAGAACCGAAAATCACAGTCAAAGGACAGAAACTACAGGCAGCGGACCAGTTTACTTACCTTGGCAGCACTCTCTCCCGAGCAGTGACTATTGATACAGAAATTAACTGCAGAATAGCGAAGGCAAGTTCTACTTTCGGTAGACTGTGCTCCACTGTATGGGAACGTCGAGGAGTCAGTCCAGCAACAAAACTGAAGGTCTACAGAGCTGTGGTACTCACTACCCTCCTGTATGCCTGTGAAACGTGGACTGTGTATCAAAGGCATGGAAGACAGCTCAACCATTTCCACATGACTTGTCTTCACTGAATATTAGGCATCAGATGGCAAGACAAAGTACCAGACACTGAAGTTCTCTCTAGAGCAAGTCTACCATCAGTCCACACACTGCTGATGAGAGCACAGACCCAGTGGGCAGGTCATGTCATCCTCATGCCAGACGAGCGCATACTCCAGCAGCTCCTTTTTGGGGAACCCTCTGCTGGAAGATGCTCGCATGGAGGGCAGAAGAAATGTTACACTAAAGGCCTCGCTGAAGTCGCTTGACATAGACACGATCTCTTGGGAAATGCTGGCACAAAACCGCCCTACCTGGCGCGGCCTCATCCACAAGGGCTGTCAAGCTTACGAACCAAGGCGCATTGCTGAAGCACAACATAAGCGCGAGCTGCGCAAGTCCAGAGCCACCAGCGCAACAACTGCAGTGCCTACACATGTCTGCCCAACATGTGCCAGGACATTCCGCGCCCGAATTGGCCTGACCAGTCATCTTTGGACACATCGCATCCAGTCTCAAAGTGACTAATAGTATCGAAGTCTTCATTGATGACAATGGACGAACCACAGTGATGTGTACTTCTTACCCGAATCGCATATGCTCGAGGGGAGAGCTAAATCTTATTTTTGTTGATGAAAATATTTTCTTTGAAGCTTTATCTGTACTGTTGTGTAATTTTGTTATGTCTGTTAGACCTCTTCCTCCTCTGTCCTAGGTAGTGTTAATCTGTGAGCTTTGACTGTACATGGAGTTTTCAAAAATTTGTCATTTCAGTTCTTATTTTCTTTATAAATTTTCTAGATCACTTTCAGACCAAGATATTATGCCAAAAGAATGCATTAGTACGGATATAGCAAAAGTGATTATTGCCTTCGTTATACAAACGTATTTTTACTTATGGCCAGTTCTTCGCTTGCGAAGATCAAGAGGGAAGAAGAGTCCTCAGGAGAGATACCACAATCTCTGCTGACTGTGGAGGCCAGTTCTGGATCTGCAGAGTTTGGAGCAGTGCGGAAGTGGAAACAGCTGGCATGAGAGCACTTGGGTAGTAGGATCCTTCCTGCATTTCCTCTTCTCTTCAGCAGCCATTCTTCCGGAATCCTTAAAATTCTTGGCTGCTCTGTGAATCAGCCTCCTCCAGCAGTCTTTGTCATAAGCCAGCTGCTGCCACTCCTTGACTTCGATTTTTCCCTGAGAAAGTTGCTCCTTAAATTGGTCTTTGTACCACTTGCACGGGGCACCAAGATCTCTCTTGCCCTGAGAGAGTTCTCTGTAGAGTACTGCTTTCGATAATCTGCAGTTGTTGTCCATGTGAGGCATGTGGCCTGACCAGCAGAGCTGCTTGAGCAGCAAAGTGGCTTCAGTGCTTAGAAGTTGAGCCTTCTCCAGGACCTCGTGATTGGAGACACGATCCTGCCAGGTGATACCATGATGGAGCAGAGGCAGCACTGATGGACGTGCTTGAGCAACCAGATTTGCTTCTGGTACAAGACCCAGGCTTTGGAGCCGTATAGCAGTGTTGTAACGACGGCAGCTCTGTACCCCTGGATTTTTCTGGATAAACACAGCTGATGGTTCTTCCACACATGTTTCTGGAGATGCCTGAGGGCACTGCTGGCTCTGGTGAGTCGATTGTCAACGTCCCTTACTACCGTAGTGTTGTTGGAGATGACACTGTCCAGGTAGGTTAACTGCTCAACTGTGGTGAGATGATGGTTTTCAATGGTGATCTGAGCTGGGTTGTAAACACCATGAGGGGGCTTCTGATGGAGGATCATTGTTTACTTCAGACTGACTGTTAACCTGACAGCCCTTGCAGCCTCAATGAACTGAGTGACTGCAGCCTGTACGGCATCCTCTGTGTGCACGAGAAGAGCACCATCCACCACATATAGTAGCTCGAGAATGGGCTCCTGCATGGATTTTGTTCAGGCGAGAAGGCGGCCGATGTTGAAGATATTTCCATCAATGCGGAACTGAATGTAGATGCTCTTCGAGGTGGTTCCTCTCGCTTCCCACAGCATAACGCTGAAAAAGATGGCAAAGAGCGTAGGTGCTAAAACACAGCCTTGTTTCACACCAGTACTGATGGGGAACGGGTCAGACTGTCACCGTTGTATTTAACCTGACCTCTTTAGCCTTCATGGAGCTGCTGTAGGATAGTGAGGAATTTCATGGGACAGCCGAGCTTCGACAGAATCTTCCAGTGACCATCACAGCTGAATGTATCAAAGGCCTTGGTCGAGTCAATGAATTCCACGTACAGTCCCATGTTCTATTCACGACACTTCTCCTGTATCTGGCGCAGGACAAAGATCATGTTGGATATGCCGCTGTTCACATTGAATCCACACTGACTCTCTGTGAGGTTGCATTCGGTAATGGTAGGGATGATTCTGTCCAAGGGAATTCTGGTGAGGATTTTCCCAGTGGAGGACAACAGGGTAATGCCTCTGTAGTTTGAGCAATCTAATTTCTACCCGTTGTTTTCATATAGGGAGACAATTACATGCTGCAAAGTTCATTTGGGACTGAACGTTTCTCCCAACAGCGTGTGATCAGCTTTATGAGTTCGCTCAGGAGAATGTCTCCACCCATTCTGTATGCTTCCACTGGGATCCCATCAATGCCTGGAGCTTTATGGCATTTCAGCTTGGAAGTGGCAGCTTGGACCTCGTCCAGAGTTGGTGGGCCATCAGCCTTAAGCCTGACCTCATGCTGGAATCATTCAATGGATGCTTCTCGTACTTGACGATTATCCCCCAAATGGCTCTCATAGTGCTCTGTACATCTCTTCATGATGGCTTCCTGTCCGTCAGCAGGCTGGAGCCATTGGATGAGAGTAGAGGGGCTTGAACCTGAAGAGTCAGACCATACACTACAGGCAACAATTTGTAGAAGCCTCGAATGTTGCCGGTGTCTGCATAGCGGTGCGTTCGTTCTGTTAGGGCAGTCCACCAATCGTTTTGCATCTGACTCAGTTTGGCACGCAGGGTGCTGCATGAAGCTCTGTATTCTGCCTTGGCCGCTTGGGTGTCGGGTCTCGACAGCACCAAATGCTGGGAGGAGTGTTTCTTTTGGAGCAGGTTCCGTGTTTCAACATCATTTTAATCAAAGCAGTCCCTGTTTCTTCTTGAGGAGTACACAACTACCTCGACAGCTGCATTTTGGATGGCACTCTTCAGGTGCTCTCATTGCCATTATAGAGCTCTGTTTTGCAGATTTTTTTAACCCTTGAAGTTCATGTTTATATCTTTAGAACATAGTCCTACTCTCTGAATTAATGCTTTAGCTTTACCGATGAAAGAGTGCATAATTTCAAATCATCCATGTATAAAAGGCATGTCAGGGTATAATTAATTTGGTTGTCTCTGATTTGATACCCTATTTTCATCCAATTCAGTAAATTAGAGAACGGGTTAAAGCTAGACCCTTCCTCAGTCCTTCTGAAGGGTCTCGGCCGGAAATGTCGACGGTACTCCTTTCCATAGATGCTGCCTGGCCTGCTGCGTTCACCAGCATTTTGTGTGTGTTGCTTGGATTTCCAGCATCTGAAGATTTTCTTTTGTTTGTGAAATTCTTCCATTGTAGTTTGATGCTCTCAATATAAATTAACTTTGTTTTTCATTCCATAAGAGAATTCAAGTCTTTGCATTTGCACAGCAAAGTAAATGGATATAGTAATGTGGACTAGCAATTGGCTGACTGCTATCAAAAGTAATTACAAATTTGCAGCATTGCTTGGCTCAGGGTATAATGATTGCACTGTAATATCAAGCATATCAAACTTTGAAGCTACTTCATCTTTCATTCTGCTTAGACAGAAGGCTTTTCAATCACTGTGCATCATGTAGGATTGTTTCATACAGTGAAATAACTTTATTTGATTTCCTTCTATAATCAATAACTTGATATTTCAGCAAAATAAGACATAAAGGTGGTTTCACTTGGCTTGCTAAATTAAGATCTGTGAATTCGATGGACATGTATCATGTTGATAAAGCCAATGATTCCTGGAGATGTTCACATAATATTCAACGGGGAAGCATGTCTGCTTGACTATTTTTATAATGAAATCTATTAAAGATTGTTAAAAAATATCAGCATCAATACCTTAAAAATGTTTGAGTTTCCAGTTACCAAAGACAAGCCATTTTTCTAAATACCTGTATAGCTGGTAGTTATTGCCCATCAGTAATTGGGCAATAACAGGGGTGGTTGCTGGGCTGGGTTTGATTAGGGGTTGTTATGGTCTCTTCAATCAATGGGAGAGGCTTAGACCAGGTGGACCAGTATAGAGGAGACTAGAGATGAGGGTGGGGTTGACAATAGACAATAGGTGCAGGAGTAGGCCATTCGGCCCTTCGAGCCAGTAATCACATTCACTGTGATCATGGCTGATCAGCCACAATCAGGTTGAAAAAAGGAAAGGACAGAGTTGAAAGAAGTATCTTTACTTGTGGATTGGTTTGTTGAGAATATCGACTAGGCCTCAAGAATCACTACACACAGGATGGGTAAACACAAGACCGAGCAAAGGCAAACTAAACAGAGAGAACAAATAGAGAAGAGAAACAAGGCACAGGCAGTGCACTGAAACAAGACAGGGCAAAATAATCAACTAACAATCGGGGAGGAGGAGCGCCCGAGCTTGAAGGGTACTGTTGCCCCAGATGGTCATTCCAAAGCATGAAAGAGCTCCAACACTCCTGTCCTTGTGAAGGTACTCCGACAGAGCTCTGTTGGGGATGGAATTCCCAGAATTTGGACCAAGAGACAATGATGCAACATTGATGTGCTTCCAGTCAAAGTACAATTTAGGTGGGAACACACAAGCCTCTCCAAGACAACAAGGTGATGATTCTCAGATCATCACCTTGTCTTGGTGGAGAGGCTTGAGAGTTTCTGAGAGTTCCTGAGAGTGATGTCTGGAGTTTAGCCATGAGGCACTTAGCTCCTGTAGGGTCACATGTGGCAGTAAGATCAAGGAGAAGTTCCAAGCAAAGAGCAATCCCACCAAGACCTCTACAGTGGAGTTGGTGGAAATTGATGACACATTACAATAGCAGTGAAGGGTCCTCAGTTGTCTTGCACTCTATGCCCTTGGTTCCTGACCCCAGTCTGTCAAGGACAGTGTGATGGTTGCATATGCATCACCCTCAGCACATGAAACAGAGTTGTGCAGAGGCATTCACCATTAAGGGAATCCACCTGAGGACCTACCAATAGACAACTTCTTTGGAGAACATCATACTCAACTCAAGTAGTTGCACTACTACTACTACTACTACTACTACTATTTAGGTGTTCTTGTCAACAATCACAGTATTCATCTGCCCTTCATCACTGGTAAATTGGCACTGCAGAGGGCATAGCAGAATTTCACACCCTTCAATATCTACCAGCAAGGTCGGCAAGAAGGATCATGTTGGCACCTTCCAGTTTCTATCCAAGTCCTAAACCAACTTACCTTGGACTCAAACAGGAATTCTGCAGATGCTGGAAATTCAAGCAACACACATCAAAGTTGCTGGTGAATGGAGCAGGCCAGGCAGCATCTCTAGGAAGAGGTACAGTCGACGTTTCGGGCCAAGACCCTTCATCAGGACTAACTGAAGGAAGAGTTAGTAAGAGATTTGAAAGTGGGAGGGGGAGGGGGAGATCCAAAATGATAGGAGAAGACAGGAGGGGGAGGGATGGAGCCAAGAGCTGGACAGGTGATTGGCAAAGGGGATATGAGAGGATCATGGGACAGGAGGTCCGGGAAGAAAGACAAGTGGGGGGGGGTGGAACCCAGAGGATGGGCAAGGGGTATATTCAGAGGGACAGAGGGAGAAAAAGGAGAGTGAGAGAAAGAATGTTTATAAAAGTAAGTAACAGATGGGGTACAAGCGGGAGGTGGGGCATTAGCGGAAGTTAGAGAAGTCGATGTTCTCCTATCATTTTGGATCTCCCCCTCCCCCTCCCACTTTCAAATCTCTTACTCACTTTTCCTTCAGTTCGTCCTGACGCAGGGTCTTGGCCTGAAACGTCGACTGTACCTCTTCCTAGAGATGCTGCCTGGCCTGCTGCGTTCACCAGCAACTTTGATGTGTCTAACTTGGACTCATATCTGTTGACCTTTCATCTTCAATAGGGTGGCAATTCCTTATCTGAAGTCATCATGGGAATCCAAATATTGAAGGAGATGGCCACCTTCTTATTCTGAGGTTATGGGCAATAGTTGTAATTTTATCATCAAGCCCATAGTCTCAGGAAGATTGCAAAACCTGTGCTAATGTTTGAATGGTACAGAAATTAGTTTGGCCCTGGCACACATATTCAAACACTGTTCCAGATAGTTTTCAAAATATATTACAGAAGGATTCAACAGAAACAAAAAAAATCACAACTGCAGAGTCTTTGAGTATATTCCTCATCTTTATATAACTTGTACCTAATCGATCAAGAAGGTAAATGTTTACTAAATCACTAATGTGACTACATAGAGATCAAAAGGGATAAAGAAAAACAAAAAGCAGGTGCAGGAGAAATATTAATTTTTAATTGTTCAATATTTAATTAAATTTTCAAGACAGCACCCAAGACCACTAAGCATATTAATTACATTTATCTTAAGAGATGTAGAAAAGAAGGTCTCTTCAAAAACCACCACTGATCTGTTCTAACAGTAGAATCATTCCTGTAGTAAGAATATGTGTGGCCTCCAGTCTTGCTTTGATTAACTTCAGCACCAGCTCCCAAAAACACAGATGTCTTTTCAGCTGTAAAGCAATTAACCACTTAATCACTAAAAAAACTGACACATCAACATGAAAATCTAATTTCCCAAGTGGTCTCATTCGTAATTAAAGATTGTACTGTTATTCATGTTTATAAGTGCACTGTGCAACTTATATATTAGGTACTGAATAAAAAGATCAAAAGCCACCATCAATATGAAAATCTCAATTAACCACAGGATCGTGTTTTCAGTGCTGGCTCAAGGAATTTAATATAAGTGAATTTAACTTATTTGCTAAATAGGATTCTGATGCAAATAAATTGTCAAACCTCATTATCATGAAATCCAATAATATCCGAAGCCACTTTCTGTAATAGGTACTTAGGTATCCACGCCAAAAGTCATTTGATTATGATGGTATTGGGCTTGCTGACCGTGAAGTTTTAAACCCAAATGAAGATTTTAAGCCCTATCGGATATACAGTAAATAGCCACAAGTACTCTTACTAAAGGGAGATTATACAGTAACTACCCAATCTTCAAAGACTAATTTACTTCCCTATTGATTCTCCACGCTGAGTTTAGCTGTATTCAAGCAGTGGGTCCCCTTTCCCCAGGAAGGAGAAAAAGCTTCCAGGTAACAAAGTAATTTAAAACACAATTCGTTTAATTTCAGCGGTACATGATAAAATCCAAACAGCATTCTTGAAACACTTTTAAAACTCAGAGGATTTCTATCTTATCTTGAATTATCAAATTATTATCTTGAAACTTGAAACATTATAAAACATTTCCAAAATACAAATCATTTCTATAACACAAACCATTTCCAAAATCTAAAGCATTAAGCATTCCTTAAACAGAAAGGATAACACGAAAAGGACAAAGGATTCCCAAAACAAGTACAATTCCTGTAATCTAAAAAGATATACAAAAGATGCATACTAACAAGTGCCTGTGACAGAAACCAAAGCTGGATGAATGGATTCTAGTTCTTTCATGTTTCTTGATGTTGCTTGCTCAATTCCTAACAAGCCTGAAGTGCTCTCTATGTTTCTACCCCTTTTCAGCCACTTGAGAGACTTCATAAGCATGTGATATTTCCTCAGATATCCTTTCAACACATGGTTTAAAAGCATCATTTGGGGACATAGATCTTGGTATTAATGCTGTAAAGCTAACTTCTTTGAGTACATAAACCTTTCAAACTATAAACACATCAGTAATTGATATGCTAAATTATATTATACATGTTCTATGAGCTTCCTTGAGCTAAGCAACTTAAGAGTTAGCCTGTCTGCCCTAAAATAACCCAAATCAACGAACTCATTATCCCATACTCTACTCGAGCAATAATTAAGCAGCTACAGTGACTTCTTAGAGACAGAGTGTCTTCAAAATACTGAGCCTATTTGCAAAGCTGTTCTTTCAAGAATACTTTTCATTCACATTTTAAGAACTGTAGGCTGGCTTTCATTTACAATTAGAAGTTAAATAAATTGTTAGTTGGAAGTTTACTTTCAACTGTTCCACTTTAAAAGATGCTGTGTTTCGAAAGCAAGGTTAGCAAAGTATCCAAGGAGTGAATATTTACCATATCCCCCTCCCCCCACCTTGCTAAGTGAAGATTTCTAATCCACCTTCTTGCTACCGATATCACTTCGATATCAAGACCTGTCAACACACCTCTTGGGAACTGACTGTCACTTCTTCATCCATTCCAGTAGGTTACCAGTGCTAGAAAAGGTTCCCTTCATTCTGATGCTCAAACCACGCATCAAGCATTGCCCAAAGTATGGGTTCCTGTATGATTTTTTCTTTAGAGTTCTCATTTCCTCAATCTCTGCTGCACAAATTTCCCAAACCTCAAAGGAACGTTACTAAAATAATCTTCTATAAACACGCAATAACAATGTATCAATGCCCATATTATTAGCCCATATCAGTCAATCTTTAAAATCTTCTTTCCCACATACAGTTCTTGGCATTTTCTTGTTGTAAGTACTAATTACTGTCTCTGCCACCATTAGCTTATCAGGTCTGCTGGCATGTCTGTCAATAAAATGAGGATAGTTCATCTCTTTCACATGGGTTTGCTTTTGATATGATGCATAACTTTGCTCAAGTTTCCTGAAAACAAGTCTTGTAAACAAATTACTGACTGTGTACTGCTGTCTTCTTTACCTTAAGATTAGTAATCTTACATTTTAATTATCTCAATCAGCTACACAATTCCACTATATAATGATATGCATAAAAACATTCACAAAAGTCAGGAAGAGTACTGTTCTCCTGTAGAGAATTGTCTATACCTTTAATTCTAAGCTCCCAGAAAAGAACATCACAACATAAGATGTGGTTATATCACTCCCTTGGAGCGATCACACATTGCTCTGTTGTACCTTAATATTCTCATACCAACCATACCATCTATACAAGTTTCTCTCTATATTCGTGATGCTGAACTCTGCATATAATTGAAAGGGATTTTGGACTGTTGGAGCCTGCGATTTGCAGTTTGGAGATCTTTTGGGTGTTTCAGCGCTCTACAGTCTCTGAGAGGATTCCAGGAGACAGAGCCAGCGAGCACAAACCTCATGTGATATGAGGTGCGAGCCGATGTTCGACTCCATTTTGCTGATTAAAGCTTCCACTGTTCGCTTATTAAAGTGACGAGGGAGATTGAAACAATTGAGGTGATTGCAAAGGGTGAGCGCTGGCTGCCTGCCTTTTGATCTCTGGTGGGATCGTTCTGCTTCTGGAGAGGGGAGACTGCCTTTTGATCGCTGGTAGGATCACTCTGCTACTAGAGAGGGAATGGACTTGGACTATAGACTTCTTTTTTCAGTCTTACAGTTTTCTCTATTCTTTTTTTTAAACCAATATTTCTCAGTTTTTTTGTGTGTGCAGGAGAGGGGGATTGGGGGTTGATGGGCCTGTTCCATTTTTATTTGTTTCTTTCGTGCAGGGAGGGAGGGTTTGGCGGTGGATGATCGTGCTGCTGTTCTTTTCTTTCTTGGTTTTGTGGCTATCTGGAGAAGAAGAATTTCAGAGTTGAACACTTTGATGATAAATTAACCTTTGAACCTTTAATTGTTCATTTCTTCCCCCTTTACTTTGTTAAGGATTGGACCAAAATAAGAACTTGTATGTTTTCCCAGAAAACTTAACTGAGCAAGGACTACTCAATCTGTTCTGTCAAACCATGGGATTTTATCAACCACATTTACAAATTATTAATGTAAATGTAATATTAGATATAATATGAATAGGAGTATTGGTAGGTTTAGTGTTCCTTGGAGTATCACATACAATATACTTGTACCTAAAGAGTAAGTAAAGCACATTTAATTATTTCTACCTTGTGACAATAAAACACTTTATTGACCTTAGAGGTACTAGGATTACCTCATCATTTCTGAAGAAATCACAACAGAATAGGTAAAAAGGCTATCAGGACTATTGCCTTCCTCAGGGATAATGATCTTTCTCCTCCTGATAATTCTTTTCCCAACGTATAAAAAGTATATGACAGATGGTTTTAAAAGTCAAAGTAGTAAACCACGATAGAGTAGTATCATCATTAGCAATGAACAAGGCATTTACAAGGTATAAAATGTTAAGGACCATATATATGAAGTTACCCATGTTGCAAAGTAAATATGCAACATCCAAATACATGAGTAAAAAAATAATCTTTGAATACTCATCTTTCTGTGGGATTGTGTTATTAGACCAGTTAATACCCATGTGTCACGTTAGTGATCAGAACTAGGTAAAGGAGAGTTGCAAGGGTAGCAGGATCAGGGCAGCCCCTGCTCTTCACTCTTCTAGGATTAAGGATGAACCAGAGGAATAGGTAAAAGGCAAGTACGAGGAAGTATATACCATATGAGATAAAACCCACAGTAGTGCAGGTTAGGTATGGAAGTTAATGAAGCCTTAGGAGTGGAACTGCTGTACAAAACACAAAAGTCACCACACTTCCATCCTTGCAGACTTCATCTCAACAAAAAGAATATGAAAACAATAATTCCAATAGCTAAGGGAATTCTCCACTGCAAAACTGCAAAAAGTCGTCTCTAAGTCCAATTTAAAGTAGTGCCAACACACCCAGGAACTGAATTTGCTGCTGCAGAAGCTAAATTTGCAACAGCTGGAAAAGTCTTAGCTATCATTTCAACTGGAGCGTTAAGCTAGTCAAAGGTTTAGTATGAAAAATGAGTCTGGAAAGGAAACTTGTGAAAGGAGGTGTTTCTCACTTTTTATTGTGTCATTTCAGTTATTCTCATAATATACAGAGAAATATTACTGCGATTTGATTAAGTTCAATTTTAATTTAGTTTCTTCTGGTCATTGTTAATGAATATCAAGTCCTTATGGAACATTCTTCGTTGCATCTATCAAAAATCATTCCTTAAAACTGGACTTGTGTTTCTGTTTTGAGATATGCAACATAGATTAAATGATCAAATTACTCCAAAGAGTCATTTCCTCTATAAACCTTAAAAAGCGAGTGAGCCTCTGATAGCAGTATGTTTTCATCAGAAATTTCTCCCTTCCGAGTGAACCAAAGGATCAGGTCAGTGTTATTGTGAGAATGTGCACTGTCAATGCAGGCAATTTCACTCTAATATTTTGTTAAAAATCATGAAAACTGTTTAGAGCAAAATTGTTTTTTTTACCTCTGCCTGTTGACAACAACATCATGCAACTGAATACACAGCAATAATTGAAGACTTGTCTGAAAATAGTAGGATTTTGTCAAGAAAACAGGTGAGAGTCATTTTATGTGCTTAACAAAAGCTGCAGCCCTTTACTTCAATTACAATCAAACCAACAATAGGCACCTTACACTGACATCATTACGTCAGACACTGTCTCTTAAATCAGGTGGACAGTCAAGATTAAAAAGACAGAAATTCACGTCAGTTTTTTGGAGTTGGACTCCAAAAAATGCAGGTTGAAGAAGGATCCATTGATCAAGATCCATTGAGCAGGATCCATTTGAAAAGGTGAACAAAAATATTTTAAGCGCAAGTCTTGAACGGCCATTGTGGTGAATGGGCCAGTGTTTAGAGTGGCTTTGGCTAATCAGGCTAGGGTGAGATCAACCTTGGGCAAGGTAAGTATCTCATAAGTTTCTATTTTTCTTCTGAATTCTTCATTTCTCATCTGTTAGGGCACAGTACTGCAGTGAGAGTGGCTCCAGGAGCAGTGTTTTGTCCTGCGTGTGAGATGTCAGAGTTCTGGGAGACTTCAAGTCTTCCGGATAACCACACTTGCACCAGTTACACTGAGCTGCATTTCCTCAGAGAATGTATTAAAGAACTGGAGCTGCAGCTTGACGTCCTTCCGCTCAGACAGGAGAATGAGGAGGTGATAGGAGCTACAGAGATATAGTCACCTCTAATTTGTAGGAGGCAGGTAACTGGGCGGCTGTCAGGAGAAGGAAAAGAAATGCACAACCAGTGCAGAGTATCCCTGCGGCCATTTCTCTCAATAATAGGTTATACTACTTTGGATATTGTTGAGGGGGACAACTTACAAGGTGGGAGCCACAGTGACCTAGTCTGGTGCAGTGACTCAGAAGAGAAGAGGGATGAAGAGGACTGCAGTGCTGAAAAGAGGTTCCATAGTTAGAGGGACAGAGATGAGTTTCTGTGGGCATAACAGAGACACCCGGACAGTACATTATGTTGCCTCCTAGGTACCAGGGTCTCAGATCAGGTCTGCAGAATTCTCAAGGGAGTAGCCAGAAGTCTTGGTACATATTGGCACCAATGGCATAGGTAGGAAAGGTGAGGAGAACAGAGATTTTAAGGAGCTAGGTAGACAGCTGAAAAACAGGACCTCCAAAGTGGTAATCTCTGGATTGATGCCATGTACCAGTGAGGGTAAGAAAAAGATGATTTGGTAGATGAAAGCGTGGCTGAGGAACTTGTGCAGAGAGCAGGGGTTCATATTTATTTATCATTGAGATCTCTTCTGGGAGAGGTACGACCTGTACTAAAGAGATGGATTACACCTGAATCCAAACGGGACCAATATCCTTGCAAACAAGAGAAAATCTGCAGATGCTAGATATCTGAGTAACACACACAAAATACTGGAGGAAATCAGCAGGCCAGGCAGCATCCATGGAAAAAAGTACAGTTGGTGTTTTGGTCCTGCCAAAGGGTTTCGGCCCAAAACGTTGACTGTACATTTTTCAATAAATGCTCTCTGGCCTGCTGAGTTCCTCTAGCATTTAATGTGTGTTGCTCCAATATCCTTGTGGGCAGGTTTGCTAGCTCTGTTCCAGAGATTTAACCTAATTTGGCAGAAGATGGGCACTGGAGTGATAATGCTGAGGATGAGGTAGTTAGTTTAAAAATAGAGGCAATGTGTAGTGAGACTGCTAGCAAGGAGAGTCTGACAATAGGGCAAAAATGTAAAGGGCATACGAAATCGAGAAAGGTGATATAGGAACAAAGGGGTTATATTTGGATGTATGCAGTACATGGAATAGAGTAGATGAACTTGTAGCACAGTTACAGATTGTCACGTAGGACATATAGGCACCACTGAATCATAGCCAGGAGCTTAATGTCAAAGGATACATATTATATCGAAAGGACAGATGGGTAGGCAGAGGTGGTGCCGTAGTACCGTTGGTAAAAGATTAAATCAAATTATTAGAAAGAGGTCACAAAAGCTTGGAAGGTGTTGAATCATTGTGGGTAGAGCTAAGGAACTTCAAGGGTAAAAGCCCCTGATGGGAGTTAGATTATGAGAACTCTCAGTCCTCATTTATTGTCATTTAGAAATGCATGCATGCATTAAGAAATGATACAATGTTGTATGCAGACCCCCAAGCAGTAGTAAAGATATGGCCTACAAATTATCACAAGAGATGCAAAATGCATATCAAAAGTTATGATCGTCATGGGGGATATTAATATGCAGTAAAATTGGGAAAATCAAGTTTGTAGTGGATCCCAAGAGGGGGGAGTTTCTAGAATGCCTATGAGATGGCTTTTTAGAGCTGTTTATGATTCAGCCCACGAGCGGTTCCCTATTCTGAATTGGGTGTTGTGCAATGAACCAGAATTGATTAGAGAGCTTAAAGTAAAGGAACCCTTAGTGAAGTGACCATAATAAGATCAAATTCACACTGAAATTTGAGAAAGGAAGCTAGTCAGATGTATCAGTATTACAGTGGAGTAAAGGCCTGAATTGATTGGAAAAGAACACTGGCAGGGATGACAGCAAAGCAGCAATGGCTGAAATTTCTCCCGGTAACTCGGAAGGCACAAGATATATACATCCCAAAGAGGAAGAAGTATTCTGAAGGAAAGATGACAAAACCATGGCTAATAAAAGAAGTCAAGGCCAACACAAAACCAAAGAAAGTGTATATAATAGAGCAAAGATTAGTGGGAAGTTAGAGAATTGGAAAGCTTTTAAAAAGAAACAGAAAGCAACTAAAAAGTCATTAAGAAGGAAAAGATGGAACATGAATATAAGCTATCCAATAATGTTAAAGGGATACCAGAAGTTTCTTCAGATACATAAAGTGTAAAAGAAAGGCGAGAGTAGATATTGGACCACTAGAAAATTATGCTGGAGAGGTAGTAATGGAGGACGAGGAAATGGTGGATGAACTGAATAAGTATTTTGCATCAGTGGAAGACACTAAATGTATGATGGAAGTTTGAGAGTGTCAAGGGACAAAAATGCATGAAGTTGCCATTACTAGGGAGAAGATTCTTGGGAAAGCGAAATGTCTGAAGGTAGATAAGCCAGCTGTTCCAGATGGGATATACCCCAGAGTTCTGAAAGAGGTGGCTGAAGAGATTCAGGAGATGTTAGTAATGATCTTTCACAAATTATTGGATTCTGGCATGGTTCCAGAGGATGGAAAATTGCAAATGTCGCTCCACTCTTCAGGAAAAGAGAGACAGAAAAAGGTAAATTTATAGGCCAATTAGTTTGACCTCAGCAGTTGGGAAAATGTTGGAGTCAATTGTTAAGGACGTAGTTTCAGGGTACTTGGAGCCACATGACAAAATAGGCCATGGTCAGCATGGTTTCCTCAAGGAAAAATCTTGCCTGACAAATCTATTGGAATACTTTGAAGAAATAACAAGCAGGATAGACAAAGAAGAATTAGTAGATCATTTGTGCTTGGATTTTCAGAAGGCCGATGACAAGGTGCCACACATGAGGCAGCTTAACAAGTTAAGAACCTATGGTATTACAGGAGAGATTCTAGCTTTGATAAAGCTTTAACTGATTGGCAGTCGGTAAAAGGTACAAATACAGGGAGCCTTTTCTGATTGGCTGCTGGTGAACACTGGTGTTCCACAGGGGTCTGTGTTGGCACCGCTTCTTTTTACATTAATATGTCAATGACTTACATGACAGGATTGATGGCTTTGTGGCTAGGTTTGTGAATGATATGAAGATTGGTGGAGGAGCAGGTAGTTTTGAGGAAGTAAAGAGAATTTATGGACTTACACAGATTAGGAGAATAGGCAAACCAGTGGCAGATGGAATACAGTGTCAGAAAGTGTATAGTTATGCACTTTGGTAGAAGAAATAAAAGTGTAGACTATTTTTTAAATGGAAAGAAAATTCAAAAGTCTGAGGTGCAAAGGCCTTGAGTGTCCTCATGCGGGATTCCCTAAAGGCAAACTTGCAGGTTGAGTAGGCGGTGAGGAAGGCAAATGCAATGTTAGCACTCATTTTGAGTGGACTAGAATATAAAAGCAAGGATGTAATGGTGAGGCTTTATAAAGCATTGGGGAGGCTTCACTTGGAGTATTCTGAGCAGTTGTAGGCCACTTATCTAAGAATAATGTGCTGACATTGGAGTGGGTTCAAAGGAAGTTCACAAAAATGATTCCAAGATTGAAAGCCTTTTCATATGAGGCTCTGGACCTGTGCTCAATAGAATTCAGAAAAATGAAGGGTGACCTCATTAAAACCTATTGAATGTTGAAAGGCCTCAACAGAGTGGATGTGGAGAGGATATGCTGGGGTGTCAAAGACTAGAGGACACAGCCTCAGAATAGAGGGGCATCCTCTTAGAACAGAAATGAGGAGGAATTTCTTTAGCCAGAGAGTGGTGAATCTGTGAGTCCTTTGCCACAAGCAGTGGTGGAGGTCAAGTCATTGGGTATACTTAAGGCAGAGGTGATAGATTCTTGATTAGAGACGGCATGAAAGGATATGGGGATAAGACAGGAGATTGGGGCTGAGAGGAAAAATGGATCAGCATGATGAAATGGCAGAGCAGACTCAACGGGCCATGTGGCCTAATTCTTCTCCTCTATCTTATGGTCTGTTTAATTATTTACCCATAATTAAACGACTGTTTAATTATGGGCAAATAAGAAATCTGGGTAGATACAAAAGACGCTAAGAATAAAATCTCTAAAAAGCCCATTGGATTTACCAGTTTCAGTTGACCAGCATTTTAGTTTCATCTTACGTTCTGCTTCAGTGGATCTTAGCATCTGATCTTCCCCATGCGAAACCCAAATCAAAGGCTTCACTGAACTATTTAGAACATAACCTAGAAATGCATAAAATTGTTATGTTACTGTGACATTTAACAATGGATTGGAATAGTAGCCATAATTGGAAACAAGGGAACATCTGAACTCTTCATAGTAAGTATGTTCAGATACCTTTTTGGCCAAAAAGGGAAAGTGCAATAAGACATGAAAAAAGGATCTAGTGCTTTCCCAGAGTATATGATGAATAAACTCTTCTCGGCCTTCCAGCCGGGTACAGATATCGATTCTAACCTATGTTTCAATGATAAACTCTACCACCATCATCAGGAGTGATGCCTGGGCATTTCTAGTGCAGTAATATTTATACCCCCATCACCTGTTCCTCCTGATTGGTTAGTCCTCATCTAATCAGGTTTCTGCTGTCCCACCTTGTTTACTATCAAATTTCAGTTCTTATTTAGAGTGAGACCTTGGTCTTTGTTAAAATTCTTTTCCTCTAGTTTTATTTCAATGGCTTTTGGGACCACTTGGTGAAGGAAGCCATTGAAATAAAACTAGAGGAAAATAATTTTAATAAAGATAAAGATTTCACTCAATTGTAAACAAGGTGGGACAGAGGAAACCTGACTGAATGAGGATTAACTAATCAGGAAGGATGGACGATGGGGTTTAAATGCCATTGGACTAGACATGCCCAGACATCATCCCTGATGAAGATGGCAGAGCTCATCATCAAAACATCATTTAAAATCAATATCTGTACTCAGCTGGAAGCCTGAGAAGAGTTTGTTCGTGAAATAATATGTGTTTACTGGAGAAATCTGCTTTAAAAAAAATAGGGGTTTTCACAACGGTCCAGTCTAACTATTTCGAAGACATGTTCCCATGAGTGGGATCATTCAATTACATAACAGTGTCTATACTTTTCTTTCAAGTGTATCCCTTCAAAAGGGATGCAAGTCAAGGATTCCTCTATTAGTTGACCTTCAATATCTGGGCTAGAATATTTCAGTTTTGTTAAGGTGTTAATAATCATTTCTGCAAGTGGTTCTTTGTCTGTCCATACGTTCATTTCATCTGCAATGACATCAGAGTAAATACTTAAGTGGACAGGAGCTATCAATTTGCCACAGACAAGGGTTAGGGTTTCAGTGTATTAGTTCACATATGACTAAGAGATCAGGGCTATTTATTGATATCTAAAGCAGAATTATTGATCACAGATCCTCTCTAATAATATTCTGAGTCATTAAGCTTTAGGGGTGACTGAGCCAGATGAGACAATTTCCACATTAAATGCAACTTCGTCTGTGAGAAAGCAAATAGTAAATAAGGCAGAAATTAACAGTACTATACATAGTAAAAGTAAAATACAGCAAAAGCATCATTTCCTCCTGAAGTTTGAGTCTGCCTTACTCTGTAAACAACAATGCAGTCTGGATGTATTATCCCTGGGCAATGTATCAATGAGATGTTCCTCAGTGAACAAGTTTTTCATTTCTTTTCAGATCTAAACATGTGTTTTATCTTTTCAATACATCCACCTCTTGTCGGGGTGTAGGAGTTCTGTGGTGGACCCATATACCGGTCTAACATAAAAGCACCACTCGTTCTGGGGGAGTAAATCGTACTGGGACAGGTTTGATATTATCTTTGGAGACAGCTTTACTTACAGTCTTGTTTCTCCACCCAGTCTTGATTGCCATAGTCATATTGTTGATAATCTGGGTAACAAGACAAGGCAGTTTCCACTTAGTTTGGAAACTAGGGTCAAAATTATTTTTATGCAACTTTTTTTCCTTTTGCAGTCCCCTGGTGTAGGCGATGGTTGGCCTGAGTTAGCAATCAGGGGTGTATTTAGGGGGACATTGTATGTTAAGAAATGAGGTGTAATCTACTTTGTTTATGGACAAGTGTAGCCTATTTTGCCTCTATAGTAGATCACTTTTGCCAAGCCCTACATAATCTCTCGATTCCTTCACTCAACTTTGCCACTTGATAGAAGCTGGAATGAAGTATTATACTCCACTTGTATGCAGCAAAGCGCGTTTGGCCAATTCGAGGGGATGAGTCCAGGTGTGGCCATTGCTGGAGCATACTTGGAGGCAATTCAATGTGGCAGACCCAAGGCAAAGCAGAGCCCAGGTCCAAGAGCAATGAATAACCTGAGGTTTGGACCACTGAAGCGCTGGGCCAATTTGAAAAGGTCAGGATTTCCGCGCCAGAGGCAAGTGTCAGGCCAGTGTTCAACTCACTGCTTGGAGATTTATTCATTTCTGCACTGAACTTCAGCTTGCTGCCCCAAGAGGTTTACTCGTCTCTCTACTGAACTGAGGCCGTGGCCTGCAACTAATTCACTTTTGTGAACTTCAGTTCTAAGTGCTATTTGCCTACTTTTATTCTTTGTATGAATTGTTTTTTTCTCTCTCTGCACATTAAGTATTCAAGTTTTCTTTTGTTTCAATGGGTTCTATTTGGGTTCTCTTTGTTTTGTGGCTGCCTGTAAGGAGATGAATCTCAAGGTTGTAAACCGTATACCTACTTTGATAATAAATGTACTTTGAATTTTTGAACTTTGATCTGTGCCTGTTGTTCACACATGGCTACATGGCTTGAAAGACTTTACCACTAACGGAAGACACTCAGTCAGCATACGTGCAGGTGTGGGTGTCAGCATATGGGAACATGGAGTTTTGGAGTGCTGTGACGGGGTTGCAGTCTGACTACAAGTTGTCATGGAGACTAACCACGTATATCTGTACAAAGGTCAATTATCACAAGTATACTTATTAGGTTTCCAAAATGGTGGGTTGCCTTGGGATACAGGAAGTAGGTCAATATAGTCACCTTACCACACCTGCAATGGTGCAGTTGCTTTTATTTATCTTATAGTAGATGGTCTTGGGACTCTCCTTTATTATAGGCCAGATATTCCTTACAATATGCAACAAATTGCTTATAGTCACTCAACATGTAAGGCCACCAGAATAACATCGCTAATTTCACATAAGGGGCTTGTCCACCACCATGATTGTATCCAAATCCTCTGGAGGGCTTCTCAAATCAGGGATTCCTGTTTGTAGACAGGAGGAATTTGATTTTTTTAAAATCTTTTTTAGGGTGGCATACCGAAACTTTACCTTGACCATCAGCTTCATAAAGGTTCAAAGGTTCATTTATTATCGAAGTGTGTATACAGTATACAACTTTGAGATTCCAATATTGTAACTACCATTATCCACTATTCGAGCACTTGGTTCCCCCCCCCCCCCGCCCATTAAGGAGAAGATGCTTATGGCTAACAAAGGAGTTTAAAACACGGTTCATTTATTTTCAGTGATTTAATTCATGTTTAAATTCAAACAATATTCTTAAAACACTCTTAAAGCTCACAATGGAGAGTGGGGATAGGAGTACAAGCTAGAAGGTGAAGTCAGGTGGATGACGAAGGGGGGATGAAGTAAGAAGCAGAGAGATGATAGGAGGAAAAATTAATTGGAGGTGAAGAAGATATAATCTGATAGGAGAAGAGAGTGGACCATGGGTAAAAGGAAGGGAGGAGGGGCACCAGGGAGAGATGCTAGACAGCTGCGGAGAAGAGAAGTAAGAGATGAGCCAGAATGGGGAATGGAAGAAAAGGGAATGTGAAAGGAAAAGAAAATATCAAAATTTAGAGAAATTGATGTCCATGCCATCAGGTTGGAAACTATCAAGATAAAATATGAGGTGTTGCTCCTCCATCCTGGAAGTCATCTCATAATGGCAGTAGAGGAGGCCATGAACTGATATGTTGGAACAAATGTGGGGATTGGAATTAAAATGGTTGGTCTTTGGGAAATCCTACTTGTTGTGAATGAAATGAAGGTGCTTGAAAAAGTGCCCCCCCCCCAATTTACTTTGGGTCTCACCAATGTAGAGGAGGCCACTTTGGGAGCACCATATACCACAGATGACCCCAACAGAATTGCAGGTGAAGTGTTGACTCACCTGGAAGGACTATTTGAGGCCATGAATGGAGATGAGGGAGGTGAATGGGCAGGTATAGCACTTATTCTGTTTATAAGGGTAAGTGCCGGGAGGGAGATTGGTGGGAAGAGATGAATGGACAAGGGAATCATGGAGAGAGCAATCCATGCAGAAAGCAGAAAAGCAGAATGTCGGGGGGGATAGGTAAAGACGTGTTTGGTAGTATTCCTTGACATTGACAAGCATAACAAGACTTTAACACTGTGCATGATACATCACTTCATGATATTGATTTCATGGAATCCTAAAGGTGGCCTGTTGTGTATTTAAGATTTCAGTAATATTTGGAAATGTATTGTTTGATTAAGCATTCTTTGTCGTTTGCATAATGCATTGCACATTATATGTAAAAGTACATAAATGGGATACGTCATTACGCCATCACAGCACGAGTGCATGCCTCAGTTAAAGTAAAAATTAACATGCATGAGTATCCTCCACCTCCTTTGTTTCGCTTTCAATTAGTTTTAGTGCTTTGGAGTTACCAAACATAACATTGGCAATGAGGAAGTTTTAAACAAACCCAAGATGACTACCCACATGTTGAAGCACATCAAGACATTTGAGTTAAAAAATGTGCAGCGAGAAACAGTCAAGTAAAAAAAAAAATCAGCATAGCAGATTCTTCTTCAGGTACAGTGAGAGACTGTCAAGTTAAAAGAAAAGGCAGTACATAAGAAATAGGAGCTGGAGTATGTAACTATGCCCAACAAACATGCTCTGCCATTCAATAAGATCATGGCTGATCTGGCCATGGACTTACCTCCACCTACCTGCCTTTTCCCTATAACCCTTAATTCCCCGACCATGCGAAAATCTATCCAACCTTGTCTTAAATATATTTACTGAGGTAGCCTCTACTGCTTCTTTGGGTAGGGAATTCCACAGATTCACCACTCTCTGGGAAAAGCAGTTCCTCCTCATCTCTTCCTAAATCTACTCCCCCGAATCTTGAGGCTATGTCCCCTAGTTCTAGTCTCACCTACCAGTGGGAACAACTTTCCTGCCTCTATCTTATCTATCCCTTTCATAATTTTATGTCTCTATAGGATTTCCTCTCATTCTTCTGAATTCCAGTGAGTACAGTCTCAGGCAACTTAATCTCTCCTCATAGTCTAACCCCCTCATCTCTGGAATCAACCTGGTGAACCCCCTCTGCACCAATTCCAAAGCCAGTATATCCTTCTTCAAGTAAGGAGACCAGAACTACAGACAGTACTCCAGATGCGGCCTCACCTGTACCCTGCACAGTTAGAGCATTACCTCCCTGCTCTTAAATTCAATCCCTCTAGCAAATGAAGGCCAACATTCCATTTGCCTGCTGCGCCTGCAAACCAACCTCGTGTGATTTATGCACAAGCACTCCCAAGTCCCGCTGCACAGCAGTGTGCTGCAATTTTATTTTAAATGGAAGAATTCATGGGTTCATAAACAGTTAGCACTGGGTGATAATAATTATAAATAAAAAGAGCAGAAATGACAGGCTACATCAGAAAGATAGACATTCAGTTGCACAAGAGATAAACTGAATATGCATACTGAGCTAATTGAGCAGTATTTTAAAGCAATTGAAATAGGCAATGAGAAACAAGTACCTGTTCTGCTGAGTGCATTGGGTTTAAAGGCATATGGTTTGCTTAGAAGTTTGATTGCTCCAAAAAAACCAGCCAAAATGAGTTTTGCTGATATCATGAAAGTAATGCAGGAACAATTGAAACCAAAACCATTGTTGATTGCAAAATACTTTAGACTTCATGAGCAGGATCAAAAGGAAGGGAAGTCCATTTCAGCATACAGTATATGGGTGAATTGAAGAGAATGTCTGGTCATTGCCAGTTTGGTAATGGGCTAAATGATGCACTGAGAGGTCATTTAGTTTGTGGAATCTTACAAGAAACCATTCAAAAACGGCTCCTAACTGAAGTACAACTCACATTTAAAAGAGCAGATGAAATCGTTGTATCAATGGAAAGAGCAGACAAAGGTGCAAGTGAGTTGCACTCAATAATGAAATTAAGAGTGAAATTGAGAATGAACAAAATTGCAGTGTCTAGATGGAGGCTTGCCTGGTGGAACAAATTGGATTACCCTTGTGGCAGATGCTCACATACACCGAACCAATGCAGATTTAAAGTTGAAACGTGCAGAAAATGCAATAATGTAGGACACATACAAAGAGCATGTTGGGCAGACAAAAATAAATAAACTGTAAGGGACAGAGAAAAAGATAAAATGTCAATTTGCAGAATCAAAAAGAGCACTAGGTTACCTAATTTGGGAGAGCCTATATTATCATTATCATTTTGAACTGCAAAGTTGCATCTAAAGAAGCAAGATTCAGAGAAAATGAGTCTTTCTAATATTCCTCTCCTCAACAGGAATTTACCTTTGTGAGAGACAAAACAGATGATGTACCTTCATTAAACAAATAGTTTTATTTGGTTCTGTGTTGTTATATTATCAATATTTTGACCCCTATTACAAATCATTTCCCATCATTCAAATGACTTCAACTGTTCCCCTCATAGCCTGCTCGGTTGGTTCACCTGAGATTGTGTGTGACAGTATTAATGTTCTCTTGAAGTCCAGCTTCAGATTTTGGAGTACCAGGAAGCTAAGGATGCCATGAGCATTTTATATATAAAGTTTGGGGATACTGTTCACATTTTTATGGTGTAGATACTGCTGTTAATAGAGTGGGCATGAAGCTTTGTTCTTGAGTATAAAGTACCCAGTGGTGCAGAAGGAAATGTCTCCTGGACATTTTGTGTTCTTGATTGTAAAGGCACGCGACAACAATGGTAATGCTGCTATGAATCCAAGAACAAATAATTCTGACTTCATTAAGCCTTTCAGCATCGTTAAAAAAACAATTACCAATTTCTGTACTACACGCTTTGATACTTGGCCAGTAAGTTTGCATTGTGTGATATCTAGGGATTAAACAGAATGACAGTACAGATTCTGCCACTGTGGCACAGTTGCTAGTCCCACGAATAAGGTTTATACCTACGCTTAATATAAATCACAGACAACAGACAAACTGAAGCACTGGTTTGGATTGTCAGCCAATTGCCTGAAATGTGACTCGGGAATATGGCAGCTTATCTGTTAAGGTACATACCTGCGCAAGGTTCAGAGCACTCCTCAGGTTTCAGATCACTGAACAGGAAGGCTTGTATAGGATGAAAGGAAAATCCTCCCCTTCCAATGGAGAGCCAATTTGTAATAGATTAGCTTTATTTGTCACATGTACTTCAAAACGCACAGTGAAATGCATCATTTTCTGTCAATAGCTAACAGTCCAAATATGTGCAAGTGTCAGCAGGATTCCAACCTCAACCACAACTTACCAACCCTATCCAGTGCATTCTTGGGACGTGGCAGGAAACCAGAGCACCCAAAGGAAACCCACACAGTCACAGAGAAAATGCTATAACTCCTTACAGACAGTGGGGGGAATTGAACCCTGATCACTGATGGCTGGCACTGTAAAACAGAACTATGCTACTCTGCCGCCCAGTAGCTCCAGAAGCTGGCTGTAATCCTTTCCTTCTAGCCTTGCATCCTGCTTCCTCCCTCTGGCTCTGCCTCACTGGAGTGCCACAGTGGTGGAGCTGCTGCCTCCCAGTTCCAGGGACCCTGGTTTAACCTTAATCTCAGGTGCTGTCTGTGTGGAGTTTGCATGCTCTCCATATGATCAGGTGGATTTCTTCCAGGTGGTCCAGTTTCCTCCCATATGCTCATTAGTAGTTTAAACAGCCCCTTTATGTGGCCCCTAACTGTAGTTTGAATGGTAGAATTGAATGGGAATGCAGGGAAAACAATCATGAGATTAGTATAGGATTGGTGTAAAGTGGGTGCCTGGTGGTCAGCGTGGATTTAGTGAGCATAAAGACCTGCTTGCATTCCACACACTTCCATTTCAGAGCAGACTGCCCTCAAGAAATGTTAGTAATGCCCCATTTCCTCCCAAACAGATACGCAGCAATTGAGATCTTTTAGAGCCCAATATGTATGCCCCATGATGCCAACTTTTAGACATCAATTAATTCTAGGCTCCTGTTTCTCTCAACAGTAATCTGCTCGTCTCCTCCATGTTCTCCCCTGCACAGTGCCTTGACCAGTTCCTGACCAATTAGATTTTTAAGCGCTGCACCTGCCAATTGGAATAAGTAAAATATTTTGAATTGCTTCAAAGCTGTAGCAAATGTTGGAAAGTGTATGGTTACGCACTTTGGCAGAAGAAATAAATGGGCAGACTATTATTTAAATGGGGAAAGAATTCAAAATTCTGAGATGCAACAGGACTTGGAGTCCTCGTACAGGATACCCTTAAGGTTAACCTCCAAGTTGAGTTGGTGGTGAAGAAGGCGAATGCAACGTTGGCATTCATTTCTAGAGGAATAGAGTATAGGAGCAGGGATGTGATGTTGAGGCTCTATAAGGCACTGGTGAGACCTCACTTGGAGTACTGTGGGCAGTTTTGGTCTCCTTATTTAAGAAAGGATGTGCTGACGTTAGAGAGGGTACAGAGAAGATTCACTAGAATGATTCCAGGAATGAGAGGGTTAACATATGAGGAACGTTTGTCTGCTCTTGGACTGTATTCCTTGGTGTTTAGAAGAATGAGGGGACACCTCATAGAAACATTTCAAATGTTGAAAGGCATGGACAGAGTGGATGTGGCAAAGTTGTTTCCCATGATGGGGGAGTCTAGTACGAGAGGGCATGACTTAAGGATTGAAGGGCGCCCATTCAGAACAGAAATGCGAAGACATTTTTTTAGTCAGAGGGTGGTGAATCTATGGAATTTGTTGCCATGGGCATCAGTGGAGGCCAAGTCATTTGGTGCATTTAAGGCAGAGATTGATAGGTATCTGAGTAGCCAGGTAATCAAAGATTATGGTGAGAAGGTGGGAGAGTGGGACTAAATGGGAGAATATATCAGCTCATGATAAAATGGTGGAACAGACTTGATGGGCCCAATGGCCGACTTCTGCTCCTTTGTCTTACGGTCTTAAATGACAAGAATTCGGAAAACATACCTAGCCATTCCAATTTTAAACTTGAATTATTTGTGCTGGATTAACTTCGAAAAGGTCAATGTTGGATGCCCTTCATCTATTATTCTATTTATTATTCTATAAAACTTCCAGTTATTTTAAACCTTGAATTGCATTCAGCTTGGTCTGATAAAGGCATTTCTTTTCAAATGTAACATGAAAGACCTCTGTCTAGTGTAATGAATCACCAAGGCAGCCAAAGTGTTAAACAGTTTGTGTAATTTTCTTAAAGGTTAATTAAATGCAAAGCCAGAAGTGAAAATAATGAAAACAATGTAGTCTAGCACAAACTATTCCCAGTTAAAAGTAAAACAAGTGTTTTTTTTATAAAATCAATAGTCTTTTTGTACTGGAAACCCAAGAGACTACAGAGGCTGGAATGGGGAGCAACAAACAATGTGCAGGTTGAATGGACCTGTTGGTGCTGGGGGTGGGGGAAGAACCTGTCAATATTTTGGATCTAACCTCTTCATCAAGCGGAGTGAGAGTGTAGAAGGAGGAAAAGAGGGGAATGGTGAGCAAGGACAAAGAGGTGAGTGTTGGACCAAGGATGACAGGGAGAAGGACTAGTCAGGGGAGGGGGGGGGGATAGGGTGGAGGCGGGCAAAAATAAGATCCAGGTTTGAATTGATTTTAAAGACACAGACAGTACAGTATTCCAGAGCTAATGGGAACAAATGGGAAAGTATTGATCACCCACCAACTCTGACAAAATCTTTCCAATACTTTGAGCCAAGTAAATATGCTAACTCTTCCATGATCTCTGTGGTACTTATGCCATGCTCTCCCCAGTGTGGTGAAGGATTTGCCTGGCAATGTTCTATGTTAACCGTCCCTTGCAGAAAATTTTATGCAGAAAAGGACCTTTCGCCAATCGGTCAGTCAGGCAATGTTCTCCGGCCCGACAAGAAAAGATAGTGGTGGATCCTATTAGGTGATTCGTCACACATATTGTCAAAGTCATTAAAAATGAAAACAGACAATCCTGTGGATATTTGAGGGGCAGGTAGTGTTAGTGGAGAGACAAAATCAGTTTATGGTTCAGGTTGGTAACCTCCCAGAGAATCATAGAATCATAGTGAAATACAGCTTGGAAATTGGCCCTTCATTCTAATTCATTCACCAGGCTGATTCCCCATGCTCAGCTGGCCTTTATACCTTAACCCCTCTTATCCATGTTCTTATCAATATGTCTATTAAATATTGTATTGCATCTGCCTCTGGCAGCTCATTCCATATACACAGCACTCTCTGCCCCTCAGGTCTCTTTTAAATCTTTCACATCCCACCTGAAACCTATGCCCTCTGGTTTTTAGTTCCCCTTTCCTGGGAGAAAGAATCATAGAGTCATAAAGTAATACAGAACTGAAAAGAAACCCTCTGGCCTAAATGGTCCGTAGTGACCACATTATCCTCCCTGCTACTCCCAGTTTCTTGCATTCGACCCATAATCCTCTAAACTCCTCTTTTCCATGTAACTATCCAAATGCCTCCTAAATGTTACAATTTTATCCACCGATATCTTCCTCTGTCAGCTCATTCCAGGTATTCACTACCCTCTGTGCAAGGAAGTTACCCCTCAGGTCCCTTTTAAATCTCTCCCTTATTACCTTCTATTAACACCCTCTGGTTTTGGTCTCAAAACCAGGGGAAAATACTATGACCATTCACCTATCCATACCCTTCATGATCTTATAAACTTCTGTGAGCTCATCCCTCATTCTCCCCTGCTCCAAGGAATAGAGATCCAGTGTGACCAACCTCTCCCTATAGCTCTGGCCTTCTAGTCAAGGAAGCATGTCCATCTAGGACTATGTATGTCGTCACCGAGGAGGATGTTAGAAGGGCCTTCCTGAAGATAAATTTAAGGAATGCAATCGGCCCAGATGGCGTCCCAGGACGGGTTCTCCGGGCCTGTGCAAGCGAGCTAGCTGGAGTGTTTGCTGACATCTTCAACTGCTCCTTGCTTCAGTCTAAGATCCTCTCGTGTTTTAAGAAGGCAACGATAATCCCAGTGCCGAAGAAGAGCAAGGTGGCATGCCTGAATGACTATTGACCTGTGGCTCTGACATCATTTGCTATGAAGTGCTTCGAGAGATTGGTTAGGGCACACATCAACCACAGCCTACCGGTCAACCTCGACGCTTTGCAAATCGCCTATCAGAGCAACAGGTCAATGGCAGATGCCATCTCTCTGGCCCTACATTCCTCCTTAGAACTTCTGGAGAATAAAGATGCATACGTGAGGCTCCTTTTCATTGACTACAGCTCTGCTTTTAATACCATCATTCCATATAAACTGATTCCTAAGCTCCGGAACCTGGGCCTTAGCACTCAGATCTGCAGCTGGATCTTCAACTTCCTCACAGACAGGACCCAGGCTGTAAAAATAGGGGACAAGCTCTCCTCTACAATCACTCTGAGCACTGGTGCCCCACAAGGCTGTGTACTCAGCCCCCTGCTGTACTCACTGTACACCCATGATTGTGTAGCCAAGTTTCCATCAAACTCAATATACAAGTTTGCTGATGACACAACAATTGTAGGCCATATCTCGGGTAACGATGAGTTTGAGTAGAGAGGAAATTAAGAACCTGGTGGCATGGTGTGAAGACAATAATCTATCCCTCAATGTCAGCAAGACAAAGGAATTGGTTGTTGACTTCAGAAGGAGTAGCGGACCGCACGACCCAATTTACCTCAGTGGTGCGCAAGTGGATCAGGTCAAAAGCTTTAAGTTCCTCGGGGTCAATATCACAAATGACCTGACTGGATCCAACCAAGCAGAGTTCACTGCCAAGAAGGCCCACCAGCGCCTTTACTTCCTGAGAAAACTAAAGAAATTTGGCCTGTCCCCTAAAACCCTCACTAATTTTTACAGAAGCACCGTAGAAAGCATTCTTGTAGGGTGCATCACAACCTGGTATGGAAGTTGTCCTGTCCAAGACCGGAAGAAGCTGCAGAAGATCGTGAATACAGCCCAGCGCATCACACAAACCAATCTTCCGTCCTTGGACTCACTTCACACCGCATGCTGTCGGAGCAGTGCTGCCAGGATAATCAAGGACACGACCCACCCAGCCAACATACTTTTCGTCTCTCTTCCCTCCGGGAGAAGGCTTAGGAGCTTGAAGACTCATACGGCCAGATTTGGGAACAGCTTCTTTCCAACTGTGATAAGACTGCTGAACGGATCCTGACCCGGATCTGGTCCGTACCCTCCAAATATCCAGACCTGTCTCTTGGTATTTTTTTCGCACTACCTTACTTTCCATTTTTCTATTTTCTATTTATGATTTATAATTTAAATTTTAAATATTTACTAATTTTTACTATTTAATATTTGTAATCCAGGGAGTGGGAAGCGCAGAATCAAATATCGCTGTGATGATTGTACGTTCTAGTATCAAGTGTTTGGCGACAATAAAGTATAAAGTATGTTTACACTATCTACTGTATATCCCTCAAGATTTTATACAGGTTTCAACAGAAACATTTAGAAATTAGCAGCCTAGAAGCACATAAAATAGAGTTTCTGCCTCACAATTTCAGAGACCTGGGCTTAGTCCTGACCTATGTTACTGTTGTGTGTTGCAGTTCACAGGCTGTTGCTGTGAATTTGTGGCACCGCAGTAACATAGTGGTTGGCACGATCCACTTACAGCCCAGGATGTCGGATTTCAGAGTTCGATTCCGGCGTCCACTGTAAGAAAGCTTGAACGTCCTCCCCACGCAGTGTGTGGATTCCACCGAGTTCTGCAGTTTTCTCCCACAGTCCAAAGATGTACCGGCTCATTGGTTAATGATTGTAAGTTGCCCTGTGGTTACGGTAGGGTTAAATTGGTGGGTTGCTGGGCGACGCCATATAGTGGGCCAGAAAGGCCTGTTCTGTGCTGCATCTCTGAATAACATAAATAAATAAGTCGGTGCTCCAGTTTGCTCACACATCCCAGAAGACAAGTAGGTTGGTAATTTAACCGACTGAACTTCATCCCTCGTAGTGTGCAGGTGAGTCATAGGACTGAAAATTTTTCTGGTAACGTGGAGTAAGTAAAGCAGAATGAGTGCATGATTAGTGGATACAGTGTGCCACATCTCTGACATCAATGATCTATGGCCCTGAGTATGTAGTATTTAAGCTGCGGGGAAAGGGGAGGGGTGCAGAAAGCAAAGGGAATGTCTATGATGGTGTGGAGATGAAGAGAAGCTCCATGATATAAGTAACATTAGTAAGACAAAGGAGATGGTGATGGACTTTAGGAAGACCAAGCCCGCACTGCTCCCCGCAAATATTGATGGTGAGGTCTTACAAGTATCTGGGGGTACACCTAGCTGAGACACTTGAGTGGAACACCAACAAGAAGCTGTGTACAAGAAGGGCCAGAGTCGCCTCTATTTCCTGAGGAGACTGATGTCCTTTGGAGTATGCAGGCCTCTCCTTCACATGTTCTACCAGTCTGTTGTTGCCAGTGCTATCTCCTATGTGGTGGTGTTCTGGGGCAATGGCACCAATTCAGGTGATGCCAACAGGCTCAATAAACCGATTAGAAAGGCTGGCTCTGGTGTAGCAGTCAAACTGGATACACTGGATGCTGTGGTAGAACAAAGGACCCTATGGAAGATCTTGGTAATTCTGAAGAATAATTCTCATCCTCTGCATGCCACCTTGGCTGAACAGAGGAACGCTCTTAGTAATAGACTAAGACAACTGCACTGCTCTAAAGAGTGCTCTATGAGGTTATTCTTACCCTTGGCCATTAGGCTCCATAATGAGTTAACCTATAACCAAGGAAGTGATGACCCCCCTCCTGGTTAGATTGTTTGTCATAACTTATTTTTTAACTTTTCTACTCTTCTAATATTTATATCCGTGCACTACTGTGATACTGTAATTTCCGTTGGGATCAATGAAGTATTTATCTAACTATCTAATTGTAGTGGTGAGAATGAGTGATTAAGGTTTGATAATCACACCTAATCTGTCTGGAGGAGGTGTAAAAAAAAAGATGAATGAGAAAAAGAAAGAGCAGAGAAGAATTTGTTGAAACTATGAGATAGGAAACACTTCTGTTACTAGAAATACACAGCAGGTGCAGGAGCATCTCTGGAAAGAGAAAAATAATGTTACCAGCATTCTGTCAAGCTTCCTTGGAATCCTATATGTTTACATAGAGCCACTAAACTTTAAAATTCTTCTACATTTTAAGGATTACGGTCCAAACTATTTAGCTTCTCTTCTTATCCCAGGAATTAACGCAATGAGTCTCCTTTGGTCTGCTTCCAATGTTTCCATATCTTTTCTAATGTAAGAGGTCAAAAACTGTATGCTATTGAACACCAATCTTGATACACTGATGCAAGGAATAAATTCTCACTGAGCTTCAGAATGTGTCCCTAGGCAAAGTCTCAGCTAGTCGAGTCTACAAACAAGGTTAAAGTGAAATCACAAGCAAAGACTCGTGATAACATGAAAGATTAGGACAAATATATCTGCATGCTCACATGGCTGCTATAGCCAGAGGAAAGCAATTAAGTTGTGCTGTAATACTTCCGTACAAAGAGAACCTGGTTCGCAAGCCCTTTAGGTTAGTGGTTATCCTTTAAAGCATCACAAGAGTAATGATCAAGTGATTCTTTCATTGCTGTTTGCAGAATTTCCTGTAACAAATTCAGTTCCCACATCTCCTACATTATATTAATGAACACAGTTCAAAAATACTTCATTATCTAAAAGCTGTTTTAGAGTTGCCAATTTCAAGATGCTTCAGCTAACTGAACTGAATAATTCTTTTTTTTAAACTCATCACCACAGCTGGGGCAAAGAGGTCTAACAGCAGCCTGCCAGGGTCCTCAGTCCTGGGCCAAAGATTGATTGGCCCTGTGGCTTCGCTCTTCATACATGGCTTCATACATCTTCTAGATGAAGATACTTCCTCTCCCAGGAGCTTCTGTTGGCATTTCTATAACTCTGGATTTTTACTGAATGAGTTTATTAGCCCCATGTCCAACTCTCCTTCTCTCGTAATTTTAAAGACAAGATATTCTTCAGATGGTGGTAATACAGAACAATACACACAATATTCAGCAGGAATAAGAACTTCTAGATCACGAAAGACTGTAAGAGTCTTGGTATATTGGTAATTCCTCCAGAGCATAACTTCAAGTACAAACTTAGCAGTTCTGCAATATTTGTCATATTGCTCAGTAATTTCATGATATTTTCAGTTTGAGGGGCTAAAAATATCATGCCATGATAGCATTTCTGTAAATCACCTTGGGACATATAACCATAGCAAAGGCTCTCTGTCATTGGAAAGAGAAAATATCAACTGTCACAGTCTTACCATTTTTAATGCTCTTGCAATGTGATTGCAATTCTTGTTGAATCAATTCTGCTGTTTAGATTGTTTATCTCCCCAGTCAGCAAATTTCCTCCCAGGTAGTCTCTCATTCAGCTGCTTGGGCAGTGAGACAAGAGGGTTCACTCATTTCCCCCCGTTCTTTCTTTTAATTCAGAAGACTGCAGGTTCAATACTACTTTGGAGGTCTGAACTTAGAAATCACTTCTGGCTCTTCAGTGCAGTACTGAAGGAGCACTGCAACATCAGAGGTTGTCTTTTGAATATGATGTTAAACCAGCAATCTAACCACCCACACTCATATATGAAGAATAACATTATGCAGTTCTGAAGGTCAGTGGGGACTTACCCTTTTTGCCCTGTGTGCTGTTGTCCCTGAGACAATATCACTAAAGCAGATCTCTTGGCAACTCACGCAGTTGTGGATGAAGTAGCTGTGCATCATTTTTCTACCTTTCTTACTCATATCAATACCATGTCTCCGCCGGTTATAAAGGATTTTGGCATTTTCCAAGGTCTTGAGAGGCTTCTCTGTAAATGTGTTTTATTCTCAAAAAATTAGAATGGAGGCTCATGTAAACACAGAGCAGAGAAAGATGCCTCTGCCTCATGCAGATGTCTCATGCAGAAACTAATTTAAGAAACTCTGGTTTGGACATTGACCATCTGATACTCATAAGATAAGGTGCAAGGAATAATCACAACTGGCATAAATTTATTATAACTTATGTAAGACAAAACTATTCTGTATCAATTTACCTAATATCTATAAATGTGTTGATCTAGAGTAACAAAATGAAATTAGAAACATTGAAACAAAGAAAGCCTACAGCACAATATCGGCCCTTCGGCCCACAATGCTGTGCCGGACATGTACTTAACTTAGAACTACCTAGGCTTACCCATAGTCTTCTATTTTTCTTGGCTCCATGTACCTGTCAAGGAGTCTCTTAAAAGACCCTATTGCATCTGCCTCCACCACCGTCGCCGGCAGCCCATTCCACGCACTCACCACTCTCTGCATAAAAAACTTACCCCTGACATCTCCTCTGTACCTACTTGCAAGCACCTTAAAACTGTGCCCTCTCATGCTAGCCATTTTCGCCCTGGGGAAAAGCCTCTGACTATCCACATGATCAATGCCTCTCATCATCTTGCACACCTCTATCAGGTCACCTCTCATCCACTGTTGCTCCAAGGAGGAAAGGCCAAGTTCACTCAACCTATTCTCATAAGGCATGCCCCCCAATCCAGGCAACATCCTTGTAAATATCCTCTGCACCCTTTCTATAGTTTCCACATCCTTCCTATGGAGAGGTGACCAGAACTGAGCACAGTACTCCATGTGGGGTCTGACAAGGGTCCTATACAGCTATAACATTACCTCTTGGCTCTCAAACTCAATCCCACAGTTGATGAAGGCCAATGCACCATATGCCTTCTTAACCACACAGTCAACCTACACAACAGCTTTGAGTGTCTTATGGACATGGACCCCAAAATTCCTCTGATCCTCCACACTGCCAAGAGTCTTACCATTAATATTATACTCTGCCATCATAGTTGACCTACCAAACTGAACCACCTCACACTTATCTGGGTTGAACTCCATCTGCCACTTCTCAGCCCAGTTTATCAATGTCCTGCTGTAACCTCTGACAGTCCTCCACACTATCCACAACACCTCCAACCTTCGCGTCATCAGCAAATTTATTAACCCATCCCTCCACTTCCTCATTTAGGTCATTTCTAAACATCACAAAGAGAACGGGTTCCAGAACAGAGGCCAAAGCCGGAGGGGTTTCGATCCTTATAGATAATAAAGTTCCCTCTGTTCAACATAAAGTAAGTTCTGATACTGATGGGCATTTTGTTATAGTATCAGGGAAACTAAGTTACAAACTAATGGTATTTGCCAATGTGTAGGCTCCGAATATAGATGACCCAGGTTTCTTTGAGCGTTTTTTTTTTCATTTTTGCCAGATCCAAGTCTGTACTCACTGGTGATGGGTGAAGACTTTAATTGTTGCTTAGATCCAGCTTTAGATCATTCATCTTCTAAACTAATGATACCAGATAAATCAGCTGTGTTTATTAAATCTTTTTTAATGAAATGTGGTATTGTTGATGTTTGGTGTTTTTTTCATTCAGTAGACAAGGAATATTCGTTTTTCTCTCATGTCCATCATACATATTCCAGGACTGATTTTTTTTTATTGATAGCCAAATGATTCCATCAGTTTGATCTTGTGAATATAAAGAGATTGCTGTCTCAGATCACGCTCCCGTGCTCCTATCTTTAAATCTCCCTGGTCTTCTTCAAATAAATAGGTTCTGGCAATTTAATTTAACTTTGTTATCTGATAAAGATTTTTTAAAGTTTATGGAGCGACAAATAACTTATTTTTTGAAGAGAATACGTCAGAGGAGACTTCTAGTTTTATCAGATGGGATGCCTTTAAGGTATATATTAGAGGACAAATTATTTCTTATACTGCAAGCATTAAGAAAAAAGCTAATAAAGAGAGAAGTGATTTAGCTAATCAGCTGAAACAATTAGACCAAGAATATGCCTTGGCTCCAGAACCTGCCTTATATAAAAGACGTGTTGAAACTAAAACTAAATATGATCTCTTTTTAACCTATCCAATTGAAACCCAACTCCTAAAAGATAAAAGTCAATTTTAAATTCATGGAGATAAAACAGGTAAATTATTGGCTGATCAAATTAAAACCTTCATAGCTAAACAGCAGATTAAAGAAATATGCAAATCTAATGGTGATAGGACAACTGATTATTTAGAAATAAATGATACTTCTAGAGAATTTTATTCTAAGCTCTAAGTTCTGAATCTTCTAAGGATAACACTGTAATGAACAATTTTTTAGACCAACTAAACATTTCTGCCGACAACAGAAAGTTGTTGGAACAACCTATTTCTTTTGAGGAAATTGTTGAGGCTGTGCGCTCATTACATTTGACGAAAGCTCCGGGTCCAGATGGATTTTCTGGAGAGTTTTACAAGATCTTTTCCTCACTGCTTATACGTCATTTATGTTCAGTTTCTTCAGATTTGTTCAAGTTGGGCAGACTCCGTCAATCTTTTTATGAGGCTTCCATTTCGCTTATCCTTAAAAAAGAATAAGGATCCAATTGAAAGCTCTTTTTATAGACCAATTTCTTTACTTAATGTTAATACTAAGATCCTATCTAAAGGATTGAAAATATTTTACCACTTGTCATTTCCAATAACCAAACTGGACTTATCAAAAATCGATATTCTCACTTGAATATTTGTCCATTATTAAATGTTATTTATTCTCCTTCTAACATGATATCGGAATGTGTGATATCCCTAGATGCTGAGAAAGCTTTCAACAGAGTTGAATGGAATTATTTATTTGGAACTTTAGAAAATTCAATTTTGGACCCTTATTCATTCAATGGATTAAATTACTTTAATTAGCTCCTTCTGCTAGGGTTATCACTAATTCTCATAATTCCAAACCATTTAAGCTTCAACATGGCACTAGTCAAGCCTGCCCGTTGAGTCCTTTGCTTTTTGATCTGGCCTTAGAACCTTTAGCTATTGCCTTTCGAGGATCTAATGATATCACCCGTATTTTAAGGAGAGACATTATTCACAAAGCCTCACTGTACGCTGATGATCTGCTTTTATTTATTTCTACTGTTGAGACTTCATTTCCACATGTGCTTTCTTTACTCTCCTGTTTTAGCCAGTTCTCAGGTTATAAATTAAACCTACATAAAAGTGAACTTTTCCATTTGAATAATTTGATACCAACAAATTCTAACCCTCCTTTTAAAATTGTGAGAAACCAATTTACCTACTTAGGTGTAACAATTACTAAAAATTATAAGCGTCTAGTTAAAGAAGATTTTCTTACCCTATTGAATCACATAAAAAAGACACCATCAAATTGGTCGCCTCTTTCGTTATTGCTAATTGGCCAAATTAACTATTAAAATGAATATATTACCTAAATTTATATATCTTTTTCAGGCATTGCCTGTTTTTATTCCTAAATCTTTCTTTGATTCTCTTGACTCTTTTATATATCTTCTTATATATGGAAGAATTAGCGTTCTAGATTAAATAAAATTCATCTTCAGAAAGATAAAGGAATGGAGGATTAGCCTTACCAAACTTTAGATTTTATTATTGGGCAGTTAATATAAGAAATCTTACATTTTGGTTATATTACATTAACCATGAGGATTGCCCGATGTGAGTTATTTTAGAAGCTAACTCTGTCAATACATTTTCTATTATTTCTATTCTTGGGTCCTCACTTCCTTTGTCTCTGAGTAAGGTAACCGATAATCTGGTAGTTAAACACACCATGAGAATTTGGATACAATTCTGAGAATACTTTGGTTTATGAGATTTTCTCTTTCGAGTCCAATTTTTTCTAATTTTTTTTAAACCCTCTATGATTGATGTGGCTTTTAAAGAATGGGATAGATTAGGTATTAAATGCTTTCAGGACTTGTTTGTAGAAGGAAGTCTCTTTTCATTTGAACAACTGTCAACTAAATATAGTTTACCTAAAACTCATTTTTTTTTGATACAGGTGGCCCCCGTTTTCCGAACATTCGCTTTACGACAACTCGCTGTTACGAAAGACCTACATTAGTTACCTGTTTTCGCTAATAGAATATGTTTTCACTGTTACGAAACTGTTAGCGCGCGCCCGAACAGCCAAGCTCCTCCCCCGGAACTGCATTCTAGCTGCCATTGCTTAAACGGGTGCGTTATCTCAATTTATTTTGTGCATCCGTTAGCAAGAGGAGTTCTAAGGTATCGGAAAAGCCTAAAAGAGCTCGTAAGGGTGTTACACTTAGCGTAAAACTGGAACTAATTAAGTGTTTCGACCGTGGTGAACGAAGTAAGGACATTGTCCGCGCGTTGAACTTGCCTGCATCCACTATTCACACTATTTATACGCAGACAGAAAGAATTTTGAAAGCTGCCCATGTTACTGTTGGTTCTGCTCGTCGCAAAGTCGTCTCTCTTAGTCAGCATCCAATAATCGATAAAGTGGAAAGTCTATTGTTTGAGTGGATTGATGGGTGTACGAAGCGTTGGGTTCCGTTAAGTTTTGTTATACTTAAGGAGAAATCAGTCAGTCTTTTTAATAAGCTGAAACAGAAAGCACTGGACAATGGTGATGAAAGTGTTGCGAAAGCGGAATTTAAAGGTAGTCATGGGTGGTTTGATCGGTTTCTGAGGCGAGAGCAGCTTCATAGTTTAACGTTTACCAGAGAGAGTGCTTTGACTGATACTGAAGCTGCCGAAAAGTTCCCAGCAGAACTGAAGAAACTAATTACAGAAGCTGGTTATTCATATAAGCAAGTGTTTAACTGTGAAGAAATTGCAATTTATTTGAGTCTTCCCGATTCCGGTAAGTGAAACTACACTGTACATACATTATTTCTGCTTTATATAGGCTGTATATTTTTATCTGTTATTTGGTATGATCTGGCAGCTTCATAGCTTAAAGGTTACTGGAGAGAGTGTTTCTGCCGAGAGCGCTTGCGCCTAGAGTGCTGCCGTGAGATTTCACTGCGCTAGACAGTGCTGCAGAAAAGTATTTCTACTTTATATAGGCTGTGTATTTATCATATCATTCCTGCTTTTACTATATGTTACTGCTATTTTAGGTTTTATGTGTTATTTGGCACGATATTATAGGTTATTTTTTGGGTCTGGGAACGCTCAAAAATTGCTTATTCACTTTTTGACATTCCGGCTTATGAACCATTTCATAGGAATGCTCTACCTTCGGATAGCAGGGGAAAGCTGTACCTACAAATAAGAGATTTTTTACGGTCTCAAATGAGTATATTTCTCAAAAGTCCTGATAAGAACCTATTAGATGTAATTTTTAATTTGAAACCTTTTTATAATGGATTTATATCTAATATTTATAATATGCTGCTGGGAATGAGAAGTGTTCCTTTAGATAAAATTAAAAATCTTTGGGAACAAGATTTACAGACTTCAATTTCTGAGGAAACTTGGAACCAAATTTTTAAATTGGTCAACACTTCTTCGTTATGCACCCGCCACTCTCTCCTTCAATTTAAAGTTGTCCATAGGGCCCATATGACCAAGGATAAGTTGTCTCGTTTTTATGTAGATATATCTCCATATTGTGATAAATATAATAATGGAGAAGCTTCACTCATTCATAAGATTTGGACATGTCCGAGTCTGGGAAAATATTGGAAAGAAGTATTTCAAACTTTCTCGATACTTTTCAAAGTAAACCTTAACGTTAAATCCTTTGACCGCTTTATTTGGTATTGTTGGAGGAAAGGATATTATTTTGGAGCCATCTGATTTGCACATTTTGGCTTTTATTTCTCTTCTAGCCAGAAGGACGCTCTTGCTTAAATGGAAAGATGCGGCCCCTCTTATTCACGCTCAATGGTTACGTGATATGATGTCATGTTTAAATTTAGAGAAGATTCGATGTTCAATCTCTGAATCTAGTCAAGATTTTCAAACATTGTGGGGACTATTTTGGAATTATTTTCAAAACATTTAATTTGCCGTTAAAGGACAGATGATGACTAATAATTTTTTCCCCCTTTTTTTCTTTACTAATCAGCTTCGGTCTTGGTAGTGAGTTAGATTTTCTTAATATAATAAAGTTACTATATTTCAATGTTACAAATTAATTAATCTATATGAATATAGGGTCTTGATATGCGATTTAGTATAATGCATTGATTTTTTTTTTCTTGTGCTCTGTATTCTTAAATGTAAAATTAATAATAAAAATATTGGGAAAATAGAAAATGCACAAGTGGATTAATAGAAATACCTTGGGAAAACTGAAAGTCTGGAAGAAATTATAAAATTAGAAAATAGTGCAACCATGTACAGATCCGAAAAATAACTGAATTGTAAAATCAGATTGTAAAATGTTAGAATTATTTTGTTCAGTTTCAGCATCTTCAACAAATTTAGACCTCTGGCTCTAGACGTCTGTTCATTATGAAGAAATTGGACTGTGTTGTGCTGACGGTGGCTGGTGATTCACAAGGGAACTGCTTGTCACATTGAAGAAATTCCCAGAATCCCAGGTTCCACCTGTGAGTCCAGTCCCTCATGAGTGACAGGTGCTGACTTTACTGGACAACTGGCCTCAAATTCCAGTGGTGGAAACTGATCTACCTGGGATTCCCCAGCATCATTCCTAGAAAGCTGCAGCCCAAAACTTCTGGGGAAGTGTTTTTGCTTTAAATATTTTAACCATATAACCATATAACAATTACAGCATGGAAACAGGCCATCTTGGCCCTTCTAGTCCGTGCCAAACTCCTAGTCTCACCTAGTCCCACCGACCTGCACTCGGTCCATAACACTCCATTCCCTTCCTGTCCAATTTAACTTTAAATAACAACATCGAACCTTCATCAACCACTTCTGCTGGAAGCTCGTTCCACACAGCTACCACTCTCTGAGTAAAGAAGTTCCCCCTCATGTTACCCCTAAACTTTTTCCCTTTAACTCTCAACTCATGTCCTCTTGTTTGAATCTCCCCCACTCTCGATCGAAAAAGCCTATCCATGTCAACTCTATCAATCCTCCTCATAATTTTAAACACCTCTATCAAGTCCCCTGTCAACCTTCTACGCTCCAAAGAATAAAGACCTAACTTGTTCAACCTTTCTCTGTAACTTAGGAGATGAAACCCAGGCAACATTTTAGCAAACCTCCTCTGTACTCTCTCAATTTTATTGACACCTTTCCTATAATTCAGTGACCAGAACTGTACATAATACTCCAAATTTGGGCTTACCAATGCCTTATACAATTTTCAACATTATATCCCAACTCCTATACTCAATGCTCTGATTAATAAAGGCCAGTATACCAAAAGCTTTCTTCACCACCATATCCACATGAGATTCCACCTTCAGGGAACTATGCACTATTATTCCTAGATCCCTCTGTTCTACAGCATTCTTCAATACCCTACCATTTACATCTATGTCCTATTTTGATTAGTCCTACCAAAATGTGGCACCTCACATTTTTCAGCATTAAACTCCATCTGCCACCTTTCAGCCCACTTTTATAACTGGCCTAAATCTCTCTGCAAGCTTTGAAAACCTACTTCATTATCCACAACGCCACCTATCTTAGTATCATCTGCATACTTAGTAATCCAATTTACCGCCCCATCATCCAAATCATTAATATATATGACAAACAACACTGGACTCAGTACAGATCCATGAGGCACACCGCTACACACTGTCTTCCAATCTGACACACAGTTATCCACCTCTGCTCTCTGGCGTCTCCCACCCAGCCACTGCTGAATCCATTTTACTACTTCAATATTAATGATTGAACCTTCCTAACTAACCTTCCATGTGGAACCTTGTCAAAGGTTTTACTGAAGTCCACATAGACAACATCCACCGCTTTACCCTCGTCAACTTTCCCAGTAACCTCATCAAAAAATTCAATAAGATTTGTCAAACATGACCTTCCACGCACAAATCCATGTTGCCTGTTCCTAATCAGACCCTGTCTATCCAGTTAATTATATATACCATCTCTAAGAATACTTTCCATCAATTTACCCACCACTGACGTCAAACTCACAGGCCGATAATTGCTAGGTTTACTCTTAGAACCCTTTTTAAACAATGGAACCACATGAGCAATACGCCAATCGTCCGGCACCATCCCCATTTCTAATGACATTTGAAATATTTCTGTCAGAGCCCCTGCTATTTCCACATTAACTTCCCTCAAGGTCCTAGGGAATATCTTGTCCGGACCCGGAGACTTATCCACTTTTATATTCTTTAAAAGCGCCAGTACTTCCTCTTCTTTAATCGTCATACTTTCCATAACTACCCTTCTTGTTTCCTTTACCTCACACAATTCAATATCCTCCTCCTTTGTGAATACCGAAGAAAAGAAATTGTTCAAAATCTCCCCCAACTCTTTTGGCTCCGCACATAGTCGTCCACTTTGATTTTCTAAGAGGCCAATTTTATCCCTTACTATCCTTTTGCTATTTATATAACTGTAGAAACCTTTTGGATTTATTTTCACCTTACTTGCTAAAGCTGCCTCGTATCTTCTTTTAGCTTTTCTAATTTCTTTCTTAAGATTCTTTTTACATTCTTTATATTCCTTGAGCATCTCATTAACTCCAAGCTGCCTATATTTATTGTAAATCCCTCTCTTTTTCCGAACCAGATTTCCTATATCCCTTGAAAACCATGGCTCTCTCAAACTTTTAACCTTTCCTTTCAACCTAACAGGAACATAAAGATCCTGTACCCTCAAAATTTCACCTTTAAATGACCTCCGTTTCTCTATTACATCCTTCCCATAAAACTAATTGTCCCAATCTACTCCTTCTAAATTCTTTCGCATCTCCTCAAAGTTAGCCTTTCTCCATTCAAAAATCTCAACCCTGGGTCCAGTCCTATCCTTCTCCATAATTATATTGAAACTAATGATATTCTGATCACTGGACCCGAACACATACCTCCATCACCTGCCTTATCTCATTCCCTAACGGGAGATCCAACACTGCCCCTTCCCTAGTTGGTACCTCTATGTATTGCTGCAAAAAACTACCTTGCACACACTTTACAAACTCCTGACCATCCAGCCCTTTTACAGAATGGGCTTCCCAGTCTATGTGTGGAAAATTAAAATCTCCCACTCCCACAATCACAACCTTGTGCTAACTACAAATATCTGCTATCTCCTTACAAATTTGCTCCTCCAGTTCTCGGTCCCCATTAGGTGGTCTATAATACACCCCTATAAGCATCACTACACCTTTCCTATTCCTCAATTCCACCCAAATAGCCTCCCTAGACGAGTCCACTAATCTATCCTGCCAGAGGACCGCTGTTATATTTTCTCTGATAAGCAATGCAACGCCTCCCCCTCTTGCCCCTCCTATTCTATCACACCTGAAGCAACAAAATCCTGGAATATTTAGTTGCCAATCACACCCCTCCTGCAACCACGTTTCACTAATAGCTACAACATCATATTTCCAGGTATCAATCCATGCTCTAAGCTCGTCCACCTTTCTTACAATGCTCCTAGCATTAAAATAGATGCATTTAAGAAACTCTCCACCTCTTACTCTCTTTTTATCCTTAATGGAGCAAACAACTTTGTTATCTTTTTCTTCCTTGTCCCCTACATCTTCGGTCTGAGTGCTCCCGATCTTGGTCCCCTGCCTATCCTCCCTCACACACTGTCTACTAGCTTTCTCTATTTGTGAACTAACCTCCTCTCTCCTAGCCTCTTTAATTTGATTCCCACCCCCCAACCATTCTAGTTTAAAGTCACCTCAGTACCCCTCTCAAATCTCCCCGCCAAAATATTGGTCCCCCTCGGATTCAAGTGTAACCCGTCCTTTTTGTTCAGGTCATACCTGCGCCAAAATAGGTCCCAATGATCCAAAAACTTGAATCCCTATCCCCTGCTCCAATCCCTCAGCCACGCATTTATCCTCTACCTCATTGCATTCCTATTCTCACTGTCGCGTGGCACAGACAGTAATCCCAAGATTACTACCTTTGAGGTCTTTTTTCTCAACTCCCTTCCTAACTCCCTATATTCTCCTTTCAGGACCTCTCCCCTTTTCCTACCCATGTCATTGGTACCTATATGTACCACAACCTCTGGCTCCTCTCTCTCCCACTTCAGGATATCTTGGACGCGATCAGAAATATCCTGGACCCTGGAACCAGGGAGGCAAACTACCAACCGGGTCTCCAGACTGCGTCCACAGAATTATCTATCTGACCCCTTTACTATCGAGTCCCCTATCACAACTGCCCTCCTCTTCCTTTCCCTACCCTTCTGAGCTACAGGGCCGGAGTCTGTGCCGGAGGCACGGCCACTGTTGCTTCCCCCAGGTAAGCTGTCCCCCCCCCAACAGTACTCAAACAGGAGTACCTATTGTCAAGGGGCACAGCCACTGGCGTACTCTCTATTACCTGACTCTTCCCCTTCCCCCTCCTAACCGTGACCCACTTGTCTGCCTCCCATGGCCCCAGTGTGACCACCTGCCTGTAACTCCTCTCTATCAACTCCTCACTCTCCCTGACCAGACGAAGGTCATCGAGCTGCAGCTCCAGTTCCCTAACACGGTCTCTTAGAAGCTGCATCTCTGTGCTCCTGGCGCAGTGTCGACGTCCGGGAGGCCTGGAGTCTCCAGGACCTCCCACATCTGGCACCGAGAACAACAAGCTGCCCTCACACTCATACTTCCCCTCTCCTCAAATAACAACAAAAAATGAATACCTAACCTTCTTCGCCTCGCCCATTTCTGCCTAAGCCCGTTGTGCCGAAGCCCTTAAGCCTTCACTCTGCTCCCGGCTCACTCTGCTGCCCGCTGTATAAGGCTCTGTTCCTTTTAAATCTTCCACGCTTCACTGCCCGACGTCACACGCCTGCGCAGTCCCACCTCTCTGAACGCTGATGAAAAAAAACACGAAGAATTTAAAAGTGGCTTCCTCCGCACTCCCACTCCGATTCTCAGACTTCCTTCTCCGAATTTTAATTTAGTACTTTTATTGATCTTGGATAATTTTACACTATTAATGATTCTTCTCTTTTTAATGTTTAAATGCAAGATTTCAAAACCTCTTATATCCATCTTAACTGTTTTTGAATGTCAAGGACATATGAAGTCTTTAGTCTTCGTTGTAAAGCAGAACACTGTCCAATGTGTGTCAGGTGTTTCCCGGCGTGTGGCTAAACCTTCTGCCAGTGAAGCCCAGTATTATTAAGGCTTGGTCGTGTCTCATAGTTATGCAATACACTCATACCAGGAAAGCAAGGGCACACTGGGAGTAGGATCAGTGGATTCTGGGTAGCAGGCCTGCACCTGGAAGTTTCCAATGATTAAACAAAAAGGTTCACAGAAAAGATCTCTGTTGGGATCTTTTTGACACAATCTCTCAAATCCAAACTTCACCCATTGTGCTTCCCCAACTTACAGTTTTGCTTTCACTGTCCACAGCCCAAGGTCACACAGAAAAGATGCCACTGATGCTAAACAACGAGGAAGGCATGTTCTAATATGTTCAGAGCTTATTTAAAATATTATAAGATAGGAAAAGTACTACTCATAAGAAATAACTGGAGGCTAGGTTTAAATAAAATCCTAGAATGTGTTAATGTCACAGATGTGTAGTCTGTAAAGTATTCTTTAGAAGGAGTAGCTTCTCCTGGGACAGTGGTTATGGTCCAGCCTGGAAAATCAATCATATGATGTGCTCTACAAATCACAGAAAGGCGAGACATGTGCCTTGTGAAATGGAAGTCAATAAAAATATAAAAGGTGGCCATTAAAATAACAAGGGTTTTGCCAGCATCAAAGCTTGGGTAAAAACAGTTGATGAGTAACTTTTATAGCAATTGCTAGGTGTAAGTTAAAGAAACAAAAGGCTTCACTATCCCCTTGTGGTATTTTTGTTCCTGTACAAGGTTACAATTTTAAGTGGTAGTGTTTGACTCAAAGTAATTCTGAGAACATGATAGCAGTAAGATAACTTTGCATTCCTGATCAGAGATGCCCAGCTCTTTTGGATAAAACAAAAGCTCATGTGATGGATTATGATCAATTCTAATAAAGTAAGGCAGCCAGTTTCCACACAACAGTAAGTTATATGGATTGCAAAGTAAAGCAGAGTAGCCAATCTTGCATTGATCCATAACATAACAGTGGATCAAATGGATATGCACTGTCTGAATAAGAAAAACAGCAATCTCGCAGCAAAACCAAAGAGCTGATTATCGACTACACGTTAATGTAGCCCCTAGTCCCCAGTCCTAGTCCTAGTCCTCAGAGTTTAAACAATGGCTCCACATCTTCAAGGCAGTTATCAATCTAGATGAATGATGATAATGATGGGAAATGTGAAGTTTCTTGCTCTTAGCTCCCATCAGATATTGTAAGGCCAGAGACACCATGGCAAGGTGAAGTGAACAGCCAGTCAAGAACAGCTCCGGAATGGCAAATCTCCTCCTAGAAATCCATTTATCTCACTCCAGATCTTTAATTATCCTTTCCAAAGACTATCTATCTAAAGTTAATGTAAATTAAACCATTGAGCTGCTCATTCTGACAGCCCAATCGGCGGCAGGAGCAGGCCACAGCAACGAGGTCTCTTGCAGATTGGTGACGCTTGTTTAGAAGTACTGAAAGGACAGGTGGTGCGGAGGGGACATTGTTGGGAGTAGGCTCATTGGTGAGAGTAGGAGTGCCAGGCTTTGGCTCAAAGGAGGCTGCAGCTCGAAAGAGGTGTTGTTTCTGGGTAAGCTTCTGTTAAGTTTCCCTTATATTTCCTCATACTGTACCGAGTGTGGTAAATGGCTGTGGTTCATTCTTCATGCTGGATGTTGGAGTCCTGGGAGACCCAGACTTACCCAGGGAACTATATTGGTGTGAAGTGCATCCGGCTGCAGCAGGAGGATCGACAGCTTGTGTGGGAGAGTGAGATTATTGATCAGAGTTATAGAGAATCAGTCACCCTGAAGTTGCAGGAGCTGAGTAGCTGGGTGACACTCAGGAGAAATGGAAATGTGAATAGGCAGTTAGCACAGAGTACCCCTGTGGCCATTCCCCTCAATAATAAGTATACTGTTTCTGATACTGCTGTGGGGGATGATTTCCCAGAGGAATGCCACAGAGACCGGGTTCCTGGCACAGAGCGTAGGTCTGAGGTACAGAAGGGAAAGAGGGAGAAGAGGGGAGCAGTAGTGATAGGGGACTCAGTAGTCAGGGGAACAGAAATAAGCTTTGGTGGATGTGAATGGGACACCTGAATAGTACGTTGCCTCCAGGGTGCCAGGGTTAGGGATGCCTTGGATCATGTCCTCAACATTTTAGAGAGGCAGGGAGAGCAGCCAGATGTCTTGGTACATATTGGTACCAATGACATAGGAAGGAAAAGCAAACAGGTCCTGCAATCAATCCTGTGCAAAAATGACGGGTTGCACCTGAACCAGAGGAGAAACAGTAATTTCACGGGCAGGTTTGTTAGAGCTGTTCGGTAGGGTTTAAACTAATTTGGCAGGGGAATGGGAACCAGAATGAAAGGACACAGGAAAGGATGATTGGTAAGAGAAAAAGCAAAGATAGCGTGCAGTCAGACTATCAGGAAGGGCAGGCAGATGATAGGACATAATTGCAGCCAGCAGGATGAGCATCAGTGCATTAGGGATGCAGAATCAAAAAGGGTAGCAAATATAGTACTCAAAGTGTTATATCTCAATGCACTGAGTATAAGGTGGATGATTTTGTTGAAGTATTACAGATTGTCAAGTACGATGTTGTTGCCATCACTGAGTCGTGGCTGAAGGTTGGTTGTACTTGGGAGCTAAATGTCCAAGATTACGAATTGTATCCGAGGGATGGGAAAGTAGGCAGAGGGATGGCGTGGCTCTGCTGGTAAAGAATAGCATCAAATCAGAAGAAGGATGTGACATAGGATCAGAAGATGTTGAATCCTTGTGGGTTGAGTTAAGAAACTGCAAGGGTAAAAGGATCCTGATGGCAGTTTTACACAGGCCTCACAACAGTAGTTGGGATGTGAACCACAGATTACAACAGGAAATAGAAAAGACGTGTCAAAAGGGCAATAATATGATAGTCATAAGAGATTTCAACATGTAGGTAGATTGCCAAAATCTGTTTGGAAATGGATCTCAAGAGAGTGAGTTTGTTTAGTGCCTACAAGATGGATATATATTATATATATATATATATATAGTAAAGTATAAAGTATTTTATAGCAATTTATCATTCAGCCTGTTAGGGGATCAGCTACACGGGATTGGATGTTATGTAATGAACCAAAGGTGATTAAGGAGCTTGAGGTTAAGGAACCATTAGGAGGTACTGATTACAATATGATTGAATTCAACTATGAATTTTATAGGGAGAAATTAAAGTTTGACTTAGCAATATTTCAGTGGAGTAAAGGAAATTACACTGCTATGAGAGAGGAGTTAGCCAAATTAAATTGGAATGAGATGCTGGCAGTGATGACAGCAAAGCAGCAATATGTGAGTTTCTGGAAAAAAAAAGGTGCAGGATAGATGTATTCCAAAAATGAAAAAAAATACTCAAATGGTAAAATAGTACAACCGTGGCTGACAAGAGATGTCAAAGCTAATGTAAAAACAAACAAGGGGGCATATAACAAAGCAAAAATTAGTGGGAAGCCAAGGGTTGGGAAGCTTTTAAAACCCTACAGGGAGCAACTAAAAGAATCATTTGGAGGGAATAGGTGAACTCTGAAAGCAAGCTAACAAACAATATCAAAGTGCATAGTAAAAGCTTTCTCAAACATGTAAAAAATAAAAGAGAGATGAGAATGGATTTTGGACAGCTAGAAAATTAGGTCAGAAAAATAATAACAGAGGACAAGGAGACGGCAGATGAACTAAATGAGTATTTTGCACCAGTCTTCACTGTGGAAGACACTAGCGGTGTGCCAGATATTGTAGTGTGTGTAGGAAGAGAAGTGAGTGCAGTTACTATTACAAGGGAGAAGGTGCTCAAAAAGCTGAAAGACCTAAGAAAACATAAGTCACCCGGACCAGATGAAATGCACCCTAGGGTTCACAAAGAGGTAGCAGTAGAGAAGGTGGAGGCATTAGCAATGATCTTTCAAAAATTATTGAACTCTAACATGGTACTGAAGAACTAGAAAATTGCAAATGTCACTCCACTCTTTAAGAAAGGAGGAAAGCAGCAGTAAGGACATTATAGACCAGTTAGCCTGATCTCAGTGGTTGGGAAGATGTTGGAGTCAATTGTTAAGGATAAGGTGACACAGGACAAGATAGGATAAAGTACTTGGTCAGGCAAGACAAGATAGGGCAAAGTACTTGGTGACACAGGACAAGATAGGACAAAGTCAGCATAGTTTCTTTAAGGGAAAATCTTAACTTTTGAACCTTTTGGAATTCTTTGAGGAGATTAAATATGGGATAAAGGGAATGCAGTGGATATTGTATAGTTGGGCTTTCAGAAAGCCTTGACAAAGTGCCACAAATGAGGCTGTTTACAAAGTTAAGAACCCATGGTATTTCAGGAAAGTTACTGGCATTGTTAGAGCAGTGGCTGATTCGTAGGAGGCAGCGAGTGGAAATAAAAGGATCCTTTTCTGGTTGGCTGGCAATGACTAGTAGTGTTTCGCAGGGGTCAGTGCTGGGACCACTTCTTTTTATGCTATATAATCAACGATTTAGATGACGGACTAGATGGCTTTTTGTCAAGTTTGCAGATGATACGAAGATTGGTGGTGTGGCTGGTAGTGTTGAGGAAACAGGTAGCCTGCAGAAGGACTTAGACAGATTAGGAGAATCGGAAAGAAAGTGGCAAATGAAATACAATGTTGGAAAATGCATGGCCATGCATTTTGGTAGTAGAGATAAATGTGTAGACTATTTTGTAAATGGGAAATGCAAAGGGACTTGGGAGTCCTTGTGAAGAACACCCCAAAGGTTAATTTGCAGGTAGAGTCGGTGGTGAGGAAGGCAAATGCAAAGTTAACATTCATTTCAAGAAATCCTGAATACAAGAGCAGTGATGTGATGCTGAGGCTCACCACGAGTATTGTGAACAGTTTTGGGCTCCTCATCTAAGAAAAGATATTCTGGCATTGGATAGGGTTCAGAGGAGGTTCACAAGGATGATTCTGGGAATAAAAGGATTTTCAAATGAGGAATGTTTGATAGCCCTGGGCCTGTACTTGCTGGAATTTAGAAGGATGGAGGGGGGGGGGGATCTCATTGAAACCTTTTGAATGTTGGAAGACCTAGACAGAGTAGATGTGGAAAGGATGTTTCCCATGGTGGGGGAGTCTAGGACAAGAAGGCACGACCCCAGGATAGAGATGCAGATAAATTTTTTTAGCCAGGGGATCGTGAATTTGTGGAGTTTATTACCACAGGCTGTAGAGACCAGGTCATTGGGTGTAATTAAGGCAGAGCTTGACAGCATCAAAGGTTACGGAGTGAAGACCAGAGAGTGGGGTTGAGCAGGAGATAGAAAAAAGGATCAGCCTTGATTGAACGGCAGAGCAGACTTAATGGGCCAAACAGCCTAAATCAGCTTCTATATCTTGTGGTCTTATGGTCTATTCCTAGATCATACAATGTTTTAAGGTACTACATACTGTGCTCTCCACAGGAAATTATTTTGCCACCTCCATTACATTTGTGCCATTTGCAAAATCCTGGACAATATTTCCTTCTGGAAAATATATTGTTCAAGAGAAGTCACAGTCTTCTGAAATCACTTCTCCCTCACTCATTGCACTTCAACCTTACATTGAAATTAAACACCTCAGCTACATCTAACTTCCAACCTGTTCCAGGATATCAACAGAAAATTTGGACCACAACTTCATTAGTGGAAAGCAGTTTAACCAGCTCTGCATTGCATATAATTTGTATGAGAACGTTACGCACAATGCACTGCAGCAGGCATCTGACGTTGAATATGCTTTCAGAAGTGAGCTGTTTGCATCTAACTGCTTTGGCAAAGTTTATGAATTGAATGTCCATTTATTCCAAAGTTATGAGTTGGCATTAGTGGCATCTTATCAGTAATATGCACAAATTCCCTCTAGAAATCAACAAGTTAATCAATAAGTTAATGGCTCAAATTGAGCATTCTCTGCAAATTAGACAATAATTACTTTTAGACCTTACCAGCTCCAGACTTTCATTGACCAGCCAAACACCTTTGCATTTTACTTTCTTCTGATAGACTAACTTACTCATCACTTCTTGAAATGGTCTAGCTCTTCAAAGGGAAGTTCTAAGAACCACCAAACATGGAGTTGCAAGAGATTCTGCAGATGCTGAAAATCTTGATCAACACACACAAAATGCTGAGGAACTCAGCAGATCAAGCAGCATCTTGGAAAGGAAATGAACAACTGATGTTTTTATTAGATTATTAGATTATGAGGACACGCAGTCCTCTTTTATTGTCATTTAGTAATGCATGTATTAAGAAATGATACAATTTGTTCCTCCAGAATGATATCACAGAAACACAAGACAAACCAAGACTAAAAAAAACTGACAAAAATGACATACTTATAACATATAGTTACAACAGCGCAAAGCAATACCGTAATTTGATAGAAGAACAGACCATGGGCACAGTAAAAAATGTCTCAAAGTCTCTCGAAAGTCCCAACATCTCACGCAGACGGTAGTAGGAAGAAAAACTCTCTTCCTGCCATGAGCTTCCAGCGCCGCAAACTTGCCGATGCAGCACCCTGGAAGCACCCGACCACAGCCGACTCTTGAGTCCATCTGAAAAACTCGAGCCTCCGACACCGAGCACTGAGCACCATCTCTGCCGAGCGCTTCGACCCTGGCCCCGGCAACAGGCAATAGGCAAAGCCGAGGATTTGGGGCCTTCCCCTCCAGAGATTCTCGATTGCACAGTAGCAGCGGCAGCGAAGCAGGCATTTCAGAAGTTTCTCCAGATGTTCTTCCGTGCTTCTCACGGCTGTCCCCATCAAATCAGGATTGTTCACGGCATCCTATTTCACAAATACAATATCATTTCGGAACTGCCGCACATGCTGCGTCACGCCGCCATCTTCTCCTCCCTCCTGAGGAGACCCTTCATAAAAACTAGAAAGAAACGGGGGTAGTAGCCACAATAAAAAGGTAGAGGAGGGAGAGGAGCATGAGCTGGCAGGTGATAGATGAGGCCAGGGAGGTAGGCAAGGGAGTGGGGATGAATGAATACTTTAAGAAGTTAGGATATAATAGATGGAAGAGAATTTGGTCTGAAGAAAGAATTTGATAGGAGTGGACAGTAGACCATGGAATAAAGGATGTGGGGAACCAGAGAGAGATGAAGGAATGGTCATGAAATGGGGGAGGAGAAGGGAAGGGGTGAGAGGGCCATTTGAATGAGGGAAACAAGGTGGGGGTGGGGAGAGAAACAGAAGCATAGGGGAGTGTTTGCTGGAAGTTATTGAAATCAATGTTGATGTTGTCGGGTTGGAGACTACCAAAATGGAATATGAGGTGTTACTTCTCTGAACTGCATCTAGCTTCATTATGGCAGTAGCAGAGGCCGTGTCACTACGTCAGCTGGCAACAGGAAACCTAAAGAGACCGAGGGACCAGGGAACCTTGAGTGGGGACTGGAAACCTTCAGCGGGACCTGGGAACCTCAAGAGAATCCCCAAAAGGGAGGCCTTGAGATGGGGAAAAATTGAAAAGACCTTTGAACCCTGAAAAGACATTGGAGACCAGAGGGCCATGGGAAACCTGGAGAACATTGAAAACCGTGAATGCTTCGACAGGGACACTTAGACTATTAAAAAAAGCCTTGAGACCTGGAAACTTGAGTTGTTGAAAATATGAAAACTGAAACTTAGGGAAGGGTTTTGCTCAGTGTTTCATTTTTCACAATTCATCCAGAGGCAATTAGGATACAGAAGACTGTATTCTCAGTTTGAGACATCATTGACAGGCTCTTGTTATTGCTGAGCTAATTGTCTCTGTGTAGATCTGTTTCATTTGTTACATGAAAGTTCAATTTTCACAGTCTGTCCCATGATTTTCATCAGGAGGTTAAATACAAGGTGGCTTACCCTTGATAGGGTTCCTTGTGCATTTACATACTCCAGCCAAGGATCAGCTTTTGGAGCAAGGCTCTTCAGGATTGAAAACTCAAATTACTGTTTCAGGAGACACTTGTACACTGGAGCATTTGTTACCATCAGCGTCACTCATCAGAGCAGACAGACGGGAATTATGTATTGTAAAACGTTAGTCCATCTCACTGCAGTTATTAGCATGCAAGCTTATTTCAATTATTCCCGATAGGGTCCTTCCAAACGTTGATTTGATCTTAACAAAAACATACTATTACTTGCAAGGAACATCAGGAACAGGCAAGTTCTTCCAAAATTTATGCTATTGTATTTGTTCAATCAAATGAACTTTATCATTAAATTTTCCTGAAGCTCTCAATTATTATGCAGACCTGAGTCACAGGACTCTGAAAGCTTTGAACGGAGACCAGAGGAACTCACAACATAAACTAAAGAAGCTCAGAATATGGATTTAGAAATGTGGACTTGAGACACTCAGACATAAACTCAGACATAAACTTAGACAGAAACTCAGAATGTGGACTTGAGAATAAATGCCATTCTCACCTAAAGCCAACCAATGTCAAAATGCCACTGTTCAACCCCGGCTGGGTCCATTATTTTACTGGGTCCTTCTGTCATGATGTGTACTCATAATATCAGAACCCAAGTGCAAAGGAAAGACAGACTTTGACATAGAGATGGCAATGAAGGTAACATCCTTAAAACTAGGACCCTGCAATTAGCACTAATCAAGTATCTGCTTAAATAATATCAGTAACACCTGAACCTATCAAAAACAACTTAACAAGCTTAAACAGCAAGCACCAGAGACCATTACAAAGAGTGAGTTGCTCGATAAAAACACAAGGACCTCTAAATAGTTAACAACTCTCATTAAACAACAAATAACCAGTTCAGGTGCTCTAAAAATCTTGATGCTCTCTACAGGCCTGAAGAGCTCATTACAGGCCATGAAGTAGAATTGAAATGGGTGGTCACCAAGAGATCTTGGTTGTTATCCACTCCATCCACCATGTCCACCAAAATTTGACCAGTCTATCAAAGAGGAATTTGGAAAGGATGATGTTTCCTATGGATCTTGTTCTTCTGGTAATGGAGGTCACAAACTTAAAGGTACCATTGAAGCATTCCCTAATCAATGCTGATACTTCCTACACATTTTTCCATAAAGCCGTGAACTTCTATAGAATTAAATTAATGCATTCTCTACCTATCATTAACTATGACACCAAATTTGTAAATTCATTAAAACATTTAATGTTATATATCAAGTCAGGACTTGTAGCCCTGGTACATTCGTGCTAAAACATTGCTCAAGATATCTGTTTAAAAAGTGACCGGGAACACCTGTACAAATCCTGTCCAGTTGTTTAACACCCACTGCTCTGTTCTTTTGAAATATAAAGTATCATCTCAATAACTAAGCTTAAATTGTTACTTTGGACTCAAGCAGTAAATACACAATGAAACCTTAAATTATTTCATCCCAGATGGCTAAAGATTGAATTAAAGATAGATGACATCATTTTCTATGTTTCATTTAATGATTACCTGTCCGTTGCTTAATATCACTTTCAATTTGAAACAGATAGATTGCAATAAAAGATATATTTTGTGCTTATTTTGCTAATTAGATCTTTATATTCCATGATTGATGGCAAAAAAAATCACTATCATTATAATGATATGACTTGCTGTAAATGAAGAGGGGTCGCTGTCAGTGTGATCACTAAGGCATAATACAAAGAATAAATGGATAGAATAATACAGTGCATCAAACTCTGGAGCCAAGCTCGTTCATCAGCATCAATAAATATTCCAAGTAAAATTTGATTCGGGCAAGGAGGTGGGGGGAATAATGTCATTTGAGGGCTTAAAATCAACAGGAACAGTAAAAATTCTTTAGCAAATCCTGAAATTGATTAATTAGCTCTCTGTCAAAATTGACAACCTGTCAGTAAATGGAAGCAAATTGCTGCATATTCTGCAATTAACTTTCCCCATGGAAGCAGACAAGTAACACCCTTCCAAAAGGAGGTCTGTGAAGAATTGATTTCTTTCATTATTGGAGCCTTATCGCCGATTCACTCGACTGATGAGCTAAAGATGCAAAGTTCAGAATGACCTGAGAAGCATTTAATCTATTAATTCGGTGAGTTTGAAAAACATGTCAAGACAGCAAAATAATAGGTCATTACATCTAAAATGCACAGACTATCCTTTGGTTGGTGCTTGAGTATGGACTGATTTTGACCAGAAAGCTTTTCATTAAATTCAGCAAGTATTTGACAACTCTCAAGTTAATTTGTGATTTGCTCAGCAATTCTCCTGTGTTTATTTTGATGGATGAATTCATGTAACAGTCATGAACTGAATGTTAGGTTTACTTCCCACCGTAGTACGAGTGGGTCTTGTGAGCCTCTGTGCCAATACAGGAGCAGCATCAGCACATATCCAAACAATCATCGGCACTTGACCTTCCTTAGTCTGATGTACAGCGTCAGAACATCTTCTCTTGAACTCCAAAAACACTCTCTTGTCAGCGTGCTTGAAGCTTCAGATACAAGACAGACTCTTGTTTCATCTTAAGGGAGGTGTAAGAGGTAATGAGTCGCTAAGCAAGAAAATTCTAGAATAGTGGGTGCAGGGGCTTGGAATGAAGGAAGTGACAAGAGAGCAAGAAGCCTAGATTGGAAGAGTCCATTATTTTTCAGCTTTCCATATGTTAATCTGACTCGTATCTGTGCTGTCACACAGCTTAAACTTTTGAAGAGCCAGACCATGCTAAATCACCAGTTTTTCTCGCTGTAGACTATGTGATTTAAACTATCCCCTTGGGAAAAAAACAGATATAATCCTCAGCATTTCTCCCCCATCAAAAGAAATTTTAAAGTCAGCTCAATGGTGCAGGTGGTAGAGCAGCTGTCTTACACTGCCAGAGACCAGGTTCAATTGTGACCTCAGATGCTGCCGATGTTGAGTTTGAACATCCCCAAAGACATGGTTTGGTAGATGAAATGGCCACTGTAAACTAGCTCTACTGAGTGGCAGAGTCTGAGTGGAGTTAATGAGAATAAAAAATAATTGGATTAATGTGGGAATAGTGTAAATGGGTAGTTGATAGGCAGCATAATCTTGGTGGGGCAAAGGGCATGTTTCTGTGCTCTGCCTCTCCATGACACGAAGAAGTTTAAAATTAAATGTAGTCCCAGCATAGCAGCTCAACTGAAAAAGTTGAAATTCACTGTGAGTCCAAACATTTTGTCCTTCGCCACCATGAGAATGGTTATGGTTCTATCCCCACCCACCATAATAACAAATGACAGGTTAACATTAGAATTTTTCATATCGGAAACCAGCCTATCTGGTGTCAAAGGCAGCAGTCATTTCCTATTATAAAGACTGAGCTGGGGTTTAGGTGGAGTGTTCAACCTGCAAGTCAGTCAATGAAAGTTTACATTTTCATGAACTTCTGCTGAACCCATGGTGACGGTATTTTCTAAACTTGGAGAAAACCTTAAAGGAAAAGTAGGTGAGAGGGGATGGTGCCATTTATTGTAAGGCAGTACCAATGTGAGTGTCCAAAGAGAACACACGTCTTGTGTGCTGCCTGATACCCACCTCCATTATCGCCAGTTCCCTCCCATGTTCCACAGTCAATGGGGTCACTCTAGCTACCCCATTACTGCTGTGACTGCCATCCCAAGCACTAGCTGCAACTCAATCATAAAGAATAACAGCTTTTCCTCCAACAATACTCTACCAACATTACAGAAACTGACCACACTCTACTCATATGAGCACTGTTTCCTAGCCCTGACAAGACAATAACCTTGTGGCCACTGTCTTACTGCAGTCCCACACTCAATTCCTACAACAAATATCTCACACCTCATGATTTAAGCTGAATTTCAGTATTGAATGTTATTTGCTTACTTTTATTGTTGGCAGGATTTTCTTCTGCACATTGAGTGTTTAACAACAAACAAGAGAAAATCTGCAGATGCTGGAAATCTAAGTAACACACACAAAATGATGAAGGAACTCGGCAGGCCAGGCAGCATCGATGGAAAAAAGGTCCATAAATGGACTGCCCTGCGAAGGGTTTCAGCCCGAAATGTCAAATATACCTTTTTCCATAGTTCCTCCAGCATTTTGTGTGTGCAGGTCTTTAATGGTCTTTTTAAATGGGTTCTGCAGGCTTTCTTTGTTTTGTGGCTGCCTGTAAGGAGATGGATCTCAAGGTTGTATAATATATACATACTTTGATAATAAATTACTTTGAACTTCAAACTTTTAATCATTCTAATTATGATCACAATCTCACTCTTATTGTACAAGAGACTCATTCAAGACTCCTTAAGCCTTAAGAGACATGCTTTCATGATTTATATCCTTTGCCTGATGGGAGAGGGAAGACAAAAGAATATCTGGGATGGATGGGGTCTTTGATTAGGCTGGCTACTTTACGGAGGCAGTGTGAGGTATGGACAGAGTCCATAGAGGGGAGGATGGTTCCTGTGAAGTGCTGAGCTGTGCCCACAGCTCTCTGCAGTTTCCCGCAGTCACTTGCAGAGTAGTGGCCACACCTGCGGAACATCTGAAGATTATGCTCTATGTGGTTGGCTTAATCTGAGCAGGGTGTAGATTGTATTTCTGTATTTGGAATGAAGCTGATGTTATTCCATTGAAACTGGTTTGTAACGTAAAACCAAAGAAAACATTTCCATTGCAACCACTGAAATTATGTTTGACCATCTGGAGTGTAATTCAGAAATTATGACTTTATTACATTAAAACTGTATCAAAAAGCTGGCACAGAACTAGACGGGAAAATGGAAGAGATACATACATTCTCGGGCTGGGAACTTTACATTAAAAATGAGACTTCCCAACTCCAAGGCTACTTCAGTTTTAGCGGGCTGGTGTAGTCATTTACCTGTAGGCATGTTTCACTGGATCATCAGCAGATTGCTCTGAGGATTGCTGTGTACATTTGAGGTTTAAGTCACAAACCAATTACTGCCTCAAAAACAGACAGGAGGTGACACCAATGCTACAGACAGAAATCTGTTTTTTGGCTTTCATTTAAGGAGAGATTAAACAGACAAGCCCTATGCTACAGTAATGAAAGGAGACTCAATGAAAGCTGCAAAATTATGAAGGATTTTACCAAGGTGGATGCAAAATTGTTGTTTCCCCAGCACTATGGTAGCTGTCTCAAAATCATAGTCACTTTCTTCATCCAGAGGGTGTGAATCTTTGGACCTCTCAACCCAAATGAATTACGGCAGCCAAGTCACTAAGTGTATTCAAGACAGAAATGGATTAAGACAGGAAGGGAATCAAGGGGTGTGGAGCTATTGCAGGAAAGTGGAGCCAGGCTAATAAACTTACCTGAATAGTGGAACAGGCATGAGAACCAAATGACCTACTTCTACTTCTGACTGTCATGCCACTAGCTCACCACATCCTTCTGTCATCATATAACTCCGTAGCCACCAAATTAACCTCTGGTGCAAGATCACAATCCCTTTTTTACCCACACATAATCTACCCCTGGACTATCATCTCACCCCACTCCCTCGTCACATTTTACCTCTGCAACCACAATGTCAATGCCCATTCTCCACATCCTCCCTGACTCCCTCTGCACACCACGTTCTACACCAGCAGTGATCTCTTCTATTCATTCTCTAGAATAAGGATTCACTGCTCAGAAATAAGGGTTTAGTCATTTAAAACAAAGATAGGATATTATGTTTTGTCGGAGAGTTGTGAGCCTTTGGAGCACTTTGAGAGATTCTGGATGAAGCTGAGTTTTTGAATATCTTTAGGGCAGAGGTCAATTGATTCTTGACATGCAAGGGAGTGGAATGTTACCATGGCTTGAGTTTATGGGATCAGTGAAGCATGGTTCAAATGGGTGCTTGATGTTGTGCAAAATTAGTGAGCCAAAGAGCCCAGATCCATGCAGCGTGACTCGATGTGTAGACAGAAGGTTATAATAAAATCAGCTATGATTTTATTAAATGGCAGACCAGGCTTGAGTGACTGAGTTGCTCTTCATGCTCCTAATTTGCAGTATGTGTTTGGCATCTTCATGTATTGGATAATCCCTTGAAACAGAGGACATCCCTCCCGTGGGTCAAGTCATCAACAAGCCTCCCTGTTAGTAAACTTGGAACACTCTGCCTGACCTCAGGAGTCACTACAGTAGCCAGAGATGAAATGAAAAGCAGTCTTTGGTAGCTGGCAGAATGCTGGAGATCTTGTGGGCTTCACTGTTGAACTCTCAATATGTGTCCAAAAGATTTGACTTGTAATGTTAGCTGAACCAGAATAATGCTGCACTGGGAATCTGAAAATGCTATATTTCAACCAGCACTAACAAACTTTGCAATCTTTTTAAAAATTACGTGTTGTAATTAATGCAAGCAGGCTTTTTCCACTGAGGCAAGGGGAGAAAAAAACCAGAGGACATGGGTTAAGGGTGGGGGGGGGGGGTAAGTTTAAAGAGAACATTAGGGGGGGCTTCTTCACACAGAGAGTGCTGGGAGTATGGAATGAGCTGCCAGACGAGGTGGTAAATGCGGGTTCTTTTTTAACATTTAAGAATAAATTGGACAGATACATGGATGGGAGGTGTATGGAGGGATATGGTCCGTGTGCAGGTCAGTGGGACTAGGCAGAAAATGGTTCGGCGCAGCCAAGAAAGGCCAAAAGGCCTGTTTCTGTGTTGTAGTTTCTATGGTTTCTATAGTTTCTAATCCCCAAAAGATGATACCAGTGAATCTCTAGGCATAACCCTCTCTATCTCTGTTATGCCGTGTCTCTGAGGTATTTGGGACTAATACCTCACAACAGGCTAATACAAATACTAATGCTAATAACAATACTAATAATGCTAATATTAATACTAATGCTGTGGGCTTGAAAATGTATTACTGCATTCTGTTCCATTTTTAATGTGAAAGCAGTTGTTTGTATAAATAAAAATAAAAAAGCTACATAATTGAAAATAAATTGAAATATATTGGAGATGCACAAGGGTCAGACACTTTCTATAATATTAATTTCTTCTTCAGAATTGTTGTTTATTAATTATTGTTTATTAATTATTGTTTTAACTGCTTTTACTTTATAGGCTATTTTATTTCTTCATGATGAACTACCAGAGTCTGAGGAAAGAATTATAGGAGGAAATCTAAAGTGACAGTGGAGCTATCAGTGTCAAGATGGCCACAGATAAGACAAAATGGAGAAGCATTGGATAATCTGAGGTCAAAGCTGTATCATCAGTAACAGAGTAAGACCTACCCTGGTCAATCATACCCAAGTGCAACACCTCACCCTTATTTACATTAAATTCCTTCTGCCGTTTTCCAACCCATTTTTTCAACTGGTCCAAGTCCCGCAGCAAGCTATGATTGTCTTCCTTGCTATCCACCACACTCCCAACCTTGGCTCATCCACAAATTTGCTGATCCAGTTTACCATGTTATTATCCAGATCGTTGATGTAGATAACAATCAATAATAGACCCTGCTCCAATCCCTGTGGCACTCCACTGGTCACAGGTCTCCAGTCAGAGAAGCAACCAACTACTATCAGTCTTTGGCTTCTCCCACAAAGCCAATGTCTAATCCAACTTACTACCTCATCTTGAATGCTGAGTGACTGAACTTTCTTGACCAACCTCCCATGTAGGACATGGCCAAATGCCTTGGTAAAGTCCATGTAGATGACATCCATTGCCTTGCTTTTATCAGCTTTCCTGGTAACTGACTCGAAAAACTCTGTAAGTTTGATTAGATATGAACTACCATGCACAAAGTCATACTGACTATCCTTTCCCTTAGAATACCTTCCAATAACTTTCCCACTGCTGATATCTAGCTCACCAGCTCATAATTTCCTGGTTTATTTTTAGGGCCTTTCTTAAACAGTGGAACAACAGTGACTATCCTCCAATCCTCCAGCACCTCACCTGTCACTGAGGATGATTTCAATATCTCTGCTAGAGCCCCAGCAATTTCTCCACTTCCCTCGTGCAGAGTCCAGGGGAACACCTTGTCAGATCCAGGGGATTAATCTACACTAATTTGCCTCAAGACATCAACCACCTCCTCCTCTGTAATCTATATAGAGTCCATGAAGTTGATCCTCACTTCTATAGGCTCTGTCTCCATCTTCTGTGTAAATACAGATGCAAAAAATTCATTTAAAATCTCCTCCATCTCTCTTAACTCTTTTGATCACCTTTCTGATTGTCCAGAGGACCAATTTTACCCCTTGCAATTCTTTTGCTCTTAACATATCTGTAAAATACTTAAGGATTCTCCTTCACCTTGTCTGCTCAGGCAATCTCATGCTTTTGTAATGCCCAGGTTAAGATTTTTATTGCCATGCTGTGAGGTAATTTATTTTAGCAGTTTTCTGTAAAAGCAGTGTGCCTTGCTGGAAAGAGCGTTTTGGCTTCACCTAAAGATAAGGAGCCATGTTGTCCAACTTAGGAATGTGTGCCAGCCAAACAGGATTTTGGGTTGTAAGAGAAGGTTCTAGAGAGTTGGAGGGATGAGTTTTCTGAAGGACAGTAGCTTGGTTTTAGATTATAAGAACACTCAGTCCTCTTTTATCGTCATTTAGAAATGCATACATGCATTAAGAAATGATACAATGTTTCTCCAGAGTGATATCACAGAAAACAGGACAAACCAAAGACTAACACTGACAGAACCACATAATTGTAACATATAGTTACAGCAGTGCAAAGCAATACCATAATTTGATGAAGAACAAACCATGGGCACAGTAAATAAAGTCTCAAAAGTCCCTGAGTCGATCGACTCCCGAGTCCCTGATAGCAGGCGGCAAAAGGAAGGAGCTCCCTGCCATAAACCTCCAGGCACCAGCAACTTGCCAATGCCTTGGAAGCAGCTGACCACGGACGACACTGAGTCCATCCATCCGAAAACTTTGAGCTTCCGACCAGCCTCTCCAATACAGTCTCCTGAGCGCCTTCAACCTCACCCCAGCCGCTGAAACACGCAAAGCCGAGGATTTCAAGGGCCTTCATCTCCGGAGATTCCAGTTACCACACAGTAGCAGCGGCAGCAAAGCAGACAATTCAGAAGTTTTCCAGATATTCCTCCATATTCTCACATCTGTCTCCATCAAATCAGAATTGTGCACGGTCCCCTACTTGACAGATTACAGATATCATCACCGAAGTGGCTGCGCACACCGCCGTCACGCCACCATCTTCTCCTCCGCCATCATTTTGAGTCTTTTGGCGGGAGCTGCAGAACGGGTCACAAGGAAGATGCCAATGAATGCCATTGGAAGGAGAGTCCCCATTGCAAAATGTACTTTGTGCAGACGAATGGCTTCAAGGAGGAAGGGCCAACACTCCTGAGAGAGGGCCAGTTTGTTTGAGATGGTCCTCGAGGTAAGTTCAGAAAGTGGTGGGTGATTTCACACAGACCGTGGGTCCAGCACGTGAGTAAAGAGATACACCCCCCCATGAGCTGCAACATTATGTGCGCACTGGATGGGCTTAGCTGTAATGGGTCCTTTTAGTTTTCTTTATCTGTAATTGTTTGTTAAAGTAGGGAATTTGGTAAACATACTTTCTTTATAATTTTATGCTGGTGTACGATATTATATTTCTGGGCTACCAATAACAGCATTCACTCAAATAGAGGTTCCTTTAAATGGAACATCACAACGTTCCTGTTTGGCTGAATCCCAAAACATATCGACAATATTGTTTATGAAAGGTGGCCTTCCCACCACTGCGGCACATGGCTCTTAACATGAGTTAGCTGATGAGCCAAGTTTGCATACAAGCCCGGTGAGAGGGTTACTCTTTCTTTTAGCCATCCTGATTTCTTTCTTAAGTATTCTCTTGCATTTCTTATACTCCATAAGCACATCATTTGTTCCTACCTGTCTCTACTTGCAATGCACCTCTTTTTTTCTTAGCCAGGACCTCAATATCTCTTGAAAACCAAGGTTCCCTAAACCTATTATCTTTACCCTTTATTCTGGCAGGCACATACAAGTTTTGTACTCTCAAAAATTCACGTTTGAAGGCCTTCCACTTACCAAGTACACCTTTGCTTGAAATCAGCCTATCCCAATCCGCACTTGCCAGATCTATTCTGATTACATCAAAAAAGTGGCTTTTCTTCAATTTAAAAATCTCAACCCATGGACCAGACCTTTTATTTGCATATTTACTTTGAAACTATTGGCATTGTGATCACTAAATGCAAAGTATTCACCTACACAAACTTCTGTCGCCTGGCCTGACTCATTCCCTGAATAGCAGATTAAGGTATAACGATGGGGATTCATCACAAAACCTCTCATTGAGATTTCTCTAAACTGATTAAGAAAACTTCCCTAAACACATTTGACAAACTCTATCCCATCTAATCTTTTTACAGTATGAGAGTCCCAGTCAATATGTGGAAAGTTAAAATCATCTACTATAACAACTTTAAATTCCTGGCAACAGTCTGTGATCTCCCTGCAAATTTGTTCCTCTATATTCCTCAGACTGTTGGGTGGTCTGTAATGTAGCCATATTAACATGGACATACCTTTCTTATTACTCAGGTCCACCCATAACACTTTGCTAGTCGAGTTCTCCAGTGTGCCCTGACTGAGCACTGCCTTGACATTTTCCTGACTAGTAATGCCACCCCTCTTCCCTTAATCCCTCCCACTCTGACGCATCTAAAACAACAGAACCCCAAGTATCGAGCTGCCAGTCCTGTCCCTCCTGTAACTGTCTCACTAACGGCTACAATATCATAATTCCAGTTGTTGATCCATGCCCTGAACTCATCTGCCTTTCCTATGATATTTCTTGCAATGAAAAATATGCAACTCAGGACATTAGTCGCGAATACCTAACATTTTGAATCCTGATGTTGTCTGAAGTCTTAATAACATCTATCTCCAGAACATCTCCACTATCTGTTCTGGCACTCTGGTTCCCATACCCCTGCAACTTTATTTTAACCATGCCCTCCCACCCCCATGCAACATTAGAAAACCTTCCTATTAGTCTCCTTCCAATTCAGGTACAAACCATTTCTTCTCTACAGGTACCACCTTCCCTGGAAGAAAGCCCAGTGATCCAAAAATCTCATGTCCTCCTTCCTACATCAACTCCTTAGCCATGTCTTAAGCTGTATACTCTTCCTACTTCTGGCCTCACTGGCATATGACATGCGTAGCAATCCTGAAATCATAACTCTGTCAGTCCTGCTCTTTAACTTAGCACCTAACACCCTGAAATCACTTTACAGAACCTTGTCACTCTTTCTACCTATGTCATTGGTACCTACATGGACCTCAACCTCTGTCTGTTCACCCTCCCATTTATGAATGTTGAGGACTCAATCTGAGATATCCCAGACCCTGGCACCCAGGAGGCAATATACCATCTGGGAATCTCATTCTTGTCCACAGAACCTCCTTTCTGCTCTCCTAACTAATGAATCCCCATTGCTATAGCTTTCTTCTTCTCTCTCCTTTTCTTCTGAGCCATAGAGCCAGACTCAGTGTCAGAGACCTGAGACCTGACCATCATGGCTTTCCTCTCCTAGGTCATCCTCCCCCCAACAGTATCCAGAGTGAGATATCTGTTGTTGAGGGGGATGGCCTGCACTGGCTCCTTAACCTCTTTCCCCTTCCTGACTCTCATCAGTCTCCTGTGTCCTGCACTTTAACTACTTCTCCATATGTCCTATCTATCACCACCTCAGCCTCCCAAATTATACAAAGTTCATCCAGTTCCAGCTCCAACCCCTTAATACGGAGTGCTAGAAGCTACAGCTGGATGCATTTCTCGCAGATGTAGTTGTCAAGGACACCGAAGGACCCTTTGACCTCCCACATCACGCAAGAGGAGCATTTCACTATCCTGTCTGTCACCTCTACTGTTCTTAACTGAGCGACTATAAAGAAGGAAAAACAATAAATTGTGGGGGAAAAACTCTACTTATAGCGTTTTTGCCTTCTCTTACTAAAGCTCCTTGGTGAACCCTCTAAGAGCTGAAGCTCTCCACGCTCTGCTTGCCCATGCCTTAGTTTAATTTGTTCTTGCCGATCAATCCTGAATGCTGATTGGCCCAAACTGCTGTGTTGCTGCCTTTTTTGCTCAATCAGCAAACCTGAGTAAAATATGTCTCCTCAGGCTTCTGATCTCCATTTGGGCACCGCTATATTTGTTCATTAGCAATTAAATTTATTGATTATTAGATATGTAGGGTATTCCTTAATTTTAATGGCTTCCACCTCAGAGGAAGGGTCTCTATCTGTGGAAGAAAATTCTGAATACAGGGTTAAAATATCTGAGTTGCTAACACCCTGCACCTTCCATTTATTAACAAACCATATCCGAGCTTTTGTGCATAACACAGCCATGTAAACAAGATGAAGACAGTGAAGGTCATAAATTGTGGGGAGGACCCTGTGGGCTGTCAAGTCTCTGACCATTAAGGGGTATCCTGATTTTCCTTCACTTGTCAGGTGTAACATGTAAAACAAATTAAACATTTGTACTTTAATGAACTTACCAGATTTAAAGATTTAATGAACCTTCAATCGTATCATAAATAAAAATTCACCATTCAGCCTTGGGTTCTCAGCAAGCTTGCAATAATTTATCTTAGTTTCAAGGATGAATAACAACTTGTCTCTGCGAGTTGCAGACAAATGGTGGTTCAGGCTGCCTCTAACATTGTAGAATGGGATAAGTTACACAGATTGAATTTCTTTCTAACTTCGGCTGATTTAATCGACTTTGTGTGTGCATGTATAAACAAGGCTATGCCTATTGCTTTTTTGAAGAGCTGGCAATCAGACTGTTAGTGAGCCACTCTTCCCTTATTCATGAATAAAGGAATTCTCTAGTCACTTTGAAGTCCATGTACAATTTATTTGTGAACAACTTTAATTGAATTTCCTTAACAAATTAATTTCCCTAACACTGTCTAAAATGTTAATATCTCTTTTCTACATCCTTTGTCGTGAACTTTTAGTATTTTCTGTTTTCAACCTAAATTAACAATGTTTAAGATATTTCCCCTCTAAGAAGAAATTTGTTCCCATGAAAAATATACTTAAAAATTGGATCCTATTCTGCCCTTTTTACGCATTAAGTGCCACAAGAATTATCCAGTTTCTGAAGATTTTTTTTTAGATTATGAAGACACGTAGTCCTCTTTTATTGTCATTTAGTAATGCATGCATTAAGAAATGATACATTATTTCCTCTGGTGTGATATCACAAAACACAGGACAGACCAAGACTGAAAAAACTGACAAAACCACATAATTACATAATTATAACATATAGTTACAACAGTCCACAATACCATAACTTGATGAAGAAGTCCATGAGCACAGTAAAGTTCAAGGTTTCTCAAATGTCCCACATCTCACGCAGACGGGAGAAGGAAGAAAAACTCTCCCTGCCATGCCGACCACGATCCGACTCTGAGTCATCCGAAAACTTTGAGCTCTGATCAGCTCTCCGACACCGAGTACTGAGCGCCATCTCTGTCCGAACGATTCGACCTCCTTCTCGGTCGCCAAAAGCAGGCAAGGCCGGGGATTTTGAGGCCTACCCTCCGAAAGATTCCCGACCACACAGTAATGACAGCAGCGATCGGACGTTTCTGAAATTTCTCCAGATGTTCCTCTGTGCTTTCCCGTCCATTCTCCATCAAATCAGAATTGTCCACGGCCCCTATTTAACAGATACGATATCATTTTTCACCGGAGGGCTGCACACACGCAGGCGCATATTAGAAACATACAGAGAAATGTGACAACTGCGAAAACGACCAATACAGACAAAAATATGCTGGGGGCAAGTATCACCATAGCATGCCAACAACTTACTAACCATAACCTATACACCTCTCACATTCAAAACACTTATAGGTTAGGCTTATATCTCCAGCCAGTTCTATAACGTTAGATAGACCAGCCTGTCTTTGTGCAGTTTTAATTTTACCAGGGAAAACATACAGTTTTACTGACATTGATATAGTTTTAAATACACGTGACACTTAAAGGAGCACCTTGGGTTGAAAACTGCTCAACGTACAATGGAGAAGGCCTAGCACTTTACAACAATGATGTTTTACTTTGGAGGTCTGCCTGAGAGAGGCCTCCAGAAGCAGTGTGCCTGATGAACTGCTAGTGGTTGAGGTGAGTACTATTGTAACATTTTAAAGGCATTTGGATAGGTACGTGGAGGGGAAGGTCTTCAAGGATTATGCGCCATACAAAGGTAACTGAGAGTAGTCGGGAGGATGCTGTTGTCAGCATGGACCAGTTGGGTTGAAGGGCTTAGCTCTATGCTGTAGGTCTCCAGAACTCTATATATGGTGTGGAGAAAATATATTGTGCTTGAAACAGAAGAATGGCATTGAAAGCCCTGGGATATCGAGCAGCTCCAGGGACGTACAAATAGCCTCTGTCCACTGAGTGATGTACATCTTTGCTCAACACCAGTTGTTCAGTGCAAATAAAGGGCCAGTGATAAAATGCTGTCATTGCCCTCTAAGTAGCAAAGAAACACAGAAAACCTACAGCACAGTACAAGCCCTTCGGCCCACAATGTCTGCCAGACATGTACTTACTTTAGAAATTACTTAGGGTTACCCGTAGCCCTCTATTTTTCTAAGCTCCATGTACCTATCCAGGAGTCTCTTAAAAGACCCTATTGTGTCCGCCTCCTTCAGCATCGCCGGCAGTCCATTGTACACACGCACCACTCTGCGTAAAAAAAACTTACCCCTGACATCTCCTGCTTCCAAGCACCTTAAAACTATGCCTTCTCGTGTTAGCCATTTCAGCCCTGGAAAAAGCCTCTGACTATCCACATGATCAATGCCTCTCATCATCTTATAGCAGATTCAAAATCTCAGAGAGTGAATTTCCAAGACCCCAGGATACATTGGAAAAAGTTCACAAATGCCATTTGCAACATTTTGTAAGAGATTCTATGGCTCTTCTTTGAAATATATACTGAGAGAGCCAGAGAACTCACACTCTCACTCATGTCCTCTGCCAGCAAGAGCAGATACCATCATATAGTTTCCTGTCACACAAAGGTTATTATTAATAACAATTCTGATGAAATGGAAAGACTATAATGATGAAAGATCAGCAATTGGAAACGTTAACTCTATTTAACTTGAAGCCTATTTGCTGCTTTTTTTTAATTCTTGACCAGCTCTGATGAAGGCTCTTTGAGACCTAAAGCATTAACCCTATTTCTCTCTCAGCAAGTGTTCCTAACTGAAAGAAAGCATGTTGTGTTGCTTCTTCACTGATTGTTATGAAATAAAGCAAAAAACAAATAATTGGGCAAGCAGTCTGATAAATATGGCTAACACCACAAAGTTTACCAGCACAAAGCTTCCTCCTGTACACTACATTCCCCTAAAACATCCAGAACGGATCTCCAATGACTGATCTATTCTGCTATTTTATTTATGAGGCAAGCTGCTCGGCAGAGATGGCTTTACATTTCTGATCAGGTCCTCTTTGAGCCAAGAACAAGCCCCTTCAACAAAGTTAGTGATTCTTATAATCATAGGCAGATTCCAAATGAGCGCTGGAAAACAGCAGGCAGCAGGCCTGGAATGCACCAGGTTTTATCAATTAACCCACATCTTATCACTGCAAAATATCACCGGGCTGAAGACCCAGAGGCCAGGATCAGAGCTGTAAACGTTCTCTTAAAAAGCCTTTTAGCCTTCCTATAGCTGCCTTTCAGTTTTTTTTTTACTTTTCTTTATATCTCTCTCTCTCTCTCTCACACACGCGCAAACTATCCTCATTAATCTGTTAACCAGATAGCTTCATCGTGCCTCTAGAGTGCAGGAGAGAGTAGAATTGGGAGGATGAGAAGAAGTTGCTTGGTTTGTGGAGAAAATGAAGTGTACTTGGATAGGATTAGTGTAATAACAGATGCCTACAGGTCGATGTGAAGTCAGTGTGTTGCAGGAACCTGAAACAAAGCCCTGAATCTCTGTCCATAACACTCCATGACTTGCTCAACAGTTCCACTGTTTTCTGTTCCATTTCAGATTTCTGGCGTCTGCAGCATTTTGCTTTTCAATTACAGTTGTTATCTATAAATTTCCACTTTCCGATCTCAAAGAAGGTTCTGCTAGGAGCAGAGCTCACATGGGGTAAGAGACGATATAGTGTGGAGGAGCAGAGGGATCTGGGGGGACATTTCCACAGATCCCTGAAAGTTGCCTCACAGGTAGATAGAGTAGTTAAGAAAGCTTATGGGGTGTTAGCTTTCATAAGTCGCGGTTTAGAGTTTAAGAGTCACGAGATCATGATGCAGCTCTATAAAACGCAAACACGAGGAAATCTGCAGACGCTGGAATTTCAAGCAACACACATAAAAGTTGCTGGTCAATGCAGCAGGCCAGGCAGCATCTATAGGAAGAGGTACAGTCGACGTTTCGGGCCGAGACCCTTCGTCAGGACTAACTGAAAGAAGAGTTAGTAAGAGATTTGAAAGTGGGAGGGGGAGGGGGAGATCTGAAATGATAAGAGAAGACAGGAGGGGGAGGGATGGCCATAGGATTACTAGCTCTTCTTTCAGTTAGTCCTGACGAAGGGTCTCGGCCCGAAACATCAACTGTACCTCTTCATAGAGATGCTGCCTGGCCTGCTGCGTACACCAGCAACTTCTATGTGTGTGGCAGCTCTATAAAACTCTGGTTAGGCCACACTTGGAGTACTGTGACCAGTTCTGGTCACCTCACTATAGGAAGGATGTGGAAGCATTGGAGAGAGTACAGAGGAGATTCACCAGGATGCTGCCTGGTTTAGAGAGTATGAATTATGATCAGAGATTAAGGGAGCCAGGGCTTTACTCCTTGGAGAGAAGGAGGATGAGAGGAGACATGATAGAGGTATACAAGATATTAAGAGGAATAGATAGAGTGGATAGCCAGCACCTCTTCCCCAGGCACCACTGCTCAATACAAGAGGACATGGCTTTAAGGTAAGGGGTGATAAGTTCAAGGGGGATATTAGAGGAAGGTTTTTTACTCAGAGAGTGGTTGGGGCGTGGAATACACTGCCTGAGTCAGTGGTGAAGGCAGATACACTCGTGAAGTTTAAGAGACTAATACGGAGGAATTTAAGGTGGGGGGTTATATGGGAGGCAGGGTTTGAGGGTCGGCACAACATTGTGGGCCAAAGGGCCTGTACTGTGCTGTACTATTCTATGTTCTATGATGTAACATAAAATGTATAAGTTAGAGAGGTCAGGGATGAAATGACTCCGTACTGAAGGGGAATATGATTCTCTCCTGTCAGAGTATTTTTCTTGTACTTGCTGTGGTGAGGGCCTGGATCAGGATTACAGAAGGCTATTTTAAGAGTAAAAGAAGTTAGAGATGGAATTGGATGCATGTCAGTCAACTCTGGCAGAGTTTGCAGGCCACTACTTCCTACAGATCAAAACCTAACATTATGAATGGCTGTGATGCTTCACTCCCAGATGAGCTCAAAGATCTTTATGCACAGTTTGAAAGAGAGAATAGAACTACACCTGTGCAAATCCCTCCAGCATCTGATGACCCTGTGATCTCTGTCTCAGAGGCCGACATCTGAACATCTTTCAAGAAAGTGAACCTTTGCAGGGTATCAGACCCTGATGGTGTACTTGGTAAGGCACTGAAAACCTGTGTCAACAAACAGGCAGGAGTGTTCAACGACGTCTTCAATCTGTCACTGCTGTCGGAGATTCCGACCTGCTTCAAAAGGGTGACAGTCATACCAGTGCCCAAGAAGAGCAGGGTGAGATGGCTCAATGACTATCACCCAGTTGCACTCACATCTACTGCGATGAAATGCTTTGAGAGCCTAGTCATGGCCATAATAAACTCCTGACTAAGCAGGGACCTGGAGCCACTGCAATTTGCCCATTACCACAATAGGCCTACGGTGGATGCAAATCTCTCTGCCTCTCTAACTGCTCTTAGATCACCATGATAATAACAACTCTCACATCAGGCTGCTGTTTATTGCTTACAGCTCAGCATTCAACACAATTATGCCCTCGGTTCTAATCCACAAGCTCCAAAATCTGGGCCTTTGTACCTCCCCCTGCAATGGGATCCTTGACTCCTCACTGGTAGATCACAGTCAGGGTGGATTGGAAATAATATCTCATCATTGACAATCAATACTGACACACCTCAAGCATGTGCGCTTAACCCATTACTCTATTCTCAACATACATCAAAGTTGCTGGTGAACGCAGCAGGCCAAGCAGCATCTATAGGAAGAGGCGCAGTCGACGTTTCAGGCCGAGACCCTTCGTCAGGACTAACTGAAGGAAGAGTGAGTAAGGGATTTGAAAGCTGGAGGGGGAGGGGGAGATCCAAAATGATAGGAGAAGACAGGAGGGGGAGGGATAGAGCCGAGAGCTGGACAGGTGATAGGCAGAAGGGGATACGAGAGGATCATGGGACAGGAGGTCCGGGAAGAAAGACGGGGGGGGGGTGACCCAGAGGATGGGCAAGAGGTATATTCAGGGGGACAGAGGGAGAAAAAGGAGAGTGAGAGAAAGAATGTGTGCATAATAATGAGTAACAGATGGGGTACGAGGGGGAGGTGGGGCCTTAGCGGAAGTTGGAGAAGTCGATGTTCATGCCATCAGGTTGGAGGCTACCCAGACAGAATATAAGGTGTTGTTCCTCCAACCTGAGTGTGGCTTCATCTTTACCATCACCAATACACCAATACTCTATTCTCACTACACCCATGAGTGCGTGGCTCGGCACAGCTCAACCACCATCTATAAATTTTCCAGTGACAGAATTATATTTGGCAGAGTTTCAGATGGTGATGAGGAGGAGTACAGGAGTGAGATAGCTCAACTTGTTTAGTGGTGTCACAGCAAACACACTCAACGTCAGTTTGTTGTTTTATAAGGCAGGTGTTTTTCTCCACACTTCTTATTGGTTTTTATCAAGCCACTGCTGTAGTTTGTGACCACATCGATGGACCGCGGCAAAGCCGACTCTGATGTTGGGGAAGTCCAGAACGAGGGGTCACAGTTTGAGGATAAAGGGGAAGCCTTTTAGGATCGAGATGAGGAAAAACTTCTTCACACAGAGAGTGGTGAATCTGTGGAATTCTCTGCCACAGGAAACAGTTGAGGCCAGTTCGTTGGTTATATTTAAGAGGGAGTTAGATATGGCCCTTGTGGTTAAAGGGATCAGGGGGTATGGAGGGAAGGCTGGTACAGGGTTCTGAGTTGGATGATCAGCCATGATCATAATAAATGGCGGTGCAGGCTCGAAGGGCCGAATGGCCTACTCCTGCACCTATTTTCTATCTTTCTATGTTTCTGATCTTGGTGAAAGAGCACGCTTGGACTAGGTGAAGGACATCCTGGGTTGGGACAGCACAGGAGCAAGCAGGGGTTTGTTGGGGACCCCATCAGTGTAGTGTTTGCGCTGTTTTAGCACGTCGACTTCAGAGTCTATTCGGGGCTGTCCAGTTTTTTTTGGTGGCCATAGTGAAGCCCGGGAGGAGGGAGATAGAGTCATCAATTGGATCTCTACCGAGGGAGGGGGGCGCGTGTTAGTGTGCGTCAGTCAGTGTTTGTAAGACAATGGAATTGATTGTGGACTTTAGGATGGGGAAGGTGAGGGAACACACACCAGCCCTCATCGAGGGATCATGAGTGGAAAGAGTGAGCAGTTTCAAGTTCCTGGGTGTCAATATCGCTGAAAATCCAACCCAGGCTAACATATTGATGCAATGACAAAGAAGGCACAATGGCGGCTATATTTGATTAGGAGTTTGAGGAGATTTTGTATGCAACCAAAGACACTCACAAATTTCCGCAGATGTACCATGGAAAGCATTCTAACTGGTTGCATTGCTGCCTGCTACGGAGGGGCCACTGCACAAGATCGGAAAAAGCTGCATGAAGTTGTAAACTCGGCCAATTCCATCATGGGCACTGACCTCCACTGCATCAAGGACACCTTCAAAAGGTGATGCCTCAGAAAGGCGGCCTCCATCATTCAGGACTCCATCACCCTCTTCTCACCAAGGAGGAGGCAGAGGAGCCTGAAGACACAGAATCAGCATTTCAGGAACAGCTTCTTCCCCTCCACCATCACATTTCTGAATGGACAGTGAACCCATGAACACTACCTCACTATATATGTTTTGCTTTCTTTTCGCACTATTTATTAAGTTAATTAAATAAATAGTATATAAATCTTACTACAATTCATAGTTTTTTTATTAATATGTATTGCAGTGCACTGCTGCCACAAAATAACAAATTTCACAACTTATGCCAATGATATTAAACCAGATTCTGGCTACCAGTTCAGGCTGCATCATCTCCAGAACTGCAGTGTCTCAGTGCAGTGTTTTTGCTTCAGATCAATGCTACTACAAAGCTTAAAGGCAAACTAACTATCCACGAGGTATCTGATAACCATCACTTGTTAAGGCACCTGCTGCTAAAAGTTTTCAAAGCAATACTCTCCATTAATCAGGAAATACACAATCAAGGTAGTTATCTGAACATGGAAATTGGCCTGAGATGACAGTTTAATTCTGGGAACTAAGATTAATAATAATTAGAAAGGTTATCCACCTTAATAGATGTGGACAATGGTAAATACATTCTCTAAAGGAGCTATTATTTTAAGCTTGGCTGATATTTTGAATTAGTAAATAAAGTTACGGCCTTAATAATTTGATTCTTTTGGAAAATCATGTCTAAGCAATTTCATGATATGGTTGACTGCCATATGGATAGATTATTTCCTTCTTGCTGAGCTATTTGCAACAGCCTGCAGTAGCGGTAAATGTCAACAGACCTTTTAATGAAAGCAATTCTATCTAAGCTCTTGCCATCCAACTGCTCTGCCTCTTTCTTATTATCCAGTTTCCAAGCTGCCTTCAGTAACTTGGATCACTTCCATTCTAGGAAGTTCATGGTGCTCTGATTTGCTTAGAGTCCCCAAGTATGAGAGGCTATTTAGCATAATTATTGAGTTATAGATTCACTTTGCTGAGGCATGCTCTAAAAACATAGATACAGTACTGTAAGTGAATTCAAATTCCATCATTGAAATTGGAGAATTTAAATTCACTTTAATATGTAATATGGAATTTGAAAACTACAGTCAGTGTTAGTGACTATGAAATGATCAGATCATTATTCAACAATCCACTGCGGTCAACATGTGAGAAGTAATTTGTAGCTTTTCACTGGTCTGGCCAAATTGCCTCCAGTTCTTTGAAGGTCTCTGCAAGCCACTCAGTTCTAGGGTGATAAACAACAGCAAAATGGACAGCTGTCCAGTAACTTTGAAAAGAAAGAATTTACTGCAGGAGGAGAATTCTTCTTGGGTTTGTTGGCTCCAGGATAACTTGACAGGTAATGTGATTTTGAAACTGAGTATGTCTGCTGAACAGTGAGGCTGATGTTTAAAATGGTGTGCAGTAGATCATTCTCAGGAGCCAAAATTCTGGACAGTTAACTCGAGGTTTTAACAGGACAAAGGAGTATTTTTGTACAGGTGTGCTATATGGCATTGGCCTTATTTCTTACTCAATTTATCCAACTATCTATTTCCAATTTGTTTTACAATTCACAGCATTGTCCTTTCAGACTTCTGTATTTGTATTTTTATACAAAATACTGGAAACGCTCAGTAGGTGAATAATTGTTAGATATTTTTCATTTTTATTTCAGACATGCAGGTGTCTACCGTTCTAAAGCTTTGTGATTTTTAAACACTGGTAAGTCAAGGATTCAAAGAAAAACTGGACAAAATTGTGCCGATCTGGAAGTTCAGAGTAAGTTGCTACTCTGAACTCATCTTTATCAACTCAAATCACAGGCCACATCTAACCAGCAGCATCTATTCCACTTGTAATTACACCAAAAAAGTTAAAAGCAATTCCACACAAAAAGAAATTGGAAGGTAAACATTTACCTCATCTATATCTCAGTTAGCAAGTTGAATTCCTAACTGTCAAGCAAACATAAACCTATCTGCAGTCCACTTGGCAAGATGAATAGAATTCTATACTCCTGTTATCTTATCACACAGAACTTAGTTTTTGAAATAAATGACCATTCAACCAAGTGCATCAACTGAACGTGTCTACCTGGTATTAATTCTACTTCTCTTCTGTGAGGTGACAGGACATTCCATTGTTAGTTCTGAATTATAGTGCATTCACTATGAATTATGTTTTGCAACAAACTTTGCCAGTATTACCTAATTGGAACATTGGTACACGTAGCAGGCCCCTGTGGGATAGGCTATAGGTCCTCCTCAGGGTACAAGTAGTCAAATTACATACAGCCCACACATATGAAGGAGCGTTTGGGAGACTTTGCTGGCTGCTGTGGGTCAGTAGTCAATTCACATGCATTGAAACATGGTTCATGGCCACATTTCCAACTTACGAACTGTTCCAGTTACAAACAGCTCACAGGAACCTGAGGAGGACATGTAGGTGGATACCTCACAGTCTACTTTTTGATCTTTGTCTTCCCCAAAAGCAAATCGGAATGTTGATTTTTTTCTTTAAATTATGCTAAATCATCCATCGTCTGAAATAATGGAAGCAGAATCTATTAAAAAAACTTTCAAATATAAGAACTATTGGGGAATCTGGGACAGGTGGTGGAATGGAATTGTTCCTACTCAGGGAGAATATCTCACAGCCCTCTGGCTCACTCTAACATGGAACCAACTCCCTACAGACAATGGCACATCACTATCAGCCCTAGAAGTTAACGATAACTCCAAAAAAGACTTCTTCACTGGTCTTAGGAAACCCCTAGCTTACAGTCTGATCCTTCTGCATGACTTTATTGCCCGGTCAGAAAGGACACTAATCTTTAACATTGCAAAGGAGTAGAGGAAGCTAACTCTAACAGAGATTCTCTAGAGACAGAAGTTTGGAACATCATCATAATGTAACCAAACAGTTGCGATGAAAAGACATTAACCTGAGTCATTTACTCTGTTTCTCCACAGATATGACTCTCTCTCTATCCTACCTGACCTGCGGAGTGTTTCCAGCATTTTCTCTTTTTGCCAAAATCATCGGGGTAAGTACAAGCTCCAGCACCTAGTAGGTTATGTTACCTAGTGAGTGAGAGACTGTAAAGATGTTCACATCATCTCACAGTGACAGCCTAAATGCTACCAAATGCAATTTTTATTCCCATCAGCCTAGCACCAAAACAACAGCTGCAGCATAATCACTGCTGCCAGAAAAATTAATGTTAAATGTCACAAAAACTACAAACTCTTCTCTGCCATGCCTCACTAACATCCTGATGGCTCGTGTTCAACAGGAACTGTGAAGTGTCTGTAGTGCTGGTCTGTCCAGAGTCCATCATGATCAGCAACTGTGAAGGATTTTATGCTTCCCTGCCAGAAGCTTAAAGGTTTGATGCAGATGACTGAGGAATCCAAGATTAACTAATTAACTGTGAATGCAAGGGGACATTGAATTGGAAACTTCACCACTAACAAAGAGAAGGAAATTGTTCTTCAGACTCATGAAATCCAATTCCATTTCTGTGCTCTAAAGAACAGATAGTGAATAGAAAAAATGGAGAAGATCCAGCCACTCTCTTCTAAAGCAACATTGATGAATACTACAGCACTGTCAAACACCCAGGGACCCGCTCTGCTGAGGGCTGAAAACTAAGGATAACAGTTCTCAGCAGTGCTTTACAAGGCCACAGCATTCACGACAAGAAGCATTTCATAAAAATCCCGGTTAACTTGGCGCTACCGAATGCATGTGATAGATCACTGGTCGTTAAAAAGTTAATAAATCTGAATAAGAACATCGCTAAAAACACCTTTTCTGAGGTAATTGTGTTAAATTATCGCTGAAAACAGTGAGGGGGGGCGAGCGATGACGAGGTGAGTTCAGGAGAGGAACCGGGATAGTGTGTTGCAGAATCGATGCAGATGGAGTGAGCCATTCGGAGAGGAGAGGTCAGGGCAGTGGAGTTCAACTGGCCTGAGTAAGAAATTGGATTGTTCTGGGCACAGAGCTGAGGGGGCAGGGCAGAGGAGATTCGATGCTTGTACAACTATCCTGCGTGCGAGGTTGGATGGCTCTGTGTGCTGAGAGCGGCTTTGGGCTGGGCAGCAAGACCTGGGCCCACAGCAAGTCTCTGGGTGGCCTGTTCTAATCCCAAACCCTTTGCAGCCCTAGTGCGAGGTGCGATCTGATGTTTTGGCAATTTAAACACCGGCCCAGATCAGAGGTGTGCGCCAACCTCACTTGATCTTCGTGATGTTCACTCCTCTCTCCAGGGCACCGGATCCTTTCACTGTTCCAGAGTTTGGTCAATTTAAACGCCAACCCGGATAGCTGAAAAGGCAGTGTGTTGGGGTCCGAGGCAAGAGCCGGTTTCGCTTGCTCTCTCTCCATGATGGTCACTTCTCTCTTCATGACGCTGAGGCTGTGAAGACTACCCTGGCTGCTGTGCTCCGTGCCTGCTAATATGAAAAACTGATAGGCGAGGCTTTGGGCCTACTCTGGACTGTGCTGGGGTTTTATTCTTTCTCTTGCGCATCGGGTGTTGGTCTTTTATTTTTTTTCTCTCTAATTGGGTTCTTTCAGCTTTCTCGCTTTGTAGCTACCTGTAGGCAAACAAATCAACATTGTATAATTGATACATTCTTTGATAATAGATGTACTTTGAATCTTTGAAAGTCCTCAACCATATTAAAGGAAATCTGAGCAATTTATTTTGAACTGAGATGGTAATTTGTATCTGGATTTCCCATAGCAGTCCTGAGAGTCTCTGTCTGAGATGGTGATAAAGCCAGACTAATATATCCAGTCCTGGCATCACATCAAACTGACCAAAAATTGCCTGATTCTGATTCTAATTCACCTGCCACCTGTTCTCAAAGCTACTGTCACTGTGGCCACGTTTTTAAAAGGAAATAAATTTTAATGCAGTGATTATGTGCTGCAGAAAATTTCATTGCAACAAGCTGTCTTCTGCAGCCTCATTCTAAGAGGCCAAGGATTTGTACTATGAAGCACAGTATGGATCCTGCCCATCTGGAGGTACGATAGACAAAATCTTCACCGCTAACAACTGCAGGAGAAATGCAGGGTCGATATATGAGCTACTTCCTGGTGTTGAGAGTTAGCATAGTGAAGGCAGGCATTTTTGTTGTCTAGAGAAAGGAGCGCAGAAATACCAAGACCTCAGATTAGCAAAATGCTCAATAGTCTTCTAGGTAGCACTGAAGATTGTCTTCTTGTCTACTCCCAAGGCATTTACATCATCAGATGCCACTAAAACTGTCTCTTCAAAATCAACCGAGTTCACCGGTAAGATAAATGAGTCAACATCATCATCCTCTCCTAGACAGACGTAGTCAGCAATGAAGCTCTAATTACACTCATTCAGCTCCAATGGGCAGAGCAGTCACACTTTTCTGAGCTCCATCATAACAAGGAATTAACAGGATGGCAGCAGAAAATGTTCAAAGATATACTCAATGCCTTGTATAAAGGGGCACAGGCTCAGAATAGAGGGACGTACCTTTAGATTAGAAATGAGGAGGAATTTTGTTAACCAGAAGGTGGTGAAACCGTGGAACTCATTGCCACAGACTGCTGTAGAGACCAAGTCATTGGGTATATTTAAAGTAGATGTTGATAGATTTTTGATTAGTAAGGGCATCAAAGGTTACAGGGAGAAGACAGGATAATGGTATGGAGAGGAATAATAAAGCAGTCATGATGGAACATTACATCCTGCTGACTTACCCCATGACTGCTCAAAATGGAGAAGGTGCATTCAGGTTGGCATTGAGGACTTTGTAACCATCACTGACGCCACAATAAAATAAAATGTAACTATTGGAATGAGCACATTGCTTCCTAAACTACCAACCCATCCACTTCATCAAGCACTTCCTCGCTCATATCATTGTGCTAGAGTTCTTGACTCCCACATTGGTCTCTTCAACCACCCCAAATGAACTGAACTGGGATGGAAGTAAGTCAACTCATCACTGAGGGAGTGACTAATAAAATACAGTCATAAAGATATCCATGCATTACTCAATAATATGGACTCTGAGAGGGCTTGACTGACCTGAGGCAGTGAGGTTACTTCTTGTGGTTAGAGAATCTAGAACTAGATTGTTTAGTCCAGGCAAAAGATTGTTCTAACTGTCGGCCGAAATTGCTTCACTTGTTGGATTATGAATGCTCAGAGTTCACTACCCTGTAGTTTGTATTTGTTTAATTACTTGGAATATTCAAGGTAGAATTGACCATAAGACCATAAGACATGGGTGTAGAATTAGGTCATTCCTTAAAGGATGATTTATTATCCCTCTCAACCCCATTCTTCTGCCTTCTTCCCATATCCTTTGACACCTTGATTAACAAGAAACTATCAACCTCTGCCTTAAATATACCCTTTAACTTGGCTTGCACAGCTGTATATAGCAATTAATTCCTTAGTTTCAGTACCCTCTGGCTAAAGAAATTCCTTCTCATGTCTGTTCTAAATGGACGCCCCTCTACTCTGAGACTTTGCTCTCTGGTCTTACACTCCCCCTCCCCACTATAGGAAACATCCTGTCCACATCCACTCTATCCAGATCTTTCAATATTTGATAAATTTTAATGAGATCCCTCCTCATTCTTTTAAATTCCAGCTAATACAAGCCCAGAGCTATCAAAAACTCCTCATAGATTAACCCTTCCATTCCCAGAGTTATTCTCGTGCATCTCCTCTGGAACCTCTCCAATACCAACACATCTTTACTCAGATAAGGGGCCAAAAATCTGACTCCTAAATGGACATTGAACTGGTGAACACTACCTCACTTTTTTAATATATATATTATTTCTATTTTTTGAATGAGTTTTAATCTATTGAATGTACGTATACAGTAATTGATTTATTTATTTATTATTATTTTATTATTTGTTTCTTCTTCTTTTATATTATGTATTGCATTGAACTGCTGCTGCTAGGTTAACAAATTTCACAATACATGCCAGTGATAATAAACCTGATTCTGATTCTGAAAACCTGCTCACAATACCCCAGCTCTAGACTGACCAATGCATTATAAAGCCTCAGCATTACATCCATGTTTTTGTATATAGACCTTTCAAAATGAATGCTAACATTGCATTTGCCTTCCTAACTTCTGATTCAACCTGCAAGTTAACCTTTAAGGAACCCTACATGAGAACTCAGGGGTCGCTTGGCACCTATGGTTTTTGAATATTCACCCTATTCAGAAAATAGTCCTCACCTTTATTTCTTCTACTAAAGTGCAACACCATGCACTTCCCTACACTATAGTCCACCTACTACTTCTTTGCCCATTCTCCCAACCTGACTAAGACTTAGACTATTAGTCCTTCCACAAGCACCTTGCTTCCTCAACACTACCTGCCCCTCCACCCATTCATTTAGACTGATTAAGGAAAATCAGAATTGAACAGACTATTTTTACTTTAAGAATCAGCGAAGATCATATGAAATGGCAAATTAGATCAAGGGGATGTATGGTATATTTCAACTACTTTTTGTTTTTAAGCTGAAACGAGCGATAACATAAAGATCATACTCAAAATTCTGAGGTTACTAAATCATACCTAGGCACTGATGTTTTATTTGTCAATTTGGTCACACCAGATATAACTTAGTAACGCCAGCAGTATGGTATTGCAGAACTGAGGTTCCCCAAGCCTCAGATCTGTCTCTCTGCAGACCTGACTGAGTGGTGTGAGGCAACATAGAGGAATGACATGCCCTCAGTGCTGCTAAAATAGGAATTCCAAATGAGCAGATTTCTTTGTAACTTAGTTTGGAAACTCACTGAATATGTCAACCATCTGCCGAATATCCCAACTCTGATTTCAACCTCTTCCCAATATTAATGGAACCTTTGCATGTTTGTTGCAGATTCTGATTTTATTTCCAGTTTCCAGTAGTTGTAATATATTATGTTCAGCTCTATTGTGCGAAAATGTTATATTTTGTGTGTTTATTGTTGAGCTTAGAATTGTATTTAGATTAGCATTTGCTGCATGGATGATTTAATTATCTGGATGCAACAGAGAAAGCTAATCTAAAGCTTTCCAGGTTATACTTCCCACACCAATAGCAATGAAGGAATAGCACAATGTATATGTGAATGTACCACAATTTCCTGCTAAGATTAATTGACAGACAACTGCAGGACGCCAGGCTACAGATATTGCTATCAAACCACCCTGTGGCAAAGTACTACTTCTGAAGTGATAGTGATTTAAAATGTTCTCATGCTTTTATGCTTCAAAGCTCTCCTGTGCAATAATGTTTAACTCTTCAGTTCTCCCCGTCTAGCAGCCTTTTTTCATTCCAACATGTGTGCACAATGTATTGGGTTTGATATATTGGGCTACGAGAGATAACTAGGAGCAGACTTTCATGATCCTCTCCAGAACTGACATAGCCACTACTGATGGTCTAATTATACTCAGTCAGCTCCAGTTTGCACACCGACCTGTTCACATGCCCAAGCAGTCACTGTATTCTGACCCCACATTGTAACAAGAGATTACCAGGACAGAAGAAATCGTTAAAAGATATACGCACTCAAAATCTCCTAAGAGAGTGAAAAATCCTTGCTTGCAACAGGTCAGGCATGCTTACCTAAAGTTTTGTCAGGGATCGTACAGTCCGGGAATTTTCCATTTATTTTGTAATCTGACCAATTTAGAATAGAAAAACCCACTAGCAAACCAACTGAAGTAAAAGGATGCTAGTTAGTTTGTTGTACTAAGGGATGTCCCTATCTCCAAGAAGCACAGGTTTTCCAAATTAACCCAGAAAAGTAAGGATAGAATAAAGTAGACATCATGGATGAGGAAAAATTAGATCAAGTGATATTTCACAAAAGTCACCTCTTCAACTGAGGGCAAATTAATTCCTAAACAGCATCTGTGGAACATTACTACCTCACACCACTGTTGAGTTGTGTCATTTCTCAGCTCTCCAGCAAAGGACAGGTCCATTAATGAGAGCTCAGGAAACTGGAACAAAGGGGGTTAGGATCAAGTGAACCAAAGGAATTTTCTTTGTATGATTCCACTATATCAGAAATATCACAATATTTGAAATGAGTAAACAACTACATCCAGTGGCAATTAATTTTAAAATTTTTAAGTTTGATGTAAATTCAAACTAAATTTATTATCAAGGCACGTATATATCACCATATACACGTAGATTGATTTTCATGCTGGCACTCAGAATGGAACAAAGAAGTACAATCAAATTAATGACAAACTATCCACAAAGACTGACAAACAACTAACGTGCAACAGAAGACAGACTGCAAACTCAAAAAGAAATTGAGAATGAACATCCCCCAGTTTACATAAAAATAGATACTTAATCCAACAGCTAACAAGTATGAAAAAATGTCAGAAACATTCAGGGAGTTAGGCAGGAGCCATGAATAAAGGAAAATGATCAATATTAGGCACAATGTTCTAGTTGTTACAGTCATACACAATAGGAAGGAAATGAAAGTATCACTTGCTGCTCCATCACAATGGATCAAGCATTTCCACTTCAATTCTACTGCATCACCCACCCTGCTCTGCAGTAAACTAGAACCCAGGTCTGATATACTGGAATGGTTCTACACAGCCTTGTATATTCTCTCAATTGCTGCCCCTGAACAATATTTGCTGCCAATGAGTCAATCAAGGTTATGGGATTGTTGCTTAATTTAACGTCAATAGATTCTCAATACGTCAAATGCAGGGTGTTACAGTTTATGCTTAAATTAAGCAATCAAGATTTCATGTCACTGCTCCTGGGAAAGAGGAAGTGTGCCACTAAATGATAGCCAGAAATCATAAAGTAAATAGATTTTTCAGATAATTCAAAGATTTGTGAGTTTTGATGAACAATACAACAGCAAGCAAGATCAAAAGCCTGTGCTGTTGTTCACTAATGTTTATGTCCTGTATAATGAAACACTAAACTACGTCAGTGAAGCTATGTAACTCAGCAACATCTGTTTAGTGGACAGCTTCTTTTGGTGAATGAAAGTAAGATAAATGGACTGCTTTGTTTAATCTGTAGGTTAATGCACGGACTGGAGGATTGCCACAGCTCAGCCAAACCTGGTGCACGTGAGTTGTATTCATTTTAATTGGTGCATTCGGATGAGATCTGCTGTACTGCCCGGGCCAGTCATGATTACTCACATTAACCTCCAGCTCAGCCTGGCCCTATTGAATTTCATTGAAATCAACAAAGATGCTGCAGAATTCATAACACGTTGGAATGCTTATTCACGGGAAGGCGATCTCACCCAGTTGCACTCTTATCAAGGAAATGACCAAAGCATAGATGGACAAAGGAGTTTTAAAAATGCAGGTGCTCATTGATAGGCTGCAGCTTCACCCACTTTCACTGGCCATTGCTCTAAAGAGGTAAATGCCCTTCTGGTAAGTCACTGCCATAATTATGGTGGAGCTGTATTCTAAAAGGGCTGCTTGCAAGTATTAGATGTTCAATTGAAGTGTTTTATTTAGGATTTGGAACAGTAGAGCTACGGAAAGTTTACAAAAATAACTTGTTCATGTGTTGATACCACTCATTAAATACGATGATATTCATAAAGTGTATATGCCTACGCGTCAGGAAACTGCTAGACCTTGCCTTTTTAATTGCATTAATTATCTTACTGTTGCAACTTTTTTATTCCATGAACATTCAAGCTGATCCAGCAACTTCTAATTACTGGTGCCTTTAACTGTAGTTTTAATGTGTTAGCAGTTGAGCCCAAAATAATTGTCAAATTGTAATTGTAGTTGTAATAATTATAAAATGCATCCTTTCATCACAGCTCTACGTTTTCTCCAGATTTATTTGAATTATGAATTATGCTGTATGAATTGGCTCCATTATTAGAAAATCATTAATTATACATTTGAAGATAATTACTGGGGTTTATATAGAAATAAATGTTATTATCCCATGGACTGAATCCAATCTGATAAAATGGAAAGCATCCAGCCGCATTTACTAAGAAGCAGCCTTTCAGATGAAGCTGCAGTTAAGAACAAAGGAAAGTGGGCCACTCAGCCTGCCTGGCCATTCAATATGATCTTAGCTGATCTGCTCTATGTCTCATCCTTTCCTTTATATCTTATTTTCGTGACAAAGCATGGAGTAAGCCTTTCCGGCCCTTTATGCTCAGCCGCTCCAGCAACCCCACAACCCTGATTCACCCTAACCTAACCCTGGGACAATTTACAACGGCCCATTAGCCTACCCAGTACATCTTTGGGCTGTGGGAGGAAACTGGAGCACCTGGGAAAAACCTACACCTTCCACTGGGAGGACATACGGAGACCCCTTATAGAATGGTGCTGGATTTGAACTGAGCTGTAGTTACATTGTACTAACTACTGTTTGTATGTTTTGTATTAATTTAATTTGACCATTTACGCACCAACCCTTCAAAACTCTATCTACCTCCTCTTTGAGTTCATCCATGGTTCTAGCTTCCACAGCCCTGAGGTAGACAATCTCAGAGATTCACCACATCTCCAAGTAGCTCCTGTGTAGCTCATTTCTGAATGATTGTGCCCTAATTTTGTAACTATTAGCCCTCATTTAGATTCTACTAAGACTGGAAACATCTCAACATCTACCCTATCATACCCTCAAAGGTTTTTATATGCTTCAATAAAATTACCCTGCATTCTTTTAAATTCTGAAGAAAAAAAGATTTAATTCCTTTGACTGCTGGTAATAGGACAATCATGTCTTCCCTGAAATTAACCCAATGCATCTCTTTTAAATGCTTCCAATTCCAGCATATTCTCTTTTTAGTTAAAGGAAATAAAACTGTGCACTAATACTCTGTGTGGCCTCACTTTCAAGAGTAACAATTGAAACATCAATTCTCATATTTTCATTTGAATAGGATGAAAACTTCCCTCTCTCTTAGATCATAGGACCATAAGATATGGGAGCAGATGTAGGCTAATTGGCCCATCGAGTCTGCTCCGCCATTCAATCATGTGCTGATCCAATTCTTCCAGTCACCCCACTCCCCTGCCTTCTCCCCATACCCTTTGATGCCCTGGCTAATCAAGAACCTATCTATCTCTGTCTTAAATGCACCCAATGACTTGGTCGTCCTTCAGTCCTGAAGTCGTGCCCTCGTGTCCTAGACTCCCCTATCATGGGAAATAACTTTGCCATATCTAATCTGTTCAGGCCTTTCAACATTCGAAATGTTTCTATGAGATCCCCCTCATTCTCCTGATCTCCAGGGAATACAATCCAAGAGTTGCCAGACATTCCTCATACAGTAATCTTTTCATGCCGGGAATCATTCTTGTGAATCTTCTCTGAACCCTCTCCAATGTCAGTATATCCTTTCTAAAATAAGGTGCCCAAAACTGCACACAATACTCCAAGTATGGTCTCTGGAGTGCCTTGTAAAGCCTCAACATCGCATCCCGACTCTTATATTCTATACCTCTAGAAATGAATGCCAATGTTGCATTCGCCTTTTTCACCACCGACTCAACCTGAAGGTTAACCTTTAGGTAAGTCCCTTTGTATCTCTGCATTTTTAATTCTTTGCCCATCTAAATAATAATCTGCCCATTTATTTCTTCCACCAAAGTGCATGACCATTCACTTTCCAACATTGCATTTCATTTGCCACTTCTTTGCCCATTCCCCTAAACTATCTAAGTCTCTCTGCAGGCTCTCTGTTTCCTCAACACTACCCACTCCTCCACCTATCTTTGTATCATCGGCAAATTTAGCCACACATCCATTAATTCCATAGTCCAAATCTTTGACGTACATCGTAAAAAGCAGCGGTCCCAACACCGACCCCTGTGGAACTCCACTGATAACCAGCAGTCAGGCAGACTAGGATCCCTTTATTCCCACTCTCTGATTTCTGCCAATCAGTCAATGCTCCACCCATGCTGGTAACTTCCCTGTAATTGCATGGGCTCTTAACTTGCTAAGCAGCCTTATGTGCGGCACCTTGTCAAAGGCCTTCTGAAAATCCAAGTACACCACATCTACTGCTCGTCTACCCTGCTTGTAATTTCCTCAAAAAATTGCAGTAGTTTAGTCAGCCAGGATCTTCCTTTCAGGCCTTGGCCTATCTTGTCATGTGCCTCCAGGTACTCCATAATCTCATCCTTTAACAATCAATTCCAACAACTTCCCAACCACTGATGTCAGGCTAACAGGTCTATAGTTTCCTTTCCGCTGCCTCTCATCCTTCTTAAATAGTGGAGTAGTTTTTGCAATTTTTCAGTCATCTGGTACAATGCCAGAATCTATTGATTCTTGAAAGATCATTGTTAATGCCTCCGCAATCTCTCCAGCTACTTTCTTCAGAACCCAAGGGTGCATTCCATCAGGTCCAGGAGATTTATCTACCCTCAGACTATAAAGCTTCCTGAGCACCTTCTCAGTCATAATTTTCACTGCACATACTTCATTCCCTGATGCTCTTGGATGTCCAGTATACTGCAGGTGTCTTCCACTGTGAAGGCTAATGCAAAATATGCACTCAGTTCCTCCGCTGTCTCTGCATCTCTCATTATAATATCTCTAGCATTATTTTGTATTAGTCCAATATCTACCCTCAACTCTCTTTTACCCTTGATATACTTAAAACAGTTTTAAGTATCTTCTTTGATGTTAGTCACCAGCTTCCTTTCATAATTCATCTTTTCCTTCCTAATGACCTTCTTAGCTTCCTTCAGCAAGTTTATAAAAGCTTCGTAATCCCCTATTTTCCCACTATCTTTGACTTCTTTGTATGCCCTCTCTTTTGCTTTTACTTTGGCTCTGACTTCACTTGTCAGCCACTGTTGCGTCCTTCTTCCCTATGAAAATTTCTTCTTATTTGGAATATATCTATTTTGCACTTCCCTCATTTTTCACAGAAACTCCAGCCATTGCTGCGCTGTTGTCCTTCCTGCTAGTATATCTTTCTAGTCAATTTTGGCCAGTTCCCCTCCCATGCTATTGTAATTTCCTTTATTCCACTGGAATATTGACATATTGGAATTTAGTTTCTCCTTCTCAAATTTCAAAGTGAACTCAATCATATTGTGATCACTGATCCCTAAGGGTTCCTTAACCTTAAGCTCTCTTTATCACCTCCAGATCATTGCAAAACACTTAATCCAGCACAGCCGATCCCCTAGGAAGCTCAACAACAAGCTGTTCTAAAATGCCACCCCTGAGACATTCTACAAATACTCTCTCTTGAGGTCCAGCGCTGGCCTGGTTTTCCCAATCCACTTTCATGTTAAAATCCCCAACGATTATCTTGACATTGCCTTTCTGACACACCTTTTCTATCTCCTGCTGTAATTTGTAATCCACATCCTGGCTGCTGTTTGGAGGCCTGTATACAACTGCCATTAGGGTCCTTTTACTCTTGCCATTTCTTAACTCAACCCATAGAGACTCTACACCTCCCAATCCTATGTCATCCCTTTCTAATGATGTAATATTATTCCTTATAAACAGGGCAACACCAACCCCTCTGCCTACTAACCTATCTTTTCGATGCACTGTATATCCGTGGACATTCAGCTCCCAATGGCAGCCATCCTGTAGCCAAATTTCAGAGATGGCCACAACGTCATACTTGCCGGTCTGTAGCTGAATTTCAAGATCATCCATTATATTTCTTATGTTGCGTGCATTCAAGTATAACACTTTTAGTCCAGTATTTGTTGCTTTCTGTTGTAAATCATCCCACTAGTTGTGATTATACCTCATCTTTTGCCTGTCCTTTCTATCATCTCTGTTGCACACTATCTTTGATTTATTTCTGTTTCCCCCTCTCACTCTGGTTCCCATCCCCCTGCCAAATTAGTTTAAAGCCCCCTAACAGTCCTATTAAACCTCCCTGCTCGGATAATGGACCCTTTTGGGTTCAGGTGTAACCCGTCCATTTTTTACAAGTCATACCTCCCCCAGAAGAGGCCCCAATGATCCAGGAACCCGAAGCCCTGCCCCCTACACCAGTCTCTCAGCCACGCATTAATATGCCTGATCAGGTTATTCTTGTGCTCGTTAGCACATGGCACAGGCAGCAATCTTGAGATTACTACCCTGGAGGGTCCTGTTTTTCAGCTTCCTACCCAATTCCCTGAATTCTCACTTCAGGACCTCCTCCTTTTTTCTACCTATGTCATTGGTACTGACGTGTACCAAGACTTCTGGATGTTCACCTTCTCCCTTCTGAATACTCTGCACCCGATCTGAGACATCCCATACCCTTGCACCTGGGAGGCAACACACCATGCGGGTATCTCTATCAGGCTGACAGAACCTCTTGTCTGTTCCTCACTATGGAATCCCCTATGACTACTGCATTCCTCAACTTCTTCTCTCCCTTCTGCATCACGGAACCAGGTTCAGTGCCAGAGACCCGATCACCATGGTCGTCCTCTGTTAGGTCACCCCCTCAACAGCATCCAATATGAGATAATGATTACTGAGGGGGATGACCACAGGGTGCTCTCTGCTATCTGAGCTCTTCCCTTCACTTCCCTGTCCATCACCCACTAATCTAACTCCTGCGGCCTTTGGGTGACTAATTCCTTGTAGCTCCTATTCATCTCCTGCTCACTTTGCCCAATAAACTGTAGGTCATCAAGCCGCAGCTCCAGACCCCTAACACGGTCTCTCAGGAGCTGCATCTCAGTGCACCTGGCGCAGATATGGCCATCTGGGAGACTGAAGATTCCCAGGATTCCCACATCTGACACCAGGAGGAAAGTACTAACCCTACAGACATGCTGTCTATTCCTCAAAAAAAATGCAAGGAAAAAACAAAGTCCATTTACCCACTTACCTCACCGAAGCCCAAATGAGCCAAAGCCCTACCACTCTGCCTCAGATCACTCCGTCGATCACCGCTCCCTTGATGACTACTCCATTAGGCAATGTCTTCCTTTTATGCCTGAACCCTCCCTGTTCTCCAACACATGATTGGTGTGCCGGTTATAGCCGAGTTCCCCGGAAGCTTTCCCCTTTTAAACTTCGCTCCCAGACCTCTTCTCTCATAGCTCTCCAACTCACGTTGGTGCGCCGGCTTTGGGTGCACATATCACAGAGGCAGTAGGATTTGAAGCAGAACCCAACTCCACTTGTTATAATTTCATTTCTGATGCAGTAATTCACATTCAAGTTTATTTTCATTTTAATTTTATTGTGCATGTACACTGCCAAGCAATGAAGCAATGTTCCGCTGAACCAAGGTGCACAACACAGTATACCTAACTCACATACAGCATGCAAATAAATTAATAAATAATAAAATGTATTTCTGTCACAAGCCAAAAAATAAACAGTATAACACTACTGATGCTTCATACATGAAAACTGGGTGGTGACAGAGAGCTCAGTATTCTCACGGCCTGGGGGGAAGAAGCTGTTTCCCATCCTAACAGTTCTTGTCCTCCCGGTACGGTGCCTCCTGTCTGATGGTAGGGGGTCAAAGAGATTGTTGGGTGGATGGGAGGGATCATTGACCATGCTAAGGGCCCTGAGTATGCAGTACTCCTGGTATGTATCTCAGACAGATAGAAGTCCCCAACGATCCTCCCAGAATTCCTCACAATGCTTTGTATGGTCTTTCAGAGGCCTTGCAATTCCTGTACCAGAAGGTGATGCGGTTGGTTAGTACACTCCCAATGGTGCTCCTATAATAATTGGTTAAAATGGGTGGGAGGGGGAGGAGGGAAAGGGGCCTCACTTGCCCCAATCTCCTCAGGAAGAGGAAAAACTGTGATGCTTTCTTAACTAAAGAAGTAGTGTTGAAGGACCAGGTAAGATTGCCCGTTGTGTGCACTCCCAGAAACTTGGTGCTCCGAGCAATTTATGTGCAGTGAGGAGTGGTCAGCCAGCACCTTCCTAAGGTTCACAATCATCTCTTTAGTTTTGTCCACATTGCGACTCAAGTTGTTGTGCTGCACCATCCTACCAACCAGTCTACCTCCTCTCTGTATGCTCTTGTCGTCATAATTGATGAGCTCGACCACTGTTGTGTCATCAGCAAACTTATTAATTTGGTTTGAACTGGATCTAACAGTTCAGTCACACGTCAGCAGTGTGAACAGCAGCGGACGGAGCACACAGCCCTGGGGGGCACCGACGTTAAGCGTGATGGAGTTGGAGATGTTGCTGCCAATGTGGACTGTGGTAATTAGCATTACCCACCTAAATGAAGGACGGCAGTTTCTCAATGGGGTCATCTACCATACCTAGTGTTCCTGGTGTGGCCTGCTGTCTATCGGTCAGACCTGATGTAGACTGGGAGACTACTTTGTTGAGCACCTTCGCTCCATCTACCTCAAAAAGTGGGATTTCCTAGTGGCCACCCATTTCAATTCTACTTCTCATTCTCAATCTGACATGTCAGTCCGTGGTCTCCTCTACTGCCACGATAAGGCCTACACTCTGGTTGGAGGAAGAACACCTCATATTCCATCTAGGTAGCCTCCAACCTGATGGCACGTACATCGATTTCTCGAACATCCGGTAATTATCAAACCACACCCCACCTTCACTGTTCCCCATTTGTGTTTCCCTCTCACACTTTCCCTTCTTACCTGACCATCACCTCCCTCTGGTGCTCCTCCCCCTTTCCTTTCTTCCATGGCCTTCTGTCCTCTCCTATCATTTTCTCCTTCTCCAGCCCTCACCTCTTCTACCAATCAACTTCCCAGCTCTTCACTTCTTCCCCTTCCCCTCTCCTGGATCCAACAATCACCTGCCACCTTGTATTGCTTCCTCCCTTTGCCCTACCTTCTCATCTGGCTTCTTCCCCCTTACTTTACAGCCCTGATGAGGGGCCTCAACCTGAAACGTGACTGTTTATTCTTTTCCATAGGTGCTCTCTGGCCCTCTGAGTTCCTCCAGCATTTTGTGTGTGTTGCTTTGGAGTGAATCAGTTCAAGAGGATGCCTCACTACCACCTTCAGAAGCTCCGGTGGGGATGGGCACACGTCCCAGAAATGCCAACGTTTTAAACAATGAATATAAATCACAATCTCCCGAGCATTTTCCATAAATTCTTCTGTTGGTCCCTGCTGAACCTTGATTTTTAGGTGCATTCACTTAGGAACAGGTACTACTACATTTCATGTCACCCCTGATGATCATTGAGAAGGTTTTCCACGAGCTACCCTGATGAATGGCTTCATATGATGAACATCATCCCACAACGCTGATAGCTGGGCACCGCCAGAATTTTGTCAGACTGTCGCAAAATCTGGAGGAAGACTTGTAGATGGTAACATTACCTATGCATTGGAGATTGTCCCACCATGTCGAAGGGGCAAACTCCAGTTACCGTGTGGATGGTGAGCTAGTACTGAGAGTGACGCATTCCGTAACTTTCCTCATGATTGAAAGTTTATGGGTCGTTTTTACTTCCCACATTAAATTTATTTTCCTGATATTAGGAGCAAGGCATACTTTGGAATTTCTTTAGTTCTTTTGGCAGATTTGAAGCTGCAGAGTTAGAGATGGCTCAAGGCACAGTGAGAGCTATGAAACAGGATTTCAGCGAGACTTCTTGGAAGTTTTAAGGCCCAGTGACTTGTCCTCTGTCTACTCTACTCAATGGCTTCTGATATCATGCAGACTGAACTGAAATGGCTAAAGACTATTAGAAGGAGCCCAGGGCAGCTCATTCCTTGGCACTCCATAGTGTGAATGAATCTGCTGGGCTCTACCATCATTCAGACTGCCTACTTCTTATATAGGTTGTTTAAATTTTCCACCACCATTTACAACCAGATGTGGCGAGATCACAGAGGTTTGATTTGATCTGTTTTGTATTAGGATTGTTATATAACCATATAACCATGTAACAATTACAGCACGGAAACAGGCCATCTCGGCCCTTCTAGTCCATGCCGAACTCTTACCCTGTCCTATTCCCACCGACCTGCACTCAGCCCATAACCCTCCATTCCTTTCCTGTCCATATATCTATCCAATTTAACTTTAAATGACAACATAGAACCTGCCTTAACCACTTCTGCTGGAAGCTCATTCCACACAGCTACCACTCTCTGAGTAAAGAAGTTCCCCCTCATGTTACCCCTAAACTTTTGTCCTCTAATTCTCAACCCATGCCCTCTTGTTTGAATCTTCCCCACTCTCAATGGAAAAAGTCTAACCACGTCAACTCTATCAATCCCCCTCATAATTTTAAACACCTCTATCAAGTCTCCCCTCAACCTTCTACGCTCCAAAGAATAAAGACCTAACTTGTTCAACCTTTCTCTGTAACTTAGGAGATGAAAACCAGGAACATTTTAGTAAACCTCCTCTGCACTCTCTCAATTTTACTGACATACTTCCTATAATTCGGTAACCAGAACTGTACACAATACTCCAGATTTGGCCTTACCAATGCCTTATACAAATTCAACATTACATCACAACTCATATACTCAATGCTCTGATTAATAAAGGCCAGCAAACCAAAAGCTTTCTTCACCACCCTATCCACATGAGATTCCATCTTCAGGGAACTATGCACCATTATTCCTAGATCCCTCTGTTATGCTTCTCTCTCCACAGACGCTGTCTGATCTGCTGAATATTTCCAGCTGGTCCTGTTTTATTGCTTATTTCCTGAGGTCATGAGGTTATAAGTTGTAATTACAGTACAATCTACTGTTGTGGAGACATACACCATATGGAAGATAAACCTGGAAGATGTTAATTTTTTTTTATAATCCATCTCATTTGTCAAATTGACACAAAAAAATAGAAGGTGTTATCTGTAGGGAAGATGAGCCTTGTCTCCACAAGGACTACGCAAATGATAGTGCTGTAATTGAAGGGATAAAATTGACAGTTTCAAGTTAAAGTCAAGTATATTTTTCACACAGTTTCATCACCTCACATTTGCTGCAGACCCAGCCTGTTAGTTATGTTCTTAAGACATAGATTGTCATTGCCATTAGCAGTGCAGTATAATCAGTCTTGGTGATAGGCATTGAAGAATACTCTGCCATTCATCAGAATATTTTGCCAAGTTATGCATTCAGCAGGGAAGAGTATTAATTCATCATCTAAACAGAGCAGGAGGCTGTTTTCAACGGGAGCTTCCATGCCACCTTTAGACCTGATGCCATGAGATATTATGGGGTCTGAAAGCAAAGCTGTGGTTTCCTAGGCACACTATGTTTGTTGAGAGTTAGCACAGATATTGTTCTGCTTGCAGCTCTGATTGAATTAAAGCTGTTTAACCTTAATGATCAATAATCATTGAAATCTTTCGCAGCTGGAGTAAGATTTGGATAAAATGGCAATAGATTACATGAAATCCTTGTCCAGCATTGTCCACCAGCCTCTTTTTCACACCAGCACTCTCAGACTCTAATGTTTTGCTCCAGTGGATAGTCTGGGTTGTACTGATCAGAGCACTGTGTTTTTGGATTCTTGATGGGGCTGGCTGGTGGTGTAGTGGCATCAGCACTGGACTTCAAGGCAGATGGTCCTGAGTTCAAACCCAGCTAGGTCCCAACCTGGGCAGCAGCAGTATCTGCGCGGAAGAGAGGCCTGGCGATCTACTTCCATATCTTACCTTGAAATCCCTATGGACTATGAGGTCACGAAGAGTCAGACACGACTGAACAACAAAATGGGGTGAAAGGGAAGATAAAGCAATGGTGGAAAATTGCACCTTTTTACTTTTCTGATGGCAGAATCTTCCTCTAGCAAAGGGGTTCCCAACCTTTTTTATGCCATGGAACCCTACCATTAACTGAGGGGCCTGTGGACCCCAGTTTGAGAACCCCTACTCTAGAATGTCGATCATACGTGCTCATTAACACAGGACATACCCATCTATCCCAAGGCCTGCAGATCTTAGCCCCAAATATATTAGTCACAAAATTCATTACCTTACCCATGAGCTCAGACTCCAACCAAACTGCCTTGAGGACATTGATAAAGTTACCACTGGATAATGGGTGTGCTATGACTAATATCATTAATTACTCACTCTTAGATGAGGAATATTTACCCCAGTTAACTGTATAATTTAAAGACCATGGAAACTTACTTTAAGAAATACCAAGAAAAGCACAGAAGATCAGGACTTTCACCCGGGAAACAGCAGTTAAATGCACATGATATTCCTCAGACTCTGTCAATGTCGCTATGGGTTTCTTCACTGCCACACTTGCTTCTATCGGATGATTTTCAAGAAACATTTGTGAAGTACAGGAGACCTAGATAAATGAGAACAAATTGAATAATGATTTTTGCATGCATTGCCCAGCTTAAAATACATGAAACCAGCTGAGAAGTAATTTGAGAGGGGAAAATGAGGAAGTATTTTTATTAATTCTGAATGGCTTGCTGAAAGGTTCCCAATCAGTTTAAAGAAATGGCCCTAAAGCAGCAGGAAGAGCTTGCATTTCATAGAATCAGTTATTTCTGTCTTATTCTTCCTGTTCTTTGTGTTGCTGTTAAATTCATAAGAACATTTGAAACTATGTGTTAATATAGATAACAGGTTCTAATGCTGTCATATGGTGAGAGAAAATTATGCTTATAACTGCACAAGTGCGACTAATGGGAATATTTTTACCCAGTCTGTAAGTGATGATATTTTCTCTGTAACTCCTGCTAGCTTCCTAATAAATTAACCTTGGCAGTGGTCAGTGAAAACTATTTATGTTGAAGATATGAGATTAAAATTCCATGCACAAACAAACCGTATTGCTGAATACTTAAGTAACAGCCTTTGGTTGTCTCATTGCCCTAATCATCGGTGTTATTTCAAATACAGAGGTAACTGTGCTATCGAGCTACATAGAAATGGCAGGTTATTTTATTTTACCAAGGAAGCCACCGGACGAAATCCTTGTGAGATTGTTATGAGTCTGTAAAGTCAGGTTTTACACTAGCAATAGTTAGAAATCCCTTGCATATGGCAAATGGTGAGGAGTCACGCCGAGGGAGGAGTGACGAATCTCCTTCTGGTATGGAAGAAAGAAATAATTTCTCAGGTACTGCTGCAGCAAAAGAATTCACTGAAATAACTCTCTACCACGGCATTATGTTACATGAGGCTCAGATTTTGTTTAAAGATGACACAATCACGCTATAGAGTGAAGAAGGTAAAAATAAACATTATTTAAAATTGGTTCAGTACACTGAGCAAATGCATAAAGTCAGAACTCACTGGTGTGTGCAGGATAGATGGTTACATTTGTCCTAATACTCAGAATATTTGAATTCTAGTGTTTTCACAATATCACTATGGCTTGAGTTTTCCAAACAGATATAGAAACATAGAAACATAGAAAATAGGTGCAGGAGTAGGCCAATCGGCCCTTCGAGCCTGCACCACCATTTATTATGATCATGGGTGATCATCCAACTCAGAACCCTGCACCAGCCTTCCCTCCATACCCCCTGACCCCCATAGCCACAAGGGCCATATCTAACTCACTCTTAAATATAGCCAATGAACTGGCCTCAACTGTTTCCTGTGGCAGAGAGTTCCACAGATTCACCACTCTCTGTGTGAAGAAGTTTTTCCTTATCTCGGTCCTATTGTATTTGCAATATTGTCTCTATAGCAGTTTTATTGGAACAATAATGGCAAAGTATTTTAAAACACATCTTCTAAAAGCCTCTCTTAACACAGTACTTACATCTACAGTAACAGAGTGTTTAGAGAGGTTGGTGTTGAGACATACAGTATCAGCTCCTGCTCCAATTTGCCTACCAGGGGAACAGGTCCACATCAGGTGCCACCTCATTGGCTCTTCACTCAATCCTAGAACATCTGGACAGCAAAGGTGCATTCATCAGGATGCTCTTTATTGACTACAGCTCAGTATTCACTACCAATCCCCTCAAACCTAATCAATAATCTCTGAGATCTTTGCTTCAGTACCTCCTTGCGCAATTGGATCTTCAATTTCCTTCCTTGTAGACTCCAGTCAGTTCAAATTGGCAACAACATCTCCCCCGTGATCTCCATCAGCACAGGTGTACCATAAGGCTGTGCACTTAGCCCCTCGCTCGATTTGCTTTCCACTTAGGACTTTGTGACTAAACACAGCTCCAATACCATACTCAAGTTTGCTGACAATGCCACTGCCATAGGCCGAATCAAAGGCAGTTACGAATCAGCATACAGGAAGGAGATTGAAAATCTGGTGGCATGGTATCATAGCATCAAGCTCTCACTTAGTGTCAGTAAGACCAAGGAACAGATTATAGACTTCAGGAGAAGGAAACCAGAGGTCTACGGGCCATTCCTTATCGGAGGATCAGAGATGGCGAGGGTTAGCAACTTTAAATTCTAGGGTGTTACTATTTCAGAGGACCCAGCTCGTAAGAGCAACCGTGAAAGTGCACAACACCTTTATTCCTTAGGAGTCTGTGGAGATTCAGTATGACATCTAAAACTTTGACAAACTTCTATAGGTGTGTGGTGGATGCATCACGGCCTGGTATGGAAACACCAAAGCTTTTGAATGGAAGATCAAACAAAAGGTAGTGGATTCGGCCCAGTACATCATGGGTAAAGCCTCCCGTCCATCGAGCACATCTACATGAAATACTGGCAAAGGAAAGCAGCAACTATCAACAGAGATCCCCACCGCCCAGATCATGCTATCAGGTAGGAAGTACAAGAGACTCAGGAAGTACACCACCAGGTTCAAGAACAGTTACTACCCATCAACCATCAGGCTCTTGAACAAAAGGGAATAACTGCACTCACTTGCCCCATCAGTGAAATGCTCCTGCAGCCATTGATCTCATTTTAAGGACTCCTTATCTCACGCTCTCGTTATTTATTGCTGTTTATTTATATTTGGATTTGCACAGCTTGTTGTCTTCTGCACTCTGTTTGATCTTTCATCGATCCTCTTATAGTTACAATTCTATTGTTTTGCTGAGTACGTCCACAGGAAAACGATTTTCAGGGTTGTATATGGTGACGTATATGTACATTGATAAGAAAATTTACTTTGAAGTTTGAACTTTGAACTATTCTTTAATGAAAGCATGAAAATCATGATGCCACAGAAATGTAGCAGTAAGTGCGATGCTACTTCAGCCCAGGGTGTTCCAGAGTTCAATTCCGACACCATCTGTAAGAGTCTGTATATCCTCCCTGTGGAATGTGTGGGTTTCCCCCGAATGCTCTGGTTTCCTCCCACAGTCCAAAGACATACAGGTAGGTTAATTGTTGATTGTAAATTGTCCTGTAATTAGGTTAGGGTTAATCGGATTTGTCAGGAATTGCTGGGATAGCATGGCCTACTCAGCACTGCGTCACTAAATAAAGAATAAAATAGTAATGGAACCATTGCAGAACAAGGTTACTTAGTCCAGTGAGCTTCTTGTATGGAAATGCCAGTGCCCTTGTACAGAAAAGCCAAAAGAAATAATGGATATAGCCCAGTCCATCACGGGTAAAGCCCTCCCCAAACTTGAGCACATCGATGTGGAGCACTGTTGCAGGAAAGCAGCATCCATCATCAAGGGCCCCCACCATCCAGGCCATGATCTCTTCTTGCTGCTGCCATCAGGAAAAAGGTACAAGAGCCTCAAGACATGCACCACCAGTTTCGGGAGAGGGGCACTTTTCATGAAATTCTGCACCCTTTTTTCTCCAAACATACCTTTGCTCATTACGGCCAAAATTCCACGTCAGAAGTTTGCAAAGGAACATCTAAACAAGCCTGATGCATTTTGGAAACAAGTCCTGTGGAATGATGAAGTTAAAATAGAACTTTTCGGCCACAATAAGCAAAGGTATGTTTGGAGAAAAAAGGGTGCAGGATTTCATGAAAATTACACCTCTCCAACTGTTAAACACGGGGATGAATCGATCATGCTTTAGGCTTGTGTTGCAGCCAGTGGCATGGGGAACATTTACTGGCAGAGGGAAGAATGAATTCAATTAAATACCAGCAAAGTATTTGTAGTAAGCACAAGGTTGTCATTGTGGGAGATTTTAATTTTCCACACATAGACTGGGAAACCCATTCTGTAAAAGGGCTGGATGGTTTAGAGTTTGTAAAATGTGTGCGAGGTAGTTTTTTGCAGCAATACATAGAGGTACCAACTAGAGAAGGGGCAGTGTTGGATCTCCTGTTACGGATGAGATAGATCAGGTGACAGAGGTATGTGTTGGGGAGCACTTTGGGTCCAGTGATCACAATGCCATTAGTTTCAATACAATTATGGAGAAAGATAGGACTGGACCCAGGGTTGAGATTTTTGAACAGAGAAAGGCTAACTTTGAGGAGATGCGAAAGGATTTAGAAGGAGTGGATTGGGACAATTTGTTTTATGGGAAGGATGTAATAGAGAAATGGAGGTCATTTAAGGGTGAAATTTTGAGGGTACAGAATCTTTATGTTCCTGATAGGTTGAAAGGAAAGATTAAATGTTTGAGAGAGCCATGGTTTTCAAGGGATATTGGAAAGTTGGTTCGGAAAAAGAGAGAGATCTACAATAAATATAGGGAGCTTCGAGTAAATGAGGTGCTCGAGGAATATAAAGAATGTAAAAAGAATCTTAAGAAAGAAATTAGAAAAGCTAAAAGAAGATATGAGGTTGCTTTGGCAAGTAAGGTGAAAATAAATCCAAAGGGTTTCTACAGTTATATTAATAGCAAAAGGATAGTGAGGGATAAAATTGGCCCCTTAGAGAATCAGAGTGGACGGCTCTGTGCGGAGCCAGAAGAGATCAGGGAGATTTTGAACAATTTCTTTTCTTTGGTATTCAAAAAGGAGAAGGATATTGAATTGTGTAAGGTAAGGGAAACAGGTAGGGTATTTATGGAAACTATGATGATTAAAGAAGAGGAAGTACTGGCGCTTTTAAAGAATATAAAAGTGGATAAGTCTCCGGGTCCTGACTGGATATTCCCTAGAACCTTGAGGGAAGTTAGTGTGGAAATAGCAGGGGCTCTGACAGAAATATTTCAAATGTCATTAGAAACGGGGATGGTGCCGGAGGATTGGCATATTGCTCATTGTGTTCCATTGTTTAAAAAGAGTTCTAAGAGTAAACCTAGCAATTATCGGACTGTGAGTTTGACATCAGTGGTGGGTAAATTGATGGGAATTATTCTTAGAGATGGTAAATATAATTATCTGGATAGACAAGGTCTCATTAGGAACAGTCAACAAGGATTTGTGCGTGGAAAGTCATGTTTGACAAATCTTATTGAATTTTTGAAGATGTTACTAGGAAAGTTGACGAGGGTAAAGTGGTGGATGCTGCCTATCTGGACTTCAGTAAGGCCTTTGACAAGGTTCCACACAGAAAGTTAGTTAGGAAGGTTCAATCGTTAGGTATTAATATTGAAGTAGTAAAATGGATTCAGCAGTGGCTGGATGGGAGACGCCAGAGAGTAGTGGTAGATAACTATTTGTCAGATTGGAGCCCGGTGACTAGTGGTGTGCCTCAGGGATCTGTACTGGGTCCAATGTTGTGTGTTTTATATATATATTAATGATCTGGATGATGGGGTGGTAAATTGGATTAGTAAGTATGCAGATGATACTAAGATAGGTGGCGTTGTGGATAATGAAATAGGTTTTCAAAGCTTGCAGAGAGATTTAGGCCAGTTAGAAGAGTGGGCTGAAAGATGGCAGATGGAGTTTAATGCTGATAAATGTGAGGCGCTACATTTTGGTAGGACTAATCAAAATAGGACATACATGGTAAATGGTAGGGCATTGAAGAATGCAGTAGGACAGAGGGATCTAGGAATAATGATGCATAGTTCCCTGAAGGTGGAATCTCATGTGGATAGGGTGGTGAAGAAAGCTTTTGATATGCTGGCCTTTATAAATCAGATAATTGAGTATAGAAGTTGGGATGTAATGTTTTGAAATTGTACAAGGCATTGCTAAGGCCAAATTTGGAGTATTGTGTACAGTTCTGGTCACCGAATTATAGGAAAGATGTCAACAAAAATTGAGAGAGTACAGAGAAGATTTACTAGAATGTTACCTGGGTTTCATCTCCTAAGTTACACAGAAAGGTTGAACAAGTTAGGTCTTCATTCTTTGGAGCATAGAAGGTTGAGTGGGGACGAGAGAGGTATTTAAAATTATGAGGGGGATAGATAGAGTTGACGTGGATAGGCTTTTTCTATTGAGAGTGGGGGAGATTCAAACAAGAGGACATGAGTTGAGAGTTAAAGGGCAAAAGTTTAGGGGTAACATGAGGGGGAACTTCTTTACTCAGAGAGTGGTAGCTGTGTGGAACAAGCTTCCGGCAGAAGTGGTTGAGGCAGGTTCGATGTTGTCATTTAAAGTTAAATTGGATAGCTATATCGACAGGAAAGGAATGGAGGGTTATGGGCTGAGTGCAGGTCAGTGGACTAGGTGAGAGTAAGAGTTCGGCATGGACTAGGAGGACCGAGATGGCCTGTTTCCATGCTGTAGTTGTTATGTGGTTATATATGGTTAAAGTCTGGAAGCAAACATCACACTGTTTGTAAAAAAGTTGAAGATGAAAAGAGGATGGCTTCTACAACAGGATAATGATCCTAAGCACACCTCAAAATCCACAATGGTCTACCTCAAGAGGTGCAAGATGAAGGTTTTGCCATGGCCCTCACAGTCCCTGACCTAAACATCATCGAGAATCTGTGGATAGACCTCAAAAGAGCAGTGCATGCAAGACGGCCGAAGAATCTCACAGAACTAGAAGATTTTTGCAAGGAAGAATGGGTGAAAATCCCCCAAACAAGAATTGAAAGACTCTTAGCTGGCTACAAAAAACATTTGCAAGCTGTGACACTTGCCAAAGGGGGTGTTACTACGTACTGCCATGCAGGGTGCCCAAACTTTTGCTTCAGGCCCTTTTCCTTTTTTGTTATTTTGGAACTAAAACATGGAAATAAAAAATGTTTTCTTGCTTAAAGTATTAAAGAAATGTGTCATTTTTAACTGTATGCCTTTTGGACAATAAACCTGACTGGTCTAAGAACACTGAGGCTGTCTACAAGAAGGGTCAGAGCTGTCTCTATTTCCTGAGGAGACTGAGGTCCTTTAACATCTGCCAGATGATGCTGAGGATGTTCTACGAGTCTGTGGTGGCCAGTGCTATCATATTTGCTGTTGTGTGCTGGGGCAGCAGGCTGAGGGTAGCAGACACCAACAGAATCAACAAACTTATTCGTAAGGCCAGTGATGCTGTGGGGATGGAACTGGACTCTCTGACGGTGGTGTCTGAAAAGAGGATGCTATCCAAGTTGCATGCCATCTTGGACAATGTCTCCCATCCACTGGGTGGGTACAGGAGTACATTCAGCCAGAGACTCATTCCACCGAGATGCAACGCAGAGCATCATAGGAAGTCATTCCTGCCTGTGGCCATCAAACTTTACAACTCCTCCCTTGGAGGGTCAGACACCCTGAGCCAATAGGCTGGTCCTGGACTTATTTCCTGGCATTAATTTACATATTACTATTTAACTATTTATGGTTTTATTACTATTTATTATTTATGGTGCAACTGTAACGAAAACCAATTTCCCCCAGGATCAATAAAGTATGACTATGACTATGAGTATGACTATGACTATGAAATCAGTTCATCTTTTACTCGCTTAGCTATTCACACTAACAGAAATTTTGGCCAGGGGTGCCCAAACTTTTGCATGCAACTGTATATGTACTTTGATAATAAATTTACTTTGAACTTTGAAATTTGTATGATCATTCTACTTGAACATTCCCTAGCTCTTTCCCCATAGTGCTGCATTTTCTTTCTTTCAAGTACTTGACTAGCTTCTTTCCAGAACCTATAGTTGAATCCATTTCAAGTGATAGATTCTTGCGTCAAAATGCTGATTAAGAGAAAATTCTTATTCATCTACTGACTCTTATATTTTACCCTGAATTTATTGTCACTGGTAAATTGGCTAATCTCACCACCGAGCTGTGCATGCATCTTGAGGCCAATTAATGGGCATAGAATGCAGGGTCAGCCATGGAACAGAAGGTCTTCCACGGCAGGGATAGGTGTGTAGGTGTTGGAAGGGGGTTACCACCAAAGGATGCTTCTATGCCATTTAATTACCAACAGTAGCATCCAGCAGTGAAAACAGTTCCGTCCTTTGTGTCTTAAAACTTACTAATGTTGAACTCTATTAAATCTTTCATTAATCATCTCTGCTCTAAGCCTCTTCATATAACACAAACCCCACTCCTTGAGCAACTTGGTTATTCTTGGTCCCATTCTCTCAGGTCTCATCTACACGTCTTTAGATATTTCATTGCATGCCATCTCCTGCAGAATCTGGCCTTGAAATAAAAATGCAACAGTAATAAAGATCATGAATAATTTCTGTTCCATGTTACCTTAACTCCGGTCTAAATCATGAAAGCACATAAAAGTATACAGAATTTATGTTCCTTATTATCAGGTCCACATTCTAATACTGTATTTATCCACTGAAATTTGCAAAGGCATTGACATTAATTCAGTTTCAAAAACAAGTTTCAATATTTACTCAGATCCATTCAAAAGCTTGGGCCATTAACAGCCTAGAAATAGTTTGTGAGGTCTGGTCACTGTGGTTCAGATAGTTTGTGAAGTCTGGTCACTGTGGTTCAAATAGTTTGTGAAGTCTGGTCACTGTTGTTCAGATAGTTTGTGAAGTCTGGTCACTGTGGTTCAGATAGTTTGTGAAGTCTGGTCACTGTGGTTCAGATAGTTTGTGAAGTCTGGTCACTGTGGTTCAGATAGTTTGTGAAGTCTGGTCACTGTTGTTCAGATAGTTTGTGAAGTCTGGTCACTGTGGTTCAGATAGTTTGTGAAGTCTGGTCACTGTTGTTCAGATAGTTTGTGAAGTCTGGTCACTGTGGTTCAGATAGTTTGTGAAGTCTGGTCACTGTTGTTCAGATAGTTTGTGAAGTCTGGTCACTGTGGTTCAGATAGTTTGTGAAGTCTGGTCACTGTGGTTCAGATAGTTTGTGAAGTCTGGTCACCGTGGTTCAGATAGTTTGTGAAGTCTGGTCACTGTGGTTCAGCAGCTATTTTTCACATAGCAACTGAGAGGTTAATTTTGACTTGGGATGATAGTGAGTCACATAGGCTGCCTGTCTCCCAATGCTTATTCCCATCAGCTTTGTGGGATGAGAAATGGTTGCCATTTCAATGAGTCCCTGATCTATATTAGATTAGATTAGATTATGAGGATACTCAGTCCTCATTTATTGTCATTTAGAAATGCATGCATTAAAAAATGATACAACGTTCCACCAGAATGATATCACAAGAAAACACAGGACAAACCAAGACTAAAACTGACAAAAACCACATAATTATAACATATAGTTACAACAGTGCAAAGCAATACCATAATTTGATAAAGAGCAGACCATTGGCACGGTAAAAAAAGGTCTCAAAAGTCCCGATAGACTCATCATCTCATGCAGGTGGCCGAAGGGAGGAACTCTCCCTGCCATGAACCTCCAAGCGCCACCAACTTGCCGATGCGGCACCATTGGAAGCACCCGACCGCAGCGGACTCTGAGTCCGTCCAAAAACTTCGAGCCTCCGACCAGCCCCTCCGACACAGCCTCTCCGTGCACCATCCTCTGCCGAATGTTTTGACTCTGCCCCAGCCGCCAAGCAACAAGCAAAGCCGAGGACTCGGGGCCTTCTCCTCCAGAGATTCTGGACCACACAGTAGCAGCAGCAGCGAAGCAGGCATTTCAGAAGCTTCACCAGATGTTCCTCCGTGCTCTCACATTCATCTCCATCAAATCAGGATTGTGTACAGACGGCACCCTACTTGACAGATAACAGACATCACCACTGGAGTGGCCGCTGCGAGCTGCATCGACCTGGATGACACGAGTCACTGGATGACCTGGATGACCACTCTTTGACCAAGATACCTCTTGATACCTCTAACAAAATTACATGACTAATATATTCTGGATTCAAATAAAGGCAGGAGGAGAAGATGGCGGCGCACTGCTCGTGCGCAGCTCTCCGGTGAAAATGATATCGTATCTGTTAAATAGGGGCCGCAGACAATTCTGATTTGATCAAGTATGGACGTGAAAGCACAGAGGAACATCTGGAGAAATTTCTGAAACGCCCGTTCACTGCTGTCGTTACTGTGTGGTCTTGAATCTTTCAGAGGGTAGGCCTCAAAATCCCCGGCCTTGCCTGCTTTTGGCGACCGAGACGGAGGTCGAATCGCTCGGACAGAGATTGCGCTCAGTACTCGGTGTCGGAGAGCTGATTGGAGCTCGAAGTTTTCCGACGACTCAGAGTCGGACTGTGGTCGGCATGGCAGGGAGACTTTTTCTTCCTTCTCCTGTCTGCGTGAGATGTGGGACATTTGAGAAACTGTGCTCACGGACTTCTTCATCAAGTTGTGGTATTGTGCACTGTTGTAACTATATGTTATAATTATATGGTTTTGTCAGTGTTTTCAGTCTTGGTTTGTCCTGTGTTTTGTGATATCACACCGGAGGAAATAATGTATCAGTTCTTAATGCATGCATTACTAAATGACAATAAAGAGGACTACGTGTCTTCATAATCATAAATCCCTCTTCAAGATTCCTAATCTAGACCAATACATGGTATTAAAGTCCTTCTGATGAGACCTTAAATTGAGCTCCTGCTTGCTTGTTCAGATGGCTTGGCTCAATATTGTGGGCCTAAGAGCCGCTACTGAGCTGTACTCTTCTATGTTCTAAGTAGTCAATGGACGCTTGCTGTCAGGAAAAGTCAGAAATGCTGTCAGATCCCAGTTCTGCGATGCTACCTGTCTTCACTGAAACCAAGGTAGAGGAAACTCCTTCCCTATGAATCCAGTGCCTGCGTGACCACTGTACTACAGTGAAACATAGCAGATGCTTAGCAAGATCATGTGGTGTGGAGGTTCAGAGTCAAGGTGACCTTGGCCAGTTTAATAATGGGCATGATTTCACCCAGAAACAATTTCAGGTGTAATTGCTTTCAAGCTTATTTATGCATTGTTTGTACATAAAACGTGGCTTAAAGTATTCCAGTTTTCAGTCAGCAGTTTTGAAATGACAACCATTTCTCATTCGACAAAGTCAACGTGAAGGAAAGTGGAGAGAGATGTAAAGCAGGCTGCCTACAGACACTTACCGTCACCCAAAATTAAATAACCCCACCTCGGTTGCTGCATTCAAGATAGCTGCAGAACAAATGACCAGACTTCACAAACAGGTTTTTGTCTCTGAAACCGTTTGATATGGCCAGAGGTTGTGAAAAGCTCTGAATAATTTTAGAAACTAGCTTTGGCAACAAAATAAATGCACGGTGCAAGGTTCGAGATTTCCAACATCTGCAAAGAGGGCTAGGATTCTTTGTCCAGGTTACCTGGCAACTGAGTTGTGTGGGAACAAAAAGTGACTTTTTTATTTATGCAGAATGATTTAACAGAAATGAATGAAATGATGAAGTGAAGTACAAGACCTCCAATCAGAAAGAGTAAAGTGGAATTGATGCAAGAGGGAAGGATATTAGTAAAATTACCATTTCTATTCATTTATAATTTACCATTTAAAAAAATTATTTTCTTGGCCAGGACTGGTGGAGCTGAAATTTTTTCCAAAAAAAATTGGACATATTAAAGCTATTATCTTGGCTCCTGATGCAAATTCTGTTTCATTGTCTCAGACCGAATCATAATGCTCATAAGTCTGGCTTTGATCTTTGGACAGTCTGCTTTGATTTGCCTTGCTAACGTTTTCTAATGATGTCCTTGTCTCAGTTTACTGATGCTGAATACTCAGTTGTGTCTTTGTTAACTTACCTTACTATTCCTATACCCACCTGCGGCTTGTTTTCCATCATCTGCTCTATGCTTTTCCCTAAGGCCAGATGCACATTACATCCGGTGTGAGCAGGTTTCACCTTTCAACCCTAATTACCCCGGATCCCTATCCCTGTCCATTAACTTTAAAATCCTTCTCCTTAATTTAAATAGCAGAGCAAGGGGTTGAGGCAGGTAATTTAACAATATTTAAAAGGTACTTGCACAGGTTCATGGATAAGAGAGGTTTAGAGGAATATGGGCCAAACATGAGCATACAGGAATAGTTTAGGTGGTAATCTTAGTCATCATGGACAAATTGGACCAAAGTGACTGCTTCTGTGCTGTTTGCCTCTGGACCCTATGACTTCCATACCTTCCTGGTCTTCATCTCTGTACTCCATTTCACTGTATATAAACATGAACCTGTGGTAAATAAATCTGAATCTGAATCAATCTGTACCCCACAGCCACACCTCACCTCTCCATTTCTCCAGGAGTGCTTTGCTTTTCTCCAGTTCTCGCTTCTTGCACATACCTGATGTTCCACCATTGTTAGCTGGAATCTCTGCTGCCTATGTCCTGACCGTACGCCAGATCACCTGTCTGAATCTCTCTTGCTGCAGCTTGGGACAAATGTTTCATTAGATGCTGTTCCCTTGAAGTGCCTCTGAATGTTTTAAGTTGGCAAGAGGTATAATACAGGTTCTTTTTCTGATGAGAAGCCTGACAATGGTTTATGCTGCAATGAGGAAGATTTATTAGGATAGAATTTCCATTGTGTTTTTATAATTTTGACTGTAATTTCTTAACTCTTGCACCACCTCGCCATTGTTTCCACCAGCTATGTTGGAAGAGCAGAAGAACCACTTCAGGAAGTGGTTTTTATAACATACAAAACATCAATTTATAGAAAGTATTAACCATCCAGTTTTAACTCCGAATTGGAACTAGAAACTGACGGCTAATTATTTGACCACAATATTGACAGCAAAGAGGTGCGCCAATATATTTATTTCCTCATATTACTGGCAACTTCATTACCAACCACAGCAATTCTCTGGCAGGAGTAGGGAAAAAAAAACCTTTGAACAGGTAGTGTCTGGGAGATGAACAAATAGGTTGACATTTTTTTGGTGTAAATCATTGGTCAATACATTTGCTAGAGATTTGTCTCTTTCATTGCAACTTCCATTCAGATCACATGACTGCGAGTTCATATCATCCAATGTTGACTTCAGGAAGGGGAAGTGGAAGGAATGCACACCAGTTCTTATCGAGATTCAAGTTCCTGGGTGCCAACATTTGAGATGACCTATCCTGGGCTCAACATATTCATGCAATTATAAAGAAGATATGAGAATGGCTATATTTCGTTAGAAGTTTGAGGAGACTTGGTATGTCACGAAAACACTGACAAATTTTGACAGATGTACCAGGGAGAGCATTCTAACTGGTTGCATCCTTGTCTGGTCTGGAGGGACCACTGCACAGGTTCAGGAAAAAAAGCTGCAGAGAGTTGTAAATTCAGCCATCTCCATCATGGGGACTAGCGTCTCAGCATCCAGGACGCTTCTAAAGGGGATGTCTCAAAAAGCCGGTATCCGTCATTAAGAACCACCATTACATGCCCTCTTCTCATTGTCATCATCAGAGAGGAAGTACAGGAGCCTGAAAACACACACTCAACGTTTCAGGAACAGCCTCTTCCCCTCTGCCATCAGATTTCTAAATGGACAGTGAATCCATGAACACTATCTCACTACTTTTCCTCTCATTTTTCAAAATTAATTTAGTTTCTATATATAATTATCATAATTTATAGTTATATTATCATGTATTGCAGTGTATTGCTGCTGCAAAGCAACAAACTTCATGACATATGCCAGTGGTTAAACCTGATTCTGATTCAGTGCAATGAAGAAACAAAATTTCCCGGACCCCTGCTCATCTTTACTGAGGTGAACACTTACATTTTTACAACACCTCAACGTTCAGATCTTAGTCATAGTCATAGTCACAGTCATACTTTATTGATTCCGGGGGAAATTGGTTTTCATTACAATTGCACCATAAATAATAAATAGTAATAAAGCCATAAATAGTTAAATAGTAATATGTAAATTATGCCGGTAAATTATGAAATAAGTCCAGGACCAGCCTATTGGCTCAGGGTGTCTGACCCTCCAAGCGTGAAGTTGTAAAGTTTGACAGCCACAGGCAGGAATGACTTCCTATGACGCTGTGTTGCATCTCGGTGGAATGAGTCTCTGGCTGAATGTACTCCTGTGCCCTACCAGTACATTGTGTAGTGGATGGGAGACATTGTCCAAGATGGCATGCAACTTAGACAGCATCCTCTTTTCAGACACCACCATCAGAGAGTCCAGTTCCATCCCCACAACATCACTGACCTTACAAATGAGTTTGTTGATTCTGTTGGTGTCTGCTACCCTCAGCCTGCTGCCCCAGCACACAACAGCAAACATGATAGTACTGGCCACCACAGACTCGTATAACATCCTCAGCATTGTCCGGCAGATGCTAAAGGACCTCAGTCTCCTCAGGAAGTAGGGACGGCTCTGACCCCTCTTGTAGACAGCCTCAGTGTTCTTTGACCAGTCCAGTTTACTGTCAATTCATATCCCCAGGTATTTGTAATCCTCCACCATGTCCACACTGACCCTCTGGATGGAAACAGGGGTCACCGGTACCTTAGCTCTCCTCAGGTCTACCACCAGCTCCTTAGTCTTTTTCACATTAAGCTGCAGATAATTCTGCTCACACCATGTGACAAAGTTTCCTACCGTAGCCCTGTACTCAGTCTCATCTCCCTTGCTGATGCATCCAACTATGGCAGAGTCATCCGAAAACTTACTAGTGTATGATAATTTTATCCTATCCTTGATGGCTGTGCCTTTGTCTGGGTCAGTTTGCACCATCCTCGTCAATAGAATGACCAACTCCAAGAACTTGGCTGCCTTCTCTGGACCCAAAACTACTTCCTTTGGATCTTTAAACACGAGGAATTCTGCAGATGCTGGAAATTCAAGCAACACACATCAAAGTTGCTGGTGAATGCAGCAGGCCAGACAGCATCTCTAGGAAGAGGTACAGTCGACGTTTCAGGCCGAGACCCTTCGTCAGGACTAACTGAAGGAAGAGTGAGTAAGAGATTTAAAAGTGGGAGGGGGAGGGGGAGATCCAAAATGATAGGAGAAGACAGGAAGGGGAGGGTTGGAGCCAAGAGCTGGACAGGTGATTGGCAAAAGGGATATGAGATGACCATGGGACAGGAGGCCTAGGGAGAAGGAAAAGGGGGAGGGAGGGGAAAAGCCCAGAGGATGGGCAAGGGGTATAGTCAGAGGGACAGAGGGAGAAAAAGGAGAGCGAGAGAAAGAATGTGTGTATATAAATAACGGATGGGGTACGAGGGTGAGATGGGGCATTAGCGGAATTTAGAGAAGTCAATGTTCATGCCATCAGGTTAGAGGTTACCCAAACAGAATATAAGGTGTTGTTCCTCCAACCTGAGTGTGGCTTCATCTTTACAGTAGAGGAGGCCGTGAATAGACATGTCAGAATGGGAATGGGTTGTGGAATTAAAATATGTGGCCACTGGGAGATCCTGCTTTCTCTGGCGGACAGAGCGTAGGTGTTCAGCAAAACGATCTCCCAGTCTGTATCAGGTCTCGCCAATATATAGAAGGCCACATCGGGAGCACCAGACGCAGTATATCACCCCAGCCGACCCACAGGTGAAGTGTCGCCTCACCTGGAAGGACTGTCTGGGGCCCTGAATGGTGGTAAGGGAGGAAGTGTAAGGACATGTGTAGCACTTGTTCCGCTTACAAGGATAAGTGCCAGAAGGGAGATCAGTGGGGATGGATCGGGGGGACGAATGGACAAGGGAGTCGTGTAGGGAGCGATCCTTGTGGAAAGCAGGGGGGGGGAGGGAAAGATGTGCTTGGTGGTGGGATCCCGTTGGAGGTGTTGGAAGTTACGGAGAATAATATGTTGGACCCGAGGGCTGGTGGGGTGGTAGGTGAGGACCAGGGGAACCCTATTCCTAGTGGGGTGGCGGGAGGATGGAGTGAGAGCAGATGTGCGTGAAATGGGGGAGATGCGTTTGAGAGCAGAGTTGATGGTGGAGGAAGGGAAGCCCCTTTCTTTAAAAAAGGAGGACATCTCACTCGTCCTGGAATGAAAAGCCTCATCCTGAGAGCAAGTGCGGTGGAGACAGAGGAATTGCGAGAAGGGGATGGCATTTTTGCAAGAGACAGGGTGAGAAGAGGAATAGTCCAGATAGCTGTGAGAGTCCGTAGGCTTATAGATTCTTTGGATCTTTATGAGGTGCAAAATTGAACTGCATGTTAACTATGAATTCAGCTGCATGAGATCCTTGATGGTCTTGGCAGAGTGGATCTAAAGTGTTAAGAAATATGGGTTCACCCACAGAGCCGAGGTAGACCTGTTGCTCCCAAATGGCTACGAGTCATCAACCCTCTTCCTCAAAGCAGGGAAAGTAGTCTTTAAATTCAGTCGGTGATAGATTCTTGTTAAGTAAGCGAATGAGAAGTTCAGATTCAGATATATCACATCTACATTGAAACATACAGTAAAACATGTTATTCTCATTAACAACCAACGCAATTAAGGATGTGCTGGGGGCAGGCCACAAGTGTTGCCACGTATTCCGTCACCAACATAGCCTGCCCACCATACTTGGCAGAATAACACATCACAACAACATCAGCAAAAGCAAGCCCATTTCCTCCCACCCATGCACACATACAGACAGTTCCGGAAGAAGATGGCACTAACAAACAACCTGACCAAGGGCAATATCCTTCGCACGGCTCACGAAACTACTCCCAAATAAGAGGAAATCTGCAGATGCTGGAAATCCAAGCAACGCACACTAAGTGCTGGAGGAACTCAGCAGGCCAGGCAGCATCTAGGAAAAGAGTATGGTCGACGTTTCGGGCCGAAATACTTCGGCAGGAAAACAACTACTTTTCTCGCTTGATTTATATATTCTTTTCCTTTCAAATGTGGGTTCTACTCCTGTTGGAGTCTGTGATCTATATTTTGGTTGAGTGTTTTTGGCTGATTGAATGACCTGACTCTTTGATCTCTCTAAGGGAGATCGGGGAGTCTTTGAGCAAAGTGTACAGCCTCAAGGCCAAGCAGCCTGGAAAGGAGGCGCAAACCCATGACCAAATCTTTTTCTCACTGATCTCGTTGATTAAAGTGTCAATGAGATTGAAAATCATCAAGGATGAGAACGGAAGGTGGGTGGGAGTTCAACACCATTTACCTGTGTTCGAATGCTCTCTCTCTCTCTCTCTCACACACACACTCACTCACTCACTGCTCTCAGAGGAAGGTGTCTGCGTGTGTCTGGTCTCTGTCTCTCTCTCCCTCTTGCCCAATGCTCCCAGAGGAAGGTCCCTGCGTTCAAATGGCCTCTCTCTCTCTCTCTCTCTCCCTCTCATTCGGGGAGTGAGTGCCGGAGTCCTGGATCCTGGGCAGTGTTTAATTGACGCCGTTTGTGGTTTAGACTCTATAGTTCATGTCATGATGTCTGGTTTCTGGCTGCTGCTTTTTTTGTTGCTATTTTGTGTGATTTTGATTGAAGAGGACTGGATCTGCAGGCTGAGTTGTTGAAGGACAAAGTGCTGGATTGAAATGAACTGAGCTAAAATGAATATGCCTGAACCCTTTAGATGACTTTATATTCTGTGTCTTTTGCTAACTTTTATTACCATTTGCGTGATTTGATTTTTTTTAAGTGTGGGGGTTTGTTTCATGGCTGTCTGATGGAAGACGGATCTCAGAGTTGTATACTGCCTACGTACTTTGATAATAACTGTCCTTCGGATCTTAGTGCTCCAGGCAGGTCTCCAGTCTCTAAGCTTCAGCCATTGGGCTTCAACTGGTCATCCGATCAACCTTATGCTTTGATCTTAACAGGATATTTAACATTACAGAGTACAGAGCTGAGGCTGCAATCAGATCAGCCCTCTTCTTTCTTATTAGCTGAACAAACTTCAGGGACTGACTAGTCAACTCCTTTTCCTAATTTGTATGCTTGTATGTATGTTTGATTGAACAGATGAATCTTTCTCTTATCCTGTATGTTCATCCAATCTTAGCATTCAACCCAGTATTTTCCATCACAGTGCTTTCTTCTTCTATCAGATACTTGTCCTTAATTCTCATTTAATTAGTGCTTTATGTCCCTAAGGCAGGGAAATGACAGGAAGGAACTTCATGCCATTTTCAGACTTTAGAGTTGAGGCCCTTTGAGTGTCTGAAAGTTCACACAGAACTAGTGGATGTGTTTCAGTCTCTGTACTCACATCTGCCACGTGCTTTCAAGCTCCTGAACAATTGGTGATGGGACGATTAGCGACTTGACACCAAATTGGAGAGGGACCATGAAGAAGAAACTGATTGTATCAGAATCAGAATCATACTTAATATCGCCAGCATACAGTTTGCCGTGAAATTTGTTGTTGTATGGCAGCAGTACATTGCAATACATAATAATAGAAAAAATGCAAATTACAGTAAGTCGATAGATATATATTAAATAGTTAAATTAAATAAGTAGTGCAGAAATAGAAACAAAAATGTAGTTCGTAGGTTCAATGTCCATTCTGAAATCTGATGGCAGATGAGAAGAAGCTGGTCCTGAATTGTTGAGTGTGCGTCTCAGGCTGGTGTACCTCCTCCATAATGATAGCAATTAGAACACAGCATGACCTCGATGATGGGTGTCCTTAATGATGAATACCACCTTTTTGAGGCATCGATCCTTGAAGATGTCCTGGATACTATAGAGGTTAGTGCACATGAGGGAGCTGACTAATTTTACAGCTCTCTGCAGCTTATTTCAATCCTGTGCAGTAGCCACACACCATCCCACCATGCCACCATGCCAGATGGGGATGCAGCCAGTTAGAATCCTCTCCATGGTACAACTGTAGAAATGTGCAAGGGATTTTGGTGACATATAGGATCTTCTCAAGCTCCTAATGAGATATAGCTACTGTCGTGACTTCTCATTGATATTATGCAGCGGTCCCCAACCACCGGGCCGCAGAGCATGCGGTACCGGGCCGCGAGGAAGCGATATGATTTGGTCAGCTGCACCTTTCCTCATTCCCTGTCACAGCCACTGATCAGCCATTACGCATGTGAAGTCATGACCCGCATGTCATCCGTGTCAGGGCGGGAAGGCGATCAACTCCTCGAGCTTGCAAATGACGACGGGCTGAAAAGTACGTTTGACATAACATCTCTATCGGCATTTTGGATCAAAGTCAAGGCTAAATATCCTGAGATAGCCACGAAAGCACTGAAAACATTGCTTCTATTTCCAACATTTTTCTGCGAAGCGGAATTTTCTGCAATGAATGCAACGAAAACTAAACTGCAGAATAGACTGGACATCAGGAACCCCCTTCGACTATCGATGTCTCCCATCACCCCTTGATTGGACGGGGTTGTTGCAGGGAAACAAGTCCAGGGCTCCCACTGATTCAGCGATATTGGTGTGTTGCAATGATTTTATATATTTATACAGGGAAAATATTTGCTGTGCGTTTAATATCCAAATATTACTTAAAATGTTATGATGCTATTGACTTATAAGTGACCGTATAACGATTACAACATGGAAACAGGCCATCTCTCCCCTTCTAGTCCGTGCCGAACGCTACTCTCACCTAGTCCCACCGACCTGCACTCAGCCCGTAACCCTCCATTTCTTTCCTGTCCATATACCTCTCCAATTTTTCTGTAAATGATCGTATCGAACCTGCTTCTGCCACTTCTACTGGAAGTTCATTCAAAACTTACTTACTTCAAGCTCCCCTGATAATTGACTTATCATTATATCCATGCGAGGAAAATATGCGCTCTGTGTTTAATATTAAATTCGTTAGATAAACCTTTTTAGAAACAAAATTGAGTGTATTACCCACTTATCACCTGTATTCCGGTAGTGATCAACACCCACCCCCACGAACAGAATCGCCAAAAAAAAGGATTTGCTCCGGTGGTGGTGGGGGGGAGGAGGGAGGGAGGAATCGGCAGGTCACAACGCGCATGCGTATTGGTTCCCGCGCAAGGTTTCATGGTCATTGTAGTCTTTTTTGGTAAACAACGCATTTGACTGCTACTCTTGTTCATTGGCAACCCTACCCCCCCGGTCGGCCGGTCCGCAAGAATATTGTCAATATTAAACCGGTCCGCAATGCAAAAAAGGTTGGGGACCCTTGATATTATGGGTCCAGTAGAGATCTTCAGAAGTGCACAATCAGTTCTTTGGTCTTACTGACGTTGAGTGCGAGCTTGTTGCTGTGACACCAACTCAACTAGCTGGTATATCTCGCTCCTATACTCCCCCTTGTCTCCATCTGAAATTGTGTCAACAATGGTTGTATCATCAGCAAATTTATAGATGGCATTTGAGCTGTGCCTAACCACACAGTTATGGGTGTAGAGAGAGCAGAGCAGTGGGATAAGCACACAGCCCCGATGTGCACCAGTGTGGATTGTCAGTGAGGTGGAGATGTTATGTCCAATCCACACAGATTGTGGTCTTCCAGTTAGGAAGTCGAGGATCCAGTTGCAGAGGGAGATACAAAGGTCCAGGTTCTGGAGCTTTTTGATCAGAACTGTAGGAATGATGGTGTTAAATGCTGAGCTGTGGTCAATAAACAGTGTCCTGACATAGGTATTTGTATTCTCTGGGTAATCCAAGCCACATGAAGAGTCAATGAGATCGCATCTTCCGTACACCTATTGTGCTGATAGGCAAATAGCAGTGAGTCCAGGACTTTGCTGAGACAGGAGTTAATCCTAGTCATAACCAGCCTCTCATCACCATAGATATGAGTGCCCTTGGGTGATAGCCATCGAGGCAGCTCACCCTTTACTTCTTGGGCACTGGTATAATTGTTGCCCTTTTGAGGCAGGTAGAAACTTCCGACTGTAACAATGAGAGACTGAAAATGTCTTTGCACACCCTTTCCAGTTGGTTGGTACAGATTTTCAGAGCCCTACTAGGATCTCCATTGGGGCCTGACACCTTGCGAGGGGTCAATATCTTGAAAGACAGCCTGACGTTGGCCTCTGAGACAGAGATCACAAGGTCACTGGGTGTTGCAAGGAGCCTCACAGCTGTAGTTTTAAAGCGAGCATGAAAGGCATTGAGTTCATCCGGGAGTGATGCACCGCTGCCATTCATGATGTTAGGTTTGCATTTGCAGGAAGTAATAGCCTGCAAATCCTGCCTGAGTTGACATGCATCCTATTCCACCTCCAACCTTGCTCAGAATTATTCCTTTGCTTTTGAGACAGCCCTTCACAAGTTGTACCTGGTTTTCTTGTGCAGACTTGTGTGGCCAGACTTGAATGCCAAAGACCTAGTCCTCAGAAAACTACAAACCTCCTGGTTCATCCATGACTTTTGATCCAGGTATGTACTGGTAGGCACACACTCATCCACACAGGCTTTAATAAAGTAAAGGAACAGCTATGGCATTCTCAATGAGACTCGAAGATGAATCCCTAAACACAGTCCAGTCCACTGATTCAAAGCACTATGGTACCTCCCTTGTCTATATTTACTTGTTTCTCACTACTTGTGCTGCAGTCTTCAGTCTCTGCCTTTAATCATGAAGTAGATGTACAGCCAAGTGATCGGACTTTCCAGAGTGTGGACGTGGGATCGCATGGTAGGTGCTCTTGATGGTGATGTAACAGTGGTCCAGTGTGTTGGCTCCTCCAGTACTACAATTTGTTGGTAATAATTATTTCAAGACTTTCTCAAGCTGGCCTGGATAAAATCCCCCACAATGATAGGGAAGGCATCAGGATGTGCTGTTTCTTGCCTGTAGATTACACTGTTCAGTTCGACTAGAGCCTATTTGACACTGGTCTCTGGTGGGATGTACACCACTACCAGGATGATTGCTGAAATCCCCCAGGATGACTGCTGAATGTGGAACCTTCTTAAGGAAAAGATCTAGTATCCATCACCGTATTCCAACCTTCAACCAAAAGGTAACAATTCTGCTAGTGCAGAAACCTTTTGTTAATTTGTTGGGTTTTTTTTTGGCTTAGATTTTTACTGTTCAGTTTCCAATGTCAGAATTCTACAAACCAAATCATGGCTGACTTCACAACATAATTGGCACCGCACTGAACCATACTGCTTATCTGAGTTATTTGTTAGTCTGAGCTAAAACTCCAGAGTCTCACCACAGTCTCCGCCAGTCTTAAGCTGAGGCCCTGAGTTAGAACAGTGAATAATAATGACAGAACATGATGACTAAATATCTGTGAGGATCTATGGAAACGAGGCCTCTGGCCATCCTCTTGCTCTAAAACGTTTTGTCAGTCGAATGTACATGCAACCAAGGCCATTGGGTGTTGTCTTCTTCACTTTGCATCATGGTGCAAGTGCTCTATATGTCATCCCCTAATTTCTATTATCTATCATGCTCTTAAATCATTCAAAAAGCAGTTTTCTTGCCTTTAAATATTCTTATCTCAAAGTTTGAAAATATCTACTAAATAGCTGCCTTTTAAAAAAGAAGATGCTGGAAACACTGATTAGATCAGGTAGCATTTGTGGGGAGAGAAATAGTTCATGCTACAAGTCAATAACCTTTTGCAAGATCTGATCCTTGATTTTAAAAGTTTGCAATTGCCCTTCCCTTAGATCAGGGGTTTCCGAACATTGTTTTATCCCATGGACCCACACCATTAACCTTGTGGTCCGTAGACCCCATGTTGGGAACCCCTGCCTTAGATGGTGTCTCATTGGATTGTATTTACAGATATTATTCAATTTATTTCAAATTTCCAGCATTTGCAGTCATTATTTTGACTGAGCTAGAGAGTTGTATTTATTGTACTGTATTAACCCTACTTCTTTCTCCATAGACGCTGCTTAACCTGCTAAGCATTTCCAACCTTGGTTGTTTTAATGAGGGACAAAAAATTGATCCAGATTTAACACAGCATAGAGAAGGAGAAACAGAGTTAACATTGAAGTTTGATGGCCTTTCATCTGAGCTGGTAAATGTTGGAAGTCAATATACTTTAAGGGGCACTTTTGATTTGTTTTTTGCTTTATGAACTTTTAATCCATTGAGAATAAAATCAGAATAGAAACACAACAATTAAAGAGCTGAAATAAAAACAAAACTGGTAATACTCAACAGGTTAAGTGGCAGCCGTACAAAGACAAACCGTGTTCATGTTTTGGTTAAATATGAAAATAAGAAAGTAAAATATTAAACCTGTTTCTCTCTCCACAGTTGCTGCCTGACCAGCATTTTCAGTATTTTCTGTTACTCCTGCAGTTTTCTTTCATTTTCCGTTGTGCTGATGATTAAAAAAATTACCCCCAAAGTCTGAAGACATTTTTGTTATTTTTTTCTGTAACTGGCTGCATGTCCAGTACTGTCCCTACTTGTTCAAATTCCTTCTTCACAGATGAACAGGGTTCACAGTCCACATTAAGATCTTAACCACAACCATATAAAAGGATAGAAAATGTAATCGCAATAGGAGACATAAGGTACACTATATTTAGCTTGACTCCTTTACAAATTTACCAGGTCTGCCAATGAAAGTCATATTTAATCTAACTGATTTCACAGTTTGTTTTATTTACTGTGGTTTACTTTTGACAGTTTTGAGTGCTTGCTTCCTCAGTACACAAAAGTCTATCAATTATATTCAGTAAATCTGCCTTTGAGATTGCCATATGATAGTCTTCACTGAGTGAAGTTATCAGACCTCTTCAACTCCTGCCTCTGAATACTCTCAACAATGGAGATGGAACTTGTAAGTAGCATCGTTGATCATTCTGGCATTCTGACCACATCATAAGCACATCATTGCAGATAGATTAGGAAAAAAGAAGTCTTGCAAAGCCATCTGTCAGCTCTGTGTCACTTCAGTCTGCTTGACTGCTTGCTTAGATTTCTCAATAGGAAAACACCTTGCAGTCAAATGACATTCGATAGACAGCGTGTCTGCATAGTTCATAAAATGTCAAGCAAAACTTTTGCTGAGCAGTTGTTATAAAGGAGCATTATTTTTTTTGAAAAAATATTTAAATTAACATTAATCCTTCAAATTGCTCTGCAGAGCATCTGGGATTGATTAAGCCCCAGCTGAACATTTTACATTAATCATTATAATAACATTTAAGAGAGTAACAGAATATTTACAATAAATATTCTGTTACCGGTAATTTGTTGAGCATATGCTTGTGCTGAGGGGAAGAGAAAGCAATTGTAGGCAGAAAGAAGGTGCAGTGGTGAAGATGCCATTACAATTGGAATTGAAAGATATCAAATGTCCCTTTGTAATTGGATGAAAGGTTTGTGAACCAGTGAATTGGAAAATGTCTGGTGCTGAGGCTCAAATCTCATGTTGATGAACTTTATATAGAATTAGGAAGCTGTGAAGAGAAAATGTAACTTAGAAGTCCTGAGAATGATATTGAGATGTTCTCTTGACCGCAGACAATTGTCAGACACAATGTCATTGCCAGTCCAACATAACTGCCCAATATAACTGTTTTCAATCATCACTTTGCTAATGGCTACTCTACAGCGGTGTCAGTCATACAACAGTGAAATGGAAGCCATGCTTCCAAAGCCTCAGTTACTTCAAGAGTATCAGTTAACTAAGCAAAGCTTTGCCGCCCCCCCCCCCCATGAACCGCAGGCACAACTTCCTGGCACCCACAGAAGATGAGCTGCCTGTATGTGGAATGACTGGAACCGATAGCTCGGCACCCACAAGTGAAATTCAGCTCACTGAGCCTCCCACCAGCATCACTGGTTCGATCAAGTGCCATGGCCAATACCAAACTGACCTGCGTCAGAACACGTGGTCCCTTGAGTCACTGATTCCTCACAGCACAGAAGGGCATTTTGGCCCATGCGGCTCATAGATTTAATTTCAGAACCATAAAATGAAAGAAAATATTTAAGGCAAATACATTGCCAATGTACAGTTAGAGACAATGTTGGTCATTAAATTTTGACTAGCCAATGACCATGTTAGGGACCAGAAGTCAAGCAAGGAACTCTTTCTACCATATGCTCTCTCTGTGGTTCTATGTGTGTACAAAATAAAGAACTTCAGGTCCCAGTGTGCAATGCAGGTGGTTCACCCAGAACTGGAAGTGTCATTGGTGAAAAGGTCACATATGCTCCTGGCGGGCTGGAGCGTCCCAAGTAAAATGTGGTTGAGCTGAAGCAGTTGCTGTAAATCTGTAAATAAAATATTAATTACCAAGATAATCAAGGACACGACCCACCCAGCCAACACAGTTTTCATCCCTCTTCCCTCCGAGAGAAGGCTTCAGAGCTTGAAGACTCGACCGGCCAGATTTGGGAACAGCTTCTTTCCAACTGTGATAAGACTGCTGAGCGGATCCTAACCCGGATCTGGGCCGTACCCTCCAAATATCCGGACCTGCCTCTCGGTTTTTTTGCACTACCTTACTTTCCATTTTTCTATTTTCTATTTATGATTTATAATTTAAATTTTTAATATTTACTATCGATTTGTAATCCAGGGAGCAGAAAGCGCAGAGTCAAATATCACTGTGATGATTGTATGTTCTAGTATCAATTGTTTGGCGACAATAAAGTATAAAGTATAAATAGTTCTAGCATTTTTACCCACACAAGTTTGTCTTTACAAAAACAAACATAACATGGTTTCAAAAGTCGGCTTAAGGTCCAAATACAAGCGTAAATGAACACCACGAGCGACTAAGTAAGAGATGTTGGTTCCAAAAGAGAGCAGCTGCCATTCAGGGAGCATGTAGTGTCTTGAAGCTGCTGAAGTTCACCGGATTCACCAAAGGAATACCAGGTGACAGTCTGAAAATTAGTTTGATCAGATGTTCAAAGGTTCATTTATTATTGAAGTAGGTATCTATATACAACTCTGAAATTTTTCTTCTCCAGATAGCCACAAAACAAAAAAGAACATGAAGGTCATCCAGAAAAAACAATCAAACCCACCCACCCACGCACAAAAAGGAACGGCATCCTGATCATCAACCCCCCCACAAAACGGAACAAAAACATTGACCCCCAAAACAACCCCTTCCCCGCACAAAAAACTAACATAACACAACCGAACATCAACCCCCAAACCTCCTCCTCCAACAACAAAACAGAAAAGGAATGGGTGATAAAAAGCACAATATGAAAACCATAAGGCTGAAAAAGTCCACAGTCCTTAAACACAGTAGTCCAATCCATAAGTACAGAACCACAATACCATCCTCCGATACCACTGACATTCATCGAAAGAGAGGGACTCCTCATGAGGTAGAGGCCTACCTGCCTGCCGCAGTGAGCCACACAGTGGTAGGCCATTCAGAGGCTCCTTCTTGGCAGCAATCAAAAGGAAAGCAGTCAGTGCTGAACTCTCACTCACCTTCCACATTTGCTTCGATGTCTCAAAATGGAGTCGAGCATCGGCACGTGCCCTGTCTTTAAGTTTCTTCGCATCGAGATTGTCCAAGTACACGCTCACTTCCCAGAATCTTCTGGAGCAGCAAAGCGCTGGATCACTCCTCAATTGATATCCAGACTGTAAATCACAGGCTCTAACAGTCCCAGAAACACAGTTAAAGTGAAAAACAGATGCAAAAAAAGTAAAACAGACATTTTCATGGGCAATCTGAAAGATGTTGACTGAAGGAGCATTGTATGCTGGTGTCACCTTGACCAGAATGGATAAGTCCCGTCCTACCACACCTATGCGGTTTACCAGCAATTTAACTGATAACTGGAAACTCCTCAAACAGTGATTCAAGATATATTTAGTGGAAGTGCAGGTGAAAATAAATGAAAGCATCTACCTTTCTGCATATAGTTGGCAAAGATAATTTGGACATCAATGACTATTCAAATTAATAAGACAGTCTTTACATCGGACACTCTGATGACAAAATTTGAGGAGTATTTTGCCCAGGTAAAAGCATCCCCCACCTCCCTCTGTCACCCTCACTATACCCCTTGCCCATTCCCTGGTTCCCCCCACCCTTTTCTTTCTCCCTAGGCCTCCTGTCCCATGATCCTCTCATATCCCTTTTGCCTATCACCTGTCCAGCTCTTGGCTCCATCCCTCCCCCTCCTGTCTTTTCCTATCATTTTGGATCTCCCCCTCCCCCTCCCACTTTCAAATCTCTTTCTAGCTCTTCCTTCAGTTAGTCCTGACGAAGGGTCTCGGCCCGAAATGTCAACTGTACCTCTTCCTAGAGATGATGCCTGGCCTGCTGCGTTCACCAGCAACTTTTATGTGTGTTGCTTGAAATTCCAGCATCTGCAGATTTCCTCATGTTTGCATTTGAGAGATATAATTTATTTTCCTGTGACCAGAAGGAAAGCATTGGCTTTGACCAATAATGAGCTGAACTTCACACACTGAGTAAGCCCTGTGAGTTTGGAGGTTTGAGAGGCTCACTAGTCAGAGACAAAATAGTTTATGGAATTCTCATAATGGCCTTAGAGAAAGCCTGCTCCGTGAAAAAGACTTGATGCTAGAAAAAGCTGTGGATATGTGTAGGGCAGTGGAGACCACACAAGCACAAGCTTAGTATCTGCACAAAGCAGAAACAACAGTGCCCGCTGTGAAAACAGAGGAGCCGAGCACAAGGCATTTCCCAAAGCAACAGCAAAGCAAAAAGGTAGGCTCAAGCAGCAAATACCCCAAATATGTGTCCTGCTTATGGAAAGTCCTGCAATCATTGTGGGAAGAAGAATCATTTTGCAAAGTTGGGGCTAACAAAAGAAAGGTGCTCATGGTTGCTGAGAAAATGAAGGAACTCTTTGTGGATTTTATGCAGACTGCAGGTGCTGGTAAAACAGGGTGCATTGTTCCAGTGGCCGTGAATGAGACATAATTCCATTCAAGCTTGACACTGGAGCCCAGGTAAATCTGTTATCCATGGATGATTGCAAGACTCTCAAAATAAAGGGCAAGAGTTACCCAGTGAAGTTAAATGTAACAGGCTATACTGGAGAGAACGTACCAGTAGAAGGGAGCTGTATAGTGACCCACAGCTATTCATTGTAGAAAAGAGAGTACAGCCAATATTAGGTCTGACTGCATGTGGAAAGGTCAACCTGTGTCAGTACATCCAGTTGAACTCTGTCTTTTTGTGTGCTTCCCCCGAGCCGTCAGTCTGTGGTTTTGTATTGCCGTGTGCTCCTGTCCCCACATCTGCTCTGTTCCAGCTCCTGTATTACTGAGTACTCGGTCTCTCATCTGTTTCTCATTATTACCTGTACTGCTGCCACCTTGCTGCCTCATTGTGCTCCACCTTCTTCTTCTTCTTCTATTTCCGGCTGTTTAGAGGCATCTAGGCGTAATACAGCCCTCTGCAGGATATATAATTAATTATAGAACTTCAAGGAACTCAAATTCTTGAGTACAACCTAGTCTCACGTATAAACTGAATGATAAACTCTTCAATCAGATGTTGATTCTCTTGATGGCCAAACAAAGATTTAATAGAAAACCAAAATAAATTTAAGACAGATAGCCTTTTGAACAGCATGCTTCTTTCAATTTTGTGTTGTTTACAGCTCAGCAAAACATGCTGGACTGTCTCTGGACTACCACAGTCACATAATAGAAACATAGAAACATAGAAAATAGGTGCAGGAGTAGGCCATTCAGCCCTTCGAGCCTGCACCACCATTTATTATGATCATGGCTGATCATCCAACTCAGAACCCCGCCCCAGCCTTCCCTCCATACCCCCTGATCCCCGTAGCCACAAGGGCCATATCTAACTCCCTCTTAAATATAGCCAATGAACTGGCCTCAACTGTTTCCTGTGGCAGAAAATTCCACAGATTCACCACTCTCTGTGTGAAGAAGTTTTTCCTAATCTCGGTCCTAAAAGGCTTCCCCTTTATCCTCAAACTGTGGCCCCTCGTTCTGGACTTCCCCAACATCGGGAACAATCTTCCTGAATCTAGCCTGTCCAATCCCTTCAGGATTTTATACGTTTCAATCAGATCCCCCCTCAATCTTCTAAATTCCAACGAGTACAAGCCCAGTTCATCCAGTCTTTCTTCATATGAAAGTCCTGCCATCCCAGGAATCAATCCGGTGAACCTTCTTTGTACTCCTTCTATGGCAAGGATGTCTTTCCTCAGATTAGGGGACGAAAACTGCACACAATACTCCAGGTGTGGTCTCACCAAGGCCTTGTACAACTGCAATAGTACCTCCCTGCTCCTGTACTCGAATCCTCTTGCTATAAATGCCAGCATACCATTCGCCTTTTTCACCGCCTGCTGTACCTGCATGCCCACTTTCAATGACTGGTGTATAATGACACCCAGGTCTCGTTGCACCTCCCCTTTTCCTAATCGGCCACCATTCAGATAGTAATCTGTTTTCCTATTTTTGCCACCAAAGTGGATCACTTCACATTTATCCACATTAAATTGCATCTGCCATGAATTTGCCCACTCACCCAACCTATCCAAGTCACTCTGCATCCTCTTAGCATCCTCCTCACAGCTAACATTGCCACCCAGTTTCGTGTCATCCGCAAACTTGGAGATACTGCATTTAATTCCCTCATCCAAGTCATTAATATATAATCCAGTAGGATGTTTTCTTATCATCTTTAAATAATAGTTTAGTCCACAATGCCCCAACCTAAGTCTTGTAAATTTCACCACATCTCTACGACTTAAAAGGTAACAATCTGAGACCTTTTTAACTCGTGGGTGACTAGAAAAATAATGCCTGCACTTAATTCATTTTTCCAATCCTCCTGCCACTTCTTCGCTATACCTTTTTTAATCCTACTTCTCAATTCTGCTCTGCCTAGGGGAGCTCTAATTTCTACTTGCCTGCTCTGTAAGGAAGACTTTGCAATGCCATCCACAATTTCATTTCCCTCCACCCCAGCATGCCCAGGTTTCCATGAAAATCTAACTGCACAACCCATCTTCCCTACTCTAAACAACACTAAGAGAATCTCAATAACTATGTCAGGACAAGCTTTTGATTTACTCCCTTTTATAGACTCTAAGGCAGCAGCAGAATCTGAACAGATGATAGCCCTACGTGGTTGAGAGTCTTCTATCCACCATAAGGCCCAGAGGATTGCTAATAATTCTGTTGCAAAGACAGAAACACCATCTGAAACCCAGTGACCAATCTTAACTCCAAGTTGAGATACATACATCCCAAATCCTGCCCTACCGCTCTCTGGGTCCACTGAGCCATCAGTAAAAATCTTCAGATAAGATCCCCATTTATTATTTAAATGTTCATTTGTGATCAACACTGATGAAATTGTACTGCTTCCTTGAAGCTGAAAAAAGAGGAATAGGTCTACTTCTGGTTCTGGAAAGAGCCAAAAAGGGACGGGTGGCAGGCAAATTTGGCCAACTATGTCTTCCTCAGTCAGTTTCAATTTCACAGCCCAGTTATCAACCAAATCTAAAAATGGGTATCTTTTAATTTTACTTTGGCGCTCCGACTTCCCCTGCAAAAGGCACTTTGATGGACAGCTGTGATTGAATCCATTCAGTTTTACCCAATACTGCAGGCCCAACTGAATTCGTCTTAAATACAGAGGCACTTCTCCCATCTCCACACATAATGTCGGGACTGATGTTGTTCTAAAAGCTCCACAACAGAGTCTGAGTGCTTTGGACTGCACAGTGTCTAATTTTCCAAGCACTGCCATAGCAGCAGAACCATAAACAATACAACCATAATCTATAACTGATCTAATCATAGCTAGATATATTAAGTACATAGTTTCCCGCCCTGCTCCTCAGTCACATCCAGCAATACTTTTCATAACATATAAAACTTTCTCACACTTTCCAATTGTTTTATCTATATGAACCCTCCAATTGTGCTCCACCTATCATCTGCCTCTCTGTTTATTGCTCAGTGTATTTCAGTCCTGTGTTTTCACCTGTTTGTCGCCAGATTGGGCCAGTGAATTTTCCTGAGTCTTTTGTATCTCTATTCTGTCTGTCTGAATATTAACTTTGCCTGATTCTGGTTTTTGGATTTCTCTGGATGTTTTGATCTCTGCCTGAACTTTGATGCCAACTTTGTTTGCACCTCGTAAATACAAAATAATCTGCAGATGCTGTTGTCAAAGGAACACTCACAATGCGCTGGAGGAACTCAGCACCTCAGGATTTATTACTCAATTAATATCACTGTGTGCACAGTACTGGGTCTGTGATTGGATCCCTGTTCCAGCATCCTGACAACTCGTTGGAAAAAGTTTTCATGGTGGCCTCACAGACCAGTGAGGACCATACAACACTCATGGAAAAAGTACTTATGTGTCTTTAAGGAGCTTGGATGTTTAGCTGAGATAGCCTGAGAAACTCATAATGTCATCCATAAGAGCTCCAGAGAAGTTTTGCAAGAGAAGCACAAGGACACCATCTTCTATGAACATGTGTACCAGTGACACCAGCATGACAGTCAGGATACCAGTGCTGAAGAGAGTGATCATGATGAAGAAGTCACAGGTCTTGCTTCCACATCATGGAACTATGGTTAAAAATCTGTTTCTCACTGACTCCCAGGTAAAGACTGGAAATCAAAAATAATTCCAGGATCCTCTCTGAAGTGGAAAAGGATAAATAAAAAGGAAGATGGGAGGGTCACGCTGTCCCTAAGGTTAGGAAATCAGCAACAGGTCAGCACGGACCAAAAGGAGGAGTTGATATCTATGATAGAATGAGCTCTGTGCATTGAGGTGGAATCAGTTGGATCTTGTGCAAAGACTCACTGATCACATGGATGTTGTCCAGGGCTTCAAAATGGAGTGAATAGTGGTGAGACAGCAAGAACATGAACAAAGACTGAACACAGGGAATGAAAGCTATACATCTTTGGAAACAAATAGTATACTAAAAGGGATCATTAAACCACCACAGAGATGGATTAAAAGTAGATGAGCGGATAAGGGATTGTATTTGCTTATTACAATTGAAGTTAATGTAAGTATCTTTGTTGGAAAGCATTATTGTGTTTAGCAGGTTCATGAGGGAATAGTATTGTGTTTGTTTTCATTAAAGGGGAAAGATGTGTTATTATGTGTGTACATAATAAAGAACTTCAGTTCCCAGTGTGCAAAGTGGGTGGTATACTTGGAACTGGAAGTGACATTGGAGAACAGGTCGCACATGCTGTTGGTGGGCTAGAGTGTCCCCAGTAAAATGTGGTTGAGCTGAAGCTGTTTCTGTAAATAAAATAGTGTTTTTACCTACGCAAATTTTCACACTGTTCAAGTGAAAACCCTATGTGATGTTAATGACCAACTTTTCAAAGCAGTCTTAAAAAGAAGGCTTATGTGGCTTTGGATTTCCAGCAGCTGTAGATTATCTCATACCTGTGAAAAAGGCTTTCTAAGATATTTTTTAACACCTGGTCCCTCATCCAGGAGTTTATTAATGCAAAGTGCACAACAAGGTTGTTCAGTCTGACAATGTTAGTTGTGTATCAGGTTCCTGTAGTAATTTTAAAGAATAAATTGATCCTCTATGGATCCACTTCATTTGTGGAAAATGAGAGCAGAGAGAATGATTGCCAGATACATTTGACCTGAGCCCTGGAATGCATCTAGTTTCATACTGCCTTGCATAATATTCCATTCCCACAGCAGTTCCCTGAAACAGATGTCAAGTCCCAGGGAAACATTAAACAGAGTAAGCAGTTGTTTGTGGACCTTTCCATGAAATTAGCTGATTTTGAGTGAAGCCGACGTTTTTGTTCCCGAATATTGCTGGAGGCCATGAGAAAGTGGAAAGTCTTTGCTTTGTGTGTCCCTGAGAGGGTGAGGAGAGGTGGATGTGATGGAGGGGAGGTCAGCAATATTGCTCCCAGATCCATAGGACTACAGGTCGACCTTCACTAATCCGACTACCTGTAATCTGGTTCCTTTGATAATCTGGCACTGATTTTGCATAATGTGATCCTTCTGTAATTTGGCATTTTCACTAATCCGGCACTCCTCAGGTCCCAATGGTGCCAGATTAGTGAAGGTCGAGCTGTACAGTCAGCTGCCAGCATACCTTAGTTTCCGATGTTCCCTTGGGGGATATTGAACTCTGCCTCACCAATTATCAGATCTTTCATTTGATACATTTTTCACACAGTTTGTCAGATGCTTTCAGGGTGATGTAAGGGGAACAATCCTAACATAGGGAGAGAACTGGAAAAAGAAACAAAATTCATAGTAGAAATTTCCTTCTTTCCCACCAATAGTGCTGATCTAGAGATAATTTCATTACAGACTTTTCCCAGTTCAGAAGACTCTTTTTTTGCAATTGCATTTACTGGAAATCCATCTCCTACTGCTCAACATGAGTTAGATCCCTCCTTTAGTGTACTTTGGGGCAATATTATATAAGAATATAATCCAGCACTGTCTTTCCCTACTGCAACAGGCTTGTGAGGTTAAGACCAGGGCCAGTGTTTTGTCAGCAGAGTTTTTTGTGGTGTTAATGAAAAAAGCAGCTGGAATTCAAGCAACTAACCTGCCTTAATATTTCAGTATCAAATGGGGACAGACAGCCTCACATTCTTGAGGTGCCACTGTGATTTAGTAATCTGCCTTATTGCAGTCTCCTGTCTTTCCCCTTTTGAAAGTAAACCACAGCACTATATAAATTTTTTTCCCCCTTTCAGACATGAGTGTCACTGGTGAAACTTGACCAGACCACCTGTTCGAGTGTTGGGAGTTAATTTAAATTAGGAAATGGTGCTCTCAAAATACGACATTGTGCTAGTTTGGTCACAGCCATGTGGGTTAACACCATAAGGCATTGGAGTAGAATTAGGCCTTTCAGCCCATCGAGTCTGCTCCACCATTCCATCATGGACGATCCTGCATCCCACTCAACCCCATACGCTTGTATTCTTGCCATAAACTTTGATGCCCTGACTAATCAGGAAACTATCAGCTTTTGCTTTAAATATATCCACGGACTTGGCCTCCATCATAGTCTGTGTCAGAGCATTCCACAGATTCACTACCCTCTGGATTTAAAAATAAAAGAATTCCTCCTTCCCTCCATTCTAAAAGGTTGCTCCCTCAATTTTGAGGCTGTGCCCTCTAGTTCTGGACACTCCAAGCATAGGAAACGTCTTCACATCCACTTTATCTAGTCTTTTCAACATTCAGTAGGTTTCAATAAGATCCTTCCACAATCTTCAAGATTCCAGTGAGTACAGGCCCAAAGCTGCCAAAGGCTCCTCGTATATTAACCCTCTCATTCCCAGAATCATCTTCCTGAACCTCCTCTGGACTGTCTCCAATGACAACACATCCTTATTGAGATAAAGGGCCCAAAACTGTTGACAATACTCCAAGTGTGGCTGACTAATGTCTTATAAAACCTCAGCAGTATTTCTTTGTTTTTATATTCTATTCCATCTGAAATGAATACCAACATTGCATTCACCTACTTCACCACAGACTCAGCCAAGAAATTAAGATTGTGGGAGTCTTCCACGAGGACTTCCAAGTCCCTTCGCACCTCTGATGTTTGAATTTTCTCCCCATTTTGAAAACAGTTGCCACTTTTGTTCCTTTTACCAAAATGTATTATCATACATTTCCCAACACTGTATTCAATCCACCACTTTTATGCCCATTCATCCAATTTGTCTAAGTCCTGCTGCAATCGCATTGCTTCCTCAGCACTACCTACCCCTCCACCCATCTTCTTCGTATCGTCAGCAAACTTGACAATGCTAATGGCCCTGCATGCGCTACACTCGTGATAAATACCTCGGATGGGTGGAAAAGAGACCCTGTTTCAGCAGTCCTCACAAACTTTCATAGGGTCTTGTGGTCAGATGCTTGCAGATTATGGAAAACCAGAGACTTAATCTTGATTTGTAAGATATTCAGATAAACTGGAATGGGCTCCTCTATTGTAAGTGAAGATGCTGTGGGGGGGGGGGGGGAAACTCAGCAGGTCAGACTGCATCTGTGGAAAGAGAATCAATCAAGGTTTCAGATCTGGGACCCTTCATTGGAACAGACAGAGGGTAACTGACAGATCTGATGAAGGGTTCTAAACCTAAACTGTTGACTGTTTCTCTTTCCCCAGCTGCTGCTGAACTGTTGTGTTTTCCAGTATTTACTGTTTCTTTATTCCTCCTTTACTGCATGGCTCCATAGTTCTACTGGTGAATGATGACTTCAAAATTATCCCTGTGCAATTTAGGTGGATTTCAAATTAAAACAATTTAAAGTATTTGGACATAAACTAATTAATAGTCAGAGCTCCGGCAGTCCTGTTGTGGGATGACAGCTGAATTGATATAATTGTGATGGAGTCCTCCTGGAGACTGCAGAAATTCAATTAGGAAACTACGTGACTCAGTCGTTGTACTGAGACCATCTCTAATACACAAATGAATGATCATGATATACAATATACACTTTGCTGAGATCTTTTTCCATTGCTACAAAAACAGAACTCCTTACGTGGTACAATGCAACGTATTGTAATGAGTTCAGTATGCAGAATATACACTCAGCTGTAACGCAGGTTACTGATGCATTTAACTGCCTGTATTATAGAGGCGTACCCTGTCGAATGTGTCACAATCTGCCTGTCAAAGATGTTCCACCTTTACATCCTCACCAGAAAACTATGACATTCAACTGACCCTGAAACCTTTCCAGCTGCAGCCTGTCCTGGCATACCTTAACTGCAACAGCAGGTGCTTAAAAGTTCTTTTTGGGGGAATGGGCCCAAAGTGGTGTTTGTGCATCAATACTCAAGATTTCCAGACACTTACATAACAAATGCATCAAAGTATGTCGAAATAGCAAAGTCAAAAATAATGCCAGTAAAAAAGGTTTTTTTTCTAAGGGTAATTCATTTACTAATGTCATCTTTGTTCCAGATGATAGTGAGCTTTCCTACTTCTGTGTCTAAAGGCTGTGCATTCGTCTCACTCCTGAGATTGGATCTCAAGGGCTCTCTGGTGCAGAGATGTGTTCGCTTCTTTTTAATGTGAGGTTAAATTATGGACCCGTTCTCTCTCAGGTGGATGTAAAAGCCCTTAATAATGAGGTAGTCTCCCTATGTCCTGTACAATATATGTTCTTCTCAGAGTATCAGAAAAGCAGATTATCTGCTAGATATTACTGTTTTGTCTACAAGAGATTCCTGTATGCAATTTGGCTGCTCTGTTTCTCACAATGCGAGTGACACCACAGTTCAAAAGTATTTCAGAGACTCCAATGCACTCTAGGTCATCTACAGAAGGACACAAATAACACAATGGAAGTCTATTTTGCAAACAATTTTTTTTAATTTATAGTAATACAATGACTATCCTAGCACAACGCTTTACAGAACAGACAACCCAGGTTCAATTCCCACCGCTGCCTGTAGGGGAGTTTGTACTTTCTCCCTGTGACCGCGTGGGTTTCCTCTGGATGCTCAGGTTTTCTCCCACAGTCCAAAGATGTACGCGTTGGTAGGTTAATTGGTCATTTTAAATTGCCCATGATTAGGTTGGGATCAAATTGGAGGATTGCTGGGCAGTGAGGTTCAAAGGGCTGAAAGGCCTATTCAGCGCTTTATCTCAATAAATATAAAACATCTTATCAGCCGTAAGTGTTATATTTGACAATTCATTCCCCAACTAATAGTCCACAAGGCTTCTTTAAAGAAGGTTAGAAATCTAAAGCCTACTGAATGAGCTTTAAGCTTTCTTAAACCCCCTACAGTTGGACAACAACAGTTACTCTTATGATGTCTCAGCATAAAAGATATTGCCTAACCAAGTTTTCCTGTCAACTGGGGTGAAAATTCATACAGAATCTCCAGGTCAATATACGTTACTTACTGGATACTCTAGTTAAAAAAAATCTGGAGAGTCCCAGCTATTCTTGTATCCCACACTGAGCAGTAATTACTTAAGGAGAAATTTTTATAATTACTCATGGGCTGACATTCTCCTTCAAGATTTTATTGTGATTTGCACTTCTTCCAATATTTTAAAACTACTCTTTTGCATAACTGAAAATAGATTAACTTTCCAAGAGATTTGCAGCTGTCAGGCAAGAATCAATAACCACCAGAAAATCGTAAAGAGCTGTCTACAAACTGAGGTAAAATAATGAACAAAGCTTGGTTAATCCATCAACATCTGCACTTTTATGACCCTGTAAAACAATTCCCAGTCTCTTGCTCCTTTTGTTTCAGCTTTCAATGCTGAATGCCACACTGGCTGACTTTATGTGCCTGATTGATCACCACCTCTTTTAAAATCCATGAATGCCAATGTAAATCATACTTTACCTTCCACAACATTTGCTGCCATAGCCCCTCTCCCTCACTCTGCACCCACCACCTCTCAAACCCCACTACTCCATCCACCAATGAACAAAAATTCACAGTCTGGAAAAAAAATACACATCCCCACTGAAACAAACCTCATATTTTCCTACTAGTTGAATATTTATTTAATGAATGAACACCAAGTCAAAACCTGCTCACATGTTGTGTTTAATATGGTTTAATCTTTTCTCAATCTGATAAGGGAACAACCATTCCCAATATACAATATAATCTGCATCTCACCACAGCTATAAAAAAGGGTTAGCACAAAACCATAATAATAAAAAAATGCTATATATAGTCCTTAGCTATTTCAAAACTATCCTGTGAGATACATGGTTGTCATACTGCAAGCCCTTGGACAGTAACTGGGTTAGTCATAAGGAATTTATTCTTCATTTGCATTGATTCATATTCCTTGGGACAATGTATAACTGGAAACATGTCCTGTTCATATTCAGGATATGGGTGTTGCTGACCATATCATCTTTTACTACTCTTCGGAAAAGTGCGGTCACTGCATTCCTTCCGATGCAAAGTTCTCCTGAGTAGGATAGGGTGATAGCTCTTACCCAGGGAATTTTTGTCTCAGCTTTCCATGTTGACCCATTTGGCATCACCAGGAGGTTATTTTGAGCTTGCTGAAATGTTGTTGAAAGATCAAAGTTCTGTCTTTGCCATTCCCATGAATGTCTGGGTAGAGTCTTGCTTTGACCTCCGACAATAAATTTAGAAATTCAGTCCTTTTTTGGCACTGATAACATGACTATGCATTCTTTGACAGGCCTCAACATGATTCTTTATGTGCCAGAGTATTATGCAAACCTTGTTAATCTTTGTTCAAGGTCCAACCAAGAGCATGTAAGTGTGAGCTTGTGGGACCTGTTTGATATCATTGTACATCCGACCTGGTTGAAAATTTGGACATGATAAGCTCAGAAAATCTTGGCCAATTTCTTCCTCTATTCACTGTCTCACATTTTCGACCCAAAACCATTTGTCCCAAAATCTTCTCCTCTCCCTTTGCATCGCCTTCCTTCCCAAAGCCCACCCTCTCTCCATCCTATCTCTAAATTTTCTACCTCCTTCTCAACTCCTCACTTTTCCCATTCTCTCCAGACAATAATCACAAAACCTCTGAGTTTTCAAGTCCTGCCAGTGTCTTATACTTTATACTTTATACTTTATTGTCGCCAAACAATTGATACTAGAACGTACAATCATCACAGCGATATTTGATTCTGCGCTTCCCGCTCCCTGGAGTACAAATTGATAGTAAATATTAAAAATTCAAATTATATATCATAAATAGAAAATAGAAAAATGGAAAGTAAGTTAGTGCAAAAAAACCGAGAAGCAGGTCTGGATATTTGGAGAGTACGGCCCAGATCCGGGTCAGGATCCGTTCAGCAGTCTTATCACACTTGGAAAGAAGCTGTTCCCAAATCTGGCCGTACGAGTCTTCAAGCTCCTGAGCCTTCTCCCGAAGGAAGAGGGACGAAAAGTGTGTTGGCTGGGTGGGTCGTGTCCTTGATTATCCTGGCAGCACTGCTCCGAAAGCGTGCGGTGTAAAGTGAGTCCAAGGACGGAAGATTGGTTTGTGTGATGTGCTGCGTATTGTCCACGATCTTCTGCAGCTTCATCCGGTCTTGGACAGGACAACTTCCATACCAGGTTGTAATACACCCTAGAAGAATGCTTTCTACGGTGTTTCTATAAAAATTAGTGAGGGTTTTAGGGGACAGGCCAAATTTCTTTAGTTTTCTCAGGAAGTAAAGGCACTGCTGGGCCTTCTTGGCAGTGGACTCTGCTTGGTTGGTGTCTTTCATAAGAAATGGACAATATAGTAAACAACTCTACAAATCTGTAAAGTAACATGCAAATCAGCAAAACCTTCTCTGCCCACCTTCTTTTCCGGTGTAAGTGGAAAGGAGAGGAAGAGGCATTAGCTAGTCTTTGTGTGTAGGGTTATCAGTTGCTTGGCAACGGGGCTCTTGTCTCTGAAGATCCCTACTGGAATAAATCAAACTTCACTGCATAATGATAAACTCAACTCATCTACTGAGAGCATCATAGAGAGAGCCTTTGGCCCAGCTCATCCGTGCCAACCAAGCTGCTTACTGAAGCAAGTCCCATGTCCTCGTATTGGGTCCATGACCCTGTAAACTTTCCTGTCCATGCTCCTGTGTGAGAGCTTTTTACACACCTCTAGCACATCCCCTGGCAGCTAATTTCTACCTACTGCGATACAAAGGTTGCCCCCTCAGATCATTCCCCTACCTCCCATATCACCTTAATAATATGCTTTCTAGTTTTAGACACCCTACCCTGGGAAAAAGACTGTGACCACCCATCCTATCTATGCATTTCATCATTTTGTTTAACTCCATAAAGTCAACATTCAATCTCTTATGCTTCAGGGATATAATGCTGAGCTTACTCAGTCTCTGTCCAGTCACAGTAACATATTTCTGAATCTTTCTTGCAACGTTTCCAGCTTTATGATATCCTTTCTATAGCTAGGCCACCAAAGCTAGATCATAAGACATAGGAGCAGAATGAGAACACTTGGCCCATCGAGTCTGCTCCACCATTCCATCATGGCTGATTATTATTCTTCTCAATTCCATTCCCCTGCCTTCTCCCTGTAAGCTTTGATGCCCCAACTAATCAAGAACCTATCAACCTCCATTTTAAATATACGCAATGACTTGGCCTCCACAGCCATCTGTGGCAGACAATTCCACAGATTCACCACCCTCTGTCTAAAGAAATTCTTTCTCATCTTGTTGTAAATATATGTCCCTCTATCCTGAGGCTGTGCCCACTGGTCCTAGGCTCTCTACTATCAGAATCATCCTCTCCACATCCACTCTTTCTAGGCCTTTCAATATTCGATAAGTTTCAATACAATCCCCCATCATTCTTCAAAACTCCAGTGAGTAGAGGCCCAGAACCATCAAACGCGCCTCATATGTTAACAAGTTCATTCTCAGAATCATTCTTGTGAATACCCCTTGGACTCTTTCCAATGCTAATTTACAATGCAGAAGTTTGGACACCCCGGTCAAAATTTCTGTTACTGTGAATAGCTGAGTGAGTAATAGATGAACTGATTTCCAAAAGGCATAAAGTTAAAGATGACACATTTCTTTAATATTTTAAGCAAGAAAACTTCTTTATTTCCATCTTTTACAGTTTCAAAATAACAAAAAAGGAAAAGGGCCTGAAGCAAAAATTTGGGCATCCTGCATGGCAGTACTTAGTGACAACCCGTTTGGCAAGTATCACAGCTTGTAAGTGCTTTTTGTAGCCTGCTAAGAGTCTTTTAATTCTTGTTTGGGGGATTTTTGCCCACTCTTCCTTGCAAAAAGCTTCTAGTTCTGTGAGATTCGTCGGCCGTCTTGCATGCACTGCTCTTTTGAGGTCTATCCACAAATTCTCAATGATGTTTAGGTCAGACAACTGTGAGGGCCACGGCAAAACCTTCATCTTGCACCTCTTGAGGTAGTCCATTGTGGATTTTGAGGTGTGTTTAGGTTCATTATCCTGTTGCAGAAGCCATCCTCTTTTCATCTTCAGCTTTTTTACAGACGGTGTGATGTTTGCTTCTAGAATTTGCTGGTATTTAATTGAATTCATTCTTCCCTTTACCAGTAAATGCTCTCCATTCCACTGGCTGCAACACAAGCCCAAAGCATGATCGATCCACCCCCATGCTTTACAATTGGAGAGGGGTTCTTTTCATGAAATTCTGCACCCTTTTTTCTCCAAATATACCTTTGTTCATTGCAGCCAAAAAGTTATATTCAAAAGGTTCAAAAGAACATCGAAACAAGCCTGATGCATTTTAGAAACAAGTCCTGTGGACTGATGAAGTTAAAATAAAATAGGAAATAAAAAAGTTTTCTTGCTTAAAATATTAAAGAAATCTGTCATCTTTAACTTTATGCCTTTTGAAAATCAGTTCATTTTTTACTCACTTTGCTATTCACAGTAATAGAAATTTTGACCAGAGGTGCCCAAACTTTTGCATGCCACTGTATCTTTTCTTAGGTAAGGGGCCAAAAACTACTCACAATACTCCAAGTGTGGTCTGACCAATGTTTTGTAAAGTCTCAGCATTACATACATTCTAATCCTCTCGAAATGAATGCTAACATTTCATTTGCCTTCCTTACCTCCAGGTCAGCCTGCAAGGTAACCTTCAGGGAATCCTGCACAAGGACTCCCAAACAACTTTGCACCTCTGATTTCTTCTTTTTTTCCATTTAGAAAATATTTTGTGCCTTTATTCCTTCTAACAAACTGCATGACCATGCACTTCCCTACACTATATTTTATCTGCCACCTCTTTGCCCAATCTCCTAATATATCTAACTCCTTCTGCATCCTCTCTGCTTCCTCAACACTACTTGCCCCTCCACCTATTTTGTATTGCCTGCAAACTTGGCCACAAAGCCATCAATTCTATCATCAAAATCATTGACATATAATGTGAAAAGCCAATCAGAGGAGGCTCTCCTTATTCCCACTCTTTGCCTCCTGCCAGTCAGCCAATCTTCTATCCATCCTAGTAACTTTCCTGTAATATTTTATGGGCTGTTATCTTATTAAGTAGCCTCATGTATGGAACCCTGTCAAAGTCGTTCTAAAAATCCAAATAACCATCCATCAATTCTCCTTTGTCTATCCTGTCTCTTATTTCCTCAAAGAATTCCAATAAATTTGTCAAGCAAGAATTCCCCTGAAAGAAACTCTGCTGATTTTGGCCTATTTTATCATGTACCCCGAAACCTCGTCCTTAATAATGGACTCCAGAATCTTCCCAACCATTGAGGTCAGACTAACTAGCCTATACTTAAAGCGTCATGGTAGTGTAGCAGTTAGTCTGACCATAATACAACTCTGGCATCAGAATTCAGAGTTCAATTCTGGTGTCCTCTGTAAGAATGTTTGTATATTTTTCCCGTGTATGTGTGTTTCCTCCCACAGTCCAAAGATGTACCGACTAGTAGGTTCATTGGTCTTTGTAAGTTGTCCTGTGATTAGGCTAGGGTTAAATAAGTGGATTACTGGGCACACTGTCCAGGGGCTGGGAGGACCAGTTCCGTGCTCTATCTCTAATTTGATTAATTATTTTCCTTTCTTCTACCTCCCTCCCTCCTTATAAAGTGCAGTGACCTTTGCAACTTTCCAGGCCTCTGGAAACATTCCAGAACCTAGTGATTCTTGAAATATCATTACTAATGCCGCCACAATCTCTTCTGCTGCCTTCTGGTTCAGGTGGCTTATCTGCTTCAGACCTTCAGATTCCCAAGTACCTTCACCTTGGTAATAGCAACTAATCTCACTTCTGCCTCCTGATACTCACAAATTTCTTGCATACTGGTAGTGTCTTCCACATTAAAGGCTGACACAAAATACTTACTAAATTTGTCCATTATTTCTTTGTCCCTCATGACCACATCTCAAGTGTTATTTTCCAGTTGTCCTGTATTAAAATTCATCCTTGTTTTACTCTATGTCTGAAAGATTTCTGCTATCCTCTTTTATATTACTGGCTAGCCTACCTTCATATTTCATCTTTTCTGTCCTTCAGGCTTTTTAAATTGCCTTTTAAAAGCTTCACAATTGTCTAAGTTCCCACTAATTTTTGCTATATTATATGCCCTCCATTTTGCTTTTATTCTGTCTTTTTCAATTCAACTACGTTCAACCAAAATTGCACATAATTCAACCAGAACTGCACACAAATCCATCAACAATACTGTCATTGCACTCCCCCAAGTTCTTCTCTTATTCCTTAAAATAGATCAGTGTGAATTGCTTCAATCACTCCACCCCATTACATGCCTCTGGATCTATAAGAAAGCATTATGGTTGAGCAGTTCAAGGCCAAAGGCAGAGGCAGTTAATCCCTTCTTGAAATAAGCAAGAAAATTGTGTAGAAATGACTGCAAGTTATTCACTGAATTTTCTTGCAGGTCCAATAGTGAGTCACGTGAATGTATTTGGACATTTATTATGTAAAGGTTCTATAAGTGTAAATTGTTAAGTTGTTATTTCCCCTATTGTGCTCTTCATTTGTTTCGACTTATTTTATATGTAGGCAGTAAGAGTTCTATGGAGAATGTTCCCTGGAATACTCTTTCCAGAGAAAAGCAGGATCTCCCAGTGGCCACCTATTTTAATTTCACTTCCCATTTCCATTCCGATGTGTCTATCCATGACTTCCTCCACTGTCATGATGAGGCCACACCCAGGTTGGAGGAACAACACATCATATTCCGTCTGGGTAGCTTCCAACCTGGTGGCATGAACACTGATTTCTCTAACTTCCGTTAATGTCCCCCCAACCCTCTCCTTCACCATTTCCCAACCCCTTTTCCCTCTCTCACCTTATCTCCTTACCTACACGTCACCTCCCTCTGGTGCTCCTCCCCTGTTTTCTTTCTTCCGTGGCCTTCTGTCCTCTTCTATCAGACTCCCTCTTCTCCAGCCCTGTATCTCTTTCACCAATCAAACTCCCAGCTCTTTACTTCATCCCTCCCCCTTCAGGTTTCACTTATCACCTTGTGTTTCTTTTCCCCTCCACAACCTTTTAAATCTATTCCTCAGCTTTTTTTCTCCAGTCCTGCTGAAGGGTCTTGGCCAGAAACATCGACTGTACTCTTTTCCATGGATGCTGCCTGGCCTGCTGAGTTATCCAGCATTTTGTGTGTGTTGCTCGGATTTCCAGCATCTGCAGATTTTCTCTTGTTTGTGATTTGCTTTGCAGAGAATGTTCTGGTATGATTTTATGTATCCAGAGATGTTGGTTAACACAACAGAATTCTCTTCCCGTCATACTGAGAACAGGTCCTATTTCCCTCCCCCTCAGAATCCTGTCAAGATTTCTTTTACATAATCCATCTACATTAACTGGATTAACCTTTCCTTTGGAGCACGTTTCACATTCCAAGCCCTCTATGGACAATGTTTCTCTTCGTTTTTGTTCGGTTTATAACTGACTGATAGTCACATTTGTGGCCTCCCCAGCAGTGCAAATATTTGATGGAAGTGTTTGCAGTGGATGTCTTCATAATGTTAAATACTCAGGTCATTTCTCAGTCTCTTTTCTAGAGAATAGAATTCTATACCGTACTCCCTATGGCAGGAATAATGATTGCGATAATCTGCTTTCACCATGCTTGGCCTGACTTGAATAATCCTCTTGCCAAAATGTGTCTTTTCAGCTCTCAAGAGAGACTCCATCTTCTAAGACAGGAAGATTATTCTCATTCCAGCAAGATCAGTACGTACACCTGTTTATCTATGCACCTCGTGCTTTTCTCTGAGTGTTCAGTTTATCTTGCAGAAACACAAGGAAGAAGAACAAATGACCCTTCTAAGCAGTATTGTTTTTGGTCTCTTGCACATTGAAGCAGTGATATTGTTTTGAGCTGGGGGATTATTTCTCGCTGCAGCAAAGAGCCAACTACCCACACATACTGGACGAGATTCAGAGACCAGTTGCTGAAAGAAAGGAGAATTCCATGCAAAATAAGGTAGCAACTTTTTACACACTGAAACCTAAAGTTTATCCCATAATCTGCATTTAATGAATTGTCAGTGGATGAGAATTAAGTTATGCCGATTTTCTATCAACTTTTTAATGTGAGATTTGTGAGAAAATAGAACCAAACTCAAACTGGGCACAAGAAGGAGAAAGGTTGAATTTTGCAGAAAAATTGAATCACTCAGTTTTCAGTTAACTACTCGGGGTAGGGTGGGGGGGTTACCTCCAACTATTCTTCAATTAGTGGATTGTCCTCTTTGTATGAATAAAGTTTGAATTAAGTCAAGTTCAAGTCAAGTTTATTGTCATTTAACTATAGACAGTGGTGCTAGATAGTTTGTGAACCCTGTAGAATTTCCTCTATTTCTGCATAAATATGACGTAAAATATGATCAGATCATCATGTAAGTCCTAAAACTAGATAAAGAGAACCTAATTAAATATATAACACAAAAAAATTACTCTTGATCATTTACTTATTGAGATAATGATCCAGCATTACATGTGTGACCCTTAGGTTCAGCTAGCAGCTTAATCTAGGGGAAGATGGCCTCCAGCCCAGCCAAACTTGAGAAATCTTGTTTGGGTGGATGCTGAGTGATATGTTCCCCTGTTTTAAATCAGTACCACGAAATAACAAACAGTACACAATATGCAATTAAACAATCAAGCTATATAATTGTTAATTTGACTACAGGGTTAGTAAAGAAACAAAAAAAGAAAAAGAGCCCATTCTCATGAGACAGCCTGATGCACAACGTTGGAGCTCATGGTTTTCCCATCTGTTCGTTCTCCATCGATCTTCCCACCGGGCATCGACTCCCAACCCCATTCCAAGTCCACTCCATCTTGCAGACTACAACTTCCCCATTCTGGCATCTTTTCTCTCCATCTTCCACCGAAGAAAAGCCCTCGAAACCTTTGCTCGGGCACACAAGAAAGAAAGCATCTCCTCTCATGGGACACTGCACATTCCAAAGTCTCTGTTACCTCTAGTCATAACCCAAACATTGCTGCTGCAAAGAAACCATTACATTAGCATGAAACATTACAGAGAGGCTATTACACTAGCAGTGAAACCTTACAGCATATTACACTTCCCCCACCAAATTTAGTCATGTCCTCATGACGGTGAGATAATTTGCCACCCTTTCTGCAAAGCACCAAGTCCAAACCAGCTGTAAAAGGCAGTGACATACCTCCCCAAGGTGATAGGTGCCACACATTGTTTCCCCAGTGCTACATAGACCAGCCTATCCGATGGTCTCTTAATTCTCCGAGATGGCCGTTCCCCCTCACCTAACTCTTCAGGTTCTGACACAACTGGGGATACTTCTGGTCTACCTAGTGAGGCCTTCCCCGGCCTATCAGATTAGATTATGAGGACACGCAGTCCTCTTTTATTGTCATCTAGTAATGCATGCATTAAGAAATGATACAATGTTCCTCTAAAATGATATCACAGAAACACAAGACAAACTGACTGAAAAACTGACAAAAATCACGTAATTATAACACATAGTTACAACAGTGCAAAGCAATACCATAATTTGATAAAGAACAGACCATGGGCACGGTAAAAAAAAGTCTCAAAGTCTCTCGAAAGTCCCATTATCTCATGCAGACGGTAGAAGGAAGAAAAAAAAACTCTCCCTGCCATGAGCTTCCAGCGCCGCAAGCTTGCCGATGCAGCACCCTGGAAGCACCCCGACCGCAGCTGACTCTTGAGTCCGTCCAAAAACTTCCAGCCACCGACCAGCCCTCCGACACTGAGCACCGAGCACCATCTCTGCCGAGCGCTTCGACCCCGACCCTGGCAACAGACATTAGGCAAAGCTGAGGATTTGGGGCCTTCCCCTCCGGCGATTCTCGATCGCACAGTAGCAGCAGCAGCGAAGCGAGTGTTTCAGAAGTTTCTCCAGATGTTCCTCCGTGCTTCTCACGTCTGTCTCATCAAGCCCTTTTCAGCTCTCTTTGTATATCAGACACATACTTCAGGTAAGTCTTCGGTGGTAAGTGGCCCTCGTCAGTCCCAAAACAAAGGTCAATTGGCAACCTTGCCTCGCGCCCAAACATCAGATAGTATGGCGAGTACCCGGTAGCTTCATTTCGGGTACAATTATAACTGTGGACCAGATGTCCAATATGTTGACTCCCCCTGCTCTTCTTACTGATCTCCAAGATCCTGAGCATGTCTAGCGAGGTCTGATTAAACCTCTCTGGCTGGGGATCACTCTGTGGGTGATAGGGCGTGGTCCTCAACTTCTCGACTCCAAGCATGCCCAATAACTCATGGATGATTCTGTTCTCAAGATCCTGTCCCTGATCACTATGTATCCCCCTGGGAAGGCTATAATAAATGAAATACTTCTCCCATAATACTTTGGCCACCGTGGACACGCTCTGGTCCTTGGTAGGAAAAGCCTGTGTATATCTGGTGTAGTTGTCCATGATGACTAAAACATTCACCGTGTTGCTGGCATCGGGTTCTACTGACAGGAAATCCATACACACCAGTTCTAGGGGCCCCACACTCTACTAGTGGGACAAGGGAGCTGTTCGCGTAGGTAGCGTGTTCCGCTGTATGTATTGAATGCACGACTTGCAGTATTCTTCAAGATCCAACTTTATTCGAGCCAGTTAAACCAGTCTCTGAGTAATCCACAGGTCTTTTCAACCCCCAAATATCCAGAATCATCATGAAGTGACTTCAACGCAATCCTCCGATACTTCTCCGGCAGAACCAGATGGCAATGCCAAGGTCGGTCCACGGGTGACGTGACCCAGTACGGGATCCGGTTCCTCAACTCCAACTGTAATGGAGGCACCACCACGTATTTTGTCTTCTCTGCCTGAGCCTTTTTCGACCGCTGACCAATTGGTACTGATGCCCGGCTCATCTTGCTGAGCAACTGCCACTTCCCCAGAACTCCATTCTGGCAGCTGATTTGTCTTCAGAGCAGTCAGGTTACAGTAAACTTGGGGAATGGTGTCATCAGAAGCTCCCAATTGATCCACCACTCGCTCCTGCCCCACCTTTTCCTCTGCCTTTATGGTGATGGCAAGCTACACATGGCCTTCACCCCCAGGGCAGGAACGCTCTCCCACTCCTCGTCCCTGTCCAGTCCCTCATGCGCCCATCGGGACAAAGCATCAGCATCAATGTTCCTGCTTCCTGGTTGGTACTTCAGGCTGTAATCATAGCCAGACAACACCGCCAACCACCGATGGCCTGTGGCGTCCAGTCTCGCCGAGGTCAGGATATAAGTTTGGGTGTTGTTGTCTGTCCTCACCTTAGACTTGGCCCCATAGAGGTAGTCACTCAGCTTATCCACCACAACTCATTTCAACGCCAGTCTTGTACGTGAGATAGTTTTTCCCGGAAGGCGACAGACTCTAGCTGACTAATGCAATGGGTCTCAGCACAGTGCCCTGTTCCTGGTAGAGGACTCCCCCCAATCCCTCTCAGCTGGCATCCATGTGCAGTACATACGGTAATCGGGGGTCCGCAAAAGCCAGTACCGGCGCCTGGGTCAGCAGCTCCTACAGAGGCTGAAAGACCTCCTTATATTTTGTATCCCACCTCGATCCAAAAGGCTCCAAAGGGCTAAGATACTCTCCACCCTCCTGTCCTTTTTTCTCCCTCCCTTTCTTCCCCATGGGAGGGTAACCGCACAGAGGCTGATTCAACAGGTGACTTACTTTCGTGTAGCCTTTCACAAACCTCTAATAGTAACACAGAACCCAAGGAACGAGCGCAAAGCGCTCACTGTCTGGGCTCTTGGCCAAGTGGTCACTACCTCTATCTTAGCCGGATATTAGCTACTCCATCTATGAGACTATGTGCCCAACATAGCTAAGAGATGTTTGGTAGAACTGGCACTTGTCCAGGGAAAGTTTTAACCCTTCAGCTTTCAGGCAGCCCAGCACCTTCAGTAGCCTCACTTCATGTTCTTCCAAGGTGGATCCAAACACTATGAAGTCATCCAGATACACCAAGACCTCAAGCAAGTTCATATCCCCCACCGTCTTCTCCACCACCCGCTGGAAGGTTGCAGGGGCTCACGATATGCCCTGGGGCATCCTTTCGAACTGGAAGAATTAGATTAGATTAGATTAGATTAGATTCAACTTTATTGTCATTGTGCTAAGTACAGATGCAAAGCCAATGAAGTGCAGTTAGCATCTAACCAGAAATGCAAAGAATAGTGTTATTTACAAAATAACTGAGAATAAAAAGTAAGTGCTACAGCACACAAATATAAAAGTACTGAGACAGTACAATATGGGTGCAACACTGCTTAGTGCTGTGATGTGAGGTTCAGCAGGGTCACAGCCTCAGGGAAGAAGCTCTTCCTGTGCCTGCTGGTGCGGGAGCGGAGGCTCCTGTAGTGCCTACCAGATGGGAGGAAAGTGAAAGGTCCTTGGTTAGGGTGAGATGCATCCTTGATAATGTTTATCGCCCTGCCCAGGCAGTGTTTATGGTAAATGTTCTCAATGGTGGGCAATTGGGTGCCGATAATCCGCTGGGCAGTTTTCACCACACGCTGGAGTGCTTTGCGGTCCGATACGGGACAATTGCCATACCACACTGAGATGCAGTTGGTGAGTATGCTCTCAATGGTACAGCGGTAAAAGTTCGTCAGTATCTTGGGACACAGGTGAGCTTAGAATCCCAGGGGACATATAAATGCCGTCTTTTCTTTGTCAGCCTCACTCATGTGGATCTGGTAACATCTACTCCTCAAGTCCAGCACACTGAACCACTTCACACCACTCAGACAGGCCAGCGCATCTTTGATCCTCGGGACCATATACTGTCAGGGCAGTGTGCCTGTTCAGAGTCCTATAGTCCACACACATCCAGACCTTCCCAATCTTCTTTCAGGCCACTACTATTGGAGAAGCATAGGGGCTTCAGGACTCGGTGATGATCCCAGCTTCCTTCAACTTACACAAATGCTGCCGAACGTCTTCCACCTCTGCAGGGGCCAGTCGCCGCGACCTCTCTCTGAGCGGGGTGTCCTCGGTCACCCAGATAGTGTGACGAGTGCTCTTGGAACAACCCACATCAAACTCGTTTAGTGGAAAAGATACCTTCCAGCTTCAACATCTTCTCCACCAACCTCCTCTTCCAACCCGCAGGAACCGGAAAGTCCCCAAAGCTGAATGACTCAGCGGTTAACTTGCCCCCTTTTTCCAATACTTTCTCCCTGGCTTGTCTCACAGGGACACTAGACATTACTGTCACTGGGAACAGATGTGCCAGGGGCATCCCCGGCTTGAAGGTGACTTTCCTCTTCATAGTGTTCCTGACAATCACTGCCATCCTGCTCGCCTGTACAACCGAGGGCTTTTGCAATTCAGGCCTCACCAGTACCCCAGCAGAAAATTCCGACTCCCCCTCGTGGTCTTTGGGAGCATCCACTAAGAGGGCCTCGCCCTCAGGCATTCCGGGAAATTTGAGATTCCCGTCGCTCTTGCTACTTCCCCAAGCCATAACACTATTGGCTTTGACTGGGTGAACCACACAGTCCCTCGTTTAAATTCAGTATCCGGCCCAATGCTGCCATGCACTTCCTCAAAAGCAGCTCGAAACCCCGGGTGCACGGACAATGTTCCCAGAAACCTTTCGCCGGCCTTCTCCTTGCAGGTCCCCATGAGCCTCCTCATAAGAGGGGTGTTGGTCCCCACCAGAATTGAAACGCTACCTTCCTCAACAGGGTCCAGACAAGCCAGCATCAAGGACCTCAGACACTCCCACATCGGCCTCCGAAAACTCCAACTTCACTGACAAATAACTGTCATCTGGATATTCACCAGCACTGAGGCCCCAGATCTCCGTTGCCCTAAATAGTATCAATGGTAAATGCTTCAGATACCAGATGTAAAACGAATGGTACAATAACGTGACCTGCGACCCGGTGTCGAGTATGGCTTTAGCATAAATACTGTCTATCCGTAGCAACACACTGGAGCATGGTCCCACTAAGCCTTCAGGAATAGGGTCTTTCGCTTTCAGGGTGTTCCTTGGTATATTGCTGAGAACATGTTCCCCCAGAAACACCAGGCTGTTCCCTCACTGGGTCTCCTCTAAGTTTTCCTGACACCTCTCTCTGCTTAGGCACGCAGAGGCTCCCTCTCTGAGGGGCTTCCCGCCGCTTACATTCCCACCTGATGTGCCCTTCTTCACCAGAGTTATAACAGACAATACTCAGCTGCCTCCCTTCTCGTGGAACCCCAGCTATCTGCATAGTTAGTCCCCTTAGGAGGTCTGCCTCTCTACCAGTCCTATCATACAGGGGTCCACACCCACTGTCAACACCCAGGACATCTATGTTCTCAATTCTGCCACAATCTCCTTTACCATCCCCTGGGTTGGGCTAGCCATGGTCACTTCACCACAAAGGGCTACTACCAAGGACTGTACCCTGCTGTTCTCCTCCTCCCATACCTCTCTGATCAGCTCAACAAAACAGGGAAGGGGCACATCTTACAAGACTGTCGAAGACCTCAAACAATCAGGTCCTGGGACTGGGCACCCCTGGCTATCTGGTCCATTAACTGATCCACCTCAGCCATCTGAATGACCCCTCTGCGCCACAAGCAATTTTGCTGCTTCTCTAGCTGGAAAATGTAAGCAGAAAGCTTCTCTCCCTTCTCCTACGGCAGGTTTTGAGACCTCATCATGTGCTCCGGTGGGCTCCCTGTCATGCCAAAGGCGCTCTCCAAACCACCCAGATAATCGGCAATGTTGGCTAGGGGTTTCCATGTTTTCACTGCTCTCACCATGTCAGCGGCCAACCCCCTCAAACTTTCAACCAACCTCTGTCTCTTTAAATCATCAGAGCACGGCCACTCATCTAACAACTGAGAGGTCATCTCCGCCCAAGTCTCATACTCCTCCTCTCCCTTGGGGGTCGGCATTATTCCAGAGAATACTCTTAGCTTCCGGTGGGGCTGATGCCAACTCAGAACTCACACTGTGCACTGGAGGACAGGGACTAATTAGACTTTCCAAATCTGACCACTCCTTTCCCTCACTCCTCAGAAATGATAGATCCCTGTCTTTGAAGTCTCCGCCCCCAGCTACCGAAAGCTCGACTTATGACTCGGTACATTCTCCTCCTCCCTGACAGTATGGACAGGCCATGGCCAGCCTCACCTGGGCACCGATAGAAGCGGGCAGTTCCACTCCCATTACATCAGCTCTAGTTTGAACTAAAACAAGGTCTGAGCCCGCCATTTTATCAAATCTCTGCCCTAAAAACCGCAACTTTGCCAACAGCTTTAACAGTACTCAAAAATTGAATTAATTCATCCGGGGTATGAATATCCACTTCACTCGACACGCACACATTAGTTACCGGTAACCCCACGGAAGCACACCACTGCTCCACCCCAGCAGCATCCATACCAGCGCAGTCTTAAACACACAACCTACTGGTTCAATACTCAGGGCAATCACACAGCATCAAACGGAATCAGTCCCGGAGCGATACCCCACAATGGTAACCCTCAGGTTTGGCCAGCATGCGTTTGTCTAGGGGAAGACAGCCTCTGGCCCAGCCAAACTGAGAAATCTCGTTTGTGTGGATGCTGCAGAATCTGTTGCCCAGTTACAAGTCCGTACCACAACATATCAGACAGTACACAATATGCAATTAAACAATTGGACTTCATAAATCTTTATCTGACTATAGGGTTAGTAAAGAAAATACAAATAAAAAGGGCCCATTTGCCCATTTTAATGAAACAGTCTAATGTGCACGTTGGCACTCACGGTTCAGTCCATTCATTCCCCATCGACCTCCTCCAAGATTCGCTGACCATTGGATGCTCGCTTCAAGTCCACTCCATCTACCAGTCTACCAACTCTCTCCATTCGCGTCTTCTCTCCATCTCTCACCAGCAGAAGACCATGAAATCCCTTCTCTCAAACCCAAGAGAAAGAACGACATGCCTCTCATTGGATGGCGCACATTTCAAAACCCCTGTTATCTCTAGTCATAACCCAAACATTGCTGGAACAGTGAAACCATTACATTAGCAGTGAAACATTACAGAGAGGCCATCACATTAGCAGAGAAACCTTACAGCGCATTGCATTCATGTCAGATCATTGTCTTTGTTGCATCATCCAACTTCTATTAAACTTTAGGTGAGGGACTGCTACCCTGACATTCTCCTGTAAAATGTCTTAATACAATTTTGACTTCATTGTTCCCTCAACAATTGCAAACTGTCCAGGCCCTGAGGCAGCAAAGCAGCCAAAACCATGATGCTCCTTCCATCATGCTTCACAGTTGGGATGTGGATTTCTGCCAAGAAGTTCAACTTTTGTTTCATCTGTCCATAGAACATCATCTCAGAAGTGTTGTAGAACATTCAGGTGGTCTTTTGCAAATTTGAGACGTGTAGCAATGTGTTTTTTTGGAGACCAGTGGTTTTCTCCGTGGTGTCATTCCATGAACACCATTCTTGTTCAGTGTTTTTCTTACAGTGGACACATGAACAGAGACTTCAGCAAGTTCTAGAGATTTCTGCAGGTCTTTTGCTGTTACCCTTGGGTTCTTTTTCATTTCCTTCAGCACTGCACGTTGTGCTCTTGGTGCAATCTTTCCAGAATTCCACATCCTAGGGAGAATAACAACAGTACTGAGTTTTCTCCATTTGTAGACAATTTCTCTTACTGTGGACTGACGATCTTTGGAAATGCTTTTGTAACCTTTTCCAGCTACATGTATCTCCACAATTCTTCTTCTAAGGTCCCCTGAAAATTGTCTTGATTGAGGCTTGGTGCAAGTAATCAGATCTTTCTTGAGAAGAGCAAGCTCTGTCAGTAAGCTAACATCGTGTGCCTTTTTTATAGGCCGGGACACCTCTACTACCCGCACCTCCAATCTCATCTGGAACACGTGACTCTAAACAGCTTTTGTAGAAGGCATTATCCCAGAAGTTCACATATTTTCCAACAAATACATGTAATGTAGGATCATTTTTCTCAATAAGTGAACAAGTGTAATGTTTTTTGTGTTATTTATTTAATTGTGTTCTTTTGATCTAGTTTTAGGACTTACGTGAAGACCTGATAACACCTTAGGTCATATTTGTGCAGAATTAGAGAAAATTCTACAGGGTTCACAAGCTTTCTAGCACCACTGTACATGTATACCATCAAATGAGACAACATTTCTCTGGACCAAGATGTAAAGCACAGTAGTACACATAACACACAATAGCTTAGGAAAGTAAGAATTAAATCTACAAATGACTTGTGCATAGATAAACAAAGTAGAGAGCGTAAATTAACCATTGTTGGGTAAAGTACAGTTGGGTAAAGTACAAGTTATCTGGTGACACTTCGGATGTGGTGCAGCAGGGAGTTCAGAAATCTAAAGGGATGAGGGAAGAATGTCAGAGAGGATGCTAGAAGGATGAGTGGGATCCTTAATAATACTAAGGGCCCAGCATCTGCAGTACTCCTGATAAGTGTCCATGATGAATGGTGGGGAGACCACTATAATCCTTTCAGCCATTCTTATAGTCTTTTGTGGGGGTTTCTGGTCTGATGCTCTGTTGCTCCCATACCAGATGGAGATGCAGCTTGTCAGGGCGCTCTCAGTGGTAGTGGAGCCTCACTTTTTGAAAATCAATTTCTTGAAACATTTATCATCTCCACATTTCATACATCTGCAAAATATGACTTCCCTCATGTTTGCTAATTGTCCTTGGCATCCCTGAATAAAGAGGGAAAATTATTCCAGATTGCAATTGGAAAGTGTTAATGCTTCCATGCCACTGCAGAGATTTAACCTTATGTACTTTGTACAATTTTCATCTCAATACCAGGAACAAAAGCAATTGTTTAAGAGTAAGGAAGCAGCCATTTTACCCAAAAATAAGGAAGTATCTCTTGTCTCAGAGAATCACAAATCTTTAGAATTCACTACCACAGAGAAAAGTGGAGGTGAAATCATTGAATTGTATGTTCAGGATTGTGAGCTTAGTGCCCTGCTTTACACATTATATAGCTATGATTGTGTGGCTAAATACAGCTCCAATGCTGTATTTTAGTTTGCAGATGGCACTACTGTTGTTGGCTGAATCAAAGGTGGTGAGAAATCAAGATATAAGATGGAGATTGAAAAGCTGGTTAAGTGGTGTCACAGTAACATCTCATCCAATGCTAGAAAAACCTAAGAACTGGTTATTGACTACAGGAGAAAGAAACTGGGGGCTTTGGAAATGTTCCTTGTCATCCTCACTGGTTTCCATTGATACAGTGATTTCAACTACTCCTTTAAATGTGAGTTGTGCTTCAGTCAGGAGCAATTCTTGAATGCTTTCTTGTAAGGCTGCACAAAATAAGTGATCTCTCAGTGCATCATTAAACCCTTTACTGAACTGACAATACACAGACAATTTCTTCAATCCAGCCATATAAGCCAAAATAGACTCCCCTTTCTTTTGATTCCATTTATGAAACCTGAAGTGATTTGCAATCAACAATGATTTCAGTTCTAAATGTTCCTCCATTATGTCACGATATCAGCAAAGCTAATTTCAGCTGATTTGGTTGGAGCATTTAAACTTCTAAGCAAACTGCATGCTTTTCCGCATATTGCACTAAGTAACGCTGGCACTCGTTTTTTGTTGGCTATTTCATTTGCCACAAAATGCTACTCAATTCATTCAGTATACATCAACCAGTTATCTGCTGTGCAATCGAACAAATCAATCTTTCCAATGTAGCAGCCATTTCTGCTTTTCTCTTATTATTATCAATGTTTATGAACCTGTGAATTTTGTCTACTTCCTGCCTTTTTTTTAACTCGACTGTCTCTCTCGACTTCCAAAGAAACGCATGTCACATTCTTTTCTAACTAAAACTTCTCTCCACCCTCCCCCAAAGAAAAGCATGCTGCTGTATTTTTTTTTAATTTGACAGTCTCTCTCCAGTTGTGAAAAACAACATGCTATGTAGTCATCTCGGACTCATTTTAAAACTTCCTTGTCATCACTGTTATCTTTCGTAACGCCAGAAGCTAATTGAAAAAAAAAATGCAGGAAGCTGGATATGTTTTGTCTATTTATTTTTTCTTTAGTGAGGCATGCACATATGACATGGTCACTAATGACACATACCATTCACATACTTCTTACATATAACCCATTATGAGTTATGTGAACAAACAAAGAATGCTTAATCAAACAATAAATTTGCAACATTACTGAAATGTTACTGAAATATTGATTACACTACATTGTTCAATAAAGGCAAGTTTTCTACATGCTTCCTTAACTGCCTTACCTACTTGTCTTGCTACCTTCAGGAAACTGTGGCTATGCTCTTCAAGGTTTCTTGATTCCTTTACACTGTTCAGTATCTGGCCACTGTGCATTGGCGTTTATCATAGAAACACAGGGTTGTACAGAAATAGGTTCTTCATCTCTCCATGTCTGTGCCAAACATAGGGAAAAGAATTTTGACTGTCTATCTTATTCATACCATCAATGTTTCTCATAACCTTATAAATATCCATCAGGTCAATTCACACCCACCTTCACGTCAGGAAAAAAAATCTCTCCCCACGACTAAAGTCCTCCAATCCAGGCAACATCATGATGAATCTCTTTTGTACTTTCTCCAGCAAGAGCACATCTTTCTGATAGCATTATCACCAGAACTGCACATATTATTTCAAGTGTGGGCTGAATGTGTTTTATAAAGTTACACCATAATCTCCCCATTGGGCTATGAAAGTCACTTGTTTTCAACCCAGTTCCAGCTTGTAATTTTGAATTATATTTCAAGGGTGAAAGTTGAGTTACATATTTTATGCTGGTTGTGTGCATGGAATTGTATCCCAGAACACTTAGTAAAACTTGATTGAGAATCTTTTAAAAGGCACTGCCTCTCGTAATATGTATTTATGAGGGATATACTATAGATAGTGGACCTACTGACATGATGAAGGAAGTCCCAAACACCAGCAGAGATGGAGGACCTTCATTGATGCCCTAAACACCAGTGGTGTAATGGGCAGCATACAAGAACTGTAGATAGGGTAAATGCAAGCAGGCTTTTTCTGCTGAGGTTGGGTGAGACTAGAACTAGGGGTCATGGGTTAAGGATGAAAAGAGGATTATTTAAGGAGAACCTGAGAGGGAGCTTCTCCTCGCAGAGGGTAATGAGAGTGCAGAACTAACTGCCAGTGGAAGTAGTGGATGTGGGTTTGGTTTCAACATTTCAGAGAAAGTTGGATAATTACATTGATGGGAGGAGTATGGAGGACTATGATCCAGGTACAGGTCAATGGGACTAGGCAGGGTAACAATTCAGCACAGACACAGTAGATGTGATGGAGTGATCTATGACTCCACGATACTCTATACTAATATTTTCTATTTAGTTTGTGAAGAAAATGAAATTCATGTATTTGTGGTAAGCAGATCATGCTGAACAAATTAACTCAGAGTGAAACAGCAGCTCTTGATCTGCTGCACGCAGCACACTTCATGAACTGAGCTAAACTGGTAAATCTGTTGTCATTTCGCTGTTTGCACACTGAAGTAATGGATACAGTCACTAGACAATGGCAAAGTGAATACTATGACATACTGTGGGCTTCCTTCTTAGGAAAGTGAAGCACTGAGTAATCAGCTATGGCTCAGGTCCACATGTTTATTTGGGCAAAACATGAATGCAAACAGCTTTAGTAAAATAATCTTATTTCAGGACATTGCAAAGATAAACACACTCACACAAACTGCTATCTACCTCAAAGCACATAGTGATCAGGGTGAAAAGCATTTAGGACACAATGGTAGCTCAAGCCTTTCAGCTTGTTCCATTGGATTGCATCCGAGTGAATTGTGCCCACTTTAACATGCTTGCAGTCAGTTGCTGCCAGATTCCTAAGAGAGCTGAGGCAGAAGCATCTGTTTGGCTCCTGCCATGATCTGGACAAAAAGCAAATGGATAGTGATGGCCAGCAGTAACATTCTTTCAACACAAAGGGAAATGGTGCACAGACACAAACTTCCAAAACCACTCGCAGGGTAGTTAGTGATGTAAGTGTGATGTAGACAGACAGCTGTCAGTTTTATTATTGGCAGCCAGGCTAAACTTCTATTATCTGGCTCCTAAGACACTGTTTCATTGCACATTAACAATTTATTTTCAAATGTACCTGATCTGATTAGTAATTATACCAATTTCACAAGAGTTTGGTTGTGAAGAATATTCCATCTTCAACTGAAATCATAAGAGTCTTATTTGATTTTCATGAAGTGAAGCATTTCTGCCCATCTGGCCATGCTGTGCAATCACCTTCTACAAATTAAAACCAAGCAACATATGTGTCAACAAAGTTTTGCTTCCAGATGAACTCAATGCCTTTTACGTTCGCTTTGACTGACAGAACGTAGAGACACCTTCATGCATTCCCAGAACCCATGACAACCCTATGATATTAGCCTCTGTGGATAAAGTGAGAGTATCCTTCAACAGAGTGAAGCCATGGAAAGCAACCAGCTCAAATGGTTCAGCTGGTCGAGATGTGCGGTATTCATCATACATATTCCAGGATTGATTTTTTTGTTGATGGCCAATTGATTCTGTTAGTTTGATCTTGTGAATATAAAGAAATTGCTGTTTCAGATCATGCTCCTGTGTTTTTATCTTTAAATCTTCTGGTTGTCTCCCAAATAAACAGATTCTGGCGTTTTAATCCTACTTTGTTATCAGGTAAAGATTTTTAAAAATTTTTGGAGAGACAAATTATCCTGTTTTTTTGAAGAGAATATGCTAGAAGAGACTTCTAGTCTTATTTTATGGGATGCTTTTAAGGCTTATATTAGAGGTCAAATTATTTCTTTTACCGCAAGTGTTAAGATAAAAGCTAGTAAGGAGAGAATTGAATTAGCTAATCAGTTGAAACAATTAGACCAAAGTTATGCTTTGGCTCCAGATCCTGTTTTATACTGATATCCTTAACCTCTTCTTTCAGCAAACTGGGGTATCCACCTGCTTCTAGCAGGCTCCAATTATACCAGTGTCCAAGAACGACGTGATAACCTACCTCAATGATTATCATCCAGTAGCACTTATATCCACTGTGATGAAAAACCTCGAGATGCTGGTGATGAAGCATGTCAACTCCCGCCCTTCACTCAACCCTGTAATTGTCTGGACAGTGAAGATGCTCTATTTTGGCTACAGCTCTGCAGTCAACACTATCAGCCCCTCAAAACTAAATAACAGGCACCAAATCTAGGCCTCAATAGCTCCTTGTTCAACTGGATCCACGATTTCTTCACTTGCAGACCACGGTCAGTTTGTATTGGCAGCAACATCTCCACCACAATCATCATCAGCCTCAATGAGCCACCATGCTGTACTCACTTCGTACTTTATTCCATTTTTTTTACTGTGATACAGAGCGGAATAGGTTCTTTGAGCCATGTCACCAAGCAACCCCTGATTTAACCCTAGCCTAATCATCTGTAGTTGCAAACTTCCCATGATTCAGGACATTTACAAGAACAGGTGTGTAAAAAGGGCCCAAAGGATCATTGGGGACCCAAGTCACCCCAACCACAAACTGTTCCAGCTGCTACTATCGAGGACACAGAGTATAAAAGGCAGAACTAACAGGCCCTGGGACAGCTTTTTCCACCAGGCCATCAGACTGATTAAATCATGCTGATACAATTGATTCCCATGTTATATTGACTGTCCTTTTATACCTACTATTTATGATAAATTACTATAAGTTGCAGATTGCACATATAGACTGAGGCATAACAAAAAGATTTTTACTCCTCATGTATTTGAAAGATGTAAGAAATAAAGTCAATTCAATTCAATTGTAAAGCATTGTGCTAATCACTACGCTACCGTGCCACCCTTATAATTGTGAAGTTAAGTACAGCTAAAATGCCATATTTAACTTTGTTGATGACACCATTATTGCTGGCCAAATCAGAGCTGGTGATGAATCAGCATATACAGTCGGAGGGGAGTGAGGATCTGGCTGAGTGGTCCTACAACAACAACTTCTCACTCAATGTCAGCAAAGCCAAAGGGCTGATTATTGACTTCAGGAGGAGTAAACTGAAGGTGCAAGAAGCCAGACCTCATCAGGGGATGAGAGGTGGAGAGGGGCAGCAACTTTAAATTCCCCAGTGTTATCATTTCAGGCAATCCGTCCTGAGCCTGGCATGCAAGTGTCATTACAGAGGATGCATGGCAATGCCTCCGCTTTCTAAGAAGTTTGTGAAGATTTGACACGTCATCTAAAGCTCTGACAAACCTCAATAGATGCCGAGTGTCCTGACTCGTTGCATCACGGCGTGGTAGGGAAACACCAACACGATTAAACAGAAAAGCCACACTGCCGCACAGAAGCACTGTTGCAGGAAAGCAACATCCATCATCAAGGACCCCACTATCCAGGCGATGCTGTACTCTTGCTGTTGCCATTAGGAAGGAGTAACAGGAGCCTTTGGTCCCACAGCACCAGTTTTTACCCCTCAAACAGAGTGGATAAGTTCACTCACCCCAACACTGAACAAATTTCACAACCTATGGACTCACTTTCAAGGATTCTATAAATCATATTCTCAATATTTATTATTTATTTATTTATTTACTTACAACTATTATATTTTGTGGTTTTTTTTCTATATTGTATTTGCACAGCTTGTTTTCTTTTGCACATTGGTTGCTTCTCCTTATGTGCAGTTTTTCATTGACTCTGTTGAGTTTATTTTGTGCTTACTGTAAATTTCCACAAGAAAATTAATCTCAGGGTAGTGTAAGGTGTCATATGTGTACTTTGATAATAAATGTACTTTGAATCTCTGCAGTGACCTATTTATTCCATTATTCTTGCATTTTCTCTGCAGCCCTCTGAATTACTTTTCCTCAGATGCCATTTCAATTTACTTTAGTAGCCCTTAACTGACTCTGCCTACCGCTCTTTAGAGACAAGAGCCATTTTCCTCACATCCTTCAACCCCTCATATTGTTTATCCTTCACTTTGTTTGTTTCCTCTGGATCTTTATCTACGCATCTCTTTGTCCATTCAAAGTCAGTCTTGATCTAAACCAATCATTCTCTCTAACCATACAACTCAAATCCCTCAAGCATCTGTTCTTCTGCATCTTTCCTTGCACCTTTATATCCTTCCTGAAGTGTGCTGACTAACATTAAATGAACATACTCTATACGTGGGCTTTATTATGACCCAATCTTGCTGCAAAGATGGCATTGGCAAGACACCGCGATGCTTTGCAGGCCGCAAATGAAACTATTAGCAATTCTGCTGAATATACATTTAGAGACTAGGATCACAGCAATCCTCAGACTGTAATTTCTTGCTGGGAGGTGTGCCTTTGAACCGTCTGTACGACCTGACTTTTTTTTTGTGGTATCCAGAAATATTCAGCGAACTAGACTCTCGAGATTGCAGGTACAGCCGCAGTAGAGACCAGAGTCAGACTGAATCTTTGGACTGGACTGAGCCTGAGAGTGGATGATGAACTGATGTTTAGCCGATTTAAGTGCCGAGCCAGATCAACAAGATTAATGTGTTAAAGTCGAGAGTGGTGTTCAGCTCACTACTGTAGGGGGCTTTTCTCACTGAACTGACTCGGCAGTTACGGCCTGCAGCCATCCACACTCACCTCAGTACCGAAGCTGGCTCTGCAACTATGTCCTGCAAACATGGAGCTCCTCAATCAGCTGCAGCACCAAAGTGTCTCCGTGGCTGTAGACCTTCCTTTGGGGTCTCTGCGATTGCTTGTTTGTTTGTCATTATTGTTACACAATTTATTCTTTCTTTTTTGCCCATTGGATGTATAACTGTCTTTGTGGTGTGGGGTTATTGTGGAGTTCTATTGTTTCTTTGTTTTGTGGCTGCCTGCAAGAAGGTGAATCTCAAAGCTGTATATGGTAAACATACTTGAATAATAAATGTACTTTGAACTTCGATCTAACATTGTTTTTTAGCTAAGTAACATTTTGGCATGTGCTATGTAAAACTGTGTCACATGTTTGTGTGCGCGCGTGTGTGTGTGGGGGGGCGCACATAATTTAATATTATATGGTTAAATTCTTTAATTCAAACAAATTTAAAACAAAACATTTATAGAATAATGTTGATTTGCATATTAGGTTTGAAGTGCATGAGTTTAGAATGAGTCAATGTGAACTTCACTCACTATTTTAAACCTTGGATATTTCTCATAGATAGTATGTTCCCTGTGAGTTTATTTTGTGCATTGGTTATTGATATAGTACATTAATGCCAATGTGCTGGAATGGAGGAATGCTCTCTGCTGTTACTCGCTGCCAAACATTTTTAGTGGCAAAGTGCCAAATTCAGTCTGACATCTGAATAGAGAAAGTCTGTGATCTGCAACTCATTGAAAATTTTGTTCAACATGTACAGGGGGCTTTGTTCTTCAGTATTGACAACAAAATCCATATCATTGTACGCACTTACTCCCAACGATACCCAGACTCCTTCATTCTGTGCATACATGTACACAGTGACTGCTTATAGTTAAAAGCATGTGACCGTGTGATGGAAGGGCATTAATCCAAAGTTTTAGAATATGTGTAACTGTTCACCTGTTGGGATTACCTGCAACACCATCAGTTCATTGAGGGCTAGAGCATATAATACAAATTCAGCAGTGTAATCCTGTTGTGTTAGCAACAGAAATAATGAGCTCAGCAAATATTACCCATATTGTTAAACTAATGTCGAGCAGGAGTTGAGAATGGATGTTGGAAAAGGTAGGACCCTTTGAGGAGTACTGTTGTATTTAATATTTCATTAATATATGAGTAATATTATAAATATATCATTTGATTAAACATTCTTTGTGGTTTACATTATTCATTATGGGTTATCTGTAAGAGAAAATGAATGGCATACATTATTACTCTACCAGTCATATATGCATGTCTCACTAAAAGTAAAAAATGTGGTATACATGCAGTTTGTTGCAAAACATAAAAGTGGCGATGAGTAAGTTTTAAAACAAACCCAAGATGACCACCCACCTGTTGAAGTACAATGAGACACTTGAGTTTTTTTTTAAAAAAGCACAGAATGATTTTTCTATGGAGAAGGAGAAGTTTGAGTTTTTTTTAAAAAAGCACAGAAAATGGACAAAATTTACAAGTTCTTTAACAGTGATTAGTGGGTGATAGTAGTAATAAAATTTAAAAAAGCAAGTAGAAATGGCTGGCTACATCGGAAAGATAGACATGATTGATTGCAAATCAGATGACTAGATCATGTACACTGTACAAATCTAGAAGTATTTTGAAGCAAATGGAATAGCAGATGTAAAACAAGTGCCAGTTTTGTCGAGTGTAATGGGTGAAAGAGCATACAGTTTAAATACTCCAACCAAACCAGCTGAAATGAACTTTGCTGCTATCAGGAAAGTAATGCAGGAACATTTAGAACCTAAACCATTGTTGATTGCAGAACACTTTAGGTTTTATAAGTGTAATCAGAAGAGAGGGGAGTCTATTTCAGTATACGTGGCTGATTTGAAGAAGTTGTCTGAACTTTGTCAGTTCAGTGATGGGCTTAATGACGCACAAATATTGTCTAGTTTGTGGAATCTTACAAGAAGCGTTCAAAAATATCTCCTAAATAAACACCTCTTCCCACCCTATCACTTGTAAAAATGCCATCACTTTCTCTCAGTTCCTCCATCTCCACAACATCTGTTCTCAGAAGGAGGCTTTTCATTCCAGAACTAATGAGATGTCCTCCTTCTTCAAAATGGTGGGCTTTCCTTCCACCACCATCAACGCTGCCCTCATCCACATGTCTTTTCTCACCCCATCCTCCCACCACCCCATCAGGGATGTGTCCCTCTTGTCTTTACCTACCACCCCACTAGCCTCTGCATCCAGCACATAATTTTCTGCAACTACCAACATCTCCAACGGGATTCCACCACCAAGTACATCTATCCCTCCTCCCCACTTTCCACAGGGATCACTCGCTATGCGACTCCCTTGTCCATTCATCCCTCCTACTGATCTCCCTCCTGTTTTTTTTCTGTCCATGCACCTGTCCAAGTGCCACGGTTAGATCATTTGATCTTCCACAAATAAACATTGGTGATCTTCCACCAGGGTAATGACCAGACCTTTATTGGTTTAAGTTCTGCTCACATAAAAAATTTGAGGGTTTCAGCTTCAATCCTGACTTTGGGCCAATGTGAAAGAGAATAATTTGCAAGAGTAGAGAAATAAGGAAAGGGAAAAGGGACTAATGGCATTGTTTCCCTGGGAGTTGACATGAACCTGATGAGCTGAACAGAAAAAGTTCTAGGAGACAGAGTTCCAGGTTTCATTGAGCGATGTGAAAAACATCTTCCTGATAGCAGCCTGCATGGAGCAGCCCAAACTTTATGTTGTTCTCTTACTTTCTGGACTTACAAACCAAATATCTGTCTGCTTTCACAGATCCTTAAGCACTTTGCGAAGATCAGTTGGATTAACCCTGTATATATTTATGGTCCAAGAATTAAACCATGCAGTCCGCCCTCACCATGGTCATTTTCAGCAAGTGACCTCCTTCAAGACCAACACGTCCTTTCTGAGAGCCACTTCTCACATACAGATGGAAAGCAGGTGGGAGTCTACCAGGAGGTTGCAGGAACCAGAAATATTCAAGATGTGACTCTCGGGAACAAATTATTTCCACGAACTGCCCAACATATGAAATATCTGACTGCGGATACTAATGCCTTCCTGTAAAACAGACTAAAATGAACATACATACAATTTCTCTCACCTTTTTCTGAGGAATATTGCAATGATTCTGGAAACAAAATAAATCTGAGACAAGAACAGTCTTGAGGTCAGAATTAACATTATTATTCGGGAATTCAAATGTCAGTGATCAGTTGTGACTGACAATTGAGATAATTGCCTTTATCACTGTAGTGACAACAGCAGTGAAATGATTTATTTTCATTTATATTTGGAAAAGTAAGTTTTAATTGATGCACTAGAATAAAGTTTGGCAAGCAGTGCTAGAGAGCTGCAATAGCAGAAACCAATAACTGTGGTTGCAAGAGATTTGGGATCAATTGTCAACTTCTGTCAACTTCAAAACATGAAAACTGCAATGACTGAGGAAAGATTTGGAAATAATTGAGAAATATAGCCAATCTAAGGGCAAAGATTCTTGGAAAGGAGAATGGAAAACAATAACCAGGCAATTACTGTCAGGAGTTAATCCTGACTTTGGCAGTAATGGAACATTAAAAACCATTAATATCAAGAATGGTCATTAGCATGCACACTGTGAATTACACTGCAGGGAAGTTCTGCTTTTACAATTTATTCCTTGTACTGCTGAACTCCAGGCAATCAGGTAGATGTTGCCAGCTTGCCTCACGTTTCAAAGTTAATATTTTACAGACGTAATGCGCTGCTTTGCCCTCACTTTGAACATAAGGTTGCTGTCGAGGCGTCCTCCTTGCGACCTGACTGCTATGAGCAACAGCTTGGGGTAATGAAAGCTGCTGGTAATATCAACACAAGTTTGAAGTAATCAACGTATTTATTTAGAGATACGGTGCGGAACAGGCCCTGCCAAACCAATATGCCACACCATCCATCAACCCACCTATTTAACACTAATCTAATCACAGGTCAATTTACAATGATCAATTAACCTACTAATCAGTACATCTTTGCACTGTGGGCAGCAGCTGGAAGATCCGGAGGAAACCCATGCGGTCATGGGGAGAATGTACAGACAGTGCTAGAATTGAATCCAAACTTCAGAGCGGCCTGAGCTGTAATAATGTCATACAACTATTCCCTACCATGGTGTCTATCAGTGAAGATTAGCTTTATACTAATGATTATATACAGTGTTCTACTAGTAATAATAAATAAAGAAGGTATGGGTTGGGCTTGTTCTATGGTATCTACACTAAGTATCTCACCAGAGTAATAAAAACTACTAGCAATACTGATGTAACCCATGGCATTGTGACTTCGCATAGAGATATTCAAGTAACTCTGCCTTCTCCTTTAAGAATATAACAGGAAGCCACTATTACACCACCATATCCAAACATATATAGTTATTTTTCAGCAACAGAAGAAATACAAAAGACTGATCCATTCCTATAGAAGAAGAGTGAAGAAGCACAAAAAAAAGGATTAAACTACAGGGCCTGTGAGTTGAATAGAATGAGAGGTGATCTCAGTGAAACAACCTAACTTCCTGCATGGCTCGACAGGGGATGTCAGCAATGATGTTTACCATAGTCGGGATACTAAGAAACAGAGGATACAGTCTCAAAGTAAGGGGACAGCCAATCTGAGATGAAATGAATTGTTTTTCAGACTGAGGACTGTGACATTGAGACTCAAGACGCAAGAGTTACATTTTTAGATATTAATGTCAGGCAATGGTAAAAGATCAGCTATGTTCTTGAAGAATATTGGGGCAGGCACAAGAAAAACAAATGGCCAACTTCTGCTTCTATCTCTTCTGGTTTTATGTTGTTACACGAATGTTTTCCCACACACCACTGAGTCTATTATGCTCTACTCAACTCCTTCACACAATGTTAATCTGGCCTACAGTGCCTAAAATGTTTTTCAGATGACGCTATTACAGCTTGGGTCATCAGAGTTCAGAGTTCAGTTCCGATGGCTTCTGTAAGGAATCTGTACTTTCTCCCCTTGGAGTGCGTGGGTTGTCTCCAGGTTCTGCAGTTCAACCCTCTCAATATGCAGCTCCCAACCCTCATTAACACTATCAAATTCGTCAACTCGCCTGACTGAAGCCATCGCCATGTTATTTTCACTTTAAATTCAGCACACCTTTCACTGTTACTCACACGTTAGCTAGCGCCTGTGACGGATTTCCCTGTACTGTTTAACTCTCGCATTTTCATCCCGTAATCATGCCGTAACTGTCAGTGCAGTTCGTGATATTTTCTGACGTTCAGGTTCATAATCGTTGCCAATTTGTTGTGTCAGTGCACAGCTACATACAAGGTATATACTTTTTAAAAAGCACACACATGGGAGATGGCTTTAACTGGCGTATCTACATTGCAGAGAACGAGAGAGCAATGCGCATGAATAGACAACAGCGTACATGCAGACAACAAACTAATACATAGTGCTGAGGGGGTGGGGGATCATTGCTGTAAAAGAAATAGATCCACACATTACAAAAGTAAACAAGAGAATTGAGAGTGTCAAGTTGATCCTGATCATAACAATAAAAAAAAACACACAGACTGAAACAAAATAGAAATAGAAATATTATCAATTACTTCATTAGAATTACAAAGAACCTCTAGGCCACAAATGAATGAGTTCTGATGAGAAAAAGCAATTGGCCCTCCTTAGTTCAACTGTTAGGAGAGATTTTAACATGAACTCAATAAGGCTTCAATTTACTTACTAAATAATTCCCTGTTTTTTTGTCTGTGCCATTTACTAAATGGTTCTATTACATTTATGTGTTCAAAATATTCATAATCTACTAACGGTAGTATAAAATTTAAGCGAGTTCAAAATTGATCTGAAATCCAAAAAGAAGCAGAGAGCTTTGAGACCTTCCTGATGGGGGATGGAAGTATATAGGGATTGGACATCCATGGCGAAAATAAAGCGGTGGGGGCTAGGGAATTTTAAATCATCGAAAAGTTTCAGAGTGTGAGAAGTGTCACGAACATAGGTAGGAAGGGATTGAACAAGGGGGGATAAAACCATTTCGAGGTATGCAGAAATGAGTTCGGTGGGGCAGGGGCAAGCTGAGACAATTCCCTTCCTCCGCCATCAACTCTGCTCTCAAATGCATCTCCCCCATTTCACGCACGTCTCCTCTCACTCCATCCTCCCGCCACCCCACTAGGAATAGGGTTCCCCTTGTCCTCACCTACCACCCCACCAGCCTCTGGGTTCAACATATAATTCTCCGTAACTTCCGCCATCTCCAACAGGATCCCACCACTAAGTACATCTTTCCATCCCCCCCTCTCTGCTTTCCACAGGGATCGCTCCTTACGCGACTCCCTTGTCCATTCGTCCCTCCCCATCCCTCCCCATCCCTCCCCACCAATCTCCCTCCTGGCACTTATCCTTGTAAGTGGAACAAGTGCTACATGTGCCCTTACACTTCCTCCCTTACCACCATTCAGGGCCCCAGACAGTCTTTCCAGGTGAGGCGACACTTCACCTGTGAGTCGGCTGGGGTGATATACTGTGTCCGGTGCTCCCGATGTGCCCTTCTATACATTAGCGAGACCCGACGCAGACTGGGAGATCGTTTCGCTGAACACCTATTCTCTGTCCGCCAGAGAAAGTAGGATCTCCCAGTGGCCACACATTTTAATTCCACGTCCCATTCCCATTCTGACATGTCTATCCACGGCCTCCTCTACTGTAAAGATGAAGCCACACTCAGGTTGGAGGAACAACACCTTATATTCCGTCCGGGTAGCCTCCAACCTGATGGCATGAACATTGACTTCTCAAACTTCTGCTAATGCCCCACCTCCCCTTCGTACCCCATCCGTTATTTATTTATATACACACATTCTTTTTCTCTCTCTCCTTTTTCTCCCTCTGTCCCTCTCACTATACCCCTTGCCCATCCTCTGGGCTTTTCCCCCCTCCCCCTTTTCTTTCTCCCTAGGCCTCCTGTCCCATGATCCTCTCATATCCCTTTTGCCAATCAACTGTCCAGCTCTTGGCTCCATCCCTCCCCCTCCTGTCTTCTCCTATCATTTCGGATCTCCCCCTCCCCCTCCCACTTTCAAATCTCTTACTATCTCTTCTTTCAGTTAGTCCTGACGAAGGGTCTCGGCCCAAGACGTCGACTGTACCTCTTCCAAGAGATGCTGCCTGGCCTACTGCGTTCACCAGCAATTTTTATGTGTATTGCATGGGATTTGACCATCGGGTCTCAATTTCCGAGTTTGAGTGAGAGTGCTAAGGGGATATACCAGGATGCTGCCTGGACTAGAGAGCATGTTACATGAGGGGAGGTTGAGCAAGCGAGGGATTTTCTCTTTGGAGCAAAGGAGGATGATAGAGGTGGATAAGGAGATATGAGGCATAGACAGAGTGGACAACTAGCACCTTTCTGCTAAGGGGGAAATGGCTAATACAAGAGGCCAGGTGACTGAAGGGGGATGTCTGAGGTAGGTTTTTCACACAGAGAGTTATGAGTGCATGGAATGCACTCTGGGGAAAGTGTTAGAGGCAACACATTAGGGACAAGAGACTATTAGGTAGACACATGGATGAAAGAAAAATGGGGGGCTATGTGGCAGGGAAGCATAAGATTGATCTTGGAATAGATTAAAAGACTGGCACAACATTGTGAGCCAAAGTACTGCACTGTACTATGTTATCAGCCTTTGAATTGTTGAGCACACATCACCTCAGGCTTTTAAACTTTTTCCAAGTCTTCCACTTCATGTACATTACCTTCTTTATTCTTGCTTACCAAATAAATATGGCTTCAATTTGCTTTGTATTGAGCTCTGTTTCTTATCAAACTGCCTGCTTTTCTAAGCTACCAATGCTGTCTTGTAGTCTTACATTGTCCTGCTCACAATTTATTGCCAGCAGCAATTTAATATTGCTTCCTTGATTCCCAATCCAAATAATAATTGTATTTAATATTCTGTGCCTACACAGACCCCTGAAACTGGAAAGTGATCCAATTAACTCAAAATTGGACTGCATCTGTTTTCGGTAGCCAATACTGAAAGGGAAAAAAAGCTCATTCGGGGCATTCTTGCTTGAAAAATAATTATTATCATCATTTTCTCCTTATAAGATGCACTAAATCCAGACCTGCATCATACATCAGAACTAGGCTAACTCATAAGAATTGAGTCAATGTTATTAAAGAACTCTTTCTATGACAGTCTACGGCCAAACATTTGAAGTCCTTTGTTACAGGTGAACTCAAGTCCCCGAGGTTTAATGCAGCTGGAGACTCACTGTTGAAGCCATCTGTGACTTGAAGATGTACTGTGGCTTGATCAGTGCTCAAGGCTGCCAGCAGTGAGTTATTTCATCCATTAACATGACAGAGGTGATTTATATATTATAAATATATTGTTTCAATGGAGACACTTTAATAACACATCATACATTTCTTTCACTGTGATGTTTGATGCGTTATAAAGAAAGATTTTAAGGCTTGGCTTTCTGATCCAGTCCCTGTCACAATATTATTATTAGACACTGTGCACTTTGATGAGATCGTAAACAAGAGAAAGGTATGACAGGAAACAGCACCTGTGCTAAGGTAAATCCTGAAAGGAAGTGTCCAGTCTAATTTCCCAATGCAGGAGACCTCTGAAGAAATGGTGACAAATAGCCCAAACATGTACAGAACCCTTTCGCAAAAATGGGCACAAATGGGCCAAAATTCTAAGCAACATCTCTCCTTTCTGAAAAACAACTTGGAGCCGCTTGTCAAAGAGTGAGAAGGGAATGAAGGGAGGACATCTAGGCTGGCTGAATCTTCAACTTTTGAAATGTCTAAAACTTTTGATTTTCAGATACAAAACTCCATCCAGAACTTAAACATGCCAGCTATCCATATAATTCAAAATACTACTGCAAGGGGCTACATACTTATTGTAACCTAACAGCCATTTGTCCAAAAGGATCAATACCATTTCTCAACCCTTGACCCCCTCAATAACTTACTCCCTCTTACCATCAACTCCCTTTAATTTCTTTTTCCATTAACCTGCACAAGGGGTAGCTTACAGTAGCGTATAACTGTTAGCATGACTTTAGTTAGGATGTGAGAGGAAACCCACTTTATAACAAAGAAATTCTGAGTTCAAGATCAAACGTGGGTCTATGGAGGTGTGAGGTAGCCACACTATCTGCTGTGCAACTCTGCCACAATTATACAGTCATACATTGCAGAAACAAACCTTTCAATTCAGAACCTTTCAATTCATTATGTCCACACTCACTATCAGCATCGATTTACACTAATGTTAAACTAATCCTATTTATTTATTGACCTACAGCATGGAGTAGGCTCTTCCAGCAACTTGAGACACACCAGCAACCCCCAATTTAGTCCGGGCCAAATCACAGAACACTTAACCATCCATTGCTTTGTCTTTGGACTGCAGGAGGAATCCAGGGCTCCTGGAGGAAACCTACATGGTCACAGTGTGTACATACAAACTCCTTACAGGCAGTGGGGGGAATTGAACCCAGTTCACTTGCATGGTAAACCGTTGTGCTAACCACTACACTACCTTGCTGCCCTTTAATCCTATTTTAAACTCAGAACATTTCTATTATCTATCCCAAGGGACTGTCACTCATCTATACACTAGGGGCAAATTGCATTAGCCAATTAACAAACAAACCTGCATGACTTTGGGAAGTGGAAGAAAATAAAGGTAGCCAGGGGAAACCAGCACAATCATGGAAGAACATCCAAAGTCCACACAGACGGCACAAGAGACCAAAATTAAACCGGGATCACTAAAGCCATGAGGAAGCAGCTCTACGTGTCACATTGTAAGAACTTCAGAAGAATCAGAATCAGAATCAGGTTTATTATCACCGGTATGTGACGTGAAATTTGTTAACTTAGCAGCAGCAGTTCAATGCAATACATAATCTAGCAGAGAAAAAAAATAATAATAATGAATAAAATAAAATATAATAATAAATAAATTATATTACGAATATTGAATAGATTTAAAAATGTGCAAAAACAGAAATATTGTATATTTTTAAAAAGTGAGGTAGTGTTCACGGTTTTAATGTCCATTTAAGAATCAGATGGCAGAGGGGAAGAAGCTGTTGCTGAATCGCTGAGTGTGTGCCTTCAGGCTTATGTATCTCCTACCTGATGGTAACAATGAGAAAAGTGCATGCCCTGGGTGCTGGAGGTCCTTAATAATGGATGCTGACGTTCTGAGATACCGCTCCCTGAAGATGTCCTGGGTACTATGTAGGCTAGTACCTAAGATGGAGCTGACTAGATTTACAACCTTCTGCAGCTTCTTTCAGTCCTGTGCAGTCGCCTCTCCATACCAGACAGTGATGCAGCCTGTCAGAATGCTCTCCATGGTACAACTACAGAAGGCATACCTAACTTTTCTCTGTTTCTTTATTTACGTGAATATGAAAGATTGAATGATAGTTTTTCAAGTAAAACCCCATTGTTTTTTTCTGTCCTAGTCACCAATGAGTCCCAAGCCAACAAAGCTGCAGCAGACTAATTGATGCGAACAAACTCTGAGGAGTTCTACTATCACATTAGTGTAGAAAACAAAATGATTACACCTCTAACGCAACATCAGTTATAACCCTCTCTGAAATATCCTGAGAATATCAAATGCAAGTTTCACCCAATTTCTTATTTGTTGGTCAAAATCCTCATCATTCCTTTTGGGGCTATTTTGCCATTTACTTGTGAAGTAGCACTTGATGAAATCGATATAAATCTCACCCATTATATTTTAATGGTGGAAAATTCTATCAAAGTCTGTTAAGTCTGCTCTGCCTTTCAAAAAACCATACGAACTGACCTTGATTAATTGACACTTGCGATGCGGTTCCATGCAAGAGTCAGGTAAGAGCTCTTGGACTTGTGCTTGGAAGAAACTACAAACCACAAACCTGGGCCAAAGAGACTAAAGCAAAGTAAATTCCAAAATAGTTGTCGGTGAAGAGAACTCTGCCCACATACAATTGTTATAAGGCTATACAGACCTAAGCGTGTATACACCTAGGTTTGCTTCTTATCCAATTTGCCTATTGAACTTTAGGCGCCTAACAGTCAAAAGGGGAGAAGCACTCATTTTCATGATTATGCAGATTAAGTTCATTTGATTTCACTTGTTCTCTGTCAATGACTAAGGAACATAGATCCTTGGAGATTTCTAGTCAAATATCTAGTGAAATTAAAGCCAGGAATTTGTAAAGAAAGACTTTTCTGAATATTAGAATTCATATTGCTTTTTACAGAGAATGGCCGAGGATTTTCATCCAACAATCACACTAATTTCTTCTAATGACACCTAGAGTGAGACATGATGATGCTTTTCATATTAGGCTGACTGTTTAAAAGCTGGTAAACAGGAGTTAAGGCATTTATTTCATACCAACTCTATGGCAGTTCATAATGTACACAAAAGTCTAATTAGAATCAATGGAAAGTTGGTTGCATCACTCAGTAGCCATAGCCATATCCTGAGCAGTGAAATCAGCAGCAAGAGGACAATTTGGCTTTAATCCTAATGAAGCCTCAAGGCTAAACCCCAAATGATTCGTGGTTTAATTTTATTTTACAGAACCTATTGTTGTTGATGAAAACAAACATTACCACAGAGCTCTACCTTCTGCATTTCTAATCTAGTCAACAGTGGGATATGATTCTGTGAAGTGGTCATCAGACATATAACTAAATAGGTGGGGAATAGTGATAAATTTGACCCCAACTGAAAACAATTTATTGACTTTCAAGTTAAAACTCTCTCTCTCCTCATCTCATCAAGATGTTAATTCCTTCAGAATTCTCTGCTTTATCTTCCTTCCTTTGCAACTGTGAGTGCAGCAATTAAATAAAGAGTACTTTTTTTAACAGAACATGACACTTCCTCTAAATCTTCATCCAAAATATTTTTATTAGCACGTGAAGTAAAGTCCTGTAAGGTCAGTTCTAACGTGATGCATTTTCATATTATTTTTATTCCAGAACATCAGCTCAGTTAGATAAGAGAATAAGGAGATTTAAGTTTAAAACTGGTGTTTAAAGTAGTATGATTTTGTAGATGCAACACAATGCTATTACCTACTATGCCTGAAAAATTCAGTAAAGTGTTATAGCACTGTGAGCATCTTGGAATTGCCTACAAAGATTATTACCTTGATTTTCCTGCTCATGCCTTGGTGAATTATCAACAGTAAATTGTAAAATGGTTTATTATTATCATATGTACAATAAAAAATCCTTGTTTTGCATGCCATCTATATCGACCATTTCATTAGAACAGTGCATTGAAGTAGTAAAACGGAAAACAATAACAGAATGCAGAATAGAGTGTTATGGTTACAGAGAAAGTGTAGTGGAGGCACATAGACCATGATTATTTAGATATAAGAGTCCATTTTATCTTACTAAGGCACCATTCAATGGTATTATAGCAATGGGATGGAAGCTGTCCTTCAGCCTGGTGGTATGTGTTTTCAGACTTTTTGTATTCTGTCCAAAGGGAGGGGTGGAGAATACAGAATGACTGGGGTGGGTGGGGTCTTTGATTATATTGCCTGTTTTACCAGGCAACAAGAAGTGTAGACAGAGGAGGGGAGGATGGATCCCATGATGTGCTTATCCATGTCCACAACTCTCTGCAGTCTTGAATAGAGCAGTTTTCATAACAAGCCAAGATGCATCCAGACAGGAAGCTTTCTATGGTGATTTGATAAAAGTAGGTGTGGGTCAATGGGGACACGCCAGATATTTAGCCTGCAACACAAACTGAGCCTGAAAGCTGGGAAAATGATCAATGTGGGAATCCAGTGCAGGGATGGAAGAGGGTGCTGCTGGGTGTCTCAAATCAACCTGGATAAGTGTGAAAAGTAACAACACACACAAGATGCTTGGGGAACTCAGTAGGTCAGACAGTATTAATAGAGGGAAATGAACAATCAACGGTTTGGTTCAAGACCTTTCATCAGGTCTTACTAAGTGCCTGCAATATTTTGTGTGTGTTGCTCCAGCATCTGCAAAATTCTCATGTCCTCGTGTAAAATGGCTTTGAATCTGTGGCTGATCTGTGTAGTCAGATCAGCAGAAAATTTATTGATTGGTGCAAATTAAAGCATTTTTTTCTGTTGCGCAGATATCTAATTCTTATTCTGCAAGGTGGAGATTCTCAGCAATGTACAACCATACCATTTGATGGGGATAGAGAAAACAGACGAGTTACAATGATTGTGGAATCAATACCATAGGAGCATAAAACCAAGACTTAGGAGCAGAATCACGCCATTCAGCCCATTGTATCTGCTCTGCCTTTCTCTCAAGGCTGATTTACTATTCCTCTCAACCCCCATTTTCCTGCCTTCTTCCAATAACTTTTGACGCCCTTACTAATCAAGAATCCATTAACCTCTGCTTTAAATATGCCCAATGACTTGGCATCCTCAGTGGTCTGTGGCAATGAATTCCACAGATTCACCGCCTTCTAGCTAAAGAAATTCCACCTCATTACTGATCTAAAGTGGCACTGTTGTATTGTGAGACTGTGTCCTCTGGTCCTAGACTTCTTCATTATAGAAAACATCCTCTCCACATCCACTTTATCTAAGACTTTCAATATTCAATAGGTTTCAACAAGAACCCCCACCCCCTCATTCTTCTAGTCTCCAGCAATTACTGGCCCAAAGCCATTCATATGTTAACCTTTTCACTCCCAGAATCATTCTTGTGAGCCTCCTCCGGACCCTCTCCAAAGCCACCACATCTTTTTTTAGATAAGGTGCCCAAAACTGCTCACAATACTGACAGGGTTCTTTCCTTCTTCTCCATCTTGTTTTATGGCTGTTGGCACCCAGCTTAATGGTACATTACCACCACCTTCTGCTCCAGAGTATGCAATAGACTTACATTCTAAATCCCTTCACCCAGTCACACACATACCCTAAACCTACACTTTATCCTCCTATCTTTGGCCATCCTAGTACCCTATTCCCACTTATCCATTATATCCTATAAAAAAACCCTGAACCCCTTAAAGCTAAAAATACCCTGACCTGTGCTCTCACACCCATGCCCAGCAACCCTTTTAATGTGAATTCCTGCACCCCCAATTCCCTTAGATTAATTCTCATCATTTCTCTATGTATCCCATACTTCCTGCAACTCAAAACTACATGTTCTACTGACTCCTGTTCCTGACATTCCTCACACAATCCTGTCTGGTGCTTCCCTATCATTTTCAATGTTTTGTTTAATGCGCAATGCCCCAGCCTTAACCTAGTCCACACAGTTCCCTCTCTTCTGTTTCCACTACCTACCCTAGTAACTGCAACACTCTTTTGTATTTGATATAAATGCCTCCCTTTCCCCTCCCCCTCCCACCTTTCTTGCCACATTTGGTTGATTTTTCCCAGATTACACAATTAACCTCTGCTTTACTGATACTAATGTGCATTTCTATATTTTCTTTCCTCAAAACCCTCTTTGCCAACTGGTCCACCTTCTCATTCCCCTTCACCCCTACATGTACTGATACTGCAGGTACCTGTCTGTATCTTGTTTCACGGCGGTCGGCATCCAGCTTAATGGTGCATTACCGCCACCCTCTGCTCCATAATGTGCACTAGACATACAATCTAAATCCCTTCACCCAATCGCGCGCGCACACACACACACACACACACACACATATATATATATATATACAAACCTACACTTCACCCTCCCATCTTTGACCATCCTAGTATCCTATTCCTGTTTATTCGTCATATTCTATAAAAAACCCCTGTACCCCTTAAAAACGCTAAAAATACCCGGACTTGTGCTCTCTCACCCATGCCCAGCAACCCTTTTAATGTGAATTCCTGCATCCCCAACTCCCTTAATTTATTTCTCATCATCTCTCTCTGTATCCCATACTTCCTGCAACACAAAACTACATGTTCTACTGACTCCGCTTCCTGACATTCCTCACACAATCCTGTCTGGTGTTTCCCTATCATTTTCAATGTTTTGTTTAATGCACAATGCCCCAGCCTTAACCTAGTCCACACAATTTCCTCTCTTCTGTTTCCATTACCTACCCTAGTAACTGCAACACTCTTTTGTATTTGATATAAATGCCTCCCTTTCCCCTCCCTGTCCCATCTTTCTTGCCACATTCGGTTGACTTTTTCCCAGATTACACACTTAACCTCTGCTTTACTGATACTAATGTGCATTTCCACATTTTCTTTCTTTAACGCCCTCTTTGCCAACTCATCCACCCTCTCATTCCCCTTCACCCCTACATGTGCTGGAACCCATAGAAATTTTACCTGACCTCCCTGATTTGCAATTCTTGTAACTAACTGAAGGACTTCATAAAGTACATCTTGCCGACTGTTTGTGTGAAAAGACCTTAAACTTGCTAGAACTGAGGATGAATCTGAACATATCAATGCTTTGGCTTGTCTGGCTTTCTGCACCCATTGCAACGCAACCAACACTGCCAGCATCTCCACTGTAAACACCCCTAACTTATTAGATGTTCTTCTGCTGATTCCAATTTCTTTTGCTGGTATTACCACCCCAAACCCTGTCAGTCCTGTTTCAGGTTCCTTCGCACCATCCGTATAAATGTGAGTATAATCACTATACTTTTCCATCACATGACAGTTAAATGCATTTACCAAATCTGTTTTATATCTTTATTTCCTTTTTACCTCTAACAAACCTCTATGTCAGGCCATACAAGCTTCCATGGAGCTACAACCGAATAAACTACTGAAGGACTTATCCTCAGATCAAACACTCCACATTCTTTCGCAATATCATTCCCTACCCGACTAAAGATATCCCTCTGAAACATCCCAATTTCCCAGCACTCCTGCAACACTCCTTTAGTAGGGTGAGAATCATTGTGCCCCTGCAAGTTAGCCCAGTAGTTTGCCATCAGTTGCATCCTTCTTAGTTCCAAAGGCATTATTCCCATTTCTACCTGTAGGGCTGACACTGGTGACATTTTAAAAGCCCCACTGCACACTCTCAAGGCCTGAGCCTGAATCACATCCAGTTTCCTTATAAGAGACCTAGCTGCTGATCCATATACTATATTTCCATAATCCAATACAGATCTTACTAAAGCCACATACATTCTCTTCAAAGCTGAACAACTTGCTCCCCATTCCCTACCAGTCAAACATCTCATCACATTTATTACTTTTTTACATTTCCCCTCAACTTTCCTGATATGGTCTGCCCATGTTAATCGTGAATCGTGAATCTCCCAGAAATTTAAATGATGCAACCCTTTCTAATTCAACCCCATACATCCTTAACTTCTTCCCTACCTCAACCCTTTTCCTGGTAAAAAATACAGTTTGAGTTTTATCTACTGAAAATCTACATCCCCAATCATAACCCCACTCCACCACTTCATCAATTGCTTCTTGTAGTTTCCTGATTATATGGTCTATGTTCCTGCCTCTTTTCCACAAGGCCCCATCATCGGCAATCAGTAACCTACCTATATCCACTGGTACCTTTGCGAAGACATCATTGATCATAATGATGAAAAGTAACAGGCCAATCACACCACCTTGAGGTGTGCCATTTTCCACTACGTACTGTTTTAATAATTCTGATCCAATCCAAACTTGAATTTTTCTACCAAACAAAAAATCTTTAATCCAATTAAAAACTCTCCAACCAACCCCCATCTTGTGCAGTTTAATTAATAATCCTTCCTTCCACATCATATCATAGGCTTTTTCAATGTCAAAGAACACTACCACTAATGACTCTTTATTTGCCTGGGCCTTCCTTATTTCAGTCTCTAACATAATCACTGAGTGCATAGAATTCATACTGCAAGTATGACCTGACCGGTGCCTTATAAAGCCTCAGCATTACGTCCTATCAGCATATCTTTCTACAGCCAGGGCTCTAATTAGGAAGGTAAATTTCCTTAATGGTGCCAGGATTAACTGGTAATTGACAATTAGTTTATTCCTGTTAGGTGCACCAAAATACAATGAAATGTTTTGTTTGCAGGCTATCCAAACAGGCCGTTCCATACGTAAGTACATCAAGGTAGTACAAAAGGGAAATAAAATAACAGAATGCAAAACAGTGTAACAGTTACGGAGATAGTGCAGTGAAGGCAGACAAATGGGGTGGAAGAGCAATGATGAAGCAAACTGAGAAATCAAAGACTTGTCTGGTGAGATCCATTCAGCCGTCTTATAACAGCATGGTAAAAGCTCCCCTACAGTCTGCTGGTATACGTTTTCAAACATTTGTATCTACTGCCCCATGGAGGGGGGGGCGGGGGGAAGAGTCACTGAGGTGAGTGGGGTCTTTGATTACAGTTGTTGCTTTCCTGAGGTATTGTGAAGGGTAGACAAAGTCAATGGAGGGAAGGCTGGTTTCTGTGGTGGACTGGGCTGTATTCACGACTCTGCAATTCCTTCTGGTCTTGAGCAAGGCAGTTGTCATACTAAGCAGTGATACACTGAGATAATATGATGATATTATGAAGTGATTACAGAATATTCTGAGCAGTAAACAGCTCTCTCGGTGCATGTTAATACCAATAAGGTAAGTAGAATTAGGGATGGATCCTATAGGTATATTACAAGGAACTCAGAAAATTAAACAGCAGGACAACAGACAAAATAATCTCGGAGTTATTATCCGAGTCATGTTGTCATGAGCCCTATGGGCCTCTCCGACAAGCCATTGAACATTGGACTTATTAGTTTCTCGAGCATCTGCACTTACTAATTGTAGTCTCAACTAGACTCATTAAGCCTTGTGCTTTCTGTTTAATCTTGTCAAGCTAATTGTGACTGGCATGAGTTTTCTGATTATTTAAAGCAGATTGCCAACTAGCACTCATTGTGAGGCCCTTGTTACATAGCATCCCTCTGTTGTGCTATAGATATTCTGCTGGAATATCTATGTATAACCTTTTGTTTCTGCCTCTACAAGGGAGATTGCTATTCCTCTGCACCTAATTTCTGTCACTGCCTGCACTTACCATGGGCAGAAGAACCCCATGATCAATGGATCCAGTGGAGGTACATGAGTAGCTTGGGCATCAGTATGCTGGAGGTGAGGATGCCTTCTTTACTCAATTGATGGCCTGAGTCTATGCTCAAAGTGAATGTCTGGAGCTTCACTGCTGATGTTTAAGATTCTTCCAAGGTTCTCTAGCTTGGTAAGGTTTGGTAGGTCTCCCATGGTATTCAATGTTTATGAGCTGTATGAAATGTTCCTAAGTCATATGTGCAATGTTCCTGAGTTATATGTACTTCTTTGCACTTTCCAGCCCTGTCTTGAGGGCATCGAGTCATGAGCCCTGTGGGCCCCTGTAATAAGCCACTGAGTGTTAGGCTTCTAGGTTTCTTGAGCACCTGTATTTACTAATTGTTGTCTTAGAGTCAATAAGCCCTTGTTTTTTCTGTTTAATCTTGTTGAGCTAATTGTGCCTGGCATAGGTTTTCAGCATTCTGTGATTATCTAAATTGGACTCCCAACTAGTACTTACTGAGGAGCTCTTGAGTGGGGAATGATTTGTCTTTTGGTGTTGCTTGGTTGGGCTATCAATGTTCTTTTGGAATTCCAATGTATAACCTCTTGTTTCCATCTCTACATGTGAATCTGCTGTTCCTCTACTCCTGGGTTCAGTCATTGTTAGCACTCCTGTGAAATGTAGCAACAACCTTGCACTCAATATCAGACAGACCAAAGCATTGATATTCACTTCAGGAAGGGTAAGTTGAGAGAAAACACTCCAGTCCTCATTGAGGAATTAGAAGTGGGGCAGCAATTTTGAGTTCCTGCTATCAATATCTCTAAAGAGTTATCCTTGGCCCAATATGTTGATGAAATCACAAAGAAGGCAAGACAGTGGCTATATTTCATTACAAGTTTGAGGAGTATGTCACCAATGACACTTGCAAATTTTGACAGATGTACCGTGGAGAGCATTCTAACTGGTTGCATCACCATCTGGCTTGTGGGGAGGGGCTACTCCACAGCATTGGGAAAAATCTGCAAACAGTTGTGAAGTCAGCCTGCTCCATTATGGACACTAACCTCCACAACATGCAGGACTTTTACAAAAGGTGATGCCTCAAAAAGGTGGCATCTATCAATAAGGCCCCATCACCTAGGACATGCCCATTTCTCATAGCTACCATCAGAGAGGAGGTAGAGGAGCCTGAAGACACACACTCAATGTGCTTCTTCCCCTCTGACATCAGATATCTGAATGGATGAAGAATGTATGAGCAGTACCTCTCTATTTATTTTTACCCTTTTGCCTTTGTGATAGGGTAATTTCACAGTGATTTTCATGCAGCCCAAAATCTATAAGATACACCAAAAGCATTGAGGAAAGAAAATCTTTGTCCAGTGCAATAAATTTACACTGAACTTTGAAATAAGTGACAATTTTCTCTCTTAAAATAAGAAAGACAATTGTGATACAGTCAAAAATAAATTTCACCAGGACCAGAATTGCTGTTGTTTTATGGACATTTTTCAGTAATAACTTTGATATTAATTCAAAAACTGAATATTTGTATGGAAATGACTGCTTTTCCATCCTTTGTGTAAACATCCTGAATTTATATTTGCGTGCAGACGTGAGTCATGTACAAAATCCCTGTGAGAATCCTTGTGAATCAAACATCCATTTTTTTTAAAACACAAAGGAAAATAAGTAGAATTATTTATTGTCTTCAAAGAATACTCATCATGAAAATGTAAAAGAATGCACCTGTCTCCACAATTTTTCAGATTGACGGGCTTGTGTCAATGTCGTCTTAATGGATTAAGTATGAGTATTTCTTTTAATTCTCCCCTGATATTTGTTGCGATTATACAACATTGATATATTGCATAACAAAGAAGGCAGGAGGTTAGTTTTGTAGATATAAGCGATTTCTTCACTCTAAACAATTCCCATGGACTTATTGTACTACCTTTAGTTTGTTACAATTTAAAAAGCACCACAGTAAGTAAAAGTAGAGAAGGCCCCTTAATGGAAAAGCTGCATATCAGCATTTTTATTTATTTAGTTAGGCTCGGTGAATTAGTTTCCACATTTTGGCCATAAAGGATCCTATAAAATATATTTTTTTTGTACCAATGCAGAATTAAACATCCTAATATAAATGAGTGGATGTAAATTAACGCTTGTGAGATATCTGATTTATTGGTGCAATGTGAACATAATTAAACATTCTATAAGTGGTAAACAACTTGGTCAGGAATTATGTGGTTTACAAAGACCTAAGTGGGAGCACATGTTACATTTTCCATTTCTTTACTCATTTCATCTACAGCTAGAACAAGCTCTGTGAACATGTCTATTAGCAAGGCTGCTGAGTGACAGTGTCCAAAATGATTCTACTTTTCCCTACCTGTCACAAATAATCTCACCATTAGCCGTTCTTTCACTTTCCCACTTATTGCCTTTCCACTGGACAGATTCTCAGAGAATATTTTTTAATGCACCAGCATGGCCTGGGCAGCACCATTTCAAAAATGACCTGCCATGAATCAGAATTCAGGATTAGATTAGGATGATTGTATACAACAAAGAGCTAGGGACATGATTAAGTGGAAAGGACCCAGAATCTAATGCAATGCTCCAACTGCGACTAATTTTCCAGAGAGGTTTTAGTCTTGTTTTACAGCAAATTACAGCATCGAGACAGCCCTTACTGAAATTGTCAGCAACCTGAGGCTCAGCACTGATGCCAACAGGGTCTCTGTTCTAACTCCCTTAGACCTAAGTGCTGCCTTCGACATAATTGTTCACAAAATTCTCCTAAATCGTCTTGAGAACTGGCTTGGCTTGGCTTCTCTGGTAGAGCTCCTAATTGCTTTTGCTCATATGTCACAGAGAACATTTTTTTGTCTGGCTTGGAGAGTAATTTTCTAAGAGATACGATGTGACTTTTGGTTTTGCTCAGGAAAGCTGTCTTGGACCCCTACTTTTCTCCTTATTCATGCTCCCCTTAGGAGACACCATAACGGAGCATGAACTTGATTTCCACAGTTATGCAGTTGAGACACTATTGTATGTCTTGGTCAAGCCTGACAATGGTACCACCCTATCTTCTCTGACTTATTAGCAATAATTTCCTAAAACTAAATGAAGATAAAGTTGAAATACTCTTAGATGGTCCCAAGGTCAAGAGATAAACTTCCTGATAAACTTAGGAACTTGGCTCCTATTAGAAAATCAGAAGTAATAAGCCTAGGTGTTATCCTTGATTCAGATTTGAATTTTAAATCCCACAGTGTCCAAAACAATATTTCTACACTTAAGACATATTGCAAAGGTACGTCCATTTCGGTCATGTAATGATGATGGAAAAACTAATTCTCGCATTTGTATCAAATAGCCTAGATCACTGCAATGCATTTTTTTTACTGGCCTTCCAAAGCAATCTGTTGGCAAACTTCAACTCATTCAAAAGCTGTTGCTAGACAGTTAACGAAAGCCAGGATGAAGGAGAATATCATTCCAATCTTAACTATTCTGCATTCACTTCCTGTATCTTTAAGAATTAATTATAAAGTTTGCTTACTTGTTTTTAAAGCTCTCGAGGAGAGATTTAAAAAGGAGCATTCACAGGCTTTGAATTATTTCTGATGGCCCTTTCGAATTGTGATTTATTAGCAAGGGCAAATAAAAGTAAGGTAGGGACAAGTGGACTGGCCATTGTATGAGTGGACCAGTACTAGAGTAGGAAGGCTTTGGCAAGGTAAGTTTCTTCTGCATTCATCGTCATTTAGTGCAGTGAGCATCGCTCCAGGGCATGTGTTGTGTACTTTGTGTGAGATGTGGAAATTCTGGGAGAATTCTCCAGCCTCCCGGATGACCACACCTGCATCAAGTGCACCAAGCTGCACTTCTCAAGAGAACGTGTTAAGGAACTGGAACTGCAGCTCGATGACCTTTGGGTCCTATAGCAGAATGAGAAGGTGATAGATAGGATCTACAAGGAGACGGTACGTAGATGGCTATCGGGAAAGGAAATAGGCAGTCAGTGCAGAGTACTCCTGTGGTCATTCCCCTCAATAACATAACACTTTGGAGAGTGTTGAGGGAGTCAACCTACCAGGGGTGAGCCACAGCACCTGGGGCCCTGGCACTGTAGTTCAGAATGGAAGGGGGATCTGAGGACTGCAGTAGTAATAAAGGATTCCATAATTGGAGGGATAGACATGAGAGACTGTGGATGTAAAAGAGACATCCGGATAATATGTTTCCCCCCAAGTGCCAGGATCAGGGATGTCTCAGATCTGGTCCATGGCATTCTAAAGGGGGAGGATGAGCATCCAGAAGTCCTGGTACATATTAGCACCAATTGCATGGGTAAAAATAGGGAGGAGACTAATGAGAGCATTTCTTGAGTTGGGTAGAAAACCAAAAAGCTGGATCCCCTGTGTAGTAGTCTCTAAACAGCTGCCTGTGCCACGCGCCAGTGAGAGTAAGAAGAGGGCGATTTGGCAGATGAATGCCAGGCTGAGGAATTGATGCAAGGGGTAGAGCTTCAGATTTCTGGATCATTGGGATCTCTTCTGGGGACAAAATGGACAAGTTGTACCTAAACGCAAGAGGGACCAATATCCTATGGGCAGGTTTGCTAGAGCTGTTTGGGAGGGTTTAAGCTAAGTTGGCAGAGTGTTAGGGCAGAGGTTGGGGAGTTGGTATACAAGTAGATGTAGTGAGACTGTGAGAAAGGGCAGACAGATAAAAGGGCAAGATTCCAGTCAGTCAGATAAGGTGCAGTGTAACGTGGGGTCAAAGTCAAAAACGATGATGAATACAGGACTGAAGGTGTTGTATTTGAAGGCGCATAGTATATGGAATAAGGTAGATCTTGTAGCATAGTTACAGATTGGTAGGTTGACTTTGTCAGCATCACTGAGTCATGACTGAAAGAAGATCATTATTGGGAGCTTAACATTCAAGGATACACATTGTATCAAAAGGACAGGCAGGTAGGCAGAGGGGGTAGAATGGCTCTGCTGGTAAGAAATGAAATCCAAACTCCGAAATGAGTGAGATAGGATTGGAAGATGTGGGATCCTTATTGGTAGATTTAGAAACTACAAGGGTAGTAATTCCTGATGGGAGTTATACACAGACCTCCGAATAGTAACCAGGATGTTGGCTACAAATGACAATGCATGTCAAAAGGGCAATCCTCTGATAGTCATGGAGAATTTCAATATGCAGGTAGATTGGGAAAATTAGGTTGGTGCTGGATCTCAAGAGGGAGAGTTCATAGAATGCCTACGAGATCGTTTTTAGATCAGTTCGTTGTTGAGCCCATTAGGGGAAAGGCTATTCTGGATTGGGTGTTGTGTAATGAACTGGATTTGATTCGGGAGCTTAAGGTAAATGAACCCTTAGGAGGCAGTGATCATAATATGATAGATTTTACACTGCAGTTTTAGAGGGAGGAGCTGAAGTCAGATGTATCAGCGGAATTACAGGAATTGTAGAGGCATGAGAGTGGAGCTGGTCCAAGTTGATTGGAAAGGGATGCTAGCAGGGGATGATGCCGGAACACTAATGCTGGAGGTTCTAGGAGAAATTTGTAATGCACAAGGATAGGTTCATCCCAAAGAAGTAATCTAACATCAGGGTGACACAACCATGGCTGGTAAGGGAAGTCAAAAGCAACATAAAAGCCAAAGAGAGGGCATAGAAATGAGCAAAAATTAGTGGTAGCGGTTTAGGAAACATTTAAAAACCAAGAGAAGGTAACTAAAAAGACATGGAGGGAAAAGATGAAATATGAAGGTAACCAGTTAATATTATCAAAGAGGGTACCAAAAGTTTTTTCAGCTATATAAGGAGTAAGAGATGAGGATAGATGTCAGAGAGGTATAGTAACGTGGGACAAGGAAATAGTGGAAGAACTAACTATTTCAGAATCAGGTTTATTATCACTGGCATGTGCCATGAAATTTGTAAACTTTGCAGCAGTGGTTCAATGCAATACATAATCTAGCAGAGAGAGGAAAAAAAATAATAAAATAAAACACAATAAATAAACAAGTAAATCAATTACATATATTGAGTAGATTTAAGAGTGTGCAAAATCAGAAATACTGTATATTTTTAAAAAAAGTAGGTAGTGTCCAAAGCTTCAATGTCCTTTTAGGAATCGGATGGCAGAGTGAGCGAAGCTGTTCCTGAATCACTGAGTGTGTGCCTTCAGGCTCCTGTATCTCCTACCTGATGGTAACAGTGAGAAAAGGGCATGCCCTGGGTGCTGGAGGTCCTTTATAATGGATGCTGCCTTTCTGAGACACCGCTCCCGAAAGATATCCTGAGTACTTTGTAGGCTAGTACCCAAGATGGAGCTGACTAGATTTACAACCTTCTGCAGCTTCTTTCGGTCCTGTGCAGTCACCCCTCCATACCAGACAGTGATGCAGCCTGTCAGAATGCTCTCCACGGTACATCTATACAAGTTTTTGAGTGTATTTGTTGACATGCCAAACCACTTCAAACTCCTAATAAAGTATAGCCACTGTCTTGTCTTCTTTATAGCTACATTGATGTGTTGGGACCAGGTTAGATCCTCAGAGATCTTGACACTGAGGAGCTTGAAACTGCTCACTCTCTCCACTTCTGATCCTCTGAGGATTGGTATGTGCTCCTTCATCTTATCCTTCCTGAAGTCCACAGTCCTCTCATTCATCTTACTGACATTGAATGCCAGGTTGTTGCTGTGGCACCATTCCACTATTTGGCATATCTCACTCCTGTAAGCCCTCTCGTCACCACCTGAGATTCTACCAACAATGATTGTATTGTCAGCAAATTTATAGATGGTATTTGAGCTATGCCTAGACACACAGTCATGTGTATATGGAGTAGAGCAGTGGGCTATTTGAATTGGTCTTCACTGCGGAAGACACCAGCAGTATGCTGGAAGTTCAAGAGTGTCAGGGGGCAGAAGTGACAGTAATTGCAATTACTAGGGAAAGGTGCTTGGGAAGTTGAAAGGTCTGAAAGTGGATAAGTTACCTGGACTAGATGGGCTACACCCCAGGGTTCTGAAAGGGATAGCTGGAGAGATTATGGTGGTATTGGTAAAGATCTTTCAAGAATCCTTAGATTCTGGCATAGTTCTGAAGGACTGGAAATTTTCAGATGCCATGCTACTCTTCAAGAAGGGAGGGAGGCAGAAGAAAGGAATTGTATGCCAGTAGCCTGAACTCAGTAGTTGGGAAGATGGGGTTGATTGTCAAGGGTAAGATCTCAGTATTTAGAGGTACATGATAAAATAGACCATTTCAGCATGTTTCCCTTAAGGGTAAATCTTGCCTGACAAATCTGTTGGAATTCTTTGAGGAAATAACGAGCAGGATAGGCAAAGGTGGATGTTGTGTCCTTGCATTTTCAGATGGCCTTTGATAAGGTGCTGCGCATGAAGCTGCTTAACTAGATAAGAGCCCATGGTATTACAGGAAAAATTCTAGCATCGTTAGAGGATTGGCTGAAGGCAAAGAGTGGGAATAAAGGTAGCTTTTTCTGATTGGCTGCCGGTAACTAGTGGTGTTCCACAGGGATCTGTGTTGGAACTGCTTCTTTTAACCTTGTATGTCAACGATTTGGATGATGTAATTAATAGCTTCCTGGCCTAGTTTGTAGATGATGTGAAAATAGGTGGAGCAGAAAGATGTGTTGAAGCAGGGATTCTGCAGAAGGACATGGGACAGATTGGGAGAACAGACAAAAGTGGCAGATGGCATACAATGTTGAGAAGTGTATGGTCATGCCCTCCAGTAAAAGGAACAAAAGCATAGATTATTTTCTAATTGGGTAGAAAATCCAAAAAATCAGTGGGGCAAAACAAATTGGGAGTCCTCACGCAGAATTCCCTGAAAGATAACTTTCATGTTGAGTCGGTGGTGAGGAAGACAAATGCAAGGTTAGCATTAATTTTGAGAGAACTAGAATATAAAAGCAAGGATAAAATGCTGAGGATTATATGACACTGATGAGGCATCAGTTGGAGTATTGTGAGCAGTTTTGGGCCCCTTATCTTGGAAAGGATATGCTGACAATAGAGAGGGTCCAGAGGAGTTCATAAGCTTTTCATTTCCAGAATCATTCTTATGAGGATATGTCTATGGAGGTTCTCAGTCATCCAGATCATTGTATATCAAGCAGTAGTAAATCAAGGCAACTGGATTTGCTGTGTTGTCTAGAATGTTTTGAGGAGTGACAAAATGTCTTCTAGACAACACAGCAAGTCTAGTTGCCTTGATTTATTACTGCTTGATATATCACATGAGGAACATTTGATGGTTTTGGGCTGTACTCACTGGAATTTAGAATGAGGGGGTATCTTATTGATGCCTAATGAATGTTGAGAAGCCTAGGTACAGTGGATGTGGAGAGGATGTTTCCTATAGTTGGGGAGTCTAGGACCAGAAGGCACAACCTCAGAATAGAGGGACATCCATTTAGAATGGAAATGAGGAAGAATTTCTTTAGCCACAGAGTGATAAATCAGTGGAATTCATTACCACAGATGGCTGTGGAAACTAGATCATTGGGCGTACTTAAGTCAGAGGTTGTACGTTCTTGATTTGTCAGGGTGTGAAAGGTTTTGGAGAGAAGCCAGAGAATGGGATTGAGAGGGAAAATGGGTCACCCATGATGAAATGGGGGAACAGAATCAATGGCCCGAATGGTCTAATTCTGCTCCCATATCTTGTGGCCTATATGCTTAAGTGCATTGTAAAAACTGCATGTAGTAAGTGAAATTAAGTAGGAACAGCATGTAAATAGGACAATCATTCATTGTGAGATCCAGTAAATGAAAGCAATAACTTTTTATCAAAATAATAATGAAGTCGTGTGAGAGACAAGCAAATTGTAGGGGGGAAACAAAGGCAAAGTACAATACCTGAGCTCTTTCACTTCCAGGCTTCATTCTCTAAATTTACTTTAAAAGTTCATGTGAGATCAGTTTAAAATAATTATCTGCTCTGTCAGGTGAAAAATGTATCACAGTTGCAATCAGAAAATTGGAATCAATCAACAGAAGAATTGAGAAAGAATAAAGTAACTTCAGGAAAGGCATTTGCCCTGGAAATTTACAGGTTACTTTTGTTAGTGTAAACTGCAGGAATAAATTTCTTTAGACCTTGTCCACTGGCTCACTCATACCTCATGAGATGGGGGTAAGTTCCCAGGAGCACGAATAGTGTCACTTTGAACAGCACTTCTACAATCTAGTAGCTGTGTACCAACCTTTGGTATGGATGAGATGTTGTACATCAGTGAGAATAATTATAAGGAATACACTTGTAAAGAAGGAAATAATGTTTCTGCTTCATGTGCCGCCACATCAGAGAAATGGGATACTAATTCATTTGAATAAGTGCTGGATGATGCGGACTGAACCAGGACTAATATGAAATTGTCTACTCTAGAGGATTCAAAACCACAGAAAAGATTCAGCAGTATATAAGCTTAGGCAGATTAAGCTGTGGAGGTGAATGTAGGAGTTCTGCTACTGGAACAAATATGTGGTCTAAGCTCATCCTGGGACTGCTTATAATCGTAAGGCTGCACATATAAAGCATGACATACTAGGCAACATTTCAGTTCTTATAAAAGACCATCAGCCTGAAATATTAACTGTGTTTCTTTCTCTGTGGATGTTGCCTCACATACTTGGATGTCCAACAATGTTGTTCTTAGATTTCAGATTTCCAACTGGGTTAAGGATGAAAGCCGACTGGTCAGGCTGCAGGCAGCTGCAGGGAATGGTAAGGGAACAGTCTGTGGCAGGGCTGAAGACAATAGGGTTTATACCTGCCATCTCAAGACAAGATCAATGATTGCAATGTAAATTTATCCCCGGGTGTTTCCTACTGATACAGACAACATAGTTGGAATTATAAGTGTAGAAACACCACTATTATTTTGAACAAAATTCCTTTGGATTGGCAAAATAATAAAGGCTAAGATTCTGGTTTTGTGGCCAATGGTTTTGTGGCCAATGGTTTTGTTGCTTTGATAGATAGCTAGTTCTATGCTACTGAAGGAATAATTTTAGGATGGAACCTAAAGCAAAAGCTTTCTTGCTTTCTAAGTGGATCCAATGGCATCAAATATTTCTTTTAAATGCCCCTCCCCATTCATCCAATTAAACCAATAATGAGTGAAATTTCCAAACATTTTCAAAACATCTTTTCCAGCATGAGCTTTCAGGTGGCATTTTTAAATCCCCTGCACAAAGATCAAACTATTTTACATTCCTTTATGTTCCGGTGACATTAAGAAACTGTCATTAGTTAACTCAATAAAATGAAAAAAAATTCAGAACTTGGGTACGCAATTTGGCAACATGACCCATGAAATGTGTGGGTTTCCTCCAGGTGCTCCAGTTTCCTCCCACAGTCCAAAGAGGTACCAGCTAGGTTCATTGGTCATTGTAAATTGTCCAGTGATTAGATCCGCATTAATCAGGGTTGAAGGGGTGGTGTTTTTCGAAGGGTTGGCAGGGCCTTCTCCACACTGTATCAGTTTCTTGACCTTCAAAGAGCATGACAAGAGATTAGATACTTATTAGTGTTCACATTTAAGACTTCACATTCTGGAAGTGAAGGATTGGTATCCGACAAATTTTGCCAAATGCTGCCACTGTTGCTTTGTAATTCTAATGTGTTCATTTTGTATCCATTAGGGGTTGAAGAACTGCACAAAATAACTGTCTTAATTTACCCTGGACTTTGGGCAACACAGATGCACAGGATTTTTTTTATCAAGAATAGGAAGATTCATTTATTTGCCAGCAGTTGTAATACACTTTACAATCAATGAAGCAGTTTTGACAAGAACTGATTATTTCTGTAGCTCAAGTTCTCAGTATGTATTTATTTATTTATTTATTTATTCTTATTATTGTTAGTAGTATTTTTGTTATATTGTCACAGTTTGTCATCTTTTGAACATAGTTGTTTCACTGTCTCTGTTGCTAGTTTTTCATTGATTCCATAAAATTTCTTGTATCTACTGTGAATGCCTGCAAAAAAAAGTATCTCTGGGTAGTAGTTGGTGACATATTTGTACTTTGATGATAAGTTTACTTTGAAGTAGTCAGTCCAGAGGTGCCTTTTTAGAAACAGCATTGTGGGAAAGTTGTGTGGGGAGGGAGGGGAGGAACTATTGTTTAGGGCAATATTATTTAAGCTTCATGCTTTTCTTTTAAATTGTGCTATACAATTTCGATGTATCCTCTGAGGAAAAGCTGATTATCTCACGTGTCAGGAAGCAACTTCCCACAGCGTACTGCACTGAGATATCAAGTTATACTTTTGTGCTGAGTCCCTGAAGTGGGAGAAATTCACAACCTTCTGAGCTGTCAAAAGAAGGTTGGTGGTAAAAGGGGGTAGTATGAAAGATGGGATGGCATCTAGCAACTCTACAAAATTTTGGCCTGGTCTACTTGTAAGGAGAAATTGGATGAGCCAGTGTTATTTTCACTAGAACTTGTGAGGCTGAGGGGTGTAGGTATTATAGGAAATGAGCTACTAGAGGCTACAGTAGAGTCAGATACAATATTAATACTTAAAAGGCATTTGGACAGATAGTATAGGAAAGCAGAGCAATTCGGGCCTAATTAGGACAAATACAATGATTGCAGACTGCATGGACGAAATGGACCGAGACCAATTTCTGCTCTGTACAATTCTATAGAAACATAGAAACATAGAAAATAGGTGCAGGAGTAGGCCATTTGGCCCTTTGAGCCTGCACCGCCATTCAGTATGATCATGGCTGATCATCCAACTCAGAACCCTGTACCAGCCTTCCCTCCATACCCCCTGATCCCTTTAGCCACAAGGGCCATATCTAACTCCATCTTAAATATAGCCAATGAACTGGCCTCAACTGTTTCCTGTGGCAGAGAATTCCACAGATTCACCACTCTCTGTGAAGAAGTTTTTCCTAATCTCGGTCCTAAAAGGCTTCCCCTTTATCCTCAAACTGTGACCACTCGTTCTGGACTTCCCCAACATAGGGAACAATCTTCCTGCATCTAGCCTGTCCAATCCCTTTAGGATTTTATATGTTTCAATCAGATCCCCCCTCAATCTTCTAAATTCCAACGAGTATAAGCCTAGTTCATCCAGTCTTTCATCATATGAAAGTCCTGCCATCCCAGGAATCAATCTGTTGAACCTTCTTTGTACTCCCTCTATGGCAAGGATGTCTTTCCTCAGATTAGGGGACCAAAACTGCACACAATACTCCAGGTGTGGTCTCACCAAGGCCTTATACAACTGCAGTAGTACCTCCCTGCTCCTGTACTCGAATCCTCTCGCTATAAATGCCAGCATACCATTCGCCTTTTTCACCGCCTGCTGTACCTGCATGCCCACTTTCAATGACTGATGTACAATGACACCCAGGTCTCGTTGCACCTCTCCTTTTCCTAATTGACCACGATTCAGATAATAATCTGTTTTCCTGTTTTTGCCACCAAAGTGGATAACTTCACATTTATCCACATTAAATTTCATCTGCCATGAATTTGCCCACTCACCTAACCTAGCCAAGTCACCCTGCATCCTCTTAGCATCCTCCTCACAGCTAATACTGCCGCCCAGCTTCGTGTCATCCGCAAACTTGGAGATGCTGCATTTAATTCCCTCATCCAAGTCATTAATATATATTGTAAACAACTGGGGTCCCAACACTGAGCCTTGCGGTACCCCACTAGTCACTGCCTGCCATTCTGAAAAGGTCCCGTTTATTCCCACTCTTTGCTTCCTGTCTGCCAACCATTCTCTATCCACATCAATACCTTACCCCCAATACCATGTGCTTTAAGTTTGCACACTAATTTCCTGTGTGGGACCTTGTCAAAAGCCTTTTGAAAATCCAAATATACCACATCCACTGGTTCTCCCCTATCCACTCTACTAGTTACATCCTCAAAAAAATTCTATGAGATGACTCTGACTCCTACTGAATCTTGTGCATTTTAACATTTTCAAAGAAAGGTAATGAATTGGAGATATTACCTGTGTTTCTCTCTACACAGGTACTACCCAATCTACCAGAATCACGTAGTTCTTCCAGAAATTTGTTTTTATTTCAGATTCTATTTCAAGGTCTCACATTTCCTTACATTTGTTACAAAGTTCAAAGTAAACTTTACTATCTAAGTATGTACTTGTATGTCACCGTATACAACCCTGTGATTCATTTTCCCGTGAGTATGCTCTGCATGTCTGTAGGATAATGACTAGAACAAGAATAGCAACTATAACAAGATCGGCTGGAGTGCAGAAGACAACAAACTTAGCAAATGCAAATATAAATAAACAAGAACATGAGATAACAGGATAAAGAGTCGTTACAGTGAAATCATTGGTTATGGAACCATCTCAATGGATGGGCAGGTGAGTGCAGTTACCCCCTTTCTTCCAGAGCCTGATGTCTGCAGGGTAGTAATTGTCTTGAACCTGATGGTATGAGTCCTGAGGCTCTTGTAGCTTCTACCTGCTTGTACCCAGCAGCAAGAAAAGAACAAGACCTGGGTGGTGGGGATCTCTGATGATGGAATTGTATTACATTGTGGAATTTTTCTACTGCTTCATATATGACAACAGTCACAGCTACATCAAAGTATGTTGTTGGCAACAAGACGTCCTGGAATTGTGAACAGCACCATAGAAAATAAAGTATTTACTAATTGGCAAAATGGATAACCAAATATTTAAGATGGTATTTCTGATCATAATAACAATGTTTAAGTTTACTGATTATGTGATAGTAACATGAAAGGCAATGATATCTCATATAACATCTTGAAAATATCAATATTCTTCCTTACTTTTCCATAGGTCCAAAAGTTAAAAGGTGTGCCGCAGGAGAGAAACACAATTCATGTGCCTGAGTTTATCAATTGTTTTGTCAACACATTAGCAACAAACTGACAAAATTTTCTTTGATATGATGTGCATTAATGGAGGGCTGTATTCATATAAACATTATTACTCTATATTTGCTTTGATACATGTCTGCAGTACATGGATTATTGAATTTTTAATTTGAATTTGTCATAAAGTATATAACTAATGTATTTGAATTTGTCTCCTTTTGACAGTATCAAATATATTAAAAGACACAGACAGAATTTACTCATTTGAAATGATTCCTTCTCAAGGGAGTACAGGCAAATAAAACAAGCATGACTGCTTACAGCAAATTCATTATTAAAGACCTTCAATATTCGCCAGTGCAGCAAAATTCTGTTACTCTCTAATCTAAAGACAAGCAAACATGTCATGATTCTTTCAGTGCCTCCAGACTGAGAACAAGGAAAGTTAGCAAACAGAAGCCACTATAATAAATCTTCTATTGAAGGCCTTTAGTTCTTAACTCATGAGATGTAATACTTCATCCCCTTGGCATTGACATTTAAACTGTAGAATTTATATTAGATAATTAAATAACTGCATTATTTCTTTATATATAAAATCAATAGTTCAAGTGCATTCTGAGTCCTGCAGATAGTGGAGGAAAAAAAAAGCAGATAATATTTCCAGTAAGCAAAGATTAGTTTTAATTGTGTCATGTGCATTGAGTTTAATGTTTCAGACAACATACACTATAAAGAATATTAATCAATAATGCAATTGTCAAACCTTGAAACACATTCAAACCAAAATCATAAATATCTAAACAAACCATTAACAGATCTATGTTTACAAAAGAATGCAAAACAAAAATAATTTACATTAATATCTTACTCTATAATGTGATTTCAGTTTACTGGCCAAATGGTTACTGTTTATATATCTTCACAATGCAAGGAATGACCTCTCAAAATCCAAGATAGTTATCCCAGGATGAATGATCATATTTGGAGAGAAATGTTCATATTCAAGAATGACAGGAAATCCTTTCTAACACTCTTCACTTTCTTACTTTTTAACGTGTTCTATTTTCTCACAGTTACTTGTGTTAAAAGTTCATTTTCCACATAATAATCTTGTCTACGTGTTTTAATGTACTATCCGTTACCCACTTTTTTGTCATAATCTTAGAACATTACAGCACTGAAATGGGCCCTTCAGCCCATCTAGTCCATGCCAAATCATTAATCTGCCTAGTCCCATCTACCTGCATCCAGATCATAGCCCTCCATATCCTTGTCATCCATGTACTTATCCAAACTTCTCTTAGATGTTGAAATCAAACCCACATCCACCACTAGCACTGGTAGCTCATCCCCTACTCTCAGAAGATTCCCCCTTATGTTCCCCGTAAACATTTTACATTTCAACCATAACCCATGACATCCAGTTGCAGTCCACCCAACCTCAGTATAAAAAGCCCCCTTGCATTTACCCTATCCATGTCCCTTATAATTCTGTATACCTCTATCAAATCTCCCCTCAGTCTTCTGCATTCTAGAGAATAAAGTCCTAACCTATTCAACTTTTCCCTACAATGCATTGGTGGATGCCCTAGTGCCAAAGGACGTGTCCTACCCGACTGTGCTCTACCCCTTGATCTCATTACTACAGATTAGGGAGAAATGGCAATGGATAAAGCAGTGTAAGGTGGCTTTCCAAAAGGCAAAGGAAATGGTAACATCGGACAATTTACTTGCACATTATGACCGATATTGCCCAGTGAACTATGCCTGTGACGCCTCACCTTATGGTATATGTGAAGTCATATCCAATGTTATGAGTGATAGAACTGAATGCTCCATAGCCTTTGTATCATATTCCCATATTGCTACAGAGAAAAGAATTAATACAGATTGACAGAGGCATTGAGCCTTATGTGGGGTGTATTATATTTCAACCAGTATCTGTATGGGAGAGAGTTTTCACCCTTGTTATTGATCTTCAACAACTGGTGCCCATTTTAATTCACATAAGGTTGTTCCACTAACAATAGCATCACAAATTCAGACATGTGCTCTGTTTCTTGGAGGATACAATTACACGATCGAATTAAAGTGGACAACTAATTATGCAAATGCTTTGAGTGCATAATTTTCTAATCTTTTTAACACTAGCTTGAGATTTTGGAGATGCACCTCCTCATCCTCAGAGGTAACAATGATCTCATCCAGGTAACACTGAGTGCCTGGTCCATAGCTTTCTGTAAGAGTGACAGTGCAGATGCTACTCCAAAATTAGCCCAATTATAGCATTACAACCCCTTGTGAGTGTTTATGTTGAAAAACACTTTGGGCTCTTTGTCCATCTTTATCTATAGATAGGCATCAGATAGTCTTGTGAGACCATGGATTTGTGCCTTGGAAGGTTTCCAGGGCACAGGCCTGGGCAAGGTTGTATGGAAGACTGGCAGTTGCCCATGCTATAAGTCTCCCCTCTCCACGCCACAGATGTTGTCCAAGGGAAGGGCACTAGGACTGATACAGTTTGGCACCAGTGTCATCACAGAGCAATGTGTGGTTAAGTACCTTGCTCAAGGACACCACACATTGCCTCAGCTGAGGCTTGAACTAGCAACCTTCAGATCACCAGACCAATGCCTTAACCACTTGGCCACACTCCAACACAGATAGGGCTCGGCTAAATCCACTTTGCTAAAGTGCTTCCCTCCAGAAAGGTTTGCAAGGAGATTCTCTGTACTGGGCAGAGTGACTGATCTACTTTCAATATTGGGTTGATGGTAACCTTAAAATCACCACAGATCCGGACAGACTTATCGTTCTTGGCTATTGGGACTACTGGTATTCAATATAGGCTCCACTCAACCTTGGAAAGAATTCCTTCAGCCTCCAGGTGATCTAGCTCACTGGCTACTTTACCATGGATGTTATAAAGAACTGGACAGGCTTTGTAAAACAACAGTGTAGCATTTTCATTTAACACTATTTTACCCTTAATGTGTTTGTATTTACCGAAGTCATCCTTGAACATTGCTGTGGCATCATCCAGTACTTTTCTTAAGTTGCTTGCAGTTGACTCTGTTGCAGGGAATGAGGCATGCAAATGGTGAATGGATCTCCAATCAAGTTGTAGTTGTCTCAGTCACTCACAACCCCACAATGCTGGCCCTCCTGTTTTTACTTCATACAAGCCCAATATGTCCTGTTGGTTGTTGTATTTCACTGTTACAAATGTCATTCCCACAGGAGTTATCTTTTTCAAGCAAAAGTTCTTAGTTGGATAACTGCAGGCTTCAGTTTAGTACCTTTGAAATGTTGCTCAAACTCATTTTTTGGAATGACTGAATCATCTGAGCCAGTGTCTAATTCCTTTTTAATTACTTTGCTGTTTACTTATGGAGTAAGTCATATTGCTTGTCTCTTGTTTGTTTTCACATTGTAAAACTCAAGGCTACCCAATAATGTGTCACTCTTATTATTATCAGACTTTTTATCAACAGCATTCAGATTAGTGCTCATTTTGAAACTGCAACTTGACTTTTTATCCTTTTTCTTCCCTGTGGACTCTATTTATTTTTGTCTGATCGAAGTGTTCTTTGCAAGTGTCCTACTTTGTTGCATTTTTTGCAGGTTTTGCCTTTCAATCAGCATTGCTCTAGCATATGTGAGCCTCTGCCCCAATGGTAAGGCAACTTGTTCGGCCAGGCAGGTTAGATTTTCCATTATGAAGACACGCAGTCCTCTTTTATTGTCATTTAGTAATGCATGCATTAGGAAATGATACAATACAGGTTTCCCCCACCATCCGAAGGTAGAGCATTCCTGTGAAATGGTTTGTAAGCTGAAATGTCATAAAGCGAAAAAGCAATTACCATTTATTTATATGGGAAAATTTTGTGAGCGTTCGCAGACCCAAAAATAACATACTAAATCATGCCAAATAACACGAAACCTAAAATAACAGTAACATATAATAAAAGCAGGAATGATACGATAAACACAAAGCCTATATAAAGTAGAAATACTTTTCCACAATCATTACCGGCACTGTTCTCCATAGCGAAAATCTCACGGAAGCGCTGTTGGCAGAAAATCTCGCGTAAGCGCTGTTGGCATAAACACGCTCTCCAGTAACCTTTAAGCTATGAAGCTGCCAAATCGTACCAAATAACCCGTAAAAATACACAGCCGATATAAAGTAGAAATAATGTATGTACAGTGTAGTATCACTTACCGGAATTGGGAAGACAGGGCCGAGCACACTGATGATGATGTGTTAGGCTGAGTCGGAGGTTGGGGTGGTGCAGTGGCCCCCACCCTCTGGCCTGCCGACCGATACATTGCCGCGAAGCATGCAGGGGTCCAGCGGTAGCTGGGACACACCCAGCACATCTTTAAGAAAAAAGCCAAAATAAACATGCTAATTAATTAGGCGCAGCCCAACACATAATTGTCGGGCCAGATCAGAGGTGATTGCCAATTGCACGTAATTAATTAGCATGTTTATTTCGGCTTTTTTCTTAAAGATGTGCTGTGTGCCTCCCAGCTATTGCTGCATTCTCTGCGAATCGGTATCTGCCCGGGTCCTGGGGGTTGGGGTGCTGGGACACTGGGGTGTCATCTCATCGTCGTCTGTTTCCATTAGAGCAGGCAGCTCATCTTCTCCTGTGACTGCCTGCCTCGATGTCGAAGTTTGAGGTTCGTCATCTGCTGTGGCTGATGTGGAAGGCTTGCTTGACTGCTGAGCCTCGCACATTTTTCTATCATACAGTTCTTTGTAAGCACTCAAACCATCCTGCAAATATCCCCTAAACCTACGTACCCTTTCAAAATTAAAGTTGTACTTTATCTCTGCAGCGAAAATCTCATGCAGTTGCTTCGTGTTCATTTTGCTAATGAATTCGGTTTCAATTGTTATCCTTTCCTCTTCCAATTGCATCAGCTCTTCATCTGTCAGTTCTTGGTCATGGGATGCCAAAACCTCTTCAACATCATCTTCATCAGCTTCAACAAGCCAAACTCACTTTGTCCTTGCTTCGTTCACCACGATCGAAACGCTTAATTATGTCTAGTTTTACGTTAAGTGTAACACCCTTACGAGCTCTTTGAGGCTTTTCTGATACCTTAGAAATCATCTTGCAAACAGCTGCTCACAGGCACGTGTTAAAGCAATGCTGGTGAGAATGCCGTTCCAAATCCGGGGGAGAGCCGCTACTCAGGGTGCATGCTGCCTTTTATCGTGCACTGATTTTTTTGCGTGCTGCTTTTTTATCGCGTAACAGTGAAAATACCTTCTGTTAGCGAAAACAGGGTACTAATGTAGGTCTTTTGTAACCATGAGGTTTCATAAAGCGAACGTTCAAAAAGTGGGGGACACCTGTATTTCCTCCGGTGTGATATCTGGTTTCTGTTTAGATTTTGCAATTTTGTTCGCGCTCACTTGCACTCCTGACTGCAGCTCCATTGCATCTCTGGCCACTTTTTCCCCCTCCTTTTGATTCCATTTATGACATCTAAAGCATTCTCTAACCAACATTAGTTTTGGTTCTGAATTTTATTGCATTATGTTCGCAATAGCAGCAAACCTCATTTCTGCTGGTTTGGTTCGAGCAGTTAAACTAAGCAAACTGTATGTTTTTCCACCCATTGCACCTAGTAACACTGGGATTCATTTTTCATGGGCTATTTCGTTTGCTTCAAAATACTGCTCAATTTTTTTCAGTCTACGTACATCATCCAGTAATATGCTGTGCAATTGAATGTGTCTATCTTTCTTGTGTAGCCAGCCATTTCATTTTTTTTATTTATTATCATTATCAGCCGGTACTTGCTGTTTATGAACCCATTGCTGTACTCATTGCTTGTTAATACAGTCCATTTTCTGCCTTTTTTAACTTGTATGTCTCTCTTCCCTGCACTTGAACAGGTAGGTGTCATCTTGGGTTCGTTTTAAAAATTTCTCTTTGCCATTAGTATGTTTTGTACCTCCAGAAACTAATTGAAAGAAAAACACAAGAGCCAGAATATTCGTTTAATTAGTTATTTTTATCTGTTATTTTAGTAAGGTGATCACATGGTGGCATATTGACATATGTCGTTCACATACTTCATGCCATACTTCAACCCATAATGAATTGTGTAAACAGACAAAGAATGCATAATCAAGCAATATATTTACAATGTTACTCAAATACTACTGAAATATTAAATACAATACATACAGAACATCGTATTTCAAAATCATTGAGTATTTTTGTTTTCTGACTTCTGTGCATTGTGTCACTTATTTTAATACAGATTCACTTAGTTGGTCAAGAATTTGGTTTCGTGTTTACTAGATAGCCGTATTAACAATCCCTAAATCTTCTACTGCCATTCCTCCCCTAGAGCATTTTTATATTTACAAACTAGTGACACTAATAATTCCTCCTTATCTTTTTAAGCTTACTTGCTATATGCCTAATATCTGGAACTAGGGTCTTAGTTTAATCTGATTTGCCAGCTTCTATCTCAACTTCTTTGCTTTTCATGCTCAAGTGAAATATTTTGACTTAGTGAAAACGGCGGGTGGGGGGGGGGGAATAAAAAGCCATTGAACAATCTCAGTCATCATCTGTGAAATAATAAACTAATTTGATTTTCCCCACTCACATTTTTATTATACAAACAAAATCTAGCTTTGTGCATGATATAAGATATTTCTAATTTGTAGTTTATAGAATTTTGGGGAGTGAAATAATAGTTCACTTTTAAATTTTCATATTTTACACTTTCTAAGATTCTAAATGAAAACTAAGGACACCATCATCTGTTCTTTTGAAAAAAAGCATGACATATTATTCTTTGCACCTACAGGTTCTAAACATAATGATGCAAATCATCTTGAAATGCATCACTGCATCATCTGGCTTGTTTTCACCCAACCAAATCTGATTCAGATGATTTCATGAAACCATTACCCCAGGAGAAAAATGTTTGTCCATGCATAGATTTTATATTAAAGATGAAGTTTGCCCTATTAAAGGGAGCGTATCACCAGTAGAGTCAAAACAGTAATCAAGTTATTCAAATAAGGATTACCACACAGATATGTAAAACATTCATTTTAAATTCTCTCTCCGTTCTTTTAACAGAAAAAAATTGGGTGGCGTTTTAAAATAGTTCATGTACAAGCCACATTGAAACAGGTTAAGCAGATTGCTCTTGTAATTTTAAAGCACTAGTGTGACACGGAACTAAATTACCCCTATGAACTGTGTTTTTAAGAGAGAGAGTGAGTTGTGGAACACAGACACCTTGTTAAAGAGAGAGAGAGAGAGAGAAAGAGAGAGAGAGGCGAAGACTGCTCACAGCATGTTTACACTTTTGCAAGGACACTAGCAGCTCCCAAGTTCTTACAGAGCGAGAAGGGAGGAGCTGCTTGATGGACAGTTGGTATTCAGCACGGTGAGATAAATAGAAGGTCAGCTGTTAGACCTACAGACACATGGTTGTGGACACTGAATGAGCTTTGTTGTGCCCACAGAAAAGGTGGGTTTTGGCAGATCGATCAGTGGCTCTCGCAGTGTGAGAAGGGTGTGACCGGTGGGGAGTTATTCGTGTGTCCAACCCTCGCCTGGGTTGATAATTCCACCACAGAAGAATGGTCCCCTTTGTTGTGGTCACAGTCGGTGAGTTCTAAAGGATTTCAGAGGACAACAGGAAGATCGATGGCGTCAGCTCACCTGAAGATTCAAATCTCCTTCCCCCCCCCCCCATCACTACTCAACTCAATACCACAAACTGAACTGAACTTTACTCATCTTTGTAAGACTATCTATTTACCCCTAGACTCGAAGAAGCTTGGTTTTCATATATATATTTCCACACTTACTTATATATATGATCATTGCTAACCTGTTTGATATATCTCCATTTATATTACTGTATTGCGTAGTTACTGATAAATACCATTAGTTAATAACAATACTGGACTCCAAAGGGTTATCCATTTCTGCTGGTTCTTCAACCCAAAAGGTAAACTTAATTAAATTGTTGAACAGCTATCTCATATTTTCAGTGTAATCCAAATAGTTATTTCTGTGATCTATGTTATTAGTAAGGTCATTAACTTCTAACTTTTTGCATTATTTGTCCTATACAATATTCCAACACTGACATGAGCATGGCTGTTAGATTAGTGTTCATGCTGCCTTTCTCTGAGCTGAAGCCAGCTAGTGCCAGATTGATTGGAATTGAATCTTCCTGGAGTTATTTAATCCTACATCATAGAAACAGGCCCTTCTGCCTATCCAGATTTAGATTCAGAATTACTCATCAGACGTACATCAAAACGTACAGTGAAAAGCATGGTTTGCTCTTTAGCAACCAAGGATGTGCGGTGGGCAGCTCACAAGTGTCACCACACAGTCTGGCACCAACATAGCACGCCCGCAATGTTCCACAGTACAACACGAGCAGCAACAGTGAAACAAAATGAGAAAACAAACCCCTTTCTCATCCCTGCCACCCACTCCCACACTTGGGTAGGCCTCCAACCCCAGGAATGGCCACCTCTGGCCTTCAGTCCTTGTCGCCAGGCTCTTGTAACCCATTGACCTTGTAACCCACTGAGCTACTGCTGACTATTAAGCACTAATTCTTCATTAATCTGCATTCCTATCAACTACCACCTGATTCTAACAGCCAGGACAATGCACAATCTGCACAATTTCAGTCTGTGCGAGGAAACCACGTAGTCCTGGGGATAACATGAAAATTCCACACAGACAGCACTGAAGGTTAGGTGCTGAGAGGAAACGTCCTGACTAGCCGTGCCATTGTGCATTTTCTAGACTGGGCCGGCATCATTAATATTTTAATGTGAATGGAAAATAGATGCAAAGTTCATCCTTCATTCCAAAGCTTGAGAAGAGTGGTGGTGCAAGCTTTCACAATCTGTCCTGCAGGCTGTTTAACATCAGATACAACAGGTAGGGAAAAGTAGGGGTAATTTGCCAAAAAAAAAAATCCTGTGTTACAAGGCTATTACTTTAGCCATGCACTCTGCCACTGACCCCAAGATTCCAGGAAGGAAAGGATATATAGATGATCCTAGTCTCTTTGTATCATAGCCCACCTGCCTCGACTTGTGCTTGACCATCCAGTTCAAGAGTAAAGGAAGGTTCACGACGTGATTTCTTGTCATGGTCAAATGTTTTGCATCTTATGCGCATAATGTGGGGTGTGAGGAAATGAGAGTTGCTAAAATGCTGACAGTGGCAGTTGTGTGAGCGTACCATGAAGGCCAGAAGGAAGTGTGAGAGTAAGAAGGTGATGCAGCAGGGGAAGGGGATACAGCTGCTACAGGAGGTGGAGATGTAAGGGCAGTGATGAAAGTTAAGATTCTTAGCTTGACAGCTTTTGTGAGACCACGAGACATTGTCAGACACACTGAAGTTATAGCTTGGGTGCTAACCTCCTGCTCTGACAGCTCTTCCTGTTGGCAAGGTAGGGAGATCTGAAGCAAGGGTAGTAGATGCAGAGCATCTGACTCGCCAAAGTAATTGGGCATCACTAATTTCATGTAGCCCTTGCACACATTTGGATAGAAACACTATGAATATGAATATATTTCTGTGTCATTTATTTTTAAATAACTGTTTAGATATTCTTCAAGGAAGTGTTTGGTGATATACAATCAACTCCTAAATTTTGTAAATTTCTTTGACAAACCTAATATAACTGATGAGCTGTACTGTAATTTAGCCAAATCATTCTATTGGATACTCAAGTAATTAGCAATTTATAGCACTAACAGACATGAATTCCTTAGGCTCTATAATTAATTGAGTACTGCACGAAATTAAATGGGTAATTAAATTCATCACTGTCTCAGTAGTGCCTGCTTCTAGTTACAGGTAATAGGAACAGAAGCCTTCTTCAGAATACCTAGTTGCAAAGAACTGCTGCTCATTTTACTGTTAATTTCGCATTTAAATTCTCATGTTATAGCAGGTGCTTCATAGTTTTCAAAAGATACATTGTACATAAGTCATCTTAAATATTTATTTTAATAACTTACTAACAATAATCAAAGATTTTGGGTTCAGGTGACAAATTTAGTTAAATTAGTAACAACAAAGGAAAATATCATAGAAAAGAAGCATACTTAAAATGCAAAAAAATTCCAGACTTATTTAATTTAAATTAATCATCTACTGCGCTGAGTTTGAATTCATGTCTTTGGACCAATTACACATATTTCTGTTTAACGAGTACAGTAATTTAAACACCAATCTTTTGTATTCTGTAAAATCACATCTTTAAAAAAGAATAATCTACATTTGCCATCATTTTAATATGGTTCTATTGGATGTCAAGCTTTTAGTAAGTGGTTGGACCTACTGTAGAAATGGTAATCGGACTACCAAAATCCAGATCACAAACTCATCATCAAACTACAGAAGCCCTGAGTTAATGCCTCCCTCTGCAACTAAATTCTAAATTTCCTGACCAACAGACTACAGTTAATAAGGCTAGGAAGCAACACCACTGTTTGGGCATATTCTGGAGTTAAGGTATAGAGCAAAGTTCAAGGTTCAAATTACATTTTATTGTGAAGTATGTATAAATTATATAACATTGCAATTCCTCCTCTTAACAGGCAGCCACAAAACAAACAACTTGTAAGAACCCAATTTTACAAAAACTACCTACACCCAATGTGCAGAGAAAGAGGGAAAAAACAAATCAAATCATGCAAACAATAAAGCAAGTGTCAGCATTCAGAGTGAAATTGAGTCCATAAACCCGAAGCTGAGAGCAGCCAGGGTGGCCCATGGTCTCAATCTCAGTTCATCACACAGAGGCAGATGGCCACAGAGCTCCCAGACACTAATCCCACAGCAGCCAGGCATGCCACAGACTCAGCGCCGGGGAGAGAAGACGGAGTAAAACGTTGCGGAGCAGAACCGGCTCAACACTTGACTCCGGTCCTGACACCTTGTCTTTTCAGTTCATCTGGCCCGGAGTTTAAATTGTCCAAGCACTGGGTCGTCCCCCAAACTCAGGCCCAAGCGCAAGCCCCGCCACATCGACACGCTCTGGGCCACTTCTGCCCATACTCGACCTTTCCAAATCGGTGCGACGCTTAGATGCATCGAACTTTGCTCCTGGTTTGGGTGCAGAGGCTCTGAAAGAGCTCCACCTCAGCTTTTCTCCACTCTGCTCAATCCAACTCTATCTCTAATTCCAACTCCGAATACATTTTCTCCTGGTACGTGCCTCGACCTCACTCTGGCTCTGTCTCATGCCCACATTCCTCAACCCTGCAATCAGCCCTGCCTTCACTCACCTCTTCACTGTTTACCAAAATTTTCCATATTGAAAAATGTTATGAATAGAGTATTTATTCACATTTCTTGCTTTGTGATCCACCAGTAAGCTGTTACACACTTTCAGTAGTGCCATCTTAAATCGGAAGAGACCAAATATTAATTTCAACAGCAACCAGTCTTTAGACCTGAATGTAGATTGTAGATTGAGTTTAAAATGCAACTCAGAACAATGGTGTTCTTGCAGCTGCAGACTGGGCTAGAACGCAAACCAACAAACACCCCATTAACTTGAGATGTCTGTATATGCATGAATGCCACCCAGAGGCAGTGGTGATTAACATTCTTCTTGGGTGTCTGGACTGTTGGTGAGAAGGTCTAGGAGTTTGAAAATTATATGTAATTGGAAGGCAGCATTGTGAATACATTGTAACACATTGTAAGTATAGAACTGTCCTGACATTGCCTTTGACCTTTAGCATATAAAAATGTCATGTAATATTGGGTCAGGCAGGCCTCTGCTGAGAGTATCTCCAATGATGCTTGCTTGTTGTGAATAATAAAAACTTCTTTAGCATCACCTTCAATGTCTCCCAGTGACTTTGATCACGTTCACAACATCCTCCACCATGATTATTCTAAATACAAGTTTGTATGCTCAGCCCCCAACTCTACTCCCTGTACGCTCACTACTGCATGGTCAGATTCTGCTCTAACTCCATCTACGAGTTTGCATATGATGCCATGTTTCAAATAACAATGAGCTGGCATGGTGCTATGATAACGACTTTTCCCCAATGTCAACGAAAGTGCCCTGGTCCTACCATATAGATGCCACGGCTAGGAGAGTTCACCTGCACCTCTGCTTCCTCAGGAGGCTGAAGAAATTTAGCATGGCCCTGTCAACCCCTATCATAGAAAGCATCCTATCTAGATTATAACAGCTTGGCATGGTAACTGCTCTGCACGTGACTGCAAAAAACGGCAGATAGTGGCAGGTGCGTGGAATGCACGGCAGGTGACAGTGCTGGAGGCAGATACAGTAAGGGGTCTTGTAAGAGACCCTTAGATAGGTACATGGAGCTTAGGAACATAGAGGGCTACGCAGTAGGGAAATTCTAGGTGGTTTCTAGAGTAGGTTACATGGTTGACACAACATTGCGGGCTGAAGGGCCTGTAAGGTGCTGTAGGTTTCTATGTTCTATGACACAGCTCAGAACATCACGGAAACTAGCCTCCACTTGGTCTATATTTCTCACTGCCTCAGTAAAGCCCCCAGCATAATCAAAGGCCCACCCACTGCAGACATTCTGTCTTCTTCCCCACCCCCACCCCCAATCTGGCAGAAAATACAAGAGATTGAAGACATTATGAGCAGACTCAAGGACAGCTTCTGTCCCACTGTTATCAGAATCTTGAATGGACTTTTTGTTTGAAAAGGGGGACTCTTGGCCTCACGTCCTACCTCATTATGATCTTGCTCATCACCATTTACCTGTCCTGCACTTCCTCACTAGCTTTTACACATTATTCTGCATTGTTATTGTTTTAACTTATTAGTGACAGGGTGTCTGATGTGTTCTGAAAATGTATTATGATGTTCAGCAGCTGTTTGAGGGTACATATTGAGGACAATGAAGGTCCAATAAAAGGCCAAAGTCCTGCTTCCACAGAATGCTTAAAAGGTATTTCATCCATTGACATCTCGGCCTTGCAGCAGAATGCTTGTTTCAGGGATCCTGATAAAATTGATGCCATCCATATATAGTGGATGGTGCAGCACGGGGCGTTGCTCTTGGATTTATAACATGCTGAAGTCTCTGTCCACTGTGCCTCTGAATGAATGTACTGAAGACTCTGATTCAGGGAGCACTTTTTCAGCCACTGGGAAGAGTTATGGTGGATAATCCTGGCAATAAATTTCCCTGCGGTGGACACACAGAAATTTCAGTTCCTGCCACAGCTGTGTTTGCCACCTTCTTGAATAGGTGCTCAGGATTACGGCTTCTCTGAGGTTCACAGGCAAATCCACAACCTATGGGCTCACTTTCAAGGTCTCTTCGTAGCATGTTTTAGGTATTCATTGCTTATTTTTTTATTGTCACTGTTATTTTGTTTATTTTCTCATGTATTTGCAGGGTTTTTTTGTTTTGCAAATTGGTTTTTAGTCTATCTTGCTGTGTAGTTCTTTATTCTATTGTGTTTTTTTTTATAAATTACTGTGAATGCCCTCAAATGTCAATCTCAGAGTAGTATATGGTGACATATATGCAGCTTGATAATACATTTTCTTTGACCTTTGAACTTCTACTGTAAACTACGGTGGGTGATTGATAAGTTCATGGCCTAAGATAGAAGGAGTCAATCTTAGAAAACCTAGCACATTTATTTTTCAGCATAGTCCCCTCCTACACTTACACACTTAGTCCAGCAGTTGTGGAGCATACAGATCCCTTCTTTGTAGAAGTCGACGTCTTGGACCTCCAGAAAGTGGTCCACAGCAGGGGTGATTGATAAGTTTGTGGCCTAAGGTAGAAGGAGATGAGTTATACAGCTCTTATTACATGTACGCGCAGTTCAACTCTTTGAGTGATTATGCAGAAAGTTTTGAAGTTAATAACTCATCTTTTTCTACCTTAGGCCACTAACTTATCAATCACTCCTGCTATGGACCACTTTCTGGAGGTCCAAGATGCCAACTTCTACAAAGAAGGGATCCATATGCTCCATGACTGCTGGACTAAGTGTGTGAATGTAGGAGGGGACTATGTTGAAAAATAAATGTGCTAGGTTTTCTAAAATTGTAGTGTAGTGAGGCAATTCAGAAATGGTTCCTTACAGAAGACAGACTAATACTACCGAAGGCAATTGAGAATGGTATATCTATGGTAATGGCAGCTAAAGAAGCACAGCTATTAAGCCCATCTTCCCAAGTTCATAAAGTTTCTACTGACTTTAAGAATAAAATACCCATTGGCAATCAATGTTACCATTGTGGCATTCAGCAAGAGGATGCTGGTATAAGGATTTAGACTGTGGCAAAAAGGGACATATTGAACACACCTGTAAAAGTAAATAGACACTATCAACCAAACGAAAACTGACTTTTGGGAAAACAAAAAGAGACATGTGAACAAGATGGAGCATACTGAGGATGGACTGAGTGACTCCCATTCTGTGATTGAAGAAGTTTTGCATGTTTTGTCTGTTTCAGGACACAAAGATGGTTATTGGTTGGATGGAGCCACAGTGCGGATGCAGGTGGACACGAGTGCTGGTGTCAGAGACAGTTCACAAGGAGAAATTGCGCCATCTCGCCCCAAAAGGGGCAAGGTTGACTTTGAAGACTTACACTGGTGAGGTTGTTCCAGTGAGGGGAGTAGTACGTTTTACAGTGAAGATTAATGAACAGAGGAAGAAACTTCCACTGTACATTGTTAAAGGTGATTATCCAGCTCTTCTAGGATGCTTGTGGTTGGAGCAGCCCAAACTCAAGTGGCACAAAGTGCACTGGATTGGTGGGAGAACTACTCCACGAGAGGTATTGAAGAAGCACGCAGAATGGAGAACTGGGCAGGGTGAAAGGAATCACTATTAAGCCTGGGTTCTTCGTGGAGTGGCAGAGGCAGCTGCTGAGCCTCAGTGGTGACATGGATAAAAAAGAATGGATTGAAGAAAAAGATCAGAAATCATACAATTAAAACATTTGGCATGAAGAAATCACCTAGATATTCTAAAGAAAAGCCACTAAAAATCAAAGAAGCCAGCATGTTTTTTTGGAAGTATATAACAGCGAAGGCATCTGGGAATTTGCCACTGAATACTTCAGATTTGGAGAGAGCATTTCTCAAGCGAAGAATTGCGGATCTGCAAGAGAGAATAAAGGAAGAAGACCTTGATGTTGTACTCATTCCTCAGCACCAAAATCTTAGTGGTAGCTGTCATGTGACAAATGTCTCCAATAGTCAATGACCTGGAAGCCCATTCAACTGTGACCCTCAGGTTCAGCTAACAGCTTACTAGAGGGAAAGACGGCCTCCAGCCCAGCCAAACTTGAGAAATCTTGTTTGGGTGGATGCTGCGTGATGTGTTCCCCTGTTACAAATCAGTACCACAAAATAACAGACAATACACAATATGAGCTTTATAATTCTTAATTTGACTAGAGGGTTAGTGAAGAAATGAAATGTTGGAGCTCATGGTTTTCCTGTCTGTTCGTTCTTCATCAATTTTCTCCCTGGGTGTCAATACCCATCCCCATTCCAAGTCCACTCTGTCCTGCAGTCTATGTCTTCTCTGTTCTGGCATCTTCTCTCCCCATCTTCCACTGAACAAAAGACCGCGATCTCCCTTCTCTCAGACCCACAAGAAAGAATAACATTGGATGGCACACATTCCAAAGCCCCCGTTATCTCTAGTCATAACCCAAACATTGCTGCTACAGAGAAACCATTGAATTAGCAGTGAACATTACAGAGAGGCCATTGCAATAGCAGTGAAACCTTACTGCGCATTACACAAAAATAAAGAGAATAAAAATATTCATGGTTCGGTTGCCAGTGGAGAACTGGAAACCTGTGCATCAAGAGCCATTGACTTGCATGACAGAGATGATGGAGAAGGAAGGAAATGCGGCTATAAGGAAAAGTGCTTTAGGAAAGAGTTTGAAATGCCAACTGCATTTTTGGTGAGCTGAGGTGAGGTGATTCCTATACTGAAAGGGAATGAGAATGGTTTCTGCTGGTCCCTCTTGTCAATCAGAAACAATAGAACTGACAGGCTTTGTTGATGAAGTGCTATTAGAGGATCCAAAATGGACAAAGAAGATGTAGAATTCAATGGTGCTGCCAAAGCAATGATACCTACTGTTCCTTCATGAGAAACTGAGCAAGAAGTTCCCCAGGAAGCAGCCCTGCCTGAACCCTCATTGGGGGGGCGGGGTGTCTGCATGACAGTCCGAACCATCACATGCCAGTCCGTAATCAGCAATGCCATTCATCCCCATCACCTGTGCTTTCTGAGGTGCCCCCTTACTGAGAATGCAGTATCCCAGCCAAGATCTATGCCAAGGGATAAAATGATGTTGGCATCATCTTTAGGTTGCAGTACGCTCACAGGAGTAGGTGGCCTCCAAACAGATTGAATCTCTAGTTTAGTGATGAACCCTCAGCACGTGGAGCAGAATAATCCCCAAGGTCATCTATAGGAATAGAGGCAGTCTATTCCCTTTCCCCAGTTTAGAAAAAAAACAATGTTTTTTTTTGTTTTTGGATAAATTTGATGATTATTCCATTTAATGTTAATAGTTCAGCAGCTGGTCTGCGTTTTGGAAGGGGGAGAAACGTTTAAAATGAGGAGGAGAGAAATGTTATGTATTCATATATATTTTGACCCTTATGGGTTGCTGCCAAACTTCCCTGTGTGTGTTATGTACTGACCTTAATGATGTAATGTGAGAGAGCATTCTGGGAAGAAGACTTGCTTGTAAAATAAACAGCGCACTTATTTGTTCCTCACTCCTTTGTCTCTCATGTGTGTTATTCAAAGCCGTCCAGCTTCCCAGTGCCACAGGCATAACAGGAACCCACAAAGCTGCAAGCTGCGGGCGCATGTATATGAAGCACAAGGCCCACTACTCAACTGTTTTTTGACCTCACAATTCAGATACACAGATACACAGATGGTCTTTGAGCATAAAGCAGACCGTAACCAAGCGTTACCACTTTGGAGTTCATGAAACCATTTGTTGTGACAAAGATTTTATGAGTTTTTTTTTGTGCCCTGATTAAACCAGAACAAACTTTTAAAAATAGGAAAGGAGACTTCCGGTAGCGCTCATGGAGTGAAGTCGCGTTCTTGACTCGCTCCATTACCTCTGAGTTTTTTTTTCTCTATGGTCAGCTATACTTTAATTAACCATTAAGGCATCAACTCTTATAATACTTTGAATTAAACTGAATTCTCCGACAACTGGATGGAACTTAGATCTGCTATGTCTAAGAACGAGAAAGACGGCAAGGATGGTAAACCTCCGGTTAAACCGAAAGCTACGGATCTCCCCCCGACTGAATCACCGGTGACTTTGAAAGCGATATCGGAGTTAATTCAGAGGGAAATCTCAACCTCTGTTAGGGAGATGATTCGTACGGAAATTGCAGGCCCTGTTAAAGACCTGATTCATACGGAAATCTCAACTAATTTCCAGAAAATTGCCGCTTTAATTGATAAGATGCAAACATGTATTGCGGAACATCAGTCGGCTATATCTGATCTTCAAAAATTCGCGCAACAAAGTGAGCTTAAGATGGGGAAAATCGAAGAAACAATTAATGTAATGAAGAAGAAACTTGACTTTTTGACTTTTAAAAATAGGAAAGACAGCTTTGGAAATTGAATATTTCCAGAGAAGCGTCTGAAAAATGTGATCTCTACCCATTTAGATAATGAACTCAGTTGTGTGAAATATGACAGCAATAAAACCCATCTTCAGCATTCTTATCAAATGTAGAAGCTTGTCTAATGAACTGTGCTGTGAGATTTAGTGTTTATGAGAGAAAATTTGATACATTGCAGGATACACACCTACCTACTGCCATCAAGAATGTCCGAGATCTAATACAAACTACTGAAAGGACAAGTTATGAATAGAAAGCTGGAATTTGGTCTATACCAAAACACCAGAATGCTTTCAGTTCCCAAAATCTTCTTGAAAAACATTATTGCCTAGAAATTTTGTTGACTAATGTTTTAACGATGTTATGCAAATTCGGCAGAGTGAAACATGGTAACACTTCAGAGTATCTCACATTATTCTGAAAATTTGATTGGCTACCTCCCAGTAGAAATTAATCTTATGACTCAGTCAGTTTCTATGTGTGGGTACATCTGTTAATGTCATATCCCAAGAGCACAAATTCAGAGCTTTTACTTGGGGTCTTGGACATCGTATTTCTGGGACATCTTCAGACAATGTGGTCTTAAATGCCCTGAGCTGGATTATATACCTGCAGGTAAGTGATTTACCAGCCATCCTCCTCACAGACAACATCCCTCTAGACAGAAATGACAGGGAGCTCTTCTGGAGAAAGTGGAGGAGGCAGAGTCACTGACAGCATTTAGAAGGAATCCAGATGAGCAATGAACTGAGGTTGACAGTTCAAGTGTTGGAAGGTGAGATTAAAACTGATGCAAGCCTATTGGTTGGCATCGAGGTGGAGGGTTGATAAGACTCTCTGACTAGTCCCCAACCTTCATTGATCTCCAGCTCATATCCCGCTGGAATTGTGAAGCCAATCGCTACCCATAACAGCAGTTAGGCCTTCACACACCACTTCTCTCCCCCAGTCAATCCCCACCCATAATAACAATTGATTTCCATCTCACCCAGTGATCTCCACCCACACCAACAGCTGGCTATTTGCCGCACCCAACGATCCCTGCACACACAGTCAGTTTTCCATCCCACTCACTAACACCAGTACTCAGATCTTCCTTCCTTCACCAATCCCCACAATATCCCTATGTGAAATACCGTGGCCCACATCCAATCCATCGCCTCAATCCTTTCACCAAATGATGACCCCACCCAAGCTCAGTCACGTGTGAAGCCCAGGGTGTGATGCCCTGCAGAGGGTTAATGACTGAAATGGCTGCTGCACTCTCTTGGTGCTCTCCCATTCTCCCTGGTCAGTTATGGTTTGATGCACTTCCCTTTCAATCATGCAAACAATTATTATGACTGAAATACCACGGCAATTTTTTCTCACAATGAAGACAGTGGGAGCCTCACATCCAAGGATATATATAGAAAGGAAATGACAGGCAGGTAGACAGAGGGAGTGGTGTGGCTCTGTTGGTAAAATATAAAGTCAAATCCTTAGAAAGAGGTGACATAGGATCAGAAGATGTAGAATCATTGTGGGTAGAATTAAAGAACTGCGAAGGTATAAAGACCCTTCTATGAGTTATATAGAGGCCTCTAAACAGTAGCCAGGGTATGAGATATAAATATCAATGGGAAATAGAAAAGGCATGTCATAAAGGCAACGTTATGATAGTCAAGGGGGATTTTAATATGCAGGTTGATTGGAAAAGCAAGTTGGTGCTGGTCCCCAAGAGGTGGAAGTTGTTGAATATCTACGAGATGGCTTTTTAGAGCACCTCATGGAAAGGCAATGCTGGATTGGGTGTTGTGAATGAACCAGATTTGATTAGGGGGCTTATGTTAAAGAAACCCTTATGGGCCAGTGATTATAAAACATCCCAAAGATGAAGAAGTATTATAAAGAGAGGACGAGGCAACCATGGCTGACAAAGGGAGTCAAAGAAAGCAGAAAAACAAAAAGGAGAGTATAAAATATAGCAAAAATTAGTTGGAAGTTAGAGAATTGGGAAGTTTTTAAGAACTAACAGAAGGAAATTAAAATAGCCATGAGGAGAGAAAAGATGGAATATGAAGGTATGCTAGATAATAATACAAAAGGGGATACCAAAAGTTTTGTCAGCCATAGAGAGAGTAAAAGAGAAGTGAGATTGGATACTGGACTACTGGAAAATGAAACTAGAGAGATAGTGTTAGGGGACAAAGAAATGGCAGACAAACTAAATAACTATTTTGTGTCAGTTTTCATTGTAAAAGACACTAGCAGTATTGCAGAAATTTGAGATTGTTAGGGGAAAGAAGTGAGTAAAGTTGCTATTTATAAGGAGAGGTCGTTTTGGAAGCTGAAAGGTCTGAAGGTAGATAGGTCTCCTGGACCAGATGGACCTCACCCAGCAGTCTGAAGGAGGTAGATGAAGAGATTGTGGAGGCGTTAATAATAATCTTTAAAGAATCACTAGATTCTGAAATGGTTCAAGAGATCTTGACAATTGCAAATAAGGGGAAATCTTGCCTGACAAATTTGTTGGAATTCTTTGAGAAAATAACAGATTGGTAGGTGGGAAGCCTTCAAAGGGGAAATTTTGAGAGTGCAGAGTTTGTATGTTCCTGTCAGGATTAAAGGCAAATTGAATAGGAATAAGGAACCTTGGTTCTCAAGGGATATTGCAACTCTGATAAAGAAGAAGAGGGAGTTGTATGAAATGTATAGGAAACAGGGGGTAAATCAGGTGCTTGAGGAGTATAAAAAGTGCAAGAAAATACTTAAGAAAGAAATCAGGAGGGCAAAAAGAAGACATGTGGTTGCCTTGGCAGTCAAAGTGAAGGATAATCCAAAGAGCTTTTACAGGTATATTAAGAGCAAAAGGATTGTAAGGGATAAAATTGGTCCTCTTGAAGATCAGAGTGGTCGGCTTTGTGCGGAACCAAAGGAAATGGGGAAGATCTTAAATAGGTTTTTTGCATCTGTATTTACTAAGGAAGCTGGCATGAAATCTATGGAATTGAGGGAATCAAGTAGTGAGACCATGGAAACTGTACAGATTGAAAAGGAGGAGGTGCTTGCTGTCTTGAGGAAAATTAAAGTGGATAAATCCCTGGGACCTGACAGAGTGTTCCCTCGGACCTTGAAGGAGACTAGTGTTGAAATTGCGGGGGCCCTGGCAGAAATATTTAAAATGTCGCTGTCTACAGGTGAAATGCCGGAGGATTGGAGAGTGGCTCATGTTGTTCCGTTGTTTAAAAAAGGATCGAAAAGTAATCCGGGAAATTATAGGCCGGTGAGTTTAACGTCAGTAGTAGGTAAGTTATTGGAGGGAGTACTAAGAGACAGAATCTACAAGCATTTGGATAGACTGGGACTTATTAGGGAGAGTCAACATGGCTTTGTGCGTGGTAGGTCACGTTTGACCAATCTGTTGGAGTTTTTCGAGGAGGTTACCCGGAAAGTGGATGAAGGGAAGGCAGTGGATATTGTCTACATGGACTTCAGTAAGGCCTTTGACAAGGTCCCGCATCCCGCATAGGAGGTTAGTTAGGAAAATTCAGTCGCTAGGTATACATGGAGAGGTAGTAAATTGGATTAGACATTGGCTCGATGGAAGAAGCCAGAGAGTGGTGGTAGAGAATTGCTTCCCTGAGTGGAGGCCTGTGACTAGTGGCGTGCCACAGGGATCAGTGCTGGGTCCATTGTTATTTGTCATCTATATCAATGATCTGGATGATAATGTGGTAAATTGGATCAGCAAGTTTGCTGATGATACAAAGATTGGAGGTGTAGTAGACAGTGAGGAAGGTTTTCAGAGCCTGCAGAGGGACTTGGACCAGCTGGAAAAATGGGCTGAAAAATGGCAGATGGAGTTTAATACTGACAAGTGTGAGGTATTGCACGTTGGAAGGACAAACCAACATAGAACATACAGGGTTAATGGTAAGGCACTGAGGAGTGCAGTGGAACAGAGGGATCTGGGAATACAGATACAAAATTCCCTAAAACTGTCGTCACAGGTAGATAGGGTCGTAAAGAGAGCTTTTGGTACATTGGCCTTTATTAATCGAAGTATTGAGTATAAGAGCTGGAATGTTATGATGAGGTTGTATAAGGCATTGGTGAGGCCGAATCTGGAGTATTGTGTTCAGTTTTGGTCACCAAATTACAGGAAGGATATAAATAAGGTTGAGAGAGTGCAGAGAAGCTTTACAAGGATGTTGCCGGGACTTGAGAAACTCAGTTACAGAGAAAGGTTGAATAGGTTAGGACTTTATTCCCTGGAGCGTAGAAGAATGAGGGGAGATTTGATAGAGGTATATAAAATTATGATGGGTATAGATAGAGTGAATGCAAGCAGGCTTTTTCCACTGAGGCAAAGGGAGAAAAAAACCAGAGAACATGGGTTAAGGGTGAGGGGGGAAAAGTTTAAAGGGAACATTAGGGGGGGCTTCTTCACACAGAGAGTGGTGGGAGTATGGAATGAGCTGCCAGACGAGGTGGTAAATGCGGGTTCTTTTTTAACATTTAAGAATAAATTGGACAGATACATGGATGGGAGGTGTATGGAGGGATATGGTCCGTGTGCAGGTCAGTGGAACCAGGCAGAAAGTGGTTCGGCACAGCCAAGAAGGGCCAAAGGGCCTGTTTCTGTGCTGTAGTTTCTATGGTTCTATGGTTCTATAGGATAGATGAAGGAGAGTCAGTGAATTTTGTTTACTTTGACTTTCAGAAGACCTTTGACAATGTGTCACGCATGAGGCTGCTTAACAAGATAAGAGCCCATGGTATTACAGGAAAGATACAAGCATAGATAGGAGATTGGCTGACTAGCAGGAAGAGCGGGAATAAAAGGGAGCCTTTTCTGGTTGGATACCGGTGAGAAGTTGTGTTCCACAGGGATCACTGTTGGAACTGCTTCTTTTCACAGCTATATATCAATGATTTGGATGACAGAATTGATGGCTTTGTGGTCAAGTTTACTTACAAAATGAAGATGGATGGAGGGGCAGGTAGTGCTGAGGATGCAGGGAATCTGCAGATTGTGAAAATGCACAAAGTGGCAGTTAGAATGTAGTGTAGTGAAGTGCATGGTCACTCAGAAGGAAGAAAGGTGTAGACTATATTCTAAATGGGGAGGACATTCGAGATCAGAGGTGAAAACAGACTTGGGAATTCTTGTGCGGTATTCCCTATAAGTTAACTTGCAGGTTGAATTGGTGGTAAGCAAGGCAAATGCAATGTTAGCATTCATTTTGAGAGGACTAGAATATAAGAACAAGAATGTAATGCTGAGGCTTAATAAGGTATCAGTCAGACCACACTTACAGTATTGTGAGCAATTTTGGGCCTCTTATCTAAGAAGAGATGTCCTGGCATTGAAGAGGGTCCAGAGGAGGTTTACAAGAATGATTCTAAGATTGAAAGAGTTAATGAATGAGGTGTGTTTGAATCCTCTGTCCCCTGTGCTTGCAGGGGTTTAGAAAAATGGCAGGGGGGGGGGGGAAATCTTATTGAAACCTATCAAATATTGAAAGGTCTATAGAGAGAGTGGATGGAAAAGGAATGTTTCTTATAGTGGGTAAGTCTAGAACCAGAGGGCACAGTCTCAGAATAAAGGGACGTCCATTTAGAACAGAGATGAGAAGGAATTTCTTTAGCCAGAGGGTAGTGAACCTGTGGAATTCATTGCCAGAAATGGCTGTGGAGGCCAAGTCATTAGGTACATTTAAAGCAGGGGTTGATAGGCCCTTGATTAGTCAGGGTGTCAAAGGTTACAGGGAGAAGGAAGGAGTACGGGATTGAAAGGTACAAAGGTACAGCCACAATGGAATGGTGGAGCAGATTCAATGGGCCGAGTGGCCTAATTCTGCTTCTGTGTTTTATGGTCTTATGTTCTTATAATTTCTATTGAAAACTCAGGGGACCAATTAAAATTGTCTGTAAAATTGGGAATTGGATAATGAATGAACACACTTCTCCCATTGTCATTTTTATAACAGCAGTATGCAGGCACCTATTCAGATGGGCAGCTAACAAATGTATTATTAAGCGAGATTTGGTTCTCAAGGTGGTCCCAAACCTATTACAGGTTGGGAAGACAAACAAATTGCAGGGTTAAAATGAAGCCCTGAAATTGATCATTTATCTGTAAGTTTTCTGACAGATCAATAAAACTTTGAGTTATTGAATAAAGGTAGCATTACTGTTTTGGTATTTTTTTTTACCTTAAAAACATACAGAAATGACAGAATGTAGTAAATTTCTAACTTCTCAAGGAATCTGGACTATTTAATGTAAAAATCTTCCTTTATACTTTCTATATGAAGTGTTTATTTAGCCTTGACATATTATAATCTGTATTAATGTTTGCTTTGTTAAAGCCATGATAAAAATTTGGAAATATTACTTTTTTTTCTGTAAAGGAATTTGGAATGTCTTGAGATTGTGAAAGTTGCAATGTATTTGAAAGTCCTCAATAGCATTGAATAAGGTCATTTCATTTGACTTAAGATAGATAATTATAAGCCTTCAACTTCTGTTCAATTTTGTTCTGGCCTTGACTGAAGTGTGCAGTTTTCTCTAAGCAATCAATAAATCTTCATTATTTTTATTACAGCTGAAGTTACAAGTTTATAATAATAGATTAAAAGATTAACAGGAATTGAGAAAAAGATATTAGTCTGGGAGGGAGGTGGCTGCATTAAACCTCACCACATCTACGAAACATCTTTATGACCACTTGAAGAGCTGTGAACCGACGGCTGGGATGTGAGCTTCACATAAAGCTCTTTTCTAGTAGCTACAGAATAGTGGCCTCTTTCAATGCCACAAATTGCTATGATTCTGACATAGCAATTGGCCCTTTCTTTTTCAGTTGATCCAAACATTAAATGTTGACAATTAAATGTCAATAAACATTAAGTGTGGAAACAGAAAATCATTAAAAACAATGCATGGAATATCCTGAAGTTTTACCTTAGAAATAGAGCAGATGAAAAGAAAGAGGCTGCATTATGAGAAAAGCCCTCCATTTTTCGAACTTTCCATTTTGAAAGTTTAGAGAAATGAGTAACAGCCATTGTTGTGTGTTGCAGTAACAAGGATGCTCTATCATGAGCCAGATCTTGTTGGCCTCCACCCAGAATGACCACTTACTGCAATCCTCCATGAGTGCTTTTATCCAGTCAGGCTCACAAACCAGAAATAAATTCCTTTGGATGGTACTGTTTGCATTTATAAATAAATATCTGCATTGAAAGTCACTTCAACGATCTTCACAAGTGAATATTGCCACAACAGAGAACATAAAATATAGAAAAGTGTTACTATGTTTGTAGGATAAATCCAGGTCACAGAATCCAGAACATATTTTTTAATGTAGGACTCCATTTATTACCATAGCCATGCATACAGATTAGGCAGAATGTTTGCTTTCAATCATATAAATCAGTTTACTAAATTTAGAATGATACTCTTATAATTGAATCTGATCCTAATCGGTAAAATACTGATTATCCTATTACATTTCATATTTAAATTTGATATTTATCCACTCATTCACCTGAAGCTATGGATTTATTGACACATGCACTTAAAGGCAACATCAATAAATGAAAGAGATGTAATTCTTCCACACTCTAGGCTTTTGATTATAACAATTACAGTTAATTGCATATTATAATGACCTTCATTCTTTTGTATTTAACATGCATATATTAAAATCATTTGGCAAGCATTTAAAAAAAAACAATAAGTTGGCACCACAATTTGGCAAAAATTCTCGCTCCATTTTAGAGGAGTCACTATTACATGCTTTATGACCAGTTAACTAGCTCAACCTGTTAGGAATTAATCCAGGTTGACAAGTAACTATTACAGTAAAGCACAAAGGATTTTTTAAATGATAATCAGAAATCTTATCTGAAACTGCCATTACTTAGCACTTAGTATCCTCGTTAGAGCCATAGAAAAAAATCCGATCAATTTCTCCAATAGACTGGAGAATCAATTGTTTATTGCATTGAGACTTGGTTATCAGCATATGCACCAGACACAGGGATCCGACCAAAAGATTTTACAATTTTCAGACTGGATCAAACCACAAAATCTGGTAAGGAAAAAGCTGGTGGATGTGGTTTTTAGTCAATTCTCTTTGGTGTTTGAACGTGGGGGTTATGTTCACCACCTGTTTCCCAACTTAGAACACCTAACGATCGAACATAGGTGATTCTATTTGCCTTGGGAATTCTCAGCTGTGATCCTGACCACAGTTTATATACCACCAGCGGCCGATTATAAGCCAGCACTCATGAAACTGGACAAGGTTGTCTGCAGGCAAGGATCAGCTTATCCTGATGCATTTCAAACCCTGCCCAATTATCACCAGCACGTAACCTGTTGTACCAGAGATTCCAACACACAAGACCACTGCTACACTATGATAAGGAATGTCTATCGTTCCTTTTCGAGTCCGCACCTTAGCAAGTCAGATCATTTGGCTGCGTACAGAGCCTAAAGACCAAGGCCCCAGAGGTCAAGGCAACTAAGAGGTGGACATGGGAGGCAGAGGAACAATTACCGGACTTTATTCAGTCAGTAGACTGGGCCGTGTTCAAGCATTCATCTGAGGATCTGAATGACTACAGGCTTGTTACAGACTTTATTAAAACAGCTGCAGGTACAGTTGCAGAACAAAATCATTCAGGGTTTATCCAAATCAAAAGCCCTGGATGAACCATGAAATCCAGAATTTGCTGAGATCCAGATTAAAAACATTCAAGTCTGGAGATCAAGAACGGTACAAGAGGTGCAGATATGATCTCCTGAAAACCATCTCACTGGAGAAGAGGAGATTACGGACTAGACTGGAATCAGCAAGCAGTGCTCAACAGCTACCGCAGGGTTGGTATGCCATAACCTTCTACAATGTTGAATCTTGCGACATGGAGGCAGCAGAACTTTGCTTCCAGATGAGCTCTATGCCTCCATGCTCACTTTGACCACAAGAACAGGGAGGAACTGGAAACATTGTGCACCCCCATATCTCCCGATGTCATTTGGTCTCAGTATCTGAAGATAACATGCAGGCTGCCTTCCAGAGAGTGAGTCCAAGGAGATCACCCAGTCCAGAAGGAGCACCCGGCAGAGTACTGAAGACCTGTGCTGACCAACTGGCTGGTGTGCTCACAGATATCTTCAACCTCTCACTCTGGCAGTGTATGGCACCTACCCGCTTCAAGCAGGCTTCAATTATAACGTAATAGCCTGCCTCAATGACTATTGCCAGTGGCACTTAAATGCACAGTGATGAAGTGTCTGGTTTCACAATGATGAAGAGGCTCGTGTTGAAACACATCAGCTCCTATATTTGCATCCATCCAGCTTGCCTACCCAAAGCAATAGGTCCACAGCTGATGTCATCTCATTAGCTCTTCACACAATGATAGAACATCTGGACAGCAAAGATGCATACATCAGGATGCTTTTTATCAATTACAGCTCAGTATTTAATACCATCATCCCCTTAAAACTAGTCAATAAACTCCAAGACCTGGGCCTCAATACCCCCTTGTGCAAATGAATGCTCAATCTCCTCACTTGCAGACCCCAGCCAGTTTGGATTGGCAAAAACATCTCCTCCATAATCTCTAGCAGCACAGGAGCTCTGCTACTTAGCTCCCTGCTCTACTCACTTTACACCTATCACAGTGGGGCTAAGTACAGCCCCAGCATCTTGTACAAGTTTGCTGATGACACCATTGTTGTGGGCTGTGTCAAAGGGGGTAATGAATCAGCATACAGGAGGAAGATTGACAATTTGGCTAAGCGGTGTCATAACAGCAACCTCTCACTCAGTGTCAGCAAGACCAAGGACCTGATTGTAGACTTCAGGAGAGGGAGACCACAGGTCTATGAGCCAATCCTCATTGGGGGTGGTGAGAGTCATTAATTCCGGGATGTCACTATCTCAAAGAACCTGTTCCGGAACCATCATAAAAATGTAATTGCGAAAGAAAGCACAGCAGCGCCTTCACTTCCTCAGGAGTCTGCGGAAAACCGGCATGTCATCGGAAACCTTGACAAATATCTATAGGTATGTTGTGGCAAGTGTATTGAATACCTGTGTTACAACCTGGTATGGGAACACCAATGCCCTTGAGTGGAGAATCCTACAAAAGGCTGTGAATTCGGCCCAGTACATCAAGGGCAAAATCCTCCCAAGCATTGAGCACATCTACATGAAATGTTTTCGTAGAAAAGTAGCATCCATCATCAAAAATCCTCATCACCTCGGCCATGCTCTTTTCGCGCTGCTACCATCAGGAAGAAGGTACAAGAGCTTCAGGACTTGCACCACCAAGTTCAAAAACAGTTACTACTTCTCGACCATCAGGTTCCTGAATAAAAGGGGATAACTGTACTCATTCTGTTTCTGCTGTTCTCACAACAGATGGTCTCACTTTAAGGACCTTTATCTTCTTATTTAATGCTCTCGTTATTTATGGCTATTTATTTATATTTGCATTTGTACAGTTGGTTGTTCATTGATCCTGTTTACAGTTACTGTATCTTAGATTTGTTACGTATACCCGCAGGAAAAAAAATCTCAGGATTGTATGTAGTGACATGCATGTACTCTGAAAATAATTTTTACTTTGAACTTTGAACTTTGAACTAGTCTGGCCATTCTCCTCTGACCACACTCATTAACAAGATATTTTCACCCACAGAACCACCACTCATTGGATATTTGTTTTGTGTTAGTACCATTCTCTGCAAAAATCTAGAGACTGTTTTGCATGAAACCCTCAGAAGATGAGCAATTTCCAAGACATTCAAACCACATACTATATACTTTATACTTTATTGTCGCCAAACAATTGATACTAGAACGTACAATCATCACAGCGATATTTGATTCTGCACCTCCCACTCCCTGGATTACAAATATTAAATAGTAAAAATATTAAAAATAGTAAAAAGTAGAAAATATTAAAAATTTAAATTATAAATCATAAATAGAAAAATAGAAAAATGGAAAGTAAGGTAGTGCAAAAAAAAACCGAGAGGCAGGTCCAGATATTTGGAGGATATGGCCCAGATCCGGGTCAGGATCCGTTCAGCAGTCTTATCACAGTTGGAAGGAAGCTGTTCCCAAATCTGGCCGTATGAGTCTTCAAGCTCTTGAGCCGTCTCCCGGAGGGACGAGGGACGAAAAGTGTTTTGGCTGCCGTGTCCTTGATTATCCTGGCAGCACTGCTCCGACAGCATGCAGTGTAAAATGAGTTCATGGACGGAAGATTGGCTTGTATGATGTGCTGTGCTGTGTTCATGATCTTCTGCAGCTCCTTTCGGTCTTCGACAGGACAACTTCCATACCAGGTTGTGATGCACCCTAGAAGAATGCTTTCTACGGTGTTTCTATAAAAATCAGGGAGGATTTTAGGGGACAGGCCAAATTTCTTTAGTTTTCTCAGGAAGTAAAGGCGCTGGTGGGCCTTCTTGGCAGTGAACTCTGCTTGGTTGGACAAAGTCAGGTCATTGAGATATTGGTGCTCAGAGTGATTGTAGAGGAGAGCTTGTCCCCTACTTTTACAGCCTGGGTCCTGTCTGTGAGGAACTTGAAGATCCAGTTGCAGATCTGAGTGCTAAGGCCCAGTTTCCGGAGCTTAGGAATCAGTTTATTTGGAATGATGGTATTAAAGGCAGAGCTGTAGCAGGCACATCATCTAGCACCAACAATCATTCTATGGTCGAAGTGATTTAGATCACATTTCTTCCTTACTCTGAAGTTTGGGCTGAACAACAATTGAATCTCTTGACCATGTCAGCATGATCAGTTGATTAGAAATTTGTATTGGCGAGCAGGAGTACAGGCATACCAAAAAATGTTGCCACGGGGTGTTTATCAAAGAGCAAAAAAAAAGACTTAGCATGACCAGTACTGAGTAGAAGTTACCAGAGATGTAACAGAAATGAAACGTTTAGTTTCAACAACACACATCAAAGTTGCTGGTGAACACAGCAGGCCAGGCAGCATCTCTAGGAAGAGGTACAGTCGACGTTTCACCTAGGATGCTGCCTGGCCTGCTGCGTTCACCAGCAACTTTGATGTGTGTTGCTTGAATTTCCAGCATCTGCAGATTTCCTCGTGTTTTAGTTTCAACAGTTAGTTTGCTGGGGAAGTATTTTAAGATTCATTACAAGAAGTGAATCAAAGCATCACATTTGATGAACTAAGTCAGAGCGCTGGCTTGTGTTAAGTATTTATTCTACCCAATGAGATTGCTATTACCATACCTCAGCAAGTTTCAAATGGTCTCTTCCCTTTTCCAACATGTAACAACTTTCCCACATCCATGGCTATCATCGAGGTTTTGATTCCTAAGTGAACCACCCAAAAAAGTTATTCAGAAACCTGAGAAATTGGTAATTATTTTCTTCCAAAGAAGCCGTCGTCAATCTTATTTGAAGATAGCATTCTTAGACTTAAAAGCAACTTCCAAATTGTTTGGAAGTAATTTGTACTGGATAGAGCATGCATTCATAACTTCTACCAGAATAGAAGGGAATAGAGCAGAATAGAACTTTCTTGTCATTACCTGAGACAACAAAACTGTGGTGCTACTTGAAGCAGTGCAAATCAGATATTTAAATGCATGCGGTGTGGCTTAATTTTAAAAATCCCATATTTACATGCAAAAAGTGACTTTGATAGTTCATAACACTCAAAGGCCAATGGCAAGCCATGGTACAGTATTATCCAGTCTTACTGTCTGAACCAGGATGTTTCTGTATTTCCTACCAGATGGCAGGAGACTGAACAGACAGTATCTGGGATGGGGTGGTCTCCTGATGTACGAGCATCAAGAGTTGTCAATTGTCTCCAGGTCTGCTAGTTGAGTCCCAGTGATGTGCTGAAGAGTGTCATGGTAATTGATTTTAATCATATAATTTGAAGACATGGTTATTAGTATGTTACCAAGATTTCACCAAGGCTTTTAATTCAAAGGCTGTGAATCTTTCTTGTGGCAAACTCTTCAAAGAAAGTTAATTGCCCACGTAGGAATATCTAGATTCCAAACTCCCCCTTGTGATTCTATGTTAGTTTTGACAGAGTAGGCCTCCTGGCTTCTGAAAAAATGAGAACCTTCCTGGCCACATTTGAGTCCCAACAATTCTTACAGCGGTATGGTAACTGACAGTTGGCAAAATTACCATTACTGAAAATAATGTCGTTCTGCCGCATAGTAAGATGTAGTGGATGCACCTGCTTCAATTAAAACATGATTAATTCATACAGGCTCATGTTGTCTCAGGTCTATACACTGAGTAACTTGCCAACTATTAAGTGCTGTTAACAAACCTCTTTTAGCACAATAGATAAAGAGAAAAATGTTAGTTGAAATACAACCATCAGCTTATAAAAAACAAATGGCAAGTATTAGAATTAATGCATTTACAATTGATGATATTAGTGAATTGAAAATGCTATCTACAGAGACATAAATGCTTAAAATTCTGTACAACTGAAGCTCAAGTAATATTTAATGCTTAAAATGCAAAAACGCTAATGGAATTTTTACATAACTGTGTGTGTGTGCAACATCTAATATTCATGAGAGTATTCATCTTTTCAAACCCATTGCATGATACATGTAAGAAAGTGTAACTAAAAGTTGAGCTGCATTTCTAAATATCAATCAGATTTGTCAAGTGGAGCGTAAATATTTTGTTGTTATGGCAACATAGGTAATACACTAAAAGCCCTCAGACAACTGATGAAACATTAACAGACTGGAAATTGTATCGTTAGGAAAACAGTCCCCGAAAAGATTCTGCCCCATGCCAGTTTCAACCATGCTCACAGAGAAGTAATCTTTGTAGATGTACTGTCAGGAAGGCGTCATGTATGCAGACTACATGAATACGGCTCTCGACTGCTGATACATAATTTCAGAAGATCTATATAGAGAGATACTGTATATTCTTCAGAAGATGTGTAGTGGAGGCGAGATACATCTCTACCAAAGGCACATTTTCCATCCACTAGCCTGCAGGTCATCCCTGCAGGGCACCTGCTTAGCAACCACCCCCCCCCCCCAATTCACCTGCCTAGCCTCCTGATCAGGGTTATTTGAAGCCATGGGAGCAGCTGGCAGATGGTCGTATGAGCAGCTGGTGCATATCATAAGTCATGTTATTTGACCACTGACACCAGGCAGAAAATCACCAGATAGTATTGATATTGGCTGGAGTCACCAGAGGAAGCCAATGGCAAACTACTTCTGGAGAAAAATTGGCCAAGAGCATTCATGATCACGGAAAGACCATGACTGCACACATCATACGACCTGACATATACCTCACACCTTCCCCATTTCACACCATAGCTAGAATTCCAAAGCAGTCATTCCAAATGGGATCTACAGATGGAAGTAGGTGGATTTGAGCTTCTAAATTACCAAATGGTAAGGAACAGAAGGGGATAAGCCTACTGATCTAACACCCAAATAGAAATCATGGAAGTGGAGACAACACCAGAAGCAAGAATTGTAATGGTCAGGTCTCCTGTCAAAGGAAGCAGGTAACCCCACTTGCAAAAAAATTGGGCAGTTAAATCCAAAACTTAAGAAGGAAGGGATCCCTTTTCATATTCTGCGGCAGGTCAACACTGAACTGAACACTGAACACAGCCTATGGATCACTTTCAAGGGATCATGTTCTCTGTTTTATTAAATTATTATATTTTTTTTGTATTTGCACAGTTGATCTTCTTTTGCATATTGGTTGCTTGTCAGTCCTTGTGTGCGGTGTTTCATTGATTCTATTATATTTCTCTGTTCTACTGTGAATGCTTGCAAGAAAATGAATCTCAGGTGATATATGCCGTACATACTTTGATAATAAACTTACTTTGAGTTTTGAATGTTGGGATGTACCAGTAATGGCGCAGATAAGTGCTGTGCATTTAGAGAACCACAAAACAACAAATTTGACGGCGTTGTCAGTGATAATAAGCCTGATTCTGTGAACTGTTTTGTTTTCCTAGTAAGACCAGCTTTCCTGCTTGAGAATCACAAGGCACCTCTTCATGCTCCATTCCTTTCATAGAGGCATCAAATCGGGCTGCAACAAAGTTGATGACAAGGCAGCAGCTTCCCATTGTTGACCTTTAATGTGCAGAGAAAAGCAATGAAATTCTTGTTTTGCACACGGTGCTTGGATGTGCTGATCCCATTTCGCTGGAATGGTGGAAGCCATATACTCTTTTTTGCCCAGCGTCTTTGAAAACAGTTATTCCCCTGAGGCCTTCTGCAATACAGTACTATGATCTTTAATAACCTTTACAGAGCAATTGCAAAATTTTAAAAAGAAACTCATTTTTAATTTTAGTGGAATCTAATAAAAGAGCAAAACTGTTGGATCTCAAAAAGGGTTAGGTCTGAGTCACTAAGTCACTGAGTTCATTACCATTTCAGTTATGAATAATTCAATATTACAGGCATTTTCATTTCTATGTAAATTTATGACTTATTTAATTTATTAGAAAACTGAAAATAACATTTCAGGTTAAAAGATGAATTCTGGAAGAAATTGAAGTTAAAAATTATCAAGAAATACTGTGTGGATCAGGACAGTGTATGTTACCTCACTGAAGTTACTAAAATTATTCCTCTCACTGACTCGATCAACGATAAACTCTAACACAGGATATTCTTGTTACTTTTCAGAAAATTTGTCTGGGATTGCAGCAGTAATAGGAGGCAAGTATAAAAATGAATAATTCTCATTGATATATATGGAAATTACAAGTGATTTGACTTTTGCTGCACTGTACCATATACTGGAAAACATCTCAGAATGGAATGAAGACAGTATCATTTCTGTTTTGAAATACTGGTGGTCTTCCAGTACTAGATAATTGCCCTGGATATCATATGCACACTCCAGATTTCAATATCACTTTGGGATGCAAATGGCTTTTCTAAATGCTAACAGTTTAAAATTGTTTTGCCTCCCAACTGCTTAACACAGGCACCTTTCCTATGTTCAAACTCAACAAGATTAACTTGGCAACAACAGAGAACATGTCATAAACATGACGATAAGCACCCCACCGCTATTCCAGCTGCCCAAACTTCCTGCTCCAATGGGACTAAGACTGGGCCTGAATGAATTAGAGTATAGCCAGACAAAAGGAATAAAATTCTCTTCTGTCTACGCCTGTAAAGATCCCAGGGGAAATCTTTCGATGCAGTCTACAGCTGCTGGTGGCCATCATTCCTAAGCAATACAGCTGTCTATAGTTTGGCAAAATTCACAGTGATGTAGTTGGGGAATTATTCCTAAGCTGATGTTTGAACAGATTTTTGAAATAGTTATCTTAAATCTACATCTGTTGATAATACGCCGTGCTCCATACTGAACTGCGAGATTGCAAAGAGTAAGATTTTGTAACTCTCAACAGTGGTGATGAATCACATTTTTACGAAATTGTAAATAAAGGAGAAATGAATTAGTTTTAAAAGACAAAATGGGTACTATTTCTACAGGGGTTTCACCACTTGAGAATTAGTAGAAACACAGGAGATATAATGATCTGGATGCCATTTAGTAGAAGAGGAATGCTGTTCCAAAATGATGTGCTTACAACTGCTTATAGACATTTCATGGACTTTTGACTGGCAGCACACGAATCTCAACATGTTTGAGTATGACAGTGCAGCTCTTCAACCAATCAGATTAAAGAATCTTCACTGGGATGCTTAAATTGGAATATTTAATTGACTGTAAACAGCCACAGGCAGTGAAGTGGGGAGCAAGAAGGGTGAAAAACAAAAATCAGTGGAAAAGTAAAATATACTTTAAAATATCTCCCATAATAATTAAGTAAACACCACACTTACAATGTTAAATTTTATGAAATGATGAGGTCATTTTGCAATTGTTAGGATTTGGATTTACTGTAGAGTTAAAAACTCACTGCACCTAATTTTGCAAACACTCACGTTTTCTGGTCAGTTTAGCAAATTGTGCGCGATAGCCGCAACACTATCCTGATATAAAAACAAAAGCTATCAGAAGCAAATGACAGATTAGGCAGAGTCTGTGTAAGGAGAGAGAGAATTCATGTTTCAGGTCTGAGATCTTTCGTCAGAAGTGGGAAGAGGAGTAAACAAGTTCATGTTAAGCTGCTGGGATGAAGGGAAGGTGTGGATAGGACAAAGTGAATGTCTCTGATAGAGTGAGACCAGGTTTGCCCTGGGGATAAACTGTGAACAAGGTAATCTGGCCAGTGGGTTACTAGGGGCGGATTGGGAATGGGAACGTCGTCCCTTTGTGCATAATAACTACAAAATGAATGAGAACACTGACAACGAAATCTAAAATTGCAAAATGCAGGACCATAGGGCATGGTCTTCCAGTCATGCTATGACAATTGAGGGAGAAAAAATGAGGTCTCATAACAGATAGAAAACTTAGCCCATTCTGATATAGAAGGAGAAACAAAGTTACTCATGTTCCTGAATCTGATACTGAATATCAAATGCTCCTATGTACACCAACACGAAATATAAGATCCTGTTCTTCATCTTATATTTGGGCAGGCTGCAACCAAGGGCAGAAATCAAAAAAGCTGAAGTAGCTAGAGATCTTTTTAAATTCCCTTATCAAGCCTTATACATTGTTGTCTCGATCCAGAGAGGAGCATCCATCTATTCATAGGAGCCAGCTGGGAGCTTTTGTAGCCCTTATTTGGGTATCTGGGAGGGCCTGAAATATAATGGTGGGAAAAATGGTGATAGTGAGTGATGTCTTTACCATTAATTAATATATTCTCTGCAGCTTTAACAGATTCAAAATCTGTTATTAATATCTGTTATAATCTAATATAAATGGAAATATTTGAGATCAACTATAAAGAGAACTTAAACATCACTAAGTCCTCTTTCTCTCCCACAATCCCACCCCCCCCCCCCCCCGATTGAGAAAGATCTGCTCTGGTCTTGTGAGTTCTGATGTGATCGATGAGGCCAATGTCAGAACCATGGACTCTCCTACTGGTGAGGCAGGAATGGGTATGTCAATGGGTATTTTAAGAGGATTGCCCTCCATCTGCCCTTTACAATGGTCTTCTGTCAGCTCCACTACATGGGTATGAGTTCTCAATACCAATACAAATGCCCTGCCTCCGCGTTAGCTAGCCATGAGCAACAGATCCCTGAGAATCTGTGGGAATACTGTTCTTTTAAGGAGATTTTGACCACATCCTTGAATTTTTTTCATCTGTGTGCCTAGTTATGCCTTCCATTGACAGAACTCAGAAAAAAAACATTTGTTTTGGTAAATAGGTTTCAATGAGGTTACATTTCATTCTTCCGAATTCTGGAGAATACAGGGCCAGAGCCATCAAATGCTCTTCATAAGACAGTCCATTCAATCCTGGAATCATTTTTGTGAATTTCCTTTGAACCCCTTCCGGTTTCAGCACATTAAAGTGCTTGGAAGTAGGTACAGAGGAGATGCTGAGAGTGGTGAGTGTGTGGAATGGGCTGCTGGTGACGATGATGAAGGTGGATACAACAGGGTCTTTTAAGAGACTCCTGGATAGGTACATGGACCTCAGGAAAACAGAGGGCTATGGGTAACCCTAGGTAATTTCTAAAGTAGGTACATATTCGACACAGCATTGTGGGCCGAAGGGCCTGTATTGAGCTTTAGGTTTTCTATGTTTCTATGTTTCTATCCTTTTCCAAGATATGGGGCCCAAATCTACTCACAATACTTCAAGTGAGACCTCACCAATGCTTTATAAAGTTTCAACATTACATCATTGATTTTATATTCTAGTCCTCTTGAAATGATAGATAGATAGATAGATAGATAGATAGATATACTTTATTAATCCCGAGGGAAATTTGGTTTCGTTACAGCCGCACCAACCAAGAATAGAGCATAAATATAGCAATACAAAACCCCCCAACAATCAAACAACAAAATGCAAACTATGCCAGATGGAAAATAAGTTCAGGACCAGTCTATTGGCACGGGGTGTCTGACCCTCCACGGGAGGAGCTGCACGTTCAGTGGCCACAGGCAGGAACAACCTCCCGTGCCAAGTATTGTATCACGGTGGAATGTGGCCGGAGTCCAACAGTAAAAAGTTCAATATCCAGTCTGCAAACACGTTCCTCGATCATAATATGCCCCGGATTGCACCATCCGTTGTTAACCAGATCAGTAAGCACCTAACTCCTTTACGCTTACTGCTCTCCGTGCACTTCCGGTCAGCCGAAACGGTATTACCTACCGAACTCCTCTTCTCCAAAAGTCTCTGTTGTCTCGACCCGGTCCTCTTTCCTTGGCTTTGCTAACATTGCATTCGCCTTCCTCACCATAGACTCAACCTACAAATTAACATCCAGAGAATCCTGCAGAAGAACTCTCAAGTCCCTGTGCACATCAGTTTTTTTGTATTTTCTCTCCACTTAGAAAATAATCAACTCTTTCATTTCTTCTACCAAAGTGCATGACCATACAGTTCCCGACACTGTACTCCATCTGCCACTTCTTTGCCCATTCTCATAATCTGTCTGGGTCCTTCTGTAGCCTCTCGACTTCCTCAAAACTGCCTGTCCCTTCCCCTATCTTCATATCATCTGCAAACTTTGCAACAAAGCCATCAGTTCCATAAAACGTAAAAAGAATCGGTCTCAACACAGACCCCCTGTAAAACACATCTAGTCACCAGCAGCCAACCAGAAAAGGCTCCCTTTATTCTAGCTCTTTGCCTCCTGCCAATCAGCGACTGCTTTATCCATGCTAGAACCTTTCCTGTAATATGCTGAAAATCCATGTACACAACATCAACTGATTCTCCTCTGTCTATCCTGCTAGATATTTCTTCATAAAATTCCAACAGATTTGTCAGGCAAGATTTTCCCTTCAGGAAACCATGTTGACTATGAACTATTTTATCATGTGCCCCCAAATACACCAAAACCAGGTCCTTAACAATCAATTCCAACATCCTCCCAACCACTGAGGTCAGGCTAACTAGCCTATAATTTTCTTTCTTCTGCCTCTTCCCTTCTTGAAGAGTGGAGTGACATTTGCAATGTTCCAGTCTTCTGGAACCATTCCAGAATCTGGTGTTCCTTGAAAGATCATTATTATGCTTCCACAATCTCTTCAGCGACCTCTTTCAGAATACTAGGGTGTACACCATCTGGCCCAGGTCACTTATCTATCTTTAGGCCTTTCAGTTTCCCAAGAAACTTTTCTCTAGTTATAGTAACTTCACACACTTGATGACCCCTGACACCTGGAACTTCCACCATACTGCTAGTATCTTCCACAGTGACGACTGATGCAAAATATTTATTCAGTTCATCTTCCATTTCATCACCGATTACTACCTCACCAGCATTGTTTTCCAGTGGTCTGGTATCCACTCTCACTTCTCTTTTACACTTTATGTATCTGAAGAAACTTTTGGTATCCTCTTTAATATTATTGGCCAGCTTACTTTTGTGTTCCATCCTTACTTTCTGAATGACTTTTTAGTTGCCTTCTGTTGGTATTTGAAAGATTCCAAATCCTCTAATCTCCCACTAATTTTTGCTCTTTTATACACCCTCTCTTTGACTTTGATTCCTCTTGTTGCTCACTGTTGTGTCAGCTTGCCTTTATAATACTTCTTCCTCTTTGGTATGTATATATCCTGTGCCTTCCAAATTGTTTTCAGAAATTCCAACCATTGCTGCTGTGATGTCATCCCTGCCAGTGTTCTTTTCCAATCAATTCTCCTCTCTCATGCCTCTGCAATTCCCTTTACTCCACTGTAATACTGATACATCTGACTATCTTCTCCTTCTCAAACTTCAGGGTGAATTTGATCATGTTATGATCACTTGTCCCCTAAGGGTTCTTTTACCTTGAACTCTCTAATCAATTCTGGATCATTGCACATTACCCAATCCAGAGTAGCTGATCCCCTAGTGGGCTTAACCGCAAGCTGCTCTAAAAACCCCTCTCAAAAGCATTCCAGAAAATCTCCCTCTTGGAATCAGCACCAATTTGAGCTTTCCAGTCTACCTGCATATTGAAATTCCCCATGACTACTGTAACATTGCCCTTTTAGCATGCACTTTCTATCTCCCATTGTAATTTGTAGACCACATCTATATTACTGTTTGGGGTCTGTATGAAACTCGCATCAGGGTCATTTTACCCTTGCAGTTCCTTAGCTCTATCCACAATGATTCAACACCCTATGTCAACTCTTTCTAATGGCTTGACTTCATTTTTTACCAACAGATCAATGCCAGTCCATCTGAGCTCCTGCCTGTCCTTTCAATACAATATGTATCCTTGGATATTAAACTCCCAGCTATAATCTTCTTTCAGCCATGATTCAGTGATGCCTACAACATCATACATGCCAACCTGTAACTGTGCTATAAGTTCATCTACCTTATTCTGTATATTGTGTCTGTTCAAATATAACATCTTCAGTCCTGTATTCACCCTTTTCCATTTTGTCCCCCTTTTATGTTGCAATTCATCCCGTTGACCGGAATTTTTCCCTATCATCGGACTCTACTTGCTAGGAGCATCACTACACATTGCCTCTGTTTGTAAACCAACCACCTTATCTTCATCACTATCACTCCTGTTCCTATCCCCCGCCAAATTAGTTTAAACCCTCCCAAACAACTCCAGTCTTCCTGCCCACAAGGATATTGAACCAACTCAGACTCAGGTGTAACCCGTACCTCTAATACAGGTCATAACTTCCCCAGAAGAGATCCCAATGATCCATAAATCTGAACCCCTGACCCCTGCACCAGTTTCTCAGCCATCTGCTATATCATTCTATTTTTACACTCGCTGGCACATGGCACAGGCAGCAATCCAGAGGTTACTATCCTGCAGGTCCAGTTTCTCAGTTTTCTACCTAGCTCCCTGAAATCTCTCTCCAGGACCTCCTCACCATGTCGACCTATGTCATTGGTGTCAATACCCATATAGCATGGGTGATGTTTTCTCTTTGTGTCAACATATCTGCTGTAAGTCTCAAAAACATCAAAGGACAGGGAACGCTACTGCCCAGTGGGTCATGAGTTTTGTGCCGGATCTGTGGTCCTGATACTGTTTAAATTTATCCATTATTTTAATTAAGAAAAGGTTATGCTAGTTTATATATGTTTTCCAGGATCTTGTCATGAGCATTAAGTATCACAGGCCAGATGTTGCAGGACATGGCTAGTGGTTTCAGATGCAGAAGCTGAATGGTGCTTACCATCTGCAGGCTTGAATCGAAAGCAAGATTTCAATGATGACCTCGCCTTGGGCAGCAGACTCTCGGGACTGAATCTTTGCCTTCTGCCAAAGCTATCAAGAATTTTAAGAACTATTAAATATCTCTGACATTCAGAAGGGAAAAAAACATTCAAGAAATTAATTTAAATAATTAAAATAATTTAATTAAAATATGATAAAATGCAACACATTAAAATAACTTGACACATTCACATTTGCCTAATCCAAAGGTCTAAAAATCCTCTTGAAACCACTGAGGTCTCTGATCCAGGGCCAACCGAGTGACATCTGTAGTTCCATCTGCCGCGCGACAAGTCTTGCGCTTCCGTCTCGGACAGAGTGTGTGTGTATTTCTCATACTACTGGAAGCCAACATTTCTTCTTGGAGCTGTTTATCCCAGCCAGAAGGAATTACTTTTATCTTTGATTAAAAAAAAATGATGAAAAGTCAGCTGGCTCAAATATTAACCGTTTGTCTTTCGACAGATGCTGCCTGTTCCATTGAGTGCTTCCAATTTTTTCTGTTGTGATTTCCCACTGTACTTTTATAGTACTTTATTTTTCTTCTTCTGTGTTGTGTTGCATTACATTTGGTGCATGTGAGGTCATTGATGTATGACAGGACATTCCTACAAATAGAAGATTCTTTGCATTGCTATTTTAATACACATAGCAGATAGAGTATAGTCTATAGCAGTTGAGGTTACAGAAAGATCCGGATACAGTGAAACATCTGATGATTTAATATCTGTTGTCAATGATAAAATTGCTGGTAAGATTCAATTAATTACACTATACCTTTAAACAAGTACTGTTTGAAACTCTCAAGCAGCTCACCCAACCTTCCTGGCAAGCATCTCTTGCCCCATGTGACAGACTCTACATTCCCACATTATAGTAGTCAGTACCGTTCCCCCATGGTTGAAATGTATAATAAAGAGCTTAAGGAGAGGTGAGGTTAATTTGAAGGAGATGTGTGGGGCTAGTAATTCTTTTAAACACAGAGAGTAGTGTATACCTGGATCGTGTTTTTGGGGTGGTAGTAGAGGGAAGTATAAGTGTTTAAGAGACACTTAGGAAAGCATGTGAATGTGCAGAGAATGAAGGGTTAAGAACTTTGTGTAGGTAAAAGAATAATTTAATTAGGAATTTAAGTAATAGGTTAATTAATTTGGCAAAACATTGTGGGCTGAAGGGTCAATTCATGTGCTGTTCTATTAGTTCCATCATCCAGCTCTTTTCACCCTCTATTAAGAAGGCTAGCCAGCGGCAATAGCTGTAAGCAGAGAGCACTATGTTAAAGTGCTCTTTAACATCTTCCTCTTGTGTGTTACCAAGCTTCTCCACAACAAGATTGAAGACAGCAGCAGTGTGGCAGTGGACGTCAGATTAGATGGCAACCTCTTTGACATTTGGAGGCTCTACGCAACCACCAAACTCCATAGAGAGCGGGTCCTGGAGCTGCAGTATGCAGAAACTGTGCTCTTGTGGCCCACACTCCGGAGGATCTTCAGACTGTCCTTGCTGTGATGGTGAGAGCGTACAGCAGGATGAGGCTGACTGTCAATACCACCAAGACAGTAGTGGTTTGCCAATAGAGTACCAGTGTCCCACCCACTCTACCTACCTTCACTGTTGGTGATGAAAACCTGTCAGCAGTGCCATCTTTCAAATATCTGGGGAGCATTCTCTCTGAGGATAGCGGCATTGACGACGACAGCCAGAGCCACATTAGACAGGCATCAGCTGCCTTTAGGAGACTTCGGCGTAGAGTCTTTCAGAACAGGAGCCTTCGTCCCTCCACAAAGGTCACTGTATACCAAGTGGTCTGTGTCACCGCCCTCCTTTATAGCTATGAAGATTGGGTAACCTACAGCCGTCACATCAAGTCCTTGGAGGGCTTCCATATAAGCTGCCTCCAGCGCATCCTGGGAATTACCTGGTGTGAGTGGGTGCCTCACACTGAAATACTTGTAAAGACCAACTGCAGAAGTATTGAGGCTATGATCACCCAGCGTCAGCTGCAGTGGCTGGGGCACGTGATAAGGATGCCCCCATGTCGGCTACCCTGCAGAGTGTTATACGGCCAGCTACATCATGGTCGACGCTCAGCTGGAAGGCCAAAGAAGCGCTATAAGGATCAGATGACGAATGCTTTAAGGAAGTGCAAGATCAGACCCGAGGACCTGGAGGATGTTGTTGCTGACCGTACCACGTGGCGACAGCTGTGTAGGGACGGGGTTCGTATTCTGGAGATGGAAAGAACAACCTGAAGACAGCAGAAGAGAGCCAGGAGAAATGCAGCCATGGTTGCCAGCACTACCACATATACGTATCCCACCTGTGGTAGAGCTTGTGGGTCCAGGATAGGACTGTATAGTCATCAAAGATCTCACCATTAAAGGAGTGGACGTTGTCATTGGATTTTGATGGACAACCGAAAAAGAAGAAGACCATCCAGCTCAGAACCTGCAGAGGTGGAGGTGAAATGCGTCCACTTTGACCCTGATCTGTTACTGTAAAGTGTCCAATTGGTTCCAGTTCCAGAGAATAAATTGGATCTGACTGCAAACTTGCAATCTATACGCCGATAAAATGGCAAACAGAAGAGTCTGTTTGCAACTCCTATGTCAAAAGATTTTCTTTGGAGATATTTAATTGTAAGATGGTTTGAGCAGAAAGTGAGCTGAGATGAACTCTAGAGCCAGGCTTTATATCTCTGGGAGAGTATCTGTAGCATTTTAGAACCTGTGCTGGGGCAGCTTCCCTCTCTGTGGTACATGAATTCAAGGGAGAGGGTAAGTGTTTAACTTATCTGGTTTTTTATAGTTTTGCTAAACAAAGCCACAAAAGGCTCTTCCATGGAAACACAATGAATATAAATAAAAAAAACAGTATTAAAAAATAGAAGGCTATGGGTAACCCTAGATAATTTCTGAACTAAGGACATGTTCAGCACAGCTTTGTGGGCCGAAGGGCCTATATTGTTCTGTAGGCTTTTTTATGTTCTATGTTCTAACTCTAACAAAGCATCACAGACACAAAACATTGACCGTCTCTCTTCCCGCAGATCCTTCCTGACCTGATGACTTCACTTCCAACATTCTTTCCTTTTAGATTACTAACTCCTTGGACCAGTTACCTCAAGTCATTGTTAATCCAGGAAATATTAAATGCTTCAAGAAATATGAACAGATTTTACCTACTGTATGCAAAGCTGATTGCAGTAGTGTGATGGGGATACCACAGCTTTAAGTGCAATAAAGGATGAGCTAATTCATATTTACCTTAAGACATCCAAGCAATGTGGATGTCTCCTAAGATCTGAAATATTTTACTCTGGAGAATATAATGCTCATGGAAAATATTATTCAAATGTTCGAGGTTCTTATAGAAGCACATTCAATTCAATTCTGATCATTTTCATGAGGTTACCTAAATACAACCATGTGCTAAAGCGCCAAGTTCAAAAAAGGCAAGATTTAAAGACACTTCAAGTACAATTAAAATGCATGGAGAATGATATCCATAGCGGCAGGGACTGGTGCTACAAAAAGAAAACAAAGAGAGAAACAGATAAAAATGGCTCACTGGAGCACAGGAAAGGATTCGTGACTTTAGCTGATTGTGGTCAGCAGGAATCAACATACAAGATAAACAGACATTTTGCTAGATGAACTACAGTGGCCTTTCAGCAAGTTAAGTTCAACAGACTGGACCTTTCCGAAACAAAGTACTCCTTAACCAGGTCAGAGGAGAGATAACATTTCAAAGTTATACACCTCAGTAGCCAGGTAAAGGGATAACTATTCAGTCTCCAGGCAACAAAAAAGTTCCAAAACACTCTCATAGTTTGCATTTGCAGCAATATTACCCCTTTGTGTCCCATCTGATCTGAGGTGATCTTGTGCCTTAGTGTTCCACAAAAGAAAGACTCCCTCTATCCAGCTCCATAATGCCATATACTGTAGTTCTGTCTCTTTCTCAGTCCACTTGAAGCTGAAATCATCATCCAATATATTGGCATCTCCAGACTTGGCGACTCGACCATTGGTCTGAGTGGAGTTTCATCCCTCATCTTCTGTATACTTTGGTTATCTAAAAACCTATTATTTACTTGGTTTCATACATCCAATTCCTATCAGCACTAGAAAAACGGATTTGTTTTGACATTGAAATTAGTTATTCAGTCCATTAGGTGTATGCTGCTTCCCAGTGGACTAATTCTGTCAATGCCATTCTTCATTCTCTGAAGCAAGATTGCAAGTTATTCTCTCTCAAGTACCAATCAAAATTCCCTTTGAAAACATTGTTATTCTGTTTTCTCCTCACTTGTGGATTCTAGATCATAGTGATTCTCTGTAGAAAAGCTTTTCCTGACATCCTCCTTATATTTATCACTCAAAATTTTAAATCTGCATTCTCCAATTCTTCACCCTTCGCTAAGGGAAGATCTTGTCTCTACTTGCCCTCTTTAAAACAACCTCGAGTTTATGCACTTCTATCACATCTCCCCTTAACCTTCTTTTCTCCAAGAAGAACACGCTTGATTTAATCTTGGAGATGAAATACCCTCAACTCAGGAAGCATTCTAGTCAATATAATCTACCCTTCATTCTCTCTCTCTCTCTCTCTCTGTCTCAGACCTTAAAATCCTTCCTAAGGTTAGGCAAGCAAAAATTTGATGTGACGTTGCTGTTGTGAGCTAAGATGGATCATGTACTAGGTCAACATAACTATCCTAATTTGATCTTCCCAGTACCTGAAATTTTAAATTTATTTATTTATTGAGATACAGCATGAAATAGGACCTTCCGGCTCTTTGAGTCGTGCTGCCCAACAACTCTGATTTAGCCCTGGCCTAATCACGGGACAGTTCACAAAGAGCAATTAACCTACCAACCAGTATGTCTTTGGACTGTGGGAGGAAACCAGAGCAACCGGAGGAAACACACGCAGTCATGGGGAGAAAGTATTAACTCCTTATAGGTAGCGACAGGGAATGAACCCGGGTTGCTTTATGGTAAAGCGTTGTGTTAACCACTATGTTACTGTGCAACCCATTTCATTAATACTTAATTAAAGAGCTTGAGACATTTCATAGCCTTCCTTTCTCTTCATCTCCTCCACGCTGGCATTATCTTCCTTCCAACCCAAAGACGCACATGCATGATGCACACGAACTTTTATGTGCAGTTGGCTCCATAAATTGCACTCGCAGCTTTGGACGATAATCATTATCAGATTGGCAATGCATGATACACCGTTCCAAAAGTTAAATTTTATTGAATATTGAGTCAGTCATACAGTAATACAGCAAGGGAACAGGCTCTTTCAGCCCAATTCATCCATGCCAATCAGCTAGGCCAGTCTCATTTGCCCTTGTTTGGTCCATGTTTCTGTAAACCTTCCCTATCCATGTATTTGTCCAAATGTTTTTAAATGTTGTCATTTTACCTGACTCAACCACTTCCTCTGGCAACTCTTTCCACTTACACACTAGCCTCAGGTCCCTTTTAAATCTTGCTCCTCTCACCTTAGGCTGAAGTCTTCTGGGCTTTGAATCCCTTTTCTGCTCCTGGGAATGGTCCTGTCAACAATGATTGCAAAACAACTGGGTAAAGACTAGAACTTATAATAGTGGTTGAATCAGTGGACATGACAGAGGACAGATCATCCAAAGACATAAATTCGAACTGACACAGGAACTAATGAATTCATATTCATTTAATTAAATAAATCCAAAAAGAAATTTACCGAAAGGTAATGAAGTTCCTGAAAATAGTGGACAAAAACCCATCTAGTTTACTGACTAGCTGCAGAGAAGGAAACCTGCCAATCTTCTCTTTGATGTATATGTGATACTGGACACAATGGTTGACTCTTATCAGCCCTCACAATGCTCCATCAAGTCACTAAATGCAAAGAGAATCAGAAATAGGCAGTCATTTATCACTCCTCTCCACACCCTGTGCAGAATTTTATAAAGCCAGTGTGCACCACAAAGGAGCACAGAGACACGGATGACACCTTTAGGAATTCTGCTTTTAACTGACACTGTGCATATTTCAGAAATGGCAACTCAGCATCAGTGTAGGGGAGTAAACAGTCAAAGTTTCAGGCTGAGACCTTTCATCAGGCCCAAAACGTTGACTGTTTTCTCCCCTCCATATACAGTGTACTCTGCATGACCTGCTGAGTTCCTTCAATGTTCTGTATGTGTTGCTCAAAGCTTCCAGCATCCACAGAATCTCCTGTGATTCAGAAATGGTGTTCCTTTATCTGCCACATCTGCTCAGCGAGCACTAATACCCCCCAATAGTCTCATTGCAACCTAATGAATGGTTTAATTCTGCACCTGTCAAAGCTATACGTTGTGTTTGCAGCCAAATTCATTTTCTAGTATAAACTCAAAAGCGGCTGCTTTCCTTTTTGTTTTAAAGTGAGATTCACCTCTCCACCTGTTTCCAAACATCTGCAAACCTGTACATGAGAGAGGAATCTGAAAAAATAATCATGCCTTAGGATAGCAAGTCTACCTCTAGTCCTATCACATTATTTAACACAGGTGGCAAAAAGCCATCCTCAAGGCATTTATGTTTGATCTGCACATAACTAGATGGACAGCTGGGTGTAGGCACAAAAATGGGAAAAGCCCTTGAGATTCACTTCCACCAGGTTGGAGAAGAAGGAGCTAAATATAAGTGGGCAAATAGTGATTCTTCACCTGGAAACTGAATGAAAGACTATCTGAGCACAAGTGTCTGCGTATCAGGACAAAAAGACCTGCTTTCATGTGGTTGCCTTTCATGTCTCTTTCAGGATGAGTACTCTTGCAGTGCAGCCACTGAGGTATTCTTGTAAATGCAACAGCCACTTTGCACAAAGCATGATTCTAAAAACAGCAGGAAGGAAACAATCAACTGTTTTTGTAATGTTCTTTGAGGTTAACATCAGGAATATCCCCTACTTGTGCCATGGGACAATTTGTGTCTTCCTGTGAGAGGACATGCATGCTCCCCATTCCATGGATTCAAAGCCTCCATCCTACCAGTGCACAGGGAACTTTGCAACACAAGGCAGGATAAAGAGCAGAAGTTAGAGATCAGTGCGCTGTGCTCTTTGATGCTGTGTCGAAAGCTGCAATGTAGTTGGACTCCCTGAACAGAATTGCACGGTTTGCAGCAGTATTAAAATGTGCCCTTCTCAAAATCTACTTCCCTTCTGCAAGCGTAATGGGGTCTTCTTATTTGTCCCTCTTTAATTGGTGCTGTTTATCATCTGTGAGAGCGAGGATATTAGATAAAATTATTGGGTCTTTCTTCATAATCAGCACACCTCTCCCTCTTAGCCATGCCTGTGCTCTCTGCGAGTGCTCACTGAATGATGCTTTAAGAAGAACCACTGTTCATCTCTCTCAATCTGCCAGTTCTAATAGAACTGTTCTGTGCCTTTGTTTCTCAGAAGATCACTGAAAGCACTGCTGTCCTTGGCAAATCCTTGGTTATATCTCGGAGCATCACTGCTGCTGGCACTCCATTCTCCTGGTTGTCCTTACATATAAAGGAACAGCAAGGTGTGCAATAACAGAAAGGAAATCTAGACCAGCAGCTGATGATTATGTGAACATACTTTAATCTCTGTGACCTGGTGAACAGTCGTAAGGTCAGAAATAAATCTCCGAAGTGCCTGATCGAGGACTTGCAGAACCTCCATTCACTGCATTCCCTTAACTTGCTAGCTTGCTCAATCCTTAGGATTCAATGAGCTTTGATTAGCTCTATTTGTTACATGTACATTAAAACATACAGGGAAATGCATCGTTTGCTTTCTATCAATTAAGCAAGGATTGCTCTGGGCAGCCAACTTGCCTGCTGCATTGGGTTATGCACCTATAGATTGGCTGTTCATCATGATGCCATCCGACAAAACTTCAAGGTGTGAGAATGTCAATTCGGTTCATTGGTGATAAAATGGGGAGGCATAATGGACTGGAAGGAGGATGGCAATAGACTTCAAGGAAGTATGGACAGGGTGATCACATCAGCAGATACAAGCAAGATAAAATTCAAAGCTGAAAATGCGAAGCTGCACATTTTGTTTAAAAAAGATGAAAACAGGTAATTATAGATTCAATTCTAAAAAGGGTACAAGGACAGGGAATTCGGGCAGTGGTTGGGAGATAGTCCACAGGTACTGTATAATTCATAGAAAGTGGTATTTCATAGAAATTTCATAGAAAGGGTAGAGGTACTGGTTAATGAAAACATTTTGGACTCTGTACTCTGTAATAGAGGTATGAGAGGAAGGACCGTATGTTCAACAATCATAACACACTTGCTGAGCTGTAACTAGAGTATTGGGCTCATTTCTGCATGCCACATTTTAGCAAAAAATGTCAGGCCTTAGTACAAGCTGTGGAAAACAGTTCCGGGGCGGAAAGATCTGCTGGCTATGTGGATAACTGCAGGAGCTATGGTTGTTCTTTTTTGAGACAGAGGCAGCTCCAAGGTCTAAGAAGGGCATAGACAGAAGAGATAACAAGCAATAGCATCCAATGATACGGGGTCAAGAACTGGAGGGAGATAGAATATATCTGATTTGTAAAAGAAGCAAATGTGACACAGGGGAAAATTGTTTTTACACGTTAAGAGTTTGAGGTCTGGAATGCACTGCCAAGGGAGTAATGCAGGCAAATTCAAATGCAGATTTCAAAAGGGAGCTGAAAGGAATATACTTGGAGGGCCAAAGGGAGAAGGTAATGGACTGGGATGAAAGGTAGCTCATACATGGGGCCAGCGCAGACTCGACACAATGGACTCCTATCGCACTGCAATTGTTCTGTTATTCTGTGAACATCCAGACAAGAGCTTTTTTTTTCCTTTCATACTCTCCCACCAACTCCAGCAAGCTGCTCAGCTCATTATAAAAGATGAAACCAGATTTGTTACAGGTGTATTAGTTTGTTTCCCGCTTTATTTTACAATTAATTCAATATTACTACAGTTCCACAGCCACTTGCCATTTTATTTAAACCCAACCAAGGTATCAAGAAATGAAGAATACCCCTTAAATATTTTAAAGCTTATTTCTAATTTTATTTGAGGCAACACCATCATTAAATGGTATAATTAGCATTGGTGTACAGAATTATGCAGATACAATGACAGTGGATATTAATGCTTCACCATTCATTAATTCCTTTTGCAGCTGTTAAAGGTAAGAAGAACCTAATCTCCAGGAGGAACATTTACAGGTGCTGGAGGTCCTCTGCACCTAATTTGTTACAAGTGAGTTATCAGCTCTTGTTTGCCAGGGGAGCTTGGTATTCTATTGCTCCCATTTATAACTCCTCTATTCACAAATCAAGGTAACAAATGTCTTTAAGATACTGTATACAAATCATAACTTAGTGCGAGTTCTATTTTTTACAGACTTGGATCTCAATCATAAAAAAGTTTTAATGTCAAATAATAGCTTCAGAAATCCATTGATCCTTCACACACAGGAAAATAACTATATTGTAGTGCCATCATTTTAGATTACTGAACTATGTGGTAAAGTGTGTTAGATAAAATCTCACTGTAACTTAATTACTACAGATTTTAGTCACTAGCAAATGAAAACCTGGCCCAGGGGAGCAGTGAATCTGAACTGAGCAAGCAGGCAACATTCAGCTTATTTGTGACTTCTTTCTTTCAGTTTTGTGCTTCAACTTTTGACCCAGACTTTGTCTTTGGTCTGTCCTCTCTCGTCCTTTCTCAACAAAGGCAGTGAACATTTTAAGAATAATTTTAATAATGCAACAAGAGGATATTAGTTTATATTTTGATGGGAGAGAAGAGAAAGGAATATGGAAGATCCTCTCTCTGTAAAGGAGCCCAGATGGCTTGTGAAATGATAGATGACAGCTGTGTTAAAGCAAGTTTTTGTCCCGTGTCTATATTTTTCAGTAATAAAGCCAACAACGACATATGGCAACCAAGTTGCTCTGTAGTAAAACAAAATGGCTAACCCCATTGAGACTTCAAAACAATCTGGTAAAGTTTCCATAATTTCATTGGACCTCAAGAGGAAGTAGTTTAAAATATCCCCTACTGGGCAATATCCCACAACCCTGACCCTCTGACAACCTTTGCTGTGATATCACTGCTCCTGTTCCAACCTTCCATCATCTCCCATGCAGGAAAGAACACCAACCAATGGAAAATTAGCAAGCCTCAATACTCAGTAGTTAACCAAACTCACAACTCCCATCTCAGCATGTCATAGAATGGAATCATAGAGGAGCAACAGTGCAGGAGAAATCCTTCAGCCCTTCCAGCCTGCACAAGCACTCTTAGAGAAGTACTGTGAGTCTCTTTTCCCATGATCTGCCAATCAGCACCTCTATGAAATTCTGCATCACCTAATTGAGAGGAATTCTAGTTGTAGCCATTTATTTATACTCAGCTATCTGGCTTACTCTTTTGTCAATCACTTTAAATCAAAAACCATTGGATGAACACAGTTCTCCAACTGTGGTCAAACCAATGATCTTAAAGTCCACTATAACTTTTTCAGCCTTCAACGATTTATGCAAATGCACACAAAGGCTTCTCTCTTTCTGCCTGCTTATATAATTGCATATTTTATTGTCTCTCTTCATTCTTTCTTCCTAAGCATATCCTTACATTTCTACGTTAAATTTCATTTGCTGCATGTCTACCATTCCAACAGGCAGATTATGTCGTCTTGAGCTCAATAACAATCTTTCTCAGTGTTCACTATTCTTCCATGTTTACTCTCTTTTTCATATTCTGAAAATGTGCCCTGCACATCCAATTGCAAGATCAGGAAAAATCAGTGGGTCCTACATCAACCTACATAATATGTTACCCTCCACTTTTTCCATTCGAGAAAACAGCTGATAACCTGGCCTGTTTTCTGTCATTGTCTATTTATGTCCATCCAGTAGGAGGGGAGGAGAGATGGCGGCACGACGCAGTGCGCGGCCATTCCGAATGATATTGTATGTCTTCAATAGGGGGCCGTGCACAATCCTGATTTGATGGAGACAGCCATGAGAAGCACGGAGGAACACCTGGAAAAACTTCTGAAATTCTCATTTCGCTGCCACTGCTACTGTGAGATTGAGAATCTCCGGAGGGGAAGGCCCCAAATCCTCGGCTTTGTCTATTGCCTGTTGCCGGGGCCGGGGTCGAA